>NC_082667.1:7615000-8848571 GCF_025265405.1 Mesoplodon densirostris
CTCCACCTGGCAGGCACTGGCTGGCCAGGGGAGTCTCCTGAGGCCCCGACCTCGCATCTGGCCTCAGGCCCATGTGGACTGGTGAGGCTGCCAGGAGGGTGCTGAGAAGAGCCAGGGACTGGGAGCTGGAGGGCCTGGCCTCTGGTCCTGCTCAGCAGGCTAACTGGTCACACCCCCTCTTAGAGCCTCCACCGCCTTGTCTATAAAAAGGAGTGAAACCCCTGCCCTGAGAAGCGCTGTGAGGAAGGCTGGTGTGTTGAGCACCGGAGAGGGAGTGTTGCCTGGAAGCACGGGTGGCCCCCACCCTCGATCCCATCAGTCCTGTCTGATGCTCCCAGCTGCCCTGGGGTTGGCAAGAGAGACATTATCCCCACTCTAGAGGGGACCAAGCCAGGAGATTGGGCGGCGCAGGGGGAGGCGTTTAAGCCCTGCAGCCCGGGCGGGTGGGGCATTCCCAAAGCTGCCCATGAGCCCTGTGATTATCTTGACTTCCTGAGAGCACAGCCCTGCTGGTTCCTCACCGGTGTGTATGTTTCAGGGAGGGGTTTCTGGGGTCCCTGTGCAGCCAGCGCAGGGGCTTGAGCTACCTGCCCGGGGCTGGAGGTGAGGAGGGGGCCTCCCCTGCAGCCAGGGTGGGGTCTGGGTGGGGTGGAAGCAGGCAGGGTGTGCCGTGGCCCCTACCTGTTGTAGGAGGCGGATACGCATGGCCCGGTCAGTCGATGAGAACATCTTGACCACGACAGGGATGATCTTCTGCTGATACTCCTCAGCGCCGAGGAACTTACCCACCTGAGAGAAGGCGCAGGAAGAGGGGCTCAGCTCCGTCCACAGGAGTGAGATGACTTCACTGAGCTCCTTTAACTCCCTCAGGCTCCCTGCTGATTTCCCAGGGTGGGAACAGGGTGAGGGCGGTGGGGTGGGGGCACGCATATCCTCAGCAGCCCCTCTGCCCGTACTCCAGTCTCAGTCAGCCCTGCCCTTAACCCTTCTGAGTCAAGGCCTCTCTTAGGAGGCTCACAAAAGCTCTGTGCCCTTCCCTATAATCAGGCCCCTAGACACCGCATGCACACAGAATCCTGCCTGTAATTTCTGGGGGTTCTCAGCTCCACAGGATTTACTTGCCATCTTCCCCACTTCCCGCAGGCCAAGTTCCTTTGGGCAAAGGGTTCTCCCACCGAGCGGGGAATGGCAGGCGCCCCGGTAACAGTGGGCTGGGGTCTGAGGAGGGGGAGAGGATCCAGCCCCTAGAAGCCAAGAGAGCTGAGTGCCGTGTGGTCAGGAAGGAGGAAGGAAAGTGAGGTGGTGAGCAGGCGATCCCCTGGGCCCTGGGAACCAGAGTGCCCAGGTCAGACCAGGGAGGCTGTCTTGAGGAAATGGAGGAAGGGCTATAGGCTCTGAAGGAGTGTTTGGAAAAAGAATTTTGGAGGCACAGGGTGTCCCTTCCCTAGGGACGAGAAGTCCCCACCACCTCCCTGACAGCTGGTCAGGTGGCCCTGACTTGCTTAACCACTGGATGTCAAAGCTCCTGCTCGGGACCTCCCTGGTGGGAAGCAGTTAAGAATCCGCCGGCCAATACAGGGGACACAGGTTCGAGCCCTGGTCTGGGAGGATCCCACATGCCGCGGAGCAACTAAGCCCGTGCACCACAACTACAGAGCCTGCGCTCTAGAGCCCGCGAGCCACAACTACTGAGCCTGTGCTCTAGAGCCCGTGTGCACCACAACTACTGAGCCTGCGCTCTAGAGTCCGCGAGCCACAACTACTGAAGCCCGCACGCCTAGAGCCCATGCTCCGCAACAAGAGAAGCCACCACAATGAGAAGCCCGCGCACCACAACGAACAGTAGCCCCTGCGTGCCGCAACTAGAGAAAGCCCACACGCAGCAATGAAGACCCAACGCAGCCAAAATAAATAAATAAATAAAATAAAAAATAAAGTATATATATTAAAAAAAAAAGCTCCGCATCACGTTGGCTTGGATCTCCCTGATCAGGCTGCCCCTGCCAGGACACCCACGAGGCTGGCCACCCCCTTGGCCTCTCTTCTGCCCTTCAGACCTACTCAGCCAGTCTCTGGGCCCACAGTTCCTGAGGCTCCAGGCCCCACTCACCTTGAACAGGGGCGTGAGGACAACAGCCCCCGCGTTGCCGAACTCGAAGGCGGTCAACAGCTGGGGCAGCACCTTGTGCCGGCAGAAATCCTCGGGGAACGAGTCTAGGCTGTTGCTCAGCTCTTGGAAGAACTTTTGCTTCTCGGCTGGCTCTTTGATCTGGGGGAGCGTGGACAGGACGCAGGGAGAGGGCAATCAGCCTGGTCACGGTCCTGTCAGCTACGGGCAAGGACGGGGGTCGCCTCCAACCCGAAGGTAAACTTAAGTTTGGGGTGCCAGACGGGCTGGGTTCAAATCCCAACTCTCCCATTTATTAGCCGTGTGACCTTAGGCGAGTTCCCCCACCTGTAAAATGGGGTAGTAACTGTACTGTGTCTCACAGGACTGTGCCAAGGATTCAACCAGAAAACGCACGTGAAAGCTGCCCGGCACACTGGAGGCGCTGTCAGTGACCGTCGTTATGGTCACTGCCACCCGGCCTGTTGCTGTGAACGCAGCCACTAGGGGGATCAAGCCCTTTATCAGCGCTGCCTCTGCTCCTCAGGACAGCACAAGGCGTGAGTACCATTAAGCCCACGGCACAGATGAGCAAACAGGCCTAGTGAGGCCAAGGGGCTTACTCCGCCACCCTGGGCCTGGCTGGGTTGGGCACACCTGCAGCTCCGTGGGTGGAGGTCGTGGCAGGCTTTGGAAAGGCAGGGATGAGGTGCAGTTTACCCCCAGAGCTCGTCCTCCCACTGGGCCCGGACAGGCCAGGCTGTCAGCTCGATGGTCTTCAGTCCTCCTAACCTCCCCGAGGCTGTAACACCCACAACTCACACTTCCTGAGCACAACCTACGTGCCAGGCAGGTTACGTGCTAATACTTTACACAGATGAAATAATCCAACAAGGAAGCTGAGGCACAGAGAGGGCAAGGAGCTTGTCCGAAGTTACACAGCTAGGAAGCCGTCAAGGAAGGGTGTGACCCGGTGGTGTGGCACCTCTGCTGTGCTACACGCTGTGAAGAAGTGCTGTCATTCCGCCATTTACAAAGGAGGAGACTGAGGCTCAAGGTCACCGGGCAGGAATGGTAGGGCATGGATTATAACCCTGTCCTGTACGCTTCCAAAGTCCCTGTGCTCTCTGCTGTACCCTCACCCCCAGAGCCGCTGCCTGGGCCAGAAGAGGTGACCTCTAATTGGGGTTGGGGAGGACCTGGCTGGCCCTTGAGCAGCTCAATCTAGCATGGGAGGCAGGCTTGGTGCTCTGACGACAGGGTTCAGGGGGGCAAAGGCCCAGAGAGAGGCCAAACCGCATCCAAGGTCGCACACCGAGAGTCACAGCTGGGCTCTCTCCACCGCTGCGCTCAGTGATGGGAAGAGGGGCCGCTGGGCACTGCCCTCCCACGCCCTCGTCGGGACCTGCCAGAAACAGCCTATTTCCTGTGGGGCACATATTAAGGAGAAAGGCAGCCCGGCAGAGCCAGCCATGTGAGAAGAAGAACTCCAGGTAACAGAGCTCCTGCTGCCCCTACACTGCCCAGGAGGCAACAGGGCTCAGTGTTTCCAGCACCTTCTCCTTCAGCTCAGGTTCCCATCCTCGGAAGGCCTCCCAGCCCCTATCTGAGTCAAGATTCCATAGACCATCGAGGTCTGTGGAAGTGTCTGTCACTCCTCCCCCATTCCAGATTCTCAGTCACCTCTCTGTGTGCCCCACACAAAGCCGGGCCAGAGCGGGTGTCCAGGGCAGAGCCTCCCTCCTTCATTCCCTACAACAGTGCTATGGGTCAGCAGATACTATAGTTATTCTCATTGGGCAGATATGGAAACTGGGGTTCAATGAGGATAAGCCGAGGGGTCCCTCCTCACCATCTTTCCATTTGCTGTTCCCTCTGCCTGGAACATTCTTCCCCAGTTACCATCCCCATGACTCCCACCTTCACACCCCTTCAGGTCACAGCTCAAACATCACCCTTGAGAGAGCCCTTTCCTAAACACCCAACCCTCACTGTTTTCCTTCCTGGCACTTATCCACATTCCAGGAAGCACAGCTTTCCTCATTTATGGGTTTTTTGTCCCTTTCTCCCAGTGAGAGTCCCCAAGGCTGGGGAGCTGGTCCATTTATCCCCTGCTAGATCCTTGGGAGCAGGGATCTGGGTCTGACTCTCCCTCCTCACCCTGCTACCCACACCACAGCCCAACATCAGGGCCAGGGCCAGTTAACAGAGTGCCAGGAGCAGCCACTAAGCACCCACTATGTGCCAGAAACTACACTATGCAATTCAAACTCACTGACTCCTCACCCTGCTCCTTTGAAGTAGGTGCTGTTATTAGGACTGAACTTCAGCCAAGAGAAGTCACACATACATAACAGTTGGAGCCAGGGTTTGAACCCAGACAGCCTAGCTCCACAGTCTGTGCTTGTCTCCTGGGGTCTAATTATCAGGGAGCCTATAAAGTGGGGAGGGGGTACAGGGGTGAGGAACGTAGGGCCAGAGCCCAGGGTGGGGCAGGGGACTCACCTGAATCTCTTCCAGGAAGAGGTTGGTCTCCACAAAGCGGTTGTTCATGAAGCCACCAGGTGCCCGGCAGTTCTGCAGGAAGCGGGCTGGGTTGGGACGTACCTTGGGGTTGGCTCCGACCAGCTCACAGTAATGGGGCACCAGTGACTTGGGGATCTGTGGGAGAAGCGTCAGGGTCAGGGCAGGGGCTGGCTGGCTGGTGGAGAGGGGCTGGGTGGGGTCAGACACTCACCTTCCCAGGGTTTCGCAGGGCGGCTGCACGAGGTAGGGGCCCATTGAAGACTTCCCAGATGAGGCAGCCCAAGCGCCACATGTCAGCTGACCTGAGGCAGTGATCAGAGCTGCTCAAGGCCCTGCCACCGGCCAGCATAGGCCTCCAATCTACCCTGGGCACTAGGCACTCACTGCAGAGCAAACCCTGGGCTGTGTTCCTCAGCTAATCCTTCCATCAGCCCCGAGAAGCAGGTTTCATTAGCCCCATTTGACAGATACGGAAACTGAGGCTCAGAAAAGCAAGGACATCCACCCCAGGTCACACAACTTTAAAATTCAGAACCGGGCCTCCCTGGTGGCGCAGTGGTTGAGAGTCCGCCTGCCGATGCAGGGGACACGGGTTCGTGCCCCGATCCCGGAGGATCCCACATGCTGCGGAGCGGCTGGGCCCACGAGCCATGGCCGCGGGGCCTGTGTGTCCGGAGCCTGTGCTCCGCAACGGGAGAGGCCACAGCAGTGAGAGGCCCGCGTACAGCAAAAAAAAAAAAAAAAAAAAAAAATTCAGAACCACCTGACCCCAAAGCCTGTGTTTATCCTGCCCTACCTCCCTGAGGATCCTGGGAGCAAGGAGTGGGCCCCACCCTGAGGACCCTAGTTTCCTCCCCAGCCAGGTGGCAGGGGACAGGGGAGTACCAGCTAATCTAGGGGTCCTGAGGCTGCAGGGGCTTCCAGAATAGGGCAGGGTGGGGCATGCCCCCCGCCCCAGTCACCCACCACTTCTCTCTGACCGCTCTGCCACTGCCATCAGCCAACTCCGGGGGATCGTACTGCTCAAGCTCGGGGATCCCCTTGCGGGGAGGTCCCCCACCATTGCCCTGGGCTGAGTACATGTAGTCCAGGCCCCCAAGCTTCCACTCGCCAGCGCGGTCCACGAACACAGCGGCCATGCAGACATTGTTGTGGATGAGGCTGCAGTCGTTGACCAGGAAGCTGAGGGCTTTCTGGGGGCAGAAGGAGCCATCACAGCCCAGTAGCTGCAGCCCCCCATCCCTGCTCTCATCGCCACTGCCCCCCACCTCACCACAATCTGGTGTAGCCCCCAGGAGAGCTCCAGTTCCCTCAGGCCACCAGCCTCTGCTCGCGCCTTGAGGTACGCTCCCAGCGGGGTCACAGCCTCTGTCACTATGTGGAGGCATCTGTCTGTCTGAAGGGGACACGGGGTATCAGGGAGGGATGGGGCGAGAGGAAGGCGAGATGAGAGACACGATGCGGAGAGAGGTGGAGAAGGGGAAGTCAAATCTGGGGGGCGCTGGGGCAGAAGGGCTGGAAACCGGACGGAAGACAGACGACAGGAGTGGGGGGCTGCGAAAAAGTGAGGGTCAGAGGCGGGGCAGACCGAGCAGCAGGTAGGTACCTCCAGCCCGTCGATGTAGGCCAGGATGTTGGGGTGCCGGAGAGTTTTGAGGCGCTTGAAGGCAGCTTTGGCCACCTGGGTCTGCTCTTCGACGCCGGGCTTCACGTCATACACGAAGATGGACACCGGGCTGCCTGTGGCCTGTGGGAGGGCGGAGCGGCCTCAGGTGTGTGGGCCGGGTACCGGGCAGACCACTCCACCTCCGAGATGGTCCCCGGAGCTGGTTCAGTGCCGGAAAGGAAGGGCCGCCGGCCTGGTCTCTCCCCAAGTCAACCCTTGGGGACCGAGTCGGGCACACGTAATCCTGGTTGGGTCCGTCGGTCCCTCGGTCCTTCTGCCCGCCACGTCGGCACTGCCCGTCCCCCTCCCCCGGCCCGTAGCCCTAGAGGCTCCGCAGCCACGTCAGGCGGGCGCGACGCGGCGGGGCCGGCGGCGCTGACTAGGCGAGACCGAGGTCCGCTGCGGCCTGCGGAGCGGGGCCGCTCTCACCTTCTTGCGGCCGCGGTGCAGGACCCAGGGCCCGGGCGGGCCGCCCTCGGGGAGTTCCGGGCTGATCTCAAACGGGAAATCCCGGACCGGGTCCCGGGCAAAGAACCACATCGTCCCCGCCGCCGCCGCGGGATCGGGGTCCTCAGCTCCTGGTCCTCCCGCTGCCCGAGCCGGGGCGGGGCGGGGTTACGGTCGGTGGGGGCGGAGCCGATGGGCGGAGCAGGGACGGAGGGCAGCCGGGAGACCACCCCTCGGCCGGCCACCGGGCCTAGAGCGCGCTGGCTGGGAGCCGCCAGTTACCAGCTCTGGCGCCCTGGCAGGTCACCCAAACTCTCAGCGCCTCTTTGTCCTTAAATCTAAAATGTGGGTGGTAATAGAGTCCACCTCCCAGCATTATATAAGGATTAGAGCTTGAGAAGGGACAGAGGATGGGGAAACCGAGGCAAGGAAGCTGAGACATAGGGAGACAGCTGGAAGAGGAAGTCGACAGACAGACATGACGGGGGTGCAGTGTTCAGTGGGGAAAAGACTTAGGGAGGGCGGTTGTACCCAAGCCAGACTCTCTGTCCCACCAGCCAGTGGGCACCTCCAGGATCCGATGAGGCATTGTGTTGGTGGAATGAGGAAGTGACCAGGGGAGAAAGGCACAAGGAAGCAGAGCCCCAGAAAATGAGCGTGGTTGGGGAGCAGAGAGTGAAGCAAAGGCCCTGGGAAAGTCTAGGAACCCTGGGATGGGGGGAGGGGACCTGGGGGTGGGGAAAGGCCGTGACCCCAGGAAAGGAGAAGGATAGAGGAGGAACAGCCCAGCAAGTCTAGAAGAAGCCAGGGGGCCAGGAGGGGCCCCTGCTCTCCTGGGCCCAGCAGACTTGGCTGTCTGGGCTCCAGGGCCAGAATCTCCTCCAGGTCCCCCAGTTGCCTGGGCAGATAGGGGCTGTCTGTGGCAAAGTGGTGTCCGAAGCTCAAATGCCATTCATACTGATGGAGACCCAGCCCCTTAGCTGGACAGAGCCCAGCGTCCAGAAGCGGCTGGGCTGGCAATGGCTCCTCTGCAGGTAAGGTCTCAGGGGACCCAGGGTTGGGGACAGACCCACAACCACACCCTACGGAGCATGGATAGATTCTGGGACTGATTATGAAACGTCGGGTGGGGATGCCTCTGGGAGTGGATTCAAGGGCAGGGATGCCAAAGTCAGTAGAGCTGGGTTTGAATCCCAGCCCAGCCCCCCTCACCAGCTGTGAGAACTCACCTTACCTGGGAGCCTCAGTTCCCCCATCTATAAATTGGGGTGCCTCACCTAACATAAAACAGCTGCTCAGGGCTTCCCTGGTGGCACAGTGGTTGCAAGTCCGCCTGCCGATGCGGGGGACACGGGTTCGTGCCCTGGTCCGGGAAGATCCCACATGCCGCGGAGCGGCTGGGCCCGTGAGCCATGGCCGCTGAGCTTGCACGTCCGGAGCCTGTGCTCCGCAACGGGAGAGGCCACAGCAATGAGAGGCCTGTGTACCAAAAACAAACAAACAAACAAACCAAAAAAACCAGCTGCTCAGCAGAGACTTAGTCTCCCTTTTCTTGTCCAAGTACCTGTGCAGGCCACTCAGAGGGAAGATCAGACACAGTGTTGGCTGCTCGGGGCAGGATAGAAATAGTAACTAGAGATTCTTCTGTGGCTTCACTAGGAAGATGGTGACAACACTGTGAATATGGAATTTGCAACGTTGGAGCGTGGGGAGCATCTTGTCACGGGAGGAGAACAAGCAGAGGGCTTGAATGCCAGAATACAGAGTCTGAAACTGTTTGATTTTTTGTTTTTTTTTTTACTTTTTGGCCTCACCGCATGGCCTGTGGGATCTTAGTTCCCCAACCAGAGACTGAACCTGTGCCCCTCGCACTGGAAGCGCCGAGTCTTAACCACCGGACCGCCAGGGAAGTCCCAGAGTCTGGAACTTTACCCTACTGAAGGCTGAGCTATGAGTTTGTGAGTGTGGAATGATGGAACATGGCAGGCTGGGGGTGGGGGTGCAGCAGTGATGCTTTGGGGTAGAGATCACGGTTGGAGGGGAAGTTTTAAGAACACAGGGTTCACGTGGTAGTGTTTAGTTAGTGGCATATTCTCTATGCACCTGCCAAATGTTAGGCCTGTGCCGTGCAGGGCGCCTCATCTGGAGAGGAAACCAGTGCAGGAAGGGCAGGGCCACTGGGCTGGGGGTAGATCTTGGAGTCCCAGTGCACAGAAGAACAGCGAGGAGGAAAACAGACTGGGCAGAGGACACCAGGAAGCATAGTTACAAATGAAGAGCCAGAAAGGGATTTGCCTCCCAGGTTCTCTAAGTAACCCTGTTTCTCCAGCAAAGCTTGGCGCAGAGAGGCTAGCAGCCTAGGAAGGAACAGCATCCCTTTCCCAAGTTCTCACCTTGAGCCTGTCCTCACATTGTGAGCCCTCCATTTCATCAACTAGAAAATGAGGATAATACCAGTTCCTCATCACTGCCCTATGTGGGGGACCAATGTTGTTCCCACCTCACAGATGAGGAAACTGAGGCTCTGAAGGCTTACGCAGTAGGAAATGGCAGTGCCTGAGTGCTGCTGGCTGCTTCCCTCACCTGCCAGGACAAGTGCACACAGCCCTGCAGCCCTGCCATGACCCTAGGAGGTCCCAGGGCAGGCAGGCCTGGGGTTCACAGGTGCATCAGGAGGCCCGTTGCTCCAGAGGAGATACAGTAGGATGTCAAGCAGGAGAACCTGTAGGCAGATGCCTCAGTTCGAATCCCACATCTGTGGGAACTTGGGCCAGTCACTTCACTTCTTTTCCTCATGTGTAAAATGAAGACTATAAAAGTAACTATGTACGTGTTTGCCATTGTGGTGAGTAGAAGTATTCGGCCCCATATAAATAGCACACTGGGAAGGGAAATGGAAAGCTTTGAAAAGGAAGCTGTAAACAACAATTGTGGCATGGATGCAAGACAAAGAGAGGGTGATTGGAAAGGCTTAAAGATGGAAGTGATTTATTAACCAGAGATCTTCAGGAGATGAGATGGGAGATGAAAACAACCCAAGGAGGCGGAAAATATCAATAAACCCCTCAGAAGTGGTGCCTTCGACAAGGCAGAGCATTCAAGTCTCGGTGAGGAAAGGAAGCTGGAATCATGGTCAGTGCTAGGCCAGTGTTTTCAGTCTTGCAATACATTAAGATAATGAAATGATTTTATTTTCTCCAGGAAACTGATGGCTCTTTATTACAACTGTAATTTTTTGTTTATTATTAGGTAAGTAATGTTCCTCTCATTTCATGAAGAGAAACATCTTACAGTTCCTACGTTGATAAGCAGTAAAAATCCTTTGGTTCTGAATACAAATCCTTTGTATTCACATAACATTCTGCCCTCAGAGCATCAAGAGTTGGGATGAGGAAGAATTTGGAATTTCAGGCACTGCTGCTGGGAATTAATTGGCACAGCTGTAGTGAAGGACAAGTTGGCAATACCTGTTAAGCAGTTTCCCCCAGTCATTCCACTTCTAGAAATGTATCCTACACAAACCCTCATTCAGGTGTGCAAAGATTTATACAAAGCAATGTAATTGTTAGAGCCTGGATTATCAAGCCAGACCTCCTGTATCCTAGCTCTCTGCTTATGAGCTGTGTGACTTTGGGCAAGTTACTTACTCTCTTTGTGCCTCAGTTTTCTCACCTGTAAAATGGGTGGAATAATAGTATCTAGTTCATAGGTGTGGTAGGCTCAAAGATATCCACATCCGAATCCCTGGAACCTGTGAATACGTTACCTTACATAGTAAAAGAGTCTTTACTGTTTTGATTAAGTTAAGGGTCTTGAAATGGGGAGATTATTCTGGATTATCTGGATGGGCCTGATGTAGTTACAAGGATCCTTGTAAGAGGAAGGCAGGAGGATCACAGTGAGTAGTAGGAGGTGGACAATGGGAGCAAGAGGGTAGAATGATGGGAGGAAGGGGTCATGAGCCAAGGAATGCAGGTGGCCTCTAGAAGCTGAAAAAGACAAGGAAACAGATTCTCTCCTGCAGCCTCCAGAAGGACACAGCCCTGCTGTCACCTTCAGTTGAGACTTCTGACCTCCAGACTGTAAGATAATAAATGTGTGTTGTTTTAAGCCACGAAGTTTGTGGCAATTTGTTAGAGCAGCCGTAGGAGCTAATACACTAGGCATGTTGTGAGGATTCGTGAGTTAGTATATGTAACTGCTTCAGTGCATAGGATGCAGCAAGTGTTCAATAAATGACATCTCTTCTGTGGATCATAGGGCTGTTTGTAATCATGGAAAACTAGAAAAATCCAAATGTCCATCAGGAATGGAGTGATTCAAAATTCCATCCATACTATGGAACCACAAGAACAGTTGGTAAGAGTCTTCTCTACAGGTTCTGACATGGAGAAATGATGATTATGGTAGAGATACTACAGCTGTTTTCTGAGTGCCCCCTGCATGGCAGGCACTGAGCTAGGCGCTCTCCCTACAGGATCTTGTCTGATCTTCATGACGATATGGGGGGTCTGTGCCAGTCAGAGAGAAACCACAAAGTGATCTGAACAAGGAAAGTCTAATGTAAAGAATTATTAACTGTAACGGGATTGGAATTGGCTAGTAAGAAGTACAGAGAACTCTAGGGACTTCCCTGGTGGTCCAGTGGTTAAGACTCTGCACTTCCATTGCAGGGGGCACGCATTCCAACCCTGGTCAGGGAACTAAGGTCCCGCATGCCCCATGGCACGGCCAAAAGAGAAAAAAAAGAAAAAGAAAAAGAAAAAGATTGGGAGATTGGGATTGACATATATACACCAGTATGTATAAAATAGATAACTAATAAGAACCTGCTGTATAAGGATAAATAATTTTTTTTTTAATTTTTAAAGAAGAGAAAAACATGTATATAAAAAAAAGAGAGAGACAGAACTCTAAAGAATACAGGAATAACAAATATACGGAGCAGCCCCCAACCCTAGGGCTGAGATAGAGCCCGCCTCCTGCCCCATATCTGAGATCCAGATTTGCCTGGAGAGGGAATGGCTGGGGCTCAGTGAACAGTACAGAAGTTGCTCAAGTGCTGTGCACACCCCATGGAACTTGCTGGAAAACCACCCTCTAGGGTGCTGGGGAAAGCTGTTCATGGGGAAGTGTCTCACTAGAAGCGGTCCACTTCTCCTAGGGTGGGGGCTGAGGGCTGCTGGCCACCTGCACTGCAGGAACCCGTTGCTAGAAAAGCTGCCCTGGGGAGGTGAGTCGAGAAATTGGCCGCGCTGCAGAAGCCAGCCTGGAGGAACGCCTTCAAACCCGGAAGTAAAACCTTCCTCAAGCAGTGTCTGTTAGCGCCCTCTACTGGCAAAATTTGACATTGTGCCAGCTGGCAAAGGAAAATTATTTAAAGGGCCCGGATTCATATTCACAAAGCGGGCAAACATGATGAATTTGGAGCTGAGAGTCAATAAATTAATAACTGGCACAGAATCATTAGTTTCACTTTTGCAGGTGAGAAAACTGAGGCTCCGTAGAGGGGAAGCAGCACAACCAGTGCTAGGATTTGCTTTGCTCTACAAAGTGTTTAGAAAGCCGATTGCAAAATTATCCATGTTATGTCATTGTGGTAATAACTCCACCAACCATAAATATGCACAGACTTACTCTCCAGCATGAAGGAATACATACCGAACGGCAGTGGTTTCCTCCAGGACATGGAGATTACAGGGAGTTCTCCTTGCTGTATTATTAGGTTGAACAGTATGAAATTGCTGTCTTTATATGTCAAAAATAGCGAAATATTGGTAAATTCATACAGTTCAACATAATATTTATTTCTGTGATGTGATGTTTGAAGTTTTCACAATAAGTGTGAATTCCTTTTGTAAACAGGAAACTATATATGTATATATATACTTACACACATACATATGTATACATGTAATTTCATTATATATGTGTAATTATATAATTTTCATTATAAAAGCATATATATTGTCGGAAGCCATCCTGGAGCCATTGCACCATGACAAAGTCATGAAGCAACGGAAGGCGAAACTGCAAGGCAGCGCCATGCCAGGAAGGTGGACTACAGCTCTGTTGTTAGGTTTTACGATAATAAATTTACATATAGGGGCAATTTTGGGGGGATGTTGCTCCACGTGAAAGAAAAATTCCTCTAGGACTCCCCCTCCTGAAACTACCACAGAATGGGAAGTACCCACTAAAGCCCCGGGGAAATGGGTAAAGAATTAAGAGCCTGGAACTAAGGGGATGTTTTTATGAAAAACACCCTCTAGTATGGAGTTATGGCCATGGGCCGGAGTTCCTGATGACATAGGAAATTTATGGTTCTATTATAAAGGAAGATTAATTATAGAAAAGCAAATGCCTAGAGCAGAATTGGTTGCTAGGATAGGGAGAAAACACTGTCTCAGTTGGAAGAAACAGTAAGAAAGGGCATGCAGGGTATATTGTAAATATTTTCGTGGAACCATTGTAAAAGGTTGCCCATGCAAGAAGAGAAATAGGAACAAGTAGCTCCAACTTCTACAATTAAAATAAGTATAACTGCTTGGCTTGATTACTAAGAAATAACCTGTGCTTTATGGGAACTTGGGGAAATATTTTAATAGGACATCTAGAAACTAGGGGCTATTTTTTAAAAAAATCTTTATAGAATATTTTGAGGTTTGATTGTGCTAAGATTGTTTGGTCACGTACCTGGTAATGTAATCAACTACAATATATAAACCTGTGATTGTAAACAATAAAGAGAGAGAGAAACATGCAATGCTGATACTTTAAGAAGTGTAATAGAATTATTTCCTTCACCGACGCTATCCATCCCTTGGGTATCCCTTGACTCGCTGGAGCTGGACTCCGGCAATATATAATATAAATGTACATATTATGTATGCATGTATGTATGCTTTGGAAAATCCCCCCTCCAACTGTCTTTTGCCAGCTGTGGTATATTTCCCTACAATAAAATAAAAACTTTAAGTTTAGCTATCAGGGCTCCAAAGACTTCAGGGGAAAATATTTCTTGTTCAACTCACTGCAAGATTCTGAGAGCCACTTGCTAGTGTTCCATGCTTTGTTTCTTGATGACTTACCACAGGATAAAACGATCACTTGTGTTTTTTCTACTTATTTTAGGAGATTTAGTAATGAAAACAGAAAAACTGCTATTAAACAATGGTGGATCTTATGTGGCAGTTACCCAAATTTAATTTTAGAAAGTATTTGAATTGTGCTCTAAGTCTAAAAATTGATAATTAAAGAAACATTTAGGGAATTCCCTGGTGGTCCAGTGGTTAGGACTCGGCGCTTTCACTGCTGTGGGCTGGGGTTCAATCCTTGGTTGAGGAACTAAAGATCCTGCAAGCTGCGTGACGTGGTCAAAAAAAAAAAAAAAAAAAAAGAAAGTAAAAATTTTAAAGTCTGCAAAATTGTATGAGAATAACTTTAAGGTAAAAGTTACTTTGCCTTCATTACTATTACCTTTCAAAAAATGGTTCTGTGGTTTTTGTTTTGTTTTTATGCTTGTTTGTTTAGTAAATACAGTGCCTTAAAAAAAGAAGCTGTTCATGATTCTGGCCTGTTGTGGCAGACAGAATAATGACCCCTAAAAATGTCCATATCCTAATCCTCAAAACCTGTGAATATGTTACTTGACAAAGGGGGAATTAAGGTTGTAGATGGAATTAAGTTTACTAATCAGCTGACCTTAAGATAGATTATGCTAGATTTTCCTGGTGGGCCCAGTGTAATCACAAGAGTCCTTGAAATTAAAGAAATACAATGCAGCAGAATATATATTCTTCTCAAATATACATGGCACAGTGTTCAGAATAAAGTATATATGCTAGGGGCTTCCCTGGTGGCACAGTGGTTAAGAATCCAACTGCCAATGCAGGGGACATGGGTTCAAGCCCTGGGCCGGGAAGATCCCACATGCCACAGAACAACTAAGCCTGTGCGCCACAACTACTGAAACCCATGTGCCTAGAGCCTGTGCTCCGCAACAAGAGAAGCCACCGCAATGAGAAGCCCGTGCACTGCAATGAAGACCCAATACAGCCAAAATAAATAAATAAATAAATAATTAAAAAAAAAAAAAGACTCCAACGCAATAGTAATCAAGACAGTGTGGTACAGTCATAAGAATAAACATACAGAGAAATGGAATAGAATTAAGAGTTCTGAAATACCTTGACTACAGTGATGGTTACACAGGTATGTTTGTCAGAGCTCATCAACCTGTACACTTGAAAGATAGGAATTTTATGGAATTCCCTGGTGGTCCAGTGGTTGGGACTCTGCACTTCTGCTGCAGGGGTTTGTGTCTCATCCCTGGTTGGGGAACTAAGATCCTGCAAACCATGCAGTGCAGCCAAAAAAAAAAAAAAGGTAGGAATTTTATTGTATGTAACATAGTAAACACATAGTGGAGATGTGTTTTTCAAAAAACATCTCTCCTGGTTCGGGGAAGAAAGCCAAAATACAACAGAATCTCCACAAAGCACACACTGTTCAATGTTTCACCCAGCCTAAAGGAGCTTTACATTTACCCACAGCAGACTGTGATGTGTGACAAAGTACCAATGTCTCTGCTTTTGGTTTATCTGATGACGTTTCTCTACAGATAAAAATCTTTCCCAGCCGATTCCTGTGGGGGACTTGGAAGGAGCCCTTGGTTTGAGATGGGAAAGATGGAGCCAGGAAGTGGGCACAGGCAGGTCCTGTAAGGCTCCTCAGTCAGGTCAGGAGTTTGACTACCTCCACGGGAGAACACAGGACCATCAAGGGGGGCGGCACGATCAGATCTGTACATTAGAAACATCTGTCAGGCCACAGCCTGGGAAAGGACTGGAAGGAGTAAAGCCATCATGTAGAGAACATCCCGGAGGGGTTGTGGATGCGCAGTGGGGAGAGCTGGGCCGGGGCAGAGGTGGTGGGCAGTGAGAGGCATGGGTGGTGCAGAAGCTATGCAGGAGGTAGAGGGTCAGGAAGAGGAAAGGGACCTGGGGCAGGGAGCAGGAAAGGGGAGAGCCACGCAGGAGGAAGGAGGCTACAGGACCACATGGGGCGGAGAGGCAGGGTATGTTTGTGTGGTGGGTGACAGAGGGCAGCTCTAAGGACTGGCTGCCCCAGAAGCTGGGGGAATGCAGGGTTCCAAGAGTTTCATCCTTGGGAGGTTCCCATCTGGAGGGGCCTCAAATGGTTCAGAGGAAGCAGGAGCAGCTTGTGAGGGCTCGGGGTCCAGGGGCAGAATGTGGAGCAGAAGGCAACTTCTGAAAAGCAACAACTGAATCCAGACGACATCTTCAGGTGCTGAGGGAAAGTGAGGGCTACTGAAAATGCCATACCCAGCTCAACTATCCTTGAAAGCAGAGAGTGAAATAAAGATATTTCAAACAAAGGCTCTGAGTATTTACTACTCAGAAATCCTTGCTGAGAGAACTTCCAGAAGTACCTTAGGAAGAAGGACCTTGAACCCAGAAGGAAGGAACAGGATTCAAGAAAGCAAGGGTGAGCTGAGAACCTGGGGCACAAGTGGGCCAGTGTGAATAATCAGTGCCCTGGTTACAAATGTAAGGGTGACACGATTAGAAATCATGTGAAAGTTTCAAAGCCTTGGAAGGAGAGGGAAAAGGGATCAAGAGAAAGTGAAAGTGGGGGAGGCTGGGGAAAAGAGAGTGGGGTGAGGAGCCGGGTTGGGGGGTGTCCCCAAAGCTCAGGAGTAGGCTGGGGAGAGAGACCTCCTGGAATCGAGGGTGTAACCCCACGGACAAACAGCCTTCCAGCCTCCCGCCTTGGCTCACGCTGTTTCCCTCCCTTGGGGTGACTTTCCTCCTGTCCTCGCATGAGTGAGTCCCAACATTTTGTCAAGGTCCGACTCAGATGCCTCCTCCTCCAGGAAGCCCACCCTCCTCCCAGCCCCGGAGGCCCTTGGCCCGACCGCAAGGGCCAATGCACCCAGCATTCATGAGCACGTCAGGGCTGTTGGCGCTGGCTCCCTGAGTACAGGGCCCATGTTGCTCTGTCACAGGACCCAGGCACAGCTGGCTGTCAAATGTGTGTTGAGAATGTGAGTTGGGTGTGTGCCAGGCTGCCTGGATTCAAATCTCAGCCCAGTGACTGCTGGGAGCACGTGGATGACTGTTACGAGTGAGCGAGCGGAGGCAGGAGGGGACAGTCTGGTCAGGCGGAGGGATGAAGTGACAGTATTGTCTCCCAGTGGCCTGGCTCCACCTGAGCAGAAATGGGTGCAGCTTGAGCCACCTGTTTGTCTGTCAGTTGCCTGGGCCCAGGAACGTCTGGTTCCCAGGGACAACATTTCAGCTCTGAGGTGGGCTGGCCTGGGAACCCGTCTACTTCCACCACCACCCCCTCCCTCCCCCAACATCACTTCTCTGGGGCAAGTGGCCCAGGTCAGGTGGGGGTGAGACCATGCCGCCCCCCTTGCCCCCCTGCTCCACGTCCTCACGTCTTCCTTCCCAGGCTTGTTGGCCCCCCACTGCCCTACACCCCCTCTGACATTGTTCCAGGCTCCAGGCAGGAGCTGGGAGGGGCCAGGGCTCAGGGGAGGCCAGGACCACCTCACTTCTCTCCCTTTTGACTCCACCTTCTGGGGGCACCTGGGCTGCCAGGAGGGCTGGGTGTGGGCCTCCCTCCCCGGTGGGAAAAGGAAGGGAGACCACACCGTTTGCTGGGTATTGGCAGTGTCACTGTTGCAGGTCTGTGATGCTGAATCCCGGTGGTGCCTCTGGGGCTCCCATCCCTGGACACAGGTGCTGAGGTGGGCTAGGGACGGGGGTGGCTTCCAGGGAGGGTTTGGAAGCTGAGGTCTAAGGCCGGGCAGCTGGTGTGGCCAAGGCAAGTCACCCCAGGTTATCTCGTGGAGTCTGGGGTTTCAAATGCCCCCTGCATTGCCCCACCACAGTGGGGACCATCCCCTGAGCCCAGCCCAGATAGGCAAGGGACCCTCCAACAGCTCTCAGTCCCCCACAAACCGGCTCCGCCTCACCCAGCAGCAAATGCAACTCCACCCTTCCGGGCCAGAAGCCAGGGTCACCCCAGGGCTTCCTCTCCTGTCCCACGAAGGCCACCAGCAGGCGATCTGGGCTCCAATCACCTGGTACCACCACCTCCGCTACCCCTCACCCAGCTGCCAGGCCACCAGCCTCCCTTGCTGTGCCCCTGTAGCAGCTGCCTCACTGGTCTCCCCTGCACCCCCCTGTCCTCCATCCACCAGAGGGATCTTTACAGAATGTAAGGCAGGTCACCGGACTCCACTGCTCAAGACCCTCCGACAGCTCCCACTTCACTCACGTGAAGGCAGACCCCCCCGACCTTGGCCTGCGAGGCCAGGGCCACCTGTTCTGTTTCCACTCTGCCCACCCTCGGGCTTGGCAGGACTGCCGTCCAAAGTAAAACAGTTTGGGTTCTACTAAATCTGGTCCATGATTCCATTTGTTCCAGATTGTTCCAAACTGTTGTATTGAGTTCAATGATGAGTTTCTTTGCCTGAAACCGTAATGTTGAAGTATCACATGTAATAGTGAGTTGATTTGGTGCATTTCTTAGTTAAAAAATAATAGTTATTATAACTTGCTGTATCATTTTTGCAACTTTTCTGTAAGTCTAAAAACATTATAAAATAAAAAGGTTATTAAAATTAAAAAGATGGGACTTCCTTGGTGGCGCAGTGGTTAAGAATCCACCTGCCAATGCAGGGGACACGGGTTCGAGCCCTGGTCCAGGAAGATCCCACATGCCGCAGAGCAACTAAGCCCGTGCACCACAACTACTGAGCCCGCGTGCCACAACAAGAGAAGCCATTGCAATGAGAAGCCTGCGCACCGCAGTGAAAAGTAGCCCCTGCTCGCCACAACCAGAGAAAGCCCACGCACAGCAATGCAGCCAAAAATAAATACATAAATAAATTTTTTAAAATAAAATAAAATATAGAAGAAAGGGTGGGGGGGAATTCTCTGGCAGTCCAGTGGTTAAGACTCCGCGTTTCCACTGCTGGGGGTGCAGGTTTGATCCCCTGTCGGGGAACTAAGGAAAGGGGTGTGGGAAGGGGAGAAATTGTACTGAAAAAGGAATCACTGTCTAAAAAGCGGTATACGTTTGTAAGAGTGGCTCTGGTGAAAAGTTGGCAAGTGTGTAGCAACACCAGGGTCTGTGACCAGGGCTGTGCACACAAATGTCTGTTCAGGAGGATGTGGTTCTCCTGTTTTAGTGGAGTGAACCAGAGCATGGCCCTGGGTCAGTGCCCAGGCAGGGCTTGGATGGAAACCAGAACACAGGTTCCAGGAGGCTGGGGAACACGCAGGAAGGGGCTCAAAGCACGACAGCCCAGGCAAGGGCTGAGGGAGCTTCTGAGCTGTACCTTGAAGGAGTGGGATTTCCACTGGAGATGGGTGAGGGCAGAGAGTACACCAGGAAGGGGGAAGGCATGAGGGAAGGCCAGAGACGGGACAGGAGGGGTTGTGTGTGGGGTGTGGGTGGTTCCTGTAGGGGAAGGAAGGGACTGCTGGTCAAGTGGGTGTGAGTATCAGAGGCTGGATGGAGGCCAGGGAGGTGGGCACAGACAGAATGTGCACGAGAACCCTAACAGGGAGTCTGTGAAGGCGGATGGGCAGGGAGCAGAGAAGGGCCTGGAAGACACCCTGTCGCCATAGCCTTGGGGAGGTGAATGGAGGGCTCTGCTTCAAGACTTGAGCTGCTGAAGAGAGTCCACTGTTTCTCTTTGCATCCCCAGCATCTTCTCAGCGTTTGGTGCACAGTAAGTGTGCAAGAGATGCTTGTTCATGTGTGCGCATATTCTTTATTTTACAGTTTCTCGATGTACAATAAACTGCAAGTAACTGAAGTATATAATTTGATGAGTGTCGACATGTGCACGTCCATGAAACCAACAATCAAGGCAATGACCATGATCGTCACCCCCAAGGTTTCCTTGTGCCCCTTTGTAACTCCTAGTCAGCTGTTATTAGCTGTTATTTTAGATTAGTTTTTATTTTTGACAATTTTGTATAAATGGAACCAGACAGTGTGTACTTTTTTTTTTTTTTTTTTTGGCCGCACCATGCAGCTTGCAGGATCATAGTTCCCTGATCAGGGATTGAACCTGCACCCTCAGCAGTGAAAGCACAGAGTCCTAACCACTGGACCTCCAGGGAAGTCCCTGTATGTACTTTAAAAAAACTGGTTTCTTTCTCACAACATAATTATTTTGAAATTGCTGCATGTTATTGTGCACATCAGTGGTTTGTTCAAGATTTAAAACTTCTGGGCTTCCCTGGTGGCGCAGCGGTTGGAAGTCCGCCTGCCAATGCAGGGGATGCGGGTTCATGCCCCGGTCCGGGAAGATCCCACATGCCGCGGAGCGGCTGGGCCCGTGAGCCATGGCCGCTGAGCCTGCGCGTCTGGAGCCTGTGCTCCGCAACGGGAGAGGCCACAGCAGTGAGAGGCCCGCGTACCACACACACACAAAAAAAGCTGCTACAATTCAACAATAAAAGGATAAACATCCCAATAACAACATTGGCCAAAAAAAAATTGAATAGACACTACACCTAAGAAGATATATAAATAGCAAGTAAGCACATGAAAAGATACTCAGCATTACTGGTCATAGAGAAATGCAAATTAAAAATCACAATGAGACACCACTACATATTCACTAGAATAGCTGAAATTTAAAGATATGATCATGGGGCTTCCCTGGTTGCACAGTGGTTAAGAATCCGCCTGTCAATGCAGGGGACACAGGTTCGAGTCCTGGTCCGGGAAGATCCCACATGCCGCGGAGCAACTAAGCCCACGTGCCACAACTACTGAGCCTGCACTCGAGAGCCCGCGAGCCACAACTACTGAGCCCGTGTGCCACAACAATTGAAGCCCACGCTCCTAGAGCCTGTGCTCCACAACAAGAGAAGCCACCACAATGAGAAGTCCGTGCACTGCAACCAAGAGTAACCCCTGCTCCCTGCAACTAGAGAAAGCCGGTGCACAGCAACAGACACAACACAGCCAAAAATAAAAACAAATAAAATAAATAAATTTATTTTAAAAAATAAAATAAAAAATAAAATAAAGATATCATACCAAATGATGGTGAGTATGGAGCAATTGGAACTCTCATACACTGTTGGTGGGAATGCAAAATGGTACAACCACTTGGGGAAATAGCTTGGAAATTTCTTAAAAACTATGCCTATATCTACCATACAACATACCAAGAAAAAGGAAAGTTTATATCCACACAGACTTGTACACAAATGTTTACATTTGTGTTTAGCCATAATTTATGTTTAGCCATAATTACTAAAAATGGAAAGTAACTGAAATTATAATATCCATGCAATGGAATACTACTCAGCAATAAAAATAAACGTTTGTTGAACAAACTGTATTGTGAAGTATTCCAAGGACAGGGTTTGCAATACTGCATTTGTTCACTAGATGGCGGCAAAAGCCCATTAATTTCCAGTTCCATAAATTTGCATCTCCTGTGGCTACTCTTCTCACCGCAGCAGGCAGACAGGGCATCATCCCCATTTAAACAGAGGAAAAACAGAGTCCTGGAAAGGGCAGGTAACACTCCGTTTGCCAACTTGTCAGAGCCAGGAGCCAGGACCTGACCTATGTCTCCTATATTTTCTGAGCTTCTGAATCAACAATCCTGCTAGAGGGCTTCACTGGTGGCGCAGTGGTTGAGAATCTGCTTGTCAATGCAGGGGACACAGATTCAATCCCTGTTCCAGGAAGATCCCACATGCCGCTGAGCAGCTAAGCCCGTGCGCCACAATTACTGAGCCTGCACTCTAGAGCCCGTGCTCCGGAACAAGAGAAGCCACCGCAATGAGAAGCCCGCGCACCGCAACGAAGACTAGCCCCGGCTCGCCACAACTAAAGAAAAGCCCGTGCGCATTAACGCAGTCAAAAAAAAAAAAAAGAAAGAAAGAAAAAAAACCCTGCTAGACACTCCCACTTCTCACTTTCCCCAGTACCCTGCCCCTCCCTCCAAGTCTTCTCATTTTCCTAGTTGCACTCTTGCTGAAGTCAGAAATCTGCTTCCCAAATCCAAATCAACTAGCCCTAGGCCTGGGAGACTTGAGGGCAAGTTTGGAGAGGCTGGGAAATGGTGGAGCTGTCACTTAACTCAGGTTTGTTTTAGTCACCCACTGCAGTACTGGAATTATCAGAATAATGAAATCCAAAAAAAAAAAAAAAAAGAAAAAAATCCCAGAGTGAAAAAGCCTCTTGTACAGCTGGAGGAGTAAATAAAGAACTTTCCTGGGGTTCGTTTAAATTATCAAGACCTAGTCCCCTGCCTTGGACATAAACTTCAGAGGAATTTTATGGTGGCCTCCTCTCTTTTTGTGCTCAGAAGGAGGAAATGACTTCTGGCCTCCTTCTTTGCCCCTTCCTGTCGCTGACCCTGGCCTTGACATTTTCCAATCCTGGCCAGTTTTGAGCCTGCTCAGCGCCAGGAAACATGTAGCCCCTGGTGAATCCCCAGCCTCTCCTCTCTTACTCCTTTGCTCTCCAGTGAAGTCCTTGTGCTTCTTGGGAGTCTTCCAGCTCTGCAAGAACAGAGACTTGCAGACTTCTCCAAAAGATGCTGAAACTGGGCATCAGTTCAGAATAGGCACTTAAGCCCAGGGACCCTTGTGTTGGGGGCTGGTCTGCTGCTGACCTGTCTGGACAGTTGATTTTATTATTTTAATTGAAGTATAGTTGATTTACAATGTTGGGTTTCAGGCGAACAGCAAAGTGAATACACATATAATTACATACATGTTATATATTTTTTCAGATTCTTCCTCATTATGTTATTACAAGATATTGAATATAGTTCCCTGTGCTATACAATAGGTCCTTGTTTATTTTCTATGTAGTTGGACAGTTGATGCACATTCATGCACTGAAGTAAAAGCAACATAGAGCCAAGTGTTGGGGACCAGGGTACAAACTCCAGCCCTGCTGCCTTGCCAGTGACCCAATCAGAGCTTGCTTCCCCATTTGCAACACATGAGCAACTTAACATGATTTCCAGTAATGTAGGACAAAGAGCTGTTTGCTGAGGCCCCTCCCCTTCACTGGGCTGAGGGTGTAGCCAGGCTGGGAGACCCATGCTAGGTGCATCTTCTTCAGAACTGTCCCACACTTAGGTTTCACTGGCCAGGTTTACTGGAAGGAGACTCTTCTCTACTCGTTCAGGGAATACAGGGAGGGGCAAGGACATCTCAGGGGCTTAGAAGATGGGTGGGACCATGAGGGTATTCCAGTTGCAAGTGAGGATTATCTGCAGGTTTACAGGCCATTCCACTGGACAAGAACATGAGCAGCTTGTGGCTTGGGAAATGACAACCGATTAAAAGACTGAGTCACCCAAGATGTTAGAGGGAACAGCCGAGAGCTTTTTAATCAGCTTTAAGTACTTTCATAGAAGCAATGGTAATACCGCTCCTCCCCATGTCCCCCAGCTGTTTTTCTTCATCCCAGCCCAGTTCACAGCCAACTGCTGAACAGCAGAAAGTAGGCTGCTTTAAAGGAAGTGTCCATTTTTTCCTGTAGGGATGTTGCTGGGTCCTTCAGTTCACTCACCCAGTACACCGCTTTCCCCTCCTCCAGGTCCCTGGCTCTACTTGGGAGATTAGACTGCATGACAGTGCAGTATAACTTATTAGACAAGTTAAACAGGAACAAGGTAGAACACCCACGAAAACACCCACCCAAACCAGTTTGGTTTATACACAAATGAATCACACCAATGAAAAGCTTTTTAATTTTTATTAATATGTAATTAAAATTTTCAAAATAGTGAGACTTCTCCAAACACTAGATACATGAGGAATACCTGAAAATTAAAGACAAGGCAGTTATTATATGAGGTTCCTATGTAAATACAAACCAGTTCAGACTTCTGACAAATGAAAAGATACAGTTTGAAGCTACTTTTATCTTCCACCTCCCCTAACTCTGGAGCCTAGCGTCTGAAAGAAAAGAAAAACGTAGAGTCCTGAAAGCAGAAGTTAAAGTCAAGCAAAGATGCCACAGGGATTTGAACCCCGTCCTGGAAACCAGGAGTGCCAACCACCAGCATCTTTTGCTTTTTTTTTTAAGCTAGGAAAGGCCAAAAAGCAAAACCTGAGAAAACAAAACCTTTTGTTTTCTCAGGAAAAGAAAAACCTTTATAAATAACCCTACTGAAGAGCACTGGAGAATCTGCTTCAGCTAAGATGCTAGCTTGGCCAAGTCTGTTATGTTCACCTGAAAAAGTCTTAGCAGAGAATTTTTGCAATCCACCCCCCCCAACAGCCCCTCAACTGCTAAAGTGCCTGTCTGTCTACTTCAGTTTATACCTTCCCACCCAATATGACAGTTCTTAAATGTTATTTCTCCATTTACTGGTTTAAGTTTCTTTTAATCACTGGATAATAATGCCACACATCTGAAACATCTTGGAGCTTTTTAGTTGTGGTCTTAATATCATTAACTATTTGCAGGCAAATTAACGGTCATTTCTAGTAGTGCAACCCACCGAAAGACCTTGGCGCCAATTACCTTAAGACCGATTATGGGTCATGCCCACAAGGATCCAAGCTACCGGCAGCAGCGAGGTGAGGGGTGAAGGGTCTGCGCTAGGCCAAAGGCAGGGGGTGGCGATGTGGCAGAGAAGTCACTTGTGGGGAGACCTTGCTTTTTAACAGGCTTCTGGAAAAGCTAGGGAAAAGTGGTTGCCCGCTTTCCCCCTTTCCCTCCCCTTCAAGCATCACTTTTTGAGGGTTGGGCTTTATTAAGAGCTGCTATAAAAACAGCTGAATTATATGTTAGGACAAGCCCAGGGGTATACAAGGTACTCAAGCATTCGTCTGGATGCTTCACTCCCCAAGAGGCGGCCTCAATGCATTGTCTGCAAAGGGAGTTGTTGAGGCAAGTCCTCACTTCCTAACAGAAGATGGGCTTGAGAGGCTGACACCATTCGGATTGACCTTGGTATAATAGCGCTTTGCTGTCTCTCTTGCCACAGGAAGGCTCCGTGGTTGTCCTACTTTAAGCCTTTGGTGCCTTTAGTGAGGGTTACCTGAAAAATCTTAAAAAAAGGCTTAGCGCCCACCTCACCCCTCCACCCCCAGGCCAACAAACAACTTGCTCATGCTGTTGACACCAGCGTAAAGCTGAAAGGTCATTTAGTACTAAATTACCCGTAACAGATCTGACTTGGTATGTAAATATAGAAAAAGCTTGTTCACCTGTTGTCCTCATTTTGTCCACTGGTGAATTCAACTGGAAGCTCCTTCTATAGTCTGAAGAATACCATCTGAAAGAACTAGTGGTTCCCAATCCCCACATTTAAAATGCAATGTTTGGTTTGTTTATTAAAAGTAAATAAGCTATTTTTCCTTACTGGGTCTGGCTTCTCTGGCCCTTCGCATACGTCTGTTGTTTTGAATGTTCCTGTATATAAGAATTAAGACCAAGGGAGGGGAGAGAGTACAAAGACAATGCACTAAGACCACTGAACTGTTGTTAAACATTTCCACTTGCCAGTTAAATTTCGTGAAGACTGTTGTTCGTTTGAAATTTATTTCTTGTCACTGATTTTAAAGTTGCATCTGGAAAAGACTAAAGGCTTCAGTGCCCTCCCACCCCCTTACCAGAAATGAACAAAAAAGCATTTTACCTAAAGCACAGCAAAAGGGACTTTGTTTCAATCACAAACACGAATGCTTAAAGCTGCAGAAATTTCCTCAACACTCAGCCTTTTATTACTCAGCTGGATTTTCCTTCAACAATCACTACTCCAAGCATTGGGGGAAACACAACTTTTAATAATACTCCAGTTGTTTCATAATGCATTCTAATAGCAGCGGATCAGAACAGTACTGCATTACTTGCCAACAGAACAGACAGACCTGAGATCAAGACAACTGCATTCTGTGTAGTCTGCAAAAAAAAAACTAAAACAAGTAAGCCCCACCCTCTCCTCCCTTCCCTCCAAAATCGGGGGAAAAAATTACTTGAGTATGCTGATAAACTCACTGCAAGGTCTCACACTCACTAGTAGAACAGAAGGCAGAGCCAAGTGTTTATATGCAAGTCAAAATCCTGAACAGCTTCATGAAGGATGAAATGAAGCCTCTGCAAAGGAAAATTCTTTAAAAAACCCACATGCCCTCCCCCACACCAAGTGCCTATATAAAAGGCTAATCAATAGTGTAAACATCAGCTACCACTAGATGACACACTGTAAGCATTTAAAGTTAACATGCAAACTGGAAATGTGGACAATATGATCTCTCATTACTCTAGTTTAACCACTTGACTCCTGACTTTCTGATAACAGCGTAGGTGTTAAGTTACCTGTTTTCCTGATCATAATCTCCCACCTGTCTAAGAGGTATTTATTCCTTATTTAGAGGGCCTCTATTGCCATGTGCCTGGAATTATTAAATGCTCATCACTTTTACGAAGGATAAAATTTGTTTTTCCTGCCTTAAGTTAAATTCGTTCTTCCGCTCAACTCCTGATCTTGTCCGTTAGGAGTTCAAAGGCTCTGAAAGATGAGAAGAATCCCCCCAAGATTGCCCAACACTAACTACAGACAAACAATTTTATTTAAATAAGGAGACAGCTTTCTAAAAGCATACATTCTCTAGAAGTATTTTATTTTGAATCATTTAACGGTTTTCTGCACAATACACATCATAACATTTAAATTTTAGCAAGATTAACCACCTGAATTCTGGTTAACAGCACATTACGCTACCCTTAAATAGACTTTTCAGAGATTCAATGCTAAACAAATTGTTCTTAGTATTATACACATTACCTTTATTAATCTCAAGAGGCTTTAAGGAATTACTAGCCTCTGAGTGAAGTGTGCTAACCCATCATGGAAGCCCACAGGCACACCAAGTCCTGTCTAATTTTAAAAGGCTGGATAGGAAAATCCCTCACAATCCCGGAATCCCTTAGGTAAGGGACCTAGGACCTCCACCGCTCTTAGCAAAGGTAAGCACTTATCCCTATCATGCAATACTGCAGATACAAGTTAAACTTATCTGTTAACAGCTGCCTGCTGTTTTCTGCTCCCAGATGAAATGAAGCAACTCTTCTGATAATGAGAAACCTGTCTGAGGCAAACGAAAGATTGGCAAACAGCACAGCCTCCTCCTCAATCCACTTGATCCCACTCATTTCAATTATTTCAGCTTCTTTTATTCCAGGATTAATGTGTAGCATTATCATTTTCATTTCATTTCGCTTTTGTATTCTGCTTTTGTAAAAGCAGTATTGAGATGGACATTTGATCTTCATTGTATTTTCTCATCATTTCATTATTTCTCATCAATTCATTATTTTTGTGGATACAGCTTGATAAGCCAAACTTTAAAGTGGTAGATTCCATTAACTTTAAATTGGTAGCTTGCATTTGCTTAATTTTTTTTTGCATATGCAGACAATGCGTTCATCAGTAGTTAAGGATCTCAGGGTTATGCTTTTTCCCCCATGTAGGTATGAAATATAATCTTTTCTGCCTTTACTTATCATTCACCAAGGAGCTGTTCCCCTCTCGATCTAGGCCATCATACTGCCAGGTTGGTTATGACTCAGAAGATGTTGTCTGAAAAAAGTCTACAGGAAAAAAAAAGGGTTTCCCCTCCCTCATCAACAAAAGCCCACCCTCTTAGCAGTTTACAAATACTTCGATGCAAATTTGAGACAGTTTACAATAATTTTGAAGCATACCTTAACATCCTGTTTTGCAGTCACACAGTTTTTCCTACACTAAAAAAAACGCTTGCTTACATACAACTGAAAATAGAATCTTACTTGATAATATAAAAGCTACCATCAGAAGAAATCCCTTCAGGATCATTAAGCCACTTCCTTTGCTCTGAAGCTCCTATAGTAGTATTAAGTTTTATTAAACCACCTGAAAGAAATTCCAAAAGAGAACCACACACTACCATATGCAAACAACTTAAGCATTTTAAAAATTCCCAAGTTTTTAATCTAACCCCCAGTCCACCATTTTCCTTCCCCAAGCCCTACACTTTAAATCCAGTCAATCTTCATGAACTTCCCCAGCTGTCAAATTCAAAAACTGGGGAAAAACAGAAACTAGAAAATTGGGAGTTACTTGCCAACTTGGAAGTTGAGAGTTCTTTAGTTTTCCATCCTAAGTATTTAAGTTCTCTGGTAATGAGTTATCTGAAATCATAAACTAAACAATTACCTAAACCCAACCCTCCCAATCCCAACCATAATAAGCCACTGCCAACTAATTGCCAAAATTTGCCCCTCCCCAAGTTATTTTAAAAGTTACATTATTTGAAAACTTAACTTCAACATTTGGACTAGTCAAGCTCTTCTGAAGTTCTCCTGAGATGACTGAATATGAACCAAAGCTGCACTGTGCTGTGCAGTTCAGCTTCACTGGGAACAACTCTTCCAAGGAAAAAAGCAGCTCCAATCCCTGAAGGTGCTGGTGCCAAACAGCGTAGCAGTACAATCCTTCTCTAACTCAGTTTGTCAATAGTACTATAGCATCTGTGGAAAATCTTAGAGAAACATTTTCTCCCCCACCCTCCTCCCCAAAATACTTCAAGTAAAAATAACCAGTTACGTACTTTAAAAAAAATCTGATTAAGGGGTGGAAAAATAGAATAACTACCAGCCATTTCTCCAATGGATAGCTCCGCCACAGACCTCAAAGTGAGAGCTGATTGTGCTCTAGTTTCTACAAACTGTAAACCTGTGGTGTTCTGATAATCCTGATACTGGATTTTCTTTTTTCCTGTTACCTTGAGTCATTTGCCTTTGGAATTCTAGACAGACCTAAAGGGAAAAAAACTCAAAACATATTTTGCCCCCCCAAAACTTCCCCCCCCAGAATTACACACCCAAGCTACATATTTAGAAAACTTTTAGAATACAGGGTGAGGAAAGAAAAATAGGTCCTCTATTCACGAACCTGAAATGCTTCATCAAGCTCAATATAAAACCTGCTTACACAACTTGCTGAAATCCTCTCAAAGTTGTTCTATCAAATCCATTTGTGTTCCCTCATATTGGTTAAAAACAAAAACACTTGCCATCTACCATTCCTCCGGGCCTTGGAAGTCTGCCCTCAAAAGCTCCAGAAAAGATGCATGAGAAAATAGGCCTGCAAAAGAGAAACCTACGACACCCGACAATCGGCCTACATCCCCATAAAACCCTTTATGCTTAGGTACACAACTCCCCCATTACCATTAGGAAACTCAAAGATATTACCATACGCAATTACAAGAAAGAAATTAAAGATGGCCGACCTCACGGATTTTTTACCACACCACTGGCTCTCCCTGCGGGCCTTGCACACTGGGCTGCAGCTCTAGGATCCTCTATCTATCCTCCACACGGCCTGCTCGCCTCCTCCGCGTGGTTGCCAAGCCAAGCCGCACGCTAGCTTCATCACCACATCGCACTGGCCTCCTCCTTCCTGGGATCCTCTCCTAGCTTCACCTCCAAATCGTTAGGGCTCCTTCCTTCTTCCTAGCTTCCTTCACCAAATCGCACTGGCTCCCGGGCTCCTCTTTCCTATATTCACGAACTGCCGCTTGCTCCTCAGTCCTAGTTTCACCAAACACTGGCTCCTGGAATCCTGTCTGCAGCTCCTGTCTTCCTAGATTCACTGAATCCACTTCTGTGTAGCACCTGGGTCAGCTGTTAATTAGCGCCTAGTCCTCAGAATTTAAAATTTCATTTTAGCGCAAAGTCCAATGCAAAAATGTTAACTTGACGGTTATTCTTGCTCTTGGATTTCCTTCAGTGACAAAGTCCTTTAAATTTTCCAAAGGAAACTAAGCTACTGTATTTACAGCCTTTCAAGTGTTTAACTCTTCCAAAAACATTCTTAGTTTTTAAATTACTTCAGTCCTTTTAGTAGCTTTTTGCTGTGATTTTAAACTGACTTCCCTTCTAGTTTGGGGATAGTCTGCTAAGTTGGTCCTGGCCTACAGCAGTTTAAAAACCCTCATCTCAGATCTAACTTCCGCACCACCAGAATTAAGTTGATGGGCTTTTATAATTTTTTTAACTATAAAAACTTATTTTCCTTAGTTTTTGTTCCTTTACTTTATCCAGTTTTTTGGCTTTGAACTTTCCCATCTTCTAATTTTTTTTGACGTCTATCTGGTATGCTTACGTCCAATAGCTTGCTTTTCTATTTTCTATCTGAAATACTCGACCGTATATTCAACCTTCTTTCTCTCTTCTAGTTTTGTCTTTTTCTTCCGCCTCCTACCTTCTGGGCTAAAATTAGTTTTTCTGTCTTCTAATAGGTGTATTTTTATCTTCTACTTTTCCTATCTTCTCTAGTCTTTTCTTCACCTTCCTGTACTTCTGTCTTCCGAGTTTTCCACTTCAAATTTCGAATCTTCTCAAAATCTTTATCCTACCATCCCTAGTTATTATTTCCGTCGGCTTTAGCAAATAAAGCCCTTAAAATCAAGTAGGCTTCAAATGTCGCAATTTTTATTGCGCCATGAATTTGAAGGCATATTTCTTAAATCACCTTCAGCTAATTTTCTTAAAAGACGGCCTTTAAACAATTTTAATCATCTACAACTTGACTTTTTAAAATGGCGGTTAGGTTCTGTTTATGTCACCCTACGTTTTAACGTTAATCTAAAAGGTTGCCTTTCATTTAAGAAAACTGCGTGCTTTGCAGTCCTATCTTTCAGCAATCCCTTTTACAATTAATTTTTTCACTCCATGAAGAAGTTTCAGCTCCTAACCTCCGCCATGTTGTAAAATTATTTTTCTTCCTTTCTCAACCCGCTCTTTAAGTCTTCATATTTCCCCTAAAATAGTTATCAAAGTTACTCTGAGAATTTAATGCAAAACAATACCTCAGTATTCTATTTATAATTCCTACAGAATTATACTAATCCTATCTATCTTAGCAGAAAAACTTATCTGCGGTCTCCTCGAGCAGCAACTCCTCCCTCACAGCAGTCTCTGCGCTCGCTGCCTCAATGTCTACCACCCCGCCCGCAGCGGCCTATTTATAGAGGAAGGACGGCTCACACCTCCGAATTTCAATGCCCTTCCGCCGCCTTTGTGAGGGAAGCAAAAATAGTCCCTCCGAAGGGGTAAAAATAGAATCTAGTTGACGAGACTTTCTAGACTTTTCTCAAGTTTGTGCAACTCCCAAGCCCTGTACCCAGATTTTTAAAACTTATTAACAAGTAGATTTGAGCTGAAAATCTGGGCAAAAACAATGAAAGTCACATTTAAATAGACCAGCTTACAAAAACTCAGAGCCATTAATTGGGAATGTTTTAGCAACTTTTAAAATACTTCTCGTGTTTCCTTGGAGTACAGTGGGTACAACTTAGTGGTTTGTTTTTTTTTTCAACTTAGTGCTTTTTGAAGGAAGGTTAAACTAGGTTTGCTGACGGCCTGCCTTTCCATTATGTAACCGAGCTTCAGCCTCACAAGTACAAACCGCAGCCATTTTAGAAGCGAAGCGTTGCAGTTGCTCCCCCAACGGCCTCAAGTCCTGCGAGGTGGTTCTGAGGTTTATACCGCAACCGGCCTGTTTGCCCTTTTATTCATGAAATCCGACCGGTCCAGGTTATCTGCTTAAGAATTCTACTAAATGTATAAGTCCACTTCTCGAAAATGTCTCAACAGCCACAGTTGATTGTCTTCTGCAACAGAGCTGGCCACCCATTTCAAAGGCTGACTAAAATCGAGGCATCAGCGTGGGCCTGTTAGTTACTTGACATGCTACATGCTTTTGTTGTCGATTTTGTATTTACTAAATATCAGCTCGAGCCCTACACTTTTGGTTGCCTGCTTAGACATTTTAAATCAAGCCTGGATTAACTTCTTGTTCTTTACAAACGTGAAGCATTTCTAAGCTTCCAGGCTTCTCTCTCGTTAAAGTTGTCAAAACCAAGTTTACATGTTCTCTTTATAAAGTATCAATAACTGAGAAAGTCAATGGTTTCACTTCCAAAGACAAGGCGACCTTGGGCAGCCACTCCGCGAGGGAACAAGTTCTCAAATTGTTGTGAACCTTTACTTGTGGGTTTGCTTTTCTAGGTTCTTCTGTTTTACAAATTTTGCGTTATCTACGGTTTAACTCTCGAGACTTTTAAAAGTCTTGGGGGTGCGGGGGCTTCCCGGACACGGGCTTCCACGCAACTAAAGAGGCCGCGGCGAGAAAATGCTGAGGAGAGGCCGAGCGGGATGGGCACGCCCCGCCGGGGCCCCTGGGCCTCCAGGACCCTCGGGCCACCCGGGCGGGGGAGGGGTGTGTTTCTGGGCCGGCGCGGCCTGAGGCCTTTGGGGAAGTGGGGGGAGGGGCGCGACACGACCGCCACCGCACCCCAACCCCACGCCCGCCTCGCGCAGGGATATGCTGGTCGTGAGCCGCCGCTCCCTTTGTGAGTCGCCGCTCCCTTTGTGAGTCGTAGGCTTGCGGGCGGGTCCCGCCGGTTCTAACCGGCTCCAGCCGGTCCCGGCCGCCTCCGGGAGCGGTGGCGGTTGGCGCATCGCTCCACTGCGCACGCGCGCCCCGCCCCCAGGGCCGGTGCCTGTCCTAGACAAAGGCGTGGGGGAGGGTGGCAGCTGTTCCTGAGCCGGTTGGGGCTGTTTGGCCGCCCTTCCAACCTTTCGCCACGTTTGGGTAGCTCTTCCCTTCCAGGGGCTGCTGCCCTCCTTCTCTTCTCAGCCCGTGTCGGCCTTTTCCTTCCCCTCCCCTGTCCTTGGTCATTGCTTCCTTATTATCGCAAAGTCATCCGTTTATTAAAAATTCGCACGTCATCCCCTTGTAGTTACCTAGTTCTGTTTATTGTAACATCCCTTGAGTGTTTGTACATCACCACATCTTACTAGTCTAGAATGCTCGAAGCGGAAGGGGTCTCAGAAACTGACCTAGCAGCTGCCTGGGTTGTTTTCCTTGAAAATAGAGTGGTGGTGAGATCGCGGAGTGTGCCAGGGCACATGGTGGTTTCAAGCCTAGAGCCCAGGACAGGGTGGTGACACCCACCCTCTCGCCTCCTTTCACCTCCAGGTTTTTTAATTCTAGAATCTCTGCAATACCTTGTGTTTAGGCAGTAAATTCCAAGAGGGGAAGACGGAGTTCATTGGCACGGTACAGGTTAGGATGGCAACTGAATAATGACATAGGAGTTGTAAAAAGTCCGTAGTCTGTATTTTTAAAACCTGTTTGGCTCCTATAAATGGCGGTGGTTGTGAAAGGAGCAGGCCTGGGGGGCTCTAGCAAGTGAGGGTACTGTCGTCTATGCTACCCTCCCACCTCCTCCACCCCCAATAAAGCAGGGCCAGTTTGAGCAGCTCCTTTAAAGTGACCCTGGTGAAGTTGTTCTTGTTTAATCACTCTTTCCCTCTCCCTGTAAGAGTGGAATATTACAGAGATGCAGATGGTTCCCTTCAAACGCAGTCTTGATGTTTGCTCTGGGACTGGAAAATTTTTAGTAGAATTTTAGCGCTGGAAGGAGGAAAACCTGAGTCGGGTCACCTCATTTTACAAATGGGGATTTGGGGGCCTGGGGAATTTGGGATTTGCCTAAAATCAGACACAGCTAATTAGTACCAGAACCTATTCTTGAATCCGCGAATTTCAACCTCATGGTGCCTCCCTTTGTCCCCCCACTCTCTCCCAGTACTTATGTCAGCCTCCTCAACTGCCCTTTTCTCCAGGGCTGGGTGGGGAGGGGACCTAGGTCCCCCTCTTATCTGTGACCTTTCTCCCATTCTGGAGCCGCTGAAGTGAATGTTAAGAGCCCTGAAGTGCTTTAAACAATTGTCAGTGTAGCTAACTAGTCATTTCCAGTTCCCTTACACATAGATTGTAGCATTTTCCTTATACTGTTAAAATGGCTGCGTTGTATTTGGCTAATTCTCCCTGAATCTGGGGAAAGAGATTTCAGTGAAGCTCAGAACTCAGGAATCTCTCATGTGGGAGAGATGGCTTGCCAAGGCCAGAGAGAAAATTCTTACCTTTTTTTCCCAAGCTGGTAAGTAAAAAATATTTTAGAGATTATGGACACTAACCCCTTTTTACTATTTTGGCCCAAAGGTTTACTGCCTTCATCTCTCTTGGCTTTTGCTTTGCAAAACTGATGAGCTGTCTCCAAAATATTCTAATTCCTTTCTCTTCTTGACGTAGTGAGTCTCTTTTCTTCTGGAAGATATATTTAAACAAGATGGCCTAAAATCGCCATATTCTTTGGTGAGAAGATAAATAATATATTTGATTATGAGCCTTTCTCTCAATTCTTTTGAGCTAAGGCTCCCTTTAACATAAAACGAAATTTTCTTCAAGGCACCTATCCTAATCCATGTTCCTTTCAACTTCATAACGTCCTAAGGCAGCTGCTCTCAATATCCTATGTATTCCCCTCTACCTCAGTCTGAAACCTGGTCTTCATTTGGGCCTAAGGGCACAGGTATAGGAGGGCTAATCCACTTCAGCTGGTAGGTCACCTCATGTTCCCACACGCCACCCTCAAAAAAGCCCAGGCTAAAAATAGGAGGCTCTCAGTTCTGGTTTCTGGCAATCACTTCCCTGACAAACAGCGCTGTGACCTTGGGCGCTAACCAAAATAACTTCTCACTGGCAATTTTCTTGTGTGTACAACGAGGAGATTCGATGAAAGGAGTGATGATGCAAACTCTATAAAATGCAGTAAACAGAGATGAGAAGGGAACATGGAAGATTTTAGGCTTCCTGGCTGTGGCTTCAAGGAGGTGGAGCACTGAAAAGGTCTAAAGTAGCAAAAATTTAGAATCAGGCCTCCAGACCTTCTGGCACCTAATCCTCCTGAATCACGTCATACCAGAAACTTCCAGAGAATGCCAGAATCTGCTCCACCTCCTTCCCTTTTTAGCAAGGCCAGTCAGATGGCTTAGTCAAGAGAAGTTTCTGAGGCCCTTCATTTCTGGGTCTATGGTTCAGAGGCCAGTCTGGGTGAGTCTTCAGCGATACCTGGCATCCCCCCAGGCCTCTTTTGTTGCATTTTATCTAACCTTGTGCTATTTAGATAATCCTTCATTGCCAGAGACAGCTTTGGAAATGCAGGTCAGAAATAAAAGGCAACGGGAGTCCCCAATAAACAACCTCCTTGTTTTCTAAAGACTCAGGGAATTTGCAGTTCCCAGCGCCCTCCTGCCGCCCACCTTCCCCGAGCTGATCTCTGGGACGACGACTTCACAAAAGGTCAGCTCCCTCCTCCTTAGCAACCAACTCCCACTGCAGGAAAAAACCCACAGAGATGACGCAGCTCAGAGCCCCATGATGCAGAAGAGAAGTCATTGTTTTCTAGGGGATTTTGGACAACTAAAAATGTACTCGGAGAAAGTCTAAAATCAACCACTGAAATCCACCAGACACACCATTACCTCACAGAGAGCTGAGGGCAATTCTAGCAAAACCAAGTTACAGAAACTAAAAATGGCTGCATCATCAGCCTTCCCCAAAATGCTGTTGGGGAGAGGCGGCCTGGGCCTCTCCCTCTCAGGCACTGAACATCTCTAGGCTGAAGAGTAAAGGAAACATTCTCCTCTTGTCTTCCTGAGAAGAGCATCCGTCTTTAAGTGTACCCTCCTCCAAGACATAGCGGGAGGATTCTGTGTTGGTAGAATTCTCTTTCTGGGGGAGAACACAAGGGAAAGCGTCTTGAAAAAGCGATTTCTCATTCCCAGTTCGAGAACTCCGTGCCGCTAGTTCCCTTCTTTAGTTTATTCGCCACGTAATGTCCTTGGCCCTGGGCCCTGCAGCCTGTTTGTGGATCTTTCCAGAAGGCCTGGCTGTGGAAGCCCAGCTGTAGCACTGTGGGGTGTGGGAGGACAAAATGACAACAAGGGGCAGAACACAGCTCTCCAGACCAGCTGCTTCAGCCTGTTTCTCCCCAGCTTAAGAGCTCTGCAAGGCCCCTCACTGGCTTCACCCAGCACTTCCAGACCTTCCTTCCCCAGGCCGTCCACCCTCCCTGTGGCCTTTCCTCTTGTCCTGGTTAACCTGGGGTGGAGACGGTCTACTGACCCCTCCCCGGCAGAGAACAGAGTCTACCACGCTTTCCTCAGTCCCTGCATTGTGCCGGGCGCATCTGCAGGACAGGAAATCCAGTGGCAACGTTATTTTCTGTAACACTGTGCCATACGCGTTCCATGAACCATCTCTTTTCAGTTCTCACAGCCACCCTGTGAGGGAGGTGCTGCTGTTAACACCTTGGACAGATGAGGAAACTGAGGCCCGGGCTGTCTCTCTTGGCATCACTAGTGCCTGGCACACATTAGGAGCTCAAAATGTGCCCACTGACTAAATGAATAAATTGGAATAGTATCTCTTTTGGAATTAAAAAAACAGGCAGAACAGTGAAAAGAGCACATGCAGTAGATGCCCCGTAAGCACAGAGTGACTAAGTGACTGGTGGTAACCCAGCTCGGGAGGGGCTGTGAAAGGACAATGCGTCCCCCATCCTGGAATGTCCAGTCCAGAGACACTTATGTAAAGCGAGCTCAGAGTGGTTCTCTGAGGTTTCCAGCTGTTTGTTGCTCTGTGTATGTACTGGAGCGCGGTGGGGAGGAAGAAGGCACAAGTTGATGTGCTTTGATAGGAACAAAATGCTTTTAGATGTGACATACACACGACCGCCCGGCAGGATGGAGTAAAATCCGCACTGAGTGGTACTGCGTAAGAAACTGCAGAACTTCTAGACAGACTGACCCATAGAGGCGGGGAAGGGTGTGGCCCGGAAGGCTGCCTTGGGTCTCCGTGGAGCTCCTGCCTCCAGAGTGCAGGGGTGTGAGCCCACCCTCAGGACTCAGGGCTTGCTGCCCCTCTGCTGGAGGACTCACCGCGGGAAGCAGGAGGTGCTGTGTCCAGTCTCACCCGCACTGCGTGGGGCCTGTGAGTGGACCTTCCAGAATAGCCTGAAGGAACTGTGAGGCTTCCCAGTGGGTCATATCCACAGTATCCACAGTCTTAGAACCCTGATCTGTTCAGTCACCCACCTGAGGTCCCAGGCAGATGCTTGTGTTAGCACCACAGACCCAGCATGATGCTCATTAAACCTTTCACCCCTCCTACACACACACACACACACACACACACACACACACACGTGTTCATTCTTCCTCAACACAGCTGTGGCCCACATCCCACAGAGGCAAGTCTCACGGAACAGGGGTAGAGGTCACCCGGTTCTAGGATCTTTGCCTGAGGTGTATTTCTCGGCACATGCCGGGTAAAAACAGAAGCCCATGGCGTTATGGGTCTTTCTCTGGGGCTGATGTAACAGTAGAGGCTTGCAGTGATTGGGGTGGAATAGACCTTAAAGCTCTTTAGGTGATGGGAACTCACTAGAAAGCAGCGGAGACTGGAGTGAGGTCTGGGAGGACTTGAGTTCCCTGAAGAGGGAGTTTGGACTCTGTTCTTTGGACAGAAGGATGGCTTCCGAGCTGGGAGAGGCCCTGGCTTTGAGAAGCATTGTGTAGCTGCTCTTTGCAACATGGCTGAGCTGGGAGAGGCAGCAGAGGGGAGGGCCCTGGAGTCCATCGTCGCAGCCCGGGCCAGAGGTCATGGAGGCCTGGATTGGGGGGGCGGGGTGGCATGGCACAAGAGAAAGAAGACAGGTAGAGGTCTGCCTGAGGCTCTCTGGGCTCCCCACACTGGTCTCTTCCCCTGTCTCCTGAGCACCCTAGCCCTTTCCAGACTCATGTTCTTTTCTTTCTTCCTTTTTTTTTTTTTTCTTTTGGCCATGCTGTGCGGCATGCGGAATCTTAGTTCCCTGACCAGGGATGGAACCTGTGCCCCTGGCAGTGGAAGCGCAGAGTCTTAACCACTGGACCCCGCCAGGGAAGTCCCCTTTTCTTTTTTTTTAAGCATTCATGTTCGTCTTTATTTATTTATTTGTTTGTTTGTTTGTAGGCACTCAATAGATGTTTATTAAAAGAAAGGTCCTTTAAATTCTATAGTGTTTTACAATTTTCAAAAGCTTCACGGGGCTTCCTTGGTGGCACAGTAGTTAAGAATCCGCCTGCCAATGCAGGGGACTCGGGTTCCATCCCTGGGCCGGGAAGATCCCACATACCACAGAACAAGTAAGCCCGTGTGCCACAACTACTGAAGCCTGTACTCTAGAGCCCGCGAGCCACAACTACTGAAGCCCACGTGCCTAGAGCCCGTGCTCCACAACAAGAGAAGCCACCGCAATGAGAAGCCCACGCACTGCAACGAAGAGTAGCCCCTGCTCGCCGCAACTAGAGAAAGCCTGCGTGCAGCAACGAAGACCCAATGCAGCCAAAGATAAATGAATAAACAAATGAATTTATTTTAAAAAAAGTTTAACACACATGACTTCATATAATCCTGTAATAACCCTTTGTTTTCCTACCCCTATCTTGCCCCTCCCCCCTTCCCTCTCCCCACTGGTAATCACTAGGTTGTTCTCTATCTGTGAGCCCACACTCATGTTCTTTACTCTCGATGACACATCTGCATGGAATGCACCTCCCCCACTCTTCAGATGACACTCATTCTCATCACCCTGCCTAGATGTCACTCCTGGGAAAGGGCCAAGGGCCTCTCTGCCCAGCACTTCCAAAGTCACCCGGTATCACCACCTCACAGTTACTCAGTGTCACAGCACAGTCTATGTTTTCCTGGATGAATACGTGTTCGTGAACATGTCCCCCTAACTCTTCGGAGGGTTCAGGGAACTCCAGGGTTTGCAGCCTGGTCAGCAGTGGGGATGGGGTGCGACTGCTGGAGGCTGAAAGTGGGGACACAGGGGCCTCGGGCTCACTCTCCTGCACAGACAGGAGATGGGTCTGTGCCACCCTCCCAGCGGTGAGTCCCAGCTGTGGACAAAGGGTGGGAACTCCACAGAGATGTCACTTGGCTCCGTTTGGTAACTTGCTGCTCTAAGGCCAGGGCTCATTCTGGTCCCTGCATTCCCAGCTGCTGCTGCTTGGGAGCAGCTGACCTGAGATGGGGCGCAGCTCAGGGTCCAGAGGAGGGAAGTGGGGGGAGGGGAGAGGGACGAGGGAGCTTCCTGTGTCTTCCTGGCTCTCCACAGACGTCACTTCTGCTTGGGAGCTTCCAGAAATAGAGGTAAAAATACTCCCCCCAAGAAAACAGAGCATCCAGATAATTTCTGGGGTGCACCCCAATATTTAGGTGCCCCTGGGCTTGTTCCAGCCCTGCTGCTCTTTACCCCGGGGAAGCAGGCCCAGCGGAGTGACCTGGCTCAAGAATTGTGAAATAGGGCTTCCCTGGTGGCGCAGTGGTTGAGAATCTGCCTGCCGATGCAGGGGACACGGGTTCGGGCCCCGGTCTGGGAAGATCCCACATGCCGTGGAGCAGCTGGGCCCGTGAGCCATGGCCGCTGAGCCTGCACGTCCGGAGCCTGTGCTCCGCAATGGGAGAGGCCACAACAGTGAGAGGCCCGTGAACCGCAAAAAAAAAAAACAAAAAAAAAACAAAAACAAAACAAAACAAAAAAAGAATTGTGAAATGGTGGCAGAAGCTCTCATTCCTCCCCTTTGCCTTCCCCAGGTGCAGGAATCCCGGGGCCCCTGGGACCGTCAGTTGTGGGGGCTATAGCCCCCGTGTCCCATGGCAACACAATGCCCAGCATGACTGAAGATCTGACATGTCCACGCCAGAAGGGCCTTCTGTGTCACTCAGTCTCAGGCTGCCTCAGGCCTCTCAGCTGCAGCCCACACAAACTAAAGAAGTTTAGACTCAGCAGGGCCTGAGAAGAAGGTGGAGACAAGAAAAGCACTGGGGAAAGAACCTGGGTGGAAATTTCCATGACTGTTCTGTCAAAGCAAAGGCTTCAGCTGAGCCCAAGGCAGAGACAGACCTGGGAGCTAGAAGCCATCAAGGTCACAAAGGGTCACCCCTCCTCATTCTCCCAGATCTTTGTCACCCACTGCCCCACCCTGAACCCGGGTCATAAGCCTCAATCAGCCGTGTCCCGTCTATTCCAGCCTCATTTGCTGTCAGACCCCTAGTTCATGAGATATCCTGCCACCTCTCCCCCAGGGACACGGCTAACCTCACGGCCAGTGGGAGCCCCCTCTTTAGGAGCCACATCGAGGCCCCTTGCCCTCCTTCCTTGCAGGAAGGCCTCCCCGCTGAATGGTCCGTCCCTCCCGCAGTCGCCTGCGGCCCTCATCATCCAGTGACCTCACCAGCACTCCTGTGATCCTGCCCTTCGCTCAGTGACTCATCTGTTGTTACCCTGAGCTATGGTATATGACTTTTATTGTTGTTTGTCACTTATCCTTGAAAACACAGTCTTCCTATAGCCCCGCCTCAGCTCAGACCAGCAATGCATGCACCTTATTCCGCATCTACGCAGCCTGTCCTGTGTGACCTCCAGCTGGTGCTGGGGACTCTAAGAGGCTCACCCCAGGTTCCAGCTGCTGGTCCCCAGGATCCATCCCCAGCCCAAGCTGGCACTTTCCCAGCAGGAGTTTGGCAGGAATGTTTATAGGCTTGACTTCTCTCCCCACCCCAGCCAGGATCCCAGAGAGGATAAATGATGGGGACTCAGCCCAGGGTCCTAGCCACAGCCTTCCCTGGGGCCTGTCTGGCCTTGCCCACCAACCGTCAGCCCCAGCCTGGCAATGTGGGTGTCCTGGAGCCAAGCAGGTATCTCCTCCCTGCTCTTCCATTCAGCCTTCTCTCAGCTCCCCAGAAGACCATGGATCTCTTCCCCTCCACACCCTGTCCCTGTCGCCCACCTGATCTGGTTCTTCAACTCTTCCACCGTTATAGAGGGGTCATGGGGAGAGTGGCCTTGAGAGTCCCACACACTTGGTCTCAGCCTGGTTCCTCCCTCACTGGCTGTACCCTGTGATGGTGGCAAGCTACTTAACCTCTCTGAATCAAGTTTAGTCCTCAGGGAAATAGGAATGAAATCGTGTAGTACCCCCTTCTCAGGTTGTGAGGATGTCAGGAGCTTAGTACAGTGCCTGGCTCAAATGATGTGCCCTGTAAATGGTGGCTGTCACTACCTTCCTTCCCCCGCTCACATACTAAGCTCACAACTCCCTCCCAGACCCCCAGATCTGACTGGAGCCAGGCACATCTCAGGAAGGGGTTAAACATTGGCAGTGACTTCATCCTTGCCTTGGAGCAGGAAGGAGGCAGAGAAGGTAACAAAATCAGGCCAGAGCTGGGTGGAATTTTCCAGTGCTCATAAACAGGACCATTTGGGTTGCTAACTGAGGTCACCATGGAAACGGTCACGTGTGCCTGCCTTCTGGTTATTCCAACCTGGCTAGAGGCCGATGACACAAGCTCCAGGCCTCTTCATTGGCTGCCACTTTCTCATGCCACTGAAATCTAGCAGGAGATTGGCCAAGAGCTGTTTCTGGGCCGGAGTTAGACCTTCCCTACCCCCCAGCCGGAACCTGCTGGAAGCTGTTGTTTTGAACCAGAGGAAGATGGAAAATAGGCTGCCAGAGATGTTGCCATAGCAACTGCTTTCCTTTCTGCTCTCCTTGGAGTTAGTAGTTGACTTCTTTGTAGTTGAAGTACTTTTCCAAAGGCAGAGAGAGTGGCAGCCATTTTACACTGACCTAACCTTCTTCTTTTGAAGGGGAACGCCCTCTTCTTCTTCCTCAAGGAATTTCTGAGCCTCTACTTATGGCTTTGATTACCAATCCACCCCTGACTTTTGTGAAATGGGATATTCATTCCAGGACACCCTACCTTCTAGGGCTGGAGTAAGTTTGTAAATGCTCACTGTAAACTAAAGCTCTGTGCACTCGTCATGTGTCTCTAATTGACCGTCTTTGACATGAGCGTAGAGTGGAATGGCCCTAGGTGGGGTTGGGGGCCCTACCAACTTGTTTAGCAAAGCCCGAGCCCCAGGACTCAGGGGCCCCTTTGAAGTCCACTTACTGTTCTGTCACTGGGACCATCAGCTGTTCACATAGCCCCCCCAAGGACTCCCTTTCTCTTTCTGTAAAAGGATTCCTCTGTAGATGATCTCAGAAGGCCTGTTCCGGCTCTGACATTCCATAAACCTAAGTTAAAGGCCTGCCTGCTCTCCACAATAAATCTGTGGGCCTTATCATCCCCATGGGAGGTAAAAATACAGGCAACTGCCATACACCGAGCACTTTCTAGGTGGCAGGCACCGCCCATGCACCAGCTCAATCTTCACAGCAACCTTAGAAGGTGAGGATCATTATTACAGCTCCCACTCATTTTACAGATGTGGAAACTGAGGCCCTGAGAAGTTAGGTAAACTTGTCCAAGGTCACACAGCCAGCAAGTGGCAAGGTCTAGATTTAAAGCCTGGTGGACTGGCAGCTAGTGTTTGAAAAACACAAGGCTTGGGAAGGATTATTTGAAGCTGGGGCCCACAGACCAGTACTGCTCCATAGTAGTGTCTGCTGTGATTTTTCCAGAAAGCAAAATACATTCCATTTTGACTGGCCTTTATCAGAGTTCCAGCCCTTACTGCATCTTTGATGTTATAAAGTCCTTTTTCTTATGAAATGATGGTGATAGCAGATGGTAGTTATTTTGTTGTCATGTTCTTTTTGTTGTTGTCATGTTCTTATTTGGGAAAAGTTGGCTAATTGAGAAAAGGCTAACCTTATATCAATATATCCAACTTTTAAAAATGTTTTACAGCTTTTTTTTTTTTTTTTGGCCGTGGCCCGCAGCTTGTGGGATTTCAGTTCCCCAACCAGGGACTGAACTTAGGCCACAGCAGTGAAAGCCCAGAATCCGAACCACTAGGCCACCAGGGAACTCCTTAAAAGTGTTTTATTATGGAAAATTTCAAACATACAAAAAAAGTAATAAGAATAGTTTAATGAATTCCGGGGTTATGCAGCTTCAAAATTACTAACTCCTGGTTACTTTTCTCCAATTCCCCAATAACACATGCCCTGGATTATTCTAGAGCAAATCACAGACAGCAAATAAATTCATCTGTTAAGAAAAAAAAACTTACTATAACCAGATAAGCATTTTCACACTTTAAAAAATAATAAACTGGGCTTCCCTGGTGGCGCAGTGGTTGAGAGTCCGCCTGCCGATGCAGGGGACATGGGTTCGTGCCCTGGTCCAGGAAGATCCCACATGCCGCGGAGCGGCTAGGCCCGTGAGCCATGGCCGCTGAGCCTGCGCGTCCGGAGCCTGTGCTCCGCAACGGGAGAGGCCACAGCAGTGAGAGGCCCGCGTACCACACACACACAAAAAAAAATAATAAACTTCTTTAATATTAATCTTCAAATATACAGTTTGTCTCTCTTTTTTTTTTTTGCAGTTGGTTTGTTCAATCAAGATCTAAACAAAGTCCATACATTTCCTTTGATTACATGTCTCTTAAGACTCTATTATATTCTATAGGTTTCCCCTCCCCACCTTTTTTTACCCCTTGCAGTTTATTTGCTGAGGAATCTGGGTTGTTTGCCCTTGGAGTTTTCCACACTGCGGATTTAGCTGATTATACCCCTGTGGTGTGGTGAAACATATTCTTCTGTCCTCTCTGCAGTTTTCATAAGGAGGTGATTAGATCTTGATCCAATTTGGGTTCCTTTTTTTTTTTTTTTTTTAACAGGAATATTTTATAGATGGTATTGAAAATATGCAACTTAAAAATAAAATTATTGGCTATGTAAACCCAAAAGCTGGGAACCACACTGCTCTGAAGGGAATTCAGTCCCTCCATCCCTCTTTGATTCTAGGCCTCACCCCCGGGTCTAGCCAGAGCCCCAGAAAACCCCTTTGTCCACCCTGCAGAGCTGCATGTGCCGAGTTGTTCTTGGCAGCCTGCTCACTGCTGAGGCTGCAACTCTCTGTGAACAGGCCTTTAGCTGGGAAAGTTGCCATCAAGAGCTACCACATCCCCATATGAAGGCCTATGTGAGAAATGTCTTATACATCACCTACCAGCAAAAAAGTTTGCTTTCCCTGAGGAATTGGGATGCTTTTCCTTACAGACAAGATGAATCATGTAATAAATACTGTTCCCTTTTCCTTTAGCTCCCAGGAAGCTAAAAACCATAACTGAGGCATACATTTGGCAGTGATAAATGACTCTATGGCCTTTACCCTGGTCTTTTAAACCTGCCTGAAATTTCTCTGCCTGATTTTTTATCTAGCTACATACCTATCTCACTCTCACTGTATATATAAAAGTTGACAGCAATCCTTTGTGTAAAAGGTAGCTATAAAGAGATAAATTTAAAAATTAGAAGGAGAGGGACTTCCCTGGTGGCGTAGTAGTTAAGAATCCGCCTGCCAATGCAGGGGACACAGGTTCAAGCCCTGGTCGGGGAAGATCCCACATGCCGCGGAGTAACTAAGCCCGTGCACCACAACTACTGACCCTGCGCTCTAGAGCCTGCGTGTGCCACAACTACTGAAGCCCATGCACCTAAAGCCCGTGCTCCGCAACAAACACCCAACGCAGCCAAAAATAAATAAATAAATGAATTTATTTTAAAAAAAATTAGTAGCAGAGCAGGATTTGGTTTTCGTTTTAGCTTCATTCTTTATGTGATTCTGGAACAGAACTTCATTCATTCAACAAACACCCTCCACACAAGGCACAGCTAGTGGAAATAAGGCAGGTGAGGGACTTCCCTGGTGGCCCAGTGGCTAAGACTCTGTGTTCCCAAAGCAGGGCGCCCGGGTTCAACCCCTGGTCAGGGAACTAGATCCCACATGGCACAACTAAGACCTGGTGCAGCCAAATATATAAATAAATATTAAAAAAAAATAAGGCAGGTGAAAGGCAAGTTTTCTGCCTTCATGGAGCTTGTATCCTAGTGAAGGAAGTCAGGCAACAATCCCAGTGAAGAGTAGCAGTGTAAGTGTTCTGAAGAAGGTGAGGTGGTCGGATAAAGGGAACCAGAGGAGGGGATGAAGTTTAGATAGGGTGGACCAGGAAGGTGACATTTGAGCAGCAAGTGGAAGGATGAGGATGAACTGGCCTTGAGAAGAGATAGGGGGATTCCAGACAGAAGAAAGAACAGGAGTGGACAGAGGAAGTCAGGGTCACAGGGATGTTGTTCTGGGAAGTGGGCTGTTCCCCAGTGGGGAGAGGGGGGTTCCTTCCCCTCAGACTGGGGAAGTCTCCCAGTACGGCCATCTGCCCTTGGTGTGAAACATGCAGCTGCCCTCCCTGCCCCCAGACTTCAACTACCTCCTGTGTTAAAACACATGCCGATGTCCTTCTCTGTGGGTGAGGGCCCCAGGCCTTCTGACCCTTGGGCTTAACCTCAGACGGGCAGCTCCTGGAGTCCTGGCTTCCTGCACCACACGTTTGTCCATGATACCTGCTCTAGGGGCTGTACCACAAGGCAGGAGCAAGGTTTTCCCTGGACCAGCCTAGCTCCAGACAGCAGAGCTGAAAGTTGTGGGGATTTCTCAAAGCTCAGGATTCAGCTTTCACTGGGCATTGGTCTATCAGTCATCACCAAACACCTTGGTCAGGTCCAAACCAGAAGAGGCTCTGCCTTCTCTGGGTTAAGGAAGTGGAGGTGTGGTGGTGGTGGGGAAGGCTGGGAACTACTAGAGCAAAGAAGAGGGGCTTAACTGAGAGGGTAGAGCTAGGAGGGCTTCCAGGGGGAAGTGATCCACACACTCAGAAGAATCCTGGAACATTGACCAAAAGGCTTGGTTTTGTCACAGCTAAATCCTCATTATCTAAACCAGTGCCCAGTCTCTGCCACATAGTAAGTGCTTGGTAAACATCTGTTGAATGAATGAATGAGCCAGGGGGTGTTAGGATCGTTCTTAGTAGTGAGCTCCTTATTACTGGGACCTGCTGGATGGCCACTGGTCTGGGGTCCTGCCTTAAGGAGTGGTGAGGGCCTAGGGGAGCCTTCCATCCCAGGGCGGTGTGAGGCTAACTCTGAATAGCCTGGAGTGGGGAGGTCAAGTCCAAACAAAGCAACTGACACTCCTTGACAATGTCTGCTTAACTGCTTTTATTTATTTATTTATTTATTTTGCCGTATGCGGGCTTCTCACTGTTGTGGCCTCTCCCGTTGCGGAGCACAGGCTCCGGACACGCAGGCTCAGCGGCCATGGCTCACGGGCCCAGCCGCTCCGCGGCATGTGGGATCTTCCCAGACCGGGGCACGAACCCGTGTCCGCTGCATCGGCAGGCGGACTCTCAACCACTGCGCCACCAGGGAAGCCCCAGCTTAACTGCTTTGAACCCTAGACCCCTCTGCGCCTCCGCAGCCGTCAGCCTGGTCCACGCACTCATGCCTCCTAGGACCCCAGACCTGAGGAGGGCCTGCCCCTGCGCCTCCCACTCGCTCGAGGGGCCCAGGCTGGAGAAGACAGGCGTCGGGGCTGACGCAGCTGCGGGCGTGCTCTGCCGGCTCCGGTTCCGGGAGGCGAGGCGGGGACTCGGGGGCCGCAATTGGAGCTAGCGGGTCGAGTGAGCTCAGCCCGCGGCCACCGCCCGCGCCCCTGCGGCTGGGGGAGGAGGGGAGGGGCGCGGGCACCAGCATGGTACGCAGTTCCGGACAACCCCTCCCAACCTGGGGCTGGGAGAGCCCTGGAGCACCACACCAAACCTTCCTTCCGAAGCTGTCCCCACTGCACCCCGCCAAGCGTCCCTTGACACCCGATTCCCATAGAGGCCAGTGACCTGCTCACTACCCTCTCAGCCCTGTGCGGTTCCCCAGCCTCAACGCGCTTTCACTGCAAGTGACAGGCCCCGCGCACACGCTTTGGCTCCTGGTCTGAGGGAGGCCGAAAAGTGGGGCTGAGTGGAGCTGGTGGTAGACGCTCCTAGCAAGGCATTCCAGAAGGGACTACTTTGTAGCTGGATATGGTGGGTATGGGGTCTGGCTCCGGAGTTCACCAGGAAGAGAAGAGGGGTTGTGGGACAGGGCAGTCCGCGTGCAGGGAACAGCATGTGCAAAGGCACAGAGGCGTGTAAGAGTGCCCCTGTCGGAACAGGCAAGCGAGCGCGCAGAGCAGAAGGTAGGGCCTGAGAGGGCATTGGCTGGGATGTGAAAGAGCCTGATGCCACGCGGTGGATGGAGCAGGGTACCAGGGAAGGCTGCTGGCCCTGTAGGTGTAAGGGACGGGAGGAGGACCACGTGGGAGAGACCGAGGCCTGAGTCCCCTGAGGCACAGCAGGAGCTTGAAAGCTGCTCGGAGTGGGTGGGAAGGTAGAGTGTATAGATCCACATTCCCCCTTCTCCACCTCTCCGGCGCATGATCCTGGGTCTTTCCCAGAGTGTTCTTCCCAAGATGCTACCCCCACCCTTTCTCCAAACCTGGGACACTCTTCTCCCTCCACTGACTCCTGACGAGCCCCCAAACCTGTCCTGCACCCCAGCTATGAGGGGCGTGGTCTGACAACTCCAGGCTCCTTCTAGATACCTTTTCTGCTCCCAGATTCCCCTCCCCAGCCTGGAACTCCTGGGGTTTCCCCAAAATGTAAGGCCACGGCAGAGACCCTGGGAAGAGGAGAACCGGACCTGGGCTCCCCCCCACCCCACCCCACCCCACCCCGCACTGGGGCCTCTGGGCCGGGAGAGACGGTCCGCAGGTTGGCCAGGCCCGGAGGCCGGCGCCCCGCCAGATCCTTCCGGGTGCCTCAGTAAGCCAGGCGCCTCACGTGACTGTCCTAGTAAACATCCGCTCGGCATCCGAAAACCCATTGCCTTCCCTCCCCCTCCCCGCCCCGTCTCCTCCCCTTGACTTGCGCGCCGGGGCCCGGAGAGGCGGGGGCGGGGTGGGCCGCCTTGGAACTGAGTGGTCGTCTCGACCCGGGCGGTTCCCTGGTCTGTCACTTGTGGGTGGCCTATGTCCGGAGGCTGGGGCGGCGTCCGAAAAGGAGGGGCTCCTTGGGCGGGAACACCCGGGTCTGTGTCAGCCTTTGAGAACTGCTTTTCTTGCCGGATTGGCCCAGCTCGATTTTTTTTTTTATATTTATTTATTTGGTTGTGATGGGTCTTAGTTGCTTGCGGGCTCCTTAGTTGCGGCATGCATGTGGGATCTCGTTCCCTGACCAGGGATCGAACCTGGGCCCCCTGCATTGAGAGTGTGGAGTCTTATCCACTGCCACACCAGGGAAGTCCCCTAGCTTGGTGTTTTCAAAGTGCGGGACAGGTACTGTGGTCCCTGATCCAAAGGCGCAGAGATGAGATCTGGGCAGGATCGCAGGGGGTGAGGCCGAAGGGGTTGAAGGACCCTGTTGCTAGGCCTCGTTCTGGGGGGTCTGGAAAGGCCCCGGGGATACAGGTGGGTGAAGCAGGGCTGCTGTCCCCACTGTGTCAGCCTGATGTTCTGTTTTCGTCCCCTGCTTCCTCACGTGGACCTCAACTCCTGCTGATTCTGACTCCTCCACTTCCCCCTTCCCTGCACCCACGACTGGCCTCCTCCCCAGGCCAGGGCCTCTCCCCGTTCTCTCTCTCCGTTGTACCCTCTACCTCCTGCCCTGAGCCGCACATCATCCGCCTTCAGGAAACTTTGTGATAAACCAGTCTTTGGTCCTATCCCATCCAAGGCCTTCCTGAGTAAACGCAGGCTTCTCTGGGTTTATTCTCCTTGTGTTCCTGGCTCACCCCAGTCACCGCCGTCCCCAATCCTGGTGAAATCTAGTTTGCCCTTAGGTCTCAGCTCAGCCCTGCGCCTCCTTGAAGACATGGGTGTAAGAGTCCTGCCACAGAGCTCCCTGACCTTAGGAAGAGAGCTGACTCATCCCTGCTCCCTGGGGCCCGGCTCAGCCCTCAAGATAGGAGCACCAGTGGCCCCAGAAGCAGGGTAGCTCAGAACACTGCCACCAAGTGTGGACGGTCCACTCTCCACCCAGCTCAGATCAATAGCTCTGCGAAACCTTGGGATCAGCAGAGAAGATTTGGAGAAGGGGTTAAGCAACACTCCTCAGTTAAGAAAAAATTATTCGAAATTTGAAAAGGCAAAAGGATGACTGTCAGCCCCAACTCGGTGATAAGTAGATTGATAAGCTGTAAATAACTGTCAGGTAGAGAGCATGACCCCCAAGGTAATAGTGACCCCTGTAGGTCATTAGCCACTTTGTATGTAACCCAGCAATCTTATTCCAGCACTTTTTTGGGTGCCTCTAAATACTTCCGTCTCCCCGGTTCTCTTTGAACTAGCTCTTCCACCGTACTGGTACTTTCCTTAAGGTGTTAAGTAATCTTTGACATATACCCTATATTGAGAGTCATGCTTTTAGCTTTGAAAATTATATACTGTGACACTTCCGGAGACTGTCTCACCAAGATATCCGATTGGGCTCAGCTGCCAGGGCCAATTAAACTTTGTTGACGTTCTCATGGGCTTACCTGAAACACTGCCTCTCCCACCTCAGACTTACTGATTCCACCCTGTGATATCTTTATTATATTATTATTTATTTAGAAATAACACTTTATTGTTATAAAATTTAAACAGCACTGTTAAAGTCCCTTGGACCATTGCCTCCCATCCTAGGCCTGTCCTAAAGTTGACTACTGTCATTCTGTTAATTGATACATATATCAGTGTGTAGAATATATATATACTCCAGTTTATATACGTTTATACCAAAACATAGATATATTAAATAATGTGCTGTGTGTGTATATATATATATATATATGCACACACACCACACACATATACACATATATACATACGTATATGTTTACAAATATATATACACCCTATTTGGTATATGTGTATATATAGTATACACATATATACAAATGTACTATCATTTTAATGGCTGGGGATTTTTTTCCATAAAAGGTGTTATACTGGAGGGACTTCCCTGGTGGCACAGTGGTTAAGAATCCGCTTGCCAATGCAGGGGACATGGGTTCGAGCCCTGGTCCGGGAAGCAGATGCCGCGGAGCAACTAAGCCCGTGCGCCACAACTACTGATCCTGCGCTCTAGAGCCCGCGCGCCACAACTACTGAAGCCCACGCGCCTAGAGCCCCTGCTCCGCAACAAGAGAAGCCACTGCAGTGAGAAGCCTGCGCACCACAACGAAGAGTAGCCTCTGCTCACAGCAACTAGAGAAAGCCTGCATGTAGCAACAAAGACCCAATGACGAAGACCTAATACAGCCAAAAATAAATCAATAAATAACTTTATTTTAAAAAAAAGTTATAAAAGGTATTATACTGGCGATATTGTTTTACAGTTTGCTTTTTCTCAAAAACAGAGTTAGAGATCTATTTTGGCACATAAGACCTACCTTATTCTTTTAAGTGCTAATGTGGTAACACAAACCATAAAATACCTAGGAATAAATTTAAGAAATATGTGAGATTTTATGTAGAAAGTTACTGAAGATGTTATTTTATAACGTTGTAATGTTATAATGTAATGTTTACAACCTTGTAATACTGATAAATTTTATAAGTGATGAAATGTATGAGGCAAAAAGTAAAAGTGTCCCCCCCCACCGCCCCATAGCAACAGCATTGTTTTTTTCCCAGGCTGCTTCTTTACCTTCCTAAGCATATTTCTGGAACTTGCTTTTGGGGATTGAGTCAGAGCCTCCTTCCAGGGAGTTGAAGACATCTATAAATAGCTGTGACGTGCGTGGGCCTGCAAACGCTGTAGCTGAGGGACCTGGTGCAGGGAAGAACCTGCGTCAGGGAGACAGTCACCATCACGAGCTCAGAGGAGGCTTCTGAGAGTGGGTGGCGCTTTAATTAGGCCAGGAAGGATGAGCTGGTGGATAGGTTGGGCAGGACATCATTGCAGATGGGGGACTTGGTCTGGAGGGGGGATAATCATTTCTAAATAGCAGAACCACGACAACGGTGAGACAGAGGCCCACGGAGAGTAGCACGGGGTGTGTGTCTGTTGGCCAGGGCTGGGGGAGCCAGACTGTGGCTCAAGTTCCAGCCCCAAGAAACAATCAGGGTCCAGGCTGTGAACCTCCTGCACCCCTTAGAGTGAGGGCCACGGAGGAGCCCCTCTTTGCTGCACGGAGGGGAAGTCTGAACCCTGAAGGGCCTTCCCACTGTGCCAGGGCTGGGCACTCATTTGGGGCCAGGCAGCCGTAGAGATCAGGGGCAGCTGGTAGGGGAGGTACACCGGCCTCCTCTGTCTCTCCCATCTCATCAGTTGGCAATGGATATGTCTGTTCTGAGTCACAAGTCCCAGTTCTGACCCTGAGAGTGCCATGGAGGAGTGCACACTGCCCTCGGGGGAGCGGATGCCCGTGGTACAGCCGGCAGCCTGGGCAGGAGACACCTGTTCCCAGAGTGAGGCGGGACCTTCACCCCTCAGCCTCTCCACAGCCACTGGGAAGCAGAGGCCCAGAGATGGCTCAGTGAGGAAGTGAAAGAAGCCAGTCTAGAATTCAGATTTCCTGCCCCTCAGAGTAGGTCGGGTCTAGGACTGGTCTTTTTTCTTCCCTCAAGAGACATGCCCTCATCCCATTATTAGTTGCCTGTCGTTGCACAGCTAAGGCAAGTCAGCACTAGTGCACTAGGACCAGGTCAAGGTCTACCAGACCTCTTTCAGTTTCACCTCAAACTCCCACCCCACCGCAAGAGGACCTAAGCAAAAAGGATATTTATTGTATTATGTTATTGAAAAACGCAGAGGTGGTCTTCGTCTCTGGCAGAGCTGGCCCCAGCGCTCTCCATGGCTCCGCACCATGAGGCTCTGCTACCCTCTCAAAAATAGAGTTAGAGATCTATTTTGGCACATAAGACCTACCTTATTCTTTTTTTTTTTTTTTTTGGTACGCGGGCCTCTCACTGTTGTGGCCTCTCCCGTTGCGGAGCACAGGCTCCGGACGCGCAGGCCCGGCGGCCATGGCTCACGGGCCCAGCCACTCCGCGGCATGTGGGATCCTCCCAGACCGGGGCACGAACCCGTGTCCGCTGCATCGGCAGGCGGACTCTCAACCACTGCGCCACCAGGGAAGCCCCTACCTTATTCTTTTAAGTGCTAATGTGGCAATACAAACCATAAAATACCTAGGAATAAATTTAAGAAATATGAGGGCTTCCCTGGTGGCGCAGTGGTTGAGAGTCCGCCTGCCGATGCAGGGGACACGGGTTCGTGCCCCGGTCTGGGAGGATTCCACATGCCGCGGAGCGGCTGGGCCCGTGAGTCGTGGCCGCTGAGCCTGCGCTTCCGGAGCCTGGCTTCCTCTCAGACAAGCCTTCTCACATCACTTAGGTAAGGTGGTTTGTATTGTACATAAGGAACAGGAAATGCTTGTTAAACTGGTTTAACAAAGATTAAAAGATTGACAGTTTACTGTGATTTACTCATGCTGTGGAATGCCACAACTGGAAGGGACCATGGGGAGGTATTTCAAAGTTGTCCAAATACTAGATTCATTAGACTGGAAGGCAAAAGCTGGTGTCAAGGTCAAAGCAAAACAGAGTCAGACCAGGCCAGAAGAAATGCAAAGGGGGAACAGAGAACAAGGACAGAGACAGGCTCCAGAAATCTAGATGTTGAAGTTCAGTGTGAGTTTAGGAAACAGCAGCTGAAGAGAGAGGGAAGGGCAAGCAAGCAGGTTCTCTGCCCGGCTCAGCCCTCACCACAGATGGGGACAGCATGACCTTGACTCATTTCCCATGCTCTGTAACTGGAGGGCTTGCAGTGCGCGGACCCACTGTGTGGCTAACAGGGGCTTTTCTGCAGCTCGCTCTGCTCGTGTGTCTGCATGGTATCTCTGGTTCTAGTGTGTTTCCACTTTCCTGATGAGCCCTGCTGAGTTTTTCCTGTGCTCCTGAACCCTTCTGGCCCCTGTATGTTATTGGGAGACAGAGTTACCTGGGCAGGCGTTGCCAGGAGTTGGGCATTTTCAATTACAGGGACTCTACACATTTCATGGCGTATTGTGGATTCGGTCCTGGAGCATGCACTCCTCTACTGCGTCTGCTTCCAGGTCGTAGGAACCTCTGCAGCCTGTGGATCTCGCTCCTGGACATTCCTGTGTCAAGCAAAATGTCAGCTCATAAGGGGTGGGGAGGAGATGAAGCTGCAAGATTAGCCCTTGGAATTACCAGGGCTTTCTCAAGCTGGGCCACTCTGGGGAGCTTCTGGCTTCCAGTGGTGGGAAAGCCCTGGTGTGGGCTGTGGACCACAGGGGATGTGATAAGGAGGCCACCAGGAGGTCTTCAGCAGGACCCTGACCTTTTGTGCTGGATGGCAGTGTCTGCCAGTGGACAGGACAGTGCAGGAGAAGCCCACTCTTGCCCACTGAGCCTGCGTGTACCTTGGGCTGTCATTCTATGTGAACAGGAAATAAAATTATTATAGATACACAGAAGTTCCCAAAATAATAGAGGTCAGTCCCCTTCACCCAGTTTCCCCCATGGTAACATCTTACATGACTACACTACTGCCTTTCTGTATTTGGCTGTGTCTGGGGAAAACTCTCCTGTGTTTTCCTTTTTTCTCACCCAACACTTCACTTCATGTTCGACACTTCATTTTTAAATTTTTATTTAAATGTGGACAATTAGTCAAATGATTGGAAACTCAATAATGAAAAATAGTTTTTTAGGGTTTTCCACACATCAATTGATTCTTCAACACCAACTGGTGTCCTACAACTCAATTCAATCCTGGCCCTATCTACCAGGAGTTACATCAGATCCCACAAGTGAAGGGCTTAGTCCCATAAGACTGCACCCACTTCGGATGTCAATCTCAAGTCCTAGGCTGTCACCTAGATTTCTGACCAATTGGCTGTAAGTTGGGGTTTCCATGACCCCACTCCTTGGGTTCAATGATTTGCTAGAATGGGTCACAGAACTCAGGGAAACACATTTACTGGGTTATTATAAAGGATATAATAAAGAACACAGGGACTTCCCTGGCGGTCCAGTGATTAGGACTCTGCGGTTCCACTGCAGGAGGCACGGGTTCGATCCCTGGTCAGGGACTGGGATCCTGCATGCTGTGTGGCCAACCCCCCCCCAAGAAAAACAGAAAATGAAAAACAAGAAAACAAAAACCAGGACTTCCCTGGTGGCGCAGTGGTTTAGAATCTGCCTGCCGATGCAGGGGACACTGGTTCGAGCCCTGGTCTGGGAAGATCCCACGTGCCGTGGAGCAACTAAGCCTGTGCGCCACAACTACTGATCCCGAGTGCTGCAACTACTGAAGCCCGCATGCCTAGAGCCCGTGCTCCACAACAAGAGAAGCCACCGCAGTGAGAAGTCAGCGCATCGCAACAAAGAGTAGCCCCCGCTCTCCACAACTAGAGAAAGCCCGCGCACAGCAACAAAGACCCAACACAGCCAAAACCAAAAATAACTAAATACATAAATAAATTTAAAATTTCTTTCATAATCTGTTACTCCTTTGGTTTGGAACCAGAAACCTGACACCTTTTTCTCTGCACCAAGATGTCAATGTCCGGTCTCATAGTTCGGGTTGCAATGTGTAGAACTGAATTCAATCTTGCATCCTTTAACTGGGAGCAAAATTTAGTTTTACTCAATTTCATGACAGAAAACAGCTGTTCACAGACATAGGTGCTTCCAAACATGGACAGAATCTTTGCACAATGGTTTCTATATCTAGGGTAACTCTTGCTGAGATATTTGTAGAATTCTGATATTCAAATGTCATCATATTTAGGTTTCAGTACTGTATTACACTGCAGTTCAATAACTTCCATTTGTAATTCTTCATTAACACTGTCAATGTTAATTGAGAAAGGTGAGCTAAACAATGTGAGTTCATTTTCATAATGTTTGAAATCAAGGAACCTTTTCTGGAACTCAGTCTTCAACTCTACAGTTCGCAGGATATAGATTAAGCCATCACTTTCATTTCTGGAAACTGATTTCAGTGTAGGAAAGTGAGCTAGATTATTTACTGCCAAATGAGTTTCCCAAAGTCTCAGTTTTTCTAGGAAAGAGCAAACTGTATCATACCCTTGTGTAACTACTTGTGAAAGTCTTTGCAGAGAAATATTCAAAAGGTTCAGATGGTTTGTAATGTCAACCCAAAAGGCCATGTCTCTGATCCAGTCTTCACAGTGAGCTGGGGAAGGGATTTGCCCTTGGATGACATGAACAAATCAATCTCTTTTATTAATTCAAACAATCTCTTCAGGACTTCCCTGGTGATACAGTGGTTAAGAATCCACTTGTCAACGCAGGGGACACGGGTTCGAGTCCTGGTCGAGGAAGATCCCACATGCCACGGAGCAACTAAGCCCACGCACCAACAACTACTGAGCCTGCGCTCTAGAGCCCACGAGCCACAACTACTGAGCCCACGTGCCACAACTACTGAAGCCCGCGCCTAGAGCCCGTGCTCTGCAACAAGAGAAGCCACTGCCGTGAGAACCCCATGCACCGCAACCAAGAGTAGCCCCTGCTTGCCGCAACTAGAGAAAGCCCGCGCACAACAACGAAGGCCCAATGCAGCCAAAAATAAATAAATAGATAGATAGATAGATAGATAAATTTATATTAAAAAAAAATCTCTTCAGTACCATGCCACGATTAAGCCACCTTACCTTTGTATAGTAAAGGAGATTACCATATTGTGCATCTAGTTCCTCAAGCAAAACACTGAATTGTCTCGGGTTGGAGCCACGGGAGGGTATCCAGTTCTCTGTGTTAATGACTATGTCCATGACATGTTCTAGTTTTAACTTCTTAGTACAAAACCACTCCTGAGGAATAATGCAGTGAATGGATTTAAGTTCTGCATCCTTGCAAAACATTTTGATCTTGGATTTAAGTTTTGCAACAAGTTCTCTGTTATCACAGACCATCGCAGGGCCACCATCTGTGGTCACACTTATTAATTTTGACCAGTCAGCGTTAAACTTTGCAAGACTTTTCTCAACATACAAAAATAAGTCATCTTCAGATGTTGGGTCTGTCGTAGTTACAATGTCCATAAGTTCTTCAGTGATGTCAAAATTCTCATCAGCACCATAGATAAATATAATTAACTGGCTCGTATTATTTATATATGTGCTGCCATCGACTGCAATAGAAAAAGTCACAAATGATTTCACTTTTTCTTGCAACTTGTACTGTAAGTTCTCAGCCATGTCTTTTGCTTCGATGAGCAACAGTGTTTCCCGTTAGACTTATGTTTGCAAGTGCTTGTTTCTGTTCAGGACACATGATTTCAGCTGCGCTCAATAGACAGTCTTTTATAAACTCATCATCTAGAAAAGGTTTTGATGCCCGGGCAATTTTTTCACTTATTACATAACTGCATTTCACAGCAGCATCACTTATCTTATTTGCATTTGATGATAAATGCTATGGAAAGTTTAGTCCTTGTTTTAGTTCATTAAGTTTTTCATCACTCATCTTTTCTGTATGCCAGTCAAAATTGCGGTACGCGGGCCTCTCACTGCTGTGGCCTCTCCCGTTGCGGAGCACAGGCTCCGGACGCGCAGGCTCAGCGGCCATGGCTCACAGGCCCAGACGCTCCGCGGCATGTGGGATCTTCCTGGACCGGGACACAAACCCGTGTCCCCTGCATCGGCAGGCGGACTCTCAACCACTGTGCCACCAGGGAAGCCCTGAAGTTGTATTCTTTTGACACAGACAAAGTTTGGTTACATATTAAACACAAAGGGCTATTCTTTACTTCCACGAAGAAATACGCTTGCTCTTTCTTTCTTTCTCTTTCTCTCTTTCACTCTCTCTCTCTCCCCCTCCCTCCCTCCCTTCCTTCCTTTATCTCTTCTTTCTTTCTTTCTTAATTAGTTAATTAATTTTGGCTGCTTTGGGTCTTTGTTGCTGCGCACGAGCTTTCTCTAGTTGTGGCCAGCGGGTGTGACTCTTCATTGCGGTGCTCAGGCTTCTCATTGTGGTGGCTTCTCCTGTTGCAGAGCACGGGCTCTAGGCACGTGGGCTTCAGTAGTTGTGGCGTGCAGCTCAGTAGTTGTGGCTCGCAGGCTCTAGAGCTCAGGCTCAGTAGTTGTAGTGCACGGGGCTTAGTTGCCCTGTGGTGTGTAGGATCTTCCTGGACCAGGGATAGAAACCATGTCCCCTGCATTGGCAGGTGGATTCTCAACCACTGCGCCACCAGGGAAGCCCCTGCGAGTTAAGTTTTATTTGGGGCACAATGAGGACTGCAGCCCGGGAGACAGCGTTTCAGATAACAGAGAAACTGCTCTGAGGAGGTGAGGGCAGGAGCCAGGATATATAGGAGTTGTACAGCAAAGGACACGTAGTCGGGATGTCAAAAGATTATTGTTAATTAAAGAAAACCAGATATCTCAAGTTAAGGAATTTAGCACTTTTCTATGTTTGGGAAGGTGCAAGAGTCTGGGCTCACTGAAATCATTCCTTTGATATGCACCTCAGCTATCTGGGGCCAGCATCCTGTGTTTTCATATCCTGAGTTTCCTCAGGGCTCACTGCAGGGAGTGGCTGCAGTCTGATGGCTGCTAGATGGCAGCTACCCTTTTCAGCCCTGAGTTTCCTCAGGGCTCACCATCTCAAGTTGGAGAGTTGCAATCATTGATGACCGTTACATCCTTTGTTTATTGATATGGCAGGAAGTATCCCATTTATAAATGTTTCATTCCATTTATAGATATTCCATTTATCACTATCTGGAATGCCTTCCTTCTTTCACCTGTTGAGTTTCTACCCATCCTTGGAGGCCAGTGGCTGAGAGAAAGGTGGTTGTTTCTTTGCTTCAGACGCAGACCCAAGGGCTGCCTAATCATCCTACCATGGTAGGGTCTGTGGTCAAGGGCTATTTTGTTGCCCCCAGCAGCATCCCAGAGCCCTCAAGGTACATACAATGTCTCATCTGGAGTGCTGGCACCTCCACCCCATGTGAGCCCAGGACATGGGGGTAGCTTGTAGGCTGTGGGGGACCTCCCAGGGCACTGCGGGGACAATAGCATCCACCACCTTAGCCTATGGCATTCGTGGAAGAGCCCAGCTCCCACACCTCCGGTCTGCCTGGTGGAAACAGGACCTGTGATAAGATCCCCCAGAGCTGGCATCTGCCATAGGCCCATGGTAGGGGCCAGAAGTAGAGCCCTCTGTCTCCTTGGTGCCCATCCACACTACTGGGGCAGGGCCTTCCCAGATGGGAAAAAGTGAAGCACAGAGAAGACCTGAGTGCTTGGATGCCCCCAGCAGGCCTCTGTTCTTGGCACTGGCTCTCTCTTTCATCCCTACTGTGGTTAATAATTCAAGGTCACGTGGCATAATGAGAAGAACACAGGTTTGGGAGTCAGGCCGTTCTGGGTTCGATTTTGGCCCTGCCATTCACTGCTGGTGTGACCTTGAGTTAATCACTTAGTCTCTCTCAACCTCATTTTCAGCAAAATGGAGATAATCCTACACCTGACTTCAGAGGGCCGTTGGGAGGATAAAATGAAGATGCACATAAATCACTTAGAACTCTGTTCCTTTGTTTCAGGGATTTATCTGAGCCTTCCTGGCCTAGAGAAGAGAGAGATCAGCCTCAGAGGGTCACCTAAAGACCCACAGCAGCTGTGGCCCTGGTTTCTTCACTTATACATTCATTTCTTTGTTCATTCCATAGATACTTATTGAGCATTTACTCAGTGCCAGGCCTGGTGCTGGTGGACATTGGGGTACTAGGGTGAACTGGCTTGCCCTGGCTGTAAACTTAGGGAAAGAGGAGACTCCTGACCTGAGTCTGGAGGCGGTTTGGCCGGTTGAGTGCACTGACTCTCTGCAGACTCTTTGAGGGAAGTCTGCTGTGGGGAGATGAGGCCTAGGAGGCTTGCCTTATCCCTACCCTTCACAGACTGCCCCCCTCACAACCTACCTCCTTTATGGGGTGCTTCCAGATGCACAGGATCACGCACCTTGTCTATAGCGACCACCCACAGCAGCTCCAGATGAGAAGGGGGGAGACATCTGGCCAGTGGGGGTGGGGGGTCAGACTTCTGGTCTCTGCCTTTTCCGGGCAAAGGGGGTAGGAGCCCAGAAGGCTTGGCTGCCCTCTCTGCCCTCTGGAGGGATGAGGCCCCTGGCTGGGCCTGCCTGACCTTCCCTCTGGTCCCACAGCAGGCTATGGAGGGCTTCCCCACTGCACTGCTGGGTTTGATGCCCATCACCCACATCATGAGGTAATAGGGAACTTGCTGGCCACGGGCAGCTTCATCCTGGCCCCTCGAGAAGGGATTCTGCAGTTTGCCCAAGCAGCCTGCCTTCGTGTCCCCTGCATTACAGACAAGCCCAAGGGGCCTCTGAGCTGGGGAGAGGTGCTTGGAACTGTGACACGGGGAGCACAGTGACTGGATCCTTGGGACCAGGCCCTGCCCTGAAAAGGGTGGGGGTGGGAACCCACAGAGGAATCAACAGTGGAAGAGAGCAGACCGGGCTGGGGTCAGTGACTAGGTGCTTTCGGGGAGGGGTGCTCGTCGAGATCTTCCAGGAGCAGCCAAGTAGGGGTGCGGAAGGCTGCTGGCACCCGTGTCCAGTTCCCTCCTGCTTCACGGGCGGGCCCACTGGCTCTTCTGCCTGGTGGGAGTATATATCCTAACCCAGCTCCAGCAGGAGGCAAATGTAAGCTCTGGAAGTGGGTGTGGTACTGGGAGGGGGTGGGCCTTCCCCTCCTAGGAACTTCTCCCTGTGATCTCCTGTGAGTATGGCTAAGCCCCTGTGCTGTGCCCAGTCAGGTGGTGTTGGGCCCTACAGAGCTGGCCCAGAGATGGGCCTGGAGGACAGTGCCCCTGGGTGGAAGGGTCCCAGGGTGGGAGACCAGCCATGGTGTGCCCACCAGTTTCCCAGGGCCCTTGGGCTGATGCCTGATGCAGGGCAGGTGGGGAGCAGTTCCAGGGGACCCAGGACAAGAATGTCCTCCTTTATGGCCACTCTGGTCTCACCTCAAGTCCAGGGTGAGGTGGTGCCTTCTTCCAGCTGGGTGAAGCTATAAGGAAGGTGTCCTTTTTCTTGTCTTCCCCTCCTGGGCAGATGGGGACAAGCCACCCATTCACTGAGGGGGAATCTGTAGGTAAGACGGTGCTGGCCTTCAGCTCCCCACCCTTTGCCTTCATACTTCACCAGGATCTGAAGCTGAACCCCTGTGGGAGTAGAGGGTTGCAATCAAGTACAGGCTTTGGGGTCTCACTGACCTGGATTCAAATCCCACTACGGATAGTAAAACCCTTAGTGTCTAAATGATGGCAGAAATTTCAGATTAAAAAATAAGAAGCTGAGATACCACTTCACACCTACTAGGATGGCTATAATCTTTTTAAAAAAGGAAAGTAAGTGTTGGTCAGGATGTGGAAAAATTGGAAGCCTCAAACTGTTGGTGGGAATGTAAAATGGTGCAGCCGCTGTGGAAAACAGTGGCGGCTCCTTAGAAAGTTAACCGTAGAGGGGAAAGTAATATGAGCATATTCTGTTAAACAAAATTAATATGTAATTATAACTATTTAAATATTCATACTATGTAAATGATTTTTGCAAATGAGATTATAGACTTGCTTGCAAACAGTAATCGTGCTAAATAAATGTAAGGTGCTATTATTTAAAACAAAAACAACAACAACAACAAAAAGTTAACCATATAATTACCACATGACCCTGCAATTTCACTCCTTCTAAAAGGGGTTGAAACTAGGGACTCAGATACTTGTATGTGAATGTCGATAGCAGCATTCTTCACACTGTTCAAGAGGCGGGAACAACCTAAATGTCAACAGATGGATGGATTCAAAAATATGGCATATTCATACAAAGCAGATTAGAGCTGGAGGGAGGGGGGGATGGGATTAACCACTTAATGGATATGGTTTCTGTTTGGGGTGATGAAAGGGTTTTGGAATTAGTGGTGATGGTTGAATGTACTTAATGCCATTGAGTAATACACTTAAAAATTATTAAATATCTGGGGGGTGAAATAGGTGAAGTGAATTAAGTATAAACCTCCAATTATCAAATAAGTTATGGGGATATAATATACAGCATAAGGAATATGGTCAATAATATTGTAATAACCTTGTATGGGGACTGATGGTTACTAGACTTATCATGGTGATCTTTTCATAATGTATGCAAATGTCAAATCATTATGTATCGATAGCACACCTGAAACTGACATAATATTGTACATCACCTATATTTCAATTTAAAAAATTAGAGGACAAGTTTTATGTTATACATATACATGTGTGTGTGGATCTATTGATATAATAAAATTTTTAAAAACATTAAAAGAAAACCCTGCATGGCCAAGCAAAATGCCTTCTGCTGAAATTCAGCCTCCCCTATGAAATCTCGCAAGGACTGGAAGCAGGAAAGGCTGGGGGTGAGGGGGGTTCTGGGATTCACAGGATCAAAAGGATGGAAAAGAACCAGCAGAGAATGGAAGAGGGGACCACCGAGGCTGGCATTGGCCTCCAGCTGCCCACGTGGTCTGTACCAGTCAGACACCAAGCCCCACCCCAGCACCTTCCCCTCCTCTCGGTCCCCACTGTCCCCACGCGGAGCCAGCCCTCTTCCTACAACGGCTCCTTCCTCTTTGATCTTTGGCCCGTCTCCCACTCGGCCTGGCTGGTGACCCTTCTAAAACCTGGGTCTGACCCCACGTCTCTCCTGCTTTAACTCTTTCAGCAGCTCCCATGGCCTCAGCTTCAGCCTTGCAAGCAGAACTGTTCTAAGCCGACTCCGACCCAGTTTTCCAGCTTCACAGTCCTGCCTTTCCTGAGCCCCGGGTTCCTTTATGTCTCACACCATAACCATGTTTGAATACCTTCCATGTGCAAGCTAATGAATGTTATCCCTGATTTGCTTAACAACCCTGCAAGGTTGTTAGGTAGGTATCACTGACTGCATTTTAGAGACGGGGAAACTGAGCCTCACAAGGCTAGGTTGGACTCAGAGACCTTTGCTGTCTTTGCCACGTGAGGGCTCCTGGGAGACAGGCCATGGGCACCCCACCCAGACACCTCTCTCCTTGGGAACCACGATGTTCCTGACGGGGTGGGAAGGGCCTGGAGTGGGGAGCTGGAAGGAAGCAGGGACACTGCAGGGACTTGAACCCTGGCCCAGCAATACCAGGCGTGCCGCCACCAGCGCCTTTTGCTTTTTTCCTGCTCATTTTCTCACAGACTCAAAGGTGAAAAGCAAAACCTGGACGCAGCCACCAGCGCGTCCAGGAAAAAAAACACCTGCGGCGGCTCCGTGCCACCCGCCCCCCAGGCTTACTCCTCCCTCCCCTGACGCCCCCTTCAAAGGCACAGCCGAGGGACACACGGCCCCTCAGCCCCATGGCCACACGTCTCCTGTCGTGCTGGCTGCATAGCCCAGCTGCAGGAGTGCATGAAATCAGACAGGCAGACTGAACCGCAAGTTACGGTCCTGCTGATTCTAGGACAGTGTCAGCAGTGACAAGATGCGTATGTGTACAGAAACCTCCAAGATCCTAAGACACTGAGAGGTCACCTCTGTGTAGTAGGGCCGGGATGGGGTGGCGGGGGAAGGAATTTTACTTTCATTTTATACTTTTTCCATGGCTTGAATTTTTAACTCTAGGCAACTTATTTTTATAATTAAAGGCAAAAATCTTAAATTTTTTGTTAGAACAGGAAATCTAAGAACTAGGGGAAACTTGAGCACCCTGGCCTAGCTTGAATGCCAGCGGTCCTCCAGGTCTGCCGTGCCCCGGCCACGTGGGGTCACGCAGACGTGCCCACCTGCCACACCTGCTGCCCCCCATCTCTCCGTCCCCGTCAGCTGTGGACCCCTCCTGGGAACTGCCATTATTTGAAAACGAGGCCGGAACGCCCCCGCCAGCTTCTCTCCTCTCACCGACTCTGCGGGAGTCTGAAGTTCCGGGGAGGGCAGGTCGCAGTCCCCGGGGCCCCGAGAGGTTACAGAGGAGCTCACCCCGGACCTGCCCCCAGGCCTCCCTCCCAGCCCACGGCCCGCGGTACCCACTGCTTCCAGGCTGGGCTCTGCCTCCCCTGGGCCCACGGCGGGTCCAGTGGGTGCACTACCCTCCTCCGTGCCCCCAGCTCTGTAGTTCTCGTCCAGGAGTCCTGTCCCGGCCTCTCACAGGGGGAGTGCTCCTGCACCCCTCCTGCCAGCCCTGAGGAGTTCAGAAGCCTCTTCCCAGCAAGGTCCAGGTGAGAGGCTGAGGCCCAGAGAGGGCTGACACCTGTTCAGGGTCACACAGAACAATCAGGCCATGCTGAGGAATGTGAGCAGAGCCCCGTTCCCACACACACCCCGACCCCAAGGTCTGGGGTCCATCAGGTGGGCTCAGAGCCAGGCCCATGGGCCCGGCCCCCGTCCCCCTCAGCCCATCCCCCTCATGTCCCTGTCCCTCTTTCTAGCCCATCTCCCCTCACAGCCTCCCTTCAGCTTCGTCCCCCAAACACACCACAAAGGGCGGGCACTTACTTACTGCAGCAGGAGAGAGGGATGTGCACGACCATCTAAGTCCCAACCTGACGATGAAGCAACAAAGCTCTGACCTTAAAAGGCCTCAGAAGTGAGGGTAGTCAAAACACGCTCTGTAAGATGAGCAAAGCATTAACACTTCAGCATGTGAGTGACGAGGCCCTCGCAATTTTTACCTTGGGAAACCCAGAGAGTTATCTACACAGGGAAATATGCACTGGCTAAAAGAGTAAAAATTAAATGGCTTCAAGAAACCACCACACACTCATAGTCAATGAGCAAAGATAAGTGTGTCGCTGGCTTCTTAGAGCCATCTGGAGGGCACAGGGCAGTGAGCAAGGAGGACTAAGCAACTGCCCCTTCCCATTGGCCAGCAGGGAATGCAAACCAGAAGCAGCCACGAGGTATACAAGGGGATTTGCCCCAAGACGTTTGTGACTGTGTCATTCATCATCACAAAGTATGCCGGACCCAGCCGCTTCAGCCTGCAGGGCAGCAGTGACAGGCTCACACCCTGGAATACCCCAGAGAGGGCCTCAACCAGAACGGGTGGATGATTTCAGCAGGGTAACCATGCCCAAAACACAACCTGAGGTGGAAAAAGCAAAGTAACTACCGATCACAACCGTGTAAAATAAACACACATACATGGGCAGAAAGATGTAAAAGTAGACAGTTTCAAATTTCAGTTGAAAATAACTCTCGACAGGTACTTCAGTCAAGTGCAAACAAGACACGGCCAGGCTGGCGGTGGGGTGGGGTGCAGGTGCAGGTCTGCCCTGCCTACATCAGACAAAGTGAATGCCAAGCAGAAAGCAGTCCACACAGGCGGAATCTCAATGTTCCAATAATGCTGCTGCGAAACATAAAACAGAACAGATAAGCCATCTTGGGGGAAGGGGAGAGAACCAGAAGTGGTGGTGAGAATGTAATCACACTTCTCACCTACAAAAGGATATAGTGGATTTGGGCTGGACCAAAAACCACACGGAGGGACTGATCCAGAATGTGGAACATATCAGAGAATACCTTCTCGACTGCCATGGAACGTTTATGAAAATCATCACACTTCAAGCAATGAAGAAAGGGAGAGATTGATTCAAAAAAGCAGCAGTTTTTGCTTTTTTAAGTAGTTTTTTTTGACATTTTAAAGCATACTCTTAAATAACTATGGTCAAATTATACATCAGAACTGAAACCACAAAGCACATAGCAAATAAGGACAATAAGCTCTTTCCCAAATACAGCCAGGAGGCCTTCAGGTGCCCTGGGGGTCCCATCGTGAATTCCCACGGTGGTCCCGCCAGCCCCATCAGAAACATAACATGTTCCTGTCGTAACAGGGGCAGGAACAGTGGAGGTCCGCTCACTCCCAGTGCCTGCGCCACCACACTTCAGCTTCACACAGATCAAGAGAGATGTTCTAGCTGTGTTTTTGTCCCCATTTTACCGCAGAGGAAACTGGCTTCAAGAATTTAAGGAATTTAGGGCTTCCTGGTGGCGCAGTGGTTGACAGTCCACCTGCCGATGCAGGGGACACGGGTTCGTGCCCCGGTCCGGGAAGATCCTACATGCCGCGGAGCGGCTGGGCCCGTGAGCCATGGCCGCTGAGCCTGCGCGTCCGGAGCCTGTGCTCCGCAATGGGAGAGGCCACAACAGTGAGAGGCCCGCATACCGCAAAAAAAAAAAAAGAAAAAAAAAAAAGAATTTAAGGCATTTGGCCAAAGGCATGTGCTGATGAGCAGCAGAGCAGGGAACAGGGACCAGCGGTCAGAGCTGCTGCCCTGGACTGCGTCCGCCTCTCCTGAGATCCTGACACCTGCCTGCCTGGCAAGGCCCTGAGTCAAAGAGGACCCTCTGGTTCATTTCTCTGTCGAAAAAATAGAGCTCCAGTCCCGGAAAGGTTTGTTTCAGAAGTCACAGGGGGCTTAATATTCCATCAGCCCAACTAATCATTAGACGATGAAAGGAGAAAAACGTGACGCTCATCTCCAAAGATTCAGGAGAGACATTTTAATAAATCTATATCTATTACTGATTTAAAAAATAAAACAGAAACTTCCTCACAATCTAATAACAAAGGATCCCAGTGTGTCTGGCAGTGATGCCAGCTGACATCACACACAAAGGGACAGCACTCCTCATCCGCTTCTTATTTAAGGTTTGCACTCTTTTCTCTGCCTCCAAACAACTGTGGTTCACAGAAGACACTCTCCCAAACCTTAATTCACACAACATCTTGAGAATTTTTTTTTTGCCACTTTTGAGTTCAGCAGTCCTATTTTTTTCCTTAAATCAACTCACTTTTAAAATATAAATTTATTTTATTTCAAAGGACAATATCAGGAAAGTAGAATCATTGGGACTTTCCTGGTGATGCAGTGGTTAAGAATCCGCCTGCCAATGCAGGGGACACGGGTTCGAGCCCTGGTCCGGGAAGATCCCACATGCTGTGGAGCAACTAAGCCCTTGAGCCACAACGACTGAGCCTGCGCTCTAGAGCCCACGAGCCACAACTACTGAAGCCCGTGTTCCACACCTACTGAAGCCTGCGTGCCTAGAGCCCGTGCTCCACAACAAGAGAAGCCACTGCAGTGAGAGGCTCGTGCACCACAACAAAGAGTAGCCCCCGCTCGCGGCAAGTGGAGAAAGCCCACATGCAGCAACGAAGACCCAATGCAGCCAAAAATAAATAATAAATTAAATTTAAAAAAATTTGATGTTAGTTACTTGGAAACCCCAAGAGAACAGTGCTCACTCCATGTCTGGAGAGCACCAAGTACAATGCTTACATTGCTTCATTAACCCTTATCCCACCCACTTTTCTTTTCTTTCTTTCTTTTTTTTTTGGGGGGGGGCGCCGCACCACTCAGCTTGCAGGATCTTAATTCCCAGACCAGGGACTGAACCCGGGGCCACAGCAGTAAAAGCACCGAGTCCTAACCATTGGACTGCCAGAGAACTCCTCAACCCACTTCTTAGTAGATAATAAGATTGTCCCCTCTTATAGATGGGTAAACTGAGGCAGAGAGATGGTCACACAGAAATGAGGCAGGTCCAGCATGAAATCAGGGTCATCTGACTCGAAAGACTACACTTTTAGCCAAGAGACAATTACTGCCCCTCAACCGACTCTGGTAATGAAGTACATACAGCATATTTATTTATAAAATACATATGTAAAACGAGTCTTACCATAGGCTACCATAATCAGAAATTTTAATAGAAAAACTGATTCAACCACAATATAGAACAGAACATTTCCAGGAAGAAGCTTTGTAAATGTGCTTTAATTGTTTGAGGTCTAAAATTCCTGAGGGACATGAAAATCATTCTATCCTGAATGAATAGGGAGACCAGTTCCTAAATGGGCAGTCTCAGTAACATATCTATAAATGTAATTCAATCCCAATAAAAATCCAAATACTTTTAAAAAGAATGGCAGTGGCCTGTATTACCATATTATTAAAAGCAGATATTATAAAGCTAAAATACTTAAAACACTGGGTTGGCACGAGGAAAGACAGACCAGTGGAACAGACTGAAAAGTTTAGAAGCAGACTCAGTTCAAGTATTTAGCCCATAATTAACAAGCAGCATTTCAAATCAGTAGAGAAAGTAGAATTATTCAGTAAAAGTGTGGGAAAATTTGTTTACATTTTGAAAGAACTAAATTAGATTCTTACCTCATACTGTAGACCAAAACAACTTCTAGATGGAGTAAAAAGTTAAATGTCAAAAATGAAACCACAAAAGAACCAGACATGACACCAAAGTACATAACTCTAATAATAAAATTAGACAGATTTGGCTACAAAATTTTAAACCATCGGCAAGAAACCATCAGCAAGATCCAAGATGTAAATTTAAAAGGTAAACTACAAACTTGAAAAACATTTCGTAGTATCTGTGGGTAAATGTCCTCCACATAAAAAGGAGTTCGCAGGAAGCAATGAAAATAAAAGTGAAGCACAAAGCAGATGCACAGGTCAGCTAACAAACACGAAGAGTGCCCATTCAGCTTTACAGAGTCAAAATGTGCACATTAAAACACCGAGACCCTGCTTAAACTTCCGGTCAGCCAAGATAAAAACAAACAGGGCAGGGCCAGGCTGAGCTGTGCTGGTCTTTGAGGAAGGCACTTAGCGACGTGACTCAAAAGCCTTCACACTGGCCATGTCCTCTGAGCCAGTAATGTCACTGTTAAGAAATTCCCTTAAGGAAAAAATTAGTCTTAGAAAACAGAGAAAAAGCATCCTAGTGAAGTTCAACAGTAAATCAGAAAATATCATAGTTGGAAAACAGAATTGTGTTTGGTTGAAAAACAAGCCCATACGGATCATCTCTGAAGAGACGCAGGCCACCACTGACACACGGGTGAAACAGTAAAATAACTGAAGGGAAGGCTTTGTTGTCTCACCTCCAGGTACCTTCGGTTCGCCTCTAGTACAGACACCGCAAGCCGAGTACAGGAGGGATGGGCTGACCCCGAGGAAGGGCTGGGCTGGGGAGGATGGTCAGTGAGGGGACAAAGAGGCCACCTCAGCAGCCCCTGAAGCAACTGCTGTGTGCCGGACTGGACGACGTTATGTGGATGGTGGCCTTGAGACACCAAAGAAAAGGCAAATTCTGGTCTGTGTAATCTCTCTGACAAGGCAGGAAAGCAAGCGAGACATTTTGTAAACAGTCCATCAGGTGTGGACAGGAGAAAATGGCAGTTCGGGGTCAGGTGCTTGTTACTAGAACAGGATTCCACTTAGACATTCCACATACACAGACCGTCCCAGTGACAGGACTCAGCCACACGGGTGCAGAGGTTTAGAATGCAAACTCCCCTCGTAGAACGTGACCTCTTAGAATATGCCCAATTCATTTTCCACACTGGGTTTGCATAAATGTATTGGCATTTTTAGCAGTGCATTTTGGAGCATTTCATCTGTAAAGTCCACGGAACTAGACGTTATCACTTCAACAGCAACAAGTAACCATTAGGCACAGCAAAAAGACATGGAAGTGCTATGATGGGGGTGGTCATTAGAATGGGTGTCAGGGGCTCTCAGGAGGCAGGTTAGGACACCCAGACACACGTTAATAGGAATATGGTTAAAATAACTATATGATCATGTGCAAGTGTATTATGGAGCCATGAAAACAATAAAGTAATGGCAGAAAGACTAAGATCAGCCTAACTGACCACAGCATTCCACATCCCATGAAGCCAAATTAAACACACGTGAGTAAATGGGAGGACAATCCTTATTCTTGCACAGGAAGACAACAGCATGAAGACATCGTAAGGAAGGAAAAGTAAACATGCAAGAATAGCCGGGAAAATTCAAGAAAGTGAAATAATGAGGTAGGACTATCCTTACCATATAGTAAAGCGCAGAACTACAGTATTTAAAACTGGCGCTGGCACAAGAACAGATGGCTAAATGGTGAACAGGTGTACTGATCAGTAAATGGTGTAGGGACAATAGACTGACTATCCCTAAGTCACTCATTATGACAAAATTAAGTCCAGCTAGAGCTAAGATTCAAATAAAAATAAAACCTTAAAAGAACTAGGCAAAACACGAGGTTTAACAAAAAATAATCTTGAGCTGGGTTAGTCTTTCTGAACTACTCATAAAATCCAGAAGCCATGAAAGAAAACATAAGTAAGTATAAATATGTTTAAAACTCTTGAACAGCAAAATATTTTAAAGCATAAAATTTAAAGGTCAATGACAAAGAGTATTTGCAGCACAAATGACAAAGGGTTAACTTCTTTAATATGTAAAGAGCTCTTAAAAATCCCTAAGTACACATCCCAATAGAAATGCAAATCAAACTACAATGAAATACTATTTTCATATACTTTTCATATACACAAATAATCTAGTTCAAGAACACAAGGTGTAGGGAACCGTCAACCTGAACAGCCTCCCTAGAGTGTAAGCTGGTAGCTCCCTCATGTTTGGAAAAGTACACGGGCTGTGGCCCAGAATTCCCCTCAAAGGAAACGTTCCCCACAGACATAGTTGCCATGTACATAAAAACACACGGAGAAAGATACTCAGGATAGACATTATATACAGCAAAAATTGCTAGAAACAATCTTAATTGTTCCTCACAAGGGGAATGGATAATTCAAACACGCACTACCACACAGATACTGAAGAGCGAAGGCAGACCACGGAGACAGATACACAGTGAGGTCATCGACGTACTGTTAACTGAACCACCCAAAGTGCAAGACAGGGCATGTGGTATACCAGGACCTCACAGCAAAACAGGTACAAGAATTCTCTGGAAGGAAACTCCAGCAACTAACTGGCCACTATATCTGCCTCTGTGGGAAGGAAGTCCAGGGGTTAGAGAAAGATGTCACAGTATCTTCTACAGGGTTTGAATTTTAACATGTGCAGGTATTACTTTGAGCATTCTTTACACCTTTAAGTTAAACAAATTAAAAGAGCCTTTGCCCTTGGGGTCAGCTCAGGGCAGAGTCAGGGCCTTGATTTGACATACAGAGGGCGGGTCACACAGTTGTCTCATCGACAGAAGAGTATGGGGGACAGTGCATGGATCACCCCAGAAGCTGAGGGGAGAGAATAAGGCTGCTGGGATAGATCTTGCGCCCTCTAGTTCCCTCGTGATCCTAAGAGGTGAGTGACAGACAGAGCGGGTTCACACCTGTGCTCCTGGCACGTGGTGGCCTCTTAGAGAGGGAGCATGTACTTAAATCAGACAGCAGCCAAGCCTGTGCTGAAAAGGCAGGAGGGAGCAGCCCGTGCCCCACCTGAACGCACTGCTTTCCCGAGGACCAAAAACGCCTATAGACAGATGCCAGGTGAAACGACTTCAAGAGACCAAACAAACAAACAATAACATAATTAAATGCTACTTTTTGCAAATGTCACAACTGCTTTCCTAGAAGAGTTTGTTTTTCAACCTGCTTAGGGGAAGAACACTGGGAAGTGGACTGTGAGGTTTGTTAGGTCTTTTTGTTTTGTGCTAAGTAAGTCAGACACCATCTTAAGCTAAAATCTGGTATAGACAAGCAGTTTCAACTGAATTCCCCAACACATTAGGAGAAGGCCAACATTATTCTACTTTGGCAGCAGAAACTCGCAACCCACCTCACAAGACTGAGCGCCCCAGACCCCGAAAGCACCAGGGTGGGAGAGCTGCAGCGCAGGGCTGTGCGGAGGAGGTGTGCATGTCTGGAGCTCATGTTTCCTGCAGGCATCACGATCTGAGGGCTTGCATAGCATGTGCACAAAGAAGTATTTATAAGACGCTCACTGCAGCACTGTTTGCTATGGCCAGAAAACCCTAGAGATAACCTTAAAAGCCCATCAACAGGAAAATGGTTAAAGTGACTATACCAACAGGTGCAAGATTAAATATTACAGAGTCATGAAAATAATAAAGTAGTTACAGAACAGTACATATTGTATGTTTCCATTTTAGAGCACATAATAATAATAGGATAAACTGTTGTATGTCCATGGAGGGAAAATATCTGAAGGAATATAAATGAAGTTACCATTACTAATTATTCTTGGGAGAAGAACTATAGAGAAACTCTTATCTTCTACATTGTTTTCCCATAGTGTTTAAAATTTAAATGCAAGGTTAGTAATTTATGAAGGGATTAAAATAAATTCTGCCACAAACATACACTTCACAGTCCCATCCATTACTACAGTACATAGTATAGTAACATGAGCCATGAACTTACCCAAATCTGCAAAGTTTTGGTCCCTTCGAGAGTTGCTGCAATGCAGAGACAAGTGGAGAACAAAGTCATAGTGTGACATGGAACAGACCGTTTGGCTGGGGATGCTCATGACATGAGTAATTTAAAAAATTATACCTCAAGAAAATCACAAATGATTATGTGCCTTGGACTCTGGCACCCCTATCAGCATCAAGCCCACAAATGTTAAGTCCACAGATGCCAAGAGTCCACTGTACCCATCAAAGACTCAGTGGGTCACTGTGAGTACATGACGGATCAAAGAAGGCAACTGGCAGAAATTTAAAAGCTTGCCATACAGAGTGTGCAAGAGGATATGGACAAACAGATACTTTCATACTTAGGCACGCCTACTCCGGAGGACGACAGGGCAGAATTGAGCAAAATGTCTGACCCAGCAATTCCACTTTTTGATACCTACTCTCACGTGTGGGCACTTATGTGCGGGCACACGGGGCGCGCATGATGATGATCACACAGCAACCGAAAGGACTGGAAAGAGTGTAAATATCCACCCGTAGCGGAATGGCTAAATAACCCGTGGAACGTCCAAGTGAAGGAAGACTACACAGCAGCTTAATACGATGATGGCAGTTCTACATGTACTCATGTGACTCTCCCTACTGCTAAGTGAAAAAAGCAAGTCAATAATGATATACAGTATAAAACAGTATGTTCCCACTTATAACCTATGTTCTTTGAATATTAGATGTGGATAAAAACATACAGAAGAAGGTCTGGCAGGAAACGCAGCAGGCAGGGGGAGGGCAGCAGTGCATATTGGTAGTGCCGCCCCGGTCAGTCAGGCTTTAATTCTGTATAACATGAGAGCATCCACCTACCACTTATCCAGTTACACTGACCAGAGTAAAAGAAGCAATGGGAAAAATCGATTAATTGTGTTATAGTCACATAGAGACTCCAAATGAACTACACACAAGGTAAAGGATGAATCTTAAAATCATTAAATGAGAATAATTCCGTAAGCTTATATACAACATAATACCTTTTCTATAAAGTTAAAAACAACTGAAATGAAAATTATAGTTTAAAAAACACATTTAGGTAAGTTTTTTCTTTTTGCAAAGTTATATCAGAAGAAAGCAAGTAAAAGAGAAACCTAGTATTGAGGAGGATGATTACTTTGGCCTAGAGGGAGGCAGGGAGGGAGATGCGGGAGATGACCAGGACCACACAAGCAGAGGAAGTTACTGTCTAAAGTCCTGTTTATACACTGAACAGAAGATTGAAAAATGCTTGCCACATTATTAAAAACGTCAAGGAACCAAATAAAAGAGAGCCATATTATGTCTTGAACAAAAGATTAACCCAGTTCTGTGTGCTCAAGTTCCAACAAGGAGTGGGAATATTCTTGCCTTGAGAGGAGTATCATAGCTTCCACTTATTAGATTTTATAACATAATGAATAGTAGCAGTCATTAAAATTCATTGCATTTGATTAGAAACAACAAAAACTAGAGACTAAAAATTTGAGCAGCAGATTCAAGCAGATAATTACAAGAAGCTGATATTGACAGACCTGGAACAAAAGAGCAATGACAGATTTACTCAGTAAAAGTCTTGATAGTTCAACTTTATCAGTGTAATTAATTTAGATACACTTTATAGGCTGGATTCATAACTCCTTAAATGGAGAAAAGCATTTATTGTAATGTGGCAGTACATACATGTTTAGCTACTAAAGAAAAAGTAATCAGAAACAAACCCAACATCTCATTTGTTGCTATTATTAGACTTGTTACAACAATTTAAAAAAAGTTTTTGTATAACAGATACTTTTTGAGCACAAATACAAAAGGAAAAAATGAGATTAAGTTTGACAACAACTGGCAAAAGCTTCATGATCTTTATAAAAATCAATATAGAAATTTTATATGGTAAATGGTCAGAGGAAGAATGCAGATGGTAAATCAAGTGGTAAAATAGACAGTAATTACAGAAGTACAGATTGACTACTAAACTACTTTTTAAAGTAACAATAAATACTTCATAACATTGGATTTAGCAACAATTTCTTGGACGTGACTCCAAAAGCACAGGTAACAAAAGTAAAAATAGATAAATTGAATTACATCAAAATCAGAAACTTCTGCACAAAGGACACAACAGTGAAAAGGCAACCTATGGAATAGAGAAACGTATTTGTAAACCACATATCTGATAAAGGGTTAATATCCAAAATATATAAATAACTCCCATAAATCAATGGCAACAAAAAAAAAACATTTTTTTAAGTGGGCAAAGGACTTGAAAAGACACTTCTCCAAAGATATACAAATGGCCAAATAACATGAAAAGATGCTCAACACCACTAATCATTAGGGAGGTGCAAGTTAGAACCACGGTGAAATATCATTTCACACCCATTAGGATGGCTGCTACTAAAGAAACAAGTACTGGTGAGGATGTGGAACCTTGTAAACTGTCCGTAGGAGTGTAAAATGGTGCAGCTGCTACAGAAAATAGTATGGCAGTTCCCCCCAAAATTAGAAATAGAAATACCCTATGATGCAGCAATACTACTTCTAGGTGCGTATCCAAAAAAACTGAAAGCAGTGTCTCAAAAAGGTATCTGTACACCCTTGTTCATAACAGCATTATTCACAATAACTTAGAAGTAGAAGCAACCCAAATGTTCATGGATGAATGGATAAACAAGATGTGGTACATACATACAATGGAGTACTCTTTTAGAAAGGAAAAAAAATCTTGACACGTGCTACAACATAGATGAACCTAGAGAACATTATGTTGAGTAAAATAAGCCAGTCACAAAAAGACACATACTGTATGATTCCACTTAATATGAGGTACCCAGTGTCAAACTCATAGAAACAGAGAAGTAGAATGGTGGTTGCCAGGGGCAAAGGGAATGAATGAGGAGTTTAATGGGTATAGAGCTTCAATTTTGCAAGGTGAGAAAGTTCTGGAGATTGGTTATATTCACAACAATATGAATATACTTAACATTACTGAACTGTACAGTAGAATGGTTAAGATGGTGAAATTCATATTATGCATATTTTACCACACATTTTTTAAGAAAGTAGCAATAAATAAAATAGAAAAACCTGATGTTAGCGATTATGAAGGGAAGTGGATAAACTCACAAGAGAAGTGTAAGGTTTCTGGAGAGTATCTGAGAGTCTGTGGCAAGAGTTAGAAAACCATGCATACTCAGTGACCAGGCAATGCCACCCTAGAGAACAGAAGTGTATGCATATACTTGTACCAATACACATTTACATATTTTCACAAAACTTAGAGATGCTCATAGCAGCACAATCGAAAATAGTCAAAACACTGTTTACAACTTAAGAGACCAGCTCAACATCCTAGAGCATAAGCACAATAGGATAAAATAATGCAACTGAATGATGTTTTTTTAGGTCATGGTCCCCTTCAGCAAGCTTATGCTTTCCATAGAAAAATGCACATACAGTTTCAGAGCACTCACAGACCTCTAGAAGCCCTCCATGGAATTCCTGTGGGAGAATTTAACAATCCTGAGAAAAAAACCACTTCCAATGAGTTTGTGGACTCTGCTGATATACAGAAATGTGGATGCAAACAAAATTAAGTGTAATACCAGAACAGTCCAGAACATGCACACAGATTACACTACATAAAAGGCCCAGAGCAAGGTGGGCAACTAGAGGACGAGGAGAGGGAACCAGAAGGAAGCAGATGGATCTGAGGCTGGGCAATGAAGGACAAGAAGGAATCACGGTACGTGCTCAGTGAGGAGTGGCTGAAATATACACGTCCATTTCCCCCATTTCACAGGTGAGGAAAACAGGCCCGGCGAAGTAATGTGCTCCCAGTCATAAGGCTCCCAAGTCAGGAGTAGAACCACATCTGTCTGTCTGCACCTGCTTTTGAGCACCCCGCCCCCACCCAGGGTTGCCTGCTGGGCGCAGTTAACACAGCAGCCACCTGCCCCTCAGGTCTCCGGTGAACCGTCCCGTTGCGACAACAAGCCTCCCAGCTGAGGGCGCTCTCCGCCACTCCATCATCTGGCCACAGGGAGGTGGGCACTGGGAGGGAGCAAGCCTCCCCTACTACACACACACAACAGACTGCACAGTAAACTCCGGTTGGATTGTATGTTTAAATGTAAAAAATGAAACCATACAACTGTCACAAAATAATACAGATTAATATGTATATACTCTTGGGGTAGGAGAGATCTAAGCATAACACGAGTACAGAAACCATAAAGATTGACAACCTCAGAAAAACTGTAACTTTTGTATGTTTGAAACAATAAACAAATGAGAAGGCAACCTACAAACTGGGAAAAATATTTGCATCAAACATACGAGGCATTATTAATATGTAAGTGCTTTTACAAAACAATCAATAGAAAAATGAACCATTAAGAAGTGTAAAGTCACACATGCATGCACATAACAACACTGCAGATGGCTAATCAACACACAGATATTCAGTGTCACTAACAGTGCTCACACCCACTGGTAAAGCAGCCTGGATCCACCCAGGAAGCAAAGGTTTTTAGGATGACACTAACCACTCTGAGAAAAAGGGGAGACAGCTCGGTTTACCTCAAGAGTGAGAATGCTAATTTACAAAATCCCTCCCTGGAGGGCAATTTAGCAATAGGAACCTGAAGTCTTAAGAAGTCTGACATAGGCAATTCACGTGTAGAAATGTATTCATGTATCCCAAAGAAATATCAGATGTGATAAAAGTTTGAGCTACAGGGGTCATCACACCATTACTTCCTAAGAGAAGAAAAACTGGAAAATAACTCCTATGTCATCTAAATGAGATAAAATTGATAGAGGCATACAATAGACATTATGTCACTACGAAAGATGCTTCCAGTGCCTGGAAAAGATGTTCATTGTATATTAAGTGAAAAGAGTTGCACAACAGAATTTACAGTATAATTCCACTTCTGTATAAAAAGGCATATATCCTATGCATAGGGGAAAAAACCTCTAGAAGCAAAGATGCCAATAACAATTGTCAATAGATTACTGAGGATTTTGTTTATATCAATTTTCTTATTTGTAAACTTTACAATAATAAACCTTTTTACAACAGGAAAACTCAACTAAGAGTTATTTAAAAGAAAAGAGAGGGAAGTCGGTGCAGCACTGAGGGGCCCTGGAGGGTAGAGGCCTCCAGCAGGCAGTGTCCTACGCAGAAGACAAGGTGGTAGAGGGGGCTGCCCTCACCCAGAGGAAGGTCAAGGCCACGCTCCCTGGGACACAAATCTTCACATCTTTCTTATTTTTGCTATCTTCCTCTTGCCATTTCCAGACTGCATCAGTGTATTTCTGTGTTAAATATGAACATTTAAAATATACCAAAAATACCTAAAGCCTGTTTTGGCATTTCATTTACTGTCAGCATGGCACAATAACAAGTACTGCTCAAGGTCAGAGGTCAACATTTCCTCCAGAAACTACAGTACAGTCAGAGAGGTTAGCCCTGGCATGCCTAAGAGGTCCTAGGAGTCCCTTCACGGACGTAAGACAAACCAAGGGCAGACAACGGGGTGAGGTGGTGGGGTGGGGAAGGGCAGTTACCATCCAACCCCTTTGGTAACACAGGCCATTTCCGCAGTTAGTGTGTCCAACCTGGGCCCATAGAGGAGCCTCAACCAACACTTCCTCTCAGGCTATTCCTTTTTGAAAGAACTTCCAAATTCAACTCTTGCTATTCTTATACCCCGTCACTTTTAATTTGCATCAGATCACCATTCTCTACCTAACTTCCACAAGCCCACTCACTGAATTTCATTGTACGATCCATCACCTCTGAGAGTTCAGAGGGAAGGCTGAGGTCAGATCTACATACGAGGATGCAAGCTGATTAGCAAAGATCACCAACACTGCCATCAACACCTGCGACCTATCCCACCCTACCTGAGGATAATGAAGGGTAAAGAACAGGCTCAGGGGCCCCAGACAGAGCAGAGGCCAGGAGGGCATGGGCATAGCCTTCAGCTGCCTGCTGTGCGCCTGTACTACCAGGCCCCACTTTACAACCCCTTCCAATGACAAACATTTATACCCCTGTGGAGAAATTCTTTATCAGCCCACCACAGTCGCTAAGAAACAGTACCCAGAGGCGTTGGTAGCAATTACCCTCAAGTCTGGAAGCAAGAGTTTAGTAATCACCATATAAAAACAAGAGGAGAAACAAGTTCTGAAAAGAGGGCAAGGCAGGCGGAGGAGGACGGGGTAAAAAGCAAGAAGGGTAAAGTAGGAAAGGAAGCCTAGACTGTTTTGGGGAAATTGAGGAGCGGGGTGGCGAGCAGGGGAAGGATCCTCGAAGCTGCACAGCAGTGCCCACTCTTGGCAGGGCTGTGAGCCCCGGACAGGCAGCTTGCTGGTGGGCACCTAACTCCACAGTGTCTCAGGAGCAAACACGTGAGGGTTCACGTGGACAGAGGAGGCGGGCAAACAGGAGGCACCAGTGAGGACAACAGCTGCTCTCCCAGGCCTTTGTTTTGGTCACAGCACAGCCTGTCCCATTCCCCTTTCCACTCCCTTGGAAACAATAGCCTCAGCAGAGGCTGGCAGTGGTTTCTATTCCAAGCCCAAAGTTTGTCTCCTGGGAAGCAAAACCTTATGGCCCCAAAGAATGAACACAGAACAGCGGTACAAGAATGAGCTCCCAGGATGCATTGCTGTTGCGCCTTCCCCACCCAGGACACAGGATCAACTTAGAATCACAACACATACTCTGGATTCCAAACGCTCTACTCACGCCCTGGGCGTAGTCCTGGCCTGCTTAGCACAGCACTTAGGCACAACTTAGCCCAAATTCTTTTATCACTCACCAAAAGGAAAAAATTTAAGCCAACGTCAAATTCTTTAGTAAAATGAAAATTATGTGCCTTAAACCCAAATCCCAGATACATTCCAGCCTCCCAAAGACCAGAAATACATCAAATACATATTACATGTCCGTTCTATTTAGCTTGTTTCCTCCAAGCAAACAGGAATAAAGCGGTCCCCTTTTTGACAGTACCATTTGGAAATAGAACCAGGTAAAATCCCAGGATGTTACGAAGTACTCCCCAACCTTGACACCGACCTTCACTGGCCTGGTGGTTTGACATCACATTTTGCGCAACCATCACACACTCCCAGTGAGCAGAGCCCCTCCCCACCCACCAGACTGCAGGCCATTCAGGATGTACCAGTTGTTTCAGGTTACCACACTCCACTCAACGCCCTCAATATGGAGCTACTTTAGTGAATCTAGGCCTAAATCTACAATATGAAGGTACATTCAACTTCATTATGAAGGCAACTTGATACACAGACAAGATCAGCGGTGCCCACTCTTGGCAGGGCCGTGAGCCCCGCACAGGCAGCTTGCTGGTGGGCACCTAACTCCACAGTCTCTTTATGAAGGCAACTTGATATACAGACAAGATCAGGGTTGAAAAAATATGACATAGCAATACAAACAATTCTAATGAGTTTAGAACTCAAACCTTTATTCATGCTGTAAAGGGGAAGAAAAATGATTAGTAGTCACATACATGGTGTAACAAAACTGGTTCTTCCCATACAGAGCAACATAAAAGTGCTTTTTCCTCCCACTTTTACAGTTTCAATTTCACAACAGCTTACCGGAACACGTTTCCCCATACATGCATGACTAGTATTCTTTAAATTCCAGACAGTTACTGTATCATGCCCAAATCACGGGTTAAGAACTGAACTATCATGTCAACATATTTTTAAACATTAAAAAGAGAACCTAGAAAGATCCTAAGTGTATAAATATTGGGATTTAAAATTTTCAAAGTGAAATTCAATGGGAAGAGGGACATGATAAAGAAGCCACTGGTATTACTTTATCACAAAGGATTCAGATCTTTCCCTGAATTTTTACAAACAGACCATAATCTAGCAATAAAGCACCTCCCCATCCCCAGTTCTGCTTATTTCCCAAACTGATTTTGGCTGATAGTTTCCCCTCCAGTACGGTTATCACTTAAAAAACACAAACATTCAAACTGAAGATACAGTGGATTACTAGCTGTAACCTTAGTGCGCCTCCGTGGATTGTTTGCTGCCAAATATTACAGTAATTTTACAGCGATCACAAAAAGTCATTAGGTTCTCCTTGTTACAATGACGACGAAAAGTAAAAACTCTTGCTGTTTCTAATACTCATCACAAAGAAGAGATGTGCTTATAAGGCAGGAAGTAACACAAAATTCCTTTAGAAATCATTGCATTTTCACTTGGCTGAAGTTTTCAACTGCAAAACCTCAGTGAAAAAATATGTTGCAAACCCAGAAGACTACATCTCACCATCTTAAGTGCACTCCAAAATCTCAAGCTTACTTTAAAAGCCCACAATATGGGTATTTAAAGTCTTTTCGAAGACCTCTCCCAAATACCACACATCTCCAGATAAACCACGTAAGAAGCTTGAAAGCAGTGAAGGATGTTAACCTGCTGATGCAAGTTTCTGACACCAATCTTTCAAGCCACCGATAACCAGGTCTTCAGTTACCTTTTCAGTCTTCCCCATCTTGCAGCAAAGCAAAACAATTTTGCTTTTTCCCCAGCACTTAGCAGAGTTCTAAGCATTTTAGAAAGTTTCCAAGCAACTGTTTTTTGTGCTTCAAAGCGATAATTTAACTAGCATTAACAATTTACTATTAACTAGTGTTTTCTTCGCCCATGAGCTCTATATAATTCCCCAGAGCTCTGCCTACTGATCTTTTCTCCAGAGAATTCCCTTCAACCCACATTCCCTACCACTCCCACCCTCTACAACCCACACCTAACCGCAACCCTCCTCCCCCCTTCTCCCTTTCTTCACGCCCACCCCTCCCAGCACCTGCGGCAGGCTTTTCCCTCCCTACCACCCCTCACCTCAGGGTCCTCCCATTTGAACACTAAGATTACTCTGAAATCTGATCAAGTAAAACTGAAGTTAAAACACACATAGAGCAAGATGAATCAAAGATCACTATCGGTACCCTGACCACTCCCTTCTTAGTAGGAATGCCCAAACTAGACCTGCCATTTCTATCACAATTTGGGCATGACCAACTCGTACCTCCAGCACAGTACAATGACCCCCCTCAATTTGCCAGTTGGCTCATTTAAGTATTTACCTAAGGCATTTCAATACTGAACACTTTTCCAACACACAGATTATATCATCACACTAAGAATTCCTCCGACCAATGCACAGGAAGGCAGGCGGGTAGATGAGAGGGTCACTGGGATCCATCTGCAAAGCTCCATCTACAAGGCAGCACTCTGTGTTGTGGCATCGCGTTAAAATGTTCTACAGCTTAAGAGTCCTCTGGAAGCAAGGTTCGTAGCACAGAACTAGTACAACAGGAGGCTGAATTTAGAAGATGCAGCATCTGGAAACCTCCACCCCAGAACAGGAGAGGTGCCTGCTGGCATTCACGTGCCCAGAGATCGCTGCTCCCGGATTACACACTCAAAGAAACACATCTGCTGAAGGCCCCGGATGCATCTGCTTTGGACTTTTAAAGATTGCCCCCTCATAAGCTCATCTGAAAACCTTAAAGGATGGTCTCCTGAATGAATACAGGGCTTCCTGAGCAAGGCCTGGAAACAGGACATTGGAGAACTCCTCCTCCTAAGCCTCTGGAAATTCAATCTGTAGACATCAACTTAGGCGGGCTCTCTCCTCCTCCAGGGTCTCCCCTCCTGCACTGCTACGACTCACACTGGCCAGGGGCTCCATTTCTCCTGGTGCCATCAGCTTGCCATGATGAACACTATAGTAACAAACCACGGTCTATGAAGCATTTTTGTAGCTTTCAGCTGGTACCATCGCTGTGGGCCCACCCAAGGGTGCACCTTCAATCCCCACCCTCTCCACCGGCAAGCAAGACCAACCCGCCCACCCAGAGTCTCCGCTGGGGACGCCTCTCCTCCTTCGGGATTACCGACAATACCGACTCCGGCAGGGACTCCAGCAACTTTCCCGGCTTACCAGATTACCAGAAGCAACGTTTTAAGTGAGGGGGTAACCTCGAGAGAGTTAGAGGGAGGAGGAGGGTCAGAGTGAAGTCACAGAAGAAGTAAGCATGGAACCTAGAGGAAAAGTCCAAAGGGGGTGCACTGCCACCTGGAAAACAAAGTGGGCGTCAATTCTGTCTGCCTACAGTTCCCGCCTGTCAGATACACGAGGCGCCATACCAGTAACCGCTCAGGGTGGCACCTGACCTCCATCACTCCCTAGACCCCCCTCACACCCAGACCTGGGTTCCACCCAGCTGGGCCTGGCTGGACCCTGTCCCAGGCCGAGCCAGAATCACATACCACCCTGGGCCAGAACTGTCAGCCCCGCGAAGCTAAGTTCAGTTTCCCCAACACCAGGCCTCATCCCCAGGCGGGTTCACAACCCTCTGTCTGGAAAAAAACGGGGCTGCTGGTATTGACAAGTTCAAGTTCTGCCCTCCCTGCCCATCTGCGTCCCTGTACCCCACTGCCTTCCTTCCTGCTCATTTTCAGGGCGTCCACTGCCCAAGTGTGCCTCCAGCAAGGGCCGCGAGACCATCAGCCTCCTCCTCCTGTCTCTCTGCCTTCCTCCTTCCATACAAACCAGGGCACTGGGGGCCGCTCCGCCTACACAGGAGCGGCGCCCTCCAAGAGGTCAGGCTCCCCTTCTCCAGCAAGCAGCTGCGACAGCCTGGCCTAGGGTGTTCTAAGCCCCCTGAGTTATTGTGGGCACTTCCGACGCACCTCTTCCCAGCACAGTTCCCCCAACATCTAGTGTCCCCTTCAACCTTCCTTCTCCTGGCACCCCCCACCCCCACAGTCCCATCTAACTCTGCCATCTCCCCCACCTGTCCCCTGAGACCCAAAACTGGCCACTTCCTCCCCGAAAACTAAGCCCAGCTCCACCTGTCCCCTGAGACCCTAAACTGGCCACCTCCTCCCCGAAAACTAAACCCAGGGCCCCTGCCCTCCCTGTCGCTAACTCCTGCCGGACGGGTCACAACTTTTGCTTTTATAGGCCTGGGCCGCTTTACCCGGGGCATTGCTCAACGGGCCGACTCCTCCACTGCCACCGGAAAAAAGTCCCTCCCCGACCCTGGCCAAGGAGACGATTCGGGGTGGCTCCCGCTCTTCCGGGGTGTCCACCTTCTCGGATTCCCCAATTATCCCCCACTCTCCTTAGCAAGTGCTTCCTGAGATCGACGACAGATCTCAAGGTCACTTGGGGAGGCGGATTCCAACGGGGGGGGTAAGCCCTCTTTTCGGCCGGTGATGGTGCCAGGGGTGGGGAGGCATCCCGGTCCTGGAGAGGGGGGGCTAGATGGCGGAGGCGGGCTGGGGCTGCTCTCTCGAGTCGAAGGGAACTTCAGGGGTCGTCTCAGGTCACCCTGCCCAAAAGAAGCCCAAAAGAAGGGCCGGCAGAGCGTCTGGAAAATTCCAGGCTGCGGCGGAGGGATCTCTGCAGAGGGCGCATCACTCCCCGCGGCGGGGTGGGGGTGGGGGTGGGGCGGAGGCGCGTGACTCCTCGGGCGTCGGCTGGGCCTCGTGATCGCCTGTGATGTCAGTGCAGAGGCGCGCCGGTTGTGGTTGTGGTGGGGTGCGGTGGGGGTAGGGCGGCCCGAGCTCCGCGAGGCTGGATCCAGGGACATTCCTACGGGGAGCCGCACCCATAGCTGTGCTTAGTGTCTCTGGTTAAGAAACCCTGCTGTGATTTTTAATTTTAAAAGTTCATTAAAAAGTTAAGCCCCAGGCTTCCCTGGTGGCGCAGTGGTTAAGAATCCGCCTGCCAATGCAGGTGACACGGGTTCGATCCCTGGTCCAGGAAGATCCCACATGCCCCGGAGCAACTAAGTCCGTGAGCCACAACTACTGAAGCCCGCGCGCCTAGGGCCTTTGTTCTGCAACAAGAGAAGCCACCGCAATGAGAAGCCTGCGCACTGCAGCAGTAGACCCTGCTCGCAGCAACTAGAGAAAGCCCGTGTGCAGCAACCAAGACCCAACGCATCCAAAAATAAATTTAAAAAAAGAGTTAAGCCACCGCGTTGCTGCTTGGTAGCTTGAGGGGCGTGTGTCGTGGCTTTGTTACTCTCTGTCACCAGGGGCTTGGAGGCTTGAAGTATTTCCTTAGAAAAGTTGTCCTTGCTGGGTAAGAATACTTGATGATTTTTCATTATGTATTAAATGGGAAAAGGCAGATGCAAGGTAGTGAAAAGCAAGATCTTGTTTGTGCAGAAAACAATACCTGTAATCGCGTGGCAACAAGACCAAAAGAGTATAGGTTCAACCCGCTTTCCTTTTGGATTGGGAGGTGGGGAAAAAGGAGATTTGGGGGGAAAAACTAATTTATCCAGGTCAGTTTACAGCCCGTGATGGTCCTCAGGGAGCCCGTCTGGTGGCTGCTGGGGGCACTGTTCGCTGGCTGCCCACGTGGAGCAGGCCCCCAACCTGGGTCTCCCAAAGCGGAGGCAAAAGCAAACTGGTGAGCTCTTGTCCCCTCCACCAAGGTGACCCATTTTGAAATGGGTCGCTGGCATCTCCCTTGCCAGTGTGGGACCAGAGGGAGGAGGAGCCCCAGCCCTAGCGCCCCACCACCACCCGGGGCCTCCTCTCAGCCCTGCCCCCTGCGCACAGCGGGAAGGACAGTGGTGCGAAACAACTGAGAAGGGCTTGTCTCCTCCCGGGATAACCACCCACACCCCAAACAAACCCGCCTGTGACAACAGGCTCCCTTGGCAGCAAGGGGGAAACTGGGGCAGGTTTTTTCCCCTGCCTCTACGAGATGGCATCTGCAGGAGGGGCCGGGCCCAGCTGGGGCACCCTCCCTGAGTCCTTGGGAAACTGGTGACTCTCCTGTGACCCTCGCCACAGAACGTTGAGTACGTGGCAAGCCCAGGATTATTCACAGGGCTGCTCAGCTGCCCTCTCCTGCCAGGGAAAGATTCTGGCAGCTCACTTTTCCCCAAGATCTGCCTCACCCGTCTTGTACTGGCAACATTGCTAGGGGTGGGTTGGGAAGACTTGGCCTGAAAGAACAGTGTGGGAAGAGGGAATTGCCTGTCAGAGTGTTCTAGAAAGGCCGGGAGGTGTGTGTGTAATATCAAGCAAGTGCCTTCTCTGCTGTGTCACTGTGCTGCCAGACTGTGGGCTCAGCCCTTTATTTATCTACACGGCGGCGCCTGAGAGGAGGTGGTCATTGCTGTGTGTCAGCTTCCCAGCCCCAACTTGATGTCTTAGCTTGCTGTTCTCTACCTGGTCTAATAACCTTCCTCATTTACACATATTATTCCCAAATTCCAGAAACAAACTATCTTAGATTTAGAGCAGGAGTAAGTGGAATTAGCAACACACAAAGCATTAGGATACTACAAAGCTTAGGAGTCCCAACGCAAAAGGAACTAAGGCCTTGCTTTGTGCCCTTGTGTCTGGAGGGGCCGACTCCATTTTCAAGGACAAAATGGCACAGTTTCAGTGGGTCCTGGTTTCAGTTTCTCCTGGCCTCGGAGTTCTTTGGAGATGGAATGTGTTTGAGGAGAGATGAGGGTAGAAAACCACACAGGAACCTCTCTGTCCTGCCTGAAGGGAACAAGGCAGTACTCACAGTAAGGTGGATAAATGTGGGGCTTGGGTTCTCCCTCTTTCTCTGCAAATGGGGCTAAAAATACTTCCACCCTGACAGAGGGGAAGGGCAGGGCAGCCAGTGCGTCAGCAGATTTTTCTAGATCAAAACAAGCTGTTCCAGTAAACAGCAGTAAACAAGAGGACCTTGGTTCCCTGGGTGGGGCTGGGTGGTGATAGGTCTGCCCCACCCAGGTGGGTGGCAGAAGCCTGCTGGTTCCTGGGCAGCCCACTTAGGGGCTCAGGGTTGCAGGGGTAAGGAGGAGAGGAAGGACCCCTTGGGCGACATCCAGATTTCAGGGCCAGGACCCAGGCTCCAAGCCTTTTCTCACAGCCGTGGTCACCTCCCATTCTTGTTCTGAAGCTAGCTCAGCTCTGTTGTTTCTGAACACACATCAGCCTGAGAAAGGACCCAGGAGACAGAAGAAGAGGGGTGAGGGACTTCCCTGGCGGTCCAGTGGTTAGGACTCTGTACTTCCACAGAACGGGGCACGGGTTCAGTCCATAGTCAGGAAACCAAGATCCCATAAGCTGCACAGCACAACCAAAGGAAAAAAAAAAAAAAAAAAACCAGGAAGCGTGAGAAAGAGGTGATACTTGAGGTTCAAGATGGATAGAAGGATGACAGTATTGCTGCTGCCACTAGAGAATGTGCCACAGGTCCGGTTCCAGAACCGTGGCCTCCTGGATCACCTTGGGTTCTCCACTCACAGGAGACTCTTGTCTGGGGCCTTTTCCTTCTGAGCCCTGAGGCCCCTGGTTTCAGGGCCCGGGTGAGCCTGGGTGAGGAACTGCACAGTCACCGCGTGCTGGCTGAGAGCCCTTCCTGCCCTGGCTCGCCTCACAGCAGCCCAGCAGGAACAACAAACAGGAACTCCCCGCCCAGCGCCCACTGGCCTCTCCTGCCTTGTCAGGAAGCAGGGCCTCAGCCTGGGCTCTGGCCCGGTCCCCCCCCCACCACCTTGCAGCATGACCCTGGCAGGCCCTTAACCTCCCCCAGCGTGCTTTCCTTGTTGTTCTCACTTCATAATTCTGAGGAATACTGTTCTGCCTGAAGGCGCTTCACCCAGTGGCCTCCTGGCCCAGCCCTCCCTCAGCTCCTTCCGGCCTCTGCTCAGAGGTCACCTTCTCACTGAGGCCCCTCAAGTGAGGGGTTTGTGTCTGTTTTGTCCTCCCCCGGATCTCTGTGTCCAGCAGGTCCGTGAAATGGCCCTGGCATGGAGCAGACCTCCATCAGTGTGCTGACCAAACAATCATCAGTGTTACAGTAAAGGTCACTGTCCGCTGTGAGGCTCTCAGTAAATATTTGTGATGTTTCTGGACTGATTGAAGGAAGGAAATGAGTTCTCAGGTCAGCAGCAGGCCCACAAACTCCATGACAGGCCCAGATCTGGGGGCCTGTCCAGCCCTGGACTCCCAGGTCTGGAGAGGAGGAGAAAGGGGAGGCGCTGCTCCCTGTGGCCTGGGCCCAGCAGCTCACACTGAAGGGGCTGGCGCAGCTAAAGAACCAGGGCTCCCCTCTCGGCCAACGCTGGCAGGAGGCATTCGAGGGAGAGGGCGTGGGGGTGGATACTCCCCAGGCCCTGGTTTATAAAGCAGAGGAGGAAGTGGGCCAGCCCACCTGCATTTCATGCTCTCATTTTTGGGGCCCATATGTGTCAGAAGGAGAGGGGAGGGCTTCCCTGGTGGCGCAGTGGTTGAGAGTCCGCCTGCCGATGCAGGGGACACGGGTTCGTGCCCCGGTCCGGGAAGATCCCACGTGCCGCGGAGCGGCTGGGCCCATGAGCCATGGCCGCTGACCCTGCGCGTCCGGAGCCTGTGCTCCGCAACGGGAGAGGCCACAACAGTGAGAGGCCCAAGTACGGCAAAAAAAAAAAAAAAAAAAAAAAAAGGGGAGAAGCAGCAAGGGTATCCTAAGTTAGGAGAGGGCTTCTCACATATGTGACCCATGCCTCCTCTGGGGGTCGCAGTGCCTGTGGGCTCTGGGTTCCTGAAGCCCTTACCTAGCCACTGCTGCAGCTCCAACTGCGAGCCCCCTGTGCTTAGGGCCAGGCCTCGGGCCTCGGGCTTCGGGCCTCGCCTCCAGGAAATCACTTTGATGGTGTCGGCCTCCTGCATCTGATCTTTGGGACTCCCTGCCCCGTGCAAGGGCATCAGGCCCTTGGTGCCTCAGCCCTCCTACCCACCCGCCTTGTCCCTGAGCCTTGCCCCAGCTGGCCTCTTGCCTGGAGCTCACACTGCCCTTCTCTTGCCAGCACCTTCGCTGTCTCATGGTCACCTCCCTGTGTCCTGAAGCCCCTGCCCATAAGTGCGCCCCGGACCCACTTGTCCCCCTCCCCCACCCGATGCCGAGCGCTTGTGTCTTCACTCCCCAGCCCCCCGCCCCCAGCCCTGGGAAGGCCTGTGGAATGAGGGAGCTGGTCCCACAATTGTTGCCCCACCAGTGGCCCCCAGACCTCCTCGGCCAGCCTTCCTGTTGCAGACTAAGCAAGTCCCAGCTTTTGTAGGCCCCACCCTTTGGCCTGTGTCCATCTTGCCAGCCTCGCCCCAAGCCCTACCCATCAGGAATCCTGGCAACAACCCCGCTGGCTCAGGAGCCCGGTGGTGCTGACACGCGCCACCTCCCACGCCTAGGGCTGCACAGCCCCCCAGGAAACACTCTCCATCTCCTGGGCCTGCCTGCCTCCCCCGCTGCCGGGGCCCGCTTCAGCTCCATCCCCGTGGATGGAAAAGTCTTCACGCCCGAGCCTGTTTCTCCTCCACGTGACCCCACTGGAGCGCTGGTTGTTCAGACTGTCCTCGAACCTCTGAAGGAGACTTTTCTGTTCTGACTCCCCTTGGCCTGCCTGAGTGGCATCCGCGAGAGATGGATGTGTGGTGCCGTGGCTTCTGTGGGCAGAGCGAACCCCTCCGAGTGGTCCATCTGCCCCTGGAGGCTGCTGACCTTAATGTTCTGAGGGAGGCCTGTGCTCTTACTGACCCAGAGAGTCAGCAGTCATGGCCCACCCCCCAAATGCAAAGGTCAAATGGGCAGGGGACACAGAAGTCCTGGGAAGAGCTGGGACTATTATTATTCTCCCACTTGCAAATTATACCTTTGACAAGTAGTTTAAAATAGCAGAAGAGGATTTCCCTGGTGGCGCAGTGGTTGAGAATCCGTCTGCCAATGCAGGGGACATGGGTTCGAGTCCTGGTCTGGGAAGATCCCACATGTCACGGAGCAACTAAGCCCATGCGCCATGACTACTGAGCCTGAGCTCTAGAGCCCGTGAGCCACAACTACTGAGCCCGCGTGCTGCAACTACTGAAGCCCACGCACCTAGAGCCCGTGCTCCGCAAGAGAGGCCACCTCAATGAGAAGCCCGCGCACCGCAACGAGGAGTAGCCCCCGCTTGCGCAACTAGAGGAAGCCCACGCGCGTGCAGCCAAAAATAAATAAATAAATAATTTTAAATAAAATAAAACAGCTGAAGAACTCAGTATGGCGGGGGGGAGGAGGTGCTGAGAGAGGGGTGGGACTGCTGGGAAGGGGGGCGCCTGGCGGGCAGGGGCTTGGGACAGTCAGCTCCTGTGGGCAAGCTGTGGAGCCAGAGGGAGATGACTAGCCCCAGGGTGTGCCCACCCCACTTCCCGGATTCCCCCATATAGCCCTTGTTTTAAATATTTTGACTCGATTTTCATTTCACAAAAAAACAAAAAAAAAATTCCAAAGCAGAATGTTTTTGGGACATGCATCCTGATCTTTGGAAAATGTGGGTCCCCTCACCAACTGGGGACCACAGGGGGAAAACCCTCTTTCTGGTGCTCTTGGAGGTCCAGGACCCCCGATCATGGACCAGAGGAAGGTGGCAGCAGTCAGGAGCCAGGGGTCCCACTCTGAGAGGGGATGGGCATACAGCGCCAGACCTAAGGACCCCAGATTCTGCCCTGGGTTCCAGGCTGTGTAGATCCGGACAGGAAGTGCCGGCTCCACCTCTGCAGCTGAGCTGGAGGAGGAAAGGGCGGGCTCAACTGCCCCCTGCCGGCCACAGCCGGACCAGCAGCCTACAGACAGTGACCGTGGCCAACTCTCCTCCAAACACCACCCCCAACCCTCTGCCAGGAATTGTCAACTGGTGGGGGCCAGAAAAGCAGGGGACCACGGGGCACCAGACTTACTGCCTAAAACTGAAGTTCTGACCCAGGCCCGGCCCCAACACCCCAGTTCTGGGTGATGTTGGGTAGCCTGCCTGCCTTCTCTGAAATGGGCTGATTTGGGCAGGGAGAAAGGGCCAGGTGGCTCTAAGGCATCCTTCTGGCCTGGAAGAAGGAGGAGCAGTGAGAATCTGTCCTCTCTTGGCTCAGAGCTTTCAGTGTCCGTCAGCATCAAGGTCACAGCCAGGCTTTGCTTGGCTCCACTGCCCTGCCCCCTTACCCTCTCACTTTGCTCCACTTGTCTCTATCTTACTGAAACTTTCAGGCCCCCTCCTCCAGGAAGCCTTCCCTGATCACTGACTGCCACCCCATCTGTTGTCTGTTCCCCTTTGTCCTGTGTTGGGTGTGGCCCACTCATCTATCAGGGCTATCATGTATGTGCAAAGTGGCTTGATTTCCTGGTCCTTTGTGTTCCCATCCCCAGTGTCCCCTGAAAAGCTGACTGAACTCTGAGCTGACATCCTCTTGGGCAACTTGGTCATTAATTCTGCAACTCCCTGTGCAGGGGCATGTAGAATCCTTGTCACCCACTAACACATGTCAGACTTCCCTGGCACGGTCACTCCAGCCCACTCCTTCCCAGCTTTATATGATCTTGTCTCTTGAGCCTTTATCTTTTCAAATTGAGCGTGTAAGCTTCCTTGGCTGCCCAGCTGTAGCCTTTCTGAATCCAGTGGGGCCTCCGGCCTCCTGTAGATCTCTCCATGTGTCAGCACGCTGCTGGGCCACTGCAGCTCAAAGCAGGAAGCCCTCCTCCTGTGGGTGGATCTGAGCTGGCCTCCTGGTGAGCTGCAGTGTGGCCAGGGCTGCTTGTGCCCAGCTGGCCCAGAGAGGCCACAAATGGGAAGGCCTACAGGAGTGTCCCAGAGGCTGTAAGTGGTGGAGGATGACCCAGAAATGCCCCAGCCTCAGAAGGGACAACAGGATTGCCTGTGTTGACTGTCCTAGCGATCTCTGCTACCTGAAAAGTTAGGGGGTGTCTGGGGGCCAGGAAGACCCTGTCCCACTGCCCCGACCTCCATGGGTGGCCTCGGCTGGGCCTCTTCTGGTCTGGGGGGCCACTGGAGCCAGGTGCTGGCTGAGCCAGGCTGTATGTGCCAGGCTGGCTGGGGTAGGGCACTACTGCTTCTGAAAAGTCCCAAAGAAGACCAAGACAATAAACCATTAGGGTGGTATTTTGAATTGTATCCTCCCCACCAAAAAAAAAAAAAAGTTGAAGTCCTAACCCTCAGGACCTCAGACTATGACCTGAGTTGGAAATAGGGTCCTTGCAGATGTAATTAGTTAAGACAAAGTGGAGTAAGGTGGGCCCCGATCCAACACGACTGGCATCCTTATAAGAAGAGGAGATTACGACACAGACACACACAGAGGGAAGACCACGTGATGACACAGGGAGAAGACGGCCATCTGCAAGCCAAGGAGAGAGGCCTCAGAAGGAATCAACCCTGCCAACACCTTGATCTCGGACTTCTAGCCCCAAAGACAGAAAAGAGATTTCTGTTCACGCGGTCTGTGGTGCTTTATTACAGCAGCCCAGCAAACTAATACGATACCCCCCAACCCCCAAAAGACAGACATACCCCGCGTGAAGATGGACACACAGGGAGGAGCCATGTGATGATGAAGGCAGAGATTGGATTTATGCAGCTGCAAGCCAAGGAAGGCCAAAGATTGCCAGCAAAGCGCCAGAAGCTTGGAAGGAACAAGGAAGGATTCTCCTACAGCTTTCAGAAGGAGCGTGGCCCTGCCAACCAACACCTTTGTTTTGCACTTGTAGCCTCCAGAACCTGAGACAATAAATGTCTTGTTTTCAGCCCCCAGTTTGAGGTGCTTTGTCATGGCAGCTCCAGGAAACTCTTCCAGGAGGGAACGAAGGGTGCATAAAATGAGCCCTGGCGCGAGGTGGGTCTTAAGAGATCGGTGACTGAATGAACTTGACATGATCACACACAGAGGCAGCCATGCAGGCCACAGATGCTTTCACGTCTGTCACCCAATGTCGCCCACAACCTTGGAAAGCGGGTGATTGTCTCCATTTCACAGATGAAGAAACTGAGGTCAGAGAGCTGACCTGTGGCCCCACACGGTGGGAGGGGCTGCTGACCCTGCGGACCACTTCCCCCGCCTCTGGAAACCAGGTACCTGCATCTCATTTGCAGATGTGTGAGAGCACCACACTCTGCCTTTGGGGGGTGGGAGAAGAAACCATTAGACAGGCGTCATACCTCCGCCACTAGCCTGAAGAAGTAGGTAGTGTCACCCCGGTATAGAGATGAGGGAATGGAGGCCCAGAAATGTGATGTAACTCGCCGAAGGCTGCACAGCAGGGATGGAGGAGACAACAATAAATAGGGTGACTGAGTGACCAGTCTGTTCCCAGGGGAGGACAGCCGTCCAGTCTCACAAGCCAGGGTGAAGGGAATGGGCTGTGTGTGCTGAGAAGCCAAGATGGGGAGGCAGTTGGAGAGCAAAGGCCCAGAGCAGGGAGATTGCAGGGCGTGTTCTAGAAACAAGTGGAGCCAGTGTGTCTGGTGGGTAGGGACCAATCCAGGACTTGTATGGCCTGAAGCTTAAATAATTTTAGGGGCCCCCTTTAAAAAAAAATCATTATTTAGGGAATTCCCTGGCAGTCCAGTGGTTAGGACTCAGCGCTTTCACTGCCAGGCGCTCGGATTCAATCCCTGGTCAAGGAACTAAGATCCCACGAGCCACGCGGCGTGGCCAAAAAAAAAAAAAATTATTTAAATCCTACTTTTTCAAAAATTTTACAAAACCATAGAACACACTGCTAGGCCCTCCCAGGGACTCGGAAGAGACTCCTGCCAAAGAAAGGCCCTGAAGCTTGAACTTCACTCAGTCCAGGTGACTCAGCCCCAGGCAGGCCCAGTGTCCGTGTGCAGGGGGTGGGGGAGGGAGGCCGGAGTTGACGCTGCTGCCCTCACTGCTCGGGCCACGTTGCTGAGCGCCGACGGAGACTGGGTGTGGGCCAGCGCAGCCTCGGGGGGATGGGCAAACCAGGGCCCGACCTTGGGGTGCCCAAGGGGAGGCAGTGGGAAAACACCCCACCTGCATGGAAGGGAGGGGGCCAGAGCGCGTCACAGACCAGGAAGCTGACTCCCAGGGGACCTTGCAGGACCTGCCCTGCCGGCCACGCAGAGCCAGTTTACCTACCAGGATCTGGTTCCCAGCAGGGCTCCCTCCCCTGTCCCCTCTGGCCATCTCACAGGTGCATGGAATTGGGATCCTGGGCTCCTGGCCCTCAGAGAACCAAGAGGCCTCTCCAAGTTCGCGTGTGCACGTCCCCCTCCAGGACACAAGGTGGGGTCTCCAGGGGTCGGCCGGTCTCTCTCCAGCTGCACCTGGAACAGTGGCCGTGGCCGGCACGCCACGAGCAGTGAAGGCTGAACTGAGCCTAGGAGAAGGGGGCGGGGCAGGGGAACGACAAGCACAGTGAGGTGGTCTGGGTGGGCAGTGCCCTCCTTCTCTCCTTCTGCCAGCCTGGTGGGCACAGGAGAGCACAAAGGCCCTTCTGTGGAGGAGAGCCCGCTGGTGACTGAAATGGTGCGCACCTGTGCGGTGGGAGAGACACGTTCTGAATTTATGCCCATGGAACACCTGTACAACTAGGGGGAGGCTGGGCGGTGGTCCTGGAGAGGAGGCCTGGGCGGAGCTAGCCACAGATAGGCCAGCCTGGAGCAGAAGCTCCTCCATGGCCCTGGGAGGGGGTCCCTGAGTCTGCTGAGCCTTCGCACAGACCGGCAGCCACTCCTGCTCACCTGACAACCAGGCCACAGCGCAGGGAGGCCTTGTCAGAGCCGGGCAGAGAAGAGGCAAGCATCGCTGCCTGGAGCACAAAGCAGGGGGGCCCAGCTGGCAGGAGAAACCCCCAGACCTCCTGGGTTCTCTGGCCTCTCCCCTGAGGCACTGGCATCCAGACTGGGCCCTGGGTCCCTGGGGCAGAGAAGGTGGTGTGGTGGACAGAAAAAGGCCCCCCAAGATGTCTGCGTCCTAACCCCAGAGCCTACGAACGTTAGGTTACATGACTGGCTTTGAAGATGGAGGAAGGGGCCACGAGCAAAGGAAATGGATTCTCCCCGCAGCCTCCAGAAGGAATACAGCCCTGCCGACACCTTGATCTCAGCCCAGGGAGACTCATTTCAGACTATGACGTCCAGAACTGTGAGATCCTGAATGTGGGTTGTTTTATTTTTATTTATCTATTTACTTTTTTGGCCACAGCACACGGCTTGTGGGACCTTACTTCCCCGACCAGGGACAGAACCCCAGCCCCGGTCAGTGAAAGCATGGAGTCCTAATCACTGGACCACCAGGGAATTCCCAGTGTGTTGTTTTACTTATTTTTGAAAGACTTATTTATTTATTTATTTGATGTGGACCATTTAAAAAGTCTTTATTGAAGTTACTACAACATTGCCTCTGTTTTATGTTTTGGCTTCCCAGCCGCGAGGCATGTGGGATCCCAGCTCCCCAACCAGGGATCAAACCCACACCCCCTGCATTGGAAGGGGAAGTCTCAACCACTAGACTGCCAGGGAAGTCCCCACTGTGCGTTGTTTTAAAAGACCATGGTTGGGAATTCCCTGGCGGTCCAGTGGTTAGGACTCGGAGCTTTCACTGCTGTGGACCCAAGTTCAATCCCTGGTCAGGGAACTAAGATCCCGCAAGCGGCCAAAAAATTAAAATAAAAGGTCGTGGTCATTTGCTACAGCAGCCCTAGGAAACTAGCACAGGTGGCGAGGGCAGAGGGGCCTGGGTGAGAGCAAGGGCTCCAGGCCTGCCAGATCCCAGGCTGTTGGCGCTCCCTTCCCCACCACAGCGGGGGGGTGGGTGGTGGTGTGCCATCGGCAGGGCCTGGCCTCTCAGGTGGATCCCGTTCTCCCACCCAGCTTTCCAGATACAGGACTTTTAGAGATGATGAAAATAGCTAATGCCTATCGAGTGCCTGTCAACACCAGACCCTGAAGCACCCCAATAACCCTATGAGGTGGGTACTATTATCATTCCCATCAAGAAGGGGCTCAAGATGCCTCATGTAAGTGCCCACAACCATGGTGTCCTGCTGCCCATGCCACGCAGAGGACCCCACTGTCACAGACGCCCAAGGGGAGGGGCCCTAGTCCTGGAACCGCACAATTACTGGGACACGTGGCTTGCTCCTTCCAGCTCCTGAAATGTTCAGTGTGAACCCCAAGCCCCCAAACAGTGCCCACCCTCCAGGGCCAAAGCCCACAGTTATCACTGCTGCCTCCTGCGGGGCTCCCAGAGCTCTGGTGTGTGGGTCTCGTGCTGTCCCGTGCCCACCCGCCAACAGCACCTGTGGGAAAGAGACTGCCTCCTGGCCAAGCCCGGGGCACGAGGAGACCTCAGGGCTGGCGGGAGAAACCCCCAGACCTCCTGGCCTCTCCCCTGAGGCACTGGCATCCAGACTGGGCCCTGGGTCCCAAGCCCAGAGTGTGAGGTGCGAGCTGATGGCGCAGCGTCCAGCAGGCCGGGCCAGTTAGGCTCACTGGACAGGGACAAAGCGTCTGCCTGCCCACCGCCAGCTCCTTGTTCCCCTGCTCCCTGCGGAGCTGTCACCTTGGTTCCCACCATGAATCCCAAAAGCCCCCTTGGACCTTCCCACCCTGGGAGTCCCTCATCAACCGCTGAGACTAAAAAGCTTTACTCTGGGTTCTCCACCTGTGTCTAGCTTGGCAAGCCCAGCGGGCTGCATCCCTTCATGCATATTTGATGAAAAGCAAATACACAGCCTATCATTAACTCCTAGGCTGTAATTAACACACTCTCGTTATTTCACATCATAAACCACCCCAAAATTTGCTGGAAATTGATTTTATTATTCATAAGTCACATGATACGAAAGGGTAAGAATATTAGAAGGACACTTAGTAAAATACTGCTTTGTCCGAAAGGGCAGGCAGAAAAAGTTAAGGCACATGGATGCTAAGAAAATAGGAAAAAGAGGCTGAAGAGTCAAAACAAGTAGTTTGTGTGTACACACCTGCCCAGGCCCCTCAACCCATCAGATAAGAATTCACCTGGCATCAGAACAGTGAGTGGGATGAGATAACCAAAGGGCTGGGGGCCAGGGAGGGACTCCAGGAAGAGAGATGAGGTGTCCTTTGGCTAGGACATTCCAAAAGACTGGAGACGCCTATGTATTGACAGATAACAGTCCCTACTGCTGAAAGGCAAGCCACCTCAAAACATCTGGAGTGTTCAAGAGTCACCAAAGGGAGAAGGAAGTGACTGGAAATCCGGAGACAAGAGGTTCACATTTCCTCTCCCACATTCTCCCCTGGGAAGGGAAGACAAAGCCAAGCCTGTGCTGAGCTGGGAGTACCTCAAGTGCCAGGAAGCACTCAGGAAAGCCAGGGACCTACCACGGAGGAGCCCGAGGGCTGGGAGGCCCTCCCCGAGGCCAGCTCATCTGGGGGAAGGCAGGCGGGTGTGGGAAGAGCCATGCCTAGGCCACATCCAGTCTACCTACAAGGTCCTCGGGAAGGAGGAGACCGCTCCCGTCCTGGGGTTTCCCGTGCGTGGGCCAGCCCCCTGGCTCAGGCTGGGTGAAACCACAGCGCCATCCTGGAAGGAGCGCCAGCAGCTCTGAGGCCGGCAGCAGCATCCTTGTGAGTTGCCCAAGTTCACAGGCTTCATGGAACCAAAGCAGACAAAGAAAGATCAAAACTAAAACCTGCAGCCCAAGGGGGTTTGGGAACTCCTCCGGGTGTGTAGTGTGGGTCCAGTGGACTTGTTGGTCCACAGGACAGCCAGCTCCCAGCTCAGTGACATCACCAAAGATGAGCAAGCACACTCTCCTTCTGGTCAGAGTGTCTCCTGCCCGCAAAAGAGGCCTGAGTGAGGGGCGCAGGGGCCGTCCAGTTCCATCCAGCTGGGGAGGGCTTGGTGGGGGCCTCACCTTCTCTGTTCCTGCTGTGTTTCAATCCAGGGAGGCCCCCTGCCCTCTCCCCGCAGGGCCACGTCCCAGCCTGGTGGTGTGGGCTGGAATACAGCAGAAGGAATGTGGGGATGTGGTCACCAAAGTCCAGGGGAAAGACCAAAGACACACAGTACGCCCAAGTGTCCTGAGTCGTATTCCTCCTCCAGTGGGGACACCTGCCTCCAGCGGGGACTTCAGGGCAGGGGATACTGTCCGTTTTGAGAGGGGCACAAAGGCGAGTCCCTGGGTGGGAGGGGGCGGCCGGGGCCTGGTCAGATTGGTCCTGAGACTGCAGCAGGGCCCGGTGTCCGGAGGGAGGGCAGGCAGGCTGTAGGAGGGACCCTGAGGAAGCCCCCAGCTGGCTCTGCACAGCGCAGCCTGGGCAGCGTCCCGGGTACAGAAGTGACTTGTCCACACGCTGAGGCTGCCCTTCTCCCAGTGCTCCCCCTCAGGTAGCATGATGCTGGGCCAGGCCCGGGGGCTGCCCCCGCACCCTCCTACCAGGCACTGCGGCCCTCAGCCCTGCTCCACGCTCTCGGTGGGCTGCACCACGCTGTAGCTCCCCTGGCCCAGGGAGAGTTGCCGGCTGAAGAAGGATGTGCTGCGCTTCGGTTTCACCCGCTTGATCTGCTCACCTGTCAGGGAGCAAGAGGGACACACTGAGGGGAGGGGGGCCTAGCCCCAGGGGAGCCCCTTCTGGAGCCTGTTCAGGATGAGCTCTCCTCTTCACTCCTGCCGGCTTTGTGAGCCTCAGCCCCACCCCAGCTCTCCCACCAGCAACAGGACACGTGGGGTGGGTGGCTAGCCTCCAAATCAGAGGCCACCAGGGTTTGCATTTGATGCTGGGCCTGCTGTGCTGTCTAAACCTGTTCAAGAAGAGACCAGAGAGGTGTACAAACTTCCAGCTGTAAGTCACAGGGATGTAATATACAGCATATGGAATATGGCCAATAATATTGTAATAACTCTGTATGGTGACAGATGGTAACTAGACGTATGATCAGTTTGTAACATATAAAAATACTAAATCACTATGTTTGTCAAAATCACTGTATATATCACAATATATAATATATTGTATGTCAACTATAATTCAATTACAAAAATAAAAGAAGGAGAAAAAAAGAACAGACCAAAACCACAAAATACCTATAACATATACTACTGGCTGAAGGTAACCCTCAATGAGATAAAAAGACTTCTTTTTCTTTGGCCTCACTGCGAGGCTTGCAGGATCTTAATTAGCTGACCAGGGCCCCGGCAGTGGAAGCCTGGAGTCCTAACCACTGGACTGCCAGGTGAGTCCCTAAAAAGACTTCTTAAAAGTTAAAAATTTCGGGCTTCCCTGGTGGTGCAGTGGTTGAGAGTCCGCCTGATGATGCAGGGGACACGGGTTTGTGCCCCGGTCCGGGAAGATCCCACATGCCGCGGAGCGGCTGGGCCCGTGAGCCATGGCCGCTGAGCCTGCGTGTCCGGAGCCTGTGCTCCACAACGGGAGAGGCCACAGCAGTGAGAGGCCCGCGTACCGAAAAAAAAAAAAAAAAAAGTTAAAAATTTTAAGCCAGGTGATCAAGGTTAGTATCAACAGTCATAAATCACGTTGATAAGGTACCTTTGATATGATGTAGTAAAAATGGCATGTTACCTCTGTGATCTTCCTCCCCAAAACCCATAACCCCATCTAGTAATGAGAAAATCATAAGAGAAATTCCAATAAAGGGGCATCCTACGATATCCCCGACAAGTACGCCTCAAGACGGTCAAGGTCATCAAAAAACAAGGAAAGCCTGAGTAACTTGTCACAGCCAAGAGGAGCCTAAGGAGACATGATAACCAAATGTAGTGTGGTGTCCTGGATGGGACCCTGGGACTGAAAAAGGACGTTAGGTTAAAACTAAGGACTTTAGTTAATAATACTGCATCATATCGGTTCATTAATTCTAACAAATACACCATATTAACATAAGACGTTAATTTTAAAAATCAAGCAACAAAAGAAAAACAGGCAACAGAAATGAACAGTAACGCATGAAGAAACTGTACGTGATCAAGCATGTAAAAATGATCCCACTTCACCAGCATCCAAACCCCAACTCCAATGAGTTCTCTGCCCCTCAAGACGATAACACCCATCGTGGGTGAGGGTGGGGAAGGCAGGTGCCTCCTTTCCTCCTGGGACGGGTACAGTGGGCACACACTTTGACCCAGCAACCCCATTTCTAGCGATTTATCCTGAGGAAACAGTTCAGGTTCCAGGTAAGGATCTGGCTACAGGTCTGTTGTTTGTAGCAGCTGAGAACTAGAAATGCAGTCAGCCCTCGGACAGTGCCAACCCTCTGCGCAGTTGAAAATCTGAGTATAACTTACAGTTGGCCCTTCACGTACCCGTGGTTCCTCCTTATCCACCGATTCAACCGACCATGGACCGTGCAGTACTACAGTATTTACTACTGAAAAAGACCCGCGTGTAAGTGGATCCGCGCAGCGCAAACTGGTGTTGTTCAAGGGTCAACTGTAACTATGATGTCCAACAACAGGGGATGGGGGAGAGGGGCTGAGCTCACTAGGAGAGGAAGACGGCAACTGTGTTAACAAGCGTGTCAGAGAAAAATTATAAATTATTTTGCTTTTTCTGATGATAAAAATGACATGCTTGTCAAAATTTAAATGCCAGAAAGAAGCACGAAGAAAAAAAGGAAAGTTACAGCAGCTGATGGAGGCAGAGGGGTCTCTCCCTCCCTGTGCACGTGGACGCTGTCTCGCATGCTAATGAGCACCTAGTACCTAGTACTCGTACCTGATTTCCTCCTAGTACCTGATTTTTTCTACTCAGTGCTATTTTGTGAACATCTTGCCATTTGAAAACCAAAAAAACCCAAAAAAACCCTTTTTATTTTGGAATAATTCTAGACTTACAGAAAAGTTGCAAAGATAATACATAGTTCTTGCATATCCTCATAAGCCTCTCCTGTGTTAGCACGGTCCGTCTGTTACCACGGTCCGTGTCACAGCTAAGAACACTGGTACAGCTTTATTAACGGAGCTGTAAACCTGTGGATTTCATCTGTTCTTCCACAATGTCCGCTGTCTGTTCTGGGACTCGATCCAAGACACCACAGTGCACTAGGGTACGTATGGCCTCTTTACCAGCTGCACTGATCCCACAGGGTGTGGGCCCATCGTTCCTGTGCCCACACCTTTAATAACAAACACCAGTAGTTTCTCGTTTTTCACATCTGGACACGTCTGCGGACGCAGCAGTGAGAAGGGACGGAGAAGGGCTCTTACTGCCGGAGCCCCGGAGGCCTCAGATTCCCTGTCGCAGAGCTCAGACGATAGGACACCTGTGCCCAGCCTGCCCGCCACGCCCCAAGCCAGGTCCTGCCGCTGGAGGCTAACTCACTGGGTCTGGAATTGCTCCCCACCTCCCTGCCCTCCAGAGCCCCCCGTGGCGTGCGTGTGCACGCGTGTAGGTACACGTGTACACCGCGAGGGGGTCACTCACCCTCCTCCACGTAGTCGATGGTGGAGAGATGCTGGATCCGGCTGCACACCACGCTGCCCTGCCTCCGCAGCTGGGGGCATTGAGTGGGGGGTGGTGAGGAGCCAGGGGCCGGGGCGGGGCCGGCCGCGCTCTCCTGGGGGATAGCGGGCTCCAGGGCCTGGCTCAGCTCGATGCAGTACTCGATGAGGCTGCTCATCAGCTCTGCCTGGGGAGGAGAGGGGGCTGGCGTGAGGCCTCGGGGGGAGCCCTGGCCCAGGCCCACCTCTCCCTACCTGCTGCAGAGCCAGATGAACCGAACCCACAGCCCCCTGCCCTCTGGTGGGGGAGGCAACGAGGAAACCAACACCCTTTACGCAAGGAAGGAAGGGGGGTGTGCTCTGTGGGCCAGGGGCAGGGGAGGCCTCCCGTGTGGGGGGACTTCAGGGGTCAGAGATGGGGTGGGAAAGAAGGAACCCTCTAGTTAGGAGGCGCAGGTCGGGAGGGAGGAGGGGGCAGGGCTCTCTGGGCATGTGCGTTTGCTGAGAGAAGAACCCGCAGCCAAGGAGAAGGCGGTGGTGAGGTCACCGGGTGGGGAAGGCGGCTCCCTCTGGGCATGTTCTTCTAAAGTGACGTCTTCTCAACAGACTGGAAACGTTACGCATGTTGACATAAAAGGTGATGTGACCAGATGTCAGCGGGCACGGTCTGGGCACCATATGGCAGGGATGGCAGGGCATCGCAGACCCACAGACAGAAAGCTGCCAGCAGGTGGTGTCTAAGCTTAGGCAGCATGTGTTTATGAAGTGTCACCCCGCTGCAGGTGGCAGGACACAGCAGGGACTGAGGTGGACACATGCCTGCCGCGTGTCCTAAGAAGAGAACCCGCTGGGGAGCAGGGTCAGAGGCCAAGGGGGCAGCAGGTGTCCAGCTGCCCGATGGGGTGGTCCAAGGCCTCCCCAGAGCCACACAAGCCGCCCTGCGCAGGGGGAGCAGGGCAGGGAACCGTGCACAGGCGGGTCCGGGCTCCACACGGGCCTCCTCTCCTCCCTGAGGGAACTGCGCTGAGCTGAGAGGGGCGCTGGGCAGCGGGCAGTCAGCCAGTGGGGACAGGTCCTGAGCCCTCTGAGTTTCTCTAACACCGCTTGATGCTCCTGAGGTTCGGGGACGCTGCCATTATACCTCAGACACATCAACAGAATGAAATATCCACTCGGGATAAAACTCAGTGAATTAGAAATGGACGGGAACTTCCTTAATCTGATGACAGGCGTCTATGAAAAACACACAGCTACCACCACACCTACTCAGAGCAAGACTGAATGATCGGGCTTCCCTGGTGGCGCAGCGGTTAAGAATCCGCCTGCCAATGCAGGGGACACGGGTTCGAGCCCTGGTCCGGGAAGATCCCACATGCCGCGGAGCAACTAAGCCCGTGCGCCACAACTACTGAGCCTGCGCTCTAGAGCTCGCGAACCACAACTATTGAAGCCCATGCACCACAACTGCTGAGCCTGTGCTCTAGAGCTTGTGCGTCACAGCTGCTGAACCCGTGTGCCACAACTACTTAAGCCCGCACGCTTGAAGCCCGTGCTCCGCAACAAGAGAAGCCACCGCAATGAGAAGCCTGCACACCACAACGAAGAGTAACCCCCGCTCACCACAACTAGAGAAAGCCCGCGCACAGCAACAAAGACCCAACACAGCCAAAAATAAATAAATAAATTTATTTAAAAAAAAAAAAAAAAAGACTGAATGCTTTCCCCTCAAGTCAAGGATGTCTGCTCACACCTACTCACCACCATAACGGAGGTCCGAGGCAGTGCCATCAGCCAAGACAATTGAGAGGCATACAGACTGGAAAGTTAGAATACAACTGTCCCGGGCTTCCCTGGTGGCGCAGTGGTTGAGAACCTGCCTGCCAACACAGGGGACATGGGTTCGAGCCCTGGCCTGGGAAGATCCCATATGCTGTGGAGCGGCTGAGCCCGTGCGCCACAACTACTGAGTCTGCGCTCTAGAGCCTGAGAGCCACAACTACTGAGCCCATGTGCCATAACTACTGAAGCCCACGGGCCTAGAGCCCATGCTCCGCAGCAGGGGAAGCCACCACAATGAGAAGCCCATGTGCTGCAACCAAGAGTAGACCCCACTCGCCACAACTAGAGAAAGCCCGTGCAGCAGCAGAGACCCAATGCAGCCAAAAATAAATTAATAAAATAAATTTATTTAAAAAAAAAAAGAATACAACTGTCCCTGTTCATAGACAATGCAACTGTCCACACAGAAAACCACAAAGAATCTGCAAAAAAGATACTAGAAATAGTGAATGAGTTTAACAGGGTTATAGGATAAAAGGATATATGGTAACAGAATCAGCTGCATTTCTATACACCACAATGAATAACTGGAAATTGAAATTAAAAATAGTACCATCTCTGGTAGCACCAAAAAAGGGGGAGGGGGAGATACATCTAATAAAAGATGCACAAGACTTGTATGCTGAAAACCATAAAATGGGGCTTCCCTGGTGGCGCAGTGGTTGAGAGTCCACCTGCCGATGCAGGGGACACAGGTTCGTGCCCCAGTCCAGGAAGATCCCACATGCCATGGAGAGGCTGGGCCCGTGAGCCATGGCCACTGAGCCTGCGCATACGGAGCCTGTGTTCCACAACGGGAGAGGCCACAACAATGAGAGGCCCGCGTACCACACACACAAAAAAAAAACCCCATAAAATGTTAGTGAAAGAAATCAAAGACAAATAAATGGAGATATAAAATAAATGGACTGGAAGATTTAAGAACATCTTTTTAAAAGACATTTTTTTAGGAAAAAAATCAAGTTATAGACTGAAAGAAGACATTTGCAAAATATATATCAGATAAGGGACTGGTAGGCAGAATATATAATGAACTCTTACAGCTCAGTAAGAAAACAAATAACCCAATTTTAAAAATGGACAAAGGAAAAAGAAATGGACAAAGGGAATCCTCTTGCACTGTTGGTGGGAATGTAAATTGATACAGCCACTATGGAGAACAGTATGGAGGCTCCTTAAAAAACTACAAATAGAACTACCATACGACCCAGCAATCCCACGACTGGGCATATACCCCGAGAAAACCATAATGCAAAAAGAGTCATGTACCACAATGTTCACTGCAGCTCTATTTACAGTAGCCAGGACATGGAAGCAACCTAAGTGTCCATCAACAGGTGAATGGATAAAGAAGATGTGGCAAATATATACAATGGAATATTACTCAGCCATAAAAAGAAACGAAATTGAGTTATTTGTAGTGAAGTGGATGGACCTAGAGTCTGTCATACAGAGTGAAGTAAGTCAGAAAGAGAAAAACAATTACCATATGCTAACACATATATATGGAATCTAAAAACAACAACAAAAAATTGGTTATGAAGAACCTAGAGGCAGGACAGGAATAAAGATGCAGACGTAAAGAATGGACTTGAGGACACGGGGAGGGGAAGGGTAAGCTGGGACGAAGTGAGAGAGTGTAATGGACATATATACACTACCAAATGTAAAATAGATAGCTAGTGGGAATCAGCCGCATAGCACAGGGAGATCAGCTCGGTGCTTTGTGACCACCTAGAGGGGTGGGATAGGGAGGGTGGGAGCGAGACACAAGAGGGAGGAGATATGGGGATATATGTGTATGTATAGCTGATTCACTTTGTTGTAGAGCAGAAACTGGCACACCATTGTGAAGCAATTATACTCCAACAAAGATGTTAAAAAAAAAAGTAAAAAAAAAAAAAGGACAAATGATTTGAACAGACATTCCATCAAAGAAGACCTATGGATAGCAAATGAACACATGGATGGATGATCAACATCATGTCATTATGAAAATGCAAATTAAAACCACAATGACTTATCACTACCATACAGTTATTAGAATGGGAAACAAAAACTGACAACACCAAGTGCTGGGCAAGGATGTGGAGCTACTGGAACTCTCAGACATTGCTGGTGGGATGACAAAATGGTACAGTCACTTTGGAAAACTGTTTGGTAGTTTCTAGTAAAGCTGATCATATGTTTATCATACAATCCAGTAATCCCACTCCTAGGTATTTATGCAAGAGAAATGAAGGCATATGCCCACACAATAGCCTGTACTCAAATGTTTAGAGCAGCTTTATTCACAAAAGCCCCAAACTGGAAGCAACCCAAACAAGTGGGTGAAGAGCTGACCTGTAGTGTCAGCTGTTATACCATGAAATGTGGATGAATCTCAGGAGCATGAAGCTTAGTGAAAGAGGCCAGGGTCAAAAGGCTGCATACAGTATATATACTGTAGGGTTGGACCACTATTTGTTTATCTATCTACCAGTTGACAGACATTTATGTTGTTTCCAATTCTTTGGTTATGACAAACAAAGCTGCATGAATATCTCAGTATAAGTCTTGTGTGGACATATATCTCCATTTCTCCTGGGTAAGTATGATCCATGTGTTTATATGACATTCTGGAGAAAGCTAAACTCTAGGGATAGCTAAGGGAAGCTGTCAAGTAGCAGGTGAAGAGATGAGTCTTAAATCAGAAGCGAAATGTACAAAACAATTTAAATTAAAAAAAGCACAACCCCAAAGAAAAATTGGCAAAAGACCTCAACAAACAGGATATCCAGATGGTGAATACACACATAAAAGATGCTCAACCTCATTAGTGTGTGTGTGTGTGTTGCCAATTAAAACCACAAGAAGATTTGGGGGTGACGGAAATAACGCCAATTAAAAAATGGGCAAAAGATGTGAATAGACATTTCCCCTCTAGGAAGATACAAGGACGACAAATAAGCAGCTCCATAGCTTGCCTGTGGTGGCAGTGGTTACAAGCGTGTGTGAACGTGTTAAAACTCACTCTTACTGTAAATTATACCTCAATAAAGTTGACTAAATAATAAAGGAAAAAAACACAAGGAGATACCCCTCCTCACCCACCAGACTGGCTGAACGTTCAAGATGACAATACTGACTAGTGGAGCAGCCAGCAGCCAGCCACCGCGGGTGAGCGCCGAGCACAGCGCCTGCCTACGACCCGGCCTGTCAGCTCCTGGGCGCGTACCTGGGTGTGCACGTAGAGGACATGTGCAACACCGGCCACGCAGCACTGTCTGCAACAGTCCCGAACTGGAGACCCAAGTGCCCATCCGCTATGGTATGGAAAAGTCAACAGTAACAAATTCACATGTAGGAACACCCGAGAGCCGCATGAAAGACCAAAGCACTGCCACCTGCAGTGGGGACGAGGACGGAGGTCACAGACACAGGGCTGAGCGCGAGACACCGGGAAGAACAGAACACACTGTGGGAACCCACTGCCCTAAGGCTCAAAACCAGGCAGAACGACTCTGGGGTGACACAAGTCAGGATGCGGAGGTCCCTTGGTGGGGGGCAAGGCTGAGAGGGGCCTCAAGGGGTCTTTCTTAATCTGAAAGGTGTTACATTGGTTTCTTTGGGGAAATTTGTTGAGATTAAGAGTTGGGGGGGGCTTCCCTGGTGGCGCAGTGGTTGAGAATCTGCCTGCTAATGCAGGGGACGCGGTTTCGAGCCCTGGTCTGGGAGGATCCCACACGCCGTGGAGCAACTAGGCCCGTGAGCCACAATTACTGAGCCTGTGCGTCTGGAGCCTGTGCTCCGCAACAAGAGAGGCCGCGATAGTGAGGAGGCCCGCGCACCGCAATGAGTAGTGGCCCCCGCTTGCCACAACTGGAGAAAGCCCTCACACAGAAATGAAGACCCAACACAGCCAAAAATAAATATAAATAAATAAATAAATAAATAAATAAGATTACTATTAAATAAATAAAAAAAAAAAGAGTTGGGGGGCTTCCCTAGTGGCGCAGTGGTTAAGAATCCGCCTGCCAATGCAGGGGACACAGGTTCGAGCCCTGGTCCGGGAAGATCCCACACGCCGAGGAGCAACTAAGCCCGTGCGCCACAACTACTGAGCCTGTGCTCTAGAGCCCACGAGCCACAACTACTGAGCCCATGTGCCACAACTACTGAAGCCCGCGCGCCTAGAGCCCGTGCTCAACAAGAGAAGCCACCGCAATGAGAAGCCCGCGCACGGCAACGAAGAGTAGCCCCCTCTTGCTGCATCTAAAGAAAGCCTGCGCACAGCAACCAGGACCCAACGCAGCCAAAAATAAATAAATAGATTTATATATTAAAAATAAGAAGAGCTGGGCACTTTTCTGCATGTATATTATAATTCAATAAAATGTTTACTTAAAAAAGAAGTCTACGGAATTCCTTGGCAGTCCAGTGGTTAGGACTCCGCGCTTCCACTGCAGGGGGCATGGGTTTGATCCCTGATCGGGGAACTAAGAGTGATGTAGAAAATATGATGTCATCAGCATAAAGGTTGGGATGGCTGAGTGTTCAAAGACGAGAGAGGGAAGAGCTAGGACAGGGAGAGAAGCCCCTTGCGAGGACCTGGAAAGGGGGCCCAGCAGGGGAGACTGGGGGAGAAGGGCAGGAGGCGGGAGGGGACTGCAGGGCCCAGGAGAGGAGCCTGCAGGAGCGAGAGCAGGCACCCGGCAGCGGGTGTGGCAGGGCAGAGGCTGCTGGGGTTGGAGCAGTGGGGGCAGCGGTGGGAAGGCAGGCGCAGAGGGAGCAGCGGGAGAAGCCTGGCTGTGGCAAGGACCGAGGGAGCCCGCGTGGGCTGGTCACACAGCACAGGGCAGCCCTCCACCAACCACTGCCCCACCACCTGGCCAGGCCTTCCGAACCCGCAAGGGTGGCTCCCGGTCAGCAGGAGCCGGCCCCCTGGTCCCCAGGCCCTCAGCAGCCCTCTCACCTCCCTGCCACCCAGCCTGGAGCCTCCAATAGTCTGGGACCCCCTGAGCCCGTCCTCCCCGACCCCCACCCCCACCCCCGGTGCAGGCAACACCCACCACTACCTGCTTGGAGTAGATCTTGAGGAGCTTATTGACCGGCGTGCCCTCATTGTCCCCGTCGAACTCCAGCCACAGGACAGACTCCTCCTCCTCGGGAGAGGTGTGGTCCCATGACAGCTCCTGGAAGCGCAGGCCCAGCAGGACATGCTGGCCAGCGGGAGACACACAGCTTGGACTCCTCTGGGCAGAGGCCTGCTCCCCTGCCCCGTCCCACGCGGGCATCACCAGGAGGATACACCTGGCCAGGCTATTTACCTCCAAGGCTGAGCCTAAATTCAGGTGTCAGTTTCTCTCAGGAGAAGCCCCGCTTCCATCAGACCCTCAAAGGAGGCTGTGGTCCAGGGAGGGTAAGACCCCCTAAACCACGCACTTCTCATCAGCGGGTCAAGCTCCTGACAGCTGGGGCAGTGACTCGGGGGAAGGAAGGTGGGGAGGGGAGGCCTTGCCCCTGCGATCAGCTGGTTAGCATCTCAGCAGGAGGCCGGATCTGGGCCTGGCATATTGGGGCACAGATGCCCAGGAAGGGCTGGGATCCCTCTCTGTGGACAACCAGAAGTCTCCCCCAAACTCCTCTGCTGGCTTAGCAGGGACCCCTGCCCAGGTGCAGAGAGGCCCACAGGGCAGGCTGCCAACACCACCTCCTATGCAGGCAGCCGAGACAACCAGCACCAAATGCGGGAGGCGGGGCAGGATGCAGCCAGCTAGGAGGGCTCCCAGTCGCAGGGCTTCTTTGGAAAACCACCAGCTAGTCTCCAGCCACTGGCCCGGCAGAGCAGCCAGGCCCTACCAGACTCTCTCCACCTGTCTCCAGCTGCAGCCTCCCCCTGTCCCGGCCACCGCCTGCCTAGCAGGCTGGGCAGAAAAGCTGACCCACAGCAGACCCAGGAGAGCCCCCAGGATGACAGTGGAAGCCCCAGGGACATCTGAGGGAAGGAGGCCAGACAGGCCGCCCAGCCTGCTCCCAGGCCAACCAGAAGCCCAAGGGAACCAGGAAGGCCTGGGTAATGAGCCCACTCCCTTCCTCTCCAATGAGGCCCCCACCCCAGGTCCCACCCTGAGGAGCAGCAGGTACCTTCTCTCTGCTGTCAATGACATGCACGCCCTCCAGACTGATGGCCACAGACACTGGCTTTTGCCCACCCCGGTGCAAAAAGCCCTGCGCTGGCTTGTCAATCTCGCCATGGAAGAAGGCAGACCTGGGGAGGGAAAGTGGTGTTAGGCTGTCCCCTCCAGCAGTGAGAACAGATGGCCCAGGGTCTGGGTTCACCCACCAGGGAATGCTCTGGCCAGGCCCTGTCCTAGGCACCTAAGAAGCTTAAGCTGTTTGGGTGACGGAAGGTTAAATGGAAACCCACCCCAGGGGAGGGAGAAACTGAGGGGGCGGCAAGAGGGAGGCTTCGCGGAGGTGGTGGCATCTGAGCTGATCAGGCAGGAGGAGGAACTGGGTGGCACAGCAAAGGGTGGGCACTGCAGGCAGAGGGGAGAGCATGAACCCGGGTGTGGGACAGAGCAAGTTACGTTCAGGGAACAGCCAGGAGCCCAAGGGCTCAGGGTCTGGGGGCTGTGGTTGCTGGAGGTTGGGAGAGCCCTGCTGCCCACCGTCCCCCAGGGGCTGCCCAGGCAGGGAAGCAGCTTCAGGACTCGACACCGAGAAAGGGAAAGGGTGCATCAGCCTTAGGACACCCACCCACTGAGCTGTCCCCCCTCCACCCTGCCCTGCCACGGCCTCTTCCTCTCCTCTGGCTGCCCTGGGCCTTCGCCCACACGCCCCCTCACCCCTGGCTAGGCCAGAGCCCCAGTTAAATTCTGCAGCCCTGGGCTTCTCTGGTGGCGCAGTGGTTAAGAATCCGCCTGCCAATGCAGGGGACACGGGTTCGAGCCCTGGTCCAGGAAGATCCCACATGCCACCGAGCAACAAAGCCCGTGCGCCGCAACTACTGAGCCTGCGCTCTAGAGCCCGCGAGCCACAACTACTGAGGCCGCGTGCTGCAACTATTGAAGCCCACGTGCCTAGAGCCCGTGCTCCGCGACAAGAGAAACCACTGCAATGAGAAGCCCGCGCACCGCAACGAAGAGCAGCCCACACTCACTGCAACTAGAGAAAGCCTGCACACAGCAACGAAGACCCAACCCAGCCAAAAATAATTAAAAAAAAAATAAATTTATTAAAAAAAAATCCTGCAGCCCCGAGGACAGGACTGGAGACAAGTACGCTCTACCTTCAGTTCCAAGAGCAGCCCCGAGCACGGCCTGGTGCTCCCACTCCAGGAAGACTCCCACAGGCTCGGTTCAGGGCTGGGACTCCTAATCTGCTGAGGAAACTGAAGCAACCCAAAGAGCGGCCACTTGCCCACCCTCACCTCAATTTTTCACTCTCTATTCGATCCTCCCTATCAGCACACATGCATCTCGCTCACCATAAAAGCTAAAGACCTTTTGCCGCCCCACGCCCACACTGCTGCTCCGCCTCTGGGCCCACCTCACAGCACAGCTCCTGAGGAGCTGGTTACACTCACTGATTCTTTTTCTCATTGTCCTCCACCCACTGCTTCCCCCAAGATGCTGGAGCCAAGGTCAACTCTCAGCCACTGGAGACCTGTTGAACTTGACCTTGAAGCAGCAGCACTTGAGGCTCGGTCACTCCCTCCTCCTCAACATCTCCTTTCGCGGAGCTGGTGTAGACCCTCCCGCCTTGCTGGCCGGGCTCCTTCTCTGCCTGGTCCACACTCACTTCCTGGGGTTCCTGGTTTCAAACAGCACCTGCATGCTGATGACTCACCCATTACCCAAGTCTAGACTCAGAAACCCAAATGCCCGCTAGGATCGCCACCTGGGTCGCTGGAGAGCGTCTCAAAATCAACACATCCAATGACAAGCCCCCAACCTTCCCTGACCTGCCCCCCGCCACACACCATCCTGTCTCAGCTGATGACAACGCCACCCTGCAGCTGCTCAGGCAGAAACCCGGAGTCCTCTCTGCCTGCTCTCCTTCACCTCCTGTACTGCACATCTTGCAAGTTCCTTCAACTCCACCCTCAAGGTCTCTGGAATCTGGCCGTGTCTCCCCTCCTGCGGTACCACCATGCGGCCTGAGCCACAGTACCCTGTGGAGTATGGTCACTGTCCTCACGGGCCGTCCCGCTGCTCCCTTGCCCCCTGTAGTCTGTTCTCTGCTTCTACTGCTCGCTGTCTCTCTCGCCACTAGCACGGCCTCTTCACGGGCAGGGACGGCGGTCTCTTTTGTTTACTAAGGTGTCTCCAGCGCCTAGAGGGTGCTGGCGCACAGCAGGCACACAAGAGCTATTGGCTAAACGTGCCTGCATGAATGAGAGCCGGCTGAGGGGGAGGTGGGCAGGTCCATGGACCACGTGGCTGCGGCAGGAGGAAGGAGAGGACCTGTCCGGTGTCCTAGCCCGTGATGGGGAAGGGGGAGGACGAGTGTCCAGCCTGGGACCCGCGGGGCCCAAGGTGCTGGTATCCAGACACACCTCGCGTGAAGACAGAGCTCAGCGGGAACGGAGATGGGCTCACGGGCCGCGAGGGAGGGACAGTGGGCCTGGGGCTGTGGCCGCGGCCAGGGAGCCGCTCACCCGTAGAAGGGCAGCTCGTGGCACTTGAGGAGGTAGGCACGGTAGTGGGGGCTGAGGGAGGCCTCGTGCCCGCTCTCGCTGCCGGCCACCTCCTTCACCCTGCGGTAGGCGTTCAGCAGGCCCTGCTCGCCAGTTCCAGCCTTGGTCCCAAGGCCCCGGAGGGCAGCGAAGAGCCCGTGGCCCCGCTTACAGAGGTGGGCAGGGAGGAAGGAGTCCAGCTTCTCCCTGTGGAGGAAGGAAAACGGGGCCCAGCATGAGGACGGCTCCATGCCTGCGGGCTGGGGAGGCGCCGAGGTTCCCAGGGCGTGGGGAGGGCAGGGGGCGCCCTGCACACGGACCCCCAGAGAGCCCAGTGCCGAGATCCCTGCAGCATGAGAGGCCTGAAGAAGTCAGGAGACCGGGATGAGAGCTGAAACCAGGCCTACCCCAGAAGCAGACTGTGGCCAGAGGAAGGTTTCGATTTCTAAACTGGTGATTTTACAACCAAGAAAGGTCCAAGTGACCTAGAGCTATGAATGTTCTGTTCTGCCAAATAGGGAGGTAAAAAAGACCACCAACCTACAACTCATCAGCACAGGTTCACGAAGGAAAGGGCATTTTCAATCACACACACAGAGTCGGGAAGCATCCTGGCATGACCGCACTCTTCCTCCCCCTCAGGCAGCCCCGACTCTGGCCAGGCACTGGCCCTTCCAGGTGGACTGCAGCCGGGGCCCAGCCTACGAGCAGTGAGCACCTGCTCCAAGCCTACGTCTCCACGTTTAAATAAGGACACGGATCCCTACTCACATGGACGGGCACCGGCATGTGCTTGGCAGGTGGTGGGTGCCAAACAAATATGGCCGAGGTTGTCACTGTCACCGAAGAGGGGAGGGGTCCCCGCAGGGGCTTCTGGAGGACCAACACCCCAGGCCATGGGAAAGGATGGCTGGCCCTGCAGCAGGGCTGACACAAGGAAGGACCCTGATGCCCAGAGAGGCCCAACTGCAGGGCGGCATGAGGAGGGGCATCCAGGGGGCTGCCCCCACTTCTCAGGGCTGCCGTAGGCACCTTCATCATCTGTCCCCCAACATCCCTGCTTCCAGCCACAGCGCCCACTCATCATTGGAAATCCCGCCTTCCCACTCTCAGTCCACAGCGTCTGTGCAGGCTCATGGCAGGTCCTAAGGGAGGATCTGGGCCTCAGCCAATCAGCACTCTGGCCACTCTGTCTCCTTTGGGTGGACCTGGGCCCAGTCACCAGATGAGTCTTAGGACTCTGGTCACATGAGGGACGAGGTCTCTCCTTGCCAACGTGCAACTATTGTGGCCACCTAGGCACCACGAGGCAAGAGCCTGTCTGACTGAGAGCTGGCCCAGAGGACACAGGGCTGGGCGAGGAGAGTGAGGACAGGGTCTGGGGTTGGGGGTACCCAACCGGAGCCCCTGCACCTCAGTCACCCCAGACCCGTCCATTTCTTGACAAAGTCCCTCAAGTCCAAATAGTCAGCTGGATTCGCTGTCACTTGCAACAGGACCAGACATGCCCATCACGAGAGCCAATATTTCTAAGGCTGCCAGCCTCCAGCCAGCTCAGCTTGGATCACTCAGGCTCCACTGAGCCCAGGGTGGCCCCTGCTGGGCCCCGACACAGGGCCTGTGCATCCTCGCCCCTCAACACAACTGTACCCTGAAGGGCTGGTGTGGGTTAGAGCCCTGGGTCTAGGAGAGGCTGTGTTCAAAGTTCATCTTCAAGGCTTCCCTGGTGGTGCAGTGGTTAAGAATCCACCTGCCAATGCAGGGGACACGGGTTCGAGCCCTGGTCCGGGAAGACCCCACATGCCGCGGAGCAGCTGAGCCCGTGCGCCACAACTACTGAGCCTGCGCTCTAGAGCCCACGAGCCACAACTACTGAGCCCGTGCGCCACAACTACTGAAGCCCGCGCGCCTTATAGCCAGCGCTCCGCAGCAAGAGAAGCCACCACAATGAGAAGCTCGTGCACCGCAAGGAAGAGTAGCCCCCGCTTGCCGCAAGTAGAGAAAGCCTGCGCGCAGCAACGAAGACCCAATGTAGCCAAAAATAAATAAAATAAATAAAAATTTTTTAAAAATTAAAAAAAAAAGACTACATAACTGTTACCAGTTTTAATAAAAAAAAAAAAAGTTCATCTTCTTTGGAAATATCTCTAAACCTCAAGATCATTGTCCGGAGGTCAGAGACAGCCTGGTCTGCTTCCAGGTGACTCAATCGTCACGACCCCAGGCCCTGCCAATTCACACAGCAAAGAGCACTGCTTCTAGAGAGACAGGTAGGAAGCACAGAGCCGGCATACTGGAGCATCCAGGAAATGGGGCCTCGTCCTTGCAGTTCGAGACTAAGTGAGACTGTCACTGACAACTGGGACCCAGTATTTGGCCACTCCCTGGCTGCGACCCCCAAAAAGAACAAGCCCAACTCCCCCTGACCTCACACGGAGGCCGGGCTCCACACTCACACACCCCTAGGGGTCCTCTCACGGACGTCACTTACCCCGTCTCCCACTGCCCAGGCCCCTCAGCCCAGAGCAGACCAGGAAAAGGAGGTTCGGAGAGGTGGGGTGACTCACCCAAGGTCACACAGCATCAGGGCCTCCTGACTCCAGGACCTGGCAAGACCACTTGTAACCAGGATTCCGAGGTCACCCTCCCCACCTCGGGGCCTTGCCTCAGGTCACGCTGGCCCTCACCTCAGGGCACAGGCAGTGGGCTGGCCAGGCTGGTAGGGCCCGAGCTGCACGCGGCACACCAGGGCGCCCAGGGCCTCGCAGTCCTCCACATCGCATGGGTACCGAGCGGCCAGCACGTTGCCCTTGGCCTCCTCGTAGAGCAGCCGCAGGACCTCCTTGTCATGGATCTGCAGGCCGGTGTGGCAGGGAAGGGTGGCTCAGCTGGGAGGGGCACCAGTGTCCAGGGGTTAGGACAAGGGGAGGCTGGACACAGGACGCCAGACCTGGGTGGTACCGCCTGGGAATCCCTGCCTCACCTGGAGCTCCCGCCGTTTGGGGAAGAACACGTTCCTCCGGAACTGCAGGGAAGGCTCATCTGGGGAGAGAGGAAGGGGTCACCGGCCGGCCGCCCCATGCAGCCAGCTCTGCCCTCTCCCCGACTGGCCCAGTCTCCAGTCCCCAAGCCTCGTCCACCACCACTCAGAAAACCCCCGGGGCTGTCCAGAGATAGGGGGCGTGGCTTATTTCAAGCTGCTCACTGTCCCCCCAGCCCACCCCTCCTGGGCTCCTCTTAGGGATCCCTCCCTCCTCTGGGGGAGATGCCGGCCCTGCCTCTCAGCCAGGGCAGCTCCACCTGCCAGTGGAGGCCTGGCTGGGCCCGGGGTCCATGCTCCAGACCCCAGTGGGCCTGAGACAGAGATGCACAGGCAGCAGCACTGACCCATGGCCACGTCATCGTCCGGAGCATCGGTGAATCGCAGCAGCAGTTCCTGCCACTGGCGGCCTAGCTTGTAGGGCTGGTGCTTGGGCTTCAGCTGCACCTCTGCAGGATGAGAGGGGAAGCGGCCATGAAGCCCTGACCAGCGCGACTGCCACCCACTAACAACAACAATGCACCAATGACGCAGTCATGACCAATATTAACTGAAGTAGGTACAAAGTGTCCAGAACCATTCCAAGTGGTTAAAGGCAACTGCCCTGCAATAACCCTCCCCGCATTTCATCCAATGAAAATGAGGCTCAGAGAAGTTAAGGTGCTTGTCCAAAGTCACACAACAGGGACTTCCCTGGCAGTCCAGCGGTTAAGACTCCGCGCTTCCACTGCAGGGGGCGCGGGTTAGATCCCTGGTCTGGGAATTAAGATCCCGCATGCCGCACGGCTCAGCCAAAGAAACAAACAAACACAAACCCAAACAAGCAAAAAAACAAGCCACACAGCAAGTGAGAGGGGGTCAGGTTCCAGGCAGAGTCAGTCTCTGACTGTTCCCTACGGTGGCCAGGATGGGCTGGAGCCGAGAGGCTGTGGCAGACGGAAGGTGCTGGGGCCGTGAGGAAGCAGAGCCCAAAGCTGGTAACTGAGGCCCAAAGGCCCAAGGCGTTGTTCTCCCCTGCTCCCGGCCCTGCCTGGGCCTCTCCCCGGCCAGCCTCCACCCCAGCAACTCCCCCCAGGGGCTCCGGGCTCCAGCTGATCTTCCATCCTGCAAGCTCCCTGCCTCAACGCCATGCCACCCAGCTGCCGCCAGAATCAGTGGCCCCACCAGGAAGCACTCCTGGCAACTTGCTCCTGGCAAGCCTTCCCAGCACACTTTAGACCGTGAGTCCCCTGAGGGCAGGGACACTTTCACTCCTGTTCCCCACGGGACCCCTAGCATCTAGCTCTCCGCCCAGCACGAGATTGTGGGCGGGTTGCTCTGCACATACTTGCGAGACGAATGAGGTAACTAGCTAGCTGGGACCCCGGGACACTGTCCACGGTCCCCAGCCAGCTTCACCCCATGAGCCCCAGCAGCTCAGAGGACTCCCATTATCAGAAGAGGACTGCGCTGACCCTGCCGTCCCACGCTTCCAGATGGGGCCTTCCTGCCTGGAGGCTGTCACCCCAACAAGACTGACAGTCCCTGGAGCCCTGTTCCATGCAGAGTGACAATGGCATGGAGAAGGTCAAACCCTCCCAAACATCCAGCTTGAAGGGCGGCTCCGGCAGACGGCACCCCGTCCCTGGGGCATATGTCACCCACTCTGGGCGTGGCGGGGGACCAAGAGCTCTGAGGGCCAGAGTCAAAGCTGAAGTGGCCTTTCAGCCTTCCTGAACCCAGCCTGGGAACAAAGTGGGCGCTGACTCCGTGCTGGGGCCTCTGGGATGGGGCGGTGCCCCAGGGTGACCCACGGGCCACACAGGCAGCCCATTCATGTTCTGGTGAAGGGGGGAGCAGGAATGCGATGACGAGGGAGTGGGGGAGGAAATAAGCTTCCCCACTGCAGGCACAGGGAGCCCGAGGCAGGGCAGGGGCCCCATGAAACCACCCCCAGCTTTCCAGAGACACAAGCCAAGGGGCCCGCGGTCCTGACTAACAGCCAGAAGGGTGAAGGAGGGGCAGCTGAGCTGGGTGGGGAGCGGCGGAAAGAGACCGACCAGCAGGAAGAGGGTGGGCGAGAGCAGCAGCTGGGCAGGAAGCTCCCACTAGAGGGTGGGGGTGGGGAGACAGGCACTCCCTCTCCTACCAAGCGGGCATACCCTCCCTCCAGGGCACAGGCACAAACTCCTAGGGGCCCAGGGACCAGGCACACCCTTCTTGCCCCTGTCCCTCTACAAGGGAGGAGAATGAGTGCAGAAAACATGCCTGGTCCCGGCACCAGCTGGGGCATCCTCTCCTGGCCCCTCTCCTGACCAAGCCAGCAGGCTAGCAGCCCTATTCTGGGGCCCCAGGGAGCTCCCCGTTCCCCCACCTCATGTCCCCCAGGCCTGCAGGCTGGAGGGCTCCCACTGCCCTCACTCCCACTCCACCCGCCCGCCTTGGGATCTCAGCCTGAAAGGGCAGGACAGGGTGATCATGGGCCAGCAACCAGTCAGGGCTGGAGGCCCCCTGCAGAGAAGCTGGGTTCCCACTCATCCTCCCCACCCTCAGGAAACGTCCCATCCTCAGGGGTCGCTGCTTCCTGGGCCGGGTCCCACCTTCCTCCCTGCCTCCACGGAGCAGGATGTAGCTCAAGGAGGCTGGCTGGGGGCCACCCAGGCTTCCATTCTGATCTTGGTCCCACCACTCACTGGTCCCACGGCTCCAAACCTCAATTCTTCATCTGCGTGACCAGGCTGGGCCATGAGGATAAGGTAAAACTCTGCTTGCAAAATGCCAGCTCAGGCTGTGGCACAGACCACGTGCTCGGTGAACACGCGCCCCCCTCCCTCCCTGTCCGCCGCCCCCACTCCTCCTGATGTGCAGGCTCCAGCAGCACTGAGGCTGAGGGGTAGGCTTGGCCCCTCCTCTGCCTCCAGCACAAAGAAAGGAGAGGCGGGGGCAGAGGAGCCAGGCCACCTCTCAGGGCTCTGGGTCCTGAAAGCCATGGCCAGCTCCAGGACACAAACAAGTCCCACCTTCCCCTGATGTACAGCGGCCAGAGGTTCCAGAAGCTGCCCCTTCCTTCCCCACTGGTCAGCGCCCTTCCAGCCCTTCCCCCTGGGCTTCTCACTGCCAAGTCTTACCTAGCAGAGGGGAGACAAGCCAGAGCGCAAAGGCATCCAGGGCAACATCCGGGAGCTGCAGGACCTCACGGACGGCCTGATGCAGCTCGTGGGCAGTGACGGAGGGCAGGTTCTCCACGGCCAGGGGCACCATTGTGTCATCCGCCAGGTACACCAGCACGTCGGCTGCTGCAATGGAGGCCAGGCAGTGTCAGATGGGCCCACTGCCCAGGCATGCCAACCAGGCACCCTCCACTCCCCGCTCTGGGGCTGCAGCCCCCACCCTGCACCCCTTGGGGTGACCAAGGCTACATTCCAGGGGCAGAGCCCCAGCATCCCCTAAGGACCCCGTGAAGAGTGCTGTCTGTTAGGACTTACTGAAGACCCTCAAACCACCCAGAAACCCAGCAATTCCAGCCCAGGGACCAGCCTAGACCCACCCTAACCCCCAAAAGTTCAAATTAGGGCTGGCTGCTGCACCCACACACACTCCCCTGGCAGCCCCAAGGACTCTGGTGTGCTTCTCCCCCGAAGGAGAACATTCTACAGGTGGGACTGAGGCAGAGATAGATTGAACCCATCCTGAGGTTACCGTAGTTAGTAAATCAAGCAGGGAGGGAGAGAGCTATTATCCTTAAGCAAATCACTATCTCCCTCTGGCCCGAGCTAACGTGGGGACAGAGGATTCTCAAGGCCACCCCAGGGTAAAGCCAGTTCCAGGGCTCAGCTTCCTTAGGACCCTTTAAGACTCAGGACTCAACACGATGGCCTTTCAGTGTTAAACAGAAGTACAATCCAAAAAGTTGAGTGTTCCCTTGTGACAGCCTGTGGGATGCCTATTTGGAGCCTGGAGCCAAAAGGAGACCCTTGAAAGAGCAGCCAGATTCAAATCTCCATCACTGGAACCACAGGTACCATGAAGAAGCACTCAGCTTCGAGGCCAATATACTCGGGTTCCAATCCTGCCTGGCCTCTGGCTAGTTGACTGATTTCAGTAAGTCAGTGTGTCAAATGCCTCAGGTGCAAAGTACAGCTAATACCATCCCTCCCCCCCCCACACACAGCTTCTGTGAATCAAATAAGATGAAGCCTGTGAAATGCAAAGGTACAGTTTATTACTAACACAAATGAAGGTGCTTTTTGGATCCCCAGTCTGTCCTGCTCTAACAGCTACTCCCTTGAGAGATCATAAAATAATGTCGGGCCTCCCTGGTGGCGCAGTGGTTAAGAGTCCGCCTGCCGATGCAGGGGATACGGGTTCGTGCCCCGGTCTGGGAGGATCCCATATGCCGCGGAGCGGCTGGGCCTGTGAGCCATGGCCGCTGGGCCTGCGCATCCAGAGCCTGTGCTCCGCAACGGGAAAGGCCACAACAGTGAGAGGCCCACATACCGCAAAAAGAAAAAAAAAAAATAATAATAATAATGTCCAGGAGGCTGAAATTCAAAGGGAAATCTGGGACAGTGAAGGCTCCAGTATCCTGTCACTTAACCTCTCTAGGGCCCAATTTCCTTCCTATAAAATGTAGATAATGATCTCTGCTTTCAAAAGGCTATTTATCAAACAAAGAAAGTGAATATGTCATTTTTCATTCATGAGATTTCGTTTGAATTTCATGGCTATCTAAGATTTTACAAGTGAGGAAATATTCAAGAAGGGTACCCAACTCAGCCAGTAGCCTAGTGACAGAGCCCAGGTCCCCGGACTGACTTGTCACTTTTCCACACCTCAACAGACCTTATTTGTTAATTAAAAAATAAGATTCTCTTCACTGAAAGAGATGACAAGTCAGGGCCACTTCCTCAGGGCTGGGGCCCTAGGAGGGTACAGCGGGGAGAAGACTGGGGACAGGGACCCACCTCGCGCTCCCACGGAGGACACACTGCTTCGATGGGACCGATCAGCGGGGCCGGGTTGCCCAGCATTGCCTTCTGTCCCGTCCATCTGCGGAGGGAAAGAGAAAACGCAGCTACTGGAGAGTCCGGAGCCCTTCAAGCTCTCACTGAGTAAGGAAGGGGTCCCGAACTGATCTACGAAGGTGAACAACCAGGGCTGGAGGCACTGGTGTGCTGACTAGCGGGGTGAGGGGTGGGAGTCCCCAGCCAACTGGAGGCCGGGGCAGGTGGAAGGGGTCGGAGCCGTGGTGGTCAGAAGACGGGTCAAGTTCGGTTCGCCGGGGTGCCCAGGCACGGCACGGAGCACCCCTGTCCGGGGCGGGGGCCCGTGCAGGGCGTCGCCGCTCTCTCACCTCGCAGGGACGCAGCGCCCGCCGCCTCAGTCCAGGTTCCTGCCCTGACCCCGGCCGCCAGCTGCAGCCCCGGCCTCACCGCCCGCCGGCACTTTGAATCCCACTTCGGCTCCAGCTCCCGGGGCTGCTACGCGGAAGCAGAGGCGGAGGAAGCGCCGCACACAGCCCCGCCTCTCCGGCCCGCAGGAGCCAATCGGAGCTCGGGGCCGCCGCGCACGCGCCCTGCCTGCCGCCCACGCGCTCCCGCCTCTCGGCCGCTCGCGCCTATCCCGGCCTCACGCCTCCAGCTTCTTGTGGCTGCGTTGCGAAACTAGCTGGCCACCTACTCGAGTGACTGGGGCGCCAGTGGCCCACACAAACAAGGGTCCCGTCTGTTGGCCGGTAACAGGGTGTGGCCAAGGTTCAAGGAAATCGGGAATGGGGCCGCGAGCTCTGGTGCTCAAACGCGTGTGACTTTGGGCCGGTCCCCTCACCTGTAAAAGGGAGATGCTTCGTGGGTGCGTATCATGGAGCCACACTGTGCTGGGCGTTGGGTAAAGGTGACACAAGCCGCCGCCTGTACTGCAGCGCCTCGAGGCCGTGAGGGGTGGTGATAGGCTCTCCGCGGTGGTCAGGGGACAGGGTCCTTGTCCCGGCTCATCCTGGACAAGCCCCTTCGCCTCCGGGCCTCAGTTCCCTCCTCTGTAAAATGAAGAGGTTGTACTTGATGACCTCCAGAGATCCTCAAATTACATGTCAGAAATCCAGGCTGGGCACACCTGTTATTCCAGGGAGCAGTCACATGAGCCTTCACTATCTTGGACACACAGCCTGGGACACCTTGCGTCACTCGCAGGCTGGGAGAGGCATTGGGGCCCCGAAGAAGCAGGTGTGAAACCACTTATCCCCAGGGTCATGTCACTAAGATGTATGTCCTGGCAAAGCCAGTATGTGTGTGCCTGAGGTGTAGAGGTGCCTCAGAGAGAAAAACAGGTCCATACGGCGCCTTCCTAAGCCAGAGTAGCCAGAGGTTGTTCTAAGTGACAACAGTGGGCTGGGGGATCAGGAGGGTGGGGGGTGGGGGGGAGGTAGAGGGCTCGCCCTGCCCTGATTCCAGCGCATTGGAAGGCAGCTCCAGCTCCTAACCCAGTCCAAGTTTCCTCAGTATTTGAAACAGCTCTTTGCCTGACCTGCGGGACCCACACTGCCCCCCAGTTGGCCCATTACATCATGTCTTCCTTCCCAGCATGACCTGAGGACTCAAGGAAGCTCAGACGTGAGCAGTGGGAATTGGCATCTCCCTCCAGGTTCTCAGCTCTGGGACAGGCCACGGTGGCTTGGTGGCCTCCCTAAACCAGCTGGACTGAAGTGTGAACACAGTTCAGTGTGCTGAGTGCTTACTGGGTGTGTGGCCTGGGCTGGGGCAGGGGATGGAGGCCTGGGTGAGACGTGGCCCCTGCCGTCAGGGGTTTCACTGGGGAGTGCAGGGAGAGAGGAGAGGGAAAGGAGCCCAGGAGAGATGCATGTTTATTTATTTAATCAAATATTTATTTATTTGGCTTTGCCGTGAGGCATGCGGGATCTAGTTCCTTGACCAGGGATGGAACGAGGGCCCCCTGCATTGGGAGCGTGGAGTCTTAAGCACTGGACCACCAGGGAAGCCCCGAGAGATGCATGTTGAAAGCTACATAAGATGACAGAATTGCCTTAAGAGCTATAAAATGTCACAAGCAGGAAGAGCAGCATCCTCAGTTCCTGAGCACCTGCTGTATGCTGGGCCCTTTCCTGTGTGTTTCCTCATGTCATCCTCATGGACCTTGGGAGTGGAGATGAGAACAATAGTAGCTGCCATGGGACTTCCCTGGTGGCGAAGTGGTTGAGAGTCCGCCTGCCGGTGCAGGGGTCACAGGTTCAAGCCCTGGTCTGGGAGGATCCCACATGCCGCGGAGCAACTGAGCCCGTGCGCCACAACTACAGAGCCTGTGCTCTAGAGCCCGCGAGCCACAACTAGTGAGTCCACTCGCCTAGAGCCCGTGCTCCGCCGCAAGAGAGGCCACTGCAGTGAGAGGCCCGTGCTCCACAGCGGGGAGTGGCCCCCGCTCTCTGCAGCTGGAGAGAGCCTGCATGCAGCAACGGGGACCCACGCAGCCAAAAATAAAATTAAAAAAAATTTTTTTTTTTAATAAAAAAAATAGTAGCTGCCGTTTGCGGAGCATATACAATGTGCTGGACCCTTTTCTAAGTGCTTTAGTCTTTATAACACACTGAGAGGTGAGTATTATATTTCCATTTTATGAGAAAACAGGATCAGAAAGGTTCAGTAACAAAGTTTCCTTGCCGTTTTCAGCTCCTAGAGGCCACCCGCATCTCTTGGCATCTGGCCCCTTCCTTGCATCATCTAACCTGTCGATCCCATTTCCTGGATCCTACTGCTCTGATTTTCCACCTCCCTGTCTAAGGACCCTTGTGATTTCATTGGGCCCACCAGATAATCCAGGATAATCTTCCCATATCAAGTTCCTTAACTTAATCATATCTGTAAAGTCCATGTTGCCATACAAGGTAACAGTCACACGTTCTGGGCACTAGGACGTGGACATCTTTGTGGGGAGACCTTATTCGACCCACCGCAGATGGATGTACCAGTCTCAATGCATTTTGAAGCGTGGTGGTGGTGAGGAGACTGGAACCCAGATCCAGTGAGGAGCGGCGCTGGAAGAGATTCCTGAAGGCATTCCAGGTAGCGGGAGGTGTGGGAGCATGGTTAGGACACCAGGGAAGCCCTGGGCCATCAGAGCACAGCAGGTGGGAAGGTGGGGTTGCACCTGGAGGGGGGGCGGGCATGAACACCAGAGGTAGGGCTGTGGTGGGTTTAGCAGACAGGCCATTTTGGAGGTCGTGAGCTACAGAATGTCAAGATCAGGGCTCTTCTCCGGCAGACAGAGGGTCAAGCTGGTGGACCTTGCTGGAGGATTGGAGAAGAGCTAGTCAGGGGTGGGGCTGCCCTTCTGCCAGCCTCTGGGCAGTGGCAATGGGTCTCCCTTGAACTGGGGAGGTGTGGTGGGATTAGAGAGGAGAGTGGGACCCATTCTGAAGTGACAGGGCAGCCTGAAGGCCTTCAGAGCCAAGAGGCCTTAGACTCAGCAGTCTGCTGGGCTGGTCCTTTACTTTTGCAAACAGTAAAGGGCCACAGAGGGATTGCCCAGCATCACTTGAGAGAGAATGAGCTGCAGAGCTAGGATAACAGCCCAGCCCTCCGCGAGAGACCAGTACTCGGGAAGGTGTTTGGGGGCAGCCCTAGGGGCCCTGGGCAGCTCTAGGGGGAGGGGGGTCAGAGATGGAACCCTGCTTCCTAGAACCTGTCCACCCGCGAGAATGTGGTGGGGGTGGACATGTTCTGCTTGGGCAGCAGCGGGAGAGGAGAAGCATCAGCAGGACTGGTCCTTGGGCATTTGATGGGAAACTAAGAGCTGTAAGAGATCTGGAGGGGCAGGTTGGGGGCATTTGGAGGACTTCACATTCTTTGGGGCCCATTGGAGATGGGGCTGGCTGCAGGGCAGCTCACTAATGCTGTTCCCTCACTTGTCCACTCGTTCATTTCTCCTTCATTGCCTACGCTGTGCCACACACACATAGTTCTAAGCCTTTAAGATAACATTAGTGGACAAAACAGCCAGAGATCCCTGCTCAGACAGACAACAAGTTAATTGCATAGTGTGTCAGAAGGTGATGAGTGAAAGAAAAGGTTGGACCAGGGAAGGGACACCTGGAATGCTGGGCAGGTGGGGCAGATGGCAGTATTCAGCGAGCCAGTTAGGGCGGGCTCACTGCGCAGGCGATGTCTGAGCCCAGGCAAGAGGAGGCCGGCCGGAGGAGGGAGCAGCCAGTGTGAAGGCCTGGGGGCGGGAGCCTGTTGGAAGAAGAGAAGGAAGCCAGGGTGGCCGGAGGAAGTCAGAGAGTAGGGGTGGCACCTCGAGGCCACCTGGAATCTAGGAAAGCTTTGGTTTTTTGTTTCTTGGGTTTTTTTTTTTTTTTGCGGTACGCGGGTCTCCCACTGCCGTGGCCTCTCCCGCTGCGGAGCACAGGCTCCGGACGCGCAGGCCCAGCGGCCATGGCCCACGGGCCCAGCCGCTCCGCGGCACGTGGGATCCCCCTGGACCGGGGCACGAACCCGCGTCCCCGGCATCGGCAGGCGGACTCTCAACCACTGCGCCACCAGGGAAGCCCTCTTGGGGGTTTTTTGATGGCGACGCGTGGCTTGCGGGATCTTAGTTCCTCTAGTGGGGATGGAACCCATGCCCCCTGCAGTGGAAGCGCCAAGTCTTAACCACTGGACCTCCAGGGAAGTCCCTGGAAGGCTTTGGTTTTGAATCTGAACAGGATGGGGCCATTGCAGGGTGTGGAGCAGGGTAGAGACACAGTCTACTTCAGTTTCAACTGTGTCATCTGACTGCTGTGGAGGACAGACTGGAAGGGGAAGTGGGTGGGTGGGAGGGACAGGGTGGGGGCAGGGAGGCCAGCTGTGGACAGGAATCCAGGTGGAGGTGATGGTGGCTGTGGGCCAGGGCAGTAGCAGTGGAGGAGGTGAGGAGGGGTTGGACTCGGGATCTGTTTGGAAGGTAGTATGAACGCAGTTTCCTCACGGAATGGTGGTGAGGTTGAGAGAAAGGGAGGGGTCAAGGCAACTCCAGGGGTTGGTGACACGTTTGGGGACTTCACAGCTTTCTCTGGGCAGTGGTGCCCGAGCCCTGGATCTCCGTGCCCTTGAGAGAAGACCCCCTCCTCCTCAACCCCACCCCAGGCCCCAGCTTCCCAGCATTCCTGAGAATAGAAATCTGACGGAATATTTTATGGCTGTTGACGTGAAGAACGCGTTACATCTGTACGCCACCATTCTCTCCGCGTTTGCAGCCAAACGTGCAGTCAGCACCTTGCCTGCCTCCACGGGTCGGCCCCCTTGTCCGGCCCCATGTCCCGGTAGCACGTGTGCATCCCACCCGGCCACCACATCCCCATCACTGCTGTCTCCCGGGCCTTACGTCATAGGAATCGATGTGAGGTTGCCACAGAAAGTCAGAAACATGGCCCTGGATGGTGTCCTGAACGTGGACACTAACAAAAGAAATGCTCACATACTGAGGTGTGGGGAAGTCATGCTGGCTTATACCTGAGTTAACTTGAATTTGATGCTAACTGGAACAGCCTGTTCCAGTGGCCTATCAAACAGACACTGTACGTCTGCTTTAATTATTAGAGAAAAGGGTACATTGACCAGAAGTAAAGAATGCCCACCTTAGGGCTTCCCTGGTGGCGCAGTGGTTGAGAATCTGCCTGCTAATGTAAGGGACACGGGTTCGAGCCCTGGTCTGGGAAGATCCCACATGCCGCGGAGCAACTAGCCCCGTGAGCCACAACTACTGACCCTGCGCATCTGGAGCCTGTGCTCCTCAACGGGAGAGGCCGCGACGGTGAGAGGCCCGCGCACCGCGATGAGGAGTGGCCCCCACTTGCCGCAACTAGAGAAAGCCCTTGCACAGAAATGAAGACCCAACACAGCCATAAATTTAAAAAAAAAAAAAAGGCAAAATTCCTTTAAAAAAAAAAAAAAAGATTAGGGACTTCCCTGGTGGTCCAGTGGTTAAGACTCCACGCTCCCCATGTAGGGGGCCCGGGTTTGATCCCTGGTCAGGGAACTAAATCTCGCATGCTGCAGTTAAGAGTTCACATGCCGCAACTAAAAATCCTGCAGGCTGTAACTAAGACCTAGCATGGCCAAATAAATAAATAGATAGATAGATAGATAGATAAATAAATAAAAAGAAGATTAAGTGCTTCTCTTCCTGGGACGCCAATGCTGGTGCTCCTTCAATGATAAGTCTCACTTCCCAGGCGCCAAGGCCATACTGACTCTCTGTGTACGTGCTGATCTGTTTTTTTGAAACCATGAAGGAATGTATCCCTGACTTGTTTGATGTTTTTTGTTCTGACAAGGCATAAAACTGTGCTGAAAACCATGCTTCTCCCGAGCAGTCCCTCAGAGTTATCTGAGAGGCTGTCTTCCGGGCTATAGTCCTCAGTTTGGCTCAAATAAAACCTTTTCAGTTCCTGTTATAGATTGTGTATTGATTATTTTTCTCGACAACACCTGGAAACCCCCTTTGATGACCTCCCAAGCCTCCCAAATGACATGGGAGCAGAGAAGCTCAAAGTGTGTGCCTGGCCACAGATCACCCGGCTGCCCGGGGCTGCTGAGCCTGGAACCCGGTTTAGAAGATGCCAAAGCCTGTGCTGCTTCCACTCCATGTACACTGCCACCCTTCTGGGGCAGAGAAAGGTGACAGAGTAGAAAAAATAAAAGTACCAGACACTTACCAGAAGGCACAACAGGTGAGCAATCATCTGATTTATAAAAGGAGGCAACAAATTTTTTCTTAATTGAAGTATAGTTGATTTACAATGTTGTGTTAGTTTCTGGTGTACAGCAAAGTGGCAACAAATGTTTGAATGATACAAAATAGCATTTTCAAAACAAAGAGTAACTGTATTTAACCAAACTCAGCTCATAACAGAGCAAGAGGGTGAGTGGAATAATCATTCATGCTGGGGCTTCCCTGGTGGCACAGTGGTTAAGAATCCACCTGCCAGTGCAGGGGACATGGGTTCGAGCCCTGGTCCAGGAAGATCCCACATGCCGCAGAGCAACTAAGCCCATGCACCACAACTACTGAGCCTGTGCTCTAGAGCCCACAAGCCACGACTACTGAGCCCGCGTGCCACAACTACTGAAGCCTGTGCGCCTAGAGCCCATGCTCTGCAACAAGAGAAGCCACCGCAATGAGAAGCCCGCGCACTGCAATGAACAGTAGCTCCCGCTCACCACAACTAGAGAAAGCCCGTGTGCAGCAACGAAGATCCAACGCAGCCAAAAATAAATAAATAAATTTATTTAAAAAAAAATCATTCATGCTATAGCACTTGTTTAATGAACTGGTGACAGAGGAAGTTGGTCTAAGGAAGCAGAGAGGAAGGGAGGGATTCAGGTCCCTGTCCTGTCAGTTTGGGTTGTTGTCCGAAGAGAAGTGGGAAGTCATAGCCCGGTCACTGCCAGGCAGACAGATACACCACCCTTTGTACACCGAGTCCCCAGCCTCCCCCCAGGAAAAGGCATGGGGAGGGGAAGGCGAGGGAGGCTGTTTCTGACACACGCGGGGGAGTCAGTCGTAAACAACCCCTGGAGAAGGCGGCTTTGGGCCCCAGTGAGTCACTCCTCTCTGCTGGGCCTGCCTCCCCGTGGCCAGGCCCCACCGCCGCAGGTCTCGCTTGGGCCGGGCCGGGCTGGCTCCTTAAACCCTGGCTGACTGAGGCAGCCCTGGAGGGGTCCCACCAGGGCCTGAGCCCAGCTGCCAGGCCTAGTCACACTGCGAGGCCATTGCTGGCCGGCAAGGGGGGTCAGGCCACCGTGGGCCATCCTCCCTGCCCTGTGAGGTTTCACGCTCCGTACAGCTCCAGGCCACCAGGCCGCCTGCGTTGGCTCCCTTCCCGTACTGGTCTTGGCACTGGGCCCTCACCAGGGTTAAACATTACTAGCAGATTATCAGTCCAGGGTCAGGGAGAGGGTGGAATTACACTTTCACCAGCGTCCCCTCTGCTGGAGCCACCAGTGCCCGTCCCTGCCAGACAAGGCCCGTGGAGGAGTTTGTGGCTGGCTGGTCTCTGGTGAGACAGTTTTCTTCCTTCTGTCATAGTAACCCCAATTACGGGTCATTTCCTGGGGAAGGTGGGTGACATAGGAGGAGCTGAAGCCAAAATCCTGGTGGCCTTGGAACACCCAGAGCCAGCTGTCCTGGAGCCTCCTGGGAGTTGCTGGAGAGGAGAGGAGAGGTGGGTGCTGCTGCCCAGTCCCCAGGCTGCCCCCCAACAACCTGGATACCTGCCAAGTGCCCAGGTGCCGTGCTGAGCGCTCTCCCAGACTCACCTGCACCGCCGGAGCCACTTTCCAGGGCTCAGAAAGGAAATTCACCTTTGACCTCACCTGCTGTCCTGCATTCCCCTTTGGGCCTCTGCCCTACCTGGCAACGTGCCCTGAGGCCAGCTGTGCTGTGGACCCAGTCCAGCATCCGGGTGACATTTCTCTCTGGAGAAAGAGACATCCGAACCTGCCTCCCGGGGCTGTGACCTCACCGAAAGCTCGGGGACCAGCGTCTGCTATGTAGGGCAGGACCAGGAGGTGGGGAGACACTGGGGGCTGGGCCCTCCTCCCCTGGTGCCAGTAAGACTCTTCTAAGGGGGCCTCCCTGGTGGCGCAGTGGTTGAGAATCCACCTGCCAATGCAGGGGACGCGGGTTCGAGCCCTGGTCCGGGAATATCCCACATGCCGCAGAGCAACTAAGCCCGTGTGCTGCAACTGCTGAGCCTGCGCTCTAGAGCCTGCGGGCCACAACTACTGAGCCCATGCACCACAACTACTGAAGCCCACACGTGTAGAGCCCGTGCTCCGCAGCAAGAGAAGCCACCACAGTGAGAAACCCGTGCACTGCAAGGAAGAGTAGCCCCCACTCGCCGCAACTAGAGAAAGCCCACGTGCAGCAACAAAGACCCAACACAGCCAAAAATAATTAATTAATTAAAAAAAATAAATTTAAAAAAATGAAAGACTCCTCTAAGGGCTCCCAGCCCTGCACTGCCAGCTACAGGGCAGAGCGCTGCGAGGGCCGGTCCTGCATCAGGGCCCTGCCCTGGACAGCAGAAGGAGGGAGCAGAGCTGGCAGCGAGGCGGGAGCCCCGGAGTCCCCCAGTCAGATAAGTCAGCAGGATGCTCCGGCGTCAGGTCTGGGCGAGGACACTGGGCGTCTGGGGTTGGCTCCTCCCCTCTGCCTGCGCGCCCTCCAGGCAGGGCCAGGGTTCTCTCCACTGTCCCCTGTCCCCACACCTTCCTAACCCAGTGCCTGGAGTGGAGAGGGTGCAAGGGGCAGCTGACGTTTCTTTGGAGTCTAGCAGGCAAGCCCTGCCCTGCTTCCTCCTGCCTGAATCCCGCTCCCCTCTGGATACAAACTTGCTTCCTCGGCCTGGCCTGAGGGTCCTCACTCATAGCACCTTCTTGTCACCACAGGAGCTCTGGGCTTGGTCCTGGGACACCCCTTTGACACTGTAAATGTGAGTCTAGGGGAGGCACCCAAGGAATGAAAGACGTCGCCTGAACCAGACATCAGGGAGAGAGCAGGGCCTGGCTGACGGAGGCTCTCTCCCGCTTCTCCTGCCCTGCTGGCATCCCGCTCAGAGGGGCCGAGGGATGAGCTGGGCAGGATGCCCAGCCTGCCCACCTGCTCTGTCCTCCCTGTCCAGGTGCGGCTGCAGACCCAGACCACATACCGGGGCATCATTGATTGTATGGTCAAGACTTACCGCCACAAGTCGGTGGGTGGCTGGCTTTTTGGGGGGCTTTGGGGCGGGAGACCTGTGGGCAGTCCTTCTCCCCTCCCCACCCACAGAACTCTGCTCACCCAAATCTGGGGCCACTGGGGAGCTGAGCAGTAGCTTAATGCCCCCAAAGTGGAGCTGAGGCCACCCCCAGCCTTAGCCTCCTTCCACCTCCCTGTGGCCAGGCCCAGGAGCAGTTTCCAGCCAGAGGAGGCCCTGCCAGGCCCAGAAAGGGCAAGGGTGAGGCTCCCACAGCACCGACCCAGCTAGCATCCCGTGTCTCTCTGCAGCTCCTGGGCTTCCTCAAGGGAATGAGCTTCCCCATCGCCAGCATAGCTGTGGTCAACTCTGTCCTGTTTGGGGTCTACAGCACCGCCCTGCTGGCACTGACAGCCGACTCCCACCAGGAGCGGCGGGCCCAGCCACCCAGCTATACGCACGTCTTCATTGCCAGCTGCACAGGGGGCTTCCTGCAGGTGAGGGGGCGGCATGGGGGCATGTGCACACACTGGGGCAAGCGCACGCATTCGTGGTCACATACACAGGCACAGGCACAGTGATGGCCAATTCACTCCTTTCCCTCCCAGCCCCCTCTGGCGACCCACGGCTACAGACCCCAGGCCTTCCCAAGGGGAATACGAGTTGCTGTGGGAGAATGGCCTGCTCCTGGCTGTTCCCCGAGACCCTGACTGGCTGAGCTGTGGCCTTCCAGGTTGCAGGTCTGGAGGGGAGGGTCATGGAGAACAGAGGGGGCAAAAAAGGTAGAGAGAGCTGGGGTGGGGGGGAGACAGTGACAAGAGGACATGATGGAGAAGCAGTTGATGCCGCCCTCTGAGGCTGGCAGGGCTCGCCCACCTCTGGAGGGGTCTGCTTCCATCTGTGAGCCTCACCCGGGGCCTGTCCACAAATCCCCCTGGGAGAGGCTCAGGGTGTTATAATCATTAAGTGACTCTAATCATTTGGTTCTGGTCTTTGTTCTCAGCGCTTAAAAACTGGGCTTTCAAGGGGTGGGGTGGAGGGAAGAGGGGCCTCCAGGCACCAGGGGGATCCCCAGCTAAGTGAGGGCCTGAGCTCAGAGGCAGAGGGCGTGCGCCTGGCTGCATCCCACAATCCAGCCAGTGCCCTAGGTCACCCTCTACTCGACACCTGCCCTGAAGCCCCTGTACACGTCCCAAGGCACAGAGCAAGGACAAAGGACAGAATTAGGAGCTCACTAAATGAATTAATCATTCATGAGACCCAAAAGGCCCTGGCTTGGCTTCTGCCCTTGTGTGGGGCTCATGCCTGCATATTTCCCAAGCCCTGAGACCTGCACCCCACAAAAACAACGAAGAGAAGGAGCCCCCAGGCTAAGTGGCCTGAGTCAGGCTCAGCCGGGCCCAGCTCCTCCGTCCTCCTCCCCTCTGGCTCCTTGGAAAGCAGAACAGATGGCAGAACTGGGCCCTGTCGGGTCACTGATGGGGATGGGGTCCAGGGACCAGCTGGAGCTCCGTTTGCCACCAAGCGCATGGCTCTGGTTAACAGGGTCTTGGAACGGAAAATGTATTTTCACGTGGAGGTGGCGAGGAAGACTCTGTAGCACGGGGCAGGGAATGACAACCCCTTCTGTGTACAAAAGTTGCTTCTGACACGGCTAAGGCTGACACCGTTGTACAGAGCAACAACGTCTGCTGTCCCCACTGCCCCTGTGGGCACAGGATGGGAAGGGGAGGGGCCGTAGCCCGCCCAGCCATTTTCTCACCCCCAGGAGTTACGCCCCTGGAGCAGCCCTCAGCTCAGCACTGCCCGCAGGCTCTGCTGGGAGGGTGCCATCAGGGCGCCATCTCGGGGGGGGGGACCCCAGCCCACTGCCCCTCCTGAAGGGGAGGAAATAAGCAAACTGCCACCCTCTAAAGATCACCAGAGCCAACCGCCAGCCTCCACCGCTATCAGCCATCTCCAGGGCTGAGGAACTGAGCTTGTGTACCTTCCACGAAAGAGAAAAGAGAAAAACCACATAAGTCCATAAATGATATGCTAACCTCAGCTTGGACCTCAATTCTCACCTGAACTTTCACAGCTGATCTTGACCTGGTTGCATCCCTGACCCACACCTCGGCCCCTCCCCACAACCTCCCTCCACGTCCCCAGCACCAACATTACCCCGAATCTGTGTCCTGTCTGCCCCAGCCAGGTGATAAAGTTCAAGGACCCGCAGATCCCACCCTGTCACCCACCTTCTGCTGGGACACTAGTGCTTGGGGGTTTGCGAGAGGCGCTTCTCCACCCAGGGGCCTCTGAGAGGTGTCCTGCAGGAGGTGGGGAAGGGGGAATCTATGAAGGTGAGGTGCCCTCCTTCCCCCTGGGGAGAGGTCTGTCCCCTGCTGTTTCATGGGCACAGACTGAAAGACTGAATCCTTTTTTTTTTTTTTTTTTTTGAACCTGAGCCACTGCAATGAAAGCGCCGAGTCCTAACCACTGGACTGCCAGGGAACTCCCTTTCTTAAGCACCGCGTGCATGCCAGCAAGTTCGGCCGAGGGGAGGGGCAGTGTCCCTTGCTGTCAGGGGCCTGGTGCTAAGGGAGGGGGCTCTGGCCCATCCCCCACTGCGCGTGGGAGAGGCTGAGAGCGGGCGAGATTCTGAAGGAAGATGCTGCCCTGTCTGTCCACTGCCTCCCCCCACCCCACCCGGTTAAGATCAGAGGGAGGGACTGTTCCCGTCCAAAGCTCCACCCAGGCCCTTCATGCTTCTTTCCCTACAGGCCTACTGCTTGGCCCCTTTTGACCTGATCAAAGTCTGGCTACAAAACCAGACAGAGCCCAAGGGGAAGTCAGGGAGCCCCCCACCCCAGTACCAGGGGCCTGTGCACTGCGCGGCCTCCATCTTCTAGGCCGAGGGGCCCCGGGAGCTGTTCCGGGGAGCCTGGGCCCTGACGCTGCGGGACAACCCCACCCTGGGAATCTATTTTGTCACCTACGAATGGCTGTGTCGCCAATTCACGCCGGATGGCCAGAACCCCAGTAAGCGAAGGGGCATGAGAGGGTGGAGGACAGAGAGGAGTGGGGGGGGGCTGGACTGAGCCCTGGAGGATGGGGAGGGAGCCTGCGGACGCAGGAGGGTGCCTCGTTCCTCAGTCTGACCCCCCTCACCCCCAGTTCCTCTACCCCAGGCTCGGGCACAGTGCTGGTGGCAGGGGGCTTTACCGGCGTCACCTCCTGGGTCACAGCCACCCCCTTAGACGTGATCAAGTCCCGGATGCAGATGGCGGGGCTGAGGCAGAGGGTGCACTGGGGGCTGCTGGACTGCATGGTGAGCAGCGCCCGGCGGGAAGGGCTGGGGGTCTTCTTCCAGGGGCTCAGCATCAACAGTGCCCGTGCCGTTCCCCGTCAACGCAGTCACCTTCCTCAGCTACGAGTACCTCCTCCACTCCCGGGGATGAGCCTGGCTGGGTGACTAGCTCCCCAGTGAGACCACCGCCCACCTGCCCAGATTGGAGGCCAAGTGAAAGCACCAGCTTGTGATTCTGATGCGAGAGGCTGCGCCCCTCTTTATCAAGGCACCTCCAGCACGCAGAGGGGGCCGGGGAGTCGCCTCGGGGAGCAGGAGGCCTGGGGACCTGGACTCCACCCAGATTCCAAAGCTGGCGTGGGCCTCCCAGCAGCACGTGCCTTGATTCCTTTGCTTCCTCAGTCTGTGAAGTAAACTCACAGCCAGGGGCGCTGGTGACATTCCAGCCCGCACACTCGCAGAGCTTCTGCTTGGCTGCCTGGTACTGACCGCCTAGCTCCCTGGATTCCGGTGACACATCCTCACCTGCCTCCCCCTTCACTTCCTTTCAGACCTCTCCCCGCATGATTTGAGGGTAGCCCGGTCTCCTCTAGTCCAGAATCCTTCAGTGGCTCCGTCACCCTCGGGAAAAAGCCCAAACTCCCTCTCCTCCTGGCCTACCCTTCCCCCCAGCTTGCTTCTCCCTCTGTTCTCAGGCAGCCCAGTCCTGCTTGAGGTCCCTGAACAAGCTGTGCCCTTGCCTCCCACCTAGAAGGTCCGTTCCCTCTGGGACAGCAGTGGGCGGTGCCTGCAGGGTGACTCCCGCATCCCTGGGGCTGAGTGGCTCCAACCCAGGCTGAGCACTGTCTCCCGGAGCCCTTCCTCTGCTCACCTCCTCCTGCCCAGATCTGACTCTGGGCTTTAAAGACCTCTCTGCTCACCCCCATGCCTTGATCATAGCCCTCGCCTATGCTTTATTATGGTTGTGGGTTTACTTCTCAGCTTCCCAGTTAGACTGGGTGCTCCCTGAGGTCAGGGGTCATACTTCTGATCGTTTCCCAGCACGGAGCCCAGTGCTCGAAGCAGCCCAGTAAGTGCTTGTTAAATGAAGTGCACTCCCGACCTCTGGCCCCGAATCCAATCACCACACCCCCATCTCCACTGAGAGGTTTGCCTGTCCGGGCCCCTCTCGGGGTCTCCAGTACAGTAGTGTCTGCCTTGCCCATCAATGGCACTTGTTTTCTTTACCCATCTTAACTGCTTAATGGGAATTAAAAACTGGCTGAAATTGTTCACTTAATTGGCAATAAAGGGGGCAGAGTTTGTACCCACTCATGTCCTGATGTGGTCTGAGATCAAACCGGGGCCCCCTCGTGGTGACCTGAACGTCTGGAATGCCTGCCATTCACTGGGACTCCAAGCATCACGATGTTACCATCACAGTTCACACAGGAAGCAGCCTTGGCTCAGGGACAGTATGTAACCCACCCCAGGTCGCACGGCTGTTACGTCACACAGCTCGCCTGGATGCATCTGAGCCTCCACCTCCAGAGCCTCGGTGCTCTGCTACCCTGCTCTACCTGGGGCTTGTGACAGTCCCCCACAAGTCACCTAAGTTCAGTTTCACACGGGCTCGACGTACAGCATCAGCCTCCCCACGTGCTCCTCGGAGCTCTGGTTTACTGGATTGTGTGTCACAGACGGTGGCATTCTTCCCTGCTTCCACGGTCATAGCGTGGCCGCAGGGCATGTGGCTGCTGAGCGAGGCTACGTTCCCCTCAGTGGGAAGCTGTGCTTGGGTTCTTGCTAGAGAAATGTGAGCAAAACTGTCGCTTGCAAATTGCCCATCGCTTGCTTAAAAGGAGATTCCTGACTGTTGGCTGGAAATGGTGACCCCTGGGGGCCACTGCTGAGGATACAGGAGGCGCCTGGAACCCAGGGACTCTGGGAGCACAGCTGACTATCCACCCTGGGCTGTTGCCTTCTGACGTCTCTGTAGCCTTCACCCGAACTAACACAGTAGGTAAGGGTCTGCCCATTTCGAGGTCAGGGGTGATCCCAGCGTGGTCCATGGAGCAGTAGCATGAGGACTTCCTGGGGGGTTAGTAATGCAGAATCCCAGGCCCCACCCTGGATTGACAGAATCAGAATCTCTGAGGTTGGGGCCCAGGAATCTGCATTGTACAAAGCTCTCCCTGTGACTTTTACACACGTTAAAGTTTAAGAAATGGTGTTCTGGGCTTCCCTGGTGGCGCAGTGATTGAGAGTCCGCCTGCCGAGGCAGGGGACACAGGTTCGTGCCCCAGTCCGGGAAGGTCCCACATGCCACAGAGCGGCTGGGCCCGTGAGCCATGGCTGCTGATCCTGCGTGTCCGGAGCCTGTGCTCCGCAATGGGAGAGGTCACAATGGTGAGAGGCCCGCGTACCGCAAAAAAAAAAAAAAAAAAAAAAGAAATGGTGTTCTGCACTCTATGACATAAATCACAGCAAGATCCTTTTTGACCCACCTCCTAGAGAAATGGAAATAAAAACAAAAATAAACAAATGGGACCTAATGAAACTTAAAAGCTTCTGCACAGCAAAGGAAACCATAAACAAGACGAAAAGACAGCCCTCAGAATGGGAGAAAATATTTGCAAATGAAGCAACCGACAAAGGATTAATCTCCAAAATTTACAAGTAGCTAATGTAGCTCAATATCAAAGAAACCCAAACAACCCAATCCAAAAATGGGCAGAAGTCCTAAATAGACATTTCTCCAAAGAAGATATACAACTTGCCAAAAAACACATGAAAGAATGCTCAACATCACTAATCGTTAGAGAGATGAAAATTAAAACTACAATGAGGTATCACCTCACACCAGTCAGAATGGCCATCATCAAAAAACAGGACTTCCCTGGTGGTGCAGTGGTTAAGAATCCGCCTGCCAACGCAGGGGACACGGGTTCGGGCCCTGGTCTGGGAAGATCCCACACGCTGCGGAGCAACTAAGCCCGTGAGCCACAACTACTGAGCCCGTGTGCCACAACTACTGAAGCCCGCATGCCTAGAGCCTGCACTCCGCAACAAGAGAAGCCACCACAATGAGAAGCCCAGGCACCGCAACAAAGAGTAGCCCCTGCTCACTGCAACTAGAGAAAGCCTGCACACAGCAACAAAAAAGACCCAACGTAGCCAAAAAAAGGAAAGAAAAAAATCTACAAACAATAGATGCTGGAGAGTGTGTGGAGAAAAGGGAAGCCTCTTGCACTGTGGGTGGGAGTGTAGATTGATACAGCCACTATGGAGAACAGTATGGAGGTTCCTTAAAAAACTACAAATAGAACTACCATACGACCCAGCAATCCCACTACTGGGCATACACCCTGAGAAAACCATAATGCAAAAAGAGTCATGTACCACAATGTTCATTGCAGCTCTATTTACAATAGCCAGGACATGGAAGCAACCTAAGTGTCCATCATCGGATGAATGGATAAAGAAGATGTGGCACATGGGCTTCCCTGGTGGCGCAGTGGTTGAGAGTCCGCCTGCCGATGCAGGGGACACGGGTTCGAGCCCTGGTCCGGGAACATCCCACATGCCGCGGAGCAACTAAGCCCGTGTGCCACAACTACTTAGCCTGCACTCTAGAGCCCATGAGCCACACCTACTGAGCCCACGCGCCGCAACGACTGCAGTCCGCGTGCCTAGAGCCCGTGCTCCGCAACAAGCGAGGCCACCGCAATGAGAAGCCCGCGCACCGCAACGAAGAACAGCCCCCGCTCACTGCAACTAGAGAAAGCCCGCGGGCAGCAATGAAGACGCAACACAGCCAAAAATAAATAAATAAATAAATCTATTTAAAAAAAAAAAAAAGAAGATGTGGCACATATATACAATGGAATATTACCCAGCCATAAAAGGAAACGAAATTGAGTTATTTGTAGTGAGGTGGATGGACCTAGAGTCTGTCATGCAGAGTGAAGTAAGTCAGAAAGAGAAAAACAATTACCGTACGCTAACACATATATATGGAATCTAAAAAAAAAAAATTGGTTATGAAGAACCTAGGGGCAGGACAGGAATAAAGATTCAGAGAATAAAGATGTAGAGAATGAACTTGAAGACACGGGGAGGGGGAAGGGTAAGCTGGGATGAAGTGAGAGTGGCATGGACATATATACACTACCAAATGTGAAATAGATAGCTAGTGGGAAGCAGCCGCATTGCACAGGGAGATCAGCTCAGTGCTTTGTGACCACCTAGAGGGGTGGTATAGGGAGGGTAGGAGGGAGACGCAAGAGGGAGGAGATATGGGGATATATGTATACGTATAGCTGATTCACTTTGTTATAAAGCAGAAACTAACACAACATTGTAAAGCAATTATACTCCAATAAAGATGTTAAAAAAAATGGTGTTCTGGATGCTTCTTTTTAAAAAATATTTATTATTTACTTTATTTATTTATTTTGTCTGTGCTGGGTCTTAGTTGCAGCACGCGGGAGCTTCATTGAGACATGCGAACTTCTTAGTTGCGGATGTGGACTCTTAGTTGCCACATGCAGGGTCTAGTTCTCCCACCAGGGATCAAACACGGGCCCCCTCCACTGGGAGCATGGAGTCTTACCCACTGGACCACCAGGGAAGTCCCTGGATGCTTCTAATAGAAGAAATACACTGCCCATTCTAGCTGAGGAAGTTATGAGTCTGATGGAAGTTGACTCAGACTCCAGTTCTGGTGGCCTCCACTCCTGCACAGATCCAGGAAGCCTACGTTCCTGGTGTGAAAGAACAGGGTCTGTCTGAGACAGTCACTGCCCTTTCTGTGCCCCATTTTCCTCTGAGATCCCTTCCAACTGGTCCATCTTTGGGCCCCAGTGGCCAGTCCAGGACCACCACGGTATCAGGGATTTTAGGCCGGACACAGCAGTGCTGGGGAGCAGTCACTGGAGCATCTCAGGGGAGTTGGTGGCTGGTTCAAAGGGAGAAAGCAGTATGCATGTGAAACAGAAGGTGGCTCTTAGAAACGGGGCAAGGAGGGATCAGGAGGTCAGAGTGATCCTCTGTAGTTTGTCATTTCTCACCACATTACCAGTTAGCAAGAGAATAACATTTTAAAATACTTTTTTGATTTTGTTTTAATTAAATCCTTTGGGGGGCAGAAATGATGCCTGTAAGCTTGCCTTTGCACTGCTGGGCATGGGTTTCTGTCTCCTCTCTCTGGTTCTGTCCAGAGGCATCTGTGCAGGGGCTGGAGCTCCTTTTCTTTATGCACCTCATTAGAACCAGAGAGAATGGCCGGCATCCCTCGGGCCATGCAGTCCCAGGTCTGAGTTGCTTCCACTGGCCTATGGCAAGGGCTGCTAGTTGGGCCCGGAGAACAGTGCTGCAGTGAGGTGAGGGTTAAGCGTGGCACGATTAGTGAGAAAACAACTCACTCCTCTTGGAAAGGAGGATTGAAAGACAAACAAAGATCAGGCAGGAAATGGCCGAAGATATTTTAAAAAGCCAGATGTTTTTACATCAGCAGGGTCTCAGAACACGCCTGTTAAATTCCTTAAGGAATTAACAGAGGTTATTAGAGGTCATCATTATTTGAGACTCAGAGAGGAGTCCCTGAGAGCTAGGAAATAGTAAATGAACCTGCTTTGAGGTTGAAAATGGGGGTGGTGTCTGAGGGTCACACGTAAAGGTTTTTTTTTTTAATACATTAATTAATTAATTTATTTATTTATTGGCTGCGTTGGGTCTTTGTTGCTGTGCATGGACTTTAGTGCGGTGAGCGGGGGCTACTCTTTGTTGCAGAGCACAGGCTCTAGGCACGCGGGCTTCAGTAGTTGTGGCACACGGGCTCAGTAGTTGTGGCACATGGGCTTAGTTGCTCCGCGGCATGTGGGATCTTCCCGGACCAGGGCTTGACCCACTGTCCTCTGCGTTGGCAGGCGGATTCTTAACCACTGCGCCACCAGGGAAGTCCCACATAAAGGGTTTATAACTTGGGCAAACATGTTAAATAGCGTCTCATTGGATTCGTGTCATCGAATGTTATACTTATTTTTACAGCACCGATCACAGTAGGAGAAATTGCAGGAGACTAATTTACATGTATAGTGACACGAGGGCTACATGTGTCTAAAGCAACTAGATTCCAAACCATTATAACATGATTTTAAAACCATTGCTGACTTTGCAAGAAGTAAGGGAACTTCCCAAAGTCCCCTTCAAAACAAGGAAGTGAGTGTAAACCGCGTGTTGGAACTGTGCAGCCCTTGGGGCAAATGCTAACACTGCAACCTTGAAGATTAAAGAAACACGCAGAAGACTAGACTGTGGCCCAGACATTAAGGTAGCTGAACCCAAGATTGATAAATTAAGTCAAGATCCTGGAATGGGCTATACCTTTAGTGAAAGAGTAGACCAGAAAATCTCCACCCACCAGTAAAGGGAACCTACAAAGAAAACTGCCTCTCCCTGTGGTGGGAAAAATTAAGAATAAGACGGGCTCCGGTGAACCATGGCACCTGCTACCACACTGTCCTTTAGCTCCCCCGCCAGAAATTAATTTATCATGATGTAGCGCCACCTTGTGTCTAGAAGGAGTAACTACAGGCTTTTCTAAAGGAGCGCCCCCAAATCAGGATCTTCAGGTTTTCCAGGAATTAAATGCAACCAATAAAAAAATTCCCACGACAAAAAAGCGACCAGACCCACAAAGAAAAAAGAGTCACCATGAATTCAGGAGAAACAAAAGCAACAGGTTTATCCCCCCAAAGACTTCAGATGTTAGATTTATCAGATACAGAATGTAAAATAACCGTGCACAAAAGATCTAAATATATAAAAGAATTAAGAGAAGAAACAAGACAGTATAAAAATGACTATATATATATATATATATATATATATATATATATATATATATATATGGCTGTGCTGCACAGCTTGTGGGATCTTAGTTCCCTAACCAGGGATTAAACCCAAGCCACAGCAGTGAAAGCACCAAGTCCTAACCACTGGACCACCAGGGAACTCCCTGATTATGTATATTTAAAAAAAAAGAAAAAGAAAAAGAATTGTCACAGCTGAAGAGAATTGGGAGGTAGACTGGGAGAAATTAGAGTGCAATGCAGAGATTTAAAAAGATGGGGAACCAGTCTTTCTGCTTTGGGGCTCTCTGGATCCCGTTCATCATCTTCTCAAGACTGATGCTGCTGATGAATATAATAATAATAACAACAATAATATCTAACCTATATATAGTGCTTAAAATAGCACCTGGCAAGTAGTAAACATTTTATAAATATTAATTTGTTTAATTCTCATGACTGACCCATATCATTTCTGCCTCTTTGGAACAGGGACTGTGTCTTATGCACCTTTGCTGCCCTGGAGCCTTGAATGCCTTCTGAACATAGAAACTTATAAATAAACTGAAATAATGCACATAATTTCTTTGTCCCCTATTTTGCATGCAGCAACACCTGCACAATCGGATAGGACTGCCTGACCTTGATTAAAAACATGAGGTCTGCTGGGAGTAGCCGAAGTCCTCTTCGCCCTCTCTGGCTCCTTACACCTTATGCCCAGTGCGTGAGGAAGTCCCACCAACCGCAGTAGCTTCCTAACTTACTTGGTTTTCCGGTTTCTACTTTGGCTCCCTACCTTGCCATGTATTCTTCACGCAGCAACTAGAATTAGATTTTTTCAAACATAAAACATATCATGTTCCTCCTTTGCCTAAATTTCCCCACTCTCCCCCACCGCCCCACCCAAAAAAAGAATCTTCCTGTCTCACTTCCAATGAAATGTAAGGGCTGCCGGCTCAGAGGCCCCTGCCCACTTCTCTGCCCTCCTCCTCTGCTTGGGCTTCTCTCATTTTCTGTTTCTTAAACCTGTCAAGCGGTTTCTAACCTTAGATATTTGTACCTGCTGTTCCCTTTGCAGAGAACACTCTTCCTTTGGAAGAATGGGTGTTCCCTTCTTATCAGTCACAACTCCCCCCAACATTTCCCTGACTCCCCTCTCCCAGTCACTCTCTAGGACATGGTTGTTTTATTTTCATCTTGGCACTTATTGCTGTCCAAAATCACCGTGTTTATTTCTTTACTTGTCTTTTCTTTATCCCCTCTACCAGAAAGGAAGGGTTTAGCGAGGAGGATCCTCTCTGTCTTGTTCAGCACTAGCTTCAGGTCCCAGAACAGGACCTGCTCCACAAGCAAAGCGTTCAGTGAATACGGCTTGAATGGTCCCATAGAGCCACCCACCAAAAGGTAAGTACAATACACGATATCAGTGCAAGAAAAGAAGAGATAACTGGCGGCTTTTTCTTTACGGCTGCGCTGCATGGCTTGTGGGATCTTAGTTCCCTGATCAGTGATCAAACCTGGGGCCCAAGCTGTGAGAGCGCTGAGTCCTAACCATTGGACTGCCAGGGAATTCCCTTTTTGGGGGGGACTGGTGGCTTTAAAAAAACAAGCTCTGGAAAGAAGTCAGCAAGAAAAACCTGTGCTCTATCCCGCTCCTCCAACAGGAATATGACACATCTGAGAACAGATTGCTTATCTGCCTCTCGGTTGCTTTCGTCAGGCCTTTAGAGATCATGTAACTTTTGGCTTCAACATGTAAAAAGAGATGTGTCAGAACTAGAATGACTTCAGAAAAAGGACAATTTGAATGAATACAGGTGGGACTTCCCTGATGGTCCAGTGGTTAAGAATCTACCTTCCAATGCAGGGGATGCAGGTTTGAGCCCTGGTCGGGGAACTAAGATCCCACAGCCCTCGGGGCAACTAAGCCCACACACTGCAACTGCTGAGCCTGCGAGCTCTGCAGCCCTTGCACCACAACTAAAGAAGCCTGCAACGAAGACCCAGCACAGCCGAAAAAAAAAAAAAAGAAAGAAAGAAAAAGAATATAGGTAGGAAAGCAGAATCTGTGGGTAAAGGCTGAATGATTTGGGACCTTAGGCAGAAATGGAAAGCCAGCAGGCAGCTTCAGAACTGTTTAAAAGTGAGTGGACAATGACACACCTTCGTCTCACTGTCGGGCTGCCAGGTGTTGAGGTGGTCAGTGAGGACGATGAGCCACCCTGAAAGAACAGTCGGTCTTATTCACTGACCGCTACTGTCCGAGAGGCAGAAAGAGGCATCAGGTCCCCAGGGGTCCATTTTCCCCAATGGAACAGCACTGGGTAGGGTCAGATGACACGGTCTCCTGCCTCTTTATGGACTGTGGGAGTGGGGTGGGGAGTGGGGGAAGGGAGGGAGAGAAGCGCTGGGAGTGAAAGATACTACATCAAAGAGGAGGAAGGGGGCTTCCCTGGTGGCGCAGTGGTTGAGAGTCCGCCTGCCGATGCAGGGGACACGGGTTCGTGCCCTGGTCCGGGAAGATCCCACATGCCGTGGAGTGGCTGGGCCCGTGAGCCATGGCCGCTGAGCCTGCGCGTCCGGAGCCTGTGCTCTGCGATGGGAGAGGCCACAACAGTGAGAGGCCCGCGTACTGCAAAAAAAAAAAAAAAAGAGGAGGAAGGGTCTCAGCCCACGTCCCCAGTAAGGAGGTGTTGGCAAAGCCCCTAGAAAGCACCTGAGCTGAGGCCGCACAAGGAGGTCCCTGGGCTGGTCTGAGTCCTTGACTGTGATGCTCCCCAGAAAACCACACCGCCCTGGCTTGTGATTCTTGCGGTCGGCCTGAAAGCCCTCATGTAGGATTTCGGCCTGGAGCTGCACTCCTCAGCAGCCAGAGTCTGTCTGCGTCCAAAGTCCTGGTCCTTTCCAGGTGGGCCGTCCTCTTTCCATCCTGCTCCCGTAAGGGATCTGGCTCAGGCCTGCCCATCTGTCACTGGGACCAGTGGGAGTTTCTCTGCCTCTAGGTCTCATGTTTTGACCCACCCTCCACATCTGTGTTCTAGAACCTCACAAATGACCTGTCCCCACCATGAGTGAAACCCTTTGGGGGTGCCCCACCACCAGGCTTGGGGGGCTACAGGCGCCTCCTGCTCTCCGGGCCTCCCCGCGCTCTCTCGGGACTGCTGCGTCCTCGCCTGCCGCCCTTTTGCCAGGACTATCCTTCCCACTCCTCTGTCTGTCCTTCTGCTGTAGCTCAAAGCTCACCTCCTCCCGAGGCTCCCCAGGCTCCCCAGGGCCACAGCACTGTGCACACGCCTTTAGGACGACCCTTAATCACACTCCACTGTCACTGTCTGCAAGGTCCTGCCTGGCAGGGACACCATCTTTGCAACCTTGTCACGCAGGAGGCCTTGCTGAAGAGATGTTGTGAAATGATCACATGAATGAAAAGAAAAAATGAATGGCTATTCCAAATCCTAGCTCCTTCTTTTTGGCCACTCGGCTTGCAGGATCTTAGTTCCGTGACCAGGGATCGAACCCAACCCTCGCCCTCTCAGCAGTGAGAGTGCAGAGTCCTAACCACTGGACCACCAAGGAATTCCCCTGGCTCCTTTTTTTCCCCTAGAATGTCCCTAGCCTGTCCCCTCCTTTCTCAGACACCACCCCTACCATGGCAATCTGAGAGAGAAATCAGAGCAGCAGAATGTCCTGGGCAATACTTGGGATCTGCCTGTTTGCCCATGAGGAGTCCCCACGTCCTGGGAGTCCCTCCTGCCAGAAGAGGTTTCACTACTGGTCATCCACACACAGCTCGGACAGCCGCGTTGCAGCAACCCTCGGCAATTTTAAAAATCTGAGGTGAAAGTTTTCACCCTTCTCCCATGAAAATAACACCCTGGCCTCTTTTCTGATTAAAAACTTTATTTCCAGAAGCAGAACTGTTTTTAACACAGAATTCAAGGGATCGGCCTGTCTGTAAAGCCCGAATTCCACCTTCCCAAGTCCCTGACTCCACAGAGGTTCAGAAACCATGCAGCCTAGCTTCACTCCCTGACACCCCATCTTTAGACCCTCTTCTCAGGGCTTGGAGAACTTTCGCTCAGAGCTTAGACTTTTAGTCACCCAACTTGTCTCCCTTCAATGCTTTTCACAAAAGCTCCATTTCCATGGGAAAGAGACCAGCCCCCAATCTGCCTTCTGAGAGAGGGCGTTTCCATGGGAAACAGGAGAGGAGGGTCTCCGGCTGGAAGGGCCCTTCACAGGCAGCAGAGTCGCTCCACCTCCTCCTCACAGGCGTAGAAATTTGCAAAAAGCTCAGGGCCGGTGCCCTTGCACTCAATCCACCTCCTCAACGTGCCCAGAGCCCGGAGGGCGTCGGCTTTGGTGGGCAGGGGCTCCAAGCCGTCCTCTCCGTCCCCCTCCTGGTCTTCGGTGCCCACCTCCTCTTTGCACACTCCAGACACAGGCTCCTCACCCTCCAGGTCCACAAAGCGGGAAAACTCCTCGAGGCTCAGCCCACCGGGGACGGGTGGCATCTCCGAGGCCTTGTGCGGGGCCAGGGCCGTTTTGCCTGGAGCCAGCCCTTCCTGAACAAAGCTGCTCACGATGAGCTGGAGAGGCACCTTGGCCCAGGCCGCTGCTGCCATGTGTAGAGCATCCAGCACTGTGATGCCTGCCCCGGCCTCAGCTAGCGATGTGCCAGCCCTCTCGCTCTGGATGGCAGCCAGCTTGCCCAACAGACGGCGCCGGTAATGGGCCTTAAAGTCCTGGACCACGGAGCTGGGCAGGGAAGGCGTGGTGCTAGCAGCGGACAGAGGCAAGAGCTTCACGTGGCCGAGCCTGGGCAGGCCTGCCAACTCCTCCACCACTCGGGCAGCCAGCAGCAAGGCTACCTGTCGGCCCTGCCGCCCCATGTCCCGATCAAACTGTGCCAACCATTCTGACCAGGGGATGGCCAGGTCAGGGTGGTAGGAGGCGGGCAGGGCCTCACTGCTGACCCCAAAGAAGCATCTTGGGGCAGCCTGGAGCCCACTGACCAACACCCGCCGTTTCTCTGTGCCCCTGCTGTTGGCACACAGCAGCACCTGTACCCGATCACACACACCCACTCTGCCGGGCACTGCCCGATATAGCAAGGGCACTTCAGCACACCCAAAAATGTCCTCTGGGGAGAAATCTTTAAGAGAAAGGGGCAGCTGGGCCTGGGGCCTGGGAGCTGGGGGAGGCAGCTCAGGGGTGAACGGAGGCGCCACTACGTGGCGGGCCCCGAAGCCCACGTTGTTTCGGCGTTTCCAGCGGACCAGCCAGCCAATGCTGGGCACAAAGTCCTGGCCCATGATGTCGGCCAGCTCCTTGGCTTTGTGGAGCAGCATGGGCCCCGTCACGTCCCAGGCCTTGGCCTGGGCAATGTGGTACCAGCAGAGCAGAGCCTCATCGATCCCGCTGTACTTGGATTCCCGCTTGCGCTTGCGCTCCCGGTTGGCCGTGCCACTGCACCAGTCCGCCAGCAGCTTCTCCTTATTCTTGCAGATGCGGGAGATCTGGGGCTGGGAGACCTGGAAGCGCCGGGCCACCTCCGACTGGGACATCTTGGACTCATCCAGGAGTTCCAGCACCTGGATCTTCTCGGCCAGGGACAGGGCGTGAAGTTTCTTCTTGCTGCACAGCTCCATGGCGTCTCCACAGCACCTGTGTGGGGAGGAAACGGTGAGCGGGGGCAACGGTGGAGGCCACTCGTGTTGGGAGAGGAGGTCAGTAAGAAAAGAGATATATGAGGCTGGGAGATAGGCTGGTGTGGGGGGAGAGGCCAGGGAAGACTGGACCAGCTGGAAGAGGGTGAGGGTACCCTGAGCAGGAGATGAGAAGGCTGGGCTCAAAGGAAGGGAAATGGCCAGGCTGAGTGAGCAGTGGGCCGGGCACTGATGGGGAGAAATGACAGAACAGAGCCCAGAGGAAGTGGCCCCCCAGTCAGAGGGAGAAGGGAGTCTGGGCTGGGGTTTGGGGAGAAGGATGAATACAGCCGAGGGGACAGTGCAGAGGGGAGGAATCCCCGAGAGGGGGAGGAGGAGGGGGATGATGGCCTAGGCTGGATTTAGATGAACATGTTCGGGGCAGGGTGGTGGAGTGAATGAACAGAACTGAGGTGACAGGTGTACAGACGACAAAGAGGGACGGATTGGGGGCTGAAGGAGCAAGTCTAATCTGGTGCTGGGCCCTGAGCAGGTAAGGCTGGGCCAGGGTCCTGCCTGGAAGGGGAGTAGGAGCACAAGGCCGAAAGGGCAGGTGCACAGGCGACAAAGGGCCAGAGGGGTTAGGAGGCCGCGGTCAGCGAGAGGGGAGGAGTGTCCTCAGCCGGGAGGGTCGTGGCCTGGGAGGGGTACCACGGCGCGGGGACGAGCGTCCGGGACCCAGGCAGGCCGGGAGTCGGGCTCCGCAACCCGGCCGGCCTCTCCCCACGGTGACCCGGGGTCCGTCGGCAGGGCGGACCCAGTTATCCGCCCGCCGTGCCTCCAGGCCTCCCCGCCTCCCCGCCTCCCGCTCCGCACCCACCTCAGGCACTCGTCCCGCGGCTCCCGCCCCGGCCCCGGCCCGGCTCCCGAGCCCCTATCCCGGCGGCTACGGGAGAGCAGGGGACGGACGCGCGGAGCGGACCGGACCGAGGGGCTGCGCGGGTGGCGGGCGCGCGCACAGCAGGGCCCCGGGCGCGCCGCCCGCGCCGGGCCCTTTCCCGACAGGGAAGACCGCGGTCCGCAGTTCAGCTCCCACCGCCTCAGCCCCGCCCTGGCCCAATTAGATTGGCCTTCGGTGGCGCCCGTCCCGCCCCTGGCTAAGTCTCATTGGACATCGCGAAAGTGGCGGGTCGCCGGGTCCCCCGGGGGACGGAGCTTCCAGTGCTAAGGGACGGCGAGGCGGATCCCGGACGCGGCGGGAGTCCTGGAGGCGCCGCCAGCCTCAGGCGTCTCGGCCCTCGGGTCCTAACGAGACTCTGGGCAGCGTGAACGCCAGAGGTCTTCCTAGCCGTGACCCTAGGCAGCTTCCTCATCTGCCAAACAGGTCTAATACCCCTCATCGAGTGGTTTTTTAAAAAATGGAAGGTTTTAAGCTACACAAAAGATGTTACCATGGACAGCACGGGCCTCACGTCTATCAGCCCGGCTACAATAAACTACTTGCTTGGGGCCAGTTCTGGTTTAGGGTGAGAAAAGGCTTTTTTTTTTTTTTTTTTTTTTTGCCATGCCACGCAGCATGCGGGATCTTAGTTCCCCAACCAACAATTGAACCCATGCCCCGGCATTGGAAGCGTGGAGTCTTAACCACTGGACAGCTAGGGAAGTCCCAAAGACTAATTTTTATTTAGTTTTGGTACCTGTTGGCAAGATTCTAGTTCCTAAACTCAAGATTTAATATTCCCTTCCTTGGTAGCCTTCAGTTCTTTGCAATCAAATAGACTTTCTAACCTGGGGCCTAGTGCTCCCCATTCAGATCTAGCCTGCTTTCCTCTCCCTTCACAGCTCTGATTGGAAGGTTGGGGCCACAGATTAGTCCGCTTTCTCACAGGCTTCCCTTCCCATCCCAATCCTGATCCCTCTTCCATCCTTCTGGATGCCATCCTAAATCCACCGCCTGCAAACTTCCCAAATTTCCTCTCACTTACGCCTGTTAGTGTTCTCATCAGCATTCTCATTTCTTACATTTTTCTTTTATCTGTTACGGCCTTAGACTACTGAACCACCAAGGATCATTTCATTGCTTTCCTCCCTCTGCTCCAGGCCTACTTCCACGTAAAGGCATGAGGATGGGGGCTGTGCTGTCCCTAACACAGTTCCCAAACTAGAGCACCCTGCTTACTTAACTGAACACAAGGGCCCAGGCCACACCTTTCAGTAGGAAACAGTGGCTTTCAGACTGTCCCAGAAAACCTTAAAGATACTTCAGGGGGTTCATAACTGATTCACATCTTTAAAACGGCTGCAGGAAAAGGATACTCATTTTTGTGCACGTATATATGCCTGCAGGAAGGCTGCAGCGCTGCGCTATGGGCCGAGTTCATGCACACTGCATACAATGAAAGTACGTCAGGCAAGCAAGGCTGCGGTGTCTCTCTGCTCATGTTCATTACTCGTGCAAAAAGGTTTCATGTGTTTCAATGTGATGTCATTAATTTTCCTGTCATTATGATCAAGCCTCTGGACCTATTTTTAAGTATCTGAAATCGCAAGGTTAACTGTTACAAACCTGTCACCACTTGCATATACAAATCCAGCAGAATTTCCTCCAAACCAACAAAAATACAGAAATAAACAAGATTTTAAAGTTATCTTTTAACCCAAATTTTGTATTAATCAAAACTTCATTGTTCTTTATAAAAAAAATTGTTATAACCTAATTTACATAAGAAATTAAACAAATACCCAACTTTATATCAACTTAATCTATTGAGCTTAAGCAAAAATTTTAATTTGGGTAAAAGCTATGCTTCAAAACATTTAAAAGCCACTGCCCTAAGGAAGAAAGTTTTAGGATGAAGTGGCTTTAACCAGGGAAGGGAGTCTGGAGATAAACAATCCAGCAGAGGGCTCTGTGTAAAAATGTTTATTTGTACTAATGCTTAGAATACAGGAACTAAAGAAAGAAAGAAAAAAAAAAAAAAAAGACACCTCAACTCCAAAGTGACAGTGAATTAGGGCCTGCCCACAGCCAAGGGGAAGGACACTCCAGGGTGTCCTGGCAGGGACTGTCCCCGCCCCACTACTTAATGTGTCACCAGGCAGAAAATTGAAGAATCAGGGTGCGAAGACCTTACCAGCTGCTAGCGAGTGTGCCAGGGAAGAAAGGGATGTCTATGTGGCTTCCCCACCACCCAGGAGCCAGGATACACAGAGCAGGAGGCAGAGGCTCCCAATTCAGTTAAGGGCAGGAGCTGAATGCCCAGGTCCAGGAAGAACAAAAAGGGGTTTCGGAGGTAGGCTTTTTCATCGAGTTAAAAAACAGGCACATTATCCAACATCTCCCTGTGGCCCCCAAGCTGTTGGCCTGGCCCCTCTCCCCACAAAACCAAAGGGAATAGGAGGGGAGGCAGAAGACAGGAAATAACAAGGGTGGGGAATGCTTCAGTCACTAGAGACCAGGGCCTGTGACCGTGAGCCAGGCAAGCACAAGGAACAATTAGGTGAAGCTGCTACTCCCCCTTGGGTGGGGTGGTGGGAATGGGATAGAGCCAGGAGGGTGACCAAGAACATCCTGGCTCAGGCAAAGGATCCTGGGTAGCAGGAACAGAGAGCCGCAGAGAGCCACTCTGGGGGAAGGAGGCTGTGAGGCTAAGCAGCACAGAGGGCACCGGAAGCTTCTTGCAAGCTTGCTCAGTTCTCACTCCCAGCTGCTCTGGCAGAGGCCCCAGCCTGGCTCACCTCCAGGGGAAGGGAAAACCCTGGGGACCATAGTGGAGGCGGAGCTGAGAGAAGTGAGCTGCTCTCCCACTCCTTCTCGGAGGACACGGTTTGAACCCTGTGAACACCAGGGCCGGGGCCCAAGGCAGACAGAGTGAATGCACTTCATGGAGAACAGTGAGAAGCTGGGCCCACAGGTATGCCTTGGGGCAGTGCGATGCTCCGTTCTCCCTGAGGGCCTGGGGCCAGAGGCGGTCAGAGCTGCCACCTCAGCTTGCTGCTGCCAAAGGCAGGTTGGCACGACCTCCCCGAGGTTCTCTGGACTTGTGAAAGAGATTAGGAAGGGAAGGTGGGTATGAAAAACAGGAGAGAACAGCCCTAGATGTATGGGGGATCAAGGGTGGCCACATCAAGAGGAGTTCTGATTCTGGTAGATGGAAGCTTTCTCCTTCAGCAGGTCCAGACACAAGTGGCAACTCCAACTTCCTGCAGAGAAGCGTAACGGGGTTAGGAGGGGCCCCGCGCAACCCTCATCTGCTCTTCTTCTACTCCCCACACCTCACCTCCAGTAGCAGGACTGGCTACAGGTGGGACGGGAGATGTTCTGCAGTAGCAAAGTTTCACAGTTATCCTGAGCAGGGAGGAACTCTAGGTCTTCAAATATCATGAAAGATAATTCTCAATGGAGATATAAGAAATAATCGCCTGGACGCCTATTTCAGAATACAGACGCCCAGGCCCTCCTGGCCTATTAAATCAGAATCACTAAAGAGGACCTGGGTAGATATAACTTTTTTAAAGCTTTAAAAAGCTTTAAACTTGTGATTACAGAAGAACCAGACTTCATTCTCATGGCCCCAAAGGTTAGAATAAAGATCATGAATAGAGGCTCTAGAGAAACCCATATTGATTCCACGTAAGACAGCTTTCTGTGAAGACCACGGAAAGATGAGAAGGGCTCCCCACCATCACTAGGTGCCTGAGCAGAGGCTGAGGACCCAGAGGAAAGGGGGCCAACTATGATGACCCAACTTGTTGTGACCCAAGTCTGGTTTCATAGAAAAACAGGAAATAATGTCCGTTATAAGAAAAATAACTAGGGCTTCCCTGGTGGCTCAGTGGTTGAGAGTCCGCCTGCCGATGCAGGGGCCACGGGTTCGTGCCCCGGTCTGGGAAGATCCCACATGCCACAGAGTGGCTGGGCCCGTGAGCCATGGCCGCCTGCGCGTTCAGAGCCTGTGCTCCGCAATGGGAGAGGCCACAACAGTGAGAGGCCCACGTACCACATGCATGCACACACACACACACACACACACACACACACACAGAAAAATAACTAGCGCATACCTTGTTTATTAATATTTGCTATGGTTGGATTCTTCTATGCTTTTTTTTTTTTGAGAAACAAAATTAGCCCTTAATGCCTTGAAGTTATAAGCATAATTGTACATATGTGTATTCGAACATTATTCTGGGGGAAAGAATCCACAGCTTTTATCAGCTCTTCAGAGACATGTGACTCTCAAAAAGGTAAGATCCTTTCTGACCCAAAGGTAAATATGCAGCAGCTGATAAGCTTTTCTGCAAGTAGCCGGAGAGCGTTAACTACTTGAGGCTCTGTGAGCCACATACAGTCTCAGCCATATCTTTTTTTTTTAAAAAACCACCTCTCTTTAAAAATGTAAGTCGTTTTTAGCTTGTGAGCTATATATACTAGCTGCAGCTAGGTTTGGCCAGAGGGTCATAGTTTGCAAACCCCTGAGCTAGAGCCTAGACCATCTGACGGTTCTACGGGGCCCCCCCGCGAGCTGCCTGCAACTCTCCACTACCTCAGTGTCTGAGAGCACTTCAACAGGAAAGCCTTTCTACAGTTAATGTAGAATTGTGCCTGTGAACTGATATTTTATGGTTAGAAAACCCCAAAAAACACACTGCTTCTCCTCAAACATGGCATGACAGGTGAAACTTATAAACGCGGTATGACAGATGAAAAAGCTGAGTGCTCCCCTGCAGCTGCTAAAGGACCCTCAGACTTTGTTAGTGGCCTCCTTCTCTAGGGGGTGACAGCGGTCTGACCTACACTACAAGTCAGCCCACGTCACACAGTGAGCTACTTTCTCTCGCCTGGAGTGCTGGCCCACATCCTTTGTCACAGTAACAGCTACTAGGCATTTGTGTCCTCCTGAGTCAGCTTCTGAATTTCTATAAAGGAGGGGCTTCGGCACAGACACCTGGCTGGAAGAGGACTTGCAGCGAGGCAGCCACTTTTTGGTGTCATCCCTGGTTTTGTTGAAGACCCTCCATAAACCTGAAGCATCGTTAAGCACTGCTGGAGAGCCAGAGCGACCCACTCAGGCTCCAGGTTCAACTCCCTCCCCCACACTGGCAGAAACAAACGCTCACATCTGTCGAGAATGGAGTGCTAAAACTAGTCTCGCGTCAGACAAACTACGCACTGAGTTTCTTAGACTTGTTGGAGGAAAACAAATCTCTCCTTCTGGTAATTATTCTCTGCTCAGCATCTGTTTTCTCTCAGGCTGTCGATTTTCTGTGTTTGTAAATGTTATCTGGTGATAATGTACAAACATTAAAGCCTCAAAGCTGCAATGCTAGGAAAGCACTCTGAACTGAGTGAAGGCAATGCACCTACTCCCTAATCTGAAAGAATGTATCACTGATATGAGAACTCACTTACCATACAGGTGATTTTCCAAGTTACTAATAAAATACTTGTTCTGAGTAAGAGATCAGGGAAACCTACCTTCAGGAGGCTCAGACATAGACGGGGTGAGACAATACATGTGGTAGCCACGATCGCAGTCATCACAGAAGAGCAGCTGGTCCTAGAGAAGGCAAGATGGAAGAGGAAGGGGGGAGGTGAATGACTAATGGGCCTCAGTTGGGCCGCTGAGGACAGGCAGGAAGGAGGGCTTCTGCAGACACGGCTGCTAATTCCAGGAGGGGCAGGAGAGACGGCAGTAAGAACAGACATGGGACCCTCTGGACAGAAAGTCACCCAGTCACTACTGTCACCCCACCTGGACGCCACCAGCCACCTAACGGATCTCATGGCCTCCACATGGTTCCCTCCCCATCTGTTCTCCACAGAGCAGCCAAAGCTACCTTTTTAAAATGTAAGACAAACCACATCACTCCTGATTAAACTCTGACCTGATGGCACCTGCCTTCCAGTCTCATCCTTTACTTGCTCTCCCACTGCAGGAGGGCTCCAGCCGGCCACAGTGGCCTCAGTCCACCCAGTGTGCCCACCTTTAGGCCTTGTGCTGGCTACGCTTTCCTGGGAATACTTTCTCTCCAAATCTTCTTGAACTGTCTTCTTTGTATCATCCAAGCCTCAACACCAACATCGCCTCCTCAGAAAAGGCCTCTCTATCTAAATCAGTTATCCAGTTACTCTCTCCACATTACTGGTTTCATTTTCTTCATGGAGTAGTATAAAAACGTCACCCACTTCCTTGCTTATTGCTTGTTCCCGCAAGACTGTAAACCCCGTGAAAGCAGGGACCTTGCTTGTCTTTAGCGTGCTTATTGCCTAAAACAGTGTCTGACACCAAGTCGGTACTCAGTGAACACCTGCCAAACAAATCAAAGTTCCCACGGGTGGCAAGTACAGGACAAGCTGAGCAGGAGCGTGCTGGGGGCGGGGCGGGGGGACGGGACGACACACGCACATCGTTCTCGGAGGTGCCACAGATGTTGCAGCACTTGCACTCGATGCACTGCCAGCGGTAGGTCTTCACTGCTGCCATCATCACGGGGGTGAACTGGAGGCAGGACGGATGCCCTGTGGGGGGGAGCGAGTGAAACAGGCGGCCGGAGAACGGGGAGAAGCGAGGTGACCTGGTTGACCGTGACAGCCACTGGATGCCGGCAAGCCACGAGCCCCTCGGGGACTGGGTGCCGGCTAGGGCTGCCCCGGCCCGGGGTTGGAGGTACCTGAGCGGCCACAGTCAGAACAGGACACCAGCTCCTCGGGCTGTCCTGTCTTCTTGTTGATCTTGGAGTCCCCCAGGCAGAAGTCACAGTAGTTGTTGGGCAGGGCCAATCCATCGGGACCCTTCTTGGCTACAGGGAGAAAGGGAAGAACTTTCATGATACCCATGTGGGCCTCTGGGTCTCTCAACATCCCTGCAGGGAGGGCTTTTCATAACCAGGCCAACTCCTGTTTGCCCCACCTCTGACACCAGCTTACATTTCTGCTCCTCGGACCTCTGGGAAACCGGGGTGGGTGGCTGCGAGTCTTCCTTGTCCTCGCCCTCCTCCTCAGCCAAGTGGGAGTGGGCATAGTGGTAACTGAGGCCTGGTCGGTTCTTGTAACGTTTTCCACAAACTAAGCGCGGAGAAGATTGCAGAGAAAGGTGTCAGGATCCCAGAGTGCCCCATCCCTGCCCCTCTAAGCTGTGGGCTCCACCTGAGGCAGAGGTAATCACCCCCATCAGCTCTGCTCAGGGACAGGCCTTTAGTGACAGCCGCCTCCCCATGGCCAGGAACATCAGGCCTGGGGCTCTCCAGCTTCCATGGCTCTTCCCTACTAAACCCCAGCCCATGGCCACCTCTACTCCTCTGCGTAGGCTGTCTGGGAGGCTGAGCCCTTGCTCCATCACCGCCTGCCCTGGGAATAGTCTGGGGAGCTCCAGGTCAGGAGGGAGAGGAAATCTCTATAGTCTTGCAATATGGCAGGAAGGATGAAAGGTAGCAGAGACTCCAAACTTTTTTACCTCTCAGTAAATGAAGGAGGCTTATGCTACTCCATATATAACACAGCCCATCTCTGCCCAAATAAAGGAGCTAGGGGGTGGATCTCTTGGGGGTAACCTACCAACTGAGCCTGCTGGGGTGGCTGTCTCCCAGAGAAACTCAAAGACACTCCCACATCAGTGCCCTGCCCAACCCCCCACCCCCCACCCAGCAAGGAAAACAGATCCCCATGAGGCGTCTCGCAGTTTTGAGCAGTGATACCAAGAAGAGCAGGGGCAGCAGGAAAGGAACAGGGAAGGGATGGGAGGAGCGGGTGGCGGGATGGTGGGGAACGTTAGCTGACCACTGTGTGTCTGTTTTGGGGAAGGGGAGCGGAGGGATCTGTTTGTAACGGGTTCCTTATAATGCTCTTGAAGCCACCCCATGCAGTGGGCCTGAGCCGCCCTAGGAGCAACTTTGTGGGAGACAAGCAGTGGTAAAGGCAGCTTCCAGGACCGTGAGGAGTGGAGCACAATAGAAGGCCCATTGCTCCTGTCCCCATGCCATTCCAGAGACTTTAAAACTAGCATCACAGATGAGAAAGGCAGGAACAAGGGAGGAGGGAAAAAGGGATAGGAAAACCAAAAGTCTGAAAAGTTGAGAGAGCTACCTCTCTGGGGCGCTTTCGAGGTATGCTTTTGTTTGAAACTATCTGAAAGACAGAAAGAAAAGTCATGAGAAGAAGGCCTTGATACACTTGAGACAGGTGCAGCAGCAGCAGGAAAGCGGAGCAAACGAGAGAGAAACCCCAGCGGTGATGGTGCTCCCAGGGTGGAGGGACAGAAGTGGGGCAAGAGAGGGAAAAGGCGGAGAGAGCACAGACATTGAGGACATCGGTGGTGGACTCCTGGGGCCCTGACTTGACTGGGGCCAGCAGACCTGGATGCCACCTATTTGAGGCCAACCCTGCCTGCTGTGTGTGCCCCTCACGGGTACCCCCACCCCGAGGAGAGCAATCTCCCCCAGAGCATGCAGGGCTCACCCAACGTGTAGCAGAGGGGAACCAGTCAGCAGGCAGGACAAGAGTCCAGGCTTGTTTTACCACTTTGAACAAGGACACAACCTTCCCTCCTCTCATATCCTGAGGAGCTGGGTCCAAGGCAAGGATTACCCACCCACTCGTGAGGCACTCACTGTCACAGGCATAGGGTTTATCTCGATCCTCCAGGATGGAAGCGTCCAGCTTCTTACGGGCACTGCCCACACCTTTACCCTGTGAAGAAGAGCAAAAAGATGCCCTTAATAAGGTGTCTAGGCCTGAGGAGTTAGACTCTCCTGGAAGCTGGCTGCTCATCTCACTCAAGAGGGAAAATGGCAACAAGCAATAAAACAGTGGGACTCTGCAGGTTACCTGAGCCCCCAGGCTGCAGGTAGCACGAGGCCCCTCACCTTGGACTTCCCCTTGCCCCGACGCTTGGGAGTGTCTTCTTCATAGTCCTCATCATCGAGGTCATCCAGGAAGTCATCCGGTTCTAGGATCCGCTGAGTGGACAGGAAGATTAGGATGGGCAGAAATAAGGAACATCCAAAAGCTCCCCCGTGATGGGACTGGCCAAGGCCGCCCAGAACCTCCTGTGACCTGGCCCCTCCACTCCAGCCTCACTCCTCAGTGCTGTTCTTTCAGTGCTTTGGGCTCTCCTTCCTCTGCACTTCTCTTCATGTTGCTCCCCTAGCCTCGAATGCCTTTCCCATCACCTCCAAGTGGCCATCTCCCCATGTTTTCATAAAACTTTCCCTGATACCCCAAGTAGCTGTGGCCTCTCCTGCCTCTGATCTGCCACCTTAGGTGCATGTTAGTGGTGGTTCCCTTCTGACACCTCACTTCCCAGATTTAACTTAGAGCCTTCCTGCTTACGTGGGTGGCCTGGTGGGAAGTTTTTTTTTTTTCCCACTGATCTGCTGCAGCTTCCCTATATGTGAAATGGGCAACAATACCTATTTCGTAAGGTTGTAGAGACTGGAGATGATAATGGAAAAGCACTTAGCACAGTGCCTGGTATTTTTTTTTTTTTTTTTTTTTTTTTTGCCGTACGCGGGCCTCTCACTGTTGTGGCCTCTCCCGTTGCGGAGCACAGGCTCCGGATGCGCAGGCTCAGCGGCCATGGCTCACGGGCCCAGCCGCTCCGCGGCATATGGGATCCTCCCAGACCGGGGCACGAACCCGTATCCCCTGCATCGGCAGGCGGACTCTCAACCACTGCGCCACCAGGGAGGCCCTATTTTTTAGCTCTTATTATTTTTATGTAGTTTTATTTTCCTTGTTGGCAGAGACCAGGTCTGCATCACCCATGTAACCCCAGGCACCAAAAAACTTTGGTGGCAACAGAAGATGAATGAGAGTCTGTAGTTAGAAGGAAAGGAGCAGGAAAGACTGGAAGGTAACAGTGAAGTTCTCATTAAGGAATGGAGCAGGAACAGAACTCCAGGTGGCTGCCTCCAGGCCCACAGCTTCTACTTCTATTCTGATTACTGGGTGGCCTCTGATGAAGAGGAGACTGATTTCCATCAAAGTTCCCTTAACCACAGTGTTAATCTTGTACCTTCCGTGCTCGACTGTTCGTCACAGGAAACTCGCCCAGGCTGTCATCATCAACTCGGGGATCTGGGGCACCTCGCTTCTCCAGGGGGTCGGTGCGCAACAGAGCCTCTAAACTACTGCCGTCCTGAGAGATCAGCCCCTCCTTCTTCAGGGTCTGGTCTGTGTCTGCAGGCAAGGCCAGGAGGAGGTGAGGCTCAGAAGGGCTGAAAGCAGACCTCTCTGGGTGTATACAGTGCTAGACCAGCCACTAGCCAGTCACTGTCTTCTGGTCTCTAGCTGCCCAGGAACCAAGATACCGTGGTTCACTTGGCACCATAACTTATCTGTTTACCTGTCTCTTCTATTCGACTGAGTTCTTTACAGAAGGAATCACATCTCATTCATTTTAGTATCTTTAGGATCTAGCATTGGGCCTGGTACATAACAGGTGATTGGCAGGCCTCCTACTACACAGCAGGCTATGCCCCTGCTCAGGGAGGAGTGTGCTTTACCTGGTTTAATAGTTGGGAAAGAAAGTCTTGGATCCTCAGGAGGGTGGGCTCGCCGCTTTTTCCGCCAGCGCCGGGCAGGGTAGGAGTACAGCTGCCCAGAGGCCAATCCTGTGGAAGGGAAAAAGAGAGAAGTCAAGACCTAACCCTAGAAAATAATACCAAACACTTTCTGCATGAGTAGGCCCTGACTGAGTTCTAGAGCAAGGGAGGAATATGGACAGTGAGGGCCTGGGGACAGGGTGGGGACAAGAAAAACAGATGTAAGCTCAGAGGCCTTGGCTAACACATAGCTCTCCAGAAGCCCAACAAGAGCTTCAGCAGTGCAGCCCGGCAGGAAACAAAGATGCTTCATCCTCCCTGGGCTTCTAATCATGGGAAGACTATAATCATCCATGGGTGGAAAGCAGTAAGGAAAACCCTTTCAGCTGGCTCATCACCTAAGATGAGCCAGCTTCTTCCTCCTTGTGCTCCTGAGTGGACCCTCACCTGGACCCCGGTGTCGCTTTTCCATCCAGATATAACAGTTGCTCTGTGCTACTCCAGTCTGTGAGTCCAAGAAAGGCAGGCGCACGCTGCGCTCAGCACAGAGGCGGGCGTTGTAATTGTGGCACTGCTCCATTGCATCTTTGTAATACTGCTCCCCAAGGCTGCAGGAAAGACAAAGATCAGGTGTGTGTGTGTGTGTGTGTGTGTGTGTGTGTGTATGTGTTGGGCTGGTGCTGAGCTATCCCTTTCACTTGCCATCTGCTTCTCTAGAAGGCTCAAGGGACTTGGAGAGTGTCGCTCTGCTTTTATTTGCTACCATTTCTGCCTCATGGGACACCAAGCCCCTTCACTAAGCCATTATGAGGAAAGGTACTTTACAAATAAATTACCATCAGGAACACAGGATTTCATCATGTGTCTAATTGGACCTAAGTCTAACCCACAAAGAGGGGAAGAAAATAATGTTCATTCTGTGCCTCTCAAGAGTATAACCCTGTGCTAGCTAGGATGCTATTTCTCTTAACCCTCAGGATTCTGAGAAGCAGAGGTTAGCTCCTTTTTACAAATGAGAAAAGAATTCAAAAAGGTCTGAGGGACTTAATGAAACTATATTTAGCAAACTCTATACAAACTCTATCTATACAAACTATCTATACAATGAAATTCTACTTAGCCATAAAAAAAAAAGAAGGAAGCTCTTCGTGTACTAACATTAAACAATCTCCAAGATAACTAGAAAAAAAAAAAAAAAGTACAGGGCTGAGGAGTGTTATAGGATGCCACCATTTATGTAGCCAATTGGAGGAAAAGAAACTGTAGGCCTCCAAGGAGAAAAACCAGGTGACTAGGGGACTTTCTCCTATGTGCCATTTTATATCTTCTGAATTTTAAACTAGGTGTTTAGCCAACTAACTAATTCTATATACTAATTTTACAATCAACGGAAAACATCAGAAAATACTTGAACACTCTCGAAGCCTACTTTCTACTGAGTACCATTACACTGATACAAAACCTGTTTGCTCAAAGGCCTATCCTAGGCCCTTCTCCATTCTCACACCACCAAATTTTTTAGGAAAGAAACTTCCTGGACTCAAAAGATTCAATTTGAAATCTGATTTTTTAAAGTGCTTTAAAAAGCTGCAAAGCTGCACAGTGCCAGGAGTTATCTGGTTCTAAGAAGCATGTATGGGCTTCCCTGGTGGCGCAGTGGTTAAGAATCCACCTGCCAATGCAGGGGACATGGGTTTGATCCCTGGTCCGGGAAGATCCCACATGCTGCAGAGCAACTAAGCCCATGCGCCACAACTACTGAGCCTGCACTCTAGAGCCCGCGAGCCACAACTACTGAAGCCCGTGCACCTAGAGCCCGTGCTCTGCAACAAGAGAAGCCACCGCAATGAGAAGCCTGCGCACTGCAACAAAGAGTAGCCCCCACTTGCCGCAACTAGAGAAAAGCCCGCGCACAGCAACGAAGATCCAATGCAGCCAAAAATAAAAGTAAATAAATTAAGAAGCATGTATATAGAACCAATCTTGTTCTCATGCTTCAGGGTTTAAGAAGTACTTTAGTATGGGAACCTTAACTATATTCACATTTATATATCCAATCAATCTCAAAATAAACAAAATGAGGGCAGAGATGATTTCTTTCCCACAATATCCTCAGTACCCACGATGGTGTCTGAAACATCTTGACTAAGGAGTAAAAAGACCTGGCTTGGCTGCAAGGCACCACATAAACGTGGACATTTAATCAACCTACATGGACCTCAGGTTCCTATGCTATTGATTGGGGAGGCTGAACTAGATAAGCTCTGACATATTCTACAAGAGGGAGACTCCTAGCAAGAGAAGCTGAACCGAGGTCCTCTGCTGTTTATGTCCATAACTCATGCTACAGCAACAAACCCATCTCTGGAATCTGAGGGGGGCTTTCACTAGGCAGCCACAATAGACCACTTAGGCACAGCTTAGCATATTCCCAGCAACTGAAAAAGACACACACTGCACACACATCTTGTGACACCACAAGACAGCCTGGCTTGATTCAATGCACCGTAATGACTGTAATTTGAGGTAGGCATGAATCCTGTATTGAAGAGTAGAGCGAAGGGAACAGGCTCATATTTGCTCGCCTTTAGGAGGCAGCCATGTCCTCACTAAACAGAGGAAAACTGGATAAGCAAGGCTGAGTGCAGCAGCTCCTTTGTTTCCACTGATGGGAATTGACACTGACACTGTAAGTCAAATGGAAGGAAGGGCTAGACAGGCTGAGAGTTGCAAAGTCAGAACAAGGAAGCTGGAAACAGCTGGCGGGGATGGATGAGAGATGTTCTATCAAAGCTCTTGTGAGTTAAGTGGGATTTCGAAAGGTGGGGCAAACTGTGTCGTGAGGAAGAGAGCTGAGAATGAAACACCGGTTGGAGGAAGAAAGCATCTGATGAGGATAGAGCGAGAGGGAAGGAGGGAGATCCTTAAGAATCTAAGGCTCCTATTTCAAGAAATTTCAAGGTAACATCATTCTCCAGATCTCGTTACCTAACTCAGAGGATTTCAAAACCAGTCAGCAACCATAGCTATTTTATACTATTATTTTGCCCTAGTAAGACCCCTTAAAGATTGTTTCAATTCTGACACCGCATTTGGGAGGGACAGAAAATTTATAAACAGGGAAATTCTTCTCCCAGAACAAGATGCAAGTCAGAAAGGATGAGCTGGTAGTCCTGACCTCGATGTATAACCTCACGTGTCAGAGGACTAGGCACACCACCACCAAGAGAAGCGCCAGAAAAGCTCCTCTTTCCAGGATGAGAATGGTACAGGAAGACTGCAAGTCCCTTCTTAAAGGGCAAGTTCTGTAGGGAAACGTATTAACTGTGGTCCACAGCTCTCTACAACTAGAACTGAGGAGGAGAAAGTTGGTTTCTCATTACTGGTATTCAGGAACCAGTGGCTGGTGACCCTCACGATCTCTACAGTTCTTTAAAGAGAAGTAAGAAGTCATGCTCTATTTAAATGGCCAAACCCTCATTTCTAACATCACACAAAAGGGTTGCTAACCCTATGTCCCAGATGAAAGTCTTCCAACATAAAGAATCTCATTACGTGTAACTGTTAAACCTAGGCTAATCTGACATTGCCCCAGTACAGTAAGGTTTCCAAGGTAGAAGCTTTGATTCTTTTTCGAGAAGCATGAAACCTGTGTGAAACCTCCCCTTACAATGGGACGGGGGGAGTCAACAAAGAGAAAGGTAGGGAAACAAAGAAAGAACATCTGAGTCAGGAAGGATAACTATATAAGGATCAACAGCATCATTCCTAAATTGAGGGAAATGTCAGCTTGAAGAGAGAGCTGGGGAAACTGGAGTGGGCAGATCAGAGAGAAAGATAATAGTGCTGGGAGGAGGGGTGGCTGAAAGAGGCGGCAGGATGGAGCTGAAAGCAAGTTAAAAAAAAAAAAAAACAACCCACAAGAGGAGAGGGAGAAGGCACTTAGCTTAATGGAAGTGGGAAAGCATTCTCAAAGAAAAGGCTCCAGGCAGGGGGAGGGAGAGAAGCAAATGTACCCTTAAAAAGGGCTCTTGGCAAGAGTGGGGCTCAGCCCACCACAAAGACAGATGAGAAGCTGTGAGTCCTTTAGAAGAGTTCCCAAACCTTTACCTTGTCATTCAGTCAAAATCCAAAACTAGACACCTAGACAGCTCTCAATTTTCCTACCTCTGCAGCCAGCCAAACTTACCCATTAAAGGAGCTTGCGGTATTCGCCCACGGGGGGCAGGAACCCATTGCAAAATTCATTCAGATTCTTCTGCAGGGAGGAGGCTGGGTTACATCAAGTCCCAAGGCATCTTTAACTCACAGCGAACAGGCCATTCTCCATTTACCCAACAACCATTAACTTTAACCTTGCTCGAAATCTGCCTAGCCCAAGAGTACTGCAGAGCGAAGACGGCCGGCCTAGAGGCCCCTCTGGGCGGCAGGGCGGCCTGGACCGCGTCCGTCCAATGCCCGCTTTTGGATGGCTGGGATTGGGCGGCGCAAAGGCCCTATTCCCTGAAGTTCTTTCCCTCTGTATCTGCTCCTCAACAAATTCTTCCCAAGAATATTTTTGGTCTCGGGTACCTGATACTCAAGGACCACCCGCTCCCCGGAACATCACGGGGCTGTTTAGAATAAAACAGCCCAGAGTGCTTAACAGCGCCAGGGCTGCCGAGCCTGCTCCTCCAGGGCCGGTTGCGTGCAGCCGATGAGAAGGGGTCGGCGGCCGGGCCACTCCCGGGTCCGCCCTCTGCCCGGCTCCCCCGGACTGAGGCGCCTCGGGAGCGAACCCGGGACCGTCTCTCGTACGTAACAGGGGCGCCATACTCTGGAAACCCTCAGCATGAAGGCAGCGCCCAGACCGCATAGCCCCACAGGGAGGCTGGCCGTTAGGGGCTCCCGTGGGCCACCCTCAGGGCCTCCACAAGTTTCCAAAGAAGCGCAACGTCTTCTCTGGAGTCTCCTGTTGCCCTCCCCACTAGGAGTCGCAACAATGCCTTCCCGGGCACGTCCCTCTCTCCGCCTCGTCCCTTCCCATACCGCCCCCTGCTCCCAGGCCCCTTACAAGACCTCCCGGCCTAGGAGAGATCGAAACGGCCACTCACAGCTTCACTACATTTTCCACCACAGCCGCCATCTTCCCGGCTCCTCTCCCTCAGGCCTGGAGGCTCGGAGCCCGCAGCGCGCAGGCGTAGGGGCCGCACGGGGAACCAGTTTCCTCGTCCTTCTGCGCAGGCGCCGCCCGGGCGCGCGCGCCCGAGAGCGAGCGACGGAGAACAAGCAGCTTGCGGGTTCTCCCGGGCCAGGGAGACGAGGGACGAATGCGCAGGCGCGACGGAAACGGGCGCGCGTCCCGAGACTCCGGTTCCAGCTCTCCCTCTTCCACCTGGTGGAGTGGGAGGAGAGAGGGAGGGTCTGGGCCCGTCCAAAAATGAGAAGGTGAGAGGTTGGTGAGAACTGGCAGGCCCAGAGGTGGCCTAGATAGAGTTCATGCGTCCTGCTACCTCGCCGACCTTTCTTTAACCTCGTGGTTAACCCTTTACCCTCACTTACAGGCCAGGGGTTGGTGGGTACTCGAAGATAAGAGGAGTGAACAGTCCACTTGGGCTGCCAAACATGTGCCCATTTTAGGGAGGGCGAATTTAACTCTCAGAACCTGGCAGATCTTTGGCCTGAATATTGGGGGTCTGACAGAAGTTCCCCCACCTTCCTGCCACCATATCAAGCCACCAACTTAATTGATGCCTGCCTCTTCTCCCTTGCTTCCTACTTCCAAGCTCGTTCCCTCCATGAAGAACTTCCCTCCTGGGCTTCCCTGTTGGTGCAGTGGTTGAGAATCTGCCTGCCAGTGCAGGGGACACGGGTTTGAGCCCCGGTCTGGGAAGGTTCCACATGCCGCGGAGCAACTAGGCCCGTGAGCCACAGCTACTGAGCCTGCACGACCGGAGCCTGTGCTCTGTAACAAGAGAGGCCGCGATAGTGAGAGGCCCGCACACTGCGATGAAGAGTGGCCCCCGCTCGAAGCAGCTAGAGAAAGCCCTCGCACAGTAATGAAGACCCAACACAGCCAAAAATAAATAAATAAATTTATTTTTTAAAAAAAGAACTTCCCTCCTGCAACTATCTTCTGTACGATTCATTTCTCCTTCACTATTGAATCACGCAGGTTCATCAACCAATATGGCTTAGTATCATCTTTGAAAAAAATCAGAGCCCTTCCTTAAGCCCATTCTGCTTTTGATTGTCACCCCATTTCTTTTCACCCTATAAAAACACATATTCTGTTTATACTCCATATCTCTGTTGACTTATTTCCAAGTCTCCTTCTGCCCAGTTTAATGGGGATTTTGTTCCCCCAGTTCATTGAAACATCTAACAAAGACACCACGACCTCCATTTCAACAGATTTAGAGATTTCCTCTCTGTCCTTATCAACCTATCAACCCCCATGACACCAGTGACCGTTCCCTTCTTTTTCAAACTCTTCTCCAGGTCTCTGAGACACACACTCTTCTGGCTGTCCCCCTATCACACGGGCACACCTTCACAAAGAGGCTATCCTATCCTATCACAGAGGCTCACCTTCAGCCTCTTTTGCTGGCTCTCCATCCTCTCTTCCACCTGTAACTGTCAGAGCCCCCAGGGCTTGGTCTTTGGTCCTGGTAATATATCTTATTTCAGCAATTCTAAGATGCACCTATTCCCCACCCCGCCCCCATTTTTTTTTTTTTTTTGGCGGTATGCGGGCCTCTCACTGTAGTGGCCTCTCCCATTGCGGAGCACAGGCTCCGGACGCGCAGGCTCAGTGGCCATGGCTCACGGGCCCAGCCACTCCGCGGCATGTGGGATCTTCCCAGACCGGGGCTCGAACCCATGTCCCCTGCATCGGCAGGCGGAGTCTCAACCACTGCGCCACCACGGAAGCCCCCCCGCCCCCATTTTAATATTTCAGAATTAGGACACATCTTACCATCACTGTGCCTTAAAATGGTGTTTGGCAGATAAGAGTTGAGAGGTATTTTCATTGCCTACCCTGCACCAAACTTGCAGAACAGGCATCAGCGGCTTGGAAGGACACCCAGCAACAATCCTGGTGCACTCTTGTACCCCCAAATGATTGTGGGTATCACAGGTGACTCCAAAGCAGGAGTCAAAAGTATGCATTACAGCCTGAATGTTTGTGACCCCCAAATGCATATATTAAAGCCCTACCCCCAGTGTGATAGTATTTGGAGGTGGGGTCTTTGGGAGGTTATTAGATTTAGAGGAGGTCTGAGGGTGGGGCCCTCATGATGAGATTAGTGCCCTAATTAGAAAAGGAATCCAGAAATATCTCTCTCCATGAGGAAAGGCCATGTAAGGACACAGCAAGAAGGCAGATGTCTACAAACCAGGAAGTGGACTTCCACCAGGAATCAAATCTGCTGACACCTTGATCTTGGACTTCCCAGCCTCCAGAACTGTGAGAAGTAAATGTCTGTTGTCTGTGGTACTTTGTTACAGCAGCCTGAACTGTCTAAGACAGTGTGCGAGCCCTGAAGCTGAGCACACACATACCTCATGACTGAGCAATTCTGTCCGTGGATACATATATGGGAAAGCCTGTATGAGAATGCTCACAACGCATTAATTGTAATAACCTCAAACTGGAGCATCCCAAATGCCCACAGCACTAGAGTGTATTAAACAACATTGAAAAGAACAAACTATTGCTACACAACAACACGAATGAATCTCAAAAAATTTAATATTTGAATAAAAGAAACCAATTTTGAAAGAGGACATATCGTATGATTCCATTTATATCAAGTTATGTAAACAGACACACTAACCTATGGGGATAGAAGTCAGGAAAGTGGTTCCCTGTGGAAGATAATAACAAGGAGGGGGGGGCACTGTGGCTAGTAATGTTCCTTTTCTTCATCTGGGTTACACAGGTTTATTCACTTTGTAAAAATTCATTGACCTACACAAGATTTGTGCACTTCTCTGTAGGTATGTCTCAATAAAAATTTTTAAATAAAAAATATTAGAAATGATAAGTAGGCTAGTTCTCTATTATTGGAAAGGCAGTTTATAAGCCCAGCACAAATGGCTTTCGATTCTTTTAGGATTCTTTTAAGAAATACTCCATCACTGAACAACAGATACTCCCTATGCTCTGAACCAGTGACTGATATACATATAGTGTTACTCTTACAGACAGGAACCAAGGAGTGGAAGTCGGGATGCAGCCTCTTGCAATCTCAACTAATGACTCTTTTGCAAAATGTTTGTTTTCTGTTTCTGCCGCTCAGGGCTCTGGCTGACCTAGAGCCTTTAGGACCCAATGAAGGAATGCTTCCACCAGGGGGCGCAAAAATGTTTTCTCTGAATTAGGATCTGAGACTGCCAGTGGGCTATTTTGAGTTCCACCTGCCACTGGGCAAAGTAAAAAGTGGGTACCATTGTTGTCTGGGGTGACTGATTTTAATTCTCTAGGGTAAATAGGATTGCCGTTACCCAGTGGGGGCATGGAGAAATATAAACAAAACCCAGGGGATCTGCTTAATATTATGTTCAGGGATGGGAATACCCTGACGATCCAGTGGTTAGGACTCGGCGCTTTCACTGTGAGGGCCCGGGTTCGATCCCTAGGATCCTGCAAGCTGCGTGGCAAAAAAAAAAAAAAAAAAATTACATTCAGGGAGACAGGCTCCTGATTGGGTATTTTTCAAAAAATTATTTTCTGGGGCTTCCCTGGTGGCGCAGTTGTTGACAGTCCGCCTGGCGATGCAGGGGACACATGTTTGTGCCCCGGTCCAGGAGGATCCCACATGCCGCGGAGCGGCTGGGCCCGTGAGCCATGGCCGCTGAGCCTGCGCGTCCGGAGCCTATGCTCCGCAACGGGAGAGGCCACAATAGTGAGAGGCCAGCGGACTGCAAAAAAAAAAAAAAAAAAAAAAAAAAAATTATTTTCTTTCTTTCTTTATTTTTGGCTGCGCTGGGTCTTCGTTGCTGCGCGCGGGCTTTCTCTAGTTGCAGAGAGCGGGGACTACTCTTCGTTGCGGTGCGCGGGCTCTAGGCACGTGGGCTTCAGTAGTTGTGGCTCACGGGCTCAGTAGTTGTGGCTCGGGGGCTGTAGAGCACAGCCTCAGTAGCTGTGGTTCATGGACTTAGTTGCTCCGCGGCATGTGGGGTCTTCCCAGACCAGGGCTCAAACCTGTGTCCCCGCATTGGCAGGCGGATTCTTAACCACTGCACCACCAGGGAAGCTCACCTGATTTTTTTTTTTTTGCCCACCTGATTTGTTATTTAATTCCAACCTTCCCACTGAATACAAACTAAAAAAACAGAGGAAGTGAAAAAAAAACTTAAAAGCATTGACAAACTAGTAATATAGTGACGAATTCCTGAGCTAAAATTTAAGAGGTTGAAGCCCAGAGCTATAAGCCCAGAATTCAAGGCAATTTTTGTCCTGGGGACATTTACTGATCTGGAAGATATAACTGTGAAGCTAAGCTGTTGTTTGGTGGTCTTTGGTGGGGAAGGTCAAAATCAAAACCCAGAGCCTGCCCAAGGTAGAAGTCAGATACCCTACTACCAATACATTAACACTTTAAGATGGGATCCTAACTTCTGTGGACTAGTAGGTCCAGAATCATATTATCCAGGTGGTCCAGGGAAGCTCAAGCCTTGAACTTGGATTAAGTGGACCCATCCTTATAATGCCCCTAGTCACCTAGCAGAAAGAAGCATATTTGGGACCAAGCAATATCCTTTCTGAAAGAATGTACTGTCATCCAAGGCCTCAAATTATTTCTAAAAATACTTTTTCAGATACAATATCCAGCTCTTAGTCAAAGATAATCAGGCACACAAAGAAACAAGAAACCTTGCACAAGAACTGACTGCAGGCCTTCCCTGATAGTGCAGTGGTTAAGAATCTGCCAGCCAACGCAAGGGACACGGGTTTGAACCCCAGTCCAGGAAGATCCCACGTGCGGCAGAGCAAATAAGCCCATGTGCCACAGCTACTGAGCCTGCACTCTAGAGCCCGGGCTCCGCAACAAGAGAAGCCACCACAATGAGAAGCCCACGCACCGCAACAAAGAGTAGCCCCTGTTAACAGCAACTAGAGAAAGCCCGCACGCAGCAACGAAGACCCAACACAGCTAAAAATAAATAAAATTAAGAAAGAAAAAAAACTAACTGCAAACAATATAAAGCACAGATTGACCCACACAGATTTAAGATGCTGGAATTATCTGATACCAACCATAACATAACACTGCTTATTGTGTTTAAAGAAGATAAAGACAAGTGTAAAAATATCTGCAGGCCACAAATTTCCATTAAGAAGTGTCACAACAGAATTTTTAAAGAACCACATAGAACTCCTCCAACTGAAAAATACCAACACCAAAATTAAGAACACAATAAATTGGTGAAAAAGCGAATTAGGCACTGCTGAAGAGAGAATGAGTGTACTACAGGATACATAGGAAGACATTGTCTTGTCCTTAATACAGCATGGAAGACAAAAGAAAAGAAAATACAGAATTAGACTAGAAACATAGAGGATATATAGAGAGATCTAAGATACATTTAATTGGAGTCCCAGAGGGTAAGGAGAAAGAAAGGGGGTAGAGGCAATATTTAAAGAGAAAGTGATCAATAATTTTCCAAAAATAATGAAATACACAAATTCACACGTTGCAGAAGCCAAATAAAGCCCAAGCAAGCTAAAGAAAGACAATGGAAATAAATACTGAAGTGTCATGATGTCTGCAACTTACTTTCAGAAGGTCAGAAAAAAAGTTTTTATATTAAAGAGATAGAGCAAATGAGGGAAAATGGTAATAACTGGCAGATCTAGATGAAGGTGTACGGGTGTACACTGTACTATCCTTCTAATACTTCTATGGGTTGGAAATGCTCCAAAATAAAAAGTTTTGGGGAAATGTCTATACAGGGAGATCCTCCAAGAACTCAAATTCTTTAAAAAAGAAGGTTTAGGACATGTCACCTGGTAAAGAAGCCTGAACAGGCAAGATGCAGGTTGAAGGCAAAGGTATCAAGAACTGGGTAGTGAAGAAGGGAGGTTATTCATACCAGACAAAGCTTTGTTGTAGAAAAGTCTACATATATTTCTTTTCTTGTTGTGTCAAGTGTATTTTTTATATATTTTAATTCTCCCATTCTTCTCTCTTTCTCTCCACTCTTGTGTATAGGGTATATTGGTGGTAATTAACTTTACAGTGTAGTTTATAGTTTGCAAAATATTGAGATGGGCTGGTAAAGGAATTGCAGGGGGAATGGACATCATCTCAAAATCCTGGACTTGGAAGTGGATGTGATCATTGACAAGATTGTGAGTTGTCTCCCTTTGGGAAATGAGTGAATGTATTTTGGACAGAAAGAGGCATAGATGTATTATACCAGGGATTATATATATATATATATATATATATATATATATATATATATATATATATATATATATATATAAAATAATACCTATGATATTTTTAAGAGTAAATACTGGATGTTGGACATCTAAAACAGTGGACTGTAGGGATATTTGTCTTTTTTTTTTTTTTTTTTGGCTGTGCCGTGAGGCTTGCGGGATCTTAGTTCTCTGACCAGAGATTGAACCTGAGCCCACAGCAGCGAAAGAGCAGAGTCCTAACCACTGGACCACCAGGGAATTCCCGTGGCATATTTGTCGTTTTTTTGGCTGTCCAGCGACAACTTGTCCTCCTATTTGTGGGAGGTGGTACCTGTAGGATATGTATAACACTATCCAAGTTGAAGAGGGAAAGTCCTTCACTCCGCCTCTGGCTGCCTTGGTGAAGCAGGTATCCCGAGTTTAGTCTGATGCTTCAGTTTCGCCATCTAGTCCCCTTTCTCCACCCAGACATGGCAACCCTGAGTGGTTTCCCAGGGTCCTTGGTCTGATGCCTGATGCAAGGTAGGTGGGGAGCACTTTCAGGGGACCCGGGACAAGAATGTCCCTCTTTCATGGCCACTCTGTCCTCACCTCAGGTCCAAGCTGAGGTGCCTTCTTCCAGCTGGGTGAAGCTATAAGGAAGGTGTCCTTTTTCTTGTCTTCCCCTCCTGGGCAGATGGGGACAAGCCACTCAAGCACTGAGGGGGAACCTGCAGGTAAGACGGTGCTGGCCTTCAGCTCCCCACCCTTTGCCTTCACACTTTACCAGGGTCTGAAACTGAACCCCTGTTGGGGGAGAGGGTTGCAGTTGAGTACAGGCTTTGGGGTCTCACAGTGGGTTCTAAATCTCTAAATGATGGCAAAAATTTCAGATTAAAAACAAAAATTTTGGTGGAAACGTAAAATGGTGCAGCTCCTATGGAAAACGGCAGTTCCTTAAGAAATTAAATATAGAATGATCATGTGATCCAGCAATCCCACTTCAGTGTACACACCCAAAAGAAATGAAAGCAGGGACTCAAACAGATATGGGTACACCCACGTTCAGAGCAGCATTGTTCACAATTGCCAAAGACAGAAGCAACCCAGGTGTCCATTGATGGATGGATGGATAAACAAAATGTGGAATATACAAACAATGGAATATTATTCAGCTTTTTAAAAAATATTTTTTATTTATTTATTTTTGGCTGCGTTGGGTCTTTGTTGCTGTGCGCGGGCTTTCTCTAGGTGTGGTGAGCGGGGGCTACTCTTCGCTATGGTGCGTGGGCTTCTCATTGCAGTGGCTTCTCTTGTTGCGGAGCACGGGCTCTAGGCGCGTGGGCTTCAGTAGTTGTGGCTTGCAGGCTCTAGAGCACAGGCTCAGTAGCTGTGGCGCACGGGCTTAGCTGCTCCGCAGCATGTGGAATCTTCGACCAGGGATCAAACTCGTGTCCCCTGCTTTGGCAGGTGGATGCTTAATCACTGCGCCACCAGGGAAGTCCTCAGCTTTTAAAAAGAATGAAATTTCAACACATGCTACAGCACAGATAAACCTTGAAGACGTCACGCTAAGTGAAATAAGGCAGTCACAAAAAGACAAATAGGGAATTCCCTGTGGTCCAGTGGTCAGGACTCGGTGCTTTCACTGCCCTGGTTCAATTCCTGGTCTGGGATTGGTCAATTCCCATAAGCCGTGAGGCTCAGGCAAAAGAATAAAACAAACCCCCAAACTCAATACCGTATGATTCCACTTGTATCAGTTCCCTAGAGTAGTCAAATGCATAGACACATAAAGTAGAAGGGTGGTTGCCAGGGGCCGGGGCAGGGGGTGTGGGGAAATGTGGAGTTAGTGTTTAATGGGTACAGAGTTTCACTTCGGGAAGATGAAAAAAGTTCTGGAAATGGATGGTGGTGATGGTTGCAGAATAATGTGAATGTACTTAATGCCACTGAACCATATGCTTAAAAATGGTTGAAATGGGGCTTGTCTGGTGGCGCAGTGGTTAAGAACCCGCCTGCCAATGCAGGGCACATGGGTTCGAGCCCTGATCGGGAAGATCCCACCTGCTGCAGAGCAACTAAGCCTGTGCGCTCTAGAGCCCGTGCTTCGCCGCAACTAGAGAAAGCCTGCATGTGGCAACAGAGACCCAACACAGCCAAAAATAAATAAATAAATAAATAAATTTTTAAAATGGTAAATTTCGTGTTATATATGTTTTACCAGAATAAAAAAAAACGCATCACCTTTTAAAAAAAAAATCAGTGTAGTCAAGAAAAATGCCTCCTGGTCTAATTCTGCCTCTGCCTCTGGTATGAAATCTCTGCCTAGAGGTAGAAAAGGCGGGGGGTGAGGTGGGAGTCTGAGATTTGTAGGGTCAAAAGGATGGAAAAGAACCAGCAGAGAATGGAAGAGGGGATCACCGAGGGCGGCATTGGCCTCCAGCTGCCCACGTGGTCTGTACCAGTCAGACACCAAGCCCCACCCCAGCACTTTCCCCTCCTCTCGGTCCCCACTGTCCCCACGCGGAGCCAGCCCTCTTCCTGCAACGGCTCCTTCCTCTTTGATCTTTGGCCCGTCTCCCACTCAGCCTGGCTGGTGACCCTTCTAAAACCTGGGTCTGACCCCACGTCTCTCCTGCTTTAACTCTTTCAGCAGCTCCCATGGCCTCAGCTTCAGCCTTGCAAGCAGAACTGTTCTAAGCCGACTCCGACCCAGTTTTCCAGCTTCACAGTCCTGCCTTTCCCGAGCCCCGGGTTCCTTTATGTCTCACACCATGACCATGTTTGAATACCTTCCGTGTGCAAGCTAATAAACGTTATCCCTGATTTGCTTAACAACCCTGCAAGGCTGTTAGGTAGGTATCACTGACTGCATTTTAGAGACGGGGAAACTGAGCCTCACAAGGCTAGGTTGGACTCAGAGACCTTTGCTCTTTTTGCCACGTGTCAGATCCTCTCTGTCATTCACTCTGGTGCCTCAGTGCCTTTGCTTGTGCATGAGCATAAGTCCGTCAGCCCTCAGGTTTGGCTCAGAATCACGACACCGCTGCACCTTTGCCCCAGACATTACCGATCTTGGTGTTTTCTTCATAGTGTTCAACACTATTGGAAATTTACTTGCTTACAGATTTGATATCCTTCCCCCCACTAGACTGTGAGCTCTGGGAGAGCAGAGGTTGCATCTGTCTGGTGCCCCAGCACTTGGAGCATGTCTGATGCACTGCAGGTGCTCAATAAGCAGCGCTGATGAGATGGGTCTGCTGATGAGCAAGGCTGATCCCTCTCAGCCCCAGGCCCAGCCCGCCCTCCTGTGTGCTCCCTCAGTCCTCTGACGCCTGAGAAGCTGTTGGTTCCACTGCACCAGGCCTGTGGTTATTCCTTGGTTCTTGGGCCTCCCTGACAAAGCCCAGCCCCCAGGGCCAGCTCCTGGCCTACTCCGGTGCTTGGCCGCCTCTTGTCAAACACCCGAATTAATGTCAGAATATCCCCAATTGGCACTTGGTTCGTTCCTGCTTCATTCTCACTATGGGCTAGGAATGAGGTACCATCTTCCAGAAGGCAGGCCCCGCCCTGTTCAAGGCCCTCTGGGGCTGGGGTCTCCCCCAAGGTCAGCCCACAGCTCCCAGAGCCTAGCCTGACTTCAAGAGGAGCCTACGGCAAGCACAAGTACCAGCAGCAGCAAGTTTTATTGCAACCAGAATCCCCTGGTCATGTGGGAGGGGTGGGATGGAGGGACATGGGTCACTGATGCCATATTCCCAGTTAAGGACACAGAGCCAAAGATCCAGCTGGCTGTGCCCCACGTCTTCCCTCACCCTCCGCCTCCTAGCAGGGCGTTGATGGGGCTGAGGCAGAGGGAGGTGAAAAGCAGAGTCCATTTCAGCAGAGCCTTAGTCCAAGGGGTCTGAGGAGCCGTTGGCGGTGGGGGTCCGGGTGGCCCAAGAGGCACAGGGCACTTTGGGCTGACGTCTACACATATCCTCGTGGGGCTTAGGGGAAAGCAAAGAGGCCACTCTGTCCACGGGGAGAGGGTGGGAGGGAGGGAGACAAAGGCTCAAAGTGAGAAATCACTGGCCAGCAACCACGCAGGTGGGACCTTGGGACCCCAACTTCTAGATCAGGGCCGTGTCCACCAACTGCCTCTGGCATTCACCCCAGCCTGGCCATTCTTGGGTCCTATGTGGGGATCTGCAGGTGGCCCAGGTCCTGGTCCATGATCTGGAGAACGTCGTCCAGGATGGAAGGCCCCAGGTCTACGTGCAGGGAGAGCAGGGAGCTGGCGTGGGACAGGAAGGGCTCCTCAGCCCCAGACTCGGGGCTCAGCCCACTGTGGGCCGAGGCAGCCTCTGGAATCCGCCAGATGTCCACACTCCCTGCCTCCTGCGGGGAGGGCTCTGGGGAAGGCTGAGGGGTCTCCAGGTGCAGGCGAGGGGGTTTGGGTGGGGCTTGGGCGGCAGGCAAGGTGAGCGCCTGGGGCCCGCCGATGACCGGGAGGGAGATGGCGTTCTTGAGCAGAGGGGACGGCCCGTCAGGGAGCTCCCGCCCATACAGGGTGGCCGTGCGCGTGAACTGGAAGGGCAGCTCAAAGCCACCATCCTCCTCGGCCTCCTCGACCGCCGTCCCCGGCAGGAGGTGGAACTTGCCTTGCAGGAAGGAGATGTCACCGAACATGTCACTGCCGCCACCACTGCCGATGTGAATGGTGTGGCGGAAGTCCCCCAGTGGCGGGCTGATCATGTCTGCGGACAGCAGGTCCCGCAGCTTCTCCTTCTTGCCTTTGCGGCTGCCGCGCTTCAGATAGATGGGCACCTTGGTGGACATCGCGACCTCACCACCCAGGCCGGGAGAGTCTGCTCGCAGGACCGCGGCCTCCGCTGCCTCCTCTCACCACCCTCAAGAAACACCTAGAGGGAGGTTTCCAGACACCAAACACTTGCCAAGTGCGTGTGGTGTGACCAAAGTTGGCCCAAGGAATTTGGAAAAGAAAGATAAACGATCAATGAAGTCAGAGGATCGAGATAACAAAAATCACTTTCTCCCAAGAGGGTTGAAAACTCGTCTGAAAACTGGAAGCAGGAAGGCTCAGAGCTCGTAGGCAGTGGTGCTCTCTGGGCTCGTCCTCGCCAGCTTCTCTCTGGTCCAGGGCTGAGGAGCTGAAACATCAAGGGTACAAGTCAGGGACGGACAAAGGCAGAGGCATCCGTCTCGTTTCTGGGTCTCTTTCATCAGCCCTGGGAGCCCACGTGGGGCTGCACTCCCGTGGGGAGCCCTCCTGGCCGAAGCCTGTGTTCACTCACGGGCTTGTTGCACCTCAAGGCCTGGATCAGAAGCGCCAAGCCCCTCCCTCCATAAGTGGGGAACCGAAGCGACAGGACTGGAGTCACATACGAAGCCCTGGCTCTGGTCTCTTGCCCTGAATCCCCAGCTCTGCTCATTACTGTGGTCTGCACTCAACTGTGCCCAAGACATGACCAGTGCCAAATTGTCTGGGGGTCTCACAGATTTGTCTCAGCTCCCGACCTGACGGAGGATTGAGATCTTGTAACCTCTGTCTCCTCCTCCCAGGCCTGGCACAGCAGGAGTTCAGCCAACAGTGCCTAACAACCCACACCTCCCATTTGGCCCAATCACATCCTACTGGAAGTGAGGTCACCTGCTCAGAGCTTTCGTTTTCTCCTCCTCTCCGTTAGGAGTTCCTTATGGGCAGGGCCTAAGCTTAATGTAGTTTCTGCCCCTCCTCCCTGCCCCAGCGCCTAAGGGGAAGATGGAATGGGGGATACAAATATTTAGGGGGTGGCAGCTCTGCTCTGTGCCTGGAATTTCGTTGAGTTCTTTGCACACACATCTCATTTAATCATCACAACCACCCTCCTATCATTCCCATTTTAAAATTAGAGCTATCAGGGAACTCCCTGGTAGTTCAGTGGTTAGGACTCGGCGCTTTCACTGCTGTGGCCGGGGTTCAATCTCCGGTCGGGGAACTAAGATCCCACAAGCCACCAAATAAATAAATAAACAAACAAATAAATAAATAAATAAATAAAATTAGAGCTATCGGACATTTTGGAGGGATTCCCATAAGGCATTGCAGAGAGAGAGAAGAAAAATGAAAAAATGCAGTCTAGAAGATTCCATTTTGTGAAAACATTGACCAGCTCTCCTCCCCACTCCCTGAACATGCATGTATGTGTACCTACATATACAGGTCTGCATAGGATTATATTCGATATAGGAACAGAGAAGAATATAGAAGGCTGGCACTAGGTTGTCATATGGGCTACCTAGACTGGGGTAGAGGGCAGGGATGGGGTGTGGGGCTTGTGACATGGGAGGAAAGTTGTCCTCAGAAAAAATTAATATCGGGGGCCCATTACTAAGAAACGATATATGTAAGCCAAATATGAAAGGAAGGTCACCAAAATGTTGATGGTGGTTCTCTCAAAGTGGTAGAATTTCAAGTGACTTCCCTCTCTTTCTTGTTCATACTTTTTATAAGCTCAAATTCTTTTTTTTAAAGGAACTCCTTTATTTATTTGTTTGTTTGTTTGTTTATTTATTTTTGGCTGTGTTGGGTCTTCGTTTCTCTGCACGAGGGCTTTCTCTAGTTGAGGCAAGTGGGGGCCACTCTTCACTGCGATGCGCGGGCTTCTCACTATCACGGCCCCTCTTGGTGCGGAGCACAGGCTCCAGACGCGCAGGCTCATCGGCCATGGCTCACGGGCCCAGCCGCTCCACGGCATGTGGGAACTTCCCAGACCAGGGCTCGAACCGGTGTCCCCTGCATTGGCAGGCAGATTCTCAACCACTGCACCACCAGGGAAGCCCTATAAGCTCAAATTCTTAATAAGAAGCATGTATTATTTATGAGCACGTATTATTCATGTAGTCAGAAAAAATAAAGATCTTTTAAATGTGGAAAAAGTAACTACACTCTGGAAAGGTGTCGTGCAGGTTTGACAGAAAAAGGAAGCGGAGCAAGCACTTCCTCTAGTTCCCACAGTGGGGGATTGGCCTGATGTGTAGAATCAGAGCAGGGAAGGCAAAGAAACTTGTCCAAGGTCACCCAGCAGGTAACTAGATGAGCCCACTCTCCCCAGGCCAACAGGGGCTGAGCAGGTGGGAAATCACTGGGGAAGCACCGAGCAGCAGCAGGGAGGCCTCTGCCAGTTCCTCTGCCCCATTCTTCACCCAGGGCCAGGCCGGGCAGGGCGAGGGAAGTGTGAGGGAACTGGCAGGAGGGAGCAGGAAGGAGGAAAGAGGATGCAGGAGAGGCTGAGTCCCAGCCACACCCACCCCCAGACCAGGCCCTTACTCAGGAAACCCCACCCCAGGACCGGACACCCTGGGTCAGTCGAGCTGAGCCACAGAGACCGACATCTTGCCCCTCCCAGAGCACCTGCAGCTTAATAGGAAACAAAGGAATGACTCTCCCGTGGCAGAATTCCAGCTAAGCTTGGAAGGAGCTGGAGAGAGGGAGAGGGAGGCAGGGAGTGCTCTGAAGTTGAAGTCTTGGACTCCCATCACTCCTTTATCTAACAAACATTTATCTGTGCCCACCATGCCAGGCCTGGGGGCATGCTGACACACATCCTATCTGTCCCCTTGGCAGGAGAAGTCTTGGGGTAGCTTTTCCTTCTTTTTCACTCACGGAGTGGGGGGCTAACTGATGGGATCTGCCCAGAACTTGGGCCAGTTCCCTCCCATCATTCAGGGGTGCCAAGACAGCCTGAATGTTTCCACAACAAATCCAGCGTCCCTGACAGCTCTCTTGCTCTGAGCCAGATGTACCCACCCAATTCCAGATGTGGGGAGAACTGAGGCTGGGGGGAAGGGTTGGGCCAGCCTCAACCACCAGGGGAGAGCTGGGAATTGCAACCGTCAAGCCCCAAGTATTCAGATTTGGCAACTACAAGACCCCAGGCTCCAGCTACCCTTGCATGGTTTCCATTTTAACGTCCCAGGCACAGCACGGTGGGTGTCATTACTGGCCTTTACAGAGGCAGAAGCTGAAACTCAGAGACGTTAAGCAACTTTGCTGAGGTCACCCAGCTAGTAAGAGGAAGAGTGGGCACTAGTACGTAGCTGGGTCCCAGTGGCTCCGATGCAGTGGACCATGTCAACCTCTGTGAACTGCTTGGGGAGCAGGAGAGAAATAGGCTCCCACCTGGGCTGGGGCCACCGGGTCCCCAGGCCTCCTCCATTTAAGTCCTACCTCTTGGTTGGCCCCCTCTCTCAATTTGCAAGCGTCCAGACATATGAGAATGAGTTCTCTATTAGGACAGGGCTCTGGGGGCCTGGGACAGGGGGCTTCCTGCAGCTTTGGGAGGAGCAGATGGGAGACATCCCAGCTCTGTGGGCTTGCTCTGGAAGGAGCCTGGGGCCTCCTTTAGAGAAAATGACTTCCTGGATGCAGAACCCCTCCTGTCACAAGGAATACTAGGCCACTCTCCACCAGGAGTGTTCAAAAAGCAGGCCTCTGACCTTGAACCCATCTCTACCTGGAACTCACCCTAACCTTGGGAAGACACCTTTCCTCTCTGGGCCTCACCTTCCTCGTCTATGAAATGGGATGACAATAAAGCCATTACCAGGGGGCTACTGGAGACCCTACTGCCATACCGCAAGTGAGAGAGAGCGCCGATGTACAAAGACAGGGTTAGCGGGTCACTGTCAGCCCCGATATTTATTCAGCAAATAGCTGTAGGGCCTTCCTCAAGCATTTTGGTTCTCCGGGGACAGTGCTTCAAACAAGACCAAAAATGAACAGCCCCCGAGCGGAGGGGTCCGCCTCCGCCTGCCGGCCAGGACTTAGCCTGCCTGCGTAGAGTCCCCCTCGCTGGCAGCGGGGTCTCCCAGCGTCGCTGTGCGGAGCGGCGCTCGGCTCCGCGGCCACTAGGTGGCGCGCGCTCTCCCTCTACTGCCCCTCGTCCCGGAGAGGTTCCCGGCGCGCACCCGGGTCTCCAGAGCGTCTCCTGCTCCAGGCGAGCGTCCCCCAAGGAGCCGCACGTTGACGGACCAGGTGAGGATTGTCTGCAGGATCTTCTTCTCTTGGGGGGTTCTGGTCTCACAACCCGACAAAGCGGGGAAAAGGGAGAGATCCGGGACCCTGCCCGGGTATCCAAACTCAGGGAGGAGCCTCCCCCGTGCTTTCCGGCCTGGGCGATGTCCGAGTGTCCGCTCGGCTCAGGGCCAGAGCTCTGGCGTGCAGCCCCCGCCCCTGGCTCCCGTGGGTCCGGCTCCTCAGCCCCAGCTCGGGTTCCGGCGCCGACCCCTCCCAGCCCTCTGCCCGAGTGCAGCCCAGCGCAGTCCGGATCCGTTTCAGGACACTCGCGGCCACGGCTAAAGATAGGAGGACACCTCACCATCGACTAAAAATACGACCCTGAGCCCGGGCGGGGATGGCGGCGGGAGGGCACTCCCGGGTCCCGGGGTGGGGGGCGGGGGCTCTGGCGCAGTGTGGAGGGCTGGACCGGGAGTTCAGGTTCGGGATGCGCGGCGCCCCGCAGGCCGAGGGGGAAGCGGGCGTGGCCGCCGGGACCAAGGCGCGGGCGGGAAACATGGTGCAGCCCGAGGCACCCGGGAAAGGATCTACGTGGAGGTGAGTCGGGGGCTGGGGCGCGAGCTGGGATGGGGCGCCTCAAGGATGGGCCTTCCTAGGAGCCGCGGTCGGGCCGCAGAGTCCCGGCCTGAACTCACCTTGAGCGCGTTCAAGCGACTGACCGGCGGGCGCCGAAAGCTCAGGAGCTGGACCGCGCGGCGATGGGACAGACCTGGGCTGTGAACTTACAGTGCTGACAGTGGCCCCTAAAGCCCCGCCCCCTGCCGCGGAGCCAATGCCGGGGCCGCCCCAACCAGGCCCCGCCCACAGCCTCGCCCTACTCCCTGGGCCGCCTGGGCTCCCCCTTTGGAGGCGCAGCGCGGGGGTCCAGCAGCCGTGCTGGCCCGGGGGTCCAGTCCAAGCTCGGGCGGCTGCGGGCCAGGCGGCGTCGGGTGCCCGGGCTGGACTCCGCGGACTCTGGCTGTGCCCGTCGGACCCAAAACTCTCGGTTCTAGGAGGGCCAGGTCCGGGGAGGCGCCCGCACAAGTGTATTCAGTGACTACTAAGGAAATGAATGAGGCCTTAGAGGCGCCTATGTTAAAATATTACAGACTTTCGAGAGCTTTCAGGAGTTTGCCGCCCCTTAGAAAAGAGGGCATTGAGGGTGTGTGCGGGTGGAGTGGCCGGGCCATGCCCGTATTTGCTGTCAGGCTAAGTGGCTTCCGGGGCTGGGGTGGGACCCGTACTTAGACTCATTCCAACATTAGTTGATTGGCTGGCTGGTTGGTTCATTCATTCTTTCATTCATTCAGTACGAGCAACATTTACTGAAGGGCAGACCCTACACAGGAGCTGGAGATAGACTGAAGGAAACTCTGCCCTTGCTCCTTTCAGTGATTCAGCAGATACTTGCGCATCTATAGGTGCCAGGAGCTGTTCTTGTCGCTGGGGATGCAGCCCCCTCCGGACTGAGACCTACTGTCCAATGAAGGGAAATGGAGGAAACCCAAGTCCCCAAGTAGACTGTGATACCCTTCTGAGGGAGAAAGTGCTAAGAAGAGTGGGGCGAAGGAAGGGGGGATGGTAATGAGGTGAGGGGACCTTGCTTTCTGGAGGGTGACAGCTGTGACCGTACAATGTGACCAGGATGATGAAAACTTCCATACTGTAAATGTGGGAGGGACTCTTAGGGAGAGGGGGTCAGGAAGGCATCCTGAAGGAGGGAAGGATGCTGGGGGTGGAGGTGGGGATCAGTCAAGTCAGAAGGGAGGGAAAGATGGGGAGAAGGGGAGTGGAGTAGGCAAATGGCCCCTTCCTAAAGATGTCCATGTCCCAGGCTCTGGAACCTGTGAATATATTTTGTTACACAGCAAAGAATAATTAAGGTTGCCAATGGAATTACAGTTACTAATCAACTGAGTTTAAAATAGAGAGATTATCCTGAATTATCTGGGTGGGCCCAATGTAATCATGATGGTCCTTAAAAGTGGAAGAGGGATGGGGCTTCCCTGGTGGCACAGTGGTTAGTTGGGAGTCCGCCTGCCGATGCAGGGGACGCGGGTTCGTGCTCCGGTCCGGGAGGATCCCACATGCCGCGGAGCAGTTGGGCCCATGAGGCATGGCCGCTGAGCCTGTGCGTCCGGAGCCTGTGCTCCGCAACGGGAGAGGCCACAACAGTGAGAGGCCCGCGTAACACACACACACACACACACACACACACACACACACACACACAAAGTGGAAGAGGGAGACAGGAGAGTCAGAGAAAGAGATGTGATGACACAGAAATGCTGTGTTGCTGCTTTTGAAGATGGAGGAAGGGGCCACAAACCAAGACATGTGGGTGGCCTCTAGAAGCTGGAAAAGTCAAGGAAACAGATTCTCCTCCAGAACCTCCAGAAGGAACATGGCCCAGCTGACCGCTTGATTTTAGACCCATGTTGGACTTCAAATCAACAGAACCGTAAGTTAATAAATTTGTGTTGTTTTAAGCCCCCAAGTTTGTGGTGATTTGTTACAGCAGCAATAGAAAACTAATACAGGGAAGTTTCAGGTTTTCACCTTGAGCCTTCCAGGCCCCTCCTTTAACTCCCGGGGGAGCATCAGTCAGGTGGATTCTGCCAGGACTGGCCTGGTGGCTCGGAGGAAAACTGAGGCCTGGACAGTGGAGGAATGGGGCCCTGGGCCAAATTGTCGTGTGAGTGGATAAGTATTGTACCTCTCTCCCTTCCTGCCACCCAGGCTCTGCCAAGCATCCACCCACCCAGGCTTGCCTGTGCCCTTTACCAAGTGCCTCTTGCCCCTGAGCTCCTCAAATCCTCTGAGAGCCCAGCAAGGTGGGCAGAGTCAGCATCACTATCCCCCTTTACAGAAATGGAAACCGAAGCTCGGGCCGTGACAGTGATCTACTTAGCCTGAAAGTGGCAAGACATGCTGGCTCTGGGCCCTCGTCCCCACTCAGTCTTCTCACCCAGCCATTGTCACCCCCCCACCCTGCCTTCCTTCCCACACACAGCCAGGTAGGGGGACAGCTAGGTGCCAGGCCCTGAGCACTGCTTCTGAGCCACAGACCCAGGTTCTGAGCTGGCTGTGCTGCTGACTTGCTCTGTGGCCACAGACGAAGAAAGGACAGTCCCTTTCTGAACCTTCTTGCCTGTAAAATGGGAGTTACATGAGTCCCAAGCAAGATAAGGGACTTGCGCGTGTATTGTTGATGGGAACACACAGTCCCCGCAGGCAGGAGTTTCATGGAAACATAACAGGAGCTTTGGGGGGTGGCAACTGGCCTTGCCACCTGACCTGGAATGAGTCTAATGATGCATAGATGACTCTAATAATGACTCCCTTGAGCCTGCAAGAGTGAGGCTGAGGCGCAGCCCTGCCCATCAGCTGAGCGTCCTCCATTGGAGGAAGGGGCTCGGGGAAGGTCAGGAGCTCCATTCAGGGCTGGTGGCAAAACAAAGTTACAGGGATGAAAGCTTGCAGAGGCAAAGACCCTCATCCAAGGTCACTCAAAGCCAGGAACGAACTCCAGAGCACTTTGGAGAGGTTCTGGTGTGTGTGTGTGTGTGTGTGTGTGTGTGTGTGCAGTTGGGGAGCATTGGGGGATGGATAGAGAGCAGCAGGTTTGGCCCCCAAGCCTGACCCAACCCCCGGGCCCCTCCCTCAGCGACTAGCCATCCTCCCAACCAGGACCCAAAGCCACAGGAACCGCGCTCTGGGGACTGTTTTAAGCCCACTTGGCTGTGACGTGGTTCCGCCCAGTGCCGGCTCCCTGTGCTGCTCTCCTGCCATCAGCCAGAGATCCGGCCCCCACAAAGCTACATTCAAGGCCCACTTTGTGCCGGGCACTGGATTCTGTGCTTTACAAGCACTCAGGTAGGTGGTTCATTCCCCCCATTCACAGATGCGGTCATGTCACTTGGCTGGGGCCTGAGGAATCCCTGGGGATCCAGCTGCTGGCAGCTCTCAGCTCTGCTGAATGGACAGGATCTTTGCAGATACGCCCAGTGTTCCCATGGCAGCCCTGCAATTAATGAGCATTTATAAAACAGGATTTCATTGACTGAAACTGGCTTTTTTATGCAACTTCTCAGGCAGTGTGTAAAGGCCCAAGTATGGACGGTGAAGCTGGGATCCTGAACCATGGGAGGGCCAGGGTGTCCTGCATTTCTGACCCAGTAGACACTCAGGCCAAGTGCCCGCTGCCCAGCCTCACTGAGGGTCTGCTGCCCCAGCCAGGGCCTGGACTATTCTTGCTGGAAGGACTCCTGGACACCCTGGTGTCTGAGGGGGTAGGACCCTGAGGGACATTCAGGACAGGTTAGAGGCAAGGAAGCCTGGGTGGAGCAATGCCCCAAGGGGCTTCCCTGGAGGTCCAGGGGTTAAGACTCTGTGCCTGCAATGCAGGGAGCATGGGTTCGATCCCTGGTCGGGGAACTAAGATCCCACATGCTGTGCGGCACAGCCAAAAATTTTTTTTAAAAAGCCCCGAATGCGGTATGCAAATTCCTTCTCAGCCTGGAGCCTCGCCTTGATCCTGAGATAGGCCTAGTCCCCACCCCTCTGCCCCCCAGTCCCACAGCTACTCCCCCCCCACACAGGACCTGTAATCACCACACAGGGACTGACTCAGCCCTTCCTTCCCCGCCCAGCCTCTTCTTCCTGAAAATCACTCACGTCAACAGCCCCAGCCCCCAAAGGCCCTGGGAGATAGAGTCCAAGGCCCCCTTCTCCGAGGTTAGCCTGGAAGAACGGAGGAACTGAGTCGGAGGGGTAGGACTCCCAGGCCAGAGCCAGCTCTCCTCGGCCCCACCCACCCGGGGACCTAGGGAGGCAGATGGGATGAGGGGGACCAGGAGTCTGGGGACAGATCTGAGAGCAGGGAGTCACAAGGGAAGGGTGGTGATACTCTTGGGGGCGTCTAGGGGGCAGTGCGAGGAGACAAGGTCTCTGGAAGGGCCTCAGCCCCCTCCACCCCGATCCCCTGCCACAGGGAGACAGGGAGCAGGGCAGGAGCTCCGTCCACCCCTAGGAAGCCTCCTCCGCCCCAGCCTGAGATCAGCCTGCAGGGCTCCGTGGCCTGAGCCAACCCCAGGCCTGGTTTGGATTTTTCCTTGATTGTTTCTTGTTTCCTTCCTCCCCTGGGCTCCTGCCAACTCCAGCCCTGCCCTCCTCGCTTTTCACTTGCCTTCATAGAACTCTGACCCGGCAGAGGCTGGGATTCGAGATGAGAGTCCCTTGGAAGCTACCCCCAGCTTTTCTGCCTCTGCCTTGGACCCCTCCTTGGTAGTTGGGTGGCAGGGCCTTACTGGGGGACTTTCCTTTGGGTCTGGATTTTTGGCCCCAGGCCCAGGGCCATGGGGGTTTCCAGAGTGGTGACAGCCCTGTCCTAGCAGGGACTGAGGCATTTCCTCCCAGAGGCCTCTGGGAGCATCCAAGCCACATGGCTGTCTTTTGGCCTGGGGAACACAGAGTTAGCAGGGATTGTTTTCAACACTTCCCACCCCTTCAAGGCACCTTGTCATTATTCATTTTGAAAACTCATTTGCATCTACCTTGTGCCTAGAGCTGTGCTGACTGGAGAAGACACAGATGGTCAAGGCTGGGCCCAGCCCTCAGAGAACAGATACCCTGAGTAAAACAAATAACCAATTCTAAAACAGCATATTCTGTGCCATAATGAAGGTCCTTGAAAGCAGAGGCCAATTCTGATTTTCCTCTTTCTATCCCAGGCAGCACAGATGAGGCTCAATGAACGACTATGGATTGAGTGAAGAACCAAAAAGAACAGCAGTAAGAAGGATTTGTTCTGTTAGAGGTGGGGAAACAGATGGAAGAGTTAGGAAGGCTTCAGGAGGAGGTAATATTTGAGCAGGGTATTAATGGATGAGTAGGAATTTTCCAGGCAGAGAAAGGAAGGGATATTTCAGGGGGAGCAGGCAGAGGCAGAGGCAAAGCCCAGAAGGAGTGCAAGTAGATGCATGGTGTGAGCGGGAAACAAGATACATATGTCCAGCAGACCATGGCGTAGGAGAGGGGGAAAGACCAAGAGGGTAGTGGACGAGCACCATTTTCCTTGCCCAGCTCCCATTCCTCTTATTCTTCCTACCACCCCTCAATTTTCCAGAGTCTCCAGTATGATTGACCTTGCCTCCAAGCTCTAAAAGTGGGTCTGAGGCCCCAGCCTACCCAATCTGAGTCATCGGGATGGTTTAGGGATGGGCATGTCAACAGTGGGCTTCAGCCTGGGAACTTGCGTTGACTATTAGGGTGACAGATGCCAAGATGTCAACTCAGGGCTGTCAACTCACGGAAGAGCTTGTCCGAGAATAAAGCCAGCACAGAGAAAAGCAGAGCCAAGAGAATGACTCTCAATAACATTGCTTGTGCTTCTGGATCCAGCCATGCCTGAATCAGACATCCATTATATGAACCAACAACTTACAATTTTTGTTTAGTCCTGTTGGAATTGGGTTTCTGTTACTTGCCCATTAAAGAATAATTAAAAGCAGACAATAGCTCACGATAGCTGCCGAATGCTGTGGGAGGGAATCAAGGATCTGTGCAGAAGTGCGACATGACTGGAATTGCATTTTTTTCATTTAAATTATCTTTTTGACATGGTAATGCTTTCGTGTGGTTCACAATTTAGAAATCACAGCAGGCCGAAGAGCCCGCGCGCCACATCTAAAGATCCTGCGTGTTGCGACGAAGATCCCGTGTGCTGCAACTAAGGACCCGAAGCTGCCAAATAAATAAATAAATAAATAAAAATATAAAAGAAGAAATCACAAGAGACAAAACATCTCCCTCTTAACCCTGTTCCCCAGGCACCAGTTCTCCTCTCCACAAACAACCAGTGTTATGTTTCTTGTAAACACTTCTAGAGATACTCTTTGCACACGCAAGCAAAGCCCCACCCATCTTTTTTACACAAATGGCAATATTTAGACAAGTAGAGAGCCATGAAGTACGGCAGACCTTGGTGGGAGTGGGGGGAGGACAGGCCCCCCTGCCGGGGGCGATGGGGGTGACTCTGCAGGAGCCATGGGAAGCCACATTTTATTGAGCCTCTGCTATTCACATTGTCCGGCACCTTCCTTTCTTCAGTTGACATTATATCTATGACCACTTCACGTCAGTTTAGAGTATATTGTCAGTTTCATTTTCTCACAGCTGCGTAGTATTTCACGTGGGGTGTACCATAATTTATGCAAATTATGGCCTCTCTAGCCTCAAGCCCCCTCTCCACTCCCTCTGTTCCGGACAAGGGCCTTTCAGCCCAGCAGCCACCCCCATGGCCTCAGTTGACGGACGTTTAGGTTGACCCCAGCCCTTTCCTGTGACAAGCAGTACTGCCATGTGTCATCTTGCACAGATGCTGTTTCACACTCGTGTGAGCACAGCTGAAGAATAAGTTCATAGGGACTTGGTGGTCACAGGACACTCGCTGTTGTCATTTGGTCAGCTCTGTCCACTTGTCTTTCTCAGGTGATGTGCCAGGTCCAGGCCCCCGTAGGGACCACAGGGCCCATTTCTCTTCAGCCTCACTGGCAACTGGTTCTCAGCCTTTTTGATTTGTGTCTCTCTGGTAGGTAAACACTAACTAAAGACAAAGGAGCCTCAGTGTGGCTTTAATCTGTGTTTCTCTTATAAGTGAGTTTGACCATTTTTCATAGGCTTCAGAGCCATTTCTATTTCCTTTTCCATGAACTGGAAAAGGAATTAGAGAATTATGCTTAAGAGGGTTGATTCAGAGAAGGGGACGTGGAGGGAAGCCTGATTGGAGGCTTTGGGGTGGATGGATCAGGAGAGAGACGGAACTTGGCTCTGAGCTGTGGTGTGAAAGACGGCGCTGGAGATGATGAGGTCGAAAGATTGGAATTTGGTGACAGATGGGCCACAGTGGCCAGGGAAGAAGGACCGGGGTCAGGCCGGTCCAGCGTGGTGACTTGGGTGATGAGCGGGGGCAGGGAGGAAAGGGAGGACAGTGGGGCCACCAAGGGAGATGGAGGATCCCAGCAGGGGCCCTGCTCACTCTCCACCCCACATCGTGACTGATGCAAAACACCAACCTGATGGCCACATGCCCCTGCTCACATGCTTCAGTGGCCACAAACCCTGGTCAGGGACCCTGCTGGCCTCCAGCCTCAAGCCACCTCTCGGCTCCCTCTTGTCCGGCCTTGAGCACACTCAGCCTCCAGGACGGGCTCCTTACACGGCTCTTCCCTTCACTGGCCGCCTCCTGTGATTCCTGCAGGTCTCAGCCATGGTATCTCCCCTCGGGGAAGCATTCCGGACCCCAATCGATGTCGAGTTCACTCAGAGAAACTCCAGACCACGGTCCTCTCTGAGCCATCGTCATCTGATTCATGTCCATCCCCCACTGGACTGTAACCACTGTTGCCTCCCCAGAGTGGATGCCAATGAATGTGAATGAATGAACAAATGAATGAATGAAGGGCAGGGTACCATGGGTAGCAAACAGGGGGCAAATAGGAGACGAGGGTTTAGGAAGTAAAAGAGCCTGGAGTTGAGACTTCCCTGGTGGTGCAGTGATTAAGAATCCACCTGCCAGTGCAGGGGACAAGGGTTCCAACCCTGGTCTGGGAAGATCCCACATGCCGTGGAGCAACTAAGCCCGGCCGCCACAACTACTGAGCCTGCGCTCTAGAGAGCGAGAGCCACAACTACTGAGCCCACGTGTTGCAACTACTGAAGCCTGTGCGCCTAGAGCCCGTGCTCCGCAACAAGAGAAAGCCTGCATGCAGCAACAAAGACCCAATGCAGCTAAAAAAAAAAAGACCCTGGAGTGGGCTACCTCTGTTGGAGGCACAGTGGCTCTCGGTGTTTCCCTGGCGCCCCCTCTAGGCGGAGCAGGAATTCTGTCCATTTGGTGGTACACGTCTGCATCCCGATGCTGAGAAGAGATCCCCACACAGAGCCGGTACCACTGCAAGTGTCTGCGAACAGGAGCAGGCGTGGGAACAGGCGTGGGAACTGATGGGCTGGGGCCCAGGTGGATGTTTCATGACAAGGCATCCCTTCAGCAGGTATCTCTTGTGGGCCTACTGTGCGCCAGGCACTCTACAGGGACGGGACAGGGTCCCTGCCCTCAGGGAGCAGCATTGCGGAGCAGAGGGGCAAGAGAGTTGTGCGTATACACACACACACACACACACACACACACATCATTTTTTCTTTCTTTTAAAATAATCCATGCACATGGCAAAAGATGTCAAACAGGATGTGAGAATGGACACGACAAATAATTCTCCGAGCCCTGACCCCTGGTTCTCCAACACCCATCCCCAGAGGTAAACCACCGTGACTGGAAATATTCTAAGGTCAGAACATTTGGGGTTTCTTTGTTCATTTATTTTGTTTTTAATTTATTTTACTGAAGTATAGTTAATTTACAATGTTGTGTTACTTTCTGGTGTACAGCAAAGCAATTCAGTTATACATATATATATATAATGGTTTGCATCTGCTAATCTCAAACTCCTAATCCATCCCTCCCCCACCTCCCTTCCCCTTGGCAACCACAAGTCTACTGTCTGTGAGTCTGTTTCTGTTTCGTAGATAAGTTCATTTGCGTCATGTTTTAGATTCCACATATAAGTGATATCATATGGTATTTATCTTTCTCTGTCTGACTTACTTCACTTAGTGTGATAATCTCTAGGTCCATCCATGTTGCTGCAAATGGCATTATTTCATTCTTTTTTATGGCTGAGTAGTATTCCATCATATATATATATATATATATATATATATATATATACACATATATACCACATCTTCTTCATCCATTCATCTTTCGATGGACCTTTAGGTTGTTTCCATATCTTGGCTATTGTAAATAGTGCTGCTATGAACATAAGGGTGCATGTATCTTTTTGAATTATCATTTTGTCCAAATATATGCCCGGGAGTGGGATTGCTGGGTCATATGGTAGTTCTGTTTTTAGTAACCTCCATACTGTTCTCCATAGTGGCTGCACCAACTTACATTCCCACCAACAGTGTAAGAGGGTTTCCTTTTTTCCACACCCTCTCCAGCATGTGTTATTTGTAGACTTTTTAATGATGGCCATTCTGACCTGTGTGAGGTGATACCTTATTGTAGTTTTGATTTGCATTACTCTAATAATTAGCGATGTGGAGCATCTTTTCATGTGCCTGTTGGCCACCTGTATGTCTTCTTTGGAGAAATGTCTATTTAGGTCTTCTGCCCATTTCTTTTTTTTTTTTTTTTTTTTGCGGTATGCGGGCCTCTCACTGTTGTGGCCTCCCCCGTTGCGGAGCACAGGCTCCGGACGCGCAGGCTCCGGACGCGCAGGCTCAGCGGCCATGGCTCACGGGCCCAGCCGCTCCGCGGCATATGGGATCCTCCCAGACCGGGGCACGAACCCGTATCCCCTGCATCGGCAGGCGGACTCTCAACCACTTGCGCCACCAGGGAGGCCCTGCCCATTTCTTGATTGGGTTGTTTGTTTCTTTGTTATTGAGTTGTTTGAGCTATTTGTATATTTTGGAAGTTAAGCTAAGAAGAAGAACATTTGAAGAGGACTCCAGATCTCAAGGGAAAGTGGGCCTCGGGGGCAGCCTCCCAGGACTCAGGCATGGCTGAGCCTTCCAGACACTGGCCCAGGGCTCCTCCAGCTCCTGGAGCAGCGAAGCCGGAAGGGGCTGCTACGGGACTGCCTCTTCCCGCCCTGCTCTTCCCCTTCCCTTTCCTGGGGGTAGGGCCTGCTGACTCGGCCCCGCAGGCCTTCAGTTCTCTTTCTCAGTGAGAAATGCTCAGACCCTGGGAAGATCTGGGAGCCACGGGAGCCAGCAGGAGAGATGGGGCTCTGCGGGGCCTCGCCAGGCTCGGGGCAGATGCCCAGGCTCTCAGGGAGCAGTGCACAGGGACAGGGGTCAGCAGGGTCACGGACCAGCAGCTGTCCCCGAGACCCCCGAGGGGCCCTGGGCCCCGGCAGCTGCATGGCTCTCAGCTGTTAGGCGGGCTCCGTGCTGACAGGAGAAGGAGGGTGGGTCTGGGTGGGGAGTCTGGAGCTGGCCGTGGGCCCAGTGGGTCCTAGAGCAGACCAGCCCTGAGGCCCATGGGGCCCTGGCATTTCCAGGGCAGACCCAGAGGGAGCAGAGATAGATAGGCCTGGCCGCTCAGGGAAAGAAGATCTAGAATGATGAGGCCAGGGTGACAGAGGGGCCCAAATGCCTGAGCGCGGGTGATTAAGTCCCACCCCAGCAACCTCCGGACTTTGAGGCCAGGCGTGTAAGCTCCCCCTCTGGTCTCCCCTCTCCTCGGCCAGACTCCCAGTGCTCCGGGTTCTCTTGAGCGTAATGAGTTCTACGCAGGCGAGCCGACCCCTGGATCAACCCCTCCAATCCTCACGCCTCACCAGAGCCAGGATCTGTCATCCCTGATGTCCTGGGAGGCTGGGCCCACCTGGGTGCCCCCTTCATCCCAACCTGCCCCAACAGACCCAGGCACCCCCTCCTCCCACATGCTCCCAGGCACCTGGGTTGCTCCCTGGGACTCCTCTGAAGTCTGTCCTTGCTGGGTGGCCAAGCTGGTCAGTATGGCACAGAGGAGAGACAAGGGATTGGAGTTCAAATCCCAGTCCCATTGCTTACTTCAGCCGGTGATCCTGAACCTCTTAGAGCCTGCCAGAGGGTTAGATGTGATCTCTATGTCAAAGTACACACAGTGGGTCCTCAGAAATGGTAATTCCCTTTCCTTCCTACCCAAGCTGTGTTTTCTCCTCCTCAACTTAAACTTAAGAAAAAAAAAAGGGGGTGTGGGGGGGAATTCCCTTGTGGTCCAGTGGTTAGGGCTTAGGACTTGGCACTTTCACCACGTGGCCTAGGTTAAATCCCTGGGCAGGGAACTAAGATCCCGAAAGCGAAAGCCGGGCAGCATGGCCAAAACAAACAAACAAAACCCGGATGGTGGTGGTGGTATTTGCTCTTTCTCTTTTTGTTTTCTAAATGGAAGTATAGTTGATTTACAATATTAGTTTCAAGTGTACAACATAGTCATTCAGTACTTTTATAGATTATACTCCATTTAAAGTGGTTACAAAACAATGGCTACATTTCCCTTTGCTGCACACTACATCCTTGTTGCTTATCTATTGTATATATAGTAGTTTCATCTCTTAATCCCATACCCCTATCTTGCTTCTCCTCCTTCCTCCTCCCACTGGTAAGCACTAGTTTGTTCTCAGTATCTGAGTCTGTTTCTGTTTTGCTATATACATTTGTTTTATTGTTTAGATTCCACATATAGGTGCTAACATAGCGTATTTGTCTTTCTCTGACTTATTTCACTAAGCGTAATATTCTCTAGGTTCACAGACATTGTTGCAAAGGGGGGTTGGTATTTGTGCTTTAGGTTTGGGAGCAGGAGGCTCACTTCGCCAGAGCTCGGACACTGTAGCCTGGTGCTGACCTCTCTCCCCAGCTTCTGGCTCTCTGACCTCTGGTTTGATCCATACTCAGGAGGCGTTTCCCCTCATGGTGGCAAGATGACTGCAGCAGCTCCACCGTTATGGTGTCTTTTCTCCCACCTCCAGCAGAAGCCTTAGAGTCATTGTGTTTGGCATGTCTTAGGTTGTGCCTATACCTGGCCAATCACTGAGGCCAGAGAACTGCAACGTGCGGTTTGGTTTGGGCAAGGGAGGTGGGGGGAGGACAGGCAGTTCCTCCACAGGGGAACTGGGGTACTGTTTCCATAGGAACAGGGAGAGACTGCTGGGGGGGGCTCTGTCCTCTGATGGCTCTGAAAGTGTCTCCCGTCTCCCACCTCTCCCAGCTTCACTTTGCCCTTTGTGGCACTGCCAGCCCTTTCCTAAGACACAGATTGGATGTTGTCCTTCCACTACTCAGAAGCCTTCAAAGATTCCCCAAGGCACAAGAATCGATCCAAACTTCTTAGCAAGGCAGTCTAGACTCCTTGAGTCATCTGGCTCCTAAGCACAGTTCCAGGCCCATCACTTCTTTCTTTCCTTCTTTTCTTTCTTCTCTTCTCCCTCCCTTCCCTTGCATTCCCTTCTTCCATAAATCTAAAGCCCCTTCCCCTACCATACCTGGGTATATAATATACCCAAGAGCATTGAGAACATGTTCACACAGAAACTTGTACAGAGTGTTTATAGCAGCACTACTCGCAATAGCCCCCAAGTGGAAACAACACTAATGTCCATCAACTGATGAATGGATAAACAAAATATGGTCTATCTGTACCGTGGAATAGTATTCAGTCATAAAAAGGAACGAAGCACTGACAATGCTACAACATGGGCAAACCCTGAAAACATTATGCTAAGTGAAAGAAGCCAGACACAAAAGACTACGTACTGTATGATTCCATTTATACGATATGCCCAGAATAGGTAAATCTATAGAGCCAGAAAGTAGTTTAGCGTCTGACAGGGGCTGGGAGTGGGGTGGAGATGGTGACTGAGTGCCAGTGGGTATGGGGCTTGTTTCTGAGGTGATGAAAATATTCTAGAAATAGTGATGTTTGCACAACATTGTGAATGTACTAAAAGCCACTGAACAATCTATACACATTAAAATGGTGAAATTTGGGAATTTCCTGGCGGTCCAGTGTTTAGGACTCCGCATTTCCACTGCTGGGGGCCCGGGTTCAATCCCTGGTCTGGGAACTAAGATCCCACAGACCTCGCCGGCAAAAAAAAAAAAAAAAAAAAAAAAAAGGTGAAATTCGTGTTATTATTATATCTCAGTAACATTTTTTTTTAATGTAAAAAAAAAAAACAACCCCTACCTCACCCCCACCCGAGTCAGTCAGGACCTTTCACATCTACTTAGAGGGCCGTCTGGAGGGAGAGGCCACGTGTGTCCAACCAGAATTGGCTCTCAGGTGGCTCAGCCAGGAGCCCCAGGATCGGGGGAAAGGAAGCATGTATCAAATAGAGAAGAGAAAAATCAGCCCAAATGGCTACGCCCAGCACTAGGGGAAGCCACAAGGCTGGGCTGAGCCGGGCTAGGTGACGCTGAGTGAAGGGAAAGGAAACACCGAGGCCAGGGCTGGGCAGGGCTGGGGCATCGAGGCCTGGGAGGCAAACGTGGTAAGAGGGCAGGACTTTGCTTCTTCAGAACCATCTGCTTCATCCTTGGGCTTGTGTCTTGAAGGCCCAGGGCACGACCAGGATGAGGGAAGATGTCATCAAAGGGGATTCTGAAGGAGGTGGATCCCAGGAGTCCAGGCCCAGCCAGGTTCCTCCACTTCCTTCACCCCCGTCACCAATGCCCCCTCCCAGAGCCTTATTTCAGAGTCCTGAGCCCCAGTGAGGGGAGGGGGGAAGAGATCCCCCCATGAGCAAGTGGGACGAGGCTTCAGGAAACTGGTGACCCAGGTGAAGAGGGGCCGAGGAGCAGTCAGCTGGTAGTCCAGTCGCTGGGCACCGACTTCCCGCCAAGAGCAAAAGGGAAGCGTCTGGTGTCAGAGGGGCACAGGTCGCCAGACCTGTCTGCAATCTGGGGTTCTCATCTTGCTTTGTTTGTGTGTTTTAAATGCCCGCTTGGGTCCTCCCAGAGCGTTGCCAACAGTCACGCGACTTGTATCCAGGCAACTGGCTCTTGCTCCCATTCACGCGGAGCACCAGCTTTCTTTCCCGGGAAGCCGCACACCACCGCCTGCCTGCCCTGCACACGCCTCCCGCCCACCAGGATACAGGTCTTTTCTCCCCTCTGTAAACTGCCCCATCCCACTGGGGCCTCTGGATCATCCTTGACAAATGGGCACCAAGACATTACCATTCCCCACAAGGCTGCTTCAACAGCAACAGAAGAAAAATTGCCAGAGCCGTGACACTCAAGGAGCCACACATGGGCTCAAAGGGTAAGGGAGGAGCCTTGTCTATTGTGGCCAAAGGCTTGTAATCTTCCCAGGCAAGGGTTTTCCAAGGCACGGAGGGGTGGGTTTTTAGCTGATATGTGGCTTGATAGAAATACAAATGACATTCTCGAACTGCGGCAACTCTATCAGGTTGTGGAAGAGGGGCCCAGGCTCCAACAATGCCACATCCCGAGGCTGCTAAGTCACAGTGGCCCTTTGACTGTGGCTGGATGCTTCCTGTGTGGGGGATCCTGGGGAGGAGGGAAAATCAGCTCCCCAAGCTGGGGCTTGTTTCCAATTCCTGCCTTCAGAGGAGGCGCTTATAAAACGAATGAAACAAAGCAGCAACTGCTTGTTTTCAGAGGGAGACCAGTTTTACCCAAGCCCAGTCCGATCTGTTGTTGATTCCACTTCACCATCAGAGGAGGAAGGCACAGGTTGGACACTTGTTAGGTTACCTATTTATCTCTGACTCAAGGCATCGGCACGGGCTGCTCCCTCGGCCTGACAGCTGCAGGTTTCCAGCCTTGGCTTTGGCGTGTGAGGCAGGACGGCCGCCAGCTTAGGGCAGGAACCCACTCCACCTTCAGCCAGCGACAGCCCCTCCCCAGATGCCAGGACACACAGGTGCGGGGACGTGTTGGGGACCCTGGAAGGCCTGGCCTTCCAAGTGTTCTGGGCTAGAGGTGAGCCCCAGGCTGCTGGTGACTTGGCTGAGCCAGCGCCAGGGAATACAGCTCTGGCGCAGCTCTGGGAGGCCGCCTCCTCCCGATAGAGCGGTCAGGCTGGGACCACAGCGGGCTGGCCCGGCCCACAGCCAGCTGCTCGCTCCGTGGCCCGAGCCCGGCGCCTCCTCAGCACAGAGGCTGCGGGGGCCTTGGGAGCAGCCTTAGGAGGATCGGGGCTGGGGCTGGGCGGAACCCAGTGTGACACACGCTCTGCCTTCTCTGCACAGAGGTCCAGGAGGGCAACATTCTTTGTTCACTACCAGGAAAAAGACGGAGCGGAAGAAAGATTAAACTCAGAAGTCACAGAATTTACTTTCATATCTCCAAAAGTTGTTTCTATGTCTGACTCAGTAGGAAATCGCAAAGCCTTGACCTTCCTGAGCGTACTGCGTCCACGGCCAGTTCTCGCTGGGCTCCTAGCGTCCATGAAGAAACAACAGCTTCCTTCCAGAGAAGCTCGATGCGGAGCAGGGATCCAGCTGCCCAGCGTCTTCCCGCTGGGCCCCCGGCCCGCAGCCCTGTCCTCCCCAGCTGGCTGCCCCCTCTCCTTCCACGGGTGGGATCTTGGCAGAGGTCTACTCCCGGGCTCTCGGTGTCTGGGAGGCCCGCACGACGGGGGATGACAGAGGACCGAGCCTCAGATCCTGACCACCTGGGCGGCAGTACATGGGCTCCGCCTGCCCTCGGTGCCCGCAGCCCGCCTCCTGAGGTAGAGTCGGCCGAAGGTGCCCCCCACCTGCCCTTTGGTGAGGCGCCCGGGATTCACACAGACGCAGCCAAGGATGTCCTGGGGGAAGGAAAGAAAGACTGTGGGTCTGGAAAGGCCAAAACCATCGGGACTGATGTGAAAAAGCTGGACTCATCTAACGGTTAGACCCTAAAGAGGACTTTATAAAATGGAAATGCAGGCCAACAAAACGCATCTTAAGTCAAATATGTTAATTTATTATTAGAAAACTCAGAACCTTTTGAGTCTCTGAAACAAAATAAAGAAGATGACTCGGCAGGGTGACAATCAGCTCCCAAACTTGGAGACAAACTTGATCTATTTGTTTCCCAACATGAAAAAAGTTTACCTCTCGAGGTTGAACTGGCTCTGGTTTGGCAAGAGGGGATTGATCAGGTGGATTCCCTGTGAGGGACCCGATCCCCGGGCAGGGCCTCAGGCGGCAGAGATGAGAATGACCAAGAGCTGCTTGGAGGTCATCTCAGAATTCAGGAGGGGACAGGCAAGCCCGGGGCACCTGAGGTGGCCTCAGGTGTGAACCATGGTTTGAGGGCCTTCCTACCTGTCTCCGGCGCTCCCAGGCTGGGCTGACTGAGTACCATGCCCTGGGGCGGGGAGGGCAGCAAGGGGATGCTGCTTACTTATGCGTTTTACTAACAGATTTGGTTTCTAGTCCTACCCCCTCCCCCAAAGAAATGAGGCCACCGTCTCCATCAGCAGACCCGCGAGGTCTGAATGCCAGGGGTCCAGAAGGGAAAGTCAGAGACTGGTTCTGGCGTTTCTGGGAAATGGTGGAGTTCAAACCTACCTTCACAAAGTATCTCAGCTCTGAAGGGGCTATGAAGACGTCGGGGGTGACGGGCAGCTGTGCATAGGCATAGAAATTCTCATAGTCAATGGCCATGTCCTCCTGGGGAGGGTAGAGTGGATAGTAGCTGCAGGGACGGAGAGGGACAGTCAGCAGCTGCTGATTCAGGGACCCCCCCCCCCCAGATGGATTTCCTCTATGTCACTGGTTTCCACGGTTTCACAGACCGTCTCTCCCTTTCCTCTGTGTTTAGGGGACAGGACGCAGGCTTGTCATCCCAGGGTGGAGTTCCCTGGTAGTGGCCTGGGGAAGGTCTCGAGGTCAAATCTGTCAGAGCTCCCTGACCCCTAAGCACTCTCTTCACGGTCAGCTACTCCGTCGGGCAGGCTCACCTCCGCTGGGTCAGGATGTGCTTGAGTATTCGGCTGAACCTGTCTGAAGTTCCGGAAGAACTAGGGAAGGAAGAAAAGCAAGAAACAGAAAGTGGAACCTTGTTTATCAGTGCCTGTTTCTCCTCGGGGAGGATTTATTAAACTAGAGAGAAGCGACGTGGCCAAGGCGCGTGACAAGAAGGTACCTCTGGGGAAGTTTAAAGACCGGCCCGCAAGTGCTCGGTCTGCCGAGCAGGACACTGGATTGAGAAGGGAAAGAGCAGGAATCCCTTGCGATCAGGGCCCAGGCAGGCTGTCACCAGCTCCACAACGTGCCAGAGAATGTGGAGTCTGTCCCGGCACGAGGCCAGCTGTAGCCGGGGTGACCCTTACACCTCCAACCGGAGCCAACAAACACACACCCATTCTCGCCTAAGACGCAAATCGCTCCACACTCCTTCCCATCACAGCGATGCGAGAAGTGAACTGCCGAGCCTCAGCTCAACACATCTGGCTGTGTCTGATCCTCTGCAGAGTTACACACTGTTCTGGAAGGGGGAACGCCCTGCGGGGTAAATTCACAGTCACCCTCTACAAGCAGGGACATCTTGTTTAGGTCACAAATGTGGCAAACAAAGAAAAGTAGATGAACTTCTATGACTAGAAATTAAGTGCAAAGGCAGAACGGATGTGGTCCTTCAGGGTCTCAAACACCACAGAAACAAGTGGTAACAGAAACACATGCATCCCACCGCTCCCCTTGGGTGCAGAGAAACTCAGTGGCCAAAGGCTTTGGCAGGAAGTGCTGCTCTAGGGGCTGCCCTCTCGACCCTGCCAAGCAACCCCTTGGCCAAGGACAGGACCAGGATCCAGAGGAACTGCCTGCGGGACAGAAAAACCCTTCTCACCTACTGATCTCCTCAGCCCCCATGTGGAGCAGCAGATCGGTGGATGTCAAGCCAAAGATCATTCCATTTATGGAGAGCGTGCAGGGCTCGGACACAAACTGCACTCGCTAAAATGAGAAGGGTGGGACAGACGTTTGCACACCGAAGCTAGAAACTTCTTCCCCATGAAAATGGGGGGTCTGCAAGGGCTGGGGGAACCAGTGAAAGGGGGACCCACCCAACGGACAGTAAGTCACACGTCTGCCTGTTACAAAGAGAAGCTTAAGACGCAGGCAACCACGTGTGCCTCGAAAAGGCGCCCCCGCCCTCTGCTTCTGGGACAAGCTGGGTCGCCCTGGGCACGTTCCATTATGGCTGCCTGGCCGAGGAGGGGACGCTGGTACCTTTCTGTCCTCCCGAGGCAGGTCGGGGCAGCTGAAGGGCGGCTGTGGGTACACGGGCTCGTGGTGCACATCTCGCAGCGATGGGACGAAGATGAGGTGTGAGCCGGAGCTACTTTGCCAAGAAAAGCATCAGAACAGGAAGGAAAATGAGTGCAGCTGAGTTGGCATAGCTGGGCGACAGGCTTAAAGGGTCAGAGCTGGATACAAGAGCCTACTTCCAGGGAAGGAGTTCCGAATGGAGCTCTCCTACGAAGTGGGGGGGGGGGTGCCGTTCCCCACGGGACACCAGGAACGAGAGACGATCTGTCCTAATTTACACACAACCACCTCGATGGGGCTCATGGCTCTCTCCCAGGACATGCTTTCTCCTGGCTTCGCATGATGCTCTACTCGAGAGAGGAAGAGGACTACTGTTTCGTAGAAAAAGGGGAGAAGAAACGGAGATCTAGGAAATCAGGAAAGACAAGGATTTGACTGAAAATCCTCAGAGCCAGATCTGAAGCCAAAGTTCTGACTCTTCACACTGTGTGAACAGACGTGGCTTTTAGGCGTCACGTAGCCTCCCTGGCTGGGGGCCTCTTCCCTCGGGAGGGACCCAGCAGGCTGAGCAGATCTGGGAGGGGAAGGCACGGCAGGTTCTGGTTTGCCAAGAGCCCACCCCGCCCTCCCCTCCCACGCAGGGAATCAACACCCTTGGTTTTTCTTTCTCAGCAGCCTGTCTTACAAAGATGAAAGAAATATCTAACAGCGACAGTAAAAGCAGAGATGACAGACGTTTCCTTTGACAGAGGCAGGAGAATCTCTAGGGTTACAAGATGTGAGTGAAGAAAACCTCCGTAACTCTAGGGGCCAACTCTTTAACCTCTCCAGCCACGCAAAAGAAGAAAGGGGGGAAAGAAACCTGTCCTTGGCGGGGTGGGGCCTATTGTAAAGACGGAAAGTGTTACTTTGGGGCGACTTTAACAGCCACCAATAGCTCTCACTTCTAGCACCCTCTCTTGCTTAAGACGCAGTGGCTTCCCAGAGGCAGGTACAGGCACCTGTGCAGGTATAGGGACGTGGCTGCCTCTCACATGGGATAAAGGTGTTGGTGACGGTTGTCACACTCGTCACTTGTCTGTCATGCCCACTCAAAGCGTGAACTGAGACTTCTGCAGCGGAAATTCAGAGTCTTGAGACCAGAGGCACTTTGCGAATTAGTTATAGCCCCTTTGACATTGAAAGTTAAGTCCCTGTAAGTAGCCAAGTCTACCGATTTGGGTGCTGAAGTCTGGCAGACAGGCCGGGGGGTGACCCGAAGGGGACAGTCTGTGTTTCAGATCCCCGGGGCTCAGTCCGTAATGGACACGAAGGGCGGAGGCACGGCTGGCCGCCGTTAAGAGATGGACTTGCTCTGCTTCTGTGCAGGCTCTGGCAGAGCAACAGTTAAGGAGGAAACGGGCCTCTGGCTCAGGGTTATAGGCTGGCTGTAGGGGGAGGGATCCGAGAGAAAATTCCAACTATGCTGAGCATTGCACAACTTCATACATCACGGTGGGGAGGGGCCTTGCAGCCGCTCCCTCCCTCAAGCTCCCTCAAGCTCCCCGGGCTCTGCTGGGCTCTTGCGAGGGGAGGTGCTTCCTCACTGGCTCTGGTTTTCACTGATAAATCAGCTTAATGCTCTGCGTTTCTGACCTCTCAGAATAAAAATAAATTACCCCCAAAGGAGGGCCATTTTTATACTGTTTTGGGAAGGGTGGGGCAGCCCCTCTCCCCCGAGGCACACACTGGCCTCAGATGAAAGTGCCTGGTGGCGCTGGGAGCTCACCCCCAGGGTAACAATGCCTGGTTTGTTCTTTGTTTGTAGCACTGCTGTCAATACCATATGGGGTGAGGAACCAAAAACAGAACCCCATCTCAAATTGAAAGCACCCAGCCAGCGCAAGGGCACTGCCCCACAGTCCCTGCCTATCCCGGAGGGGACCTGAGGGCTGATAAAACAAGGACACCAGCCCTGAGGAGTGCTAGGAGCCTCCAGGTCTGACAACTCATTCAGGGTCACAACAAACCTGGGAGGCAGAGGGAAGGCACCTATGTTATCTCACTTGGAGGGAGGGAGGGGCAGATCCAGCTGCAGGCTGTCACCCGCGCGATTCAAGCCCCCTGACTCTGGGACAATTGGGGGTGTTTTTCCCCAGTCCGAGAGGCCTATGACACTGGCCCGTGCTGCTGGCACAAGAAGGTAGAGTTACAGCTAATCAAGCCTGAGATCAGTTCTCACGGCCAAGGGGCAGAAGATTATACATCTTGTTTTAAAAACCACCTTTGTTACAGACTTATTTTTAAAAGCTTAGCCTCGGGAATGTTTGTTTTTGATGAGCTCAGCTACAGGGAGGCAGATCCCCAGAGGAGGAGATCCATCACCAAGGGCCATTTCTCTCAAACCCTGGCACTGGAGGGAAGGGACAGGAAGTGGAGGTGTCAGCTTCCTGAAAAACTTTCTACTTCTAGCTTAGACTCTTCCTGGAATAGAGGCTTTTCTCTCAATTTAGAACTGCCCATCTCTCATCACGGCTATGACCTTTCCCAGTGCCGTCCCTAGGGTCTGGGGCAAGCATTCAAGATCCCCACCCTCGTGAGTTTCTACGATGGCTCATACAAGCCGGCGGCGGCGCCCGTGAAACGGGGGAAGCACTGACTCGGGAAAGGACTTGGGCTCACCCCAAACTCTCACTCACACAAGGGATTTTGTGGTGTAAGTCATCCAACACTCCTCAGCACCACCCTGGGAAGATTCCCGTGGAATGAGTTTATACAAAAGGGAGTGGGAGGAGGAAGGAAGTAAAGAAAGAGCAAGGGAAGAGCGAAAGTCTGTGCAGCCTTTTCAAGTGTGTTTATCTTTGTGTTTTACAAAGATGCCTCTTCACTCAGCATCTGTGCACTTGAAGTTCAAGGGTTCTATCTGATCTTTGTAGTTCAAAAGGATATAAGGATGGGAACTACCACGACTTTTGAAGTTTCAGTTTCTTAACGAGAAGCCCTGGAGAAACTTAAGAAGCGTAAGGTTCTGCCCAGTATTTTGAACTCTGACCTTCGTGTGCCTTCAATAATCGTTCGTAGACATTGCTTGAAAACTTCTTCAAATGGGCTTGTCAGTAGACAGCTCTGCAAGAAAAGAGGAGACAGGTTTACAGGGGAGATGTTTGGCGTTTATTCACTTGTTGAGCGCTTGTCAGATGACCCTGGGGGCCGGCCCCTGAGCGAGGAGCTGAAGGAGTCACAAAGATACACTAGACGTGGTCTCTGGGCTCCAGGAGCTGAGTCTAGCTGGGGGCAGGAAGGAGGTGGGGGAAGATCAGTCCTCCTGAAAGTGAGCCGAGGGGAAGACTAGGAAGAAGAGCGTTTTGAAATCTTTTCTGTGGCAGGTAAAACCTCCTGAGACAAAGGGAAGAAATGTCCTCAGAAGGGTCATTCGTGTTTTAAGTTCAAAGGATGGCAAGATGATGTGGGTCATGGAGCTGAGGGTAGCAGTCAGGAAGGTACTTTCACAGGCGCACGTCTGGGACCCGTGGGCACCTGCCTCAGCACCAAGGGTCAGTCGTGCACGAGGAGGACCGGGACTCGGATATCTGGACCCCCCTCCCCCAGCTTCCAAACAGCTCTGTATTCTGGTGAAATGAAGCCCTCAAATTCAGTACCTTTATTTAAAATGCCCTGTGATAATGTTTTCCTGATCAGCCACAGGGATTCATTTAGGTTGTTACAGATGCAGGATAAACTCCAAGAGACGAAAGTAACAGTGGGGGCTTGACTGAATGTGAGTATCCGGTACCTCCCCCTCCCAACCCCAGTCACTCACCTCTACCTGTTCATGCTTAGCATCCAGGAAAGGTCCAAACTGCAAATAAGCCCGAGGGGGGGGAAACAAAGGTACCAAAAGAACAAATCAGAACCACACGTGTCTGTGAGTGCCCTCACATATCCTCTCCTAGCAGTTCTCTGTCCAGGGTCCATTGTCCCTCCGAGCCATCTGTACAGCCTGGGACAGGCAGCAGATGGGGCAAGGGCGTCCAGCTCATATCACAGGCAGAAGGACCTGACTCCTGGATGCTAGCTGTTTTGCCTCCTACAATACTCGGCTTTTTTCTTTCTCAACCCAGCAAGGGAAATCTACCTCCATGCAGTTGTATTTTGAGTTTTCAGAAGAGGTGAGTTCACAAACTGGAGTAATGAGACAGAGGCGAGAATACTGTAAAGTCAACGCAGGGTGGCAAGACAGCTTGGGCTTTTGAATTAATTCCATGCACACCTCACCTCGCCAGAGATGTAGGCTGAGCACTAAAAAATATTTTTAAAAAGGAGGAGAGTCCCACACTCTTCCTAAAAATTTAGAACCTCATCAGACCTTTTTCTAAGACTGACCCCCCAGTTTTCCCGTTGGCGCCTCCCCCGGTGAAGTTGTCCCAGGAGGGCCTCCTACCAGGATGCAGACGTCGGGCCGGTCGCGGTTGATGATGGTGATCAGGTCGAGCAGGGGGTCAAAGGTGATGCTGTCAGATGTGGTGTATGGCCCACAGGCCACCAGGACCATGATCTGCTCAGAATCTAAGAAAGAAAAGGTGGTTAAGATGCTGATGAGAGGACACTGGGATGGTGGGAGAAAGGACAATTAGGGAAAGATGCCACAGGACTCAGTTCACTGAGAGTCTCCTTACGTGTGCTACTCCGGGAATCCAGGAGGAGCAAGACCTCATCCTGCCCTCAAAGAACCCTCCATGGCTGGCAGAGACAGGTAAGTATGCAAACAACTAGAACTCGATAGATACTTAGCAGCAGTGCACGAGGCATGGTAGGGAAGTGGGAGTCTGGAGAGACTTGATCAAAGTGGCATTTGCTTACATGGTTTTCCTCCCAACATTTACTTCCGGGGGGTGGGTTGGGGGTGTAGTAAAATACATATAACACGAAACTTACCATCTTAACCTTTTTTTTTTTTGGCCACGCTGAGAGGCTTGCGGGATCTTAGTTCCCCAGCCAGGGATCGAACCCATGCCCTTGACAGTGAAAGAGCGGAGTCCTAACCACTGGACTTCCAGGGAATTCCCTCAGATCTTAAGTAAACATTTCAGTGGTATGAAGTAAATTCATAACGGTGTGTAATTCTCACCACCACGCCTCTCCACAACTCTATCCCGTAAAACCGAAAACCTGTTCCCGTTAAACACTAACTCCTGCTCCCCTCTCCTGGCTCCCACCCTCCCACTGTCTGTCTCTATGATTCCGACGGCTCTAGGAACCTAGTCTGGGGGGAATCTCGTGGTATTTGCCTTTTTGTGACTTTGCTTACACTTGTAAGTAGAGTGTGCCAGAAGCCAGGGCAAGGCAGGGTCCCGATGGCCCTGAGATCTGAGTGCTCAGTGTAAGGGATCATCCGGTGGTGAGTGCAGCTAGAGAATCTCGTACCTCGAGGAGGCCAGAAAGACAGGCTGGGGTGCAAGGCTTGGGACGGGAGACTCTTGTGTGATGGGGTGCAGGGCCATTGTTTTGGGGCACCCTTTTCCTCATAGCGTCTGCTTTCCTTTCGGAGAATCAGCCTCGTCCTCCATAAGCGCCCCCCTCCACCAGGGGGCGCTGTAAATTAGGTGCACTGTCCTCCCCTAGCCAAGGGGACCCAGCTTAAGCCATTCACACTCTCCTCTGGATTCTGGAATCTCAAGGTGAACTATCCAAGGACAGAAAAAGACTGGCGCTGACCCATCCCAGCAGAGGTGCCTGGAAGAGACAGCGGGGGACTCCCTGCTACCTGGACACCTAGAGTTACTAAGCCCTAATCCGGGTTGTGAGCCTGTTCCAGCCACCTGTCCAGTCTGTGAGCTACCTGGATTTCCCCTAACAAATTCTCTTTTTCTTAAGTTAGTCTGAACCTGGTTCTGTAGCTTACAACAACAAAACCCAAAGATCCCTGACCTCTTTTTTTTTCTTTTTTAAATTAATTTATTTTATTTTTGGCTGCTTTGGGTCTTTGTTGCCACACGTGCAGGCCTTCTCTAGTTGCAGTGAGCAGGCGTTACTCTTCGTTGAGGTGTGTGGGCTTCTCATTGCAGTGGCTTCTCTTGTGGCAGAGCACAGGCTCTAGGTGCACAGGCTTCAGTAGTTGTGGCGCACGGGCTCCAGAGTGCAGGCTCAGTGGTTCTGGCGCACGGGCTCAGTTGCTCCACGGCATGTGGGATCTTCCCGGACCAGGGCTCGAGCCCGTGTCCCCTTCATCAGCAGGTGGATTCTTAAACACTGCGCTACCAGGGAAGCCCCCCCTGACCTCTTAACAGGCAGTTTTATTAGTTTCCTATGGCTGCTGTAACAAATTACCACAAGCTTCGTGGTTTAAAACAATACACATTTATCATCTTACAGTCCTAGATGTCAGAAGTGCTAAAATCACGGGGTGGGCAGGGCAGCATTCCTTCTGGAGTCTCTGAGGCGAATCTGTTTTCTTGCCCTTTCCAGCTTCCAGAGGCTGCCTGCAGTCCTTGGCTCACGGCCCCTCCCCCACCTTCGAAGCCAGCGGCCTAACATTTCTAATCTTTGTGACTCTCACCCTCTCCTGCCCTCCCTTATCAGGACCCCTGTGATTACACTGAGCTCACCTAGACAATCCCCATCTCGAGAGCCTTAACTCAGTCACACCTGCAAAGTCCCTTTTGCCATATAAAGTAATATGTTCAGGAATATATTCCAGGAATGAGGACCATTGTTTGCCTACCAGAGCGGCAATAACTCAACTGAGACAGAGAATTCAAGGGGAAGCGTAACACTCGCAACACCCAGCAGTGCCGTGCTGGGGCAGGGGACACAGCTAATGGCTCTGAGGAGCCTACAGGAGACGTCAATCCCAGGTAAACGGTGAGGGCCAAGAGGGCCAGGCTCATGTCCTGTTCTGTGTGTCCACACCCAGGGTGCTGTGAGCCCAGACGCTGCTCACAAACTGTCTGTTAACAACCTACTCAACTGCTTCCAAAGGCTTGCCTGGCACAGCTCAGGCTCCGGGCATTTCAGCCCTGTCTGTTTTCTTCGTTACCTGAAGTCGATCCAGTATCAGCACTCTTGCTTCCGTAAACACTTATTTTCTGAGAGAATGTGCAATGTCACAAACTCCTAGATTTCGTTCCTGATTCCAGGCTGCCTCTAAGAATGACCTCACACGATATTAACGTGGAGGGGGTGTTGACAATGTGCTAGTGTCAGCCATCTCCCTGCTAATCCTCAGCAGTCTTCTGCTTTGCTTACAAAAATGCTTGGAACTGTTCTGAAGCAAAGTTTATTAAAATGTTCGTCTTTTCCCATCTAGGTTAGTGACCAAATAACTCTAGGCTTCCTGAGAAATTTGTCTAATTTTTGAATACATTTTTTATTTTGGAATAACTTTAGAATTGTAGAAAAGTTTCATAGTCCAGAGTTCCCACATGTACACCTTCCACCCAGCATCCGCTAATGTTAATGCTAACGTCTTACATAACTATGGTACATTTGTTGAAACTAAGGAATTAATGCTGGTATATTACTGCTAACTTCTGACTTTATTTAAATGTCACTAGTTTTCCCACTAGTGTCCCCTTTCTCTTCCAGGATCTAGTCCAGGAGATCACATGGCATTTACAGAAATTCTTTTAAAAATGGCTGCTCTTTAAAAAATTTTTTTTAATTTAAATAAATAGCTGCTCTTTTCCCTTTTCAAAGCTACCTTCAAATACCTGTTAAACATTAGTCTTTAAACGACAGGCCTTGTGGAGTCAGAGCACAGGCGATAATGCTGACAAAGCCATGTAGGCTCAGACCCCTGGCCTTCCACAAAGGGCCAGTGAACCCACCAATTCACAGTCGCCCTTGGAGCTCCGGCATGGTGCTCTCAAACAGCTTGTGTAGCTTCCCTGGGGCCTGAGGAACTGCGCTCCTGTACCCTTGTCCACCACCCTCCACCCGCATTGTTAGCAAAATAATGTTTGAAGCAAAGTTTACCTCCATCCTCTTCAGTGGGCTGATGGAACGGAAGTGGCACGCCCTTCAAACAGGAGAGAAGCTACGGTGAGGTCTTGCGCCCGGCACCGTCTTTGGTCAGGAATGGGGTGAGCACTGAATGGTGGTGTGTTTGCAGGTGTCTTGCCCCTTGGAGCTAAAAGCCCACAGAGTTGATGGTCCTGCCATTTTTCTTTACTGAGTGGCAAAGAAACCTGGGTAGCACAAGGTCACGGCTAAACTCATAAAACACCCAGCAAAAAGCAGGAGCAAAACAGGTGCCTGTAGGATCAGGGTCCTGCTAGGCGAGGATGGGAGAGTAGGATCCTGCTACTTCTCCTTGCATCCTCTGGAAATCTGTGGAGGATTATTGCTAGAGCAGGGACTGCTAAGCTATGGGCTATGGGCCAAATCTGGCTACCGCCTGTTTTTGTAAGTAAACTTTTACTAGCACACAGCACACTCGTTGGTTTATGGGTTGCCTATGGCTGCTTTTGTGCTACGATGGCAGAGCTGACATTGTGACAGAGACCATATGGCCTGCAAGAGCCTGAAATATTTACTGTCTGGCCCTTTAGGGGAACAGTTTGCGAGGCCCTGACCTAGAGGTAAGTCCCACTCTATAGACAGAGAACCGAGAAGCAAATAAATGGGCCATTACAAAGGACGGGCTCTAGGACAGACAGAACTGCACACACTGTGCCTGCAGCAAACCGGGGGGGAGTTGGGGGGAAGGTGAGGGGACACCGGTACCTCGTAGAGTCTGGTGGCAACAAGTTTTCTACCAGTGGTGTTGATTCCTTCCATAACCACAACCTGAAAGACAGGCAGCAGACAGGCTTGCATCACAGGGGAGATGAACGGGAGGTCTGGAATAAGTTACTCTGATAGAGTTAAAAGTATGTCCAGGACTTCCCTGGTGGCACAGTGGTTAAGAATCCACCTGCCAATGCAGGGGACACGGGTTCGAGCCCTGGGCCGGGAGGATCCCACATGCCGCGGAGCAACTAAGCCCATGCGCCACAACTACTGAGCCTGTGCTCTAGAGCCCGCGAGTCACAACTACTGAGTCCGCGCACCGCAGCTACTGAGACCATGTGCCGCAACTACTGAAGCCCGTGCGCCTAGAGCCCGTGCTCCGCAGCAAGAGAAGCCACCGCAATGAGAAGCCCGCGCACCACAAGGAACAGTAGCCCCTGCTCGCCACAACTAGAGAAAGCCCGCACGCAGCAACGAAGACCCAACATAGCCAGGAAAAAAAAGAAGTACTGTCCAGCTACTCTCATTCTGTAATTGTAAACTTGGAGGTATTTTTCTAGAAAACAAATCAAGGGGGTTATGTTGGCGTAATAGTAATTGTACTTTACACGAGTGACCTCATTTTACCTCTCTCCTGTGAGGTAGGAATTATCATCTCCATTTCACAGGCAAGGACACTCTGGTTTTGAGAGGTTAGTAACATCTCTGTAATCACCCGCCTTGTGGGGTGGAGCTGGGGTTTGAACCTGGCAGCAGATCCCAGAGCCAAGGTCCGAGCATATGGGGGAAGATTGAAATCCCTATCCTGGTGTCCCCTCTTGGGCCTGAGCTCCAGCTACACCTCACAGCATCAGACGTCACAAGCGAGGGGCAGCTGGCCGGTGACGGAACGCTCACTCTTGGAGCCACAGCCCTCTACGCACACTACGGAGCAAACAAGCACGCCCGTGCCCAGTGGGAGACACCCCTGATCTCACCTGTCCAGGAAACAGAGAATACTCTTTGAGCTCAGATAGATCCACTGGAATCTGAGCGCCTGAGGAATGTTCCCGATCTCCCTCAAGAATCACCGACTTGTGGTTCAGCTTCCCGTTGCTGTCACAGCCAATCTGGCCCAGCAGGGTGACGGGCTCCTGCCAAAGGTACACATAAGAATGACAGTCTTTGGGACAGGAGCTCAAAATCTGGTCAAAGTGATGAAGAGCAAAACAGACCTTTTCAAACAACAACACACATTTTTTTTGTCGGGGCATCATTTTGAGCCTGAGGCGACCACAATCATCACTGGCTCCTTGGGGTGGAAGGACCCTTAAAGGGCATCTAGTCTGCCCACCACCTAATGCCTGAGCCCCTCTAAGTGGCTGCCTGAGCCAGAGCACCTCTAGTTAAGGGGAACTTGCCCCCTCGCCCCCCCAGCAGCCCACGCACCGCATCCCTGGATAACCGTTAACAATAGCTCTCATTTACTGAGCTCACTAAACACCAGGCACCGTTCTAAAGGCTTATGTGTATTAACTCATTTAATCCTCACAACAACCGGAGGTGGATGCTATTACTGCATCCATATTACAGATGAGAAAAACCAGTAACAGAAAGGTTAGATAATTTACTCAAGGTCAAACGGTGGGAGAAGCCTGGGTTTGAAGCCCAGAAGTTTGGCTCCAGGGCCATATCCTGAACCACACACCAGAGTGCCTCTTAACAGGAAGTTCTTCGTTAAACTGAGCTGAAATTTCTCTCTGTGGCTTCCTCTATCCTGTTCCCACTCCCCGGGGCAAACTGAGGAAGTCTAATCTTTCCCCACGAGACCGTACATCCCAGCCTCCCCTCCACTACTTCCTCCCAAATTCCCCCAAAACTTCCTTATATGACATGGTTTTGCCTATCTTCCCCAACTGGCCATTCTTCTCTGAATGCAAACACATGACAGAGGTACCATAAAGAATCTTTGAGAACACGTCTCCCCTTAAAGTAGGTTCTAGAGAGAAAGCACTGATGCACGTGCCAGATTAAACTATGGCATAAAGACACGGTTGACAACACTTGGTCCCTAATGACAGAGGCCAGAGAAGGGGAGACACTGTGAGTCACCGTTTCTGGAGATCCTCACCTTGCTGTTGTCCTCATATCCTGACACTTGAATGCTTGAGGCCCTCAATCTTCGTTTACATGCAACACTCTAATCCAAGTGCAAAGGGAATGACTTTCTCTGGTCACAAAACCAGAGAGCACGTATAACCCATTTTACCAAATTCATCCCAGATAGATGTTCTAACTAGAAGGCAGACGATTAGTGAAAAGGAAGCAGGAGGCTGCTTTTTCATCATTGATTTAAAAAAACAATATCATTCAGGAAAGATTATGAGAACAACTCTTACTTGTGCTGTGACTAGAACAGGAGTAAAAGCCTCAATCTTGTAATGCTCCTTGAGTTCACTGCCAAGTTCTTCTATCTTACAGGTCAGAACTGAAATCCCAGAGGGCAGAAAGTGTGTAAGACATTTTACTTGCCGAGGAGAGAAAACATAGCACCTCGTAAAACATTAAAGTCAGTCATTTTACAGAAACAGGAAGGGTACCTAGGACACCGGCCGGTTTGTAACTTTCTGAAGGCCGAGCCGATATCCTGATATCGGGCTGCTGAACCCGGCCTTCCACTTGGCCACAGGGGGTCACGCAGCACAACCCCAGAGTCAGTCCAGCTCCCACCCTAGCCTTCCTCTCACTCAGGTCGTCAGGGAGGTATACGGGAAGCCAAGCCCAACCTGGAGAGCCTTCCATTCTTCACAAGGAAGAAGCCATAAATGTCTTTGCTTCCTTTAACACTTTAATTGGCTTTCTTTACACAGTTCAAGTGGTTGTTACTGGGAAATGGTTATGTGCTTTCTCTTTAGCAAAGTGATGTGATTTGGGAGAATTATTGAGAGTTATCATCTCATATCCTTTTACTAATAGGGGCACCCGGAGGACATCTATCAAAGGCAACCTTGAAACTTGTTTTACCAGCCTAGCTGAAGCTTTGCTACTGACTCGAGACCCTTCCGGGTGGTTTTATATCCTCCAGAATTTCAAAGAGAAAAACAATTACCTTCTCGAATGTCTGGGAGCTTCTGAAACATGGATTTGTAGCTCCCGGTTAGTGGCTCTGGATACCCCAAGACCTTCAGGCTGATGTTACTGGCTCCTTCTCTCCCGGACCAAGACATCACCTGTGCTGAGCCAAAGGAGGTAACCACTTCTCCTCGGTTACTTCTCGAGCTGTATTTCTGAGAGGGAGTAGCACTAATTGGAAGCAAAAGACATTAGTGTTAGTGTGTTCATATCTAAAAGGAGAGAGGAATAGGATGAGGTTACCTTTTGAAAATGGAGATTTGGAGGAACGTCAGGCTGGCCTCACATTTTATAAACCTAATCAGCTTAATGGGGTTGGACATTCTGGACCTTTAAGGAATTTCAGGAATGCGGGGATTGAGGAATACCAAACGTGTTCAGAGAAGTTTAGATGCAAGGACACATTTTAAAAGGTCTTCTCCTGGCTTAAAACTAAACAAAGTAAAACAAAACCCAAACTCTGAATTGATTAAAAAGCAAGTTCCGAGTACTATTTTCTTCTTATGAATTTTTAGCATTTGTTAGAACATCATCAGAGCCTGGAACTGTGGATAAGCCAAAAGTTGCTGTGCATACACATAAGACCTCATGATATAGTGCAAGGTAGAAACAGCAATGAAATGAAGTTAAATGAAATGAATCAGCTTTCCCCAGTGTCTCTGGAGGTGGACGCATAATGAGTTCTGTCAGCTGGTGAACAAACACTCCCATTCTCCGAGTCTCAACCCACAAGTTCTCATATTTCCACTCAGTGACTGATAAATTCCACCTCCAAGGACACACGGGTATTGCTGATCTGCTTAGAGGACAGCAAGGTCTTCTAACCCTTCGGTCATGAACACAGCGTACAGAGAGGTCCAATTAAAACAGGCTTCACTTAATGTTCCGAAATTCTGCAGGAACAAGTTCTATGGGGGCACCGTTGCAATGGGTGCCACCAGTTCCTCCTTTCCAGGGAGGCTACAGGAAGTGAGCTTGATTAATTACCTCTATCTGCAATGCTGCCTCTACCTGAATAATTTAGAAGTTACTTTCATAAATTACAAAGCCAGTTTCTAATGTCAGCTTCATGGGCGTGCATTAAAAAATGACTAGGCGGCACATCGCCTACTGCTCCAAGCTCCTCCCTGTGAAGCTCCACGGGGTGGGCGTTACAGCCGGCCCTTTAATGCAGAGGGTCACTCACAGGGGGTCAGCTGTAGACAGATCTACGAGTTGCAAAGCCTTGCTTGTTGAGAGGATGGAACTGCTGTCATGGTGCCAGCATTTATGAGAACCATCTCTGTACACCACACCAACCATCTCTGTGCATCCAAAGATGCCCTTCTAAGTCTGGAAAGCTCACTTCGGAAGGCAGTTTGAGAACTCCCGAAAGCAGGAGGGGACCACACTGAAGTCACATCATCCCTCAGAACCCAACCACCGTTCAGCTTGAATGACGGCTGACACCTCGTTTCTTTTTTTCTTTTTTAAATATTTTTTGGCCATGACGCGTGGCTTGCGGGATCTTAGTTCCCCGATCAGGGACTGAACCCAGGACCACGGCAGTGAAAGCACCGAGTCCTAACCGCTGGACCACCAGGGAATTCCCTATCATCTCCTTTCTAATGTGACAGGGCTAGAAAGTCTTAAGCTCTGCTCAGTCTAGAAGAAGTGACTCCTAGCAGCCAAGTGTTTCCCTAACTGGTTAACGTTACTGTTCCTTTGCCTCATCCTGATGTAGCAGTGCCTAGAAACCTTTCTTCTCCTCAGTAGAGCTCTCATCTGTGGAATTCTCTCACAGAAGACATGTCATGTATGAATTTCCAAAAGTCCCAGGTGATCTTTGTGGATTTATGTGCAGAGGTGGCAGAGATAAAATACCAATTAAGTTGGTGTAGATTCACAGTGACAAGAGAACTCTCAGAAACTAGTTGTAACCCGAGTGAGGGACAAAAAACTGGTTACGCAACATTATGAACAAAGATACGTGCTTTTCTTTTTTAAAAATAAATACTTCAGATGAAAGAAAAAAAGAAACCCAGGGCCTCCCTGGTGGCGCAGTGGTTGAGAGTCCGCCTGCCGATGCAGGGGATACGGGTTCGTGCCCCGGTCTGGGAGGATCCCATATGCCGCGGAGCGGCTGGGCCCGTGAGCCATGGCCGCTGAGCCTGCGCATCCGGAGCCTGTGCTCCGCAACGGGAGAGGCCACAGCAGTGAGAGGCCCGCATACCGCAAAAAAAAAAAAAAAAAAAAAAAAATAAAAAATAAAAAATAATAATAAATAAATAAATAAAAAAGAGAAGGAAACTTTAAAAAAAAAAAAAAAAAAAAAAAAAAAAAGAAACCCAACAACACACGAACTAACAGAAGCAGGTGGAAACCTATTTGCCTCTACTGGCAAGACTCGAAGGCCTCCCAACTTCTGAATAGACAGGTTGTTTTCAGTAGAAGATATCAGTTCCTGATCTAGGAAATGAGCCCCAGAAAAGCGGGTGGAAAGTGAGTTTCCTTAATTACCGTAAGAAACAGTAATTTTCCACACAGGACAAGAAAGCGGGGAGGGCAGACAGCCGTAGGCTTTCCAGCCAGCTCACTGCAGAGGTAACCGTCCACTCATATTCATTAAGTCACACTGTAGAGTCAGCCGCCACCAGATAACCAGAGAAAGGGAAGGGCAGGCCTGCTACCTGGCAGCTGAATTAATGAAGAGCCATACCTTGGAGAGAAACTTGATGGAGACAGGAGCTGATGGGGGCTTCGAGTAGACACACTCCTTTTTGTGCGGGGGGTTTCCGGAGTGGTGATAGCTCGCTTCTGAGAACCCTAGAAACAAAACAGGAAAAGGGCCCAGTCACTCTAGATCCAGGCTGCTAATTAAGTGTACAGTTCCTTAGGAAGAAAGGGAGAACGGTGCCCGAATGAAGGGCACAGATAGGATAGGGTTGGTTTTCTTCTTAAGGCCCCATTTTCCAAGTAAAATCTCAGAGAGAAATCCTCATCAACTGTAACCCAGTATTCATCAGTACAATGTCTCCATTTTGGAGGCAATTATGAAAAAAATGCCAACATTCCCCAAAAAGGATTGCCAAGCAGGCGATCTGTCCTCTCAAATCACTCACGTGTTCACTTTCCTTCCCCACCTCTCTTTGCTTTACAACAGCTGTGAGTTTTGCTATGCATACGGTTCTGACCTGCGTGGACACATTTTCCTGACAAGGGATGGGACCATGTTACTATTTATTTTGGCAAAGTCTACCACGCATTTTCAAAATTAAAGAAGGGAGTGACTCCAGGCAGATAACATGAGTGAGCTCATATTTGGAGAGGATTTAGCAAATGCCTCACTGACGGTCACTTCTGTTTTCTGGGTTTTGCTCATCAAGAATCCAGAGATGCCCAGAGTAGAGGGTGAAACCCACAAGTCCCTAGATCCATTGCTCCCCAGAGTCTGGGACGACCAACTGTGGCTGAGGAATGACAAAATCCTCGCCTGGACAGCAACCAGGCGGCCAGCTAGTCTGCAGACATTCCCCTACCCTCGGGCTCCTCCTGGCTGCAGGTTTAAGTTATGCCACCAAAGCTGCTTACAGGGGTGACGACGAACAGATGGGAGAGAAAGGATTCAAAACCACCATTAAGGAGCTGGAATGGAAACTAGATTTTAAAAAGACCCTTATGCTACCACCCTTATACAATAGCCATTTAAAAATATTCCTTCCTAGGGCTTCCCAGGTGGCGCAGTGGTTGAGAGTCCGCCTGCCGATGCAGGGGACATGGGTTCGTGCCCTGGTCCGGGAAGATCCCACATGCCGCGGAGCGGCTGGGCCCGTGAACCATGGCCGCTGAGCCTGCGCGTCCGGAACCTGTGCTCCGCAACGGGAGAGGCCACAACAGTGAGAGGCCAGCGTACCGTGCAAAAACAAAAACAAAAAACCTTCCTAGTATTTCAATATTTTTCCAATTAAATAAATCCTAATAGTTGTAATCTTATTTTGAATATGAACCTTCACTTAAGTAATACATACACTGAATTTTTTGCTCTATATTAATTATGAGCATTTTCCCACATTGTCACAATCTTCATCCTTTTTAGTAGCTGTGTTGATTGAACTGATATACAATAATTTATTTAACTACTTCTCTATTGCTGGGTGCATTTGTAATTTCTGGTGACTATAAATAATGCTGAGATGCCCATTTTCACACACATAGCTTTTCCTAGAATTTGGATTATTTTTTTAGGAGAGACTCTTACTAGGGATGATTATTGGGCCACAGGATGGTAAAGACTGTACGGTTTTGATGTATTTTCTCAAACTATTTCCCCCAAAGACCCTTCTAATATACAGTGGGCTACAGAACTCTAGGTCTCCCAGGACATGGACAGAGGATGGGACTCTGGGAGAGAGCAGAGCCTCGCGGCTCTCATCCTCAGACCTTGCGGTGAAACCTGATTGTGTCAGCAAACCAGCTCCAGCTACGCTCCTCGGGGCTATGCTCACTCTAACCAAGCTTAGGAGACTCACTGCTAATACTACGTGCCAGTTCATTCACCTGTAATGAGAAATACCGAGGGACCACAGTCTCATATCCTGGGGTGAGCATATCCTCACACCACACAGGAACCCAAATTATAGCCAAGGATGCCAGCTTATTCACTTATTAGAAACATAATGCCGACATCATGGGAACTCAAATCCTCAGGCAAACGCATCTCCCCCTGTCAGGAAGGACACGTGGAGAGCCAAATTATAACCAGAAGATTTATGGTGAGCATGGGAGCAAAAGTGCAGCTGTCAATTGCACAAGCCAAATATTTAATGGTGACAAGCTAAGACCACTGACATATGCACCTCTGTAACAGGGGCACTCCTGCCCCTAAGATCTGACACTGGCACTGTTTGGGTGGGAAAGGCCAAGGTTTGGCTCTGACTCTGTCATCATGCTGCCACTGAAGCCTGACAGTTCCCGTGTGATGGGCACTGTTCTAAGCATTTTTCCTGTTTCTAGCCCAGCCCCATTCTGCCTCTCCTCTGAGCTTCAGACACATATTTCAAATTGTTTGCTCATTTCAACCCAACTCTCTCAGCTCTGATTCCATGGTCACAAATTTTAATCCGTGATTGAGCCTCCTAGGTACTTTTGTAGCAGGAATGGGGTGTCCTCGATATGGTATTTCAGCCATCAGAAGGGTGTATACTTCAACAGTACATTAAGTAAATTTGCATCTGACTTATGCATCAGTCTACTGAGAGTTGAATTACCATAAGTCAGTCCTCCAAAACACTGTGAACATTTTAGCTTTCTTGCTCTGCATAGGCACACCTAAACTATTCACCTTCTTTCTTACAATGTAATTTACTTTGAAAAATTAAGGCTTACTCCCTGGTTAAGGATTTCCACAAATGTATTTTCTATAAAGAGTAACTACTATTGATATAACTGAATACATTGCTTTGGGCTTGGCGCTTTACACATTCATTTAATTTTCAAGCCCTCTGAGATAGATATTATCGGCGCTGGCTGCCAGCTTCTTGAGGGCAGAGCACACCCAAACCTGTTTCATTCACCAGTTCACCTAGTGCCTGGCACATAGTAGCTGCTCAATAAATGAATGAATGGCTCCTGATTTTAAAGGAAAGGAAAAGGCAGCTCAGAGAGATAAAAGCAACTCACTCAAGGTCACTGAGGTCTCTGACTCAGGCGTGGAGGGCAATGCTTTCCACTGCCGTACTCCACCTCTCACACTGGAGTCCAACACCCAACTTGGATCATTGAGTTACAGTCCACTTGATACAAAACTAGGCAACCATTAAAGAAGAGTAATTATGGAGAAAGTGCATTTATAAAAATTTTATGATATGTTAACTGAAGAAAGCAGGACAACCATGTGTCCACAAGGACTGCCATGATGCAAAAACATCTATGCATGTGATCGGAAAGGAAGACGCATACATGCAAGTAGAGCAGGAAACTGTATGAGCGGTGAATTTTCTCCCTTAGAACTTCAAATGCTGTGCTGATATTTTTAGACTAAAGAAAAAAATGCTATGTGTAGAATGCAATTTCCAAACACGGTACACGCACCTTAGAGGGTGTGGTGTAAGCGTTCAAGAGGGTCTCCTCTTCCTCCTCCACTTCAATTCTAAGAACACTGGTTAAGAGAAACAATAAACTTCCACCCAAAATCTAAGGCAAGGGTTGATCAAATAAGAAATCTAAGTATTAGTTACCTTTGTTGCTCTTTTCTAAAATTATTCACGCAACAGATAACCATAACGCGACGATAACAATAGATAACAATAACGATAAGATAAATGATGAAAAGGATACAGCTCTTGTATGGAAACAATGTCTCTGGCTCCCGCATGCCCACCGTCCTTGGAGGCACCGAGCCTGGCTTTGGACAGTCTTTTGCTCAGAAACTGAGGAAGAAAAGATAATGAATATATTATTCCATAGTCAAGTAATAGAGGAGGCGTTCCCCACAGCCATGAGGTAATGATGGGCATTTGAAACATAATCAAAGATACAAAATTCCTCAAAGGAAGAAGCAGAAGATGCACGATAGACCAAAAATGAAAGACTTCACCTGTGACTGTTTCCCTACAACACATAACAGTTCTAATATTAACACCAATTATTTGTTGAAGACACAGTTGTAGGTGATTTACGTCCATTCTCATTTCATTCAATAACCATAAAAAGTACAGATCCAGAGAACCACTGAGAGGAGAGGAAACTGAGGCTCGGAGCCATTAGGTTAGTTGGTCCAGGCTCACACTGGGACTGAAATCCAGGCCCGCCGTCAAAGCCCACACTCTTCTCAATACAGCGCACTGTCTTCCGACTGAGTAGACACGGAGAGTTACGTTATCAGTTTGCCTACAGTTTGTTCTTTTTTCTTCTCTTTTCTTTTTTTTTACAGTTTGTTCTTACCTCGTGCTCAAAAGAGTTCAGGGTCTCTGAGGTGAGGCAGTCTTTATGTGTGCTGGTGCAGAAGGCTATAAGCTCGCCAGCCATTCCCTCCTCATCCTGTCCATACAGAACACACAGCTCTATCACTGCAGGGGGAAATTGGACACGTAAGAACTTAGTTCATTGCTTGCAGCTTTCATCTTGAAAAGTGAAAATAGTCCTCTACTTAAATTCAATCGAAATTTATTCAGCACCTACTAGGGACAGGCACTGTTCTAGGCCCAAGGACACAGCAGTGAATAAAAAGAGACGCACCCTTGTCCTTACGCAGCTCACTATGGAGGGGAGACAGAAAACAAATAAGTAGGGCTTCCCTGGTGGCTCAGTTGTTGGGAATCTGCCTGCCAATGCAGGGGACATGAGTTCGAGCCCTGGTCCGGGAAGATCCTACATGCCACGGAGCAACTAAGCCCGCGTGCCACAACTACTGAGCCTGCACTCTAGAGCCTGTGCGCCACAACTACTGAGCCCACGTGCCACAACTACTGAAGCCCACGCACCTAGAGCCCCTGCTCCTCAACAAGAGAAGCCACCGCAATGAGAAGCCCGTGCACCGCAACTAGAGAAAGCCCGCGATCAGCAACAAAGACCCAATGCAGCCATAAATAAATAAATAAATAAATTTTTAAAAAAGAAAACAAATAAGTAAAAGACGTACGTTAGATAATTAAATGTGCTTTGTAGGAAAATAAAGCTTGGACAGGGATGGGGGAGTGGGGGGAGGAGCTGGCAATTAAAAAAAATTTCTTTTCCCTGCGCCACCAGGGAAGCCCTGGGCTGGCAATTTTAAACCCAGTGATTAGGGAAGGCTTCATTGAGGAGGTGACATTTGAGTAAGGACTTGAAGGAAGTAAAGGAGCGAGTCAGGCAGTGTTGAGGGGAAGAGTTTTCTCCTGAGGGAGAAGCAAGATCAGTAAGGCCTCTGGGGCTGGGATGCACTGAGGAAGGAGGCGACAGAAGATGAGTGGAAAGGGTGAGGGGGGTGCAGACCGGTGGCCACTGTAATTATTCTGAGCAAGCCAAGAAATCACCAGAGGGTTTGAACAGAGCAGTAACACGATCTGACTTCCACTCAACAGGGTCACCCTGGCTGCTGCGTTAAGCAGATTGAAGGGGACAAGGGCAGAATCAGGGGGACCAATTAAGAGAACCACGGCAAAGCCCAGGTGAGAGATGATGGTGGCTTGGATCAAGGTGGTGGCAGTGGACAAGGGGGAGAAGTGGATGGGCTCTAGGTGGGAAACACTTTTTGTTTTTTTGTTTTTGTTTTTTGCAGTACGCGGGCCTCTCACTGCTGTGGCCTCTCCCGTTGCGGAGCACAGGCTCCGGACGCGCAGGCCCAGCAGCCATGGCTCACGGACCCAGCCGCTCCGCGGCATGCGGGATCTTCCCGGACCGGGGCACGAACCCGTGTCCCCCGCATCGGCAGGCGGACTCTCAACCACTGCGCCACCAGGGAAGCCCATAGGTGGGAAACACTTTGAAGGTAAAGCCAGTAGGATTTGCTGACTGGATATGGGGTGCGAAGGGAGAAAGGCGACAAGGATGGTGCTGTGGGTTTAGCCTGAGCACCTGGAAGGGGGCAGTTAACTGAGCTGGGGAGGCAGCAGGAGGACCTATGAGGAGAGGAAGCAGGAGCTTAGCTTCAGACACGTGGAGTTTCGATGCCAATCAGACACCCAGCTGGAGACATCTAGGAGGCAGACCAGCCCGCAGATCAGGCAAAAAAAGGTCTGGGCTGAGACATAATTCGGGAGTCATCAGCAAGCACACGAATGTAAACCCAGGAGACTAGGTGAGATCACCAAGGAGCCGAGTGTATCTCGGGGTTCGGGATGCGGGTGAATCCGCAAAGGCTGAGAGGAGAACATGGTAGAGAACGCCTGGGAGGAGCATCCAAGCAGCTATGAGAAAAAACGTGTTCTAAAGGAGAGGACACGACACACAGCATCAAATGCTGCTATTCATCCAAACGAAGACTGAAAATGCATCCCTGGCTTTAGCCAGGTGAAGGTCGTCGGTGACCTTGAGAGGAGCAATTTCAGTGAAGTGGTGGGGATGAAAAAGCTGACTGAAATGGCTTAAAGAGGAAAAATTTGAAGAACAGGTAATCCTGAGGAGAAGGTCTGTTGTAATTGGGAGAAAATAACTGGAGTGGGAAGGCGGGACAATGGAGTATTTAAACGGAGGGGGTAAGGGTCACATTCCTAGGCTATTAGGAAAAAAAACCTTATAGAGAGAAAAACGGAAAATAAGTAGGGAGAGAATTATTGGAGTGATGTCCTTGAGGAGGAGAAGGAATGGGATTTAGGACTCAACTGGAGCATGTGGCTTTTGCTAGGAATATGGAGAATTTATTTACTGTAATGGAAGGAGGCAAGGAATATGGCACAGACACAGGTCAGTGGGAAGAAGTAATGGGGGTAGCTTAAAGAAGTTTTCTAATTCCTTCTATTCTTCTCAGCAGAACAGGAAGTAAGTTCATTGGCTGAGAGTGAGAGTGGAACAGAAGGTTGTTAAAGGTGCAGAAGGTGACGAATAATCATAGGAGACTCAGAGTGAACAGACCAGGGAAATATGGTATGACTGTCAGGCAATATTAAAGTCCCAGCGAGGTCAGCAATTATGAATTCCAAGTCTAGAATTCCAACAGCACTGCCAATATAGTCCTACCTGAGATGGAAGCCTTTATAAATTCTCTTGTTTTGATTTCAGGCTCACCAAATAAATTTCTGACTATGATGGGCTTTCTCATTCAAGTCTCCTGTTAGGAAGAGAATGCCCTGGAGATAAAAACTTGGAGTATTCTGGTCTCTCATAAATTACCATGTTTGCGTCCTGGTTTTATATATTAAAAAAGAAGTTCAATATGCTGATGAATGATTAAGACAAGTGCACAATCACCCTGATTCTAAAACTGAGACTGTCCACACCTCCAAAGGTTTTGCTTCCAACAGCTCCTTACACTGCCCCAGACCCTGACCGATACGATGGACCAATACAATGCAGCACCGGACTCGGGCACAGGAGACCTGGTTCACAGACTAGCTCAGGCAATTAATTAACTCTCCTTATTTGTTTCTCCATCTGTAAACAGCTGACAAGCTCCTTAAAGTTCCTTCCAAAGCTAAAATTCAATTTTAGGAACCCACCTCAAGGGGCTCATATTTGCACAGACCACCAACAGTTTTGATGAGAAGTGATGGTTCAGCAGAAGTTTCGGTGTAGGCTGGAAAGGGAGGAGCCAGGAATAAAAAGCTACTTTTCAAAACCCCAACATCTCTTGCTTTGTTATTGAGCTTTAAACATGTTCCAAACTCGGTGAAACTGCGCCGATTTAAAATCGCTCTTCATATTCTTATTTTTGATTTGGGAATCCAAGCAGTACCCTGTGAGCGTTTCACAGTCCTCACACCCCAAATCTCAACACTCAGTTTAACTCATCTCACAAACACCGAGAAGCCCCACCTAGGGGAGGTGAACCTCGGAACCGAGCGGGAGCGTGAACCTGGGCTGGGGTCCGGGGAGGGGGCAAGGGACTCACACTTCTCAACCAGAGCCTCCTCGCATTCTAGGCCGAAGATCTCCAACTCCTCCACCAAGAGCTGGGCGGACACGGCCATGGTGACCCAGGAGGGGGGCCGGGGCCGGGCCTACCCAGCTCCGACCTGACGCCAAGAAACCCACAGGCGTGGAGATCGATGAGCAGGACGAGGTTCCTCTGATCCTTTCACCTTCCGAGGGACCGAGACGGAGAGTGACCAAATGGCCCAAGACCTCAGGCCGTCAGAAGGCCCCAGCCGTCAGTCACGGAGAAACACGTTTTCTTTTTCTTTTTTTTGAAGCCCCCAAACGCCTGAAGGAAGAGAGCAGAAATCTTGAGAAGTCGTTCTCCTGGGGAGAACGTCCAGCTTCCTAAAAGCCACCACTGAACATCTCAAGGACGGGATCAGAGCAGAGCAGCCCGGAAAAACCCGCCAAATGCTTTGTATGGCGCCCGCATGCGCGAGACCCGGGTTCAATCCCACCCCTTCCCCTCTGCTTCCTGTTCCCAGTTCCCGGACTAAACGCGCGCGCGCGCGTCCGAGGGCGCGTGCGCACAAACGCCTGCGCGCCCGCTCGCGCGCCCGCGCCTGGCGATCGGCCCGCCCTACGGCGGCTGCGCAGTTATCCCCAGCCGGGCGCGAAAGCAAGGCCTGGGTGCACGAAAACTCGGACTCCCAGAACCGAAACCGCGGCTCTGCACCAGCTGCCGATGCCTTGTTTTCCGGGCTTCGCGAAGCTCCGTGACGTACGTTCGTCACCCTTTCGTCCCGTGCCATGGTGCGCAGGCGATGTCGTGTATATGCCCTTAAATGTCCCATTTTTGTGCCCAACGCGGGAGAGGACAAGCTTGTCGTCCCTCTGTGTCTCCTGCTTCATGTCTGCACTCCATGTGACTTCGTTAGGGAATCTGGTTGCCATGGTTATCGTCATGGTTACCACCGTGGTCCCAGCCACAGCGATAGGTCAGTTTTCTGGATCTGGAGCATTTCAGTGGAAAAGAGGTGGAAAGGTGACAGAAGTGATCTGGTTTTGGACACATCAAGTTTGGGTACCTTTGGAATTTCCAGGTAGAGGTTCCCATTAGGCTACTGGAAGCTTGAGCGTGAAGATGGGTCCCTAAGGGGGAGAGAGTTCAGAGGTAAAATGAGAAGAGGGTCTTCCCCCGAAATATCTCCTAATTCTTTGACCCAAAATCTCCACTGGCTCAGCTTAGATAAAATAACCTTAGGCATCATACTTGACTAATGGGATGGTAGATGGGTGGAGTCTCTAGAAAACCTTGGCGGTGTATGTCAGGAGCCTTAAAAATGTTCATCCGCTTTGACTCAGCATTTCTTATCCTAAGAAAACCAGCCAAAATTCAAAGTTTTATGAACAAAGATGCTCTTCGTTTTTAAATTTACGATAAAAAAGTACAATTAAAAAATGGAAACTGAGGGCTTCCTTGGTGGCGTAGTGGTTGAGAGTCCGCCTGCCGATGCAGGGGACGCGGGTTCGTGCCCCGGTCCGGGGAGATCCCACATGTTGCGGAGCGGCTGGGCCCGTGAGCCATGGCCGCTGAGCCTGCGCATCCGGAGCCTGTGCTCCGCAACGGGAGAGGCCACAACAGTGAGAGGCCCGCGTACCGCAAAAAAAAAAAAAAAAAAAAGGAAACTGAGCATCCAAAGGTAGGAAAGTATAGGGTATCACTAGAGCAGTAATTCTCACGACTGCACTAAAGAGACCAAAGACTTTTAGCGGGCACCTCAGGACATGAGATGAGCCAGGCAGAGCCCTGTCTTGTCCTCAGTCCGGCCGTGTGAAACAGGGTGTAGTCTGCATACTAACCACAGTTGGGGGAGGGCTGGAGAGGGAAAACCACCTTACATTCCCCTAAGGCTTTTTACTGGTGGGTACCAAGGGCAGAGGGTGGGAGGAGTCCACCTGGGTATGGGCAGTAGAGCGTATATTTGTTTTCTATTGCTATGTAATAATTTATCACAAATTTAGTGGCATAAAACAACGTTCATTTATTAGCCCACAGATCTGTAGGTCAGAAGTCTGGGCACAGCATGTCTGGGTTCTCAGTAAGGCTGAAATCAAAGTGTCAGCTAAGTTACATTCCTTTCTAGAGGTTTCTTCCACCAGCCAGAGACACTGCTTTTAATGGGCTCATGTTATTAGGTTAGGACCACATTGATAATGTCGCTTTCTTAAGGTCATCTGATTTGGGCACATAACTACATCTGCAGAATCCCTTTATAGCATGTGAAGAGGGCACTGTTCCAACAGGAAAAGACATTGGCCCAATAGAGCACAACAAAGAAAAAAAGCAAAAGAGGAAGTTACTGGAACAATGACATGATCTATTTTGAAATATGTAATGTCTTCAATATTGGGTATAGCTTCATTTCATGATAATTACCAAAATAATCTCGTAAAGTGGAGAGAGAGTTTAAAAATCATCTGTTCTGGGTGTCAAATAGGCTAAGTATGACACTGACCCCCCTTCTCTTTCCTTTTCTGAATCATTAGCTGTCTGTTATTATCTGGAGGTGGGTGATGGGGGTTGATAGTCAAAGGACTGGTTCTGGCGTCTTCTAGAAAGCTTTCAAGAGCATGTCAAGACCCTCCCTCTAGAATGTGGGATTATTTGTCATATATTTACTCTGTTAACAGGAAAAAAATCTCTCCATATCCTGTTACAAATGCTTACTGACCGTTTGGATTTCCTTTTCTGCAGGTTTACATCCTTTGTCCTTTGCCTTTCTTACCAAGTAGCAGGAGTTTTTGTATATCAAAGATCAGGGGTTGTAAACTACGGCCGTTAGGCCAAATTTGACCAGGTACCTGTTTTTATGAGGCCTATAAGTTAAGAATAGTTTTTACATATTTATTCAGTTATTTATTTATTTGGCCATGCTGGGTGTCTTGCGGGATCTTAGTTCCCTGACCAGACATTGAACCCGGGCCCATGGCAGTAAAAGCGTGGAGTCCTAACCACTGGACTGCCAGGGAATTTCCAGTTTTTACATTTTTTAATGGTTGGAGAAAAAAAGAAGAAGAATATTCCATGATGTTATGATGTATGATGGAAATGATATGAAATGCAAACTTCAGTATCCATAAAGTTTTCTTGGAACACAGCCATGCTTATTTGTATATGAATGGTCTATGGTTGCATTTGTGCTACAGAGACAGACTTGAACAGTGGTGACAGAGACCTTGTGGCCCTCAAATATTTACTGTCTGTCTCTTTACAAAAAATGTTTGCAGACCCCTGCCATAGACAATAACCACTGTCCATCAAATGTGTTGCACACATTTTTTTTCCCAACCTGTCTTTTTTTTTTTTAGCAGAGGTATTTTTATTTTATTTTCTTCCAATTTTATTGAGATATAATTGACATACAGCATTGTAAAAGTTTAAAGTGTACGGCATAATGATTTGACTTACATACATCATGAAATGATGACCACAAGAAGTTTAGTGAACATCCATCTCTCCTAGAGGTACATTAAAGAAATAGAAAAAAAAAAAACCCCACCAAACTTGTGTATGTGATGAGAACTCAGGATTTTCTATCATAACAACTTTCATATATAATGTACAATGGCGTTAATTACATTTATCATGTTGTTCATCACATCCCTAGTACTTACATATCTTAACTGGAAGTTTGTAACTTTTGACCACCTTCATCCAATTCCGTATCACCCCACCCCTGCCTCTGGTAACCACAAATCTGATCTCTTTTTCTATGATTTTGTTTGTTTTTGAAGTATAGTTGACCTACAACACTATGCTAGTACCTGTTGCACAACAGAGTGATTCGATATTTCTGTACATTTCAAAATGATCCCACGATAAGTCTAGTTACCATCTGTCACCATACAAAGATATTACAAAATTATTGACTATATTCCCCACCCTGTACATTTCATTCCTGTGACTCATTTATTTTGTATTGGAGGTCTGTACCTCTTTATCTCCCTTACCTATTTCTCTCCTCCTTCCACACCCCTCCCCTCTGGCAAATGCCTATTTATTCTCTGTATCTATGACTCTGTTTCTGTTTTGTTATGTTTGTTCATTTGTTTTGGTTTTTTATTTTATTTATTTATTTATTTGGCTGCATGAGGGCTTTCTCTAGCTGCAGGGAGCAGGGGCTTCTCTTGTTGCAGAGCACGGGCTCTAGGCTTGTGGGCCTCAGTAGTTGTGGCTCACGGGCTCTAGAGTGCAGTCTCAGTAGTTGTGGCCCATGGGCTTAGTTGCTCTGTGGCATGTGGGATCCTCCCGGACCAGGCCTCGAACCCATGTCCCCTGCATTGGCAGGCGGATTGTTAACCTCTGCCCCACCAGGGAAGTCCTGTTTTGGTTTTTTAGATTCCACATATAAACAAAATCATACAATTTTTGTCTTTCTCTGTCTGACTTATTTCACTTAGCATAATATCCTCTAGGTCCATCTATGCTGTCACAAGAGTTCATTCTTTTTTATGGCTGAGTAATACTTCCTTGTGTGTGTGTGTGTGTGTATGTATATGTATCTATATCTGTCCATCTATCTATATATATATATATATATCACATTTTCTTTATCCATTCATCTATTGATGGACACTTAGGATGCTTCCATATCTTGGCTATTGTAAATGATGCTGTTATGAACATAAAGGTGCAGAGAGCTTTTTTAATTAGTGTTTTCCTTTTCTTTGGAAAAATACCCAGGAGCGGAATTACTGGATGTTATGGTAGTTCTACTTTTAATTTTTTGAGTAACCTTCATACTGTTCTCCATAGTGGCTGCACCAATTTACATTCCCACCAACAGCGCACAAGTGTTCCCTTTTTCTACATCCTCGCAAACGCTTATTTGTTGTCTTTTTTAAAATTTTTATTTATTTTATTTATTCATTTTTGGCTGCGTTGGGTCTTCGTTGCTGCACACGGGCATTCTTTAGTTGCAGAGAGTGGGGCTACTCTTCGTTGCAGTGTGCGGGCTTCTCATTGCAGCGGCTTCTTGTTGCAGAGCACGGGCTCTAGGTGCACGGGCTTCAGTAGTTGTGGCACGTGGGCTCAGTAGTTGTGGCTTGCGGGCTCTAGAGTGCAGGTTCAGTAGTTGTGGTGCACAGGCTTAGTTGTTCCGCGGCATGTGGGCTCTTCCCCAGACCAGGGATCAAACCCGTGTCCTCTGCATTGGCAGGTGGATTCTTTTTTTTTTTTTTTTTAAAGAGCTTCAAATGCTTAGCTTTTTATTTATTCATTTATTTGTTTATTTAATTTTGGCTGTGTTGGGTCTTCGCTTCTGTGCGAGGGCTTTCTCTGGTTGTGGCTAGTGGGGGCCACTCTTCATCGCGGTGCGCGGGCCTCTCACTATCGCGGCCTCTCTCGTTGTGGAGCACAGGCTCCAGACGCGCAGGCTCAGTAGTTGTGGCTCACGGGCCTAGTTGCGCCGCGGCATGTGGGATCTTCCCAGACCAGGGCTCGAACCCGTGTCCCCTGCATTAGCAGGCAGATTCTCAACCACTGCGCCACCAGGGAAGCCCGGCAGGTGGATTCTTAACCACTGCACCACCAGGGAAGTCCCTGTTGTCTTTTTGATAATAGCCATTCTTACAGGTGTGAGGTGATATTGTGGTTTTGATTTGCATTTCTCTGATGTTTAGTGATGCTGAACATTTTTTCATGTGTCTGTTGGCCATCTCTATGCCTTCGGAAAAATGTCTATTTGGGTTTTCTTCCTACTTTTAAAATTGGGTTGTTTTTTGATGTCGAGTTATATGAGTTCTTTGTATAGTTTGTATATTAACATCTCATCAGATATATCGTTTGCAAATTTTTTCTCCCATTCAGTAGGCAGCCTTTTTGTTTTGTTGATAGTTTCCTTCACCATTCAAAAGCTTTTTAGTTTGATGTAGTTCCATTTGTTTATTTTTGCTTTTGTTTCCCTTGCCTGAGGAGACATATCCAAAAAAAATATTGCTAAGACCTATGTCAAAGAGCATCTTGCCTGTGTTTTCTTCCCCAATCTACCTTTTAACCACGTTTCTTCATCCAAAGTTTTACAACTTTTATGTCTATCTTTTCCCTTATGACTTTTAGGTTTCCTACTTTGCTTAATAAGATCTTCCCAACCTAAGCGTATGCAACTATTCTTCTAATATTTCTTTAGTTAATTTAATTGCTTTACCTTTTACACTAATCCAAACCTTGAAAACATTATTGAATCACAGTGGACATCCTTGTCTTCTTCCTGTATCTGATGGCAGTGTTTTCAGGATGACCTCATTTGGCTTGATGGTTGCTACTGGTTTGTGTTAAGAATGCACAATCAGAATTTAGTTATTTTCTTCTAGTTCTATTTTACTTAGAGTTTATTAGGAACGGCTGCTGAATTGTACTCAATACCACAAGAGAATGATTTCCTCTTTTAGTTAATGGATATAATAGCATGTCAGTTTTAAAATGATAAAATATTCACTTTAATTTAAAAATTTGTGCATCAAAGGACACTATCAAGAAAGTGAAAAAATAATCCACAGAATAGGGGAAAATATTTGCAAATCATATATCTGATAAGTGTCTATTTTCCAGAATACATAAAGAACTCATAACTAAATAACAAAAAGACAAACAGCCCAATTTGAAATGGGCAAAGGACTTGAATAGACTTTTTCCTAAAGAAGATATATAAATCGCCAATAAAACATGAAAATATGTCTAACCTCATTAGTCATTAGAGAAATGCAAATCATATTACTTCACAATAGAATGGCTATAACAAAAAAAGATGAACAACAGCTAATGTTGTTGAATTTGTGAAGAAATTGGAACCCTCAAACATGCTGGTGGGAATACAAAATGGTGAAGCAAACAGTCTGGTGGTTCCTCAAGTAGTTAAACATAGAATTGCCCTATGATCCAGCAATTCCTCTCCTAGGTATGTACCCAAGAGAATCGAAGGCATATGTGTACACAAAATGCTTCTATAAAAATATTCATAGCAGCACTATTTATAATAGCCCAAGAGTGGAAACAACTCCAATGTCCATCGACATGAATGGACAAATAAAATATGGTATATCCATACAATGGGATATTATTCAGTAAATAAAAGGGAATAAGGTTACTGATATATACTGTAACATGGCTGAAACTTGAAAGCATTATGTTACATGAGATAAGACAGAAACAAAAGGCCACATATTGTATATTTCCATTCATGTGAAATATTCAGAATAGACACTGGTGGAGACAGAGAGTAGATTTGTGGTTGTAGGGGTTGGGGAGGGGAGAATGGGGAGTGATTGCTAATCGGTACAGGGTTTCTTTTTGGGGTGATCAAAATATACTAGCTGTTGATAGTGGTGATGGTTGCACAATAGTGTGAATATACAACATTGTGAATATACTAAAAAACATCAAATGGTACCCTTTGAAAGGGTGAATTATCTCAATAAAGCTTTTATTTTAAAAAGTTCATGTAGCTGTGTTTTGTAAGCAATATAGTCCAATATAAGTGCTCGTTATATAGTATCTCACATTAAAGAAAATAATATAATTCCTGTTAAGCCATAAAAAACCTTCATATCCTGAAGGACTGAGGTGGGTAGGGTTTATCGTTAGTTTTTCGAGTGGCTTGTCATCTCAAAGGAACAGTTTGGTCAGGGAATAAAATACAATGTTTCATGCAGTGACATGCTGTTCTCTCAATATAAAGTCTGTCTGTGGGCATAAAACCCAGGCTATCTATGGTGGAGAGAGGCGCAGCTTCTGGCCCACGTGGCCGTGTGGCCAGTCAGGGAACAGCCACTCTCTGGGGGGCCTTCCAGACCAGCCTGTGCTCTAAGAGAGCCCTTGGCTACCAGGTACTGCACACCTGCTCTGGGACAGCTTTGACCTTCACTGTGTCATGTAATGATGATGCAATCCCTGAGTTATTGGTATTGTTACCTCTGTTTCCCACATGCAAATAAGGAAACTCAGAGAGGGAAGTGACATGTCTGGAGAGAGTTCTAGCTTAAAGGTTGAGGCAGATCCAGCCCAGCCCAGGTCTCCAACACAAGTTTATGTTTTAACTGCAGCCCCAAACAAACAAAACCCCCCAAAACCAAAAAAGCAGAGAGAATCCCATCTTAACATAGGAATACAATATTTGCATAGTGCTTTACAGCTTATAATGCTTTTACTATACCTTATCACTTTATTTTTAGCACATTTTTAGCACATGCAAGGAAGACGTTGTTAGTCCCATTTTACTGATAGGGATTCTACAAACTTGGAGAGTTTAGATAATTTGCTGGAGGTTGCATTGCTGATAAGGAACAGACTAAACTGTGGACCACTTCTTTTATATTGCAGCTGTGAGTAGGTGTAGCAAAACTATTGTGGGGAACTCCCAGGGAACAATGAGGTGAGATTTCAAACCATCTCCTGTCACGGATCCTGGACTTTGATTGCAAATGGGGACCTCATGGACCTCACATTTGCTAGAAATGATTGAAAGCCTTAAGGTCAGGGCCAGTTGTACACTGCTGTTGGCTCACACAGGGTAGATAGGTCACATGTATTCTGTACCCCAGCAAGAGCTGACACAAAGTGGAAATCATATGGGACACGATGCTGAGAATCTGTTTGGAAAATGCAAACTTAATAAAGGGTGGCTTTTGAGCCAAGAGCAGCAGTATATATAAATATAGCATATAATATTTTATATACTATATAGCATAATTAATAATACATGTATAATAGTATATAGTTATATACACCCCCCCGAAGTTTGCCAAATAAAATTTTAAAGAGCTTGAGGGAAGTGTAGAGATAGGACAGAAATACTTTGAACTGTCATGTAATAATGTAATTTATAATAATGAGAAGTAAATTTTGAGACTACAACATAATCCCAAGATTAAGCAATGTTATATCCTAAGTCAAGTGAGAAAGGACTTATTTTACACTTTTAATTTATTAAAAAAGTTTTATTCCATTCTATATATAATAATTTTATTTATTTTATACTTTTATCATTTTATTTATTTTTATTGTGGTAAAAAACATAACCGAAAATTTACCATCTTAACCATTTTTATTTGTACACTTCATTAATGTTATCTTTTATTTATTTTTGACACTAATATTGCCTGGCGGGCACTGCTCTGCAGTGTGGACATGTTACCACCAGGTGGCGGTAGTGTGGCACAGTCCCAGGGACTGCGCTTCTGCAGGATTGTTATTCAAACCCTTCCCAGATTCCCCATGCTGTTGCTATGGGAAACTAAGGCTTTCTGGAGAGGGGGAGGCAAGATTTTAAAAAACAAAGCTATGAACCTTGAACCAATTAACTACAGTTTATTGACTTACTACCACGTCTGAGGCGCTGCGTTGGCCCCGTGGTGCGGAGGTGGTGGGAGGGGGAGGGGTGTTACAAAGACTGTACATCCGCGGAGGACTGAGGGCCGGGGCCATACCAGCAGCTGATGTCTAGTGCGCACTCACCCTACTGGGTTCCTCTCCTGTGTAGTCCTTACTCCTAAGGCAACCCGGTGTGCATTACTGCGACTAGCCTCTACTGCCCAGATCGTTTCCTTATTATGGCCACTGCGATCTGTTTGCAATTCAAGTATGGTCATGTCAGCCCCAGCTCCTGCGTAGAACCCTTTCAGTGGGTTCCTCTTACCTTTGGACCCCCAAGGTCCAGCCTTTGTTCTCCTGTCTCAGGCCACACTGGTCCACCTGCCACAGAGCTTTAGTCCCTGCTGTGGTCCAGCTCCTCTTTTTCAGGCCTTCTTCCTTGACCTCCAGAGTCTCTCCTTCATGACCCTTATCACAGCTTTAATTTCACATTTTTCCTTCTTGGATTCATATCTCTCCAGCTCATTTTACTGTAAGCTCCCTGGGGCAGATTACATGTCTGTTCTTGTTTTTTAATGTTTTTTTTTTTAAATTAATTTTTGGCTGCGTTGGGTCTTCATTGCTGTGTGCAGGCTTTCTCTAGTTGCAGTGAGCAGGGGCTACTCTTCATTGTGGTGAGCGGGCTTCTCACTGCAGTGTCTTCTCTTGTGGAGCACGGGCTATAGTCACGCGGGTTTCAGTAGTTGTGGCTCGCGGGCTCTAGAGTGCAGGCTCATTAGTTGTGGTGCACGGGCTTAGTTGCTCTGTGGAATGTGGGATCCTCCCGGACCAGGGCTCGAATCTGTGTCCCCTGCACCGGCAGGCGGATTCGTAACCACTGCGCCACCAGGGAAGTCCCACATGTCTGTTCTTATATTCTGGTGCCTGACGTGTGGCAGGTAGATGCTCTCAGGAGGTGTTTATTGACCAAAGGAAAGAAGTGGAGGTTGGAATGCTTTGCTTAGGGTCCAGCAGCCAGTAGAGATGCCAGCGTAGACTGGGTGCAGATTTCCACTCTGTCCATTCAAGTTGGCTTTGAGCCCTTCAGTTTCCCAGTTTGTCAAATGGGTATAAAACCAGGTGGACTCCAGGATGGCTGTGAAAATGAAATGAGTTGACACATGTGAAGGAAGCATCCGGGCATTGGAGTGTTGGCTAGAGACCAACGAAAAAATGTAAAATATCTCATTAATAATGCTTTATATTGGTTACATATTTAACCCAAAATATTGGGTTAAAATGTTATATTTTACTATAATGTATATTATAAATTAATTTCTTTTAAAAAAATAATGTGCCTATTTATTCATTTTTCTGACAAGTCACAATAGATTAAAAAATATATTTATTTGTTTGGCTGCATTGGGTCTTAGTTGCGGCACGTGGGCTTCTTTCTAGTTATGGCACGCAGGCTCCAGAGCATGCAGGCTCAGTAGTTGTGGCACGCGGGCTCTAGAGCGTGTGGGCTTAGTTGCCCGCGGCATGTGGGATCTTAGTTCCCTGACCAGGCATCCAACCCGTGTCCCCTGCATTGAAAGGCGGATTCTTAAGCATTGGACCACCAGGGAAGTCCCTATAAATTAATTTCTTTTTACTTTTTTTAATGTGGCCACTAGAGAACTTTAAATTACACATGTAACTTGCGTTATATTTCTACTGGTGCTGTTCTAGATCATGGTTCAGATGTGGAATATTAGCTGGGTGGTCCAAATGCAGGCTTTGCTTGCACTATTGGGTGGACTGGAAAAATTTGCCGATATTCCTGAATCTCAGTAAGTGTAAGGCTTGTGAAAATTGTGTGATAATGTAAGTGAAACCCTTGCACAATGCTTGGTGCCTGGAATGCTCTCGATAAATGTAAACTATCCTACTTATGCGCGTGGCAGGGATTAGACAGAACTCTGATGGTGGGAACAGCTAGTTGCCCCATATCCATATTTTTCTTCTTATGCCAAGACACTCCTGCTTTTTAGCTGGGCCCATTGCTCCCCAGAATCAGGACTGCATCTCCCAGCCTCCCTTGCAGCCAGGTGTGGCCATGTGACCAGGCTCTGTCCGATAGCATGTGAGTAGGCATCCTCTGGGCTGTGCCCTTAAGAGGAAGAAAGGGCATGCCCGCACTTCCCCTTCTTTCCCTTCCCTGTGGCTGGAATGGGGACGTGGTTGTAGCCATCTGGAATGGGGACTCTGAGAACAAAGGAAATGCTCAAGGGACGACAGAGCTACAAAGAGAATAACCTTGGGTGTCTGATGCTGTAGAGACATATTCTTCCCAGCCCTGAGGCTTATGCCTGGCTTATTACAGAAGAAATTAATTTTTTAGGGAATTCCCTGGTGGTCCAGTGGTTAGGACTCAGTGCTTTCGCTGCCAAGGGCCTGGGTTCAATCCCTGGTTGGGGAACTAAGATCCCACAAGCTTCCCGGCGTAGCCAAAATAGTGATCACAATAATAATACAATTTTAAGGCCACTATTATTGTGGCTTTCTGTGTACTCTAACTCATGCAGCTCTGGTGCCCAGAAGTTGCCCAAGCTGGCACCTTGGATATGAGGATTCCCATGCTCACCTTGGTCCAGATTGGTTCAGAACCAGGCAAGGCTGAGCTTGTGTCTTGAGGTCCTTGGTGTGGCTGGAGGAAGCTGGGCATGGACATTGTTGCTTCTCCAAGGGCATCCATCTCTACTCCTTTGTCCTGCTTCCTGAAGGAAGAGCCCAGCAGGCTGGGTGTTTGGATGCAGTTAATCCCTGGTGGCTGACCAGGTCCTCTTGGAGATGCCCAGAGTGGCTCCGTATGGCCCTAGGTGGACCTGCATTCATAAGGCCTAAAAGATTCCTGGGAGGCCACAAGCACAGAGGTGTTCTGGTTTATGAATTATTCTAAGTATTTATAAAGTAATCTCTCAAAAATGAGTTTAGCGGGGACCACTTCTCCAGATCCTGGTTATCTCTGAGGATGTGATACATGTTGTATGTTGTTTCCATCACAACAAACATGTGATGCATGTTTGTTGTTTCATGCAAAGCTGAGGACCAGAATCTGAAGGATGAAGGAGCTGTGAAGAACCAGTGTAGACAGTCAGGGCTTCATCAGTGTCAGTTCCCAGCTCACAACTCACCTTTTGTGTTCTCAGAAGGACAAAATGAAAGCCCTGGGCTTAATTACAGGTGGTTACTGAAGAGCCAAGGAAATCAGTGGATATGGGTACAACAGCCACTCCCTCTGAATGTGGAAGGCCATGGAGAAACCCAGAGAAAGGAGTTGATTCTTGTCAAAGAATTTGACTGTGTAATTTCAGTTTAGAGGTTTAAAATATGTCCACAAGTTCGTTGATACTTCTCCCTTTAAAATGTGAAGCCTCGGGCTTCCCTGGTGGCGCAGTGGTTGAGAGTCCGCCTGCCGATGCAGGGGACACGGGTTCGTGCTCCGGTCCAGGAAGATCCCACATGCCACAGAGCGGCCGGGCCCGTGAGCTATGGCCTCTGAGCCTGCGCGTCCAGAGCCTGTGCTCCACAACGGGAGAGGCCACAACAGTGAGAGGCCCGCGTACCAAAAAAAAAAAGTGAAGCCTCATCCCCCTCCCCTTGTGTGTGACCTGGACTTAGTGACTTGATTTTAGTGGACTGAATGTGGTGGAAGAGCCCGTGTGTGACATCTGGAATGAGGACATAAAAGCCAGCCTCTCTCCGTTCACTTGCTCTGAGGGAACCAGCTGCCATGTCATGAGGACACCCAAGCAGTCCTAGGGACAGATGTACACAGCAAAGACTGAGGCCTCCTGCCCATAGCCATGAATGAGCACCTTGGAAGCAGATCCTCCAGCCCCGTCCAGATTTCAGATGATGCCACCCCAGCCAACATTCTGTCTGCGACCTCATGAGGGACCCTGAGGCAGAAGCACCCAGCTCAGCTCCCCCCAGCTCCTGACCCATAGAATCTGTGAGATAGTATGTTTGTTGCTTTAAGCTGCTGAATTTGTTTCATGGCAATAGATAACTAACATAGGTTTTCTGAGATTTCTGTGCGTGGGAGCTTCCCTTGAACTCACATCCTTCTTGGCTGGATGAATTCTTATATTGTACAAAATCTTTAGGAGTAAAAAGTTTAAAATATTTATTCGGTGATTTGATTACAGAACAAGCATACACAAGAAGGTATATCATTTTTTTAAGTTTACAAATGATCCAAGTGGTGTGGAGGCAGTCTCACCCCAGGCGCCACCTCTACACGGATGACTCATGGAGTTTTCTTTTTTTTTTGGCCGTGCCGCACAGCTTCTGGGATCTCAGTTCCCCAACCAGGGATTGAACCTGGGCCACGGCAGTGGAAGCCTGGAATCCTAACCACTAGGCCATCAGGGAACTCCCAACATGGATTTTTATCTCTAGCTCAGACATTTCCTCTGAGGCAGAGATACAGGCACAACTGCTTTTTTCGTGCCTCTTTTAGAGAGGAAGCATCTTAAGTTCAGCATTCCCAAAACTAAATTAGGGTTTCGCGTACAACCTGGTCCTCTTCTAGCATTGTCTGTCCCAGAAAATGACACTAGTGTCCACCTAGGCCCACACATCAGAAGTCTAGAAGTCCCCACGACAAAGCTCTCATCCCCTCCCGCCACATCACCTATTCTGTTTATAGGCATACCTCATTTTATTCCACTTAAATTGAAGGTTTGTGGCAACCCTTCAACAAGCAAGTCTATCGGTACTATTTTTTTCACAGCATTTGGTCACTTTATGTCTCCGTGTCACATTTTAATTCTCGCAATATTTCAAACTTTTTCATTATTGACATTTTTTTAAACAAAATATTTATTTATTTTTGGCTGCGTTGGGTCTTCATTGCTGTGTGCGAGCTTTTTCTAGTTGCAGTGAGCGGGGGCTACTCTTCGTTGTGGTGCGCGGGCTTCTCATTGCAGTGGCTTCTCTTGTTGTGGAGCACGGGCTCTAGGCGTGCAGGCTTCAGTAGTTGTGGCACATGGGCTTAGTTGCTCCGCGGCATGTGGGATCTTCCGGACCAGGGATCAAACCCGTGTCCCCTGCACTGGCAGGTGGATTCCTAACCGCTGCACCACCAGGGAAGCCCCAGTTATATTTTTTATGGGGATCTGTGATCAGTGATCTTTGATGTTACTACTATGACTTGTTGAATGCTCAGATGATAGCATTTTTTTAGCAATAAAATATTTTAGAATTAAGGTATGTACCTTTTTTAGACATATGCTATTGCACTTTTTTTTTTTTTTTTTTTTTTTTTTGGTACGCGGGCCTCTCACTGTTGTGGCCTCTCCCGTTGTGGAGCACAGGCTCTGGACGCGCAGGCTCAGTGGCCATGGCTCACGGGCCCAGCCGCTCCGCGGCATGTGGGATCTTCCTGGACTGGGGCACAAACCCATGTCCCCTGCATCGGCAGGCGGACTCTCAACCACTGCGCCACCAGGGAAGCCCCACTACTGCACATTTAATACACTACAGTATAAACAAAATTTTTATATGCCCTGGAAAACCAAAAAATTCATGTGACTCGCTTTATTGTAATATTCGCTTTATTGTAATATTCACTTTATTGGGGTGGTTTGAACCTGAACCTGCAGTATTTCCAAGATATGCTTATTTCACTCTTCTCTTCCCAATGAAACCGCCTTCCTCTTTCCATCACCACCATGCTAGTCCAGGCTACCATCCTATCTCACCAGGATGACTGGAGTGACCTACCAATTGGTCCCCACACCACTCTGGCTACCTTCCAATCTATTTTCTACTCTGCAGCCAGAGCAATCTTTTCAAAAAGCAATGTAATCCTGTCACACCGGCCACGTCTCACCTCTTGCCCCATCTAACCTAAGACCAATCTTTCATTTCCCATTGCTTATAGGATGAAGAACCACATCCTCATTGAGGCCTGAAGCCTCTGCCCAGTCTGGCCCCAGCTACCTCCCTCCAGCCGCCTCTGATATTACTCTTCCCCTTGATTCCTGTGCTCCAGCCCCAGTGGTCTAGCTTCCATGAATGAGCCAAGCTTCCTCCTGCCACAGGACCCTTGCACATGCCCTTCTCTCTACTTGGGTCTCTCATTGCCTGGTAGCTCCCACTCTTTCTCCGGATCACAGACCAACAAAAAACTCTCCTTGACCCACCTGACCAGGCCAATTACCCTTCATCATACTCTCTCATAACTCATCTTAATGGAAACTTTATACAATTTTTTGTGTGTGTGTGTGGTCCGCAGGCCTCTCACTGCTGTGGCCTCTTCTGCCGCGGAGCACAGGCTCCGGACGCACAGGCCCAGTAGCCACAGCTCACGGGCCTAGCCACTCCGCGGCACGTGGGATCCTCCCAGATCGGGGCACGAACCCGCATCCCCTGCATCAGCAGGCGGACTCCCAACCACTGTGCCACCAGGGAAGCCCTATACTATTTTTGACCCCATTCTAGATGGTAGGCGCCCTATATATATATTCACAGTTGTGTTTCAGTGCCTGGCATGTAACAAGTGCTAGTAAGTGTCAGTTGAATGAATGAATGAATGAATAAATGAATGTTACCTCCTTTAATCTTCAGAATAGCCCGATGAGGTGCACGTTATTATCTCCATTTTCCAGATGGCAAAACTGAGGCTAAATGACTTATCAAGCTCATGTAGCCATAATCTGAACTCACCTCCAGCTGACTCTGGAGACCAAGTCATCTATCCCTCTGTTGCACCTTTGCCCAAATATCTTTCTAAGTCTTGTCTCATTTTGTTCACTTTCTTTTACATAACCAGAAAATTTCCTGAGACTCTCTTGAGTTAACAGCCTCCTCTTTAAAAAAAAAAAAAAAAAGAAAGTAGCTATTACTGTGAGGCTTTAAGAATTATCAGTAAACTGTACATGATAGGAATTGGGCCAGGCAAATTGCTTTCCGCCTATTGTAGAACAGCTTAATGTTTAGTGATTAAGCAGAACCTCTGAGTGCAGTTGTGCAGGCTGTTCACTGAGCAAGGAGGCCTGGCCAAATGGGTGAGGACAGGCTGCTGAAATTGGGCCTATGTTTTACTGGCCAAGCTGTGCATCCTACTGTGAAGCTGTATCTCCCTGGGAGTGGGGTGGGCACCATTCACCCACCAAGCTGGGTGCCCAGGATGCTGCATCTTCCTGGAGGGGGTACCTTTTTCAAGTTCACTCAGGTGTGGTGTATGGACTAGGTGGCCCTGCATTTATGGTCAGTTGTGGTCAGTCCACTCACATGTTTTATTTTTTAATTTTTTAAAAATTAATTAATGTATTTATTTGGCTGCACCAGGTCTTTAGTGTGGCATGCAGGATCTTCGTTGCCGCGTGCGGGATCTTCGTTACCGCATGCAGGATCTTTAGTTACAGCAAGCAGGATCTAGTTCTCTGACCAGGGATCAAACCCAGGCCCCTGCATTGGGAGCGCGGAGTCTTAACCACTGGACGACCAGGGAAGTCCCCTCACATGTTTTAATTGAATCAAGCGCTCTGTACTGTGAGAATTTAGGAAGAAAAGGCAACGTGTTTGTTTGGGGAGTGTTGTGCATAAAAGGGAAAATACGGAAACGCCATCAATCTTTCTCCCCATCACTGTCCCAGCCCTGCTCGGAGGTGCACGATCCTCAGCATCTAGACATTCTTCCTTAGGACGTGATGTGAACTAGAACCAGGGTTGGCCTGAGCTGGGCCCCAGGTTTGGCTGTTTATCCTGTCCTTACAGGTGACATTGTGGGAGATGAGTTGTGTCTCCAAGGATCATGTGAGCGTACAAGACGAACTGTGCTTCTCCCTTTAGGAAGCACTCACTGAAGGGAAGCCCGAGGCGACTCCTTTTTCCCCTGTGGTCCTCTGGCCTCCCCCCACCCCCACCCCCATTTATCAAAGAAGAGCTGTTCCTCCCCGGCCCCTCTCCCTCAAGGCTGGCGAGTGGGTGGGGACAGCAGCCGAGGAGGAGTGCTGTTCCCCTTCTAAGGTGTTTCACCCCGAGGTCCAGCCAGAGGAGAGCTGTTGTCCCAAGCACTTCAGCTTCTTGGGCTGGAGGGGTGGGCAAGTTTAATGAGTCCAAATGTTCTTCTGGCTGGTTGTGGGCACAGTATAAGCTTTCAGGAAGCCACGCTGGGAAGATGGAGCTATGAGGAAGGCAAGTTTTTTTCTGTTTTGTTTTGTTTTTTAGAATTAGCTGATTTTTTTTTTTTTTTTTTTTTTGCGGTACGTGGGCCTCTCACTGCTGTGGCCTCTCCCGCTGCGGGGCACAGGCTTCGGACGCGCAGGCTCAGCGGCCACGGCTCACGGGCCCAGCCGCTCTGCGGCATGTGGGATCTTCCCGGACCGGGGCACGAACCCGTGTCCCCTGCATCGGCAGGCGGACTCTCAACCACTGCGCCACCAGGGAAGCCCCTGAATTAGCTGATTTTTTATTAATGAACAAAGCAAAACAAATACCAAAATACCTGCGTGCATGTAGCTAGCAAGTGACCACAAGCTGTAGTGCATTTTTAGCTCCATTTATATGGAACTAAAGCTACAGTTGTTATACATCCTCCTACTTTAGTAAACAGCAGATTTTCAATTTGTGTTAGTAGTTACAATAGCTTCCTCATCAAAATTAGCAGGCTGACTCTGACATTCTGTTCTTTCCCGTTTCTTTCTTTCTTTTTTTTTTTTTGTGGGCATAAAAGAAAAGTTTTATTTTTTTTTATTGAACTATAGTTGATTTATTTCCTGTTTCTTTATCTTGTTTTCTTTTAACTAATGTATTTACATAGTTTATTAGTTATTTCTTCTTTCCTAATCGGGCCAAAAGAAAAAAAAATCTAGAACATTTTGAGTCTTTTTCAGATACAAGAGGACATTTAGCTATTTCTTCTTCTGTGTGTAATGTTTAAGTATTCCTTTATGTTCTAAAGTCACTTTGTTGCTTTTTAAACCATCAAAAATGTATTGCATGTAGTATGGCTTGCTGTTAAATAGCAGTGTCTTGTTTGGCATATTGAATGAAAAATTATCCTTACAAGTTTGTTGGTTGAATTTCCTTTCAAACACTTCTTAGCTTTTACCTGTTAACATGAAACCAGGCAAAAGTTTGGGAAGAGAATAAACTGTTAACATCACGGTAAAACAAAGTTACAACATGGAAACCTTTGTTATGTGTCATTACAATTTCTCTGAAGAGGAGGTCCCTGGTGGTCCAGTGGTTAAGACTCTGCGTTTCCACTGCAGGGGGTGCGGGTTCGATCCCTGGTTGGGGAACTAAGATCCCACAAGCTGCGCATGTGGCCAAAAAAAAAAAAAGAAGAAAAGAAAAAGAATTTCTCTGAATAGTTATGTTTCTGCAACAAGCAAGCATTTACCCCTTAAATGCCTGGACCCCAGGGGCCCCTGAGGTGGCTCTGCAGCTCGCTGACCCCTGCTTGTCTCTCCATGGCTGCTGGCCAGCTCTTCACTCCCCTCATCTCCCTGCCTGTCCTGTCTCTTGCTCGAAGATTAATGCCTTCCATGGAAAAGGTCAGGACCAGCCACATAATTTGCAAGGCTCAGTGCAAAGTGAAAATTCAGGGCTCCTCGTTCAGAAATGATTGAGAATTTCAAGATGGCAGCAGCAGAGCATTAACCCAAATGTGGGACCCTTCTGGGCGTGGGGTCTCAAGCAACTGCAAGGTTGCACACCCATGAAGTCAGCTGTGTTCACAGTCATTCTCGCTAATGCCAGAGCCTTCCTTGGCTTGAAGCCAGCACTGGGCCAGGACCACGTGGGCTGGCTGCCCTTCTCCTGACTTGGGCTCCTCAGCTGCTCCCTCTCTGCTTGATGGGTCTATTTTATAATCCTCACTAAGTCTTTCGGAGATGGGAGGCTGGTCTGTGAGAGGGGAGGGGTATTCTGGGAGCAGCCCTGGCTGGGGAACCAGGAGACCTGGCTGGGTTCTCTCTCCAGGTAAGGCTGGGCTGTGGCTAGGATTATATGACGACTGACCTTGGGGTGAGTGCTTGATAAAGAGAGCAGTGGTCCTGGTGCCCCGGGAGCTGATGAAAGGCTGCCCCGAAGAGATAACAATGGTAGCATTATTTAAGGTTGTTTTTTTTTTCTTTTTTTTGTATTTTGCACAGTCATCCTCTCTGGAAACTTTTGTCTAGTAGTTGGAAATCACCCAGGAAAATCATATTCTTTATCCATTACCTTATCATTAAAAGTAATCAGGGGACTTCCCTGGTGGCGCAGTGTCTGCATGCCAATTCAGGGGACACGGGTTCGATCCCTGGTCTGGGACAATCCCACATGCCTTGGAGCAACTAAGCCCATGCGCCACAACTACTGAGCCTGCGCTCTAGAGCCCACGAGCCACAACTACTGAAGCCCGCATGCCTAGAGCCCGTGCTCCGCAACAAGAGAAGCCACTGCAATGAGAAGCCCATGTACCGCAATGAAGAGTAGCCCCCGCTCCCCGAAACTAGAGAAAGCTCGCTTGCAGCAACAAAGACCCAACACAGCCAAAAATAAAAATAAAAATAAATTAATTAATTTTTAAAAAAGTAATCAGGACCCATTAAAAGAGCTGCCTCCTTGCAAATGAAGGATAATCTATGCCCAGTGCCCCTTCAACTTCCCAACAGTGATGATCCTGTGCTCTGAGACAGCTGGAGAGGAACTATCTAGAGCAGGGTCATGGTGGAAATTTCTAGCTCTGTGCCGCTTGATACAGTAGCCACTAGCCACATGTAGCTACTGTGCACTTGGAATGTGGCTAGCGAAACCAAGGAACTACATTTTAAATTTTATTTAATTTTAATTAATTTCAATCTCAGTAGCCACAGGGACCCAATAGCAACCACATTGGACAATGCAGACTAAATCTGGAGTCTAGATTCAGAACATCGTAACCCAAAACAACTTTAAAATATTTGTAAAGACCCAAATAATGTCCCAAGTGGTTATATTAAATGTTTTTTGTTTTGTTTTGTTTTTGTGTTACGCGGGCCTCTCACTGTTGTGGCCTCTCCCGTTGCGGAGCACAGGCTCCGGACGTGCAGGCTCAGAGGCCATGGCTCACGGGCCCAGCCGCTCCGCGGCATGTGGGATCTTCCCGGACCGGGGCACGAACCCATGTCCCCTGCATCGGCAGGCAGACTCCCAACCACCGCACCACCAGGGAAGCCCATATTAAATGTTTTAAGCAGGCAAAACACAGTGCTGGAAACCAGAGGGACGGCTGCAAAGCAACCCACCGTTCCTGCTTCTAGAAGCTTGTATTGACAAGGAGAAAGGATATGGAACATTAACTAAGATGTAAAAGTTATAGAATCTATGAGCTGATGGGATCTAAAATGTACTCAGTCCCTTTCCCACTGTGCTGTTAGACTCTGTTGTATAACAGAAACAACCTTGCATCATGATGATGGGGGTAATGTCGTCAATGCCGTCCACCAAGAGTGAGCAAGGACAGTGGGCCTTACGGCGGAGTAAGGATCTGCAAAATCTTCTCCTGCGTAAATCATGTGAACACTGGCAAAAGATGTTAAAATCAACTTTCCCAGAACTCTGAAAATTAATCAAAATTATTCAAAGGCTTGCAACAGATTAGTCATTAAGGACACGCAAATCAAAACGGCAATGAGATACCACTTTACACCCACTAGGATGACCATAATTTAAAAAATGGAAAAGAACAAGTATGGGCAAGGATGTGAAGAAACTGGAGCTCTCATACATTGCTTCGCTGGCGGGAATGGAAAACGTTGCAGCCACTGTGCAGTTGCTCAGAGTTACCTGATGACCCAGGAATTCCCCTCCTGGGTATATAACCAAAAGAACTGAAAACAGGTATTCGAACAAATACTTGTACACGAATGTTCAGAGCCACGCTATTCACAATATCCTCAAAGTAGAGACAGCTCAAACGACAGCTAACTGATGAATGGCTAAACAAAGTGTGGTTTATCCACGCAAAGGACTATTATTTGGGCATAAAAAGGAATGACACACTGATACATGCTACAGTGAGGATAACCCTTGAAAGCATTATACAAAGTGAAAGAAACCAGACACAACAGGCCAGATTTTATATGGTTCCGTCTATATGAAATATTCAAAATAGGCAAATCTATAGAGACAGAAAGTAGATAATTGATTGCCAGGTATTAGGAGAAGGGAGAAATGGGGAATGACTCCTAACGGGTACTGAGTCTCTTTTTGGAGGTGATGAAAATATCATAAAATTAGACAGTGGTGATAGTTGCACGCCTCTGTGAATACACTAAAAACCACAGAATTATGAACCTTAAAAAAGTAAACTTTATGATAGGTGAATTATACATCAATAAAGCTGTTATTAAAAACCATCACCTAAAGCTACCAATTAAAAAAACTAGTTTGTCCTTTAGCTTTTTTGTTTTGTTTTGTTGATTGTTTTTTTTTTGGGTTTTTTTGGCAGCTTGTGGGATCTTAGTTCCCCAACCAGGGAATGAACCCAGGTCACAGCCATGAAAGTGCTGAGTCCTAACCACAGGACCGCCAGGGAACTTCCCTGTTTTATTTTTAATTATTTACTTTTAAAATTGTGATAAAGTATACATAACATAAAATTGACCATTTTAAACATTTTTAAGTGTACAATTCAGTGGCATAAGTACATTCATATTGTTGTACCACCATCATAACCATCCATCCATAGAACTGTTTTCATCTTGCAAAACTGAAACTCTGTACCCATTAAGCAATAACTGCCCATTCCTCCCTCCCCTCCAGCCCCTGGCAACCACCATTCTACTTTCTGTCTCTGTGAGTCTGACTAGTCTATGTACTTCCTATAGGTAGAATGATACAATATTTGTCCTTTTGCAACTGGCTTATTTCATTTAGCATAATGTCCTAAAGATTCATTCATGTTGTAGCATGTGTCAGAATTTCTTTCCTTTTTAAGACGAAATAATATTCCATTGTATGTATGTACCACATTTTGTTTATCTCTTCACCCATTGATGGACACTTGGGTTGCTTCCATGCTTTCGCTATTGTGAATAATGCTGCTATGGCACTTGGTGTACACATACATCTTCTTATCCCTGCTTTTAATTCTTTTGGGTGTATACCTAGAAGTGAAATGGCTGGCTGATATGGTAATTCTATTTGTAATTTTTTGAGGAACTACCATACTGTTTTCCATAGTGACTGCACCATTTTACATTCCCACCAGCAGTGCACAGGGTTCAAACTTCTTCACATCCTTGACAACACTTGTTATTTGTGTGAAGTGGTATCTCATTGTGGTTTTGACTTGTATTTCCCTAACGATTAGTGCCTTAGTCAGTTTGGTCTACTATAACAGAAGACCATAAATTGGGTGGCTTAAAAAACAAACATTTATTTCTTACAGTTCTGAAGGCTGGGAAGTTCAAGATCAAGGCGCCAAACTGGTGTCTGGTGAGAATCTTCTTCCTGGTTTGCAGGTGATGGCCTTCTTACTGTATCCTCACATGGTAGAGAGAGATGAATCTTGTGGTCCTTCCTCTTTCTATTAGGGCTTTAATCCCTTCATAAGGGCCCTGCCTTCATGAACTAATCTAATTACCTCCCAGAGGCCCTACCTTCAAATAACATCACATTGAGGGGTAGGGTTTCAACATATGAACTTTGGGGAGGACACAAACATTCAGTCCATAGCACTTAGTGATGCTGAGCATCTTTCCATGTGCTTATCAGCTATTTGTATATCCTTGGAGAAATGTCTATTCAAGTACTTTGCCTTTTTTTTTTTAAAATTTATTTATTTATATTTTTGGCTGCATTGGGTCTTTGTTGCTGTGCGTGGGCTTTCTCTAGTTGCGCTGAGCGGGGGCTACTCTTTGTTGCGGTGCGCGGGCTTCTCATTGCGGTGGCTTCTGTTGTCGCAGAGCACAGGCTCTAGGTGCGCGGGCTTCAGTAGTTGTCGCGCTTGGGCTCTAGAGCGCAGGCTCAGTAGTTGTGGCACATGGGCTTAGTTGCTCCGCGGCATGCGGGATCCTCCTGAACCAGGGCTCAAACCTGTGTCCCCTGCTTTGGCAGGTGGATTCTTAACCACTGTGCCATCAGGGAAGTCCACCTTGCCTGTTTTTGAATTGGTTTGTTTGTTTCTTGTTGTTGTTGAGTTTTAGGAGTTCTCTTTAATCCCTTATCAGATATGTGATTTGCAAATACTTTCTCCCATCCTGTAGGTTGTCTTTTTACTCTGTTGATAGTGTCCTTTGATGCACAAAAGTTTTTCATTTTGATATGTCCTTTAGCTGTTAGGTTCAATTTACAAGCCTTATATAACTTATATAATTGTTAATTTAGTTAATTAAATTTACAGTTTAAATATTTTATAAATGTAAGCACTTAATTGCCTAACAAGTAGGATCTTAACAAGTTCTTAAGTAATTCTACCATCACCCCAGCCATGTAGACAGACTGAGCCAGGTCTCGGAGGGCGCGGGCCTCACACACCAGATCCCAGTGCGGGGAAGGGAGGGACGCTCTAGCCTCGGCCTCGGGCAGCAGCCCCACGGCCGCCCCCCGCCCCCCTCCCCCGACCTCTATCACCATGGTGGACAGGAAAACACTGCGGTCGTAGACCGAGTCGTCCTTGCGGCCCTTGGTGGCCACTCCGTGGATGGACGTGTTGGGGTCCAGGAGGGCCCACTGAGGAAGTGTGAAGTGCCGGCATGGCTCGGGGGCCCCAAGCAGGTCCAGGGGTACGGTGGCCCTCAGCCAGGCCACCGAGCCATTGACAGTGGCCGCAGTGTGGTTGGCGGGCCTTTGGCAGTTGTGGCGGGGCACGGAGGCTGTGAAGTGCAGTTGTGGCAGGCCAGCAGGCTGCAGGGCAGCAGCAGCAGGGCTGTGTAGAGCAGCTGGAAGCCACCCATGCCACCCAGGGCGTCCAGCGGGTCTGTGAAGGCCATGGCCACGGGCCTGACCTGAGGCCCAGCCTTGGAACCTTATGTAAAGGGGCTGGGACGGGCCCTGAGAGGTGGAGGAACAAGCCAGGGTTAGGACCTCAGATGCCCCATGTCCCGAAACTCAGAGGGGTCCAGTTATACCTCACAGGAGGCCTCAGGTGTCCCCAGGTCTGCAGGGCTCCCCCTCCTGCGAGGCCCTTTCTCCTCAGTTCTCCCAGCCTCTCACCTGCGGGTTAGAAAAGCGAGGGGTCCTAGAGGGCCGCCTCACATCCCACTGCCCAGATCTGCAGGCTCAGTCCCCTGCCCATGGCCCTCGCAAGGGGGACCCCAGCAGTAAATGTGGCACCATCATCACCCTCCCCTTTTCTCTGGAGGCCACTCTGAGGCATCTTCAAGAGCCCAATTCCAGGTGACTTCCCTGGCAGTCTAGAGGTTGAGACTCTGCGCCTCCAATGCGGGGGACGCGGGTTCGATCCTTGGTTGGGGAACTAGGAGCCCACAAGCCGAGTGATGCGGCCAAAAAAAAAAAAAAAAAAAGGCGCCGACCCCGGAGCCTTAAATGCTTGGAGGTCACATGAGGGAGTGCCAGTGATTACAGCTGCTTGCCCCTCCCCCACTTCCCTGGAAGTCTGAGGCTGCATAGGAGACACTTGGAAAAAAGTCCTTGAAAAATGCCCAAATAGGGCAACCAAGAGGAAGCCCTGCTCTCCCTGCCCCGATCCCAGGTACTCTCAGGCTGGAGGTGTGGGAGGGGGCAGGGTCTCCACTCATCCAGACCCACAGTGTTCCAACCTCTCATCAAAGGAAACCCAATACAGAGAACTAAGCGGGTGGGGCCTGGTGCACCAGGCTCCCCACCCCTCCACTTGGCCCCTCTCACAAACCAGCCCAGGATCCCAGGAAGTGATGGACCATTCCTCTTACTGATGAGGATGCTGAGGCCTAGCAGGACTTGCCCAGGGACGCCCAAAGGCAAAATGCAGATTCCAGGCCCTGTGCCCGACAGTCTGCCACTCGGGGCTCCACCTGGGGCTCCTAGTGGCCGAGGGCAGCCCCCACCCCCAAGCTGGGCTCCTTCAGTCTTTGCTCTGCAGACGCTGCCCCGGTTTGCGGCTCACCCCTCCCCACGCTGTCCCAGCCCCTCCTCTACCCCCACCTCAACCTACTCTTTGTCTTATCTCTGGTAAGAACAGCTGGGATCCCAGAGGGGCTGGAGCAGCTTATATAAGCTGCGGGTGTCTGGGTCACAGGGGCAACTCCCCTCCCCCACCCGAGAAGACTTAAAGGAGGCTCTGTGTTCTGGGGAGCTTCCTGGGAGTCAGGTTTGCGCTAAGTAGGGGTTTGGGTTTGAGCCAGAGCCACATGGGCAGAGTGTGCAGGGAAAGAAGGGGTCAGGGCTTAGAGGAGGGGGGCATGGAGGACCAGCAGGGCCATGTGGGACCTCAGCAGTATGGCCCTGTCCCTGCAGCGGGGGCCCCATCCTCCCCTCCCAGATGCCCAGGACTCTAGCAGAGGTGCGAGCCTCCAGGGCGATGGGGAAGGGGATGGAGGGCAGGGCAGGGGCGGGGGTGAGGCCCTGAGCAGTCCCTGCAGGACAAGGCTTGCTGTGCCCTCCTGGGCAGCAGGTTTAGGCAGAAACACACTCCAGAGTCAAAGGTGGGGCCGTTTCCTTTATTATTTGGGGTTTCTCTGCATGGAAACATGAGACTGCCCCACCCCATGCCCAAGTGCCTCTGGCACCCCCATAGGTGGTACATCAGTCCCCACAGAGGCCCCTTTAAAATCACCAATATAAAAAAGGAGGGAGGGAGGGAGGGAGGGAGGGAAGGCCTGACCACCCCGCAGGCCAGGCCGCTCCTGGTCGGCAAGTGGGGACAGGGCTGGGGGGAATGTGGGGCAGAGGGGGGCACTGGCTCCGGCACAGGAAGGAACAGGCATTCATTCCCAGCCCTGCGGAGGACGCCCCAGCTGGGAGGGTGCTCCGCATGGCTACGTGGCAGGTGTGCAGAGCTAGTGGTTATAGTTTAAAGGCTGCAGGTGGGGCGTGGTGGGCTTGGGGGTGGAATGGGTGGCCTGTGGAGGGAGGGGAGGGGACACATCAGGATGTCCAGAGGCCTGGGGCTGTCAGCTCCCCCTGGGGCCTCATCCTGAGGCAGGAACTAGCAAAAGCTGCCTTCCCGGTTTGGCAACCAGAGGGGCTGGGGGAGTCCATCTGAGCCCGTGGCCAGTGGAGGCAGGGAGGGCCACACAGCTCTGCCCAGAACAAATGAACCGGGGCGGCCGGGAGGTGAGGACGAGGAGGACGAGGCCGCCTCCTGCTCCAAGGAAGGCACTTGCAGCTGGTGTGGCCTGGTGTGGCGTGGCGGGAAGGCACGGCCCGGCAGACGAGGAGGGCAGAGAAGCACAGCAAGGGGCTCATGCAAGAGCCCCTCATGCGAACATGGTCAGCTGTAACCACTGCCGGGCAGAGGGCGGAGAGAGGGGTCAGCCAGGGCAGAAACCCCAAGTCCGGCCTCCCAGCTCCATGGCTCGGGAGTCGCCATCTCCTCACCCCCTTGAGGGCAGGTGGGAGAGGGACCCTCCCGGGGGAGGGGGGCGGGGCACTCTCTTACCTCCTTGACCCCTGGGAGCCCAGGCTGCTGGCTCCTGTACAGGCCTCCAGGGGTCTGGCCCATCCTTCCCAGGACCCAGACACCCAAGCGTGTCCTTGCAGGACCCAGGTGGCCGGCCTTAGGGCTGGCGCTGAGGCTGCAGCCTCCAGCCCAGGAGGGTAAGAAAACACTGCCCCTGAGCACCTTCCCCAACCCGACCGGAGGACAGCCCTACCTTAAACAAGTCAAAGGTCACGACTCCATCCAGATCCGTGTCCAGAGTCTTGAAAAACCCTGTGTGTTCAAGAAATGATGACATGGGGCTGAGAACTCAGTGGGACCTTCAGGCAGGGCCAGGACCGGGCCCCACCTCCTGCCTCACCCCCACCTCCCCAAAGCCGCAAGCTCTCTCACCCTCACAGCAGGGGAGCAGCCCTTCCTGCTGCTCGAGAGCCCCCTCCAGAGTTCCCACCCAACTCCCTGTCGCCTGGCACTCAGCCTGCCTGGACCCCACCTCCCCGAGACCCTCGTTGGGGACGAGCTGGGGACCGAGCTGGAGCGGGGAGCCGACGGGGACACTCACGGAACATGGTCTCCAGCCGCACTAAGCAGCACACGAAGTTATCAAAGTCCACAGCCAGGTCGGGCTCCGAGTAGCGGGTGATGATGAGCTCGTAGAGCTTCTTGTTGAGCTTGAAGCCTGGCGCAGGAGAGCAGGTGAGGGCCAGGGAGGTGCAGCCGGGCCAGAGGGGGCGGAGAGGGGGACTGAGGCTGGGCAGGGTGAGCCCCAGGGCTGGGGGGCATGAAGACCTCCTGGGCAGGGCCGGGAGCTGGGCAAGTGCTGGTCCAGAGGGAGCCTGAGGACCCAGACTGCGCCAGGGAAGCAGGTGCTGGCCATCAGGGCCCAGGGTCCAGTTTCATTTGTTCTGAATGCCCTGGCCTCATCCTGACGTGGGACTGAGGATGAGCCCTGCACTGCTCCCTCTGGAAGCTCTGGAGGCCAGCTCCACTCCTCCCTGGCTGTGTGGCCTCAGGCCAGTCACTACCCCTTTCTGAGCTGCACTTTGCTCTGCTCAATGGGATAATAATGAAAGACCCTATCCTCATCAGGCTGCAGTCAGAACAAAAGGAAGTGCTGATAAAGCGCTCGGCTCAGTCACCAGGAGAAAAAGGCAGCAGATGGCTGTTACTGCTTCAACACCATGGCCATCACCCCCCCACCCAGGGACAAGGGCGAGTGGGCGGGCCACCGCCCTGGGTAGCTGTCAGAGAAGCGAGCCAGGGCCATCTCCCCGGGGCTCCACGAGTGCCACCAGCCCTCAGGCCTCACCTGCAGACTCGATGGCCATCCGCATCTCGTAGGCACTCATGCTGCCCGACTTGTCCAGGTCAAACTTCCGGAAAATGGACTGGGGGGGTGGGGGTGGGGGGCAGAGGGTGAGGGCTTGGCGAGCATCCAGCCCTTCCCGTCTGCCCAGGGTGGAGGGCTGACGAGGGTGGAGGGGAGAGGCCCGAAGGGGGTCAGCCACTGGGATATGTGGGCTCGGAGAGGCGGACCCAGGGCAAGGGCCTAGTCCACACAGCTGGTCTGGGAGCCGGAGCCCGGCCGCCTGCTGTGACTGAGGCTGCAGAGGAGGGGAGGGTGCTGCCAGCAGGGACCACCTACCAGGTAATTCCGGATGCGGTTCCACAGGATGTTGAACTCCACCAGGCCCAGCTTCCCGTTGCCATCACGCTGGGCGGCCGTTAAGAAGAAAACTCCACAGCTTAAACCAGGTACTGGGTGAGTGAGCACCGGGGACAGCAAGACGAGGAGGGGGAGGGGAGAAGCGGCAGGAGCCCGCAGATGGCTGCCTGGGGCCAGGCCTGAATCAGGGTGGCTGGGAGGGGCTCAAACAGAGCACCAGCCTCAGGGTCACCTGCAGACGAGGCCCTGCCCGCCTCTCAGTGGACACAGGCCTGTGCCTCGGGCCCCGCCCCACCCCGATCAATGGGAAGATGCCAGGAAGGAACTGGTCTGTCCACACTTGTCCCTTTCTCTGTGCTGCTCCTGGGATGGGTCACCCAGGGCTCTCCCCATGCCTCCATCCCAACCCAAAGCCCGGCTCAGGGGGCAAAAGCAAAGGGAGGATACGTCCATGAGATTCACCATGCTGCGGCAGGACTCCAGGCTGAAGCCCTTGGTCCGCAGGTCTTTGTCTGCAAGAAAAACCAGCCCCGACACCTCAACCCAGCCGGCTCCCTGGGCCTGCCCCGTGCTGGGCACACTGGTGGGACAAGGGTCCGGGAGGCACCATTCCCGTCCCCTGGTGTGTAAAATCTAGGCCAGTAGGTGTGTAGGGTTGTTTCCATCATCAGAAACGAGAGTTTAAGGCATTTTAGCAGTCAAGCCGGTGTCCCAACAGGCACGGCAACACCACCATTAGACCCGAGTGAAAAGGAACAGTGCTAAATAGAAGTAAAAGAAACACAGTAGAAACGTGCAGCATAGGTGGTCACGGCAGGGGTGGGGTTTGCTGCAGGCCTCGAAGGCTGAGAAGAGCAAGAGAGGGGTTCTGGGCTGAGGGAACAGCATGGACAGAGGTCAGAGGTGAGAGGTCAGAGGCGGGGGCAAAGGGAAGGTTGCAGGGCAGTTGCCTTCAGTTTTGCACATTGGGGAGTGAAGCCGGCCACCTGCCTTCTGGGAGGAAGGGGCGCCCACACACTGGCCCTAAGGTGCTGTCAGCCGGCTAAGCTTCTAATTACACCAGGCACAGCGCTGAGGCACGGAGAACAGCAAGACGGCATGAGGAGTTTGGGAGGAAAAAGGGGGTGAGCAGGCCTCAGAAAGGTGGTGGAGGGTGCCCCACCCACGAAGACCAAGGGGTTGGGTTCAGCCCAGGGTGGGAGCCGAAGGCTAGATTCTGGAGTTTGGAGAAACGGAGGCGGGGGGGTAGGGGGGTTGGGAAGCAGGACATGGGGTGGAGGGCGGCCACTCAGGGATGCTCACGTTTGCTGATGATCCTGTTGAGGATGGTCTGCAGCTCCTTGACGCTGATCTCCATGTCCTGGGGGAAGAGGGAGGATGGCACCCACTCTGGGGAAAGGCTGCCCCTCGGTGCCCCCGAGCACCCGTCCACCACGCCCAGCCTACCTCCCCTGCCAGTTGTCTGAAGAGGGATTTGAAGTTCTCATCAATCTCCTCTTCTGAGAGCACTTGCTGGATGGAGAAGCGGGGGACAGCAGGTCAGGGGCACCCCAGCCTGGCCCCTGCATGGGCAGCTGCTGGAGGCAGGGCTGGGACCACTCATCAGCTATGTGTCACTTCACCTCTGAGCCTCGCTCTTCTCATCTGTAAAATGGGAACCTGGCCCCTACTCTATCCCTGTCCATGCCTCTGTGGCCTAAATGTGGAGGGTGAAGTTCAGCTCAAGGATGAACAGTGAGGCTTTGATTCCCTGCTGCACGACCTTGGGCAAGTTCCTTAACCTCTCTGAACTTGAGTTTCCCACTGAGAGGGTAGTGACAGCACCCTGACACAGCTGTTATGGAGGAAACGGGGTGACCCAGGTAAAGAGCTCAGCACAGACCCAGCAGAGAGCAAGAACCCAGGGACCCTGTGCCATTATTACCACAAAGTCCTTTGCAAACTGTAAAGTGCGGGGCAAATGAGGGTTTAGTATTACTCTTACGGCTCCTGCCAGGAGGGGCTCTGAGCTGCCAGCCGGAGCCCAGGGCACAGGACACCCAGGGTGAGGGAGAGGAGGAGGGTGGCTGGTGGGGGCAGGGCACGTACCTCGTCAGGGAGATTGGCCTGGATCTGGTCGTCCAGCTCTCTGCAGAGGGTGGGGAGACGGGGCCAGTCAGCAGTGGTGGAGGGGGCAGGAGGGGCGTGGGGGGGTGCAGAGAGCGGGGAGGGGGGCTTCTACTCACTGGGTCCCAGCGCTCTTCTCTGAGAAGAAACGCAGCACAAAGTCGCCCTCCTTGTTGGGCTCGAAGGTGGACGGCACCACCACATACTCCCCGGGTGGCAGGCGGAAGCGGGTGCTGACCTCCCGCAGGTTGATGAACTGCTCGGAGCGGGCCCGAGACGCGTTGGCCAGGAAGAAGTCCCGCTTCAGGTGCACGGCCGGCTGGCCCATCAGCTGGCGAGAGGGAAGGAGGGAGCGGGGGCTGCAGCTGCCCACTCAGCCCACCCTTAGGAGCTGCCCCCAGACCCAGATCCAGTCCCAGACCCAGATCCAGACCCCAGGCTCCAGGTTCTGGCCAAGCAGCTGGAGAGCTGTGTCACGGCTCAGTCACCCAGAGGCTACCCAACCCTGACAAGTCATAGTACTTGTTGCCTCATCCGTAAAATGGGGGTAACAGCCCTGCCTACTGCACCGGGTGGAGGGGGAGGAGACACCATGAGGTGAATGTAGATACTGTGACACCATGAAATAACTTTTTCATTATCTTTACCCGGAGCTTCCCCTGTATCAGACACTGCAGGGCCTTTTACACATGTCACCTCACTTAACGCTCGTGACAACTCATTTTACAGACACTGATGCCAAGGCTTAGAGCCTAAGCGACTTGCTCAAGGGTACAGAACACTCAGCCCACTACCAACCGGCTCCGAACCAGCACCCCAGATGGCCTCAGCGTAAACAGTAAGACAGGAAGAGCCTCACGGGTGCGTGTCAGGTGGGGCTCTGAGGGCCAGGGTTCAAAGCCAGCTCCCTTACTTATTACCTGCTCTGACCCCCAGGAGGACAGTGCTTGCTCTGCCCACTGAACAGCGGGCAGGGGGGTGGGGGCACTGTGTTAGCCCCAAAACGAGGAGACTTCTTAGCTCTCTACGTGTGGGCTTGCCGCCGTCCTGCTCCCTCTGGGCACCATCGGGCCATGTGTGTTCAAGGGTGTGTAAATCCAGGCGAGTCAGATGCCACACCTACCTCCGGAGGGACCTGCCAGAGAGACGAGGGAAGTTAGAGATGCTTGCTTGGCCCAGGGGCAGACGCTGTGGTGTGTGCTGGGCAGTGGCCCTGAGTTCTTAAGATGAAAATGATGGGATGAGGAGACCAGGAGACAGGGTCCTGGACAGGGGCCAGTGTTGACCCAGACCTGTATTCATGCCAGAGAGGGACCCCAGCGACCCCAGGAGGGAGTCCCAGGCGGGGCCCTCTTTGCCTCTGGAATGCCCTGCACCTCAGCTCTGAACCAGAGCCTCCAGGACTGCCCCCCGGGGCGGCCAACTGCAGAGTCCTCCAGCCCAGGGAGATTGGAGGTCCACCCCAATCTGCTGCAAGGGGCTGTGGGTCTGGGCTGAGGCTGCAACTGTCCTTTACCCCCACCAGGGAGATCCAGAAGTTTCTGTCTTGAATACAGTGCGTGAAGCAGGGCCCTCCATGGCCAGCCTCGGCATACATACTTCCAAGACAGGGAGCTCACTAGTCCTTCAGGGAAGACCACTTGCCTACTTCTTTCTGAAACTGAGTCAAAGTCTTCCTCCCAGGTGTCAGCTAAGGCAGATCCCTCTGCCCAAAAGCAGCCATGCAGCCTCTAAGGACAGGGGAGAATCCCAGAATCCTCCCCTCTCCTAGCTAAACATCTTCCTCATCCTCCATCTACCCCACGGGCTGAATTTTAGGCCCCTGGCTGCCCCAGTCCTGGCGGAGGGCCTCAGCAGGTGCTTCCCGAAGGCTCAGTCTAGGGCTGCGTGCCTCAGGGGTGTGACTGGCCCCGGTGGCTCAGGATGGGTGAGCGCCGCCTTGTCCTCTGGCGCCCCTGGCGCCCCCTGGCGGAGCTCGCAGGGAGGCCGCTTTCTCTGCCGGGTGCTGGGCGATCCGCCCGCTCTCTCACCTCGTAGACAGCAAAGCCTATGGTCTCCATGTCGCGGCCAAATCGGCGCTCCCGACGGCGGTGCTTCTGCATGAGGGCGAGCAGGAAGCTGCAGCCTGACTCCCGACCTCTGTAGTCGTCGTCGTCCGGGTCATCCGTCTCCTCCAGCCGGATCTTGAACTGGGGGTTCACCCAGAAGGTGGCTGCAGGAGGTAGGGAGGCGGGATCAAAGGAGAAGCAGAGCAGTCCCCTCAAGCCTCCCCTCCCCCATGTTTTCATTCATTCATTCATTCAACAAATATTACTGTGGCCACTGTGTGCCAAGTGACAGATGTGCCACAGGGACACACAGGGTCCCTGCCGTCATGAGCTCCCATTCCAGAATGAACCAGAGGCAAAGCATGAACAAGTCAGGTTAGTTAATGGAACAATTACAAAGAAAGCAAGCTGAAGTCGGGCAGGGAAGGAATCTTCGAGGTGACATTTGAGCTGAGACCTGAAGGGGAAGCCCTGGGAAGCCTAGGCAGAGGGAGAAGAAAAGACCCACACCTGGGGCTCCAGTGAGCACAGGGGATCCAGGGAGGTTGGCAGACGTTGGGGGAAGCAGGGTCGGTGATAAGAAGTGTGGATTGAATCAAAGAGCAAAAGGACTCCCTGACAGGTTTGCACTGGGAGGGGCATGATTGGATCAGGATTTTAGAAGGTGGCTGCAGGAACTTCCCTGGTGGCGCAGTGGATTAAGTCTCTGTGCTCCCAGTACAGGGGGGCCGGGTGCGAGTCCTGGTCAGGGAACGAGATCCCACACGCATGCCGCAACTAACAGTTCATGTGCCACAACTAAGGAACCCGCCTGCTGCAACTAAGGAGCCGTCAAACTGCAACTAAGGAGCCCTGGAGCCACAACTAAGGAGCCTGCCTGCTGCAACTAAGACGTGGCACAACCAAATAAATAAATATTAAAAAAAAAAAAAGAAGGTGGCTGCTGTGTGGACAGTGACTTAGAAGAGGGCGAAAGAAAGCAGGCTCTGAGAGGAGGCCACTGAGCTGCAAGGGCTGAGGGGGACTTGCATTTCTGGCAATTTAGTGATTCAGCTGCCTGAACAATCCTCCTGACTAAAACAACCAAGTGCTGCAAAACTTCTTCTTTTTTTTTTTTTTTTTTTTTTTTTTGCGGTACGCGGGCCTCTCACTGTCGTGGCCTCTCCCCTTGCGGAGCACAGGCTCTGGACGCGCAGGCTCAGCGGCCATGGCTCACGGGCCCAGCCGCTCTGCGGCATGTGGGATCTTGCCAGACCAGGGCACGAACCTGTGTCCCCTGCATCGGGAGGCGGACTCTCAACCACTGTGCCACCAGGGAAGCCCCCAAAACTTCTTCTTAAAGGCACCAATAAGTCCAGCATTTCCCCCTCCCCACATACAAAATTAACATTAATCAAAAAGATAGATAATAAGCAAGGATGTGGGGACTTCCCTGGTGGTGCAGTGGTTAAGAATCCGCCTGCCTATGCAGGGGACATGGGTTTGAGCCCTGGTCTGGGAAGATCCCACATGCCACGGAGCAACTAAGCCCGTGCACCACAACTACTGAGCCTGTGCTCTAGAGCCCATGAGCCACAACTACTGAGCCTGTGTGCCACAACTACTGAAGCCCACACACCTAGAGCCTGTGCTCCACAACAAGAGAAGCCACTGCAATGAGAAACCTGTGCACTGCAACAAAGAGTAGCCCCCGCTCTCCACAGCTAGAGAAAGCCTGGGCACAGCAATGAAGACCCAATGCAGCCAAAAATAAATAAATTTATAAAAAATTTAAAAAAATAAATGAGGATGTGGAGAAATCAGAACCTCAGGCATAGCTGGTGGGAATGTAAAATGATGCAACTACTTTGCATAATAGTCTGGCAGTTCATCAAATGGTAAAACACAGAATTACCATATGACCCTGCGATTCCACTCCTCTGGGGGGGGTGGTGTCTGTATATCCAAGATTAATGACAACATACACCCACACAAAAAACATGTGACTGTTCCAAGTAGCATTATTTATAATTGCCAAATGGTAGAAACAACCCAATTTAAACAAAATGTGATATAACCAAACAATGGAATAGTATTCAGCAATTAAAAGGAATGGAGTACTGACACATGCTACATAACATGGATGAACCTTGAAGACATTATGCTAAGTGAAAGAAGCCAGTCACAAAGGACAACGTGCTGTATGATTCCATTTATATTAAATTATTGTTGGGAACAAGCAAATTCAGAGAGACAGAAAGTAGATTAGTGGTAGCCTGGAAATGAGGGGGAGGAGGGGCTTGGGAGTAACAGCCAGGGGGTACAGGTTTTCTTTTGGGGGTAATGAAAAGGTTCTAAAATTGATGTGATAATGGGTGCACAGCTCTGTGAATATAATAAAGGCCACACTGGATTTTACACTGTAAATGGGTGAATTATGTGGTATGTGAATTATATTTCAATAAAGCTGTTTTAAAACATGGAAACTGGGAGCCATGAAAGGTAAATAATGCCAAAGGATTTCTGCAGACTCCTAGAGGTCTTGAGTCCTGCCTGGGCTCAGGGGCAGGAGATGAGGTCCAGTAGGAGATCACAGCCATAAAACTGGAAGCTCCGTGAGGAATGCCAGCAGCGTAAGTGTGAAAGAAAAATAAAACCACTGGGAGGAAGTGAAACATTCCCTGAGGATTTATAACCACAAGCCAGCCTTCTCATGAGCTTGCAGATTTAATTCATGCTGCCCATGAGGTAAAAAAAAAAACCTTAAGGAGAAAATTTATTTTTAAGAGTCCTGGGTTGGGAGTATCCCAGGTGACTGGCACAAACACTAGAGGAAGTTAACTTCATCCAATAACTCAAACAACTCCTGAAGATAAACTTCTAGGTCAAAAAAGCCAAAAACCTCAGAAGGCTGAGAACCAGCAGCCACAATGGATGAACCTCATGATGGCTGAGAATGAGCAGCGATGAACAACAACTCACCAAGACTTCAGATACTGAAATTATCAGACACAGAATATGAAAGACTAGGTTTACTATACTTAAAGAAATAAATGAGATGCTTAAATATATGAGCAAGAATGAACAGATTAGAAAAAGAGCCATTAACACTTCCAGAAATAAATTTTTCAAGTGAAATTAAGTATTTGTTGGAACGATTAACCAACAGCAAAAAAGAAAATTAGTGCATTGAGAATGGATCTAAAGAAACTACCCAGAATGCAATCCAAGGAGATTCAGAGATGGAACGTTTAAGAGATGTTAAGAGATCTGGAGGGTTGACTGAGGAGGTCCAGCTTACATTTGATTGGCATTCCAAAAGGAGAAAATAAAGAGAGTAGGAAGGTGATATTCTAAAAGATCATGGCTAACAATTTTCTAGAATTGTTGAAAGACATCAATCTTCATACTCAGGGAGCTCGACCAATCCAAAGCATAATAAAAAGAAATCCCCACCTCAACACATCATGGTCAAATTGTAGAATATCAAAGAAAAAGAATCTTAAAAGTGAAAAAAGACAAACCATTTCAGAAGGCATGGTAGACAATCAGACTCCCGACTCACATAGTGACAGTGGAAGCAGAGTGAAGAGTAATAGCATATTCAGGGAAGTGAAAGTAATGTCAATTCAGAGTTCTATATCCAGAGAATTCTCAAGAATGAGCACACTATAAAGGCATTTTATACAAGTACTGAGAAAGTTTATCACCAAAAGACCCTCAGTAAAAGAAATTCAAAAGGATATATTGCAGACAGACAGAAAATGATCTCCGATGAAAGGTCTCACCATTCATGAGAATAGTGAGCAAAAATACTGATATTATGTGGGTAATCAATCAAATACGGGCTATACCAAATAATGGGGATGATGATGGTGCTTAATTTAGGACAGGCAGAAAACTGTTAAGAATTAAAATACTAGCTAAAGATAGCAGATTGAACAAAGGGAGGGTGTGATCCAACTTAAATACTCTCAAGTCTTTACATTATTCAGGTGGAGGGTAAAGATACTGATCGACTAACTTTGGAACTTATTAAGCAAGCCCTTCTGTCTTCCAAACTCAGAGGGAAAAACTAGCAGAGGGAAAAGAAAAAATTCAATCCAAAAGAAGGCATAGCAGGAGGGACAAATCAAAAATGCATAGTAAGTCTGCTGAAATAAATACAAATATATCAGTAATCACTATGAATATAAATGGATTAAACTTTCCAATCAAAGGACAATGTTTTCCAAATTCAACTATTAAAAAAATCAATTATATGCTACTTATGAGAGATAACTAAAACACTGAGCTATAGAAACGGTATAACAAGACATACCACAAAAGTACTAGCAGTAACTAACAGAAAACTGCAACAGCGTAGTAACACAAACTGAAACAGACTTGAAAGTAAAAAGAATTATTAAAGATGAAGGTGGTCACTAGATAGTAAAAAAAAAAAGTTTAATTCACTAGGAACTTATAACAATTTTAAACTTGATGTACCTGGCTCAACATATGCAAAGAAAAAGAACTGACAGAAATAAAGGGAGAAATTGGCAAAGCTAGTAAGATGGTGTGAGATTTTATTATCCCTCTTCCAATAATGGATAGATTAAGCAGACAAAGTAATCAATAAGTTTGATATAATGAACAATTATAGAAGATTCCCCCTAATATTCAGAGAACAGTATACTGGTCAAGAGAACAGACTCCAGGTTCACACTGACAGGGTTCAAATCCCAGCTTTGCCACTTATTAGTGACTTTGGCAAATTACTTAATCACTGTGTCTCACTTTCCTTATCTGTAAAATAAAAACTCACCACATGCTGGGCCACAGCACCAGCTTCTGTTTATTTCAAACCTATGATCTCATATAGATCATATTTTCTGACTGCAAGGAAATTAAGTTAAAAATCAACAATAAAATAATAACTGGGAGGTTTGATTATCGATTCAATCTCTTAAGTGTTACAGGTCTATCCAGATTTTTTATTTTTCTTGAGTCAATTTTCGTAGTTTGTTTCTTTCTAGGAATTTGTCAGTTTCATCTAGGTTATCTAATTTGTTGTCATACAATGGTTCACAGTATTTTCTTATAAATCATTTATTTCTGTTGGGTTGATAGTGATGTTCTCTCTTTAATTCCTGATTTTAGTAATTTGAGTCTTCTATCTTTTTTCTTGTTCAGTTTGGCTAAAGGTTTGCACTTTTTGCTGAGCTTTTCAAAGAACCAAATGTTGGTTTCATTGATTTTTCTCTATTGTTTCTCTGTTTCATTTATTTGGCTTTCTTCTGCTTGCTTTGGGTTTAGTTTGCCCATTTACTAGTTTCTTAAGGTGGAAAATTAGGCAATTGTTTTCAGTTCTTTCTTTTTTAATATAGGTACACAGTGCTTTGATTACTATTCTATGTGATTTCTCATTTACATTACTATTTCTTTTGATAAACTAACTCATTCTACGGGGCCAGCATTACCTTGATACCAAAGCCAGATAAAAACATCACAAGAGGGCTTCCCTGGTGGCGCAGTGGTTGAGAGTCTGCCTGTCGATGCATGGGACACGGGTTCGTGCCCCAGTCTGGGAAGAGCGGAGCGGCTAGGCCCGTGAGCCATGGCCGCTGAGCCTGTGCGTCCGGAGCCTGTGCTCCACAACGGAAGAGGCCAAAACAGTGAGAGGCCCGCGTACCGAAAAAAAAAAAAAAAAGAACTACCATGACATCCAGCCATTCCACTCCTGAGTATTTTTCCAAAGAAAATGAAAACATTAATTCAAAAAGACAAACACTGGATGATTTTGTTTATATGTGGAATCTAAAAAAAACAAAACAAATGAAAAAACACAGCTAAACAGTAACAGAGTCAGAGATACAAACAGATGGTTGCCAGAGAGGAGGGGGAGAGAGAGAGAAGACAAATAGGTAAGAGAGATTAAGAGGTACAAACTTTCAATTACAAAACAAATGAGTCACAGATATGAAATGTACAGTGTGGGGAATATAGTCAGTAGTTTTGTAATATCTTTGTATGGTGACAGATGACAACTAGATTTATTGTAGTGATCGTTTTGAAATGTACAGAAATATCGAATCACTATGTTGTGGACCAGGAACTCACATAGCATTGTAGTTCAATTATCCTTCAAAAACAAACAAACTCATAGGAAAAGAGATCACATTTGTGGTGATCAGAGGCAAGGGGTGGGGGCAGAGGGAATTGGATGAAGGTGGTCAAAAGGTATACATTTCCAGTTTTAAAGTGAATAACTGCTAGGGCTGCAATGTACAACATGATAAATAGAATTCACACTGCTATACATTATATATGAAAGCTGTGCAGAGAGTAAATCCTAAGAGCCTAAGAGTGCTCATCACAAGGAAAAAATACACTTTTTCTATTTCTTTAATGTTGTATCTATATGAGATGATAGATGTTCACTAAACTTACTGTGGTCATCATTTTATGATGTATGTGAGACAATTCATTATGCTGTGCATCTTATACAGGGCTGAATGTCAATTACATCACAATAAAACTGTAAAGAAAAAAAAGACGTCATAAAATAAAGTCTAAAAATAAATCCAAAGAAAGCAGAGGAATAAGATAACAAGCAAGAAAGCAAAGATTAATAATATAGAAAAAAATACTAAAAAGGATCAATAAAGTAAAAAAATCATTTCTATTTAAAGACTAATATTGACAAACCCCTCACAGGATTAATAAAAACAAAAGAGACAATGCCAACAAACAACATTATCAATAAAAGAGATGATATCATTACAGAAGAGGTATTGTATATTAAGCATGACTTCATGCTAATAATTGTGAAAACAATATGCAAAGGATAAACTTCTAGAAAATAAAACTCATCAAAATAGTCTCAAGAGGAAATAGAAGACCTGAATAATTCAATCACCATTAAAGATACTCAATAACAAAAGTTAATGTTCACACAAATAAAAGAGCGGGCCTGACAGCTTTATAGACCAGTTCCACCAAACATTCAAGCAAAAACTCATACCCACCTTATGCAAACTCTTCTAGAAAACAGAAAAAGAGAAAACATTTCCCAGTTCACTTTACCAGCCAAATACAGCACCAATACCAAAACCAGACAAGGTAAGCATGAGAAAGGAAAACTACAGGCAAATCTCAGTCATGAACATGGATGTAAAATTATTGTATAAAAAAAGTTATGTCATGACTCCGTTGTTTCTATCTCAGGAATGTAAGGTTAATTTAATATTAGAAAAGTGATCAGTGTAACTTACCTTTTTAACAGATAGAAGAAAAAAGCTAATCTAATAATAAAGTATTTAATAACATTAAGCTTCATTAATCTGATAAAAGGTGCATACAAAAATGAAAACAAGGGCTTCCCTGGTGGTGCAGTGGTTGAGAGACCGCCTGCCAATGCAGGGGACACGGGTTCGTGCCCCAGTCCGGGAAGATCCCACATGCCACGGAGCGGCTGGGCCTGTGAACCATGGCTGCTGAGCCTGTGCGTCTGGAGCCTGTGCTCCGCAACGGGAGAGGCCACAACAGTGAGAGGCCCGCGTACCGCAAAAAAAAAAAAAAAAAAGGAAAGAAAACAAGGGGCTTCCCTGGTGGTGCAGTGGTTAAGAATCTGCCTGCCAATGCAGGGGACACGGGTTCGAGCCCTGGCCCAGGAAGATCCCACATGCCATGGAGCAGCTAAGCCTGTGCACCACAACTACTGAAGCCTGCGCACCTACAACCAGTGCTCCACAACAAGAGAAGCCACCGCAATGAGAAGCCTGCGAACCGCAACGAAGAGCAGACCCCGCTCACTGCAACTAGAGAAAGCCTGTGCACAGCAACGAAGACCCAAAACAGCCAAAAATAAATAAATAAATTTATAAACAAAAACAAAAACCCAGAGTAGAAAAGTTTTTAGTGATGAAATCTACAGTCAACATTTACTAGTAAAAACTTTTCCTTTGAGAGAGGGGTAATACCAGGACATAGCCAGTGCTAGTCAGCATGCTGCAGGCCTGGCCAGCACACTAAACAAGAAAATGCAACAAAAATAATAAGAATTGGAAAAGAAACAAATTCATCACTATTCTCAGGTGCTATACTGTCAGTTAGAAAAGCAAAAAGAATCTACAGAAAAATGAGTAAAGTTAATTACAGTTTAACAAGTTTGCTGGATACAGAATAAACTTAAAAGGTCAGCTGCATGCTACAGTATCAGCAACTACTTGGGAGAGGTAATTTTAAAAGAGATACCATTTACAACAGCAACAAGATGATAACGTATCTAGGAATAAATCTCAACAGATGTATAAGCCCTTTATGATGAAAGACATTAAAGAAGGCCTAAATAAATAAAGAGATATACCACATTCTTGGATAAGAAGACTCAAAATTGTAAAGATATCAATTCTCCCCAAATGGGTCTACAGAGTCAATCCAATTCCAAAGTAAAATCTCAAAAGGGCTTTTTGTAGAACTTGGTAAACTGATCCTAAAATTCACATAGAAAAAACCAAAAAAAGCAAAGAGCACGAAGAGCTAAGAGACTCCTGAAGAAGGAATTCATCCTGTCCAATTTCAGGACTTATAAATCTATAGCTACTAAACCAATGCACTCTTGGCCGTGGGATAGGCCAAGGGACAGAAAAGCAACTCAGAAACAGACCCGCACATACAGTGGGAACTGTATGACGGGGCTGGTGTTGCAGGGCAAGGATGGACTTCTCAATAATTGGTACAGGGAACAGTGGTCATCTGTTTGGGGAAAAACTGAAATTAGATCCCTGTGAGGGAGAAGAATGCTTGAAAACAGAGGGCTGTGAGCCAGCCTGAGAACTGCAAAGGGGGCAGGTCATGAGAGCAGAGCTGCAGTGGTGGACGCAGCACAGCCAAAGCTGGCCAGTGAGACGCTGCAGCACCGGGGTGGGGTGGAAGCTGGACTGGAGGGGGTTAAACACTAAACTGGAAGCGAGCAAGGAAATGCCGAGGGAGGCACTCCTGAGAAATTTCACTTTGACGGGGAGCAGAGAAATGGGCCGGGGAGTGGGTCGAGAGACGGCGACTGTTCTGAGGCAGGCAGTTCTCTCATCACGACACGGAGTGCGAGGTGACAGATGAAGGAGCGGGAGGCTTTCAGAGTGAGGGAGAAGGGAGTCTGGAGCAGAGGTGGGGGGTCCCCACGAGCAGGGACAGTTCTGCCACTGTCCCAGGCGGCAAGGCAGCAAAGGCGGGCACAGGTCCAGACAGGCTGGGGGATTTGGGGGTGGGAACGGGACGGGTGTCCCATGAAATCAGATGAGAGTGACAGTGGAGGCAGGTCTGAGGAGAGAGTGGGAACGTACTCATAGGAGCTGCTGGGGTCATGCAAAGTGCACGACTGAGGTTTGTGTCTGTGAACTTACAGGGAAAATGCTGCCCCAGGTGTGTAACTTCTCTCCAGGCACAGTCAGTGGTTCTGGAGCCGGTGGAGAGGGTTCAACTAGGGTTATGGTTGTACCAGGGAAGAGGAGCAGAGGGACCCAGGGGCCGGGAAGCTCGAGCGTTTGCAGGGGGAAGATTAAAATGGTGACTCCAACCTGGTAAGGATGAGGACTCTAGCCTGGCAAGAAGAGAAGGCGAGATGGGAGAGGAACGATACCCCACGGATCTAGACACCCAGGGAAAGGTGACAGAGAATCAAGGAGGGAGACAGTGGGCCAGGAGGAAGGTCTCGGAATGAGGAGTGACAGGAAGGTGGCTGGACAGCAACGAAGCCTTCTCCCCTTGTCAGCACTCTGGCTCAGACCCCAGCAAGGGAATCAAATGTGGCTCTTTGGAATTTACAAGGACATTCAATATTTCATCCTCAAAGCAAACTCGCGAGGTCAGCACAACTACCCCTACCTTACAAGCGAGGAAACTGAGGCTCAGAGAGAAGACATGTCCGGGGCAGCACGGCCCAGACCCCGCCCCCCTGCGCCCTCAAGGCCAGGTCACCTGGGTAGTTGCGGCAGCCCCCCGCGGTGCTCCCCCGCCGCCAGGTGCCCTCGTACAGGGTGGTGTTCCAGTTGCGGAACCTCTGGCTCTTGAGTGTGTCGGGCGTCAGGTTGCAGATCTCCAGGCGGGTGAACTCACGCAAGAAGTCTCGGAAGGACATCCTAGGGGGTGTCGAGGTGAGAGGTGAGCCAGGGCCCCCAGCCAGGGCACCGAGGGACGTGGCACAGCTGGGTTTGGGGGGATTGGGAGCTGGGGTGCCTGTCCCCAAGAATGGCCAGACTGAAGAGGGGGCTGCTCACCAGAACTCCCCGTCCTCCATCTTGACCCGGAGCTGCTCCCGAACATAAGGGTCTACGCTGGTCCACTCCGGGGAGCTGTGGGGAAAGGGCACTGCCAGGGGCTGCCGGCCACTGACCTGCCCAGCCTCTGTCCCCGAGGCCTGTCCTCCCCTGGCCCGGGTCAGGAGGCCTCCTCCAGGCCAAGTCCAGAGATCCCAGTCCCAGGGGTTGTCTTACAGGGGCCGGGTCAGATGCCCCGAGGATGCTCACAGGCTGGGCACAGAGGCCCACACAGCCTGAGCTCTGTCAGGGCAGCCCTCAGACCCAGTCACATGCAGATGGGCCCCTCTGTCCAATCCCGAGCCCACCCTGGGTTGGCAGAGCCCCCAGCAGAAATGCCAGTGGCACTGAACAGCCTCCCCCAGCCTCCCTGGCCAGTGTCCGCGGCTCCTCACCCGTCACTCCAGGCTCCTGTCCACTCCACCTCGCCCCAGGGGTTCCGCATCCGGATCAGGTTCACCATCTGGCCCCGGTAATTCACCTGTTCCCCAGAGCTCCCATCAGTGCCTGCTTCTGGAACACACTTTTAGCGCCCCTTCCCTCCACCTCACCCTCGCCGAGCCCAGCTCAGCACCCAGCACCCACCATGGAAAGAACAGCTGAGAAGCCTGATGGGGAATAACCTGCTGAGGAAGGCAACTATGTGCACAAACTAGAGTAAGTCAGGGTGGCACAAGATAAACATCTCTGGATGAGAGTCCCCAGGAGATAGAAAAGGTGCTGCAGGAGGTCAAAGGAAGAGTCGGCCTCTCCCACAGCCCTGGCCACGGGCCAGAGAGACTAGGAAGCAGGAACGGCCCTAAAGGGAAGACCTCCACGTGGGGAAGTACCTGCTTGGCCCCGGTCACAGAGTAGGCGTGGCCCTTCACTAGCTTCTTGAAGGTGACAGCCTCCATATCCAGAATGCTGGAGATCTGCAGAAAGACACACATACTATGGCCAGTGTTCCCATCCCTGGTCAGGAGATGAGCCCCGAGTCTTGGCGTTCCCTTGCACACACAACAGCTATGGAAAGTGACAGGCAGGAACCCTGACCCCATCTCAGCCCCTCGAAGGGGTGCTTCCTGCTACTCCACCAATGTTACCACTGGTGGCAGGGCCTGGGCACCCCACTGACACTGCTTTTGGCCAGAGCTGGCCAGACCCTATGCAAACATGCATGAACACATACATACAGGCATGCATAGCCCCTGGCCTCACCACAGAGCCACGAGGTCCTCAGAGGACCTCGTGTGGAGGGAAACAGTGAGGCGGAGAAGAGGGCCGAGAACAGACTAGAGTCGGGTGGGACTGGGGAAGAGCATGGGGGCGGGGTTAGAGTGGAGGAGGCAGTGATGGTGGGGGTGGAGGCTGAGATCAAGGATGAAGGAGGTCTGAGGATGAGCCGTGGGAACAGAAAAGCAACTGAGGGAGTGAATGGAGTACGGGAAGAAGCGGGGGCTCACGGGAGCCGGAACTAGAAAGGAGCTGAGGTCTGAGGCTGCAAACTGGAGAGCAGACAGGCAAGGCCTTAGACGACAGGAACAAGGAGCTGAAGTCAGGAAAACAAGCTGAGGTCTGAGGTTTTGGGGACCAGGATGATGCCAGGCATGGAGGTGGAAGATGGGACTGAAGTGATGGGCGAGGCTGGGTGAGGATCCAGGGATGGTGTGAGGTGAAGGATGGGGTCTGGAGCCAAGCCTGCAGCGAGTCTGAGGCTGGGCTGGGTAGGGAGAGGGAACCACTAGGAGACTCAGGTCACAGGATGGAGCACACTCACATCAATGGAGCAGCCCAGCAGGGAACCTCGCTCCAGCGCCTTGAGGATGATGCTGTAGAGGTCGCTGGGCGCCTTCCGCAGCTCGTACCATTCGGTGACCCCACCTGTGAAGTCCTCAAAGCCCTCGGAGGTGCTGCCTCCTGAAAGGGCCTCATAGCTGCCATTCACCCTGTGGGAGGCCCCGGTCAGCGCTCTGTACCAAGCGGGACCCCACACTCTGGGGGTGGCCTGGAGCTCTCGCTGGGCCCCTACTCACTTGGCATAGGCCTTCTCCAGCAGGGCACTCCAGAACTCGTTACCTTGGGCAGAGTGCACAAACACCAGCTTCCCGTCCTTGGTGGGCAGCAGGTCATCCACCACCACGTCCACCCAGTCCCCAAACTGCCACAGCTGGGGGAAGAGGAGCACAGTGAGTACCTGCTTTGAGATCCCCCGGGCCTGAGCTCAAGCCTCAGCAGCTCTCCCACTTACTAGATACCTGATTCTAGGTCATATAATCCTAGACACGGGATCTGAGCAAGTTATCCTCTCTGAGCCTCACTTTCCCTGTCCACAAAAGGGAACAGCAATGCCTTCCTCATGGGAAAACTAAAGAAGATTAGGAAGGCAGTTTTTAGGGCAGCATTGTTGATATTTTTTGAAACAGACCAAGGTGCCTTTTTAGGTATGGAGAGGTTGCAAAGCCCTTGGGCCTTGGCTCTCCCGGACCCTTTTAAGGCCATGACCCCTGCCTTTCCCCCTCCCCATTCTAGGCCATGGGGGTGAGGTGGGGTGTGTGTGTGTGTGTGTGTGTGTGCGCGCGTGTGTGTAGGGGGGGTTGCGGATACCTATGTAAATTAGGTGTGGAATGAAAATGTGTCATCCTGATCCTTCAACCACAAGGTGGACAGCAAACCGCAGGGTTTGCTTCATAGATGCCTTGAGGGGCAAGTTTCCCAGAGAGGTAGGAGTCGGCCCACCGAGGCCAAAAGTGACTCAGTCCTACGGCACTGTCATTCGGGGCTGTGTGTGTGCGCGCGGGGAACAAGGGGGCGAAGGGAGGAGGTACGCCCACCGCACTGTCTGTGAGGGAGTGAACGGGCCAATCAGAGGCCGGGGAGGAGCGGATTGGAGGAGTGAGGGGAGAGGATGGGGAAAGGGCGGTGAGGCCACGCCCCGGTGGGCCAACGCTGGCAGGTGCCACACTTGGCCAAAGTAGTTGTCACCGCACGGTGGGTCCTGCAAGTCAAGCCGTAGGCGCCTGAGGCCGGTGAGGACGAGGTAGGGCAAGGGGCTCCCTGGCTAGGTGGAAGGAGAGGACACTGGGGCCAGAGATTCTCATCCAGGCTTCCCGGGGGTGTGTCTCTCCCAAAACCAGCCTACTGAGAATTCATTAGTGTGATTCGAAAAATGGGCCCTGTGCTCAAACAACATCAGGAAACGCTGGTTTAAATAGGCTTAATCCCGAGTCTCTCTTTTCTGCAAGGCTCTCTAAGAGGCTGGCGATTGCCAAAGTGCAGGCGGAGTTGGGAGTGGGTGGGTGGGTGGACTGATGCCAAGGGTGTAGATGGCCACATGTGCTGGCCGATTTTCCCCGGCAGAACACTCTCTGTTTCTCAGATAGGGAAACTGAGACCCTGAGGAGGAAAAGGAGTTGTCCCACAGGATATAACACAGAGATCTTTCTACTCTTCTAAGCACTTTTTTCCCCCCGACGTGCACAAGCATCCAGGAAAACTGCCAGCCAAAATACCTGCCCAACCGTTTCACACATGACAGATTTTCACACATGACAGATCAGAGGTGGAATCAAGAGGTCAAATACAATACTTTCGAGAGGGAGGACTGGCCCTGCAAGGTGTGGCCCTGAGCCACCCTAACTTCAGTGTCCCCACCAACTCCAGTGCCTGCTACCCCTCTCTCCCTCACCCCCCTTGCCCAAGGTGCATGTGGGGCTCCTCACCTGGAAATGGAAGATGCCGACATAGCCATCCTGGAAGCTTTGGCCATGTGGAACTACTCGGTGCAGCAGGGTGTCATTGAGGGTAAGGGAGGCGATGGCCGCCAGGAGCCAACAGTCCCCTGGGATGGGAAAGAGCCACGTCAGGCCTGCTCTACCAACCTGCGCCCAATGGTGCACACGAGCGCCATGCTGGGGAGACGCTGGGGTTCCCTGGGCAGAGTGCCCCTCAACTTACAGAAAAGACCCAGGAATCTGGGCAAACCAGCCCCAGCCCCAGCCCTGATAGCCAGAGCCTGCTTGGGCTTGCAGAAGGGAGGGGCTGAGGCAGAGCAGGAGGAACGGGTATAGGGAACCGCTTCGGAAAAATACTCAAAACGCCCCGGGGCCTACCCAGTGCTCCCTGGCAGATGTCTGTACGGGTGGCTCCATCCACGATGAACTGGGGGTTTGAGAACAGCTCCTGCAAGAGACCCAGAGTCCTGTCTCTGGGCCAGCCCCTCCTAGAAACTGGAACCCAGGTATCCCAGACCCCACTCTAGGGACCTGGAGTCCTATTCCCACTCCTCACCCCGGAAGGGTGTAAACTGAATCCCACCCAGGGTGGCCCCTCTCACCGTGGGACGCTTCCACTTGATGCCATAGGTTTTGGAGGAGTTAGGGCCCAGGTCCTTGAAGCCCAGGCTCTGGGGCACTGGGGGGAAAGCCTCATCACGGAAGAGGGCCCCACTCTGCAGGCAGTGAGCCCGCAGCTGATCATAATCCTGGCCCAGGTACTTGATGGCGTTTTCATGGCGGCCCAGGCCCAGCTCCTTGGCCCGCTGCTTTTGCACTTGTGCAGACACCCCGGTGCAGTACACCGGAATGATGACCTCCTCAGCCATCCTGTGGGACAGATGGGCCTGCTCAGAACCCAGGCCTTCCCAGGACTAGAGCTGGGGCTCCTGTCTGCTAACACTGCCCTCCAGCCCGCTGCCAGCCTTCCTCCCCACACCTGGGGTTTCCCCCCCTCACTGTTCCTCTCACTGAATCAGGGCTGCCACCTCCCTTTGCTCCCAGAACCCTGGAGAGGGGGCTTCCCATCCCCCCAGGTATGCTAGCCACCATCTCCCTACCCCCACCCAGTGCTACCACCTCTCTTTTCCCAGATGCCCATTGTCCTGGGTCTGCAGTCCTGTGGTCGGCCAGTCAGGGTGGGGAAGGGCGGAGCCCGAAATAATAACACAAGGAACCAAGACGGTGGAGACCCCAGGGAAGGCCTCTTTGACTGTTTGCCTGCCTGTAACCCCCCTCCTCAAACTAGCCGAGCTCCTGTACACTGGCCCCTTTCCCTGGCTTGGGGGCTGAGTACTCCAGGCAGTTGGGGTCCCCCTCCCCAAGCTCCTGAGACAGGTTGAATGATCAGGGTTGCTGCGCCTCAGTCCTTCCCCTCCGGCCCTCCTCCAGCCCAGCACAGCCCGGCCCCTGCGGGCAGTGAGCAACGCAGGCTGGGGCGGGCGCCGGAGCTGTGCGGCTTCCCCAGCCCCCGCCCCAGTCCCAGGCACTCAGAGAGCCCGGGGTAGAGGTAGCCCCTCAGCCCGGGAGCAGCGGCCAGGCTCCGGGAACAGCGGCCCGGGCACCCACCTCCTTACCTGGGGGAGGAGTGTTAGGGGGGTCGCTGCGGTCCCTGCGGCTGGCTTCCCCGGTGGCAGCTGAGGACAGGGCCCAACCAGGAAGAGCGCTCCTCCCCGCCCTCCTCCCGCGGCCCCTCCGCCCTCCTCCCTCCCTCCCTCCCTCCTTCTGCCCCTTCTCTTCCTCCTCCTCGGGCTCCAACCCCGCTTCCTCTCTGCCCTTCCTTATCTCTCGGGCACCTTCTCAGACTATCTCTCTAACTCACGGCGTCTCCCCGCCCCTCCCTCCGCAGACGCCGGGCCAACTGCGCGAGAGGACAAATTAGTAAAAGGCAGAGTTGTCCCCGGGGAGGGGCCAGCCCCAGTCTGGGTGGGGAGGGCTGGGGCCCGGACGGGAGGGCACCGCGGGGGATGGGGAGGGAGAGGACAGGACAGCCGGTATTTTTAACCAGGGGCAACAGCTCGAGTTGCAGGGCCGGGCGGCCCCACCCCACGCGGCGCCCCCAGAGGGCATTCCCGGGAGTCCGGCCCGGCAGCGCCGCCGCCCGCAGCCCGGGTCCGTCCCCCCGGCGCCCCTCCTCCGCGGGGCCGCAGCTGTCCCTCCGCCCCCGGCCCCGCGCGCCCTAAGCGCGGGGCCGAGATTACCTCGGGCTGAGGCAGCTGCTCGGAGGAGGGGCCGGGCTAGCAGCGAGCCGACCCCTGCCGGACGCTCTGCAAAAGGCAGCCCCACCCTGCCGGGTCCTCGCCGCAGCCTGGCTCCTGGTCAGGGCCGGCTCCCCCCCCCACCCCACCCACGCCACCCCCGCGCCCAGGGGCGCAGGCTCCGGGCGCCGCCACCCCGCCTTAGCGGCTCCGGGCGCCGGGCGGGGCTCGGGGAACCGGTCGCCCACGCCCGGGCTGGCTGCGTGACCTTGGGTGAGTCCCTGCCCCTCTCGGCCTTAGTTTCCCCATTCGCTCAGCGACTGTGATGAAATGAGGAACTGTGGAAGCCCATCTTTCTCTTGCTCTCTGAGGTTTCTTGAACCTGGAAGTTGCGAGGCCGGCATCCCTGCCCTCTCCTCCAAGCCCTCCCTCTCCCATCCACCTGGGAATGCCCGTGTGCCGCTTTACCCAGGAGGCGGCGGCAGAGACTTCGAGCAGGACAGTAGGCCCACCCGGGACCCGGAGAGACCTCACCTCCCGAGATGCAGAAGGTGGAGAGGCGAGAAGCAGGAGGGAGCGAGACTGCAGCGGTCCAGTCCCACAGCTCAGGGTTTTTGATTGACCTTGCGGGCCCCGACCCAGCAGGTCAAAGCCCTTATATGATGTACACACAAGCATTTTGTTGGGGAAACAGTGCATAGCCTTCCTAGGATTTGAGGGCCCATGACCCCAAGAAGGTTAAGAGCCACTGATCTAATCTGACTCCATTCTCCTACTTTACAGATGAGGAAAACTGAGGCCTAAGAGAGTGTGACTTGCTCATCTCCTTCAACTGGTGAGTCAGGGCTAGAACCAGCTTCTGAGCTCTTTGCTCTTCACCACTGGGCATTAATGTGTCCAATCTTGACTAAACCCCCGACAGGTCTTTGCCTAACAGAGACCCATGACTAAGGCAGACCAGCTCATGCTGCGGAGGCTGCTCTCCTGGTTCAGCTTTGGGGATTAAGGAAGGTGAATCCTATTGGAAAAGTCGGAATTAACTAGTCAGTGAGGTGCTGGAAAGGGCGTTCTTAGCTGAAAGAACTGCTTGTGCAAAGGTCCAGAGGCTGGGGGAACAGGCCAATAAGGGGAATTGCAAGTGTTCCTTGTGACTGGATCACAGGGAGCAGGGGCCTGGGAGAGGAAAGATGCTCTGGAGAGGTAGCAGAGGCCACCCCTCCCCTCAAAGCCCTCTGGCTCAACCTATGTGTCCCACAGTCCTCAGAATTACTTCCACCAAACTGTCACTCCTGCTGACTGCGTTTGACTGTTCATGGGCACTGACCACCTCCTGTATGCGCAAGGCACTGTGCTCACCTGGGCATATGATGGTGAAGACCTATGGCCTTGGCTCTCTCTGAAGGAAGCAGACATCGCCTCAACTTTTAGACCCACAATTAATTGGGAAGAAGAATGGTGTGAAGGAAGCCCATAACTGAAGCCTTAGCTAATCTAGGTGTTAGAAGAGGCATAAATCAGACAAAGAGAGTTATGGCAGGGGTGGGCGAGATGCCAGTGAGGGGAATTAATTGCCTTGGCATATGGAGGAACTGAAATATTCTTAGTGTTGCTTGAGCACAGAGAGAGAAAGAGAGAGAAGAGTTGTGGCAGGTCTGGGTCAGGCACGGAAGATGGATTTTGTTCTACATAGAAGGCTGATCATATTTGTACAAATGAAGGAGAAGGATGCCTGGGAGTGGGTGGATCAAACCAGGGAGATGGTAGACACAAGTGGGAAATAGATGGATTTGATAACTATTTAGGATACACCATATCAAAATGTAACTCCAACTGGATTATATACCTAAATATAAACTCTGGGCCTATAAAACCTCTAGAAGAAAGCATAGGAAAAATCTTAGCAATCTTGGGCTTGGCAGAGATGTCTTAAATATGACACAAAAAGCTGAAACAATAAAAGAAAAACATTAAATTGAACTTTATCAAAATAAAACACTTTGTTTTCAAAAGGCACTATTATGAAAATGAAGAGACAAGCCACAGACTAGGAAATAATTACAAATATATATATGTGTATCTGATGAAGGACTTGTATTTAGAATATATAAAGAACTTTTACAACTTAAAAAAATAATCTGGCTTCCCTGGTGGCGCAGTGGTTGAGAGTCCGCCTGCCAATGCAGGGGACACGGGTTTGTGTCCCGGTCCGGGAAGATCCAACGTGTCACAGAGCGGCTGGGCCCGTGAGCCATGGCCGCTGAGCCTGCACGTCCAGAGCCTGTGCTCCGCAACGCGAGAGGCCACAACAGTGAGAGGCCGGCATACTGCAAAAAAAAAAAAAAAAAAATCCAATAAAAATGGTTGAAAGATATGAATAGACATTTCCCAAGAAGATATTGGATGGCAAATAAGCACATGAAAAAATGCTTATTCACTGGGAAAGTGCAAATTAAATCAACTAGAAGGACCACCATTACAAACCTGGAATGGCTAAAATTAAAAAGACCGACCATGCCAAGTGTTGGCAAGGATGTGGAAGAGTTGGAACTCTCGTACGCTGCTGGTGGGAATTCAGAATACCACCACTTTGTTAAACAGTTTGGTAGTTTCTTTAAAAGTTAAACATACATTCAGCAATAAATAGAAATAACCTATCAAGCTACAGAAAGATGCCAGAAGCTTAAATGCATATTGCTAAGTAAAAGAAGCCAGTATAGGGGCTTCCCTGGTCGCACAGTGGTTAAGAATCTGCCTGCCAATGCAGGGGACACGGGTTCGAGCCCTGGTCTGGGAAGATCCCACATGCCGAGGAGCAGTTAAGCCCGTGTGCCACAACTACTGAGCCTGCACTCTAGAGCCCGCAAGCCACAACTACTGAGCCCATGTGCCACAACTACTGCAGCCCGTGCGCCTAGAGCCCATGCTCTGCAACAAGAAAAGCCACCACAATGAGAAGCCCGCACACCACAACGAAGAGTAGCCCTCGCTCGCCACAACCAGAGAAAAGCCAGCACGCAACAACAAAGACCCAAGGCAGCCAAAATAAATAAATAAATAAATTTATTTAAAAAAAAAAGAAGCCAGTATAAGAAAACTATATACTGTATGATTCCAACTATATGACATTCTGGAAAAGGTAAAACTAGAGACAGTAAAGAGAACAGTGATGGCCAAGATTTCAGGGAAGGTGGGGGAAGGGAGCACAGGGCATTTTTAGGGCAGTGAAACTCTTCTGTGTGATACTGTAGTGGTGGATACATAACATTATGCAAAACCCATAGAATGTACAACACTAAGAGTGAACCCTAAAGTAAACTATGGACTTTAACAACAATGTATCAATATTGGTTCATCAGTTGTAACAAATACACCACACTAATGCAAAATGTTAATATGAGAAACTGTGTGCAGGTGGGAAAAGGGATATGGGAATTCTCTACATTTTCTGAGCAGTTTTTCTGTAAACTTAAAACTGCTCTAAAAAAATAGTCTATCTTAAAAAAAGAAAAATAAAGTTAAATACATACCTACGACATGACCCAGCCATTCCACTCCTAGGCATTTACCCAAGGGAAATAAAAGCATGTGTCCACACAAAGACTTGTGTGTGAATATTCATAGCAGTTTAATTGTAACAGCCAAAACTCGACACAACCAAATGTTCATCAACAAATTGTGAATGGATAAGCAAATTGTGGTGCGTATATATACAATAGAATACTACCCAGTAATGAAAAGGAACAACAATGGATGAATCTCATAATAATTATATTGAGTGTAAGAAACCAGACAAAAGTACATCCTTCTATATAATTCCATTTCTATGAAAATTCGAGGAAAGGGATGGCAATTTAGTGACAGAAAGCAGACCAGTGGTTGCCTGGAGGGGCTGGCAGGTGGGAAAGGGTGGGAGGGAGAGATTACAAAGGGGCTTGAGGAAACTTTTTGGGGTGATGGATATGTTCATTACCTTGATTGTGATAATAGTTTCATGGGGGTATACATGTCAAAACAAAAATGTACCTTTTAAGTATACATAGTTTATTGTATGTCAACTATACCTCAATAAAGCTGTTAAAAACACCTATAGAACTTAGCCACTGATTGGATATGGCTCTTGGGAGATAGGGAGGAATCTGAGTGGATTAATGGTGTGGGGGACACTAATCTGGAGGGGATACTGGAGGATCAGGTTCCGGAGGTACCTTTGGGACCCACCCCCATCCAAGGGGAGATGCCTGGGGGTGGGACTAGCCCTCAGAATAGAGGTACAGATTTGGGAGTCACTGGCCATCGGTGCCACCTGAAAGAAGTATGTAGAGGCAAGGGACAGACACTTCATTCTGGACACAAAGATGCTTCATAAAGATGTCTGTTCTTAAAGTAATCTATAGATTTATCAAAATTAACAATTCTAGGGACTTCCCTGGCCATCCAGTGGTTAAGACTCCACGCTCCCAGTGCAGGGAGCGCAGGTTCCATCCCTGGTCGGGGAACCAAGATCCCACATGCAGCGTGGCGTGGCCAAAAAAATTAAAAATAAAAAATTCTAACAGATTTTTTAAAATTCTAACAGATTGTTTGAGGGGAAGAGGGACTAGAATAGCTGATTTAAACTTCATATGGAAAATTGAACAAGCAAGAATAGCCAAGAGGGACTTCCCTGGTGGCACAGTGGTTAAGAATCCGCCTGCCCATACAGGGGGACACGGGTTCGACCCCTGATCCGGGAAGATCCCACATGCCGTGGAGCAACTAAGCCCGTGTGCCACAACTACTGAGCCTGCGCTCTAGAGCCCGCAAGCAACAACTACTAAAGGCCGAGAGCCTAGAGCCCATGCTCCGCAACAAGAGAAGCCACCACAATGAGAAGCCCACACACCGCAACTAGAGAAAGCCTGTGCACAGCAACGAAGACCCAATGCAACCAAAAATAAATAAATTAAAAAAAAAGAGAGCATAGCCAAGAGACTCCTGGAGACAGAGACTAACCCTATCAGATATTAAATCCAATCTATAATAATTAAATGTAATGAAGAGAGGTACTGATGCACAAAGATCACTGAAAGATAGAAAAACCTAGAAATAGACCCAAATGCATATAGAAATTTAGTATAAGAGCAGCAATTCAAATCTGTTGAGAAAAGATGAGTTTTTCACTAAAAGGCATTAGGAAAACGGGCAGGAATTTTGTATATGATAAATTCCAGATGAACTCATGATTTAAATGTAAAAAATGAAAACAAAAATACAGCCAGCAGCTAAGGGAGACATTCTTTTAATCATCTCAGTGTGGAAAAGGTCTTTTCAACTGGGACACAAAACCCAGCAGCCACAAAAATTTATTTTACTATGCTAAAAAATCTGCATAGCAAAGTTAAAATGATAAACCAAAGAAAATACTTCCAGTTTATATCCTGAAAGGCTATTTTTCCTTATATGTGAGTCAGGTACCAAAAACAGTGGCGAAATGGGCAAAGACAAGGACAGTTCACAAAAAAGTAGACAAAGAGCTCTTAAACATATGAAACAATGCTTGAGCTCACTCAAAAGAAAAATACAAATTAAACCTTCACCAAGACACCATTTTCTATTTAGCAGTTTTGCAAACATAAAGCAATCTGGTACCTCACTGATTGGTGAGTGTTCTGGAAAACGGCCTTCACATGCTCTGCTAGAGGTTGGGGGGGAAGGCGGTACAGGCATAGCCCCAACAGAGGGACATTTGGCAAAGTCCTTCAATTGTGACTTGACCTTTGGCTGGACAATTCTTCTAGGAATTCACTCTACAGATACCTTTTCACATTTGAATAATGCTGTTCTTACAAAATCTTAGTGACTCTCTATAGCACCGTTTGGAATAGCAGAAGTGTGGAAACAAATGCCAATCAATAGGAAAAAAGAGGGGCTTCCCTGGTGGCGCAGTGGTTGAGAGTCCGCCTGCTGATGCAGGGGACATGGGTTCGTGCCCCGGTCCAGGAAGATCCCACATGCCGCGGAGCAGCTGGGCCCGTGAGCCATGGCCACTAAGCCTGCACATCCGGAGCCTGTGCTCCGCAGCAGGAGAGGCCACAACAGTGAGAGGTCCACGTACCGCAAAAAAAAAAATAGGAAAAAAGGTACATTATAGTACATCCACACAGAGGAATACCACAGCTGTCAAAAGGAATGTGCAGACAAGGAACCATCTTTAAAATACATTGATAAGTACACAGTAGGATGTATGGAATTCTCCCACTGGAGTGTTTTAAAAATGGGGATGGGACATATATGCATATTTGGTGTGGTATCTTTTTCCTGACACCACGTCTTACACCAAATATGTTTTTTCCCGGATACCAAATACATGCGATGGGTCCACACCAACTCTCCAACACCATCTAGGTGCCTACAATTCAATTCGGACACTGATTGCCAGAGTTAGCACAGACCCCATGGGTTAAGGGCTCAGTTCCACAAGATGCCAGCCACAAATGGAATGCCCAGGTGACCCATACTCCTGTCTGGCCGACTACAAATTTGGGGATGCCCACAACACCCCTCCTCAGGCCTGATAATTCAGTAGAACACTCTCAGAACTCAGGAAGGTGCTTTACCTACTGTTAACAGTTTCTTATAAAGGATACTCAGGGTCTTCCCTGGTGGCGCAGTGGTTGAGAGTCCGCCTGCCGATGCGGGGGACACGGGTTCGTGCCCCGGTCTGGGAAGATCCCACATGCCGCGGAGCGGCTGGGCCCGTGAGCCATGGCCGCTGAGCCTGCGCGTCCAGAGCCTGTGCTCCGCAACGGGAGAGGCCACAACAGTGAGAGGCCCGCGTAACGCGGGGGGGGGTGGGGGAAGGATACTCAGGAGCAGCCAAATAGAAGAGATTCATAGGGCAAGATTGGGGGGGGGCAGAGCCACCCTCCCCCAAACTCCAAATCTCCAGTGCCCTGCCCCTCCTGCAGGAAATAGGGAAGCTGAAAGTCCCCACCCTCTAGATCAGTTTTTCTGGTGATCAGTTTTCCCCCATCCTGAGTAACCTCATTAGCATAAACTCAGGTATGATCCAAAGGAGCTCATTATGAATAACAAAAGACACTCCTGTAACTCTGGAAATTCCAAGGGTTTTAGGAGCTCTGTGCCAGGAAAGGCCAAAGACCAAATATGTATATTTTTATTACACACATTTGGTTATATACATTCAGATTCTTTCTCTGGAAGGACATGAATTATTACTTTCATTGTTTCCAGGAAGGGGAACCAGATGGCTGGGAGTCAGGGGTAGAAGGTGACACTTGGTGCAAAATTCAAAACATACATGTGAATATATTACCTATTTGAAAAACTCTTACAAATACTTTACAGTCCTTGTCTTGGCTTCTAATGTTCGCAGTCTCCAGGCTTTACCTCCTTACTTCTTGGGAGCCATTCATAGAGAGGCAGGGGAATCACGTCCAGATTCCTCTGCCACCTGACCCTTTAGACTTCTCTGTCTTGTGTTCCGGCCACTCCCCAAACATACATTCCCCTCTAGCCTTTCTCTGGGCAGCAGTTCCCTCTACTAGTAACACCCACATTTGAGCTCTACTCTTGAAACCTAGTTCTAACTCTTCTAGGATTAACTCATTCAAATCTCGGCCAACACCCTTTTTAGTGTAATACCCATTTTACAGATGAGGCAGTAGACTAGATTAAATAACAGGCTAAAGTCACACATAAACCTGGACTTTGAACTTAAGCTGTCCGGCACCAGAGACCAAGTCTTAATCACTACTCTGGACTGTCTTTCCAAGAACACTGTTCCTCACCACCAGCACCCCAACACCACCACCCGAGCATGGGCAAACCTGACATTGTTCAAGGCCCCGTTCAAATGCCAGCTCCTCTGGGGAGTCTTCCCTGCTCCCCAATTAACAAACTTACTTTGGGGAAGGGAGAGGGGGTCTTGTATTATAATAATTACATTATATTCGATTGCCGCCCAGAGCAAGGACCAAGGCTCATTCCTAAACAGACCTGACCCTGCAGGCATTTCTAGACTGACAATGGAGCCGTTTTCCTTTTGAGCATTTTTTTGTCCAGTAGGTTCCAGACCCTCTTCTAAGGACTGCATATACCTCATCTCATTTAGTCCCATCTGCACTGTGTGGATCTCACCATCCACAAGGATGTTAAAAAGGGGAAACAGGCTCAGGATGACTGGTCACGAATGGGAGGAGAGGAGCCATTACAGGACCTGTGCTCATGGGTCTCCAACCACTGGTACCTAAACCTGGCAGATGCCCCTCTCCCGGTAGCTCCCTCCCTACCCCCACCCTGGGTCAGGGACCCAGACTAGGGCCTAAGCACGTTGGTGTCCTGTGGACATGAATTTATTTGAGGAGTCAGGTCAGAGTGGGTACAAGTTGCAGGTTGGGAGGAAGGGGCAGGGGGCATGGGCAGCCCTGCCAGCCTGAGGCCAAGAAGACAGGAGGCCGGAGGGGCCACAGCCAGTAGAGCACTGGGTCAGCAGGCAAGCAGATGGGCTGTTCTTCACCCTGCGAGTGTCAGCGCCGAGGGCACGGCAGCAGCTTTGAGAAGACTGGGGGAGGAAGGACGGAGAGAGGCTCAGAGGAAGCTCGCCAAGCCCAGGAGGCTAGGAGGTGGCAGGGCTGGACACATGCCCAGGCGTGCTGGACCCCAGGCCCCTCCTTCCCATTCTGCCGGCCCCGCACCTGCCCCCCAGCCCCTCCCAGCTCCCCCTACTGTACCCTACTCACTGTGGAGGGTGTAGGTGCCTGGCTCCAGTTGCAGCTGGGTGGGCAGGACAATGAGGAAAGCCCCACTCCAGGAGTCTCCAGCCACTGAGAGACAAGCTTGGGAGGGAGGGCGGTGCCGCTCAGGGTCTTGGGAAGGGCACTTGGATATGCCAGGCAACGGGCAGGGGTGGTGGCAGCGGTGGCTGTGGCAAGGGGGCAAGCCACACAGGGGACAGTGGGGTGGCGAGAGGCCGGGGCCCCGGGGGAGGGGGATCTGGGCCTTTGGGTAGCTCCTCTGAGCCCTGCCGTGGTGGGGATGCCTCTCCCGAGTCCAGGCCCAGTGGGTCGGCTCCTTGGCCATGACCTGGCATGAGAAGAGTGGATGGTAAATGGGAGGTGGGAGGTCCAGCCTCTTTCCCCCACCCCAGGGTGCTGGCGGGACCTCACCTCCTCACAGCTCTGGCGTCTCACAACGGCCCTGAAGCCCATCCGTGCCCACAGCTTGTCCCTCTGACACAGGAAGTCTGACACTCGATGATGCCAATCTTGGCCCAGGGCCCACAGAAAAATCACGCTTTTGGGGTCCTCCAGGTCTTCCTCCATGTCATTTGCAAGGTACCTGGCCACAGAGGCAGGGGGCAGGGAACAGAGGCTGTAATCATCTGCCCTGCCCCACCCTGCCACTCCGAGTCAGGGTCCCCATCACGCGCCCGGGCCACTCACAGGGCCAGGAACAGATTGCTGTGGGTGTACTCGCTGAGCTGCAGGTTGGCGCGCCGGAAGTAGACCAGTACCATGGCCAGGAGATACTGCAGACACAGAAATGGGGAGAGTTAGAGTGAGGCACTGGGTGGGGAGGAGCTGCGCCAGCCCCTTCTGCACCCGAGGAAGTTCTGGTGGGGCTAAAAAATCTGGGGTAAAATGGTGGGGAGGGGCGTGCAAAGACAAGGGTTAGAAGGGAGGCGCTCCCTCCACCAGACCAGAGGACCCAACGAATTAGCAGCACCGGAGCCCCACTAATTCAATCTTCCCCAAGTGAGGCTGGCCTCTGCCCCCACTGTGCCCTCTCACCTTATCTGAAATCTGGAAACAGGGATCTTTGGAGAGGAAATCCTGGAGGAAACTGTGCTCTGGGGGGTAGAGAGGAGAAACGGTGGACTGGGGTTACCACCCCCCACACACAAGATAAGAGGGGCAGTAGCCGTTCCAAAGCCCAAGCTTCCCCTGATCCCACTTTCTGACATGACACCCCCCACCTGCCAAACTGGGGTCACCTGAGAAGAGAAGGGACACAGGCTGCAGGTGATTGCACGGGCGAGCTGAGATCCCACCTCCCATACCTGCTCACGCTTGGTCTCCACGGCCCCTGCTGTGCCAGCCCCCAAGTGGACTCACCCAGAAGGCTGAGGAAGGCCTGGAGCTCCTGGTGCCGGCGGAAATGGAAAGACTCACCCCCCTCCCCTTGACGGCTCCAGCCCCTCAGCTTCACCTGGGTGCCAACCGCAGGGATTGTGGCAGGATCTTGGTCATCACTCATCTCTTGGGGGGTGGGGGTGGGTGAGGTGGGGTGGGACGGGGTGACCTGTAAAGGAAGCAGACCCAGGACTTAGCACCTACCCCATTGCCCCCCAGAAGTCAAGGGGACCAGTGTGCTGGCCTGACAGATGACCTCCAGGAAGTGCAGGCATGGGAAATGGAGAAATGGGGGCTCAGAACAGAAGGAAACTGAGATGTGGCGCGGCAGGCGGGGGGAGGGGGCAGGGATGGGGGCCAGAAAAGCAGCAGAGTTCCTGGAGGCGACAACACCCTCCCCCCTCCTCCTGGCACCCCAGACCAGGCCAGAGAGGAAGAACAGAAGCAACAAGCACCTCTGAGGGCTTCCTAAGTGCCTGGAGCTGTGTTAAATGCTTTAGGGACATTATCTTATTTCATCCTGGTAAGTAGACCCATTTTGCAAACACGGAAACTGAAGCATGGAGGAGGTCTCACGGCCACTTCAAGGTGGAGCCTGTCTGACCCCAAAGCCAGAGTTTAACGGCTCCTCTTGTCTCCCACCTCACAACAACCTCCTCACGCTTCACCAAAGCGGCAGCCCTGAAAGAACCAGCAACCCTTTACCGCCCAGAGGGAAAACTGAGGCCCAGAGAGAGGAAGGTTATTGGACAAATACTGGGGTTTAGGGCAAGTTAAGGTGGGGCCACCTCAAACATTTTTAGCTACGAAGAGAGAGACTTCAACTATGGGGCTTGGGGGAGGGACCCCTCCACCACCCCTCAGTCAACCTAGGGCTCTCCATCTTGCTTCCCACAAGCAGCCCAGCCTCCTCCCTCTAGAAGAATTACCTGAGCTCAGGAGTTAACCTACAGCGTAACTCCAAGCCCTGCGAGCGCGTTTATATAGCCCCAGGGCTGCCCCGCCCCCCGCAGCCCTCCACCAATCAGGCCCCTTCCTGGGAAAGGGTGGGGCTTCTCACCATCACCACCCACCTCTACTTGGAGAAAATCCAGTCAGTTTCCACCACTCGCCTCCCAGCTGCGGCTCCCCAACGTAAAAGCTCCTCCAAAGTCTCATCACCTACAAGAGGGGTGAAGGCAGGCTTGCTGGACCCCACAGCCTGAAAGGCAGCAGGAGCCCCTCTCGGCTCTTTACAATTGCAGAGCCAAGGTGCGGGGCGGGAATGCGACCGACCTGGGCTGCGGCGAGCAGCTGATGAGTAAGATGTGATTCAGAGATTGGGGCTTGCTGGGGAAGGGTCGCTGGATGTGTCTGTGTTTGTTTCAGATCCAGGAATCCCCAAACCTGGGAGCCAGAGAGGAGATTGTCTTGGCGTGAGAATTCCCAGGGGCCACATCCCCCTCCTAAGGTCTTTTAGGGGTATGGGGAGCCCGGCCAGCGGCTCCAAGGTTGGGGAGGAAGGCTTTGCCCAGGACCACCTAGCTCATCCTCTCCACACCGCCACGCCCCGCCCCCGCCACACACAGCAGACCTTAAACCTCTTCATCTTCACTGGCTCAGTTACGCTTTACAGTCAGTTGTATTGGACAGTCAGCACCTGCATTACTTTCCACATGTGACAGGTGACATTTTTTCCCTATTTTTTTTTTACTGTGATGAAATACACATAACGTAAATTTAACAATATTTACTGCCTTAACTTTTTAAAAATAAATTTATTTATTTATTTTTGGCTGCGTTGGGTCTTTGTTGCTGTGCACGGGCTTTCTCTAGTTGCCGAGAGCGGGGGCTACTCATTAAGGTGGCTTCCCTTGTTGCAGAGCACGGGCTCCAGGCGCACGGGCTCAGTACTTGTGGCGCTCGGGCTTAGTTGCTCCGCGGCATGTGGAATCTTCCCAGACCAGGGTTCAAACCTGTATCCCCGGCACTGGAAGGTGGATTCTTAACCACTGCACCACCAGGGAAATCCCTCCCTTAACACTTTTAAGTTCACACTTTTAAGTACTCACTAAATGCCTCCCCATTTCAAAACCTTCAACTGAGGACTTGGGGGCTAAGAAGGAAGGAGAATATATAAAACTCAAAGTCATCGGACAGGATAGTAGTGAGATTCACTTCAAAGTGAAAATGACGACACATCTCAAGAAACTCAGAATCATAATGTCAAAGACAGGGAGTTCCCATGAATTCACTCAGGTTTCTCTTTGAAGGTCAGAGAATTGCTGATAATCACACTCCAAAAGAACTGGGAATGGAGAGAGCAGATGTGCTTGAAGTTTATCGGGAACAAACACGTGCATTCAACGGTTTCGATATTCTTATTTTTTGTTCTTTTCCCTTAATCCTTTTTTATTTTTTAAAATAGTTCCTTGTAACATGGTGTTCAAACCAGAATTGAAAACTGGCACCCCATCTCTTTAAAACATCTGGTAATTTGAATTCTAGTGCCCCCCAGGGAAGTCCCTCATCCTTTCATTTTCTTTTTTTGTTTGTTTGTTTTTTTTAAGAAGATGTTGGGGGTAGGAGTTTATTAATTTATTTATTTTAATTTTGCTGTGTTGGGTCTTCGTTTCTGTGCGAGGGCTTTCTCTAGTTGTGGCAAGCAGGGGCCACTCTTCATCGCAGTGCGTGGGCCTCTCACTATCGTGGCCTCTCTTGTTGCAGAGCACAAGCGCCAGACGCGCAGGCTCAGTAGTTGTGGCTCACGGGCCTAGTTGCTCCGCGGCATGTGGGATCCTCCCAGCCCAGGGCTTGAACCCGTGTCCCCTGCATTAGCAGGCAGATTCTCAACCACTGCGCCACCAGGGAAGCCCCTTTTCTTTCATTTTCTTAACATTGTTTTTCACAGAGCAAGTCTTTCATCTTGATGATGTGCAATTATCAATTTTTTTTTTTGGTATGGAATGTGGGAGGGGTTTCAAAGGCAGGATTCTCCCAGCCCCCAAGACCTCAAGAAGCCCCAGAGAGTAGACAAAACCCAAGAGAAGAGGCAGCCAAAGGCAGGCCACTGTAGAAGAAGGAGCCAGAGGCCTGGGGCTTCCAAGCTGCCCTGGTCAGATGTGTAGGAGGCCACGCTAGGGCAGAGAGGCCTGTGGGTGGGGAGGTGGGCAGGGCATGGGAGTTGTAGATGAGGGGGATGAGCCCTGAGTGGGTGTGGCCAGAGGACTGCCATAGATCACAGATCCAGGAGGCAGAGGGCAGCCACCCTTTCAGGCCTGGTTCTAGCGCCCCTTGCCTCTGCACACCCTCCCTGATTTGCTCCCTGAATTGTCTCCTCTATTCCACTGGCATTGAATCCCTCCAGGCGTTCCAAAGTTTCTCGCAGCCCTAATGCTCCTCCAAGTCCACACCTGTACCTCCAGGTGCTTCTTGGACATCTCCATTTGTTTTCTCCGGTACCTCATTATCTGTCCCCACGAACCTGTTCCTTCCTCAGTTTCCCCATCTACTTATCAATAGTTGATCAAAAATTTAAAAAATAAACAAACCTGAGAGTCATTGTTTTTAAGTAAACTTTTTATTACAGCACAGCAGCCAGACAGTAAAGTGCACAGATCAGAAATAACTAACTGGGGACTTCCCTGGTGGTCCACTGGTAAAGAATCTGCCTTACAATGCAGGGGACACAAGTTCAATCCCTGGTCAGGGAACTAAGATCCCACATGCTGAGGGGCAACTAAGCCCGAGCACCACAACTACTGAGCTCGCACGCCTCAACTAGAGAGGCTGTGTGCTGCAAACTACAGAGCCCACGTGCTCTGGAACCTGCATGCCACAACTATAGAGCTCAGGCGCCCTGGAGCCTGCACGGGCCACAACGAGAGAGAAACCTGCACGCTGCAACGAAGAGCCCACACACCGCAACTAAGACCCAATGCAGCCAAAAATAAACTAAACTAAAATAAATAAATCTTAAAAAAAAAAAAACCTAACTAACTGGCTTGGGAATTCCCTGATGGTCCAGTGATTAAGACTCTGTGCTTTCACTGCTGAGGGCCCAGGTTCGATCCCTGGTTGGGGAACTAAGATCCCACAAGCTGCATGGTACGGCCGAAAGAAAGAAAGAACTGGCTTGATGAATTTTCAGAACACTCCTGTGGAGCCAGCACCAGATGAAGAAACAGCACATCACAGCAGCCCCTCATGCCCCCTCCTAGGCTCCAGTCGTCCCCCCACCGCCAAGGTTAATCACCATTCTGGCCTCTATCATCATATTTAGTTTTGCCTGATTTTTTTTTTTTTTTTTGGTTGTGTTGGGTCTTTTTTGCTGCACGCAGGCTTTCTCTAGTTGAGGCGAGCGTGGGCTACTCTTAGTTGCAGTGCGTGGGCTTCTCATTGAGGTGGCTTCTCTTGTTGCGGAGCACAGGCTTTAGGCGCACAGGCTTCAGTTTTGCAGCACGTGGGCTCAGTAGTTGTGGCTTATGGGCTCAGTAGTTGTGGCTTGCAGACTCAGTAGTTGTGGCTCGTGGGCTTAGTTGCTCTGCGGCATGTGGGATCTTCCCGGACCAGGGCTCGAATCCATGTCCCCTGCACTGGCAGGCGGATTCCTAACCACTGCACAACCAGGGAAGCCCTCAATTTTTTTTTTTAAACGGAGACTCTTGTTAAACAACATTTTCTCTAATTCCTCTAATAAAAAATAAACTTGTTTGTGAAAGCCACTGAGATTTTGGAGTTGGGTATTATTGTATTGGATTTCTATTTGCTGCTGTAACAAATTACCACAAACTCAGTGGCTTAAAATAATACAAATCTATTATCTTATAGTTCTGGAGGCCAGAAGTCCAAAGCGGGTCTCACTCTGCTAAAATCAAGGTGTCAGCAAGGTTTAATTCCTTCTGGTGGCCACTGCATTCCTTGGCCTGTGGCCTCCTTCCTCCATTTTCAAAGACAGCAGAATAGCATCTTCTGACCCTGACCCCTTTTTCCACTTTTAAGGACCCTTGTGATTACATTGAGCCCACCTGGATAATCCAGGATAATCTCACCATCTCAAGGTCCTTAATCATATCTGTGAAGTCCCTTTTGCAGTGTAAGATAATATGTTCATGGGTTCCAGGAATTGGGATGTGCACATATTTGAGAGGTCATTATTCTGCCTACTACATTTATCACAGCATAATTGCTACTGAGCTAACTAATATACTATTTGTAAAATAATTGCACTACAAGCTAGAGGCATATGTCCATTTACAGCATTTTGCTTTATTGCACATCACAGATATTGCATTTTTTACAAATCAAAGGTTTGTGACAACTGTCAACAAAAATAATGAATAAACAATCTATAATAGAAATAGAAGAGTTTGGGGTTTTTTTTGTTGTTGTTGTTTGTTTTTTTCTTGGCTGCATCGCATGGCTTGCAGGATCTTAGTTGCCCCTGGCAGTGGAAGCATGGAGTCCTAACCATTGGACCACCAAGGAATGCCCTAGAAAAGAGTTTTATCTGAGCCAAACTGAGGGCTAGAGCCCGGAAGCCAGCTTTCCAGATTACTCGGAGCAACTGCTCTGGAGAAGCATGATTTTCAGCATGGTTTTATATCTTGCCAGAACAAAGAACATTAAACAAATCAGGAATACATTTCTTCACGGTTTCAAAAAAGAAAAAACAAAAAACAGACCAGCAAGTACACAGCAAGTCAGTATGGCCTTGGCACCTGGGAACCAGTCTTGTCATCAAAGGAGGATCAGCACTGACATCCCAGGAAGAGAGGCATTTAATAATAATTATTATTTTTAAAATATTTATTTATTTTTGGCTGTGTTGGGTCTTTGTTTCTGTGCGAGGGCTTTCTCTAGTTGCGGCAAGCGGGGGCCACTCTTCGTCGTAGTGCGCGGGCCTCTCACTATCGTGGCCTCTCTTGTTGCGGAGCACAGGCTCCAGATGCGCAGGCTCAGCGGCCATGGCTCATGGGTCTAGTTGCTCCGCGGCATGTGGGATCTTCCCAGACCAGGGCTCGTGCACCACAAGGAAGAGTAGCCCCCACTTGCCACAACTAGAGAAAGCCCATGCACAGCAACGAAGACCCAACTCAACCGAAGATAAAAATAAATAAATAAATTTTAAAAGATCAAGAAGATGCAAGAAATGTTTAACAAAGACCTAGAAGAATTAAAGAACAAACCCCTAGAAGAATTAAAGAACAAACAAACAGAGATAAACAATACAATAACTGAAGTGAAGAATACACTAGAAGGAATCAATAGCAGAATAACTGAGGCATAAGACCGGATAAGTGACCTGGAAGACAGAATGGTGGAATTCACTGCTGTGGAATGGAATAAAGAAAAAAGAATGAAAAGAAATGAAGGCAGCCTAAGAGACCTCTGGGACAACATTAAGCACACCAACATTCACATTATAGAGGTCCCAGAAGGAGAAGAGAGAGAGGAAGGACCCAAGAAAATATTTGAAGAGATTATAGTCAAAAACTTCCCTAACATGGGAAAGGAAATAGCCACTCAAGTCCAGGAAGCGCAAAGAATCCCAGGCAGGATAAACCCAAGGAGAAACATGCCAAGACACATGGTAATCAAACTGACAAAAATTAAGGACAAAGAAAAATTATTCAAAGCAACAAGGGAAAAATGACAAATAACATACAAGGGAACTCCCATAAGGTTAACAGCTGATTTCTCAGCAGAAACTCTACAAGCCAGAAGGGAGTGGCATGATATACTTAAAGTGATGAAAGGGAAGAACCTACAACCAAGATTACTCTACCCTGCAAGGATCTCATTCAGATTCGACAGAGAAATCAAAAGCTTTATAGAAAAGCAAAAGCTAAGAGAATTCAGCACCACCAAACCAGCTCTACAACAAATGCTAAAGGAACTTCTCTAAGTGGGAGACACAAGAGAAGAAAAGGACCTACAAAAACAAACCCATAACAATTAAGAAAATGGTCATAGTAACATACAGATAGATAATTACCTTAAATGTGAATGGATTAACTGCTCCAACCAAAAGACAAAGGCTCGCTGAATGGATACAAAAACAAGACCCATATATATGCTGTCTACAAGAGACCCACTTTAGACCTAAGGACACATACAGACTGAAAGTGAGGGGATGGGAAAAGATATTCCATGCAAATGGAAATCAAAAGAAAGCTGGAGTAGCAATACTCATATCAGATAAAATAGACTTTAAAATAAAGAATGTTACAAGAGATAAGGTAGGACACTACATAATGATCAAGGGATCAATTCAAGAAGAGGGTATAACAATTATAAATATATATGCACCCAACATAGGAGCACCTCAATACATAAGGGAAATGTTAACAGCTATAAAAGAGGAACTTGACAGTAACACAATAATAGTGGGGGACTTTAACACCTCACTTACACCAATGGACAGATCATCCAGACAGAAAATTAATACGGAAACACAGGCTTTAAATGACACAATAGACCAGATAGATTTAACTGATATTTATAGGACATTCCATCCAAAAACAGCAGATTACACTTTCTTCTCAAGTGCACATGGAACATTCTCCAGGATAGAGCACATCTTGGGTCACAAATCAAGCCTCAGTAAATTTAAGAAAATTGAAATCATGTCGAGCATCTTTTCCAACCACAGTGCTATGAGATTAGAAATCAATTACAGGGAAAAAGAAGTTTGGTGAAGGGTATACAGGAATTCTGCACTGCTTTTGCAATTTTATGTAACTCTAAAGTTATTTCAAAATAAGTATCTTTTTAAAAAGAGCAGAAAAATATACCTAATTAAAAATAGAAGGAGTAAAGTAATAAAGAGCAGAAATTGATAGAAAACATATACTAATGGAAAGAACCAGAAAAGTCAAAATTTGGTTCTTTGATGATACCAATAAAATTGACAAACCTCTGGCAAGATGCATTCAGAGTAATTTTTATTATTTTTTTATTATTTTTTTTTCAGAGTAATTTTTAAAAGAGAAGGCACAACAAAAAATGAAAATAAAAAAAATTAATAAAAGAGAAGGCACAAATTAACAATAACAGGAATAAAAAGGGAGATAGGTTTGACAATAAAAATATGAAGATATTATGAACAACTTTATGCCAACTTTTATATTTTATACAATTTAACTATTTGTATTTAAATTTATATAAAGATAGACAAGTCCCTGTAAAAAAATAAAACTCAGCAAAACTAAAACAAGTAGAAATATACATCCTGATTAGTCCTATAATATTAAACAAATTGAATCAGTAGATAAAATCTTACCTCAAAGATATAGAATGGATAAACAACAAGGTCCTGCTGTACAGCACAGAGAACTACATTCAAGATCCTATGATAAACCATAATGGAAAAGCATATTTTGAAAAAAGAATGTATATATATGTATAATTGAATCACTTTGCTGTATAGTAGTAACTAACACAACATTGTAAATCAACTACACTTCAATAAAATAAAATTTTTTTTAATCTTATCACAAAGAAAACCCCAGGCCTATAGGGCTCCAACAGTAAGATTAACCAAACATTCAAAGAACAAATAATTCTTTCTTGTACAAATCCTGCCAGAGTATATAAAAAGAGGGACCTTCCCTCTCACATGTCATAAAGGTAGCATACTTGATACCAAAAGCTAAAAAAGAAAGAAATACTGCAGGCTCATAGACACAGATGTAAAATATCCTAAGCAAATTATTAAACTGAACCTGGTAATATATAGACAAGATAACACACAGTGCCCAAGTTGGATTTACCCCAAAACTGCAAGGTTAGAGACAAGGAAATTAATGTAATTTACATCCTTAATAGACTAGAGGAGAAAAATTGCACCATCTCAATGAATGCCGAGGCACATCTTGCCTTGCCCAGTGATACAGATCCCATGGGGCAGTAGGCAACAAGTGGTTAAAGCAATGGGAGGGGCAGTGGCTGGGCGGAAAGTCTGAGCCAGTTGCTGAGGTGGATCAAGTTATTGGCAGCTTTACCTGGAGTGCAGTCAATTTTGCACTGAAGGGACTTCCCTGGTGGCGCACTGGTTAAGAATCCGCCTGCCTATGCAGGGGGCACCGGTTCGAGCCCTGGTCCTGGAAGATCCCACATGCTGCAGAGTAACTAAGCCCGTGCACCACAACTACTGAGCCTGTGCTCTAGAGCCCGTGAGCCACAACTACTGAGTCCGTGAGCCTAGAGGCCGTGCTTTGCAAAAAGAGCAGCCACTGCAATGAGAAGCCTGCCCACCACAAGGAAGAGTAGCCCCCACTCTCTGCAACTAGAGAGAGCCCGTATGCAACAATGAAGAGCCAATGCAGCCAAAAATAAATAAATGTATATTAAAACAATTTTGCACTGAAAAAGAAAATCCTTTCAATGATTAACTGGAACATTTTTGTAAGCATATTTATAATAAAATAACAACTTGGGTTTATGAGAGAAATAAAAGCAAGGTAATGAGTTTAAAAATAATTAATATTTAAAACTAATAGGGGACTTCCCTGGCCGTCCAGTGGTTAAGACTCCCCGTTTCCCCTGCAGGGGGTGTGGGTTTCATCCCTGGTTGTGAACTAAGATCTCATACGCCGAGTGGCTCGGCCAAAAAATAAAAAAATTAAAAAAAAAAAAGAGATACATCTGAAGGAATACACTATAAAAAGGTATTTTAAAAAATAAAAATAATAAAATTAGGGGTGTGGTATCTTGTGGTGGGAGACGGAGATGTGATGGGAGACGGCAATGTTGCTAATAGTCTGTTTCTCAAGTTGGGTGTTTATTATTTCACTCTATTGCTTATGTATATTTGACATCAATTATTTTGTACGTATCAAATATTGCATTATTTTACAAAGTGAACTCAACATGCTGCCTGTAAACCTGCTGTCTCTGGGATTCCCCCGTCCTTGAGAATAATTCTACTTTCCACATAGAAGACTGGGCCTGCTGGGGGCCTTTCCACACACACACACACACACACACACACACACACACACACACACACACACACACACACACACACACACACACACACACACACACACACACACACACACACACACACACACACACACACACACACACACACACACACACGCTGCCTCCTGGCCCTTCATCCCTTCAGCATCTCTGTCCACCCTGCCCAGCCCAGAGCAGGCTGTCTTTATCTCTCCCTGAGTGGCTGCATCAGCTTCCTGGCCACTCTTCCAGCTCCAACTGATGCGCCCCTCCCTCCTCCAGGCCGGCGCTCCGTCCAGATCCGCTCAGCTATCTCCTGCGGAAACCCGCAGTTTCTTCCCACTGACCCTGGACAAAGTCCTAAGAGGCTGTTTACAAGACCCTGTGCTATCTGGCTCCACCCACCTCCTCAGGCTCATTTTCGGCCATTCTCAGCCTCTCTCCCCAAGCTCCAGTCACGCTGGGATTCTCTTTCCTTCCTAAAATACACCCAGACTTTCAGGCCAGAGGTCTTCCCACTGATCTTAATTCCTTTCTCCCTTCCTACCTTCTAATCACCTTTTGGTTCCATCTTAAAAGTCACTTCCTCATCCCATTTTTCATTCCTTTTTATTATTCATTACCAGGTATGGCCTTTGAAAACCTCCCTCTCTTACGATCTGCCTCACTGTCATTTGACTTCCAGCCAAATGCAGAAGATTTCCAGGTAACTCCAAGGGTCCCTAGGGAATGGTAGGGCCACCAGATACAAGGAGCCTGGGTTCTTGAATTACCAGGTAGAAGCCCACCCTCCAATCGCTCCTCACTCTATCCAAGACACCTGGGGTATTAGTTAACTATTGTTGTGTAAAAATTACCCCAGAACTTTGGGGTTTAAATTTTTTTCAAAAAGCATTTCATCTTGCTGTTCTGTGGGTCAGGAATTCAGGAGCAACTTAGCTGGGAGGTTCTGACTCACAGTCTCTTATGAGATTTGTAGTGAAGTTGGCCAGAGCTGCAGTCATCTGAAGGCCTGGCTGGGGCTGAAGGATCCTCTTCCCAGGGGGTCACTGCCATGGCTGTTGGCTGTTGGCCTCAGTTCCTCAGCATGTGGACCTGTCCATAGGGCTGCTTGAGTGTCTTCATGACATGGCGGCTGGCTTCCTCCAGAGCGATTGACCCAAGACAGAGCAAGCAGGAAGCCAAAGTGCCTTTCGTAACCAGGCCTCCAAAGTCTCACACCATCACTTTTATTCTATTCGTTAGGAGCAAATCACTGAGTCCAGCTTATACTCAAGGGGAGGGGAATTAGGGTCCACCTCTTGAAAAGAGAGGTATCATGAATGTATGGACATATCCTAAAACTACCACGCCTAGGAGACTCCAACTCTGGCTGAACCCTTCCATCCACCTACTGAGTACCTGCAACAGAGGAGAAAATAAATTAGATAACCAGAGGGTTGCTTCACTTTGAACTCAGGGCTCTAAGGTCATAAAATTCTTTGGACACTCATGCTTCCTGGCACTCCTACTGCAGCTCGATACAAAGATCCTACGCCCTCTTTCCCAGATAACTAATCACAACTTCTCACTCCTCACCTCCAACACTCTTTCTCTTTTCCTGCTCCTGAATCTACCTGAATCCACATCTGTACACACCTCCTGCTCAGATAGAACTGTCTCTCCTCCTTTCTGAAACTCAGGGTCCTCCTCATCTGCCCCACCTCCCCTACCCTCTTGATTTCCCGAAGTCCTCACGTCCCTATGTGTTTCCTTGTGTATTTGTTGTCTTTTATTGACTGTACGCTCCGTGAGGGCAGGGATTTTTATCTATTTTGTTCACAACTGCATTCTCTACACTTAGAACGAGGCCTGGATGATGGCAGGGACTCACTATATACTTGTTGGATGAATAAACAACTGAATCCATGGGAAGAGGGAAACTCCATCTATTCTAAGGGGAAAGAGACAGGAGCAAGCGAGAAGTAGGAGGAAAGGTGTGTGCCCCAGATTTCTTATCCTGGGCAAGAAGGCTCAGGAGGGTGGAAGGTGTCTTTTTACTCACAACTGAGTTCCCAGCACCCAGACCCCTGTCTGACACATAAAAGTTTCCATTAAAAGTGTGTTGATTGGTTGGGTGCCAGCTGACTGCCCAAGCCACACCTTTCTTTGTCTGAACTAGACTTGGGTGATAGGTGTTGTCCCCAGACCTGTCCCCTGTAATGTATGTCCCTTTCCCTGAAGCCCATGGTGGCCCGAGTTGCGTCCTGATGTGGCCTCATACCTGGCTGCCTGCACCCTGCAGCGGGCAGAGACTTGGGCTTCTGAGCCTGCTCTGCCCTCCGAGGATGGCCAGGCTGTCTAGCCTTGTGGTGGCTGTTCCCTGGCTTTGCCCAGAGACTATTGGGAATGACTCAGCCCCCTGACACTGCTTGAATTGGGGGGTGGAACTCCTCACAGGCACTGGGGGAGTGGGGACCAGGCAATGGGACCTGGCAGCTGACTAGGAGGGCTGTGGTGTGTGAGGCAACCAGACAGTGCCAGCTCAGCCACTCTCCAGGGTGACTGAGGTTAAGTCCCTTAGCCTCTCTGAGCCTCCACTTTCTTGTGAATGAAACAACACGTTGTCACAGGGATTGAGAAAATGGACATGTTACAAAGTACACAGGGTGAGAGGGGGGGCTGTGGGATCACACTGCCTGCTTTAAATCCTGACTTTGCCTTTCCCTATTAGCTGTGCAAACCTTGGGCAAGTCACTTAACTTTTCTCTGCCTCAGTTTCCTCATCTATGAAACAGGCATGAGGGATTTCCTTGGTGGTCCAGAGGTTAAGACTCTGCGCTCCCAATGCAGGGGGCCCGGGTTCCATCCCTGGTCAGGGAACTAGATCCCACATGCCGCAACTAAAGATCCCGCCTGTTGCAACGAAGATCCCGTGTGCCACAACTAAGACCCAGCACGGCCAAAAAAATATACCTACTCTCTTAGCAACTTTAAAAAGTATATTTATTGGTCTAGTCATGTTTTCTATTTCGTGTTGGGTCAGTTTTACACATCTTTTGTTTTCTAGGAAATTGTTACTTTCACCTAAGTTTTCAAATTTGTTGCCATAAAATTGCACCTACTACACCTTTATTATTATTTTTTTTGTTAGAGGATGAATATTCTTTTTTTCTTTGGTTGCCACTGGGTCTTAGTTGCGGCAGGCGGGCTCCTTAGTTGTGGCATGCGAACTCTTAGTTGTAGCATGCATGTGGGATCTAGTTCCCTGACCAGTGATTGAACCCGTGTGTCCTGCATTGGAAGGTGGATTCTTAACCACTACGCCACCAGGGAAGTCCCCACACTTATTATTTTTAAATCTCCATTGTGTCTGTGGTTATCTCCCTTTTTCATTCATTATATTGTTTATTTTTACCTTCACTTTATGTTCTTGATCAGTCTTGCCAGAATTTTGCCTACTAGCTTATTCAAAGAGCCAGCTTTGAACTTCATTAATCTTCTCTATTTTATTGGCATCATAGAAGTGTTAAGTGTTCTGATCCACAGACACAGTATACCTCTCCATTTACTTAGATATTTAATTTCTCTTGGCAATGTTTTATAATTTTCACTGTATAAGTCTTGCATATGTTTACATTAATTTTATCATTAAGCATTTCATTTTAATGCTCTGTAAGTAGTATTTAAAAATTTTTAATTTCTGATTGTTTACTGTATTTACAAATGCAGTTTCTTTTGTATATTGACTTTCTATCCTACAACCTTGCTGAACTCATTTGTTAGTTCTAGTAACTTTTTTGTGGCTTCCTTAGGATTATATGTATAGACAATTATGTTGTCTGTGAACCAAGACAGTTTCATTTCTTCTTTTAAAATCTGTATGCTTTTTTTTTCTTGCTTTATTGCCCTGGCAAGGACCTCCAGTATAATGTTGAGTGGAAGTGGGAAAAGCAGACACCCTTGCCTTGCTCCTCTTCTTAGAATTTGTCTAATTTATTGGCATAAAATTGTTCATGAGACTCCCTTATTACCCTTTTAATATCTGTAGAATCTATAGCGATGTCACCTCTCTCAATCCTGATATTGGTAATTTGTATCTTTTTCTTTTTTTCCTGATGAATCTGGTTAGGAAGTTTGTCAATTTTATTGATCTTTTCAAGGAACCAGCTTTTGGTTTCTTTGATTTTCTCTATTTTTTGTTTCTGTTTTCTATTTCATTGATTTCCTTTTTGGAGTTAATTACTTCCTTTATTTTGCTTATTTGGGGTTTGATTTTTCTCTTCTCTTTCTAGTTTCTTAAGGTGGAAGCTGAGGTCATAAGCAGTACTTTCTTCTTTTCTAATATAAGAATTTAGTGCTATAAATTTCCCCCAAATTCTTTAGTGGAATCCCACAAATTCTATTATGTGTGTTTTCATTTTCACTAAGTTAAAAATACTTTCTAGTTTCCCTTTTGATTTATTCTTTAATCCATTACTTATTTAGAAGTGTTTTGTTTCCAAAAATTTTGTGATTTTCCAAGCATGTTTCCCTTATTGATTTCTAAGTTAATTCCATTGCGGTCATAGAAATACTTTATGTGGGTTGAATTCTTTTAAATTTATTGAGTCTTGCTTAATGTCCCCAAATATGTGTGTCATGGTAAATGTTTTACGTGCATTTAAGAAAGACATGCATTCTGCTCTTGTTGGGTGAAATGTTAATCAGGTCAAGTGGTTGATAGTCTTGCTTAACTCTACTCTATCCTTGCTGATTTTCTGCTTACTTCTTGTTCTATCAATTAATGAAAGAAGATTATTAAAATCTTTGACTATTATTATGGATTTGCCTATATCTCCCTGCAATTCAATCAGTTGTTACTTGTAATTTGAAGCTCTGTTATTAGGTGCACAAATGTTTAGGATTGTTATATATCTTCTTGATTGACTGACCCCTCTATCATAATAAAATGACCTTCTTTAACACTGGTGATATTCTTTGCTTGTAAATCTACTTCTTCTGTTCAGTGTGAGGAAAAAAGACTCAGGCCTCCATCCTTAAGCTCAGGGCCTCTGCAAGTGACATTTAAGTCCATTGCCAATGTCAGCACAGGGTGCTAAGCCCCATGATGGGGGAAACACAAAGCACTGTGGGAACACATGGAAGGGGACCCCATCCAGACTGAGGAGTTAAGCAATGTCTACTATGTTGATAATTGAAGAGAAAGACAGTCTTTGGAGAAGGAAAGGCCTATACAAAAGGTGAGAGTCGGACTTCCCTGGTGTTGCAGTGGATAAAGAATCTGCCTGCCAGGGCTTCCCTGGTGGCGCACTGGTTGAGAATCCACCTGCCAATGAAGGGGACACGGGTTCGAGCCCTGGTCTGGGAAGATCCCACATGCCGTGGAGCAACTAAGCCTGTGCGCCAGAACTACTGAGCCTGCATGCTGCAACTACTGAAGCCCGTGTGCCTAGAACCCATGCTCCACAACAAGAGAAGCCACCGCAATGAGAAGCCCACGCACCGCAGCAACGAAGAGTAGCTCCCACTCACCGCAACTAGAGAAAGCCTGTGCACGGCAACGAAGACCCAACGCAGCCAAAATTAAATAAATAAATAAAATAAATTTATTAAAAAAAAAAAAAAAGAATCCTCCTGCCAGTGCAGGGGACACACGTTCTATCCCAGGTCCGGGAAGATCCCACATGCCACAAAGTAACTAAGCCCATGGGCCACAACTACTGAGCCTGCATGCCACAACTACTGAAGCCCATGTGCCTAGAACCCATGCTCCACAACAAGAGAAGCCACCGCAATGAGAAGCCCACGCACCGCAGCAACGAAGAGTAGCTCCCACTCACCGCAACTAGAGAAAGCCTGTGCACGGCAACGAAGACCCAACGCAGCCAAAATTAAATAAATAAATAAAATAAATTTATTAAAAAAAAAAAAAAAGAATCCTCCTGCCAGTGCAGGGGACACACGTTCTATCCCAGGTCCGGGAAGATCCCACATGCCACAAAGTAACTAAGCCCATGGGCCACAACTACTGAGCCTGCATGCCACAACTACTGAAGCCCATGTGCCTAGAGCCCGTGCTCCTCAACAAGAGAAGCCACTGCAAGGAGAAGCCTGTGCACTGCAACGAAGAGTAGTCCCCACTCTCCACAACTAGAGAAAGCCCACGTGCAGCAACGAAGACCCAACGCAGCACCCCCAAATTAATTAATTAATTAAAAAAAGAAAGTTGAGGGTCCCACTTGGGTTATGGTATGTATGGTGCATCGGGAGCCCCCAGAAATGGGGCATAGGCCTGAAGGGCAGTTGTTTGGGAAAGGGAAGCAAGATATGTACTGAGGTGTCAGAGGATCTTTTTTGCCACTGCTTGGACAGTTAATAGGGAGGAGAGTGTAGGAAAGGAGATCAGTTAGGTGACTGTTGCATTTGCCCAAGCATGAGATGATGCTGGTCTGAACTAGGACTAGGAGATGAAGATGGAGAAGAAAGAATAAATTCTAGAGACACTCAGGAGGTAGACTCAATAGAACTTCATATTGATAAATGGAATATTTATAAATGGAATATTTCCTGCCATATCAGTAAACAAAGGATGTCACAGCCATCAACGATTGCAGCCCTCCAACGAGAGCCAGTGAGCCCTGAGGAAACTTAGGATGTGAAAACACAGGATGCTGGCCCCAGATAGCTGAGGTGCAGATCAAAGGAATGATTTCAGTGAGCCCAGACTCTTGCATCTTCCCATACATAGAAAAGAACTAAATTCCTTAACTTGATATATCTGGTTTTCTTTAATTAACAATAATCTTTTGATGTTCAGACTACCTGCCCTTTGTTACAAAACTTCTATATAACCGGGCTCCCCCACTTTGCCTCCTCGGAGCAGCTTCTCAGAGCTATCTGTAATGCTGTCTCTTGGGGTGCAGTCCTTACTTTGACCCAAATAAAACTTAACTTGCAACTCTCACATTGTGCATTTTTTTTTAAGCCAGTATCTTGCCTGATGTACTGCAAGAGCCTCCTAATTGATCTCCTTGCTCCAAACCCTTGTCCTCCACCCCACAACATCCCACAGCACGGGAGCTGGAGTGATCCTTTTAGACCTAAGTAGGACATGTTACACCTCTACTCAACACCCTCCAATGGCTTATCATGTCACTCAGAGTAAAAGTCAAAGTCCCTATAATGGCCAACACCTTCTGGCCCGGTCCCCCTCTCCTACTACTCACCCTTTTGCTATTTCTACTCCAGCCACACTCACCGCCTCCAACAAACCAGGACTGGTCCACCCTTACCTAGCTGCAACTCTACCCAGACATCCACTGAGCTCCTTCAACTCTTTGCTCAAATGTCATCTTCTCGCTGATACTGCAACCTGCTTCGAGCACCCCACCACACTCCTGGTCCCCTTTGTACTGCTCTACTTTCCCCCTACAGCACTTCTTACCTTCCAACATATTAGATAATGCACTTACATTATGTATATGGTTTATTGTCCACCACATCTACTAGGGTGAAACTTCACAAAGGCAAAGATCTTTGCTTTGTTCACTGACATCCTAAGTTACTAGAACAGGCAGCATGGGATATGTATTTGCAGACAACTGAATAAATAACTTAATTACCAGTTCGGATGTGGGGGCAGATCGAGAGGGAGATGGTGAGTGTGATGCCCACGTTTCTGGAGCTGGGGTTGGGGTGGAGGACTAGGGACACTGAATTTTTTTTAAAGCAGGAGAGAGCCCAGCTGAAGACCTCACATGGGAGTCATCAGCAACAGGGCAGGGGTATTGAAACCACAGGAGCAGAGAGGATCATGCAGGGAAAGCAGACAGAAGTGGCCAATGTGGACAGCATTTAAATAAAAGGAAGGGGACAGAGACATAGCTGGGGGGAAAAGCAGAGGCATGTGGGGTCACAGAAGCTCAGGGAGGAGACTTTTAAGGAGAGAGAGGTTGAGTCAGGCAAGAATTGAAAGCTGGCTACTGGACGCAGTCACTAGAAAGTCATAGACGGCCTTATGGGGGAGCCAACTCAGTGACAGGTTACAAGCCAAACTGGTCAGGCCAATTCAGGTCAACAGGTGGTGGTAAAGGTGACTGAGGTTAACGGTACGCGAATATCGGGTCAGAGAGATCTGGTGCCAATCCCAAGACTTGTTAAATTTCTGAACCTCAATTGGTCCCACGTAAAATGAGGATAGCACCACCTAGCTTATTAACTTTAGTGACTGATGATTAAATTAGATGATGGAGGAAAACGCAAGGCACAAAGTGGGTGTATTAGCTCCATTCTGTCAACGAGCCGACTGGGTCGGCTGCGAAGCAGACATAAACAGCCAAGACCAGGGGGAGCTGCACCTACGGCCCAGGACTGAATGACATAAGGACAGCAAAGCTGTAGGCTTGGGGAGGGGTGCGGGCATGCGACGTTGAAATCCGTCCCTTTGCACAGAACACTCCCATCCCAAGATTAGCCGGAATGAAAGGTCTGCCTTCTCCACAGTCTCAGGCACAGATCCCTTTCGCAGCGAAACAAACGTCCCCTGGGGCAGACTCGGAACACCCGCCCACGGATTGCGCCTTTTCTACTCTCGGCCCACACGGGTTGGACCTAGCCCTAGGCAACGCTACCTTCCGCCCCTAGCAACCGCTCACCTGCTTTTCTCTTTCTATAGGCCAGCGATTTTCCTTTCTTTTTCTTATTGGTCCGCGTAACTCTATTTCGAGCAATCAGTAGCAGCCACGGGGACCCAACTCACTCCCACACAACTTGGGGGTGATCTAGGAGGAGACATATGCTTCTTTCCTGAATCCAGTTCTCTTAGAAAGCGTCTGATTTGTCAAACTGTTGTGAATCTCCCTGGAATGAGTCTCTAAGACACTTTATTTCTCTTAGGCCTGTAATGTCTGTCCCTTGCATACTCACCCCTCCAAATGGTACGGCCCGCACAATGCCCCCCCCCACCGAATCCAGCCGCTTTGCGAGTCCTCCGGAGGTTGAGTCCACTCAGAGGTGGAGACGATACCATCTGTGACTAATAAATAGGGAGTCTCTAATCCTCTCCGGATTGCCCTATTCCGCTTAGACCACCTCTCCCATCTGTCGCTCGAACCGTGAGCACGAACCCCAGTTGGATGGTGGGACTACTGTTCCCGGCACCGCAGGGAGCGCGCTGCGCGGGCAAGGGAAAGCGGCATTTGGTACGATCCATTCCCCGCCCCGCCCCGCCGGAAGTGAGGTGTCTCACCCCCGAAGTTCCGGCTCGCAGTGGGTGGGGAGTGTTGTTAACCGGAGTCGCCTCCGCAGTCTCGGGGTTTGAGCGGGCTCGCGGCGCTGGGCTCCTGGTGAGTGGGCCGGGGTCGGGCCCGGGTTGGGGTTGGAGTCGGGACCTGGATCTTTCCCCTTCAGGTCTCCGGGATCGGCGCGCCCCCTCAGCCCCGCCGCCCGCTTTCGGCCTGTCATCTGGCCGTAGACAGGCTCCCGCGCGGCCGCTCTCAGAGTCCCGGCCCCGCCTGCGACGCTCGCAGCTCCTGGCGTTTACAGGTGCGCGACCGTGGAGGCGACCCGGGTCCCTCTCCGTCCCGCCCCTGCATCCTGACTGTCGGCCGTTTCTCCGGTGCCCCGAGTTGACACTGCCCTGGGGTTTGGGGAGCACCAGGGTTCCAGGCTGACGTACCCCGCCCGCTCCCGCGGGGCGCGCGTCGGAGCTGCCCACCCTGGCGGAGCTGTCACCGGCGCTGTCGCCTGCCCGGCTGCGCCCCCCAGCGCCTTGGCTTCTCCCGGTCCAGGCCGCACGTTCCCGCTGCGGGAGATTTCTGCTTTTGCATCCCACTCCATCACCGTCACTTTAGGGGCACTGGGAGCAGTTCCCTCCTCTTCCGACTCTGCTGCCCTTCCTCACTTTTCCCTGGAGGCGGCGGTCTGGCAGGCGGCGTGGAAAGAGCCCTAGATCTGAAACAAGACTAACCCAGGCTGCTGGCCTTGCGTCAGTGTGATCACTTAACCCCTTTGAGTCTCAGTCTTCTAATTTGTAAAATGGGGGAGTATATGCTATTCTTGATGCGATGGTGGTGAGGACGAAGTGAGGTTTCCTTTTCTTTCTCCTGTTTATTAGCACTGCGTCTCAGGCACTGTGCTAGGTGTGCACAGTATGGGCATCACACGGTTCTTTCCCCCTGCAGGTCCCTAGGCCAGGGCAATGTTCCGCACCGCCGTGATGATGGCGGCCAGCCTGGCGCTGACCGGGGCCGTGGTGGCTCATGCCTACTACCTCAAGCACCAGTTCTACCCCACCGTGGTGTACTTGACCAAGTCTAGCCCCAGCATGGCAGTGAGTTCAGGGCTCAGGGAGGGAGGAACTCCCTGGGAGGGAAGGAGGAGTCTGTTTGAGACAGGGGTGGGGCTAAAGGTCAGGTAAGTAGGAGACAAGTGAAGTAGCTGCCAGGCCTAACTTTGAACTCTGATGGGGATGTGGAGAGGTTCCTGAATGATGAGCCCCGGACAGAGCAAAGCAGAAAGTGACCTCAAACCATAGCCTCTCCTCACTCCTAGGTCCTGTACATCCAGGCCTTCGTTCTTGTCTTCCTCTTGGGCAAGGTGATGGGCAAGGTGTTCTTCGGACAGCTGAGGGCAGCAGAGATGGAGGTGAGATGTTCATGGCTCCAAAGGTGAGGGGCAGGGAGCTGGGCAAGCAGAATGTCTGAGTTCCACATCATTCCTTGCCCAACCTGCAGCATCTTCTGGAACGTTCCTGGTATGCTGTCACTGAGACTTGTCTGGCCTTCACTGTTTTTCGGGATGACTTCAGCCCCCGCTTTGTTGCGCTCTTCACTCTCCTCCTCTTCCTCAAGTGTTTTCACTGGCTGGCTGAGGACCGTGTGGACTTTGTGAGTTGGGTCGGGGGTTGGGGGGCGTTCTCTGGAACCCACAGAGGGCTGGAGGGCAGGCTTGTGGAGTGAGGGCTGGGTTGGGGACATGGGGTGAGCCCCAGCCTTCCTGACGGGCCCCCTCTCTCCTCTGCCTCAGATGGAACGCAGCCCCAATATCTCCTGGCTCTTTCACTGCCGCATTGTCTGTGAGTGAGACCCGTGGGAGTGGAGAGGAGGGAGCTGGAGGGAGAAGAGGCGCCATGGAGGACTGGAACGTGAAAAGTCACTAACCGTGGACGGACCTGTACCGTAGAGCACAGGCTGCCCTCGGCCCTCAGCTGTACAGGAAAGATAATTTAGGAAGCTAATTTGCATCATCTCTGCCTGTTCCACTCCAGGGCTTCTCAACTGCCTAGCCCCTTAGCTCTTTGCCTCCTCACCTGGAGCTTGGGCCACCCCTAGGCAGAACTGGAGTTCCCAGGGGGCTGGGTTCAGTGGAGTGTACCCACCTGACTAGATGGCTGGGGCCATGGTGGGCTTGAGGGTGGGAGCTGTCTTAGAGCAGGAAGTGGCTGTCAGGCCCTGGGCTGACCCCACCAACCTCCCATTTGGGGGGTCCCCACAGCCCTTATGTTCCTCCTGGGTATCCTGGACTTCCTCTTCGTCAGCCATGCCTATCACAGCATCCTGACCCGTGGGGCCTCTGTGCAGCTGGTGTTTGGCTTTGAGGTAAAACTGGCTTGGGAGGTTGGGAGGACAAGCCCAAGGTGGCACTGTTGTGCCCTGACAAACCTTTATCGAGCACCTGCTCTGTGGCCAGCCCGTGTGGGCCACCAAGGAGCAGCCATCAGTCAGTCCCAGCCCCTGCCCTCTACGCGCTCCTAGGAGAGTGGGGACGGCGCAGAAAGGCGCGTGTGGAGGAGGAGCCCTGACCTGGCGCTCAGGGAAGGCTTCCTGGAAGTTGGTGCCAGAGGAGCTGGCTGTTGATGGACAGAAGGAATTAGCTTGATGGACAGCTGGGGAGGTGTGTCCCCAGCAAAGGAAGAACGTGTCCAGGGACAACAGTTCACGTCTGTTGAGTGCTTACTGTATGCCGGGCCCTGTGCTGAGCACTTGACCTGCATCTCTTTTAATCAGCAAAACAACGTTGTTATAAAGGAACAGTTAATTCTGTCATTTACAGACAAGCGAACTGAGGTTCAGAGAGGTCTACGAGTCGCTGAAAGTCATACTAGCTAGTGAGTGGAGAAGCTAGGAGGACCCCGGCTGTGTCCAAGCCTGTGCTTGTACTGTGGCACTCCGCTGTGCACGGGCCTGGGGACAGCAGTTTGGCTGGAGCCCGGGGCCCGTGTCCTTATGTCCGTCCCCCACCCCCAGTATGCCATCCTGATGACCATGGTGCTCACCATCTTCATCAAGTACGTGCTGCACTCTGTGGACCTCCAGAGCGAGAATCCCTGGGACAATAAGGCCGTGTACATGCTCTACACGGAGCTGTTTACAGGTGAGACGAGCCTGGCCTCCCCTGACCTGCACCAGTGCCCCCAGCCCTGCCTACCAGGTCCTGTGACCTGCCGCTCTCTGCACCCCTTGCCCCCAGGCTTTATCAAGGTTCTGCTGTACATGGCTTTCATGACCATCATGATCAAGGTGCACACTTTCCCTCTCTTTGCCATCCGGCCTATGTACCTGGCCATGAGGTGAGCCTAGCCCTGCCCTGCCACAGCTCTGACCCCTCCCCTCCGTCTCCCTCCTTCTACTGAAACTGTCTTTTCAGGCAGTTCAAGAAAGCTGTGACAGATGCCATCATGTCTCGCCGAGCTATCCGCAACATGAACACGCTGTAAGTGAGCGTGTCCTAGCTGCTCGCCCAAGCTGTGCCCCAGGTGCCCTGCCTGCAGCTCTGGTCTCGACGCGTCCTCGGTCTGTCCTAACCAGGTATCCAGACGCCACCCCAGAGGAACTCCAGGCGATGGACAACGTCTGCATCATCTGCCGAGAAGAGATGGTGACTGGTGCCAAGAGACTGCCCTGCAACCACATTTTCCACACCAGGTGGAGATGCCCTGAGCAGCCTGCACAGCAGGGAGTGGCTTTGGAAGGCAGACCCCTAGGCACCTGCTAACTGTTGCCTGGTCTTGACCCCCAGCTGCCTGCGCTCCTGGTTCCAGCGGCAGCAGACCTGCCCCACCTGCCGTATGGATGTCCTTCGGGCGTCGCTGCCGACCCAGTCACCACCGCCCCCTGAGCCTGCGGATCAGGGGCCACCACCTGCCCCCCACCCCCCGCCACTCCTGCCCCAGCCCCCCAACTGTGAGTGGCCCTCATCTGGCCATCCAGCACACTGCTGGGCTCTCGCCCCAGACTGGGAGTGGGAAATGGCGGAGGTGAATCAGAGTCCCTGCCCTCGAAGCTCAGTCTGGGGCTGGGGGGCTGGTCACAGGAAGAGACGCAGATGATTGCGGTCATGTCTGATCCGGGCTGGTCTCAGAGAGGGCCTGTGGGAGGAGAGGACAGAGCCCCAACACCTGGTCCCTTGCCTGCGATTTGGCTCTATCTCAGTTTGGACATTTTCTCACCACCCCGTCCTCTCTCTGCAGTCGCCCAGGGCCTCCTGCCTCCCTTTCCTCCAGGCATGTTCCCGCTGTGGCCCCCCATGGGCCCCTTTCCTCCTGTCCCACCTCCCCCCAGCTCTGGAGACGCTGTGGCCCCTCCGTCCACCAGTGCAGGTGAGTCTTTTGGGTGGCACGCCAGCCAGGGCGGTGGAAGGGAGGGAGGCAGAGGCCCCTCAGAACAGATAACTTCCTGTTCTTGCTCTCTCGCAGCCCTTTCTCGGCCCAGTGGAGCAGCCACAACCACAGCTGGTTCTGCTGCCTCTGCCCCAGCACCTGGCTCGGCCTCCACCCCTGACGCTGGCCCTGCCCCAGGCTTCCCCTTCCCTCCCCCCTGGATGGGCATGCCACTGCCTCCACCCTTTGGTAAGCTGGGCCGCTCTTGGGGTGGTTTTGGGAGGTGGGGGGGGTGTCAGGCCCGGGCAGCCCAGGCTGAGCCCCTCTCTCTCTCTCCAGCCTTCCCCCCGATGCCTGTGCCTCCTGCCGGCTTTGCTGGGCTGACTCCAGAGGAGCTGCGGGCTCTGGAAGGCCACGAGCGGCAGCACCTGGAGGCCCGGCTACAGAGCCTGCGCAACATCCACACGCTGCTGGATGCCGCCATGCTGCAGATCAACCAGTACCTCACCGTGCTCGCCTCCCTCGGGTCCGTCTACATGGGGGCCAGAGTGGGCAGCAGGGGTGTGGGGCTGCCGAGAAAAGGCTCCCAGCAGTGGTTCTGGGCCTTTTTCTCTCCTGCCACCCTGTGATATGTGTCGATTCAGGAATTCTATCTGTAGGCACACCCAAGGTGTCGGGGTTCTTGGTGCCTTTTTATCCTCCCACTGCAGAAGGCCTGTCTGGATCTAAAGAGGAGTGGTGTTTATTAGAGAGCTATCCTCGAATCTTGTCCTCATATATAGTTCCCAGTACTTCAGTTAATCACGTATACTCTCTTGACACAGGGTGACACTTTGACTGGGAATCGCTGCCCCTGATCTGAGACAGCAAATACAGTCACTTGGAGCCAGCTCGGCCCGAGTTCAAGTCCTGATCTTATTACTTGCTCTGTGACCTTCATTACCTTATTTGAATAGAGTTCTAATTCCTATTCGCAGGGGACACGTACAAAGTGCCTGGCACCCAGCAGTGTCGGTACAGACTTGGAGGGGAGCTTGAGTCTGAGACTTCCGTGCTTCGTGTGTTATTCAGTGCACTGTCTTAGTTGGTACTCTAGAAGGTGCCTGGCCTCTCAGAGCGGCAACTCTGCAGTGTAACAGTGAACAAGGCCAACGGTCCCTGCAAGTGGTTTACAATCCATCTGTGGCGTAGAATTCCAAGAATTCAGTCAACGTGTGTTCAGTCGTGTCTGCCAGTCACTGGGGCTGCGAGGCACATGGGTGCTGGAGCGCACCCTGCAAGGCTCACGGAGGGCAGAACCTCTCGAGTCGTGCCAGGATGCCAAGGCCCTCCTCTGGCCCCTTGTCTTCTAGGCCCCCCCGGCCTGCCAGCTCAGCCAACCCCCCCGAGGAGACTGCCCCTGCGGCTGTCACTGCCGCCTTCTCCACCAGCACCCCCGGCTCCGAGGCCACCACCCCATCCCTGGGAGCCTCCCCACCAGCCCCTGAACCTGAAAAGCCTTCAGGTAGTTGCGGTCAGCCTACAGTGGGGTGGGGCAGGGGACTTCTCTGGGTTCCGCTTCTGGACCTCTCTGTCCCCAGCTCCTGAGTCGGCGGGCACCGAGGAGCTGCCTGAGGATGGGGAGCCTGATGCAGCAGAGCTCCGCCGCCGTCGCCTGCAAAAGCTGGAGTCCCCTGTTGCCCACTGACACTGCCCCAGTCCTGGCCCCTGCCCCCACTCTTGAGCAGTCCTCGCTGGAACACGTCCTGCCACCAAGTGCCAGCTCCCTCTCTATCTGCACCAGGGAGTAGTAACCCCCAGCTCTGAGACAGAGGAGGTGGCATCTGACCAAGTGGAAAGAGGCCTGAGGCCCCAGTTGACTCCAGCCCTTACAGTCCCGGGCAGCCATGGGGATCTTGGGTCATTTCCAGCCTTCCTCTCCAACCCTTCAGCCCTGTGTTCTGCTGGGGCCACGAAGGCAGGTGCAGTGTCTGAGAGGCCCTCTGACCCGCCCAACCCCTTTCTGGGAGAAGGGGGGCCCCTCCGAGCCCCCCGTGTGTGGAGTCACGCTGCAGTGCCGAACAGTATTAGCTCCCGTTCCTAAGTGTGGACTCGGGGGCTGGAGGTAGGCCAGGAACTTGCTCCCGGGCCCACCCACCAAGACTGGTACTGATGTCCTTTTCTTACCCGAACTCCCCAGGAGCCCTCTGTGGTGGTGGCTGTGCCCCTTGTGCCCTGTGGCATTTCCATGTCTTACTGGCAACCACACAACTCAGGGAAAGGAGTGTCTGGGGTGGAGGAGCAGGCCGGCAGCACTGAAGGGCCCTGCTCTGCCCCTCCCCCCCAGGCCCTTTTCTCCCTGCAGTTCGTCTAAGGTGAGACTGTCCCTGGTCTCACCCAGCAGCCACTGTGCAGCCTCACTCTAGGCTGAGGGCTCTTGTGTCTGCTTCTGAACCACTGCAAGCCCCAGAACCTACAGAAGGCAACTTCTTAACTTAAAGAATTTTTCTTGAGTTCAGAAGAATTGGAATTACTTCCTTGCTATTGTCTTTTGGCTTAAATTTTGTCTTTGAATTTGAATGCTTGACCCCAGGAAAGGGGAGCAGGAGTGCCAAGCTCCCTGTCTTTCCAGTTTAGAAAAGGCTCTGGGCCAGGTGGGGACGACAGGAGCCCAGGCGTTGCCTGCCCCTGTCTTTTGCCCCTCGGTGTTGTGTTACAGGAGTTGCTGGAGACAGTTTCAGATGATTATTTAATTTGTAAATACTGTACAAATTTTAATAGCTTAAATTGTATATACAGCCAAATAAAAACTTGCATTAATGACTGGTGGAACTGGTGTGATAGGATCAGTGTGCCATGCTCCTTTTTCTTAACTCAGGCCATAGACTCGAGAGTGGCCTGGAATCTCCAGGAGTGAGGGTTTACTTACACAAGCCAGCACTGTTCTTGGGCACAATGTTGAATATTAAGGTATTAGGAAGATATACCCATTTTACATATGAAGAAACTGAACCCCAGAAAGGTTCAATACCCTGCCTTAGGTCAGAGCAAGTAGGGGAGCCAGGCTCTGAACCCGGTCTTAAGCCAGCTTGCTGCTGAGGTGGGGTGGAACTCAGGCCTTTGGCCCTTGTGACTCCCAAGGATGGGGCAAGTGTGAAGGTTCCTTGGCTGGGGTGGGATGGGATGGCAGGGACAAAAGGTCAGCATCTTCCTGCCTGCAAACCCCGTCCAGCCTTGATACTAGGTCAGCAACCGGGGAAGGATGGCCCTGTGCTGGGCTGCTACGAGCTCTCAAGGAGCCCCTTGTGGGCAGACCAGCTAAAGCTAATCACTTAATTTGCTGGAGCTGGAAACCCAGTCAGACCCAACTCTTAATATAGAATGGAATAGAGGTAACTGGCCTTTCTGCCTCTCCACGGGTAAAAGGAATGAGCCGAGGGGCTGACGTGCACTACCCTTGGAACTGAAGACCCCCAGGACCCGTGTCTGAGTCGCGCTGTGTTCTCTGTAGCCTCTACCAAGTCAGGTCTGACCTAGAGCAAGGGCTCAGGGACTTTTTGGCCGCAGTGAGGGTCTGCGGGTCAAGGAAGGAATGTGTCCAATGGGTCTGCCCTGTGCTACCCTCCTGTAAACTGGGCTGGGCTACTGCTTCCAACACAGGGGCAGTCAACAACCTCTACAGCTTGAATAGCTGAGTCCAAGGAGCTCCAATGAAGGGAAAGCAGGAACATACCCAAGTGGCGGGGATGGAGGAATTAATGCTCACCCCTAGTTTGGCTGTTCCTGGTGGGTCTCCAATATTAGACAGCCCTTCCCCAGTGCTGGCACCTATACAGAGTCCCATTTCCTCCTTGATGCAAACAAGGCCTGCTCCAAGGCCCTCAGCCCTGGTCTCTGCCCCTTTCCCCCAGCTGCCTCAACAGCCACTCCCCTCCTCCTGAGATCCCCAGCACTCCAGCCGCAGGGGGACGCTGGTCGTGCAGGCTGCTCAGCTGGGCTTCAGAAGCCCTTCTCCAGAAGCCAGGCTTTGAGCTGCTGATCAAAGTAGCCCTTGACCCGAAGGGTACCTGTCACCTCATTGACCTGGGTGATAGGTGTCTTCCCCAGCAGCGGGCTCAGAAGATCTTCCACATCCTTCTGCAGGGCCTGGGGGAAGAGGATGAATCAGGCCTGGTCACACCTTTCCCTCTAGAGGGTTCCCATCCCTTCAGCCCTGAAAGGTCAGAATCGGACCCTGACCCACCCACCCACTTACCCAAATGTCCCCCTCCACCTTCCGGATCACAGTCATCTGACGGTTTCCATGCGTGATGTCCTTGTAGACTGGGATGTTGTGCATACGAGAGCGTCGCACAAAGTAGGGCAGGTTGGGTGGGGTGTCTATGACAGAGAGGGACAATGATAAATCAAATGTTCCCAGACTTCATCTCACCTCAGCCAAGGCCTTTCTCCTCAGAGTGTGCAGGGGGTCAGTGAACCTAACGGCAAAGCTACCTCCAGACTTCAGATCAGGAGACCTGCTCTTTCCCTAAGTTTAGAGCCAGGACCAGCTTGTTCACCCTGGTACCTCAAGGCCCAGCACAGGCCTGGCACCAGAAGGTGCTCAAGAAGAAACGAGGTCAGGGCTATGCCTCCCGGGATCTTTGAGTCCCCCTCTGGAGCCAATCCTTGCCCTTCTCCACTGGGTAGGGGAGGCTAAAATCAATCTCTGGCACAAAGGGATGGGGGTTTATAAGAACTGAACACCTACCACAGGCTGGGCTCTGCATGACATGCTTTATGTGCTGAGCAAATGATCTCTATTTTGCTGAAACTGAGCTTGGGAGAAGCTAAGTGACTAACTCAACCATACTGGCAATGGACAGCAAGGCCAAATTTGGACCCAGAACTGCCCACCTCCCAAGCTGTGTTCTCAATTATGGCCGGGGGTGGAGGTGGGGGTCCAAATTCTTGGGTCTTCTCTCTATGCTTCACTTTTCCCACATGGGAAGACCTCACCCCAGTAGTGGGGATGGATGGGTACTAGCCAAACAGGTCTCCGATCCTGGGCCCTTTGTTGAATGTAAGACAGATGCTAGCTCTGAGAGATCTCAACACAAGTCCTGAACCCTCTGGGGAGTACAGAGCCTCAGCCAGGGCAGACAGACCTCTAGGGAGGGGGATGTTTCCCTGCAGCCTTCAAGCCATCCCCATCACCCAGCTCACCTCTGGGGGGCTGCCAGCCACTAGGAGTGGGATAATGTTCATGCTTTGGGGGCTTTGGGATGCTGGTGGGGGGTAACAGGCGCTCCACAAAACGGTATTCATCCACAGACTCCACGAAGCTGGGGTAATCAGGAGGCCCCTGGGTCTGGCTCCGAGGGGAAAAAAAAAAATCTCTCCATCAGCCTACCCATCCCCCACGCCCCATCCACCACCCCAGAATAGGGAGAACTTCAGTTAAGTAGAAAAAGGAAACATGACAAGCAGAGAGAATAGTATAAATATAAAAGGCTGGAGGTAGGAAAGCACCAGACTTCAGTTTGCCAGGGTGCAGGGTACAAGCGGGTCCGAAAAAGAAGTTCAGGAACTCGCAAGGGCCTGCCTCTCTCAGGATTTTTGTGGGACTCAAATGAGAAGTGTGTGTATACATCTGAAAAGCTGAGTAACCGTAAGTGTGGCCAATACGGCACTTTTCAGTATTTTAAAGTTTCCTGTGAAGATTCTACTGAACTATTCTAGTTCTGGGTTAGGCTCTTTCAGCAATCATGATAATTTCCCACTCACACTCATCCGATGTGACCCTCCCTCACCTGGAATATTTCGGCCTCATATGGACACTACCAGGCACTAAGTGCTTACAACTTAATTCGACAAGTTAGGTTTATTACCAAGTTATTTTATTACCCTCCTGTGTACATCCAAGAAAGATTAAGACATTAGCAAACAACCTACCTAAGGTCACATTCCGGAGTCTGTCCTCCCAACAGATACACTGGACTCCTGATAGGCCCCAGTGGTACAATGAGGATGAGAAGATGAAGTGGCCTATATATCGTGAGTCCTAGGTTCTCAGAAGTGTCGCCAACGATCTGGGGCCAACTCCCACACTCTGGTACGGTTTCCCCTTCAAAAAACTAGGCAGCGAGAGTCTATGTGCAGCACCTCCCAGTTCTAACTAACTCAAGTTGTCCTCCAATCATATTTCAAGCCCCACACTCCGAAACGCGCTCCAAGCCCTGCCACCTTCCCTGTCAATCTTTTATCTGAGCTCCAGAAAAGTGCCCCCTAGGTAGGGACGCGGTTTTTAGACTACAAGAAATACAGTGAGCCTCCACCCAGCCCTCTGCCCCCAGCTTCAGGCTCAGCGCTCTCACCAGTCGCCGCAGCCCGCAGCCCGGCGGGACACCGGTTCTCCAGCCCCGCTGCACAGCCCGAAACACGGTCGCTGCCATCTTGAACTCCCCCGTACACTCGCTTTCTGCGCGTGCAACCAACCTGGTCCCGCCCCTTCCGGCTCGCCCTGCCCCCCCTCCCCCTTCCGGGTCGCCCTGCACCCCCCTTTCCGGCTCGCCCTGCCCCACCCCACCCCCGGGACTGAGAGAACGCCTGCGCAAAGCGCAAAGAGGCGGAACCAGGCGGCCTAGGGCGGTGCAAAAGTCAGAGGCCTTGGCGGTCGCTCAACAGTGACGTGACACGCAGCAGGCGGTGAGGACGTGCGCGCCCTCGCTCCTTCCTCTTTCTCGACTCCATCTTCGCGGTAGCGGCAGCGGTATCCGCGGTTCAGGTAAGCTTTGTGCCACGGATGGATCCGAAGGGCTCGCAGGTTGGCCGCGAGGTTAGAGAACGCGGGAAAAACAGGGGAAGAAGGGCTGCTCTGGGGGCCGGGCCAGTCCCCATCCGACCTCCCTGGCAGGCCCGGCCTTACCCATGTGAGACCCCGAGACTACCTACTTTTCGACGCCGTCGTCCCCGGCCTGCCACCCATTTCCTGAGCCTCCTCTCGCCCAGAGTATTTCTTCTCTTAAAAGTGCCCCCCCTCCTTTTTTTTTCAGTCGCCAACATGCAGCTCTTTGTCCGCGCCCAGGAGCTACACACTCTCGAGGTGACCGGCCAGGAGACGGTCGCCCAGATCAAGGTAAGGCTCCGTGGTGCTCCCTGGGGTCTTTTGTGTTTTTCATCCTCGCCCGCCGCGGGAACGCTGAGTCTCGTTTTTCCCTGTAGGTTCATGTAGCGTCGTTGGAGGGCATCGCTCCAGAAGATCAAGTCCTGCTCATGGCAGGCACGCCCCTAGAGGATGAGGCCACCCTGGGCCAGTGTGGGGTGGAGGCTCTGAGCACTCTGGAAGTAGCCGGCCGCATGCTTGGAGGTGAGTTGGGGAGGTCTGTGTTTTGAACTGCTTTGTAAGCTCATGGGTGTAGGGTGTGTGTTCAGTCCAGGGTGGTTCTTCCTGTTTACATCTCTCAGAACGAACTTTTTGAGAGGTGCATGGGAGACTGAGCCAGAGTGTCGTTCTATTTCAGTCACTAACCACTTAAGACCCTTGTCTGTGTCCCAATTTACTCACTAAAATCAGGAGGTCGGACCAGATCTCCAAAGTGCTCTTTAGGCCTTAAGGTCAATAGCTGGAAGATTCTGAAGTGACACCCCAGAATGTACCAGACTAGACATTCTTAGAATTCAAATCTTTGTGACTTTTTCATTCCCTGTTGGGCCCATCTTGCCTTTAAACTTGAGTTGAGGGAGAAAGGGTTCTGCTGGGTGGGGCCTTCTTGTTCTAACTGCTTGCTGTCCTCCTTTCCTACCACAGGTAAAGTTCATGGTTCCCTGGCCCGAGCCGGGAAAGTAAGAGGTCAGACACCGAAGGTGAGTGAGAGTATTAGTGGTGTTGTTTGGACTTTGTTTTCTTCTGGCACAGCTAAGCCAAAACCCTTGGCTCTTGCCCTGTTTGCTTTCTCCCTTCCTGGCGATGAACCTGAGGGAAGGCATGGAAGAGGCAACCCAGGTTTGATCATTCCTCCCTTTTCCCAGGTGGCCAAACAAGAGAAAAAGAAGAAGAAGACGGGCCGGGCCAAGAGGCGTATGCAGTACAACCGGCGCTTTGTCAATGTTGTGCCTACCTTTGGCAAGAAGAAGGGCCCCAATGCCAACTCTTAAGTCCGTTGTCATCTTGGCTTTCTCTAATAAAGTCACTTAGCCCGAGCATCTCATTGTTTCACCCTCACGTGCAGTGCCTCAGGGAGAGATGTGGCTTCTAAGGCTGGTGGTATGAAAAACAGTGAGGCCTCATTTTGGCTTTCTTGGCGGTGTCGAGAGTCAGTGGCTTGGCAGGGATGTGTGGGTGGAGGAGTGGTAAACTACAAAAAAAAAGCTTCCTGTGAAAATTGGTAACCATAAATGCCAGCCCTTCAGATGGAGAGTTGAGGAAAATTCCAATCCCAATGCCAAATAGCTTGATCATTAACTTCCAAATACTTTCTTCTTTTTGGTTTTTTTTTTTTTTTTTTTTTTTTTGCGGTACGCGGGCCTCTCACTGTTGTGGCCTCTCCCTTATGTGGAGCACAGGCTCCAGACGTGTAGGCTCAGCGGCCATGGCTCACGGGCCCAGCCGCTCTGTGGCATGTGGGATCTTCCCGGACCGGGGCATGAACCCATGTCCCCTGCATCGGCAGGCGGACTCAACCACTGCGCCACCAGGGAAGCCCTGGTCTTTTTCTTTTAAACAGAAGATAGCAGGAACCATCGTGGTGGGAGAGGTTTTATAGCGGCAGCAATGGAGAGGAGATTGAGTAGAAGATGTATCGGGGAACACCAGTCTAGCATTTCCCTGCACTTGGAACCAGCTTTGGCTTTAGTAGAATCCAGACCAGGAATGTGGTCTGCCCCAGCTTCAGAAAGTATTGCCTGATTACATTAGTACTGCAGTGATCTTGTTCTGATTACCTGATGGGCCTCGCTAACCTAATCACAGGTGAGGTGGCTCAGTTGATTGTTTCAGTGTTCCCAGAATTGGAGTTCTCGGGCTGATTCAAGTTTCCTAGCAGCACATGCATACCCATTCATTCATTCTGCTAAGCTTTTTGGACCTGCTGGCTCTTGGAATACAGCATACTATGGGGTAAAGACCTTGGGCTCTAGACTTGGACTGCTTTGAGTTTGGATCCTTGTTCCATTTATTCACTGGCTGGCTGACTTTTTTTGGGCTGTGCCACACAGCATGTGAAATCTTAGTTCCCCGACTAGGGATCGGCCCGGGGCCCCAGCAGTGAAAGCGCCGAGTCCTAACTACTGGACCACCAGGGAAGTCCATTGCCATCATCTCTTGAGAGTTGCTTTGAGGATTTTACAGAAAGTGCTTAGATCAGCACCTGCCCTCTTGAAAGTGCACAAATACATTGGCTATTTTTGAGTTCTACAGTGAGCTTTCTAGAAAGAATTGGCCCCCATCCCTTTTAGGAGTTTAGATTCTTGTGAGGAAAGCAAGGAAACTAGTTAAAAGTGTTAATGGCCTCAGAAAGTAAGCAGTTGTGAGTGTGACAGATAACTATCTTAGGGGAGGTCTCTGACGATGGGGTGTGTGTGAGACCTCAAACAGGAGCTGATCAAGTGGTGAGATGGTGAGAGTTGCAGCCAAGAGACCTGTGTGCAAAAGTGTGGCAGATCCTGCAGGGTCTTGTCAGATGTGGAGAGGAGTTTGGTTTGAGTCCAAGTGCAGGTCAGGGTTTTAAGCAAGGGCCTGATGTGATCTGACTGGTGGATCTAGTATTTTCTCTGGCTGACTTTTCTGGAGGGCTGGCAAGAAAAAAGGAAACCAGTTAAGTTGGTGTCATCCAGTTGAGCAAGTAGCTTAGACCACCAGTGGTGAAGGGGATGCAAAAATGAGCAGACTCTTCAAATCTATCCAGATCTTGGTAGGGAAACAGATGATCCAAATTGAGATAGAGACAAGGTATTTCGAAGGCAGAGCTGACTAGAGGTGGGGCTGGATATGAGTGAGGTGAGGGACCAAAGAACCAGAGCTTACTTTTAGGGGTGCCATGGATCAAGGCTTCACAGCACTTGGCACAGTTGGTGAGTCGTCACCCGCACTCTACCACAAACTGTAAGGTCCATTAGGGCAGGAACCTCATCTCATTTTGCTCTTCAGTGTGTTTTCGCCGCCTAGTGTGAAGTTTGCACTTTAAATTTGGATGAGGAAGTCAAGCAGGAGCTCAAATATTTGTTAATGCTTCTTCTCAAGAGGGGAAATGCCCCAACACACCCAGTCTAGGCTAGGTACCCCACCTTGGCCTTCTTCCACTCTCCCCTTTGTCTGTGTCCCCTAGTAGAATGGCCGCCCCTTCAGCGCAGGGACGCCTCATCTCCCATGGGCTTAGCACAATTAGTGGCCCAGAGTAGATTAAGGTTAGCAAATATTGGGTTTTGCCGCAGCGCTTTATAGTGCTAAAAAGGCGACCACTAGGGGGCGAGCTGGTACCGGCGAAGCGTCCGCCGGACGCACTTTCCCTACGCTCCCACCGCGCAGGGCCGGGCTCCACCGAAGCCCGAGACTGAGCTCGTACCTCCCCACCGGTTCCGGCGCACGCCCAAGCGCGGCTCAAGAGAGGGGTGGGGCTTGGCTTCCGAGTGTGGGCGGAAACTGACGAGAATCCTCGAAGAGCTTTGACTAAGCGCTCCGTCGGCCCCGCAAAGAGGCGGAAGTAACTGAGAAGCGCCGGAAGATTCTGATCTGCTGCCCTTGTGCGTTCCCGGGTGGTGTGCGGCGCCAGTTGCCATGGAGCCGGCGGGGCCTTGTGGTTTCTGCCCCGCCGGGGAGGCCCAGCCAGCGCGCTACACCTGCCCTCGCTGTAACGTGCCCTACTGCTCGCTGCGCTGCTACCGGGCGCATGGCACCTGCGCCGAAGACTTCTACCGTGACCAGGTGCTGGGAGAGCTGCGCGGCCGCAGCGCCTCTCCCAGCCGCCTGGCCAGCGCCCTACTCCGGCTGCGTCAGCAACGTGAGACCGAGGACGAGCCCGAGGACGAGCCCGAGGACGCAGGCCTCAGGCCTGGTCCGGCGCCCGGCGGCCTCTCAGGACTCTGGGAGCGGCTGGCCCCGGCCGAAAAGGCAGCCTTCGAGCGGCTGCTGAGCCGAGGCGAGGCCGGGCGGCTGCTGCCCCCGTGGCGGCCTTGGTGGTGGGTTCGCGGCGCCGGGCCGCGGCTTCTGGAGGAGCTGGGTGATGCCCCGGGCTGTGACGCCGAGGAGCTGGAGCCCTCCCCTGCGAGGACGCCACCGGAACCCGAGAAGGATGAGCCTGCGGCTGCCGAGCCAGTTCTCGGAGACGTCCCTGGGGCCTGCCCTCCCGCCGTGCCCACCCGGATCCCCACGCTGGCCAGCCTGAGCAGGGGCCGGGCGTCGCCGCTCGTGCGCTTCCAGCTGCCCAACGTGCTGTTCGCCTACGCACACACTCTTGCCCTGTATCACGGCGGCGACGAGGCTCTGCTCTCTGACTTCTGTGCCACGCTGCTCAGCGTTTCTGGAGTCCTGGGCGCCCAGCAAGTCTTCGCCTCTACCGAGGAGGCCCTGCAGGCTGCAGCCCACGTGCTGGAAGCAGGCGAGCATCCCCCCGGACCCCTGGGCACACGGGGTGCCATGCGCGAGGCCGCCCTCATCCTGCTGGGTGAGGGCCTGGCCAACCAGAAAGGCTACACGTTGGCAGCACTGGGGGACCTGGCACAGACCCTGGGCCGAGCCCGGAAACAAGCTGTGGCCCCTGAGGAACGAGATCGCCTCTACCGGGCCCGAAAGAAGTGCCAGTTCCTGCTGTCTTGGACCAACGAAAATGAGGAGGCCCTCACACCCCTGGCTCTAGACTGCGCCAGGGCCCACCGAGCCCACACTGTGGCAGCCGTGGAGGTGGCAGCCCTCACTGGGGAGCTGGAGCAGCTTTGGGGAGGCCCCCTGCCACCTGCCCGGAGGACTCTCATTGAGGAGCTCCTTGGCTGAACTGAACACTCTTTCTCATTAATAAAGCTGTGACTGGTCTGCCCTGTCGCCAGTGCCCATTTCTGAGTGACAGCTGTTGTGCCACCCACCCCCAGACGCTTGGGCCCACAGACCACCTGTCAGCTTCTCCCTGATCGGGGCTGACCCAGCCAGTTTTTAAACAACCTGGCCCCAGAAAGGGAGAGAAGCAGCACCAAGCGTTCCAGATGTTTATCCGAGGAGGAAGAGCAGCCCCTCCCCTCCATTTTGTCTTCGTTTTCCCCTTTTGCTCCAACCACTTATCAGGCTGTTCACCTCTGCCTGTCGGAGCTCAGAGCAGGGTAGGGTGCAGGCCCTTGAGTGCCAGGTGAGTCCAGGCTCCTGGTGCTGGGTGTGCTGGCAGCTGGGTGGGCACGTGGCCCGAGCTGGGACACGTGGAGCTGCTTCAGTAGATGTAGGGCACGATTCGGTAGGGCACACGCTGGCAGTATGCGTGCCAGGCCAGGCCATACTTCTGCAGACACTGCTGTTCATCCCGGGCCTCACGGTGTACCAGCAGCGCAGTGAAGTAAAGGAGGTAGAAGTAGGGCAACAGGTGGGACACCCCTGTGGGGAAAGGGGTCTCTGACCACTCAGCCAGCCCCCCAGTTCACAAAGGTTTCCACAGCGAATGGCTCACAGGGCCCTCAGGGCTCCATGGTGAAAGGTCTAAGGTCTGCAGGGAGTGCTGGCGTGCTAGGCTGTCACAGAGGTCTGGCCCAGCCACACCCTGAGTCCATCCCCAGCTCCCTGACAACTCCCTCCACCAGGGTGCAGCCCTGTTCTCCATTCCACACCCAGACTGGGCACCCTATGCAAACCACTCCACCTCTGCCCCTCACACACTTAACGGCCCCTGCCGTGCGCCAACCCAAACCACTCACCGCAGGGCAAGGACCAGGCCAGAGCCATGATGAGGTCTCCAAGGTAGTTGGGATGGCGGACCATACCCCACCACCCAGACACCAGCAGCCGTCGCCCTGTGGCTGTAGAGATGGTCTCAAGGTCTGGGGAAAGACACGTAGTGGGATGGGGGACCCACTGTAAGTCCAGCTGCCCGACCTCACTTCATGGCACCCCAGAAACCCAGCTCACCAGCCACTCTGGGATCAGAAGGATTCTTCCTGAAGGTGTTTTTCTGAGAGTTGGCTCCACGGAAGATGTAGTAACCAACAGCTGGGAGAAAGCGTGAGCAGGCAGTCAGGGGCCTCCTCTCTGACCCTGACCAACTACCCACAGCCTAGACTCAGTCTGCCAGGAGACCCAGGACCTAGCCCTTGGCTTTTAAGAAGGGTGTGAGGCTTAGCACCTACCTAGTGGGTGCTGAATAAATAGTGAACGAATGAAAGGGGGAGGGAGAACGCTGCCCCTTCTTGACTGACCATTGATGAGGCAGATGACCGAGGCCAGGGGCAACCCCAGGGGCTCTGGGTGGTACAGCAGGAACTGGGCCTGCAGGCTGTAGGTGAAGGGTACCCAGGCGAGGTCCCCAAAGGCCAGCATGAAGCCAAACCCGTCATGTATGATGTCCATGGTGGTGAGGACCGCCTCCTGCAGGGACAGGACCCAGACGCACTGGCTTAGTCCCCACGAGGTCCTCAGGCACCCTCTCCCTCCCTAGCCCAGTCCTGCCTCACCTCGTGCCAAAGGGCATCACCCACATATAGTAGCTGGAAGGCATTGACCAGCCACATGGCCAGTGAGGGACTCCCTCGAAGTTCTGCTTCCTGCATCAGCAAGGCCAGGTTGATGAGGACCTAGGGGTTACACAGAGGGTGAGACAGGGCAGTCTGTTCCCAGTCTGTCTCCACAGAGGTGGCAGCACCTGGAAAGGCAGTGGCCAGCCTGCCCCCTTCTCTCAGCTGTCCATCACTAACTCTCCAGGCCTTTGTTGAGTGGCTCCGGCCCCTGTACCCGGGGCAGAGAGACTGCACCGGACCACCTCCTGACCTGTTTTCTCTTGCCGTGTCCTGCAGTGTTCCCTTTAGGAGAGCGCTGTAGGGAGCGACTGCAAACTTCCGGCTTGAGAGTTAGACCTGGTTTTGAATCTCAGCTTTGCCACCTGGGCAAGCTGCTTACCCTCTCTAAAGCCTATTTTCCCCACCTCCATGTAGAAAAGGGAGATAATCATGGACCATAATGTGTGTGAAGCACTAAGCACCTAGTAAGTGCTCGATAATGATTAGCTGGCAGCCAGCCTATACTGAGCACCCCCATTCTGGTAGCACTGGGCTTGAGGCTGCCAATCAGGTTACCACCTCTAATCCTCACAATAATCTTGGGAAGAAGCTCTTACTTTATCCCATTTCACACATGAGGAAACAGCCTTGAAGACCAGATCTGTGACCAGTGCCCAGCACTCCTCCCATCTCTGGATGAGGTAGTTTCCAGGGTGACAGGGACCTTGCCCAAGAAACCCTTCAGGAAATCTTGACCACAGTCCAGTATGGGTGATTATAACCAAAAAAAAAACACAGTTGGCCTGTTTTCAAGGCTACCAGTGACAGACAGGTTGCTAAACCCAGTGACCAGTTTGAAGTTCTGCACCTCTTTGACCAGCAAGCAGCACAGGATCACTCTCTCTTCTCCTTGAAATAGATTTTTTTTCTTTTTTTTTTTTTTGCGGTATGCAGGCATCTCACTGTTGTGGCCTCTCCCGTTGCGGAGCACAGGCTCCGGACGTGCAGGCTCAGCGGCCATGGCTCACGGGCCCAGCCGCTCCACGGCATGTGGGATCTTCCCGGACCGGGGCATGAACCTGCGTCCCCTGCATCGGCAGGCGGACTCTCAACCACTGTGCCACAAGGGAAGGCCCTCGAAATAGATTTTGTGCTTGACTGCTTTATTTAAAATTGCACCTGCTCTCCTAACTCCCTCACTGCTTTTTCCCCATAGCACTTAGCATCCCCTGACATGCGATACATATTTTACTTATTTTTTGTCTGTCTTTCCCACTAGAATGTAGGCTTCATGAAGACGAGATTTTTTTCTTTCTTTCCTGTAACTTTTCTTTCTTTTGTCTCCCAGTACCTAGAGCAGTGCTTGGGCACATGATGGACTCAACAAATATTTGTGGAATGAATAATTAATGATTTATGTCAGCACAATATTGGCCCTGCCCTTCCCAGGCACTGCTCACCCATCCCACCCCTCCTCCTGGCTGGAAGCCCACTTAGCCATGCCCAGCATACCCAGCCGATGAGGCCAGGCCGCAGTTCGCAGAAATATTTGAAGTCAAAGGAACAGATGCGCGGGTTGAGCTCCCGTCCCAGGAAAAAGTCGTAAATGGGATTGCCTGGAGAATAATGGAGGGTGAGGTGCAAGCAAGCACCCCCATCTGGCTCCGTCCACACCCTACTGGGACTCCTCTCACCTGAGTTCCCCCCGGGTGCCAGGGCAGAGGCAGGGGCTACCAGAGCCTTCAGATAGAGAAGGAGGCTGAAGCTGAAGGCGGTGAGGGTGGCCGCAAAGGCCAAGGGCAGGAGCATTTCCGGGAGCGCGCTCAGGGGCAGCCCGGCTGACACCCCCAGGCCCACCAACAGGGCTGTCAGCACCAGGGCCTGGAAGCCTGAATCACAGCAGAGTGAGACCTGGGGATTGCGCCCCTCCCCCTCCCCCCCACCCCCAAACACACACACACACACACAAGCGCGCGCGCACAGCCTAAAGCCCAGGGAGGTCGCAGACCTTGTCCCGAGCCATTAGTCAGACACTTTAGCTTTCGGAGGGTCACCCCAGCCACTTCTCTGGTGCATAAAATGACAGCAGTGCTGGGAGTGGAGGGAGGAGGGGTGTGGAGGGAGCCAGTGGAACCCCCTACGTCTGTTCTGGGCGTAAAAGAGGCACAAAATAGAAATTGGGGTCGCGGGCTCATCTCCACAGACCTCCCCATCGGGCCTGGGGCTCCATCCCCACAACTCCGCGCAAGGACCCAGCCCCCAAGCACCGTTAATGGGGTAGCGCAGTCTACTCTTGTCCTTCAGTTCCTGCCCCTCGGCCACCTGTGGGCACAAAAGGGAGCTAAGGGTTGAGGGTGTCTTTCTTCTCGCCGAGCCCCCGCTCTCCGCCCGCCTCCCCCGCGCGTCCGCGAGCCGAGTCCGCACCTTGCGCGCCGGCAAGAGGTAGAGCCCCGCCTGCAGGCCGAGCCAGGTGAGACACAGCAACAGCGCCCACGGGCTCCACAGCTCCTCGAGTTCCGGCAGGTAAGGGGGTGGGCCCAGGAGGCGCGCCGGGCCCGAGCGGGCTACCAGTAGCAGGTGGAACATGGTGGCGGGGAGCAGCAGCATCAGTGCCGCAGCGCCTGGGGAAGGGAGCAGTCGCGTCGGGGGTCCGCTCTCCAACTCTCCCGGACCCTCACAGGCGCCCTGTCATAGCCAGGGCCCTGTCAGCATTCCCATCGCCGCCTTCCACACCCCGTTCTCAGCCCTCGGCCCCCTTCTCTGACTGCTGTCTTGGTCCCCTCGAGGGCCCTGCTCCCGTTCCCCCTAGTCCGCCCGGTCCTCCATGCCACAAACCCCCTGCTCTGCAGCCGCCAGAACTGGTTCCTCCTTAGCCCCCTCTCCAGACGCTTCCCCGCAAACTCCTAGATCCTCGGACTCCCGATACCCCTCAAAGCCTTTCATCCTCAGACCCTGCCCCCATCCCCGTTCAGAGCTCAACCCTCCAGTTCTCCCTCGCATAGCTCTGGCCGCAAGTACCCCCTCTCTCTGCCCCATTACCCAGGGGTCCTCCGAATTCCAGCTCGGCCCGGGAGCCCTGAGGGGCCATGGTCTCCTCCGCTCCGCCGGGGGTTGGGGGCTCTCAAAAGTCCGTCAAGGAAACACAGCCCACCCCATCCCCCAGGAGATGGGCTCGGTGACGCGGAAGACCCAGCCCAGCTGGGCTTGCACCTGTCTCTGCACAGAGCACAGACAGCGACCGCTTTTGTCCCGAGGTCTTTAAATGGACCCGCCCCCGGCCCATCCTGGGCCCAGCAGGTCAGCCAATCGTCTCTCAGGGGCGAGACCAACAGGAACGCCTCCCAAGCCGCCTCTGTAGTCTCAGGCTCACAGCTCCACCTCCCTCCCCCACAAAGCCCCGCCCAGGCAGGCGACAGGGAGCAGGAGACAACACGTCTTTATTAGGCAGGCCCCGAGGGGAAGGGCCACCAGGGCGGGCCACCAGGGGATGAGTGGATTGGGGTGACCGGGCCTAGCCACGCTCACAGATGACCTCGACGACACTGGGTTCCATGGGCACTGGGTCCGGGCAGCGCAGGGCAGCTGAGGCCACCACTTCGTCCAGCAGCAGGTGCACAAGCTCCTCATCAGCCACAAAGCGCCACAGGTAGAGCTGCAGAAAGTGGCAGTCCACCTGCACCTGCTGCAGCCCAAAGCGCCCAAAGGTGCGCAGTCGCACGCACTCCAGCAGTGTCTTCAGGCTGATTTTGATGATGCCGGTCAGCACTGACACCTGCAGGTAGGGACACAGGGATGCAGATCCACTACAGCAGTTGTTGGGGATGGGTACTAGATCCCCGAGGAAGGGCACCCACGTTCTGTGCAGGGGCCAAGGAGACAGCAAAATGCCAGTAGCTGTGATGGGGTGGAAAGTCCCAGGACCCAGGTAAGAGGGAGGGACCATACAAGGTTGGCCCCATCATCTGGAGGGGAGCAGACAGGGAGGGCCCAGCAACCTGAGGCAGAGATGGGGGTCAGCACTGACATGGGGAGGGGAAAAGCTTACTAAGTTGGAGGGAGAGTATCAGGTCCCTGAGCACGGGCTGGGTTGGGGCAGGGCCCATGGTGTGACTAGGAATCCCTGGGGAGGACCGAGGGCTATGGTGGGGACAAGGACAAGGGCCAAGAGGTATACTAGATTATCACCCAGACGCGGGCAGAGGGCACACCAAGATCAGGGCAGAGGGCTATGAGATGGTGATGGCGGGGCTCTAGATGACCACTCACTCCTAGAAACATCCCTCAGAAACAGAGACTGGGGGGAGGGGGGTCAGAGTCCTAGGGCTCCCTGGTACAATGTGGGGCTGCTTCAGCCAACCTTCCCAAGGGGCCCTGGGAAGGCAGGGTCACTGTGGACTTCGGACCTTATTGAACTCCACAGGACTGAACACGTCAATACGCTCAGAGAACAGCTTCTGGATGTTGCTCAAGAGGTTGGTGTCCATTGGGGCACTGAATGGGAGGAGACAAGCAATCAGAGCCCACCCCTGCACCCCGGCCCTCCTTTTTCCATCCTCCCTGCGCCCACCCTGACCAGCCAGACCTGGGTGTGTAGCTGGGTGCATAACGGCCCTGCTGCCGAGAGCTGCTGTAAACGGAGAAGGTCCTCTTGCTAGAGTCGCTGCTCTGGGCCTTGCGAACACCCTCCTCATACAGGAGCCCCACCTGGTGGTGGAAGGAGGAACTGCAAGGAGGCCAGGGCACGGGGAACATCCAGCCCACCAGGTGCCCTGGGCAAGGGCCAAGGATGCCCTAAGTTACACACTCATTTGTTATAAGAATCACAACCGTTATAAAAACCACAGGGTAGTTAGGGCCTGTACCTAGTTGGTACCCAGTCACTATTTACAGAACCAGTGGAGTGGGGCAAGCGTGGAACGTAAGAGTTGGTACTGAGGCCAAATCTTCAGGGCCAACCCTGACCTGATCTCCTGGGTGACTCTGGACCTCAGCTTCCTCCTTCTAGGTGAAATGGGGGTGATGATGCCACCATGGCTGAGGAGGAAGGCCGTAGATGCAGGCACTGCCTGGCCCCTCCTGTCATGATCCTCAGAGGGCTGTTCCCCCAGCACCCCCAGCCCACATCAGAGTCCCCCTGGCCAGCCCAGGGCAGCACCTGCACGTCGATGGCCGTCGTGTCCTCCACCACCCGCTTCATGACAGCACGCACGTTCCGAGGCTCCAGGGTACTGAGCCAGTCCCGTGTCTCCACACTCTTGCGCAGCATCTGCGATATGACCAGGCCCTGCACCTTCACATAGTGTGTTAGCAGCCGCCGTGCCGTCTCCCTGGCCTCCGCACATAGTGTGCTCACGGGTGTCACTGGAGACTGGTCCTGAGCCAGGGATGCAGAGGACAGACAGGCAGTGGGTACTGGGGGCAGCTCTGTAGCCACTGCCCACCAGGAGCTGGGCACAGGCTGGGCAAGGGGCAGGCTGAGTTGGGCACAGGCAGCCCTGACCATGAGGGCATTGCCCAGCCTCCTGTGTTCCTAGCATCACCACCCCCCACCCTGCTCTGAGCTAGCTGTTCACCTGCACCAGAAACTGTTCGTCGGTGAGGGTGAGGATGTAGGAGATGGTGGCGGTCTCGTAGTCCAGGCAGAGGCGGGAAAGCAGCAGGAGCAGGGCAGGCGGCGTGGCACCCCCCTTCTCCCCGGGGCTATCACAGAAGTTCTGAGCTGTCTGGCACATGGAGCGGATGAAGCCCACGATGAGGCTCTCACGGACACCCTGGCTGCAGAACTCGCCCTGTGAGGAGGAGCGCCCCAGATACACAGCAGGTCCAACCTTCCAGGCAGAGGCTGCTAGTGACCTTCTACTGGGACTCGAAGTGCCCTGGCCTCTCTCCAAGGGACAGTTTCACCCCGCATTCCAGACCCCAGAGCAGCTCCCCTGCTGTGGGAAGGGAGTGCAGGGGGGCAAAGCCAGCACTGGGGACCCTGCTTGCAGATGCCCTCAGAGCCTGCCCCACCCCTCCAGGCTGTGCTAGCCTTCCTCAAGGCAGCCTGAAACCACATCCAGACTGCCTGGGGCAAGGACTGTGTGCCCTGGTAGCTGCCAACCTGCATGCAAGATAAACGGAAGAATGCCCTGAAAAGGAAGAAAAAAAAAGAAAAAGGATGCCCAGGGGAAGATCGTACCCGGAAGTAGGGCTTGTTGGAGAAAGACACCTCCTTGGCAGTGAAGAGGTGCACAGAGGCCAGTGAGGCCTTAATGTGGCTCAGGGTGGAGCTGGCCACGTTGGCCAGCAGCTCGGCCAGGCCGGGGCCTTCCTTCCCAGCAACGCGAGGGGCGGCCAGCGCCTGCCGCACGTCCGTCAGGCAGCCCAGGAAAGCTGACTGCAGGCCCTGCAGGTGCTGGCCCAGGCGCTCGCGGGCCACTCGCTCCACGATCTCTGTGGCGGCCTCTGCCAGCCCAGCAGCGGCCAGCAGGGCCCCGGGCGCCCGCAGGCGCCGGTGGAAGCGGTCCAGTGCCCGCACGAGCAGGGAATTGTCACTGCCGCCCTGCTCCTGAGCCAGCCGCCGCTCCACCAGCGCAAAGTAGCGGCTGCCCAGCTCCCGCACAAAGGCTGCCAGCTTCTCGGCACCCGCCGGGCCCTGGGCCGCAAACAGCTCCTGGTAGGCCGCCGCCACCTGGCAGAGGCCCCCGACAAAGCCGCTGCCGCCACGGTCAGTGAATTCTAACACGTCGGGGGCCGGAGGGGAGGGGCCCAGCTCCGCCTCCAGGCTCCTCAGCTCCTCCTCCAGCCGCGCTCGGCCGTGAGCCAGGAACTCCTCGCACAGCTCCTCCGCAGGCTCGCCCAGGGCCAGCAGCAGCTCCACGCACTCAGCTTGCTCAGGGGCGCCAGAGCCACCCTCCCTGCAGGAAGGGAGAGGGAGGTGAAGGGCAAGAAGACAGAATTCGGGGCGGGGGCCCCGAGACCAGTGGGTGTGGCATGAGGGCCCAGAGCCCACACCTGAAGCGCTGCCGTAGCTGCTGGGCCAGGCGGGCCGTGATGACCTGGCAGTCGTCCTGGATGGCGCGGAATGAGGGCAGGTGCTGGTACTGCTGCAGCACGGCCCGCGCGCGGCCTTGGTAGCGCACCGCCTGCCCGTAGGCGCCCAGCTCCACGCACTTGGTGAGGCGCGAGGGCAGCTCGAAGAGGAACTGCAGCTTTCGTAGCAGCGCGTGGACCCCTGGGGGACAGGAGGAGGTGGTGTTAGCCCCAACGCCCTGGGGGTGGCCCACTTTAGCACCAGCTCTGGGGCGGGCCGCACCTGCCAGCTTGGTGATGCGCTCGTGGCGGTCCTGCAGCGTGGCGCTGATGCGCGCGCTGAAGTCCGTGATCACTGCCATGTTGGTGGCCAACCGGTCCATCTCATCCTCCATCTTCCGGAAATCGTTCTTCATCTTCCGGATGGTGTCTAGAAGGACAAGGGCGCAAGAGAGGGAAAGGCGGATGACTCGGGGCGCAGGCAGAACACTCAGCTTGAGAGGTAGTCCAAATGCCCTCACACACACTCGCCCCTTCCCAAACGCGCCTGAGCTCACTCCTCGAGGGTCACTTTGATGATTAGGTGCTTGAAAAGGACTGCAGTGGTGCTTGGTCACTATAAATGGGGGTGAGGTGTCATGTCAGTGCAGCAGACGTTTTCTGAGCACCCCGTGTGTGCCCGTAGCCCCGGTGCAGTGGGGAGATGCCCATGAAGCCGCAGTCATTGATCTCAGAAGATGCCCAGATCCAAAGGAGGGCACAGGGCACTTGGCAGGGACCTGTCTGCTCGTTCCCAAGGGCATCATCCATTCCCAGCACCCTGCCCGCCATGGGACAGACAGTAAATACTTGTTCAATCTTACCTCTTTCCCAGACCTCCCTAACCCTTTCACTCTGCCTTCTGGAACATGGTTGACCTTCCCTGAAGGGTTCTTTCCCTTTTGTCCTGACAGAAACCTGCCTAAGGAGGCTGTTCTTCCTTTCAACCCAGGTGCCTCAGGGCCTGGCCCCTTAACACTTCTAGATAGCTTCTACTCCTCCTCCCTTTGAGACCCCAGCTTCTTTGAAGACCATGACATCAAACTACACCCCTTCTTGTTGCCATCCCTACTGTCCTCTTTGCCACGCCCCTCAGTTCCAGATCACGGCCACACCTCCTCGTGGACATCAACATACACAAGGATGAGCCTTTGGACATTCCTGACTCTCCGTGTGCTGACCTCCTCAACTCCATCCATTCTTGCATCTGCCTCATCTGTGCCACACTCTCCCTGCCCTTGCTAAGAACTGCATCCTCTAAAACCTCAGCTTCAAGCCTCACCACCTTCTGTAATTCTGATCATTCACCCTGTTGACCCCACTCTAACAATCCTTTGGCCTTTTCAGTAACTCCAGACCCAGTGACCCTATCACTTGGTCACTGTTTGTAATACCTCTCATGGCTGCACTTCCTTCCTCACACCTCTTAGAATCTGTGGTCCTCCACGAGCATCAGCACCCATGTGCAAGCCCCCTTGCATCTCTTGCCCCCTGGCCCCCATTATTTGTCGGCAGAACCCTACCACAGGTTAAGCCCAATTACCAACCCACTCCCTAAGAATGACAGCTGAAAATGAGCCACAAAATCATACCAACTGGCCTCCCTTTAAAGTTAGGACTTTAAGTCCCAAAGCAGCACTGCACACAGGTCAGCCATCCTTCCAAACCTTCTAGTGAGTCTGTGTTTCCATTTTCCAAAATAACATTTTGTCCTCAGTCCTCAAAACGCCAATACATGCCCCCAATTCTCAAATGGTGACCCTGATTCACACTTCACAGAGAAAATACAAGCAAACATCAACGCCTTCCAAACCTGCAGTGAACAGATCCCTGAGGGAGTCTCATCCTGTCCCACGGCTGTGATGACTTGGACGTTTCTGCCTCCAGTCCTGACCAAAGCCCTGCCTAACAACTTACTTTAATACCCTGATGTGGATGGCAAACAGGCACCTCAAACATGATATGTTGAAAACAGAATTTTTTTAAAATTTTATTCTATTTTTATACAGCAGGTTCTTATTAGTTATCTATTTTATACATATTAGTGTATACATGTCAATCCCAATCTCCCAGTTCATCCCACCACCACCCTTCCCCACCACTTTCCCCCCTTGGTGTCCATACGTAAAACAGAATTCTTGACTTTCCCCAAACCTGTTCCTCCACTAACCTTTTCCATTTTGGCTCCTGTTCATTTATTTCTTTACTTATTTTTTTAATTAATTAATTTTATTTATTTATTTTTGGCTGCGTTGGGTCGTCGTTGCTGCGCATGGGCTTTTCTCTAGTTGTGGCGAGCGGGGGTCACTCTTGGTTGCGGTGCACAGGCCTCTCATTGCAGTGGCTTCTCTTGTTGTGGAGCACGGGCTCCAGGCATGCGGGCTTCAGTAGTTGTGGCACACGGCTCAGTAGTTGTGGCTCACAGGCTCTAGAGCTCAGGCTCAGTAGTTGTGGCTTGCGGGCTTAGTTGCTCCATGGCATGTGGGATCTTCCCGGACCAGGGCTCGAACCCATGTCCCCTGCATTGGCAGGTGGATTCTTAACCACTGTGCCACCAGGGAAGCCCTCCTGACCATTTCTTAAGAGTCATCTTTGATTCTTATCTCTCCCTTACCTTACATTCAGTTCATTGGCAAGTTGCATAAGGTTTACCTCCAACATTTTCTTTCCAAGCCACCATCATCTCTTGTCCAACTACTACTAACATTTCCCAACTAATTTCCTTAATTCCACTCTGGAACTCACCATCAATATGCATAAAGGAAAGCAATGAGGATGAAGCAGAAACATACCTATTGTAGGAGACTTTAATCCACTTCCATCAATCCGTGACAGACCAAAAGGACAAAAACCAAATGAAGCTACAGAAGTCCTAAATAATACCATTAATACGGAAGACCTATTTGATTTTTATTCTTTTCAAGATTCCATAAAATACACCAAAACCTTACCACATATTAGGTCATAAAGAAAATCTCAATAAATTTACAGAAGAAAAGAAACTAAATGGTACAGAAAGCATTCCCTGATCACAATGCAATGAAATTAGAGATTAATAACAAAACTAGAAAATAAAGAGATCCCGTTATTTAGAGAAAACCTCATTATTATGAACTACTGGATCAAAAAGGAAATCAAAACTGAAATTTCTGTATATGTAAAAAATAACAACAATGAAAACACTATAAGAACCTATAGGATATAGCTGAAGCAATGTTCAGAGGAAATCAGTCTTAAATTCTTACAGTACTAATTAGAATAAACATTCAACTCAAGAAGTTAGAAAAAGCACTACAAAAGAAACCAGAAAAAGAAAGCAGAAGAATAATAAGAAGAAGGAATTAATAAAGCTAAAAGCAGAAATTAATTTATTTTTTTAAATGCGAGAACTAATAAATAGATCAAAGATCAGGGTCACTGAAAAAAAATGAAAAACAAAATATATAAAATGTGAGCTACCCTAATCTTTAAATGGGGAAAAAAATACACAAAATAAGAAATAAGGGGAGAAACAATCACAAATACACAGATATTTTAAAAATCACAAGATACAACTTAGATCAATTCCGTGTAAAGAAATTGAAAACCTAGATGAAATGGATAATTTGCCACAAAAAACCAGAATTTACCTAAATGGATTCCAGAAGAGCAAGAATACATGAACAGAGAGAATTGAGAATGTTGTCAAAGAAAGATTCTCCAGGACTTCCCTGGTGGCGCAGTGGTTAAGAATCTGCCTGCCAATGCAGGGGACACGGGTTCAAGCCCTGGTCCGGAAAGATCCCAGATGCCATGGAGCAACTAAGCCTGTGCACCACAACTACTGAGCCTGTGCTCTAGAGCCACGAGCCACAACTACTGAGGCCACATGCTGCAACTACTGAAGCCCACACACCTAGAGCCCATGCTCTGCAACAAGAGAAGCCACCGCAATAAGAAGCCCCCACACCACAACAGAGTAGCCCCCGCTCACCGCAACTAGAGAAAGCCCGCATGCAGCAATGAAGACCCAATGCAGCCAAAAATTTAAAAATTAAAAAAAAAAAAGAAAGAAAGATTCTCCTTTCCCCCCACACAAAGGTTCCAGAGGATGTCATGGGGGTGCTGCCATAGCTCTGAAGGACAGCTCATTCTAAAGCTCTGTGTAAGCAGTACTCAAGCAGAGAAAATTAGAAAAGCATTCACATTAACTCTGTGGAAGAAACATAACACTGATATAAAAATGTGACAAAAATAGCTCAAAAATGAAAGTGACACATTCATATCTTATGAATTGAGACGCATAGATACATTAATTAAATAAATTAAATAAATGGAGATACACATATAAATTAACAAACAGAATCCAGCAATGTATTAAAAGAATAATTGACAAATATGCCCAAATGGTTTTTATTTCAGGACTGCAAGGACAGCTCAATATGAGAGGATCTCGATAATAATTCACCATATTAAGAGATGAAAGAAAGACAATTCAACATCTATTCTTGATTTTTAAAAAAACTCTCAATAAAATATGAACAGCTGAATATTTCCCTAACCTCCAAACACCAGCATCGTGTTTAATGAGGCAATACTAGAAGCAATTCCCATCAAAATCAGAAACATGTCAAGGAGGATCATGATCACCACTGCTGTCTAACATTGTTCTGGGGTACTAGCCAACACAATTAGACTCAGGTAATACATCACAGAGATACAAAAATTGTAAAGGAGGTAAAATTATCACTATTTGCAGATGATATAATTGCATAAATTGAAAACTCTAAAAAAAATCACTGAAAATACTACTACAAACAATAAGAGAATTTAGTAAGGTGACTGAACATGAAATTAATATAAAAAATCTACAGAATTAAGCAACAACATTCACACATACTAATAAGATACAGTAGAAAATGACCCATTTTAAATAGTAATTTTAAAAGATCAAAATATCTAGAAATGTTCAACATTTACATAAAGAAACCTTTATAAGCTGAGGAACATACTAGAAGGCCTGAAGAAGTGTAAAGACATACCACATTCTTGGACAGGAAGCCCTAAAACCTAAGATGTTGATTCTCCCTAGAAATTTAACTTGATCCAGTAAAATTTTAAGAGACCCCTCTCCTTTTTTAAAAAAAAGTATAATTTGATGAACAGGTGGAAAAATAAGAAGGGGGAACTAAAATTTGGAAGTGAAAAAGAAAAAGAAGGAACTAGCCTTACTAGAATTTAAAACGTGCAGTTTTATAGCTACAGTAACTTACAGTGTGTGGCACTGGTACATGGACAATTAGAGGTAAATTGAACAAAACAGAAGGTTTTTCAAAAATCTAGAAACATAAAGAAATTTACTATTATGATAAAGGTAACATTTTAAGTCAGTGGGGAAAAGATGAATTATTAAATAGTGCTGGGACAACTGGAAAGCCATTTGAAATAAAAATATAGTTGGACTCAGACCTCACACCTTATATACACACACAGAGCAGAGGGATCAAAGTTTAAATGTGATTTTAAAATGTCATCACAAAAGTACATGAAGAAAGTCAGGGAGAATTTTAAAATAATATTAGGAATGGAAAAGGTCTTGCTTAGAAACACCTCAAACTCAGAAGCTATCAAAGAAGAGATTAATAAAATTGTTTGATCAACAAAAACCACCATGAGCTAAATCAAAACAAACTTTAAAAGAACTGCAAATCATACCATACAGGGCTACTTTTCCCTAATATGTGAAGAACTCTTACAAATCATTATGAAAAAGAACAACTCAGGAGTTCCTTGGAGGTCTAGTGGTTAGGACTTGGCACTTTCACTGCTGGGGCCTGGGTTCAACCCCTGGGGGCTGGGGAACTAAGATCCCGAAAACTGCCCAGCACGGCCAAAAAAAAAAAAAGAAGAAGAAGAAAAGAACAACTCTATAGAAAAATAGGAAAAGGATATCAAACAGCTCTTAAGCATACAAAGAATGTTCAACCTCACAAGAGAAATTAAATTAAAACTACACAGAGGTACTTACCTGGTGGCACAGTGGATAAGGCTCTGCGCTCCCAATGCAAGGGGTCCAGGTTCGATTCCTGATCAGGGACCTAGATCCCACATGCATGCCACAACTAAGAGTTCACATGCCACAACTAAGAAGCCCGCATGTCACAACTAAGGAGCTGATGAGCTGCAACTAAGGAGACTGCCTGCTGCAACTAAGGAGCCCACGTGCAGCAACTAAGACCTGGTGCAACCAAATAAATAAATAAATATGTAAAAAATAATCTTATTAAAAAAAACTACAGAGATACTACTTTTTAGATTGTCAAAGATTGAAAATTTTAGTAACTTAGGGTTGGCCAGGGTGTATGGAAAGAGCTGTTTTCCTATTTGCTGGTGGTTGTGCAAACAGGTCATTTTTTGTGGAAAAGAATATGGCAATATCTAACAGCAGTCACTTCTAAGCCTTCGCACACCCACACCTGGCCTGTGTGTGGCTCCTGGACTGTGGGAATGTTCTCTGAGCAGGATTGGGGCAGCAACCCAACTTGGGCAAAGTGAGGAGAAAAACATCAATGACAATGACAATAAAAAGGAACAGACAGACACAAGTGTGCAGGGGAAAAATAGCTGGCAAAAATCAAACAAAAAATGCACAAGAAGAACTCACAGAGCTAACACCTACAGAACAATTAAGAGACTTTTAAAAAAATTACATGAAGAGGTAGACCAAGAATCACAAAATGAACTTCTCATGTTAGCAACACAGTCTATGGGACAAGACCATTCACCCTTCTTAGATTCCACAGAGATGAAGGTAACTAAAAAAATAAAGTCCCATAATATGAAACATCTGTACTACTCTTTGGGGCTACTGGTTGGAGTTACTTATATTTTTTTGGAAAATGGTGACTGTGTTGCCAATTCACAAACAATGAATTAATGGACATAGCACGGACAGTGTCGTGCAGTTAAAAACTGAATAAAAGGGACTTCCCTGGTGGCGCAGTGGTTAAGAAGCTGCCTGCCAACGCAGGGGACACAGGTTCGATCCCTGGTCCGGGAAGATCCCACATGCCTTGGAGCAACTAAGCCCGTGCACCACAACTACTGAAGCCCGTGCGCCTACAGCCCGTGCTCCACAGCAAGAGAAGCCACTGCAATGAGAAGCCAGGACACCGCAACGAAGAGTAGCCCCCACTTGCGGCCAACTAGAGAAAGCCCGGGCGCAGCAACGGAGACCCAATGCAGCCAAAAAAACAAAACAAAAAAAACAACTGAATAAAACCAAAGCAAAGGCAAAAGATGGAAGCTCAGGTACCAGAAGGCTCACGGGCTGACGATCATGAAGAGGCTTGGAAGTTCATGAGGCGTTTCGTCTTCCCCCAGTGAATTCTTGTTTTTGCTTACAAACCATTTAACCTATGACACAACCTCCTTCCAGGGCTGTCAAATGCTACCATCAGAGGAGCAGATTCGTTTTGGAGTGGGTGTTTGGGACCATGACATTTAGGTACTACATCAGAAAGGAAACTTGAATCTGACTTTCAAAGGGAAAAAAAAATCCAAAAACTAAGTTGTCATTAAAGCAGAATAAAAGAAAACCTAGTGGGCTTCCCTGGTGGCACAGTGGTTGAGAGTCCGCCTGCTGATGCAGGGGACACGGGTTCGTGCCCCGGTCCGGGAGGATCCCACATGCCGCAGGGCGGCTGGGACCGTGAGCCATGGCCGCTGAGCCTGCGCGTCCGGAGCCTGTGCTCCGCAACGGGAGAGGCCACAACAGTGAGAGGCCCGCGTACCGCAAAAAAAAAAAAAAAAAAAAAGAAAACCTAGTACTGGTGGCATTGCTGTTGAATGCACAGCCACAGAGTCATTTAAATGGAAATAAAAGTTGCACCACGGCAAAACAAAAAACATCCACACCACTGGGTAATAAAGACTACACTGTACATCCCTGAACTCTTTCAAGCTTGCTAAGATGAGTAGTTTGCAACTAGGGTAAACTCTCCTTGGGAGGAGAGTGGGTGGTAACTGGTAGGAGGCTGGAGGGGGCCTTGTTGGTCATGCTGTTGATTGAGCAGGGTGCTGACTGCACAGAAGTGTTCCATTTGTGAAATTCCAGGAGCTGGCCACTATGACCTGTGCACTTTTCTGTTAATCTTCAGTAAAGTTTACCATTAAAGATTGTTTTGTCTTTACCTGGGGAAAGGAATGGGAAGAGGTTTTTCACTATACAACCTTTGGGACGTTTCCAATCTTGGAACAGATAAATGCATTATTACATAAACAAACGCAGTGTCTAGGCCAAAGGTTGGCAAACTATATACCCTGCGGGTCAAACCTGGCTTGATAGCTGTTTGGCTTTTTGATTTTCAACTGGGCTATAGTTGACATAGCATAAAATTCAGTGGTTCTTAGTATATTTATTATATTCACAAGATTGCACAACCAACATTACGATCCAATTCTATATTTCATCACCCCAAAAAGAAACCTTGTATCCCTTAGCAGTCACTCCCTATTTCACTCTCACCTCCGTCCCTGGCAACCATTCATCTATTTTCTGTCTCCATGGATTTGCCTATTCTATACATTTAAAATAAATGGAATTAGGGACTTCCCTGGTGGTCCAGTGGTAAAGGATCTGCCTTACAATGCAGGGGAGGTGGGTTCAATCCCTGGTCAGGGAACTAAGATCCCACATGCCGTGGGGCAACTAAACCCACGTGCCACAAACTACAGAGCCCACATGCTCTGGAACCCGCGCACCACAACTACAGAGCCCACGCGCCCTGGAGCCTGTGCACCACAACTAGAGAAGAGAAAACTCGCACGCCACAACTAGAGAGAAGCCCATGCACCATAAGGAAGAGCCCACACGCCATAACGAGAAATCGTGCACGCCTCAACAAAAATCCAGCGTGCCACAACTAAGACCCGATGAAGTCAAAAATAAATAAATAATAATACCAAAAAAATAAAATAAATGGAATTACACACAGTATGTGGCCTTTTGTGTCTGGCTTCTTTCACTTAGCATGTTTTCAAGGCTCATCAAAGTTGCAGCATGTATCAGTACATCATGCTTTTTTATGGCAGAATAATATTTCATTGTATGGATAGACCACAGCTGTTTTCCATTCATCAATTGGTGGCCACTTGGACTGCTTTCACTTTTTGGCAGTCATGAATAATGCTGCTATGAACAATTGTGTATGTGTTTTTGTAAACATATGTTTTCAATTCTCTTTGGTATATTCCTAGGAGTGGAACTGCTGGGCCTCATAACTCCATGCTTAGCCTTCTGAAGAATGGCCAAACTGTTTTCGGGTACACCATTTTGCATTCCCACCAGAAATGTAGAGGGTTCCAAGTCCTCCACATCTTCACCAACATTTGTTTTATTCCGTTTTCTGGAAAACCTAGTGGGTGTGCAGTGGTATCTCATTGTGGTTTTGATTTGCATTTCCCTAATAACTAATGATGTTGAGCACCTCTGCATGTGCTCGTTGGTCATTTGTATATCTTCTTTGGAGAAATGTCTATTCAAATCTTTTGCCCATTTAAAAAAATTATTTATTTTACTTATTTATTTTCGGCTGCATTGAGTCTTCATTGCTGCGTGCGGGCTTTCTCTAGTTGCGGTGAGCAGGGACTACTCTTCGTTGTGGTGCACAGGCTTCTCATTGCGGTGGCTTCTCTTGTTGCAAAGCACGGGCTCTAGGTGCGTGGGCTTCAGTAGTTGTAGCATGTGGGCTCAGTAGTTGTGGCTCGTGGGCTCTAGAGCGCAGGCTCAGTAGCTGTGGTGCACGGGCTTAGTTGCTCCGCAGCATGTGGGATCTCCCCGGACCAGGGCTTGAACCCATGTCCTCTGCACTGGCAGGCAGACTCTTAACAACTGCGCCACCAGGGAAGCCCCTGCCCATTTTTAAACAGGGTTGTCTTTTTAGTGCTGACTTAATCAAAGTTCTTTACATATTCTGGACATTAGACCCTTATTAGCTATATGATTTGCAAATATTTTCTCCCATTCTGTGAGCTGTCCTTTCACTTTCTCTATAGTGTCCTTTGAAGCACAAGATTTTAATTTTGATTAAGTTCAATTTATCCAATTTTTTTCCTTTGATTACTTGTGCTTTTGGTGTCTATAAAGTAAAAACCCACTCCTGTGTGTCTTTTTTTTTTTTTTGCGGTATGCGGGCCTCTCACTGTTGTGGCCTCCCCCGTTGCGGAGCACAGGCTCTGGACGCGCAGGCTCCGGACGCGCAGGCTCAGCGGCCATGGCTCACGGGCCCAGCCGCTCCGCGGCATATGGGATCCTCCCAGACCGGGGCACGAACCTGTATCCCCTGCATCGGCAGGCAGACTCTCAACCACTTGCGCCACCAGGGAGGCCCTCCTGTGTGTCTTTACTCTCAACACTACTTCACATCTGACACGAGATGTGTGGCTTTTCCACTCATCAAGCAATTCTGTGACATCAGCTGGGCATCCTATGATTTAACTTAATTCTGACACCATCTACAGGGAGTTGGTATCAGATCTCATAGGTTAAGGACTCAGTCCCACAAAACTATCTTCCCTCACTTTAGATTTCAATCACAAGTCCAGGTTGTCAGCTATGATTCTGACTGATTGGCTCTAAATTGGAGGTTCCCATGACCCCCTCCTCAGGTTCAATTAATTTGTTAGAGCAGCTCAGCAAACTCAGGAAAACAGTTTACTTACTAGATTACTGTTTTATTACAAAAGGAAACAACTCAGGAACGGCTAGATGGGAGAGATGTATAGGGCAAGGTATGTGGGAAGGAGTATAGAGTTTCCACGTCCTCTTTGGGCATGCTACTTTCCCAACACCTCCACATGGTTCACCAACCCATCCTTTTGGGTGTTTATGGAGACTTCACTACATAGACATAACTGATTAAACCATGAGCCACTGGTGACTGAATCCAATCCCCAGCCCCTCTCCCCTTCCTGGAGGTCTGGGGGGTGGGGCTGAAAGTTCCAACCCTCTAATCACATGGTTGGTTCTGCTGGCAACGTGCCCCCATCCATGGGTTATCTAGGAGTTTTCCAAAGATCACCTCATTAATCTAAACTCAGGTGTGGTTGAACAGGGCTTGTTATATAAATACCCAAAGACATCCATATCACTTTATTTCACTAGAGCTATTTCAGGAACTGGGAACAAAACTCAATATTGTTAACAAGGCTCTTATATAGGAAATTACAAGGGGTTAGGAGCTATGCCAGGGATGGTAGACAAAGACCAAATGTATATTTCTTATTATAAATCACAAATCACAGTGTCATATCTAACAAACTCTTGTCTAATCCATGGACATGAAGATTTGCACCCATGTTTTCTTCTACGAGTGTTTAGTTTTAGCTGTTATATTTAGGTCTATGATCCATTTTGAGTCAATTTTTGTAGAGCGTGTGAGGTAGGGATCCAATGTCAATCTTTTGATATGGCTATCCAGGTATCCCAACCATGTGTTGAAAAACCTATTCTCCCTGTTGAATAACTGTGGCATCCTTATAAAAAAATTAACTGACCACAGATGTACAGGTTTATTTCTGGACTCAATTCTATTCGATTTACAGAAGCCTACAGGTTGTTATGTGGGGCCAGATATTGGTGAGAAAAGAGCAGCCTTCACGAGGGCTCACGCCAGTAAGAACTGCCACTGCCAGTGTCCTTGTCCCTGCAGTGAGCCAAAGCCGGCCCCCACCTTAGCAGGAGACCCTCCAAGACTAGCAGGTGTCAAAGCATTGTTACCTGCCCTGGCCATATTCCAATTCCTGATCCACAAGTCTCTCTTCTGCAACAGAAAGGTTTTATACCATAAAGTCATCGACTGCCACCTCTTCACTCCCAGCCACAACTAATGGGACTAGAGGGCAAAATCTGACCTATCATCTAGCCACCTCACTGTCACTTGACATTGAAGAAATAAAGACACAGACACAGGAGAAGGCCATGTGGAGACAGAGATTAGAGGGGTGCAACTGCAAGAAATGTTTTAAGTCAACCAGAACCTGGAAGAGGCATGAAAGATTCTCCCCTAGAGCCTTTGAAGGGAGTGCAGCCCTGCTGACAACTTGATTTTGAACTTCTGGCCTCCAGAACTATGAGACCATAATTTCTGTTATATTTTTTTAATTTGTTATTTTAAGCCACCAAAATTGTGACAGTTTGTTATAGCAACCATAGGACACTCACACAAATACTAAGGATTTTTTTCCCCTGTAGGAAGTGAGTGGCAGGGGTTTTCATTAAATATGCTTTGAATATATAAACCTTGCCTCTATTTTCTTAAATATAATATTGTGGATGTAATTTAGACTGTTTTCTTAACTCTGGATAAACTTTATAAACTTTTTGCAAAGATAATGATTTGCCAGTGACTGCAGATGTTGACAGAGCTCTTGGTTCCTATACCAAGTAGTCCCAGGTTACTAGATTTTCTTGAATTATTATTTCTCCTTTATGGCAGTATTTTTTTAGTCTATTTGTCTACTCTCTGATTGTTATGATTTTATTTTTCACTTGTTAAACAATAGTCTAACATAAAACTTATTCATTTAGGGATTTATTTATTATGCATAATGTTTGTCTTTTATAGAAATGCAGTTCTTTCAAAAGCTACTACAGGTACTAGAACAAAAAATCTGATTTTTAAAAGTGATTTTTGGACTTGTTTTGAGTTTGAAACAAGGCATTAAACATTATGTCTTATCTATAACACTTTGACCAAGTTATTTAGCATCCCATTACCTCAGTTTCCCTATCTGTAAAATGGAGATATAGTTAACTACTTCATAGATGTGTAAGAATTAAATTAATTAATATATGTAAGCAGTTCAATCAGTGTAGTTTTATATTAAACACTCAATAAATATTGCCTAGTATTAACCAGTTAAACTTGCTGTTATATATAACTATTAATAAATTAGTTTTACTTGTAAAGATCTGCTAATAATGAACTCTCTCAGTTTTTACTTAACTGCAAATGTCTTAATTTCTTTTTTTAAAATATTTATTTATTGTTAGTTAGTTAGTTGCACCGGGTCTTAGTTGCAGCATGTGGGCTCCTTAGTTGCGGCAGGTGGGCTCCTTAGTTGTGGCTCCAGGGCTCCTTTAGTTGCCACTCACCAGCTCCTTTGTTGAGGCATGTGGGCTCCTTAGTTGTGGCATGCAAACTCTTAGTTATGGCATGCATGTGGGATCTAGTTCCCTGACCGGGGATCGAACCCGGGCCCCCTGCATTGGGAGCTTGGAGTCTTATCCACTGTGCCACCAAGGAAGTCCCTCTCTTTCTTTTTTACAGGATATTTTTACTGGGTATAGAATTCTTGGTTGACATTTTTTTCATTCAGCACTTTGAAATGTGAATCCACTGCCTTCTGACCTCCACGGTTTCTGACAGGAAATCAGCTGTTAATCTTACTGAGTATCACTTGTATGTGATGAGTCACTTTTCTCTTGATGCTTTCAAGTTTCTCCTTTTTTTTAACAGTTTCAATGTGATATGCCTAGGTGTGAATCTCCCTGCATTTATCCCACTTGGAGTTTGTTGTGCTTCTTGGATGTGTAGATTAATGTTTTTCAGTAAATTTGGGTAGGTTTGGGCCATTATTTCTTCATATATTCCTTCTGCTACTTTCTCTCTCCTCTCACTCTTCCCATTATGCATATGTGGGTACACTTGGTGTCCCACATGTCTCTAAGGCTCTGTTCAATTTTCTTCATCCTTTTTTCTTTCTATTCCTCACACTGAATAATTTCAACTGACCTATCCTGAAGTTTGCTGATTCTTTCTCTGCTTGTTCAAATCTGTTAGAGACCCTCTAGTGAATTTTTCATTTTCATTGTGGTACTTCATCATTTCTAGTTGGTTCTTTTGTTAAATAATTTCTTCTCTTTGATATTCTGTATTTGGTGAAACATTCTTATGCCTTCCTTTAGTTCTTTAGATACAGGTTCCTGTAGGTCTTTGAACATATTTAAAATAGTGGATTTAAATCTTTACGTAGTAAATTCAATGTCTGGGCTTCTTCAGGGACAGTTTCTACTGCTTTTTCTTGTGTATGGGTCAGATTTTCTACTTTATTTGCATGTCTCATAAATTTTTATTGAAAAAACAGACATGTTAGATAATATTGATATAACATGGCAACTCTAGAAATCAGATCCTCTCTCCTCCCCAGGGTTTCTTATTGCTGCTTGTTGCTATTGTTTGTCTAATTATTTTTCAGAGTTACTAAACCTGTACTAATTAGTTTCTGAACCAACTCTGCAAAGTTTGTATTCTTTGTTGTGTATAGCCACTGAAACCTTTACTTGGTTAGCTTAGTGATTAGCTAATGACTGGACAAGGATCTCCTTAAATATCTAGTACTAATAAATCTCCTAGTATTTACTGAGGGGCTGTGTGTGTGCGTGTGTGTGTGTGTGTGTGTGTGTGTGTTGGGGCATACCTTAAACACTCAGCCAGGAGGTTTACAACTCTCCCTTAACCTTCACTTCCTGCTTGCACTGAGCCTGAAGGAAGCCAGAAGTGAGAGCTTAGGACGTTCTCAGGTCTTTCTTTCTTTCTTTTCTTTTTTTTTTTATACATTTTATTTATTTATTCATTCATTCATTCATTCATTCATTCATTCATTTATTTTTGGCTGTGTTGGGTCTTCATTGCTGTGCACAGGCTTTCTCTAGTTGCAGCAAGCAGGAGCTACTCTTTGCTGTGGTGCGTGGGCTTCGCATTGCGGTGGCTTCTCTTTGTTGCTGAGCACAGGCTCCAGGGTGCGTGGACACAGTAGCTGTGGCTTGCAGGCTCTAGAGCGCAGGCTCAGTAGTTGGGGCGCAGGGGCTTAGCTGCTCCACAGCATGTGGGATCTTCCCAGACCAGGGCTCGAACCCGTGTCCCCTACACTGGCAGGTGGATTTTTTAAAAATTTATTTATTTTATTTTGGGCTGCGTTGGGTCTTCCTTGCTGTATGCGGGCTTTTCTCTGGTTGTGGCGAGGGGGGGCTACTCTTCATTGTGGTGCACAGGCTTCTCATTGTGGTGGCTTTTCTTGTTGGGAGCACAGGCTCTAGGCATATGGGCTTCAGTAGTGGTGGCACACGGGCTCAGTAATTGTGCCTCGTGGGCTCTAGAGCGCAGGCTCAGTAGTTGTGGCACACGGGCTTAGTTGCTCTGCGGCATGTGGGATCTTCCTGGGTCAGGGCTCGAACCTGTGTCTCCTGCATTGGCAGGCGGATTCTTAACCACTGCGTCACCAAGGAAGTCTCTCAGGTCTTTCTTAAGTATGTGTACTACCCTACACATTTGTGGCCTTCAAGATTCCTAATAATGTGTCAGAGCTTGTCAAAGCCCCTAGAGACATCTCATTCCTCAGCTTTTCCTTTTAAGCTTTTGGGTTAGTACTATTGTTTGCCCAAGTGTTACCTATCACTTCAGACAGACACACCATTTGCTTGTAATTGTTTTTGACAAACAACTCTGGTGAGAGACTTTTTTTTTTTTCTTTTTTTTTTGCGGTACGCGGGCCTCTCACTGTTGTGGCCTCTCCTGTTGCGGAGCACAGGCTCTGAACGCGCAGGCTCAGTGGCCATGGCTCACGGGCCTAGCCACTCTGTGGCATGTGGAATCTTCCTGGACCGGGGCACAAACCTGTGTCCCCTGCATCGGCAGGTAGACTCTCAACCACTGCACCTCCAGGGAAGCCCTGGTGAGAGACTTTTAGCACTGGGTGACCTCCAGGTCAAGACAAACCTATGGGGTGGACTGTTTTAGGAAACCACCAGACAGGTTAAATAATGACAATTCTTTGGGCATGAGGCTTTGAAAGAACTCCAGCTTTGTTCTGCTCCCTCTAGTATTAGGAGTATGGGCTATTTTTCAGGCTACTGCTAAGGTGGAGAGGAAATGGTGAGGCTAGGACAAGGTAAAATACCATAGGATTCATTATTTTTACCATGATTCAGCTCTTTTTCTTGAATAAATGCTCCTCTGATTGCTGCACACCTTTGGTTACTTTCCAGAGTTCTAAGAAAGCTTATTCTAACCATTTTCGCCAGTTTTAGGGTTGCTTTTATGGAGGGGATATTTTCAAATGCACTTACTCCACTATTTTTGCTGATGTCACTCTGGATGCCAGGGCTGTTTTTGTAAATGAGTTTTGCTGGAATACAGCCATGCTCATTCATTTATACTGTCTGTAGTTGCTTTCATGATAATGGCAGAGATAAGTAGTTGTGACAGAAACCAGATGGCCCACAAAGCCTAAAATATTTACTTTTTGGTCCTTTCAGAAAAACCTAAAAAAAAAAAAAAGAAAAGAAAAGAAAAGAAAAACCTCACCACCCCTGTTGTATATCCTCTGCAGTCAGACCCCGCTCCCTTCACCCCCACACTCTTGCTCTCCCTGCTCTGGTCATAGAGTTTCCAGGGCCTTTGCACAGTTGTTTCCTCAGCCTGGGCCACTCTGCCCCCAAATCCTCCCATCATCAACTTTTCATCATTCACCTTAACTGTGACCTCTTCAGAAAAGCCTTTCTCTGCCACTCTCTCTATATCAGTCCCAACCACCCACTCTCTAATATATTATCCTGTTTCATTTTCTACAGAGCTCTTGTTGAAGTGAACTGATCTTATTTTCTTTCTTCATTATCTATCTCTTTCTCTAGAATGTATGTTCTGTGACAGCTGAGAAACTGTCTTATTTACTGCTATATCCCTGGTGCCTAGAATAGTACTTGGCACACAGACAAATATTTGACAAGCGATTGAATAAATGAATGAATCAGTTGAATTAACATATATTCATACTGACACCACTCTCCCTCTATGATCACTCCTGTCTCCATCACAGGCTCACCCTCCTCCTCCCCATGGCCATCAAAGGGAGGCATTCCTCCAAGCTCTGTCCTGGGCTCTCTCCTTTTCTCAGGCTCTACCCCATTCTTGAGCAACCCTGCCCACACTTCCCTTTAAACTCTCCTCCTCTTCACAGCTGCCTCCAAGGCAGCTTATTCCTCTAGCTCAGATCTCTCTTCTGAGCTCCAGAGCCACATATGCATCTGCCTTCTTGTTAGCTCCTTATGCACAGCTTCAAAACTTCAAAACCTAGCTCCCTTAGCCTCAAAGTTCTTTCAAAGAGTTATGAGTTCTCACCACTAGGTAAAGGTTCCCCACTTCTAGCTTGAGTCAGAAGGCCACTCCTTAGAGATACTCTGAGGAAAGAAGAGATGGATTGGACTAGACCCTCTCAAGCTTCCTTCCATACTGAGATGCTGTGATTATCTGACATGGATCTCTAGAGTTCTTATGATTAAGACCAAAATCCTTCTTATTTTGTCTATAGAGGCCTTCATGATCTGGCCCCACAGGCTCATCCAGGTTTATTTCATGCCTTGCTCCCCTTAAAAAAACATAACAAAACAAAACCTAGCTCATTATGTTCCTTTTCCTACACCTGATCTTCTTGCAGTTTCTTGGGCACCACATCCACCATCCAGTGTTCAAGTTGAAACTTGGGTCATTCTGTACACCCAAAGCTCCTCAACACCATGTCCTGTCAATGTTGCCCACTAACACTTCTCAATTTACTCATCACTGTCCACCTGTCCATTATCATCCTGGTGTTAGCTCCAAGAATCTCTGGTCTGGACTACTGAAATGGCCTCACTCCAGCCACCTCTCCAATCTATTCCTTTCAATGTAGCTAGGGACAAGAGGGATCTTTTCAAAACACAAATCACATCACTCATTTGTCTAAACACTTTGATTAGCTAAGTACTCTTTAGATAAATGGAAAATTCCTTAATGTGTTCTGAAAGGTCTCTAGTTAAACTCTACCACACCTATCCACCTGACTGGCTCTGCCCACAGTCTGCTTTCCCTCCTGCTACAGTAGATGAGCTCTTGACCTTCTGTTAAGGCCAGCCTCTCCAGTGTGCACTGCTCAATCCCCTCCCTCTTTCCTGAGGACTTTGCTTCTGCAGTTTTTCCCTCTCTTGTACCACTGATGAGCACTCCATGAGCTAATGTATTGGTCAAGCTTATCAATTCCATTTCTTGGAATGCCTTCTTCATTTATCTTCTAAGACACCCATGGTCTGCATTGTTCTCAAACTTTCCCAAATGTTTGTTTCTTTGAGAAAGAAGATTTGTGAAATTTTCCTTCTTTTCATGACTTCTGAATGTTAGGATGCACCAGGCTTCAGTCCTCAGACTTCTTCTCTCTGTACACTCCCCCCAGGAGATCTCATCTTGTTCCATGTACCTCAAGTTCCAGCCTTCTCTGAATTCCAGATCCCTCAACTAACAAATTTTTAAGAATCTTGAGCCATTCTACTTTTCCACGGTTACCACCCTGGTCCATACAACCAGCATCTTGCCTGGACAGTTATAATAGCCTCCTAATGGGTGTCTCTGCCATCCTTGCCTCCCTATAGTCCACTCTCAACAAGTGGACAGAGGGATCCTTTTAAAACAACAGTCAGGTCACCCCATTCTTCTGTTCATTTCATCTCACTCAGAGGACAGACATTCCCATAGACTGCAGGTAGACCTGCAGGATCTGCCTCTAGGACTAAGTACATGTGGGTCCCAAAAATCTGAACAGTGCATTTCACCAACTCAGGACAGAAGCTAGTGTGGATGATACTGAACATTGTCTAGTACCATCTTGAATAGAGAATAAAGGGGACAGAAGGGAAAAAAAAACCCTTTATATGATGTTTGTCCCTTAATGTCATACATTTTCTATCTTTGCTTCATTTAAAAAGAGAGAAAGGGAAAAGGGGAAAGGGGAAGGAAGGAAGGAAAGAAGGAGACACAGAAAGGAAGAAAAGAAAGGAAAAAAAAAGAGAGTGAAAGAGAGAGAGATAAGCCCATTCTCGAGAAAGACCTGAACCAGAGAAGAAAGCTACCACCAATGAGAGAAACTAACCATTACTGAGGCGTCCTTAGTATCAGAGATTCTAAGTGCTTCAGGTAAATTCATTTCTTTTTAAAATTTCATTTTGTCCTTTTCTCCCCTTTGGTCCTCAAAACAACCCTCTGAGAACAGTTATCACCTCAATAGTCATCAAACCACGAAAGCTCTGAGAGAGAAAGATGAGAGTGGATTAGTGTCAGGGCAGGACTAGAATTTGGGTCTGCTCTGTCTAAATCCTCTGCTGGCTTCCCCAACACAGGAGAAACTGGGGGATGTGGGACTGTGAGGAGTGTGCCCCAGTAGGAATCACCTGTGGCTGAGATGAACTTGTTGTAGTTCTCATAGACCAGGGTCTGCATGTCGCTGTCTAGAGCCCGGATCTGCCGCACCATGTCCGTCTCACTGTCCATCAGCTGGGCCAGTGGGCACTCTCTTCGCAGCTGGAGGAAATTAGATGGTTAGTATCCAGGACAGGGGGCACTCATGTCCTCCAGCCTTGCCCCTAACTGGTAGGCTTTTGGTGCAAAAAAACCCTGATCCCACCCCTGTCAGGAATCTCAGACAAGGAACCTATAAGTGGCATAGATCAGGAGTTACCAGGTCAGACCCTATTTGGGGTTTGTCGGCATTTGAAATACTCAGATGCAACCAAGGCCCAGTCCTATGCCTGTCAGCGCCTGGGCCACGCCCCCTATATCGGGTCTATCAGAACATCAGCCCAGGAGACCTCAGACTTCGCACCATCTCAGGCCAGTCCAAGTCTGCCCACGACCCCTTATCTTCCAGCTCTGCCCCTATTGCCCGGCCCAGGGTCAGCCTGCTTTTATGAACACCTCTTCCCTAGCCCCACCCTCCCCCCCGCAACAAAGTCGCAGGCGTGATGTGGGGTGCAACATATCGGGGGCCTGTTCCCCCTCCCGATACACACACCTTGTCCAGATACACTTCCGGGTCGAAGTGCGCCCCATTGAGATCTGTAGGGTCCAAGGGGTCCGGCCCCGCAGGGCGCCCCGCTGCCTCCACCTCCGAGAGGCCGTAGTAAAGCTTCAGCATCCCGTGCGCCTTCCGCCGACGCTCCGGAGCCTCCGCCTCGGGCCCCTCTGGGGAGTCCCCAGGTCCAGAGCCCAGGCCCCGTCCTACGGCTGCCGCCGCCATGGCTCCAAGTGCAGCCCACAGGCGTGAGGCTGGGCAGGGGATAGGGAGGAGGTACTTCCGGGAGCCATAAAGTTGTTGTTGAAACAAGGCAGTCCTCCAGGTGAAACGTCCCCCTGCAGCCCTGGGTCCTTCGAGACTGGAGTTCCCCCGCACCTTTCCTCCCCGAGCGAAGAGGTTCCGCCAGAGCCCTGGGTTCCCCCAGCTTCGCAGGAAGGATTTTGTAGAACTGGTCGAGTCGCTGTCCTCCCAGAAGGAGGACGAGTCGTGGCTTCCAACCCTGCACCCCCGCAGACAAGGGCCTGCGGAATATGTCCCTAGATGCAGTGGACGGAGTGCGGGCCGTGGAGCCAGAGAGGGTATGTCTGGCATCCTGCCACTGCCTTGTTACGGGGGTAGCAGCTCAGTTTCCCCCATTCCTCATTGGGGTACCTATTTCACAAGGGGGCTGTGAGGATTAAATGCATGTACAGTGCTGCACAGTGCCTCTAGCGCAGTGTTTCTCAAGGCCTGGTCCTCTGACATGCATCAGAATTGCCTTCAGAATTACTTGTGGCGCGTTGCAAAGACTCTGGGCTCCCCTCAGACCTAGCTTATTTTTTTTAAGTCAAGTAGTTCTGGTGCACTTGAACTTGAGAACTCCTATTATACGCTGCTTAGAAGACACAGTTGGCACATCTTAAGTGACTGATGGGATGTGCTGACTGAGGGGTTAGGTGGAGATGTTGAAGATAATTCTCAGGTTTCCGATTGGGACAAAGGTACAGCTGTTCACCCAGGTGAAGAGCTGAAGATAGGGAAAGACTTGCAGTTCAAACTGAGACACGCTGAGTTTGAATGGATGAAAAGCAGAAAAAGACTGTGTCAGTGTGGTCCTTGAAACACTACTTATGATGGGCTGGGGGGCCAGGGATGGAATGGAAACCACTTTATTCTTTGGCAGGGGTCCTGCCAGCCAAACACAGCCCACCACCTGTTTTCATATGGCCTGTAAGCTTTTCTTTTTTCATTTTTAAATGGTTGAAAAAAATGGCATTTCATGATGTGAAAATCATATGAATTCATATTTCAGTGTCCATGGGAACACATCCATGCCCATGCATTTACATATTATCTATGCCTGCTTTTTGTTTTTAATTTATTTATTTTTGACTGCCTTGGGTCTTTGTTGCTGCGCGCGGGCTTTCTCTAGTTGCGGCAAGCGGGGCTACTCTTCATTGTGGTGCGCGGGCTTCTCGTTGCAGTGGCTTCTCTTGTTGTGGAGTACAGGCTCTAGGCATGTGGGCTTCAGTAGTTGTGGCACGCAGGCTCAGTAGTTGCAGCTTGCGGGCTCTACAGTGCACGCTCGGTAGTTGTGGCACACTGGCGTAGTTGCTCCGTGGCATGTGGGATCTTCCCAGACCAGGGCTCAAACACGTCCCCTGCATTGGCAGGCAGATTCTTAACCACTGCACCACCAGGGAAGCCCTATGCCTACTTTTAACTACAACAGCAGAGTTGAGTCATTGCAACAGAGACGTACGGCTGGCAAAACCTGTAACATTTACTATCTTGTTTTTCACAGAAGTTTGCTGACCCCTGACTCTATGGGATACTCAGAGGCTGTATAAAAAATATACATGAAGATTTAAGCTTATCAAGCTATGATCTTAAGAAAAATGAAGAAAAGAGTATAAAGATTTAGGGGCTTCCCTGGTGGTCCAGTGGGTGGGACTCTGCGCTCCCAATGCAGGGGGCCCGGGTTCGATCCCTGGTCAGGGAACTAGATCCCACATGCCTGCTGCAACTAAGAGTTCTCATGCCACAACTATGAAGTCCGCATGCCACAACTAAAGATCCCACATGCCGAAACTAAACATGCTGCAACGAAGATCCCACCGCAACTAAGCCCCAGCGCAGCCTGAATAAATAAATATATTCTTTAAAAAGAGTAGAAAGATGTAGATCTACTCCAAGAAATCTAAAAACTTAAAAAAAGTTGGAGAATACTGTTAAGAAAAATTATCCAAAATTTGGAATACAGACAGTAGCATGACCTTCCAATATCATACTGGGGCATTGTTTCACAAGCCCACCCAAGGTTTAATTACCTATAGGAGTGTACATTTGTTTGATCTTGCTATTTAGATATTGTCCCAAAGAGATGCAAAACATCTATATCCAATGGAAAAATAACCTCAAAATTTGGCTTGTTTGCCCTGTAGGACACCAGCCAATTGTGTATCTAACCTAGTAATCACGTTCTAATATTCCTCTTTAAATGCCTATCAATATCCAGCTCCTCAAGATGCATTACTACCTTACTGAGGGGGAACCCCTTCACCGATGAGTTAAGACATCTTAGTTACATGTTTATTCTTTATTTAGATATCATGTTTTTAACTTTCTGAAACTTATACTTTGACAGTACATATGGTGTGACTTTGTTTTTTAAATTATGCATGTAGATGTACATGTAGGTGTATGAAGTTACATCAAGAAGGGACTCAGGGCTTCCCTGGTGGCACAGTGGTTAAGAATCTGCCTGCCAATGCAGGGGACACAGGTTCAAGTCCTGGTACAGGAAGATCCCACATGCTGCGGAGCAACTAAGCCTGTGCGCCACAACTACTGAGCCTGCACTCTAGAGCCCGCAAGCCACAACTACTGAGCCCACATGCCTGGAGCCCATGCTCCACAACAAGAGAAGCCACTACAATGAAAAGCCCGCACACCGCAATGAGTAGCCCCCGCGGCAGCTAGAGAAAGCCCGCGCGCAGCAACGAATATCCAACGCAACCAAAAATAAATAAATAAATAAATAAATAAAATAAAATTTTTAAAGTTTTTTTTAAAAAATAAGGAACTCAAAAGATGCCCACTCACCGAACTGTTGAAGGGGTTACCTCTGTAGGTGTGGGGGTGGAGCGGGGAGACTGGTACATTCTCCTCTGTATGCCTGTGTATGATGCAAATCTTTTACAAGAACATATTCATACACTATGGGGGTAATTTTTTTAAATGACATTGAGGTAGAAGCCCTAACATAAAAACGTTCGTTTGTATTCAAATGAGAACTAAAGTGCAAACAGTTGTTTCAATGGTGTGAACACAGCTGGGCATCGGGCATCACCCCTTCAATGTGTTAAGATGGGGGTCTGAGGGTCTCTTGTGATTAATGACACGGGGCAGCAATAATGGATGGTGGTGTCAGGCTTTATTTAACCTTACTGCTTCCAGGCAGGAGACTTCCCGTCTTGACCTGACCTGGGACCTGACTTCTGGGGCAGACAGTCAGGCAGGAGGCAATGGGGCTGGCCAAGTTCAAGATCAACTCTTCTTCTCTAATACTTTAGTTCCTGGGAGTTTGCATGTCCCTCCACACCATTTCTGGCCAGTTTTCTGACTTATTTTGTTGACAGTCCTGGAGTTCTCACCTCTCACATGTACAGAGGAAATGTTTTTTTCTTGGCATCTTATTGTCCCTGCACATTCCACAGCCTTGGGTAGAAGTGGATATTAGTCTTAGTACTGATTCCCTCACTCATTGGCTGCAAAAACTTGAGCTGACAATCCCTCTCTGTGCCCCAGGTTTGTGTGTAAAATAGGAGTTGTGCCACCAGTCCCAGCTTTCTCATGGGACTCTTGGAATGGCAGACAATGAGTGTTAAGATGCTGAGTGCTGGAAGGCAGCAGAGGGGAGAGCTGGTCAGCATCATGTGTTGGAAGAACATCTGGGGAGAAGATGGAAAAGCCAGTTGCTCTCCAGGGCCCACCTGGGGAGGATGTGGGAAGGTCCTGGGACAGCTATGGAGAATCTGTTGTCCCTTCCCTTACTTCCTCCCCATTAGGGGTTGGAACTTGGAGCTTGTGATCCAGCCCAGGCCTGCCCTCACCTGGTTACATCCTCCAGTTCTACTGGAGAGATCTCATTAGGAGAGATTACACCTGACCTCTCATCTGCCTAAGACTTGCTGAGGACCTACACGCCCCTTCACTTTTTTTTTTTTTTTTTTTTTTTTTGGCTGTGTTGGGTCTTTGTTGCTGCGCGCGGGCTTTCTCTAGTTGCGGCGAGCAGGGGCTACTCTTCGTCGTAGTGTGTGTACCTCTCACTGTGATGGCTTCTCTTGTTGTGGAGCATGGGCTCTAGGCACGCGGGCTTCAATAGCTGTGGCTCACAGGCTCTAGAGCGCAGGCTCAGTAGTTGTGGCGCACGGGCTTAGTTGCTCCATGGCATGCGGGATCTCCCCAGACCAGGGCTCGAACCTGTGTCCCCTGCATTGGCAGGTGGACTCTTAACCACTGCGCCACCAGGGAAGTCCCCCCTTCGCTCTTCTGAGCCCCAGTTCTTCATCTGCAGAATGTGCCCACACTACCTCCTGTGTGGAACTGTTGAGGACTTAGTGAGAAGATTTGCCCAAGAGCACAAAGTGTGTGGGCTGGGATGGTGAGGTACGCTGTCCCTCCCTCGACACGCTAGGGCCCCGCTGCTCTGTACCTTTAGCCAGGCCCCCCTCCATAGTTCAGAGCTGCCCTGGCCACCCATGAAACACTCCTGTACTGGCTGGAAACAGCCTGTGCTCTAGAATCTTGTTCTCTGTGTCCTCCTGATTCTAGAATCCTACGGCTATTCCAGACTGTGCGCTCCAGAACCAGAGGGGTCGCTGCTCCGCCTGGGCAGTGTCCGCTTGCTCAAACTGTACCGTCTGCCTTGAGTCTGCGCTGCCGCCAGGATGCAGTGGCGGGACCGCGTGGCCGTGCTCTTCTTCCCACAAGGCATGATTCTCACCATGGCTGCACTGATGCTCTTCTTCATACACCTGACCGTCTTCGCCAGCGACGTGCACAACTTCTGCGTCACCCACCACTATGACCGCATGAGCTTCCGCTACACAGTTGTCCTGATGGTAGGCCAGGGCAGGGGCTCGAGGGCTGGTCAGGGGAGGCCCAGGGGCTGATGGAAACCCCCCCGTTGTGTCAGGGGGCCACTCTCCCACGGGATGGGGCCTACAGTTCTCCCAGGTGATCGGCATCTGCTGGGCCGCCATGGGGTCACTCTACGCTGAGATGACACATGACAAGTTTCGTCGATGCTTTTCCTTGACCATCCTGAGTGAGTAGGGTGTGCGCAGGGGGAGGGGGAGCTCTGGAACCCTGAGATGCAGCAAGGAGGGGGCAGGCAAGGCTGATGGGGGCTCTCTCCTCTGCCCAGTGCTCAATGGAGCCATGTTCTTCAACCGCCTGTCCCTGGAGTTTCTGGCCATTGAGTACCGGGAAGAGAGCCACTGAGGCCTGGGGCCCAGGCTGAGAAGGGGGAAGGAAAAGTCTGCTTCGGATGTTTTAATAAAGTCTGTCATTTATTTCCACCTGTCAGCTCCTTTGGGGGAGGGAGGGGGAAAGCTGGAGACCCAGGAGAAGCAGGTCAAGACAAATGTTTGATCTGCAGGAACCCCAGGCCTAGCCTGCGGCCACTCTGGTGGACTTGGCTTTGGGCCTGGGACCTTTGTGTCTCAGGCTTGAGGAAGAGGAGCAGAGAAGGGCCCCTGGACCTCCTCCCCTACCCACCCTCAGGCCCCCAGCTCCTAGGCTGGCCCAGCCATAAGCAAGGGCTCAGGAGGGACCCACACGGATGTGAGGGTTCATGAGCGGGTCCAGGTTGGGATCGCTGTCAGCCGCAGCCCGGCCCAGGCGAGACATGAGCACAAGGAGGGCCAGGAAGCCCAGCAGCCCCAGGAGCAGCAGCAGCCCTGCCCGCTGGAGCAGAGTCAGCGGCCGCTTACGAGACCCAGCCCGGCTCCTGGGGGGATGAGGGGGAAGTCAGGTCAGGCCTCCAGTCCCTGGCGGCCCCTGCAGCCAGGAGAAGAGACCCAGCCATGACGCTTGTCTTCCGGCCCCAGCGCCACCATCCCTGAGCCTGGTTTCCTCAAGGGTGATCATCCCTGCGCCTGCCCACTACCAGGCTGACTGTGCAGCCCAAACCAGCTGAGGCAACAACTGTGTTCTGGAACTGCAATGTGTCGGGCATAAGGAGAGTCACAAAGATCGGGGGGTGTCAGAGCAGGAAGGGGCCTCAAAGAGCCCGAGTCCGAACCTCATACGCAGCACGCGAGGAAACACCCAGAGCGGCGCAGACCCAAGCCCAGGCTTCGGTGCACATCCCCTATACCAGGTCCCATTATTACCCAGAGCAAGACCCTTTTGTCATGAAATCGTCCTGCCAGGGTCTCTGGCTCTCACTTCCCCTCCTCCCCCTTCCTGGCCTCCTGCCCCACCTGACCCCATGTACCTGAGCAGCTGGGCCAGCCAGCCCAGGGCAGGCCGGCGACGGTACTTGTCATCATCACAATCCCCATGGAGGCCTGGTGCCCGGTCATCATCCCGCGTGTCATACACCTTCCTTGGGGATGAGGCTGCAGGGGCAGAGCCACCGGCATCCACAGGCTCAGGAAAGCTGTCCCATAGCGGGTGGGGAGAGGGGAGGGCAAGAGGTCCCGGCCCTTCTCAGCCTAACAGAGCAGCTCGGAATTGTGGGGAGGTAACGTCTGTGATGGAGTGAGCAAGGGTCCCTGTGGGTGGGTGTCCAGACCCCCGAGCTCCCTCCACGCAAAGCACCCCACTCCCATTCTGTCCTCCTCTGGCCTGGACAATTCCCCGGCTCACCGTGAGTCAAAGGCTCGGGATTGCCCACGTGGATCACCGTGTGCTGCTCGGGTCGGCTCGGGGAAGCGGGGGGCCGGGGGACTTGGCTGTAGAAGGTTGGGGCAGCAGAAGCGCTGGCTATCTCCTCTTGTTTGGGGCTACCACTGGCTGTGGGCAGGAAGAGAGCTATCAGCAGAGCAGGGAGGCAAGGGCCCCAACAGCAGGTGGAGACCACCACTTACCATTAAAGCTGGACCAGTCAGAGAAGTCGGAAGTGTTGAGGGGCTCAGGCTCTGGGCTCACCACCTCGTCAATCTGGAGGAAAGAACAGATGTCACCAGCCTGCCCAGTGCTGTCCCCACCCACCCACCTGGCCCAGGTGGGACCCAGGGGATACAGGCTCTCACCAGAGGAAGACCCAGTCCTGCCCGGGCCCAGTTGACTGTGGCCAGCTTCTCTCTCAGTGCGGAGGCCACGGGGCCGGCCAGGTTGGTTGGAGGGAAGATGGGGCCACTGCAGCTGGGGCACTGGTAGCCAGCAGGTGCTGTGTTTCGGGGTAGCTGGGCAGCACGTTCATTGAGGCAGGCCCAGTGGAAGAGATCTGAGGGCCCGTGAAGTAGTGGAGGAAAGACATGAAGAAGAAGACACTTAGGACCCCTAGCCCAGCAAGAGCCCCCAGCCTGCTGCAGAGATACATGCACACATAAGTGTAAACCCAGGGCCTTCTCCTGCCCATCCTCACCCCAGGTCCACTTCATCAGTATTCCCTAAGACTTTGGCCTTCCTGGCCACCACTATCTGACTAAGTCAAGGCAGATGCTGCCAAACTTCCCAGCCCACTTGGGTGGAAAGAAGATGCCACCTACCCTTTCCATGAGTCCTCTCTGGACTCACACTCTTCACAAGCTCATTAGGCTAACAGCTCATCAACAACAGTTTCAGAAAAGGTTACTAGACATACACACAGGAACACGTATGGGTGTATACATCCATGGGCACAGATATACACGTGTTTATATACATGTCAAACGCAGGTGCCATCCCCTACATCCACACACACGGGCACACTAACTCTCACATACACATCTATACACTCACGTTTGCTAACACGTAAGCACCCTCACCCAGGAATTCTCCTGCAACCCCACAACACACCTGTGCTTATATGCTCACATACAACAGTTACCCATTCATTCACCCATAGTACTAATGAATACACTAACACTTATGTAAAGACACAATGCACGTTCAATTCATGCACATGTAAACACACAGTGAGAAACACATACATGGAGCGCACTCTTTTACACTAGTTCCTTCAAAAAGTGGAGCTAAGTAAGGCTCTTACACCAGAATCAGGTCAAGGTCATGCCACATGCCCCTGCTGACTTCTTTTAGCTGACATTACTGTGAGGGATGCAGTTCCTCTCTGTTTAATCTTGGAATCAGAAATGGATCCTGAATGTCTGAAAGCCCCATGCTTTCAGCTCACTGCTGGTATGGCCAGCTACTGCTCACAGCTACAACCACACCCACAAGTTTGACTGGCTCTCGCTCAACCCTAGAGATTGGCAGGGAAGAAGCTAGAAGCTTTACTTTTTAGGGAAAAACACTAAGGCCTCGAAAGGGGAAATGACTTGCCTGAGCTCACACAGCAGGTAAGTAACCTAGCTGGACCAGAATCTGGGGCTCCAGCCTCCCAGGCTTGAGAGGTCACTGTCCTGCTGCTTGGGGAGTGCCTGGAAACTGGTCACGCTGGGCCTGTCCTGATCCCCCCATAAGGTGCCCAGGCCTCACCATAACAGACCAGGCGGGTCGTCTCCCGGGCGGCCAGGGGTATGTTGCAGAGGCGGCAATTGGGGTTGTAATCGCTGTCTTGGAGCCACTGCAGGTAGGACTGGACGATGCACTGAAGTGGGAGAAAGAGGTCACAACTGGAGCAAGAACTCCACAGCCCATCTCCCCAAAGCCCAGATGCCTCTTTTTCTCCCATCACAGAGGAGATTGATCCTTCTGTTTGACCAATGAATAAACACTTATTGAGCACACACCGTGTGCCATACTCTGACTTAAGCACTGGGGATAGAACAGTGAACAAAATAAACTAAGTCCTTGTCCTTGTGGAGCTTCCATTCTAGGGCCAGGCCCTTCATGGATTTGGAGGAAGTCAATACTACCTGCCCACCTAGTGCCCTGCTCAGCCGCTCCTCTGAACACCCACCTTGGCGTGATTGGCTACCAGGCAGTGCTCGCAGACGTTGACCCGGTGTTCAAAGCAGAATAGGTTGGTCACCTTCCTCTTGGGGCACTTGCAAAGCCCCATAGTCGACCCTGAGGAAGGAGTCTGAGTTGGCAGGGAGCCAGGTTCTGGTGGCCGCCACAACGCACTCACCAGTCCAGTTGTTTCCACTCTTACCTGTCCTAGACACCTCTCGTACTCGCCCCAACCCCAAACTCCTGCCCACCGTCCCTCTCCATTCCGGCCACGCCCCCTGCATAAATCCCACCTCCGGAGACCCCAGATTCCTCCCGCATCCCAACCCTGGCCAGGCCCCTCCATCAGTCTCTCCGATACCACCGGCCCCGCCCCTAGGGCCCCGCCCGAGCCCCACCCCCTCCAAGCCCCGCCCCCACCTTCCCCACAGACCCCGCTCTGTGTTACTAATCGGCTGCGGCACCCGTCCCCACGGGCGCGAGCGCCGGCCCGAGGCGCGGAAGGTCAGACAGCACTCAGCCGAGTTCTCGCTCAGCTCCCTCCAGCTCAGAACCCTCCGATTATCCCTCCACTGCCACGTCTCTTCCGGGTGCGGCGCGCGCTGATGACACCAGCGCGCCTCTGGCCCCGCCCCTGCAGACGCTAGACGTGGAGGCGGGTGGAAAAGGGGTGACCGGAGCTCGGCGGCCCTCCCGCCTTGCGTCACTTCCGCTTCCTCCCGGGTAAGGCGGGTAACTCGAACGTTTGCCCTTCGGGTTGGCGCGAGCCCTGGCGGCGGCGGCAGCGGCGGCTGCGGCAGTAGAGCTCGAGACCAAGGCTAGACATGTCCCAGAGGAGAACCCGGTCCGGAGGGGCCGCCCAGTGTTCCGGTGAGCGGAGGGCGCGCGGGAGAGATGGGGCTGAGCAGTTCCGTGAGGAAGGCCCTCCCCCCACCGCCCTAGGAGGCTCGTCCCCCGCCCGAGAAGGCGCCCCCAGAGGGCCTGTTTGGGAACTTCTCTCGCTCTCTTCAGCACCTGTTCTCTAGACTCTGAGGTCTAGAGCCCTCCCCTACCTGCTAAATTTTTCTCTTTCCAGGGCCCAGCGCCCCAACTTCCACTCAGTCTCTGCGGAGGTCCCAGCGGAAATCAGGCTCTGATATCCCAAGCATCGTCCCGGAAATCTGGCCTAAGGTGAGCCCCGGGTTCCTCAGTTCCTCCTGCCCCGGAGGCCCCTGGGCTAATGTAGAGCTCAAGTTCACCCCTCTTCTCCAGGCACCCCAGGCGGCTCCAGTCAGAAAGCCCATCGTCCTGAAGAAGATCGTGGCCCATACTGTAGAGGTGAGGGCAGAGAGAGGGGTTGTAGGTGGGGAGCCAGAAGTGGGATCAACTAGTGTTGATGTGACCAACTAGTGTCGTCTCCACAGATCCCGTCTGTTCATTCGCCTCGAAGGAGTCCCCGGGTAAGTTCATTTTCGTTTTCTTAGTTAAGGGGAATCCAGGGCAGACAGTCTAGAGCTGGGGCGGAATATAATGGCTGCTCACGTCTGCCCAGGGAGCTATTTGCTGTATTTTGAAACATTTTGCCTTTGGACACCTATGTGTATCGCCAGTCTTGCTTACTTCCTGCATACTTGGTGCGTTTAGCTATTGATGCCCTGTATTCTCTACCATTTTCCTTTAAAAGTTGAGCTATGTCTTAACTACTTTCTTCTTCCTCGTCTATTGTTCTCAGTGTAGTATAATGTCCTTAACTGTTTTAGCAGAAGTTATTGTTAAGGATGTCTCATTAAAAGAAGATCTGTACCTGAAGATACAATGAATGAGAAATACTAACTGCCTTTGAGTGGCTCACGGGGCTTACAGTCAGATGGGGAGAAAGACAAGTAAGTGATAACATAGTGTGCTGAGGACTGCAATAAAGAAAGTACTAGATGCTGTAAAGGAACCTAACCCAGACCAGGTAGCTCAGGGAATGTTTCACAGAAGAAGTGTTTAAACTGAGTCTTTGAAGACAAGTTAGGAGTGTTCTAGGCAAAGGAAGCTGTGTTTGCAGATGCCTGGAGTCCACAAGGAAAAGCATGAGGTTTGGGGAACAGCAGCTTTGATGTGTCTGCCCCAGACCTTGTCAGGGGAGGGAGCGTGCCAAGCCAGAGCAGATCCTGATGAGGCACGAGGATGAGCTTCGACTTCATCCTTTGTTCTGTGGGCAGCTTTGGAGAGTCTTAAGGTAGTGACTGAGGCAGGCTTGGGTGTTTTAGAAAGATCTCTTTAGGGTCTGGGTGGAGAATGGATTGCAGAAAGCCTTCTGGGGACCCCCAGACCAGGTGGGCGGGCATGAAAGGAATCCCGAAGTGAGATGGTGGGAGCCTGAAGTTAGGTAAAGGCAGAGTGCTGCTCCTTCCCCTGGCTCACCGCGTGACCACCCCATCACACAGGACTCAGCTCAGAGGACACTTCCTCCCCGAAGCCTTCCTGATATATTTCTCCATAGGCCTTATGAATAGCCGAGAGTATTTTGTTTGCATGTTTGTTGTCTTAGGAGCAGGGACTTCTGTCTCCCCTATGGTGGCCACTCTTTCTTGTTGGTTGAATGATAGATTCATGAGATATTGAACAAAAAATGCGCAAGGACTTTGATGACTGCTTGGCTGTAGGGATTGAAGAAGAAGTCATCTGGGTGACTCCCATTTTGTTCAGCATCCCTTTTACTAAGACTCATGGGGCAGATTCCCCAGAATCTGTAGCCAGGAAATGTCTCTCTCAATATAATTCTGTTAAACCACAAGGGTCCCTAAATTTTTCTTGTTTCTCACCTTGTCTTGGCTGTCACAAAGCTCAGTGTCAAGTTTTGTGAAAGTTAATTCAGTGATTATGGAACACCGGCTCCACGCAGGGCTCTGCTGAAGGTGTTGGGCACAGGCAAGGTCAGCCAGACAGATGAAGATGCTCCCATGTGACGCGCACATTCTAGTTGGCGTCACAGTCAACCGGCGAACAGCCACAATCAGATAGTGATGCTCACTGTCCAGGAAAGAGGTCGTTGCTAGTCACCCTCTGCTAGTGACAGAGGGTGACTAGCAGAGGTGAGGAGGGGCTGGTCTCCGTCCCATGGTAAGGGACGGCCTCCCTGAGGAGGCAGCATTTCAGCTGAGATTGGAATTATGAGAAGCCAGTGTGTGAACCTCTTAATACTCATGTCAGATTAAGTGCTTTCTTGCTCAGAACCTTGCCATGGCTCCCTGGGTCTCGGAGCAAGGTTCTCCATGGGTCTCCCCATACAGTGGCCTGCAAAATGCCCTATAACACCCCCATTACCTCTCGAACCCCAAGCTCAGTTCCTCGCCTCACTCCCTCTCACTTCAGCCACACTAGCCTTATTGTTCCTTGACCCTGACTGGCATGCTTTCACCTCAGGACTTTTGCACCTTCTGTTCTCTCTGCCTAGAACATTCCTCCTCCAGATGACTTACTCCCTCATCTCCTTCAAGTCATAGCTCCAATGCCACCTCAGTGAGGCCTACACTGACCTACACCTACTTAAAATTCCAAACCCTTCCCCCACCCAGTATGCTCAGTCCTGTTGGTTTTTTCCAAAGTGCTTAACATACGACATGATTCTCCCTATTCTCTATTTTTCCCACCAGAGTGGAAGCACTGTGGAGACAGGGGTCTTCTTTGTTTTCTTCCCTGCTGTACTCCCAGTGCCTGGCAGATGACCAATAAGGACTTATTGGCTGGATGGACATTTTAGGTCCTGTGGGTCTTTCTTTCTGCCCTAAATCTCCTTGGGCCTTTCTTGAAGTAAGTAACATAGTCAAGTAACAGGGAGGCGTTCTCTCTTCTGTCCTGGTACAGATCGCTGTTTTTTTGGAGAAAGAAAACAACCCTCCTAGCAAGGAGCCTACTCGGGAGGACGTCTTCCAGACATGTAGTGTCCCTGTCACCTCCGCCTCCACTGCTGTGCTGTGCTCCCTGAATGTTGAGTCCGACTCCGGGGAAGGAGACCTGGACGCCAGAGACTTGGAAATGTCAAAGAAAGTCAGGCGGTCCTACAGCCGCCTGGAGACTCTTGGCTCTGCCTCCACCTCCACCCCAGGCCGCCGGTCCTGCTTTGGCTTTGAGGGGCTGCTGGTGACAGAAGACTTGGCTGGAGTCTCGCCTGTGGTGGGTTCAAAGTTAACTGAGGTCCCCAGGGTCCCTGTGAAGCCCTGGGCCCCAGACACAACTCTCCCTGGAATCTCTCCCCCGGCCGTGAAAGAGAAACGAAAGAAGAGGAAGGTGCCGGAGATCTTGGTGAGTGAGGGGCAGGGGCCTTCCTCTGCCGTCACGCCAGACACACGGGGAGACGCACTGGGACACGTGCAGGGCCGGGCCTCAGCCCTGGCTGTCACGGGAGAAAGGCGGTGCCTGCAGGGTATGGGTGGAAATGCTCCAGCCAATGTGCCCGCTTCTCCACTCACCTGCCCCCCATTTCTCTTCCCCCAGAAATCGGAGCTGGATGAGTGGGCCGCGGCCATGAATGCTGAGTTTGAAGCTGCTGAGCAGTTTGATCTCCTGGTTGAATGAGATGAAGTGAGGGTGTCCCTGGCCAGACTCCCCTCTTCCCCCTGTACATAGTCCCCTCTCCCTGTGGAGAAGACACTTGGGGTCCCCTCCCCTGGTCTTGTTACCTGTGCACGCGCTGTTGCTGCACGTGAGGCCTGTCCTCTGGGGGCTGGCACAGCGGCAGCAGCCGTTTCAGCTTGAGGAAACGGGGCCCGCCTGGCCCAGCCCCGCACTGGCGTCCTGTCTGTAGTCAGTCACCTACCATCCTTTCCCCACTACGTCCCAGAGTATCCCAGCCTGTTTCCAGTCGGGCCTCAGACTAGGGAGTAGGAATCACTGGCCCAGCCAGAAGAGGTGAAAGGGCTGGGGGCTGGGGGTGAGAGAGCAACTCTGCTCTTGTGGGGAAATGTGGCCGCTCTGTAGCAGCCCCACCAGAGATGGACGCCGAGGGCCACAGCCAGCCTCGGGCTTTCTCTACTGAGTTGCCTCTGCTGAGGCTTGGTTCCCAGCCATGAGTGCATCTAGGTAACGAGGCTTGGGTTTCCTCTTAGATTCTGTAGATGGTCCGGGAGGACTGTCGCCATGGATTGGAGACAATTCTGTCTGTGAAGAAGAAGCAGGATATTCAGCCTATAGTCTTAAGTTTTGAAGGAGGGAGGGAAGCCTTGGTTGGGTCTCAGACCGTAAATGTCTGCTGCACAGAAGTTGTGTTTTATAGTTGTGTGTGCTGTTGCTGAGATGTTCAGTTAAATGCAGGCTGATGGAGCAGTGGCCGCTTGGGGAGGGAAGGTGTCTCCAGACCTCCCAGAACCTGAGGCTCACGGCATCTGGACTGATAACTGCAGAGGGCAGGAAGGGGCCCCCTCTTATCACTCATACCTGTTTTTTACAAAACAAAATGTACAGCGTCTATTTAGCTCTAGAAGAAGAACTTAGGAGTTGAATGGTCCTGGTGACATTAGCATTTCGTAAAGTTCTAGGAAGCTTTTCTCACGTGCCAGAAAGGGGCCAGTGTTGATAGCAGTTTTAACTTTCAGCTTCCATAGTGTCCTCTCACAGGAGGACACTGCCTGAGGTAGGTGCTAGGAGTTGAACTAGGGGGAGGGTGAGGTCATCTCATCGTCTCTGGGGTTCCCCACTCCCCTAGCCCCTGTTTCTCTTTTCTCAATATTGTTAAAAGGTGAACTTGCAAAGGCTGCCCAACCACAACTTCCGCCATAGCCCAGGCCTTTGTGCCTTTTGATGTTTACAGGTTCATGGAAGTAGGGGATAAGAGGAGTGTGGAGAGGCTAGTGGAGAGCAGAGAATATCAGGGAAGACGAGTGCTTGCTTGGTTAGGGTCCCCGAAACAGGCACAGGCCCGGTGGGCGCTAGTTAAACTCTTTGCAAGGCCTACAAGTCCTGAAGAGTCTCGTCCTCGCTGGCTGGCGGGACAGCTCTTGGGAAATGTCTTAGTCCTGCAGAGTCGGGAGTAGCCAAATGATGCTGAGTTGATGTCGTGACTGCAAACTTCTCTCTGTCCCTGAAAAACTAAGAATGGAGTTTAAGGGAAAACTGGGGTTTGTTTTTTAAAGAAAACAACAATTAAAGAGTTTCTGCCTGTTCATAGACTGTTTCTTTTGTTGGGTCAAAGGCAGAGCTGAAGGTGTGGGACCCAGGAAGCCATGCCTTCTTTGGGCTGTGTCATCAGGGCTGTCCCTTTGTATGGGGGGCTGCCAGCCTGGCCTCCAGTAGTCTGTGGTAGATCACTCCCACCCCCACCCCACCCCCAGGTCTGTTTTTTCTGTCCAGTCACTCACCCACTCCTCTAAGAAGGGGAGCCCCGTACCCTCCTGTCCCAGGAGGAAAGAGGTCGGTCTGGGGTGAGGCTGCTAAGAGCTTCGCTTAGTGCCTGGGAACCAACCCTCCACCCCACCCCGAGTCCAGCTCTTATTCCCCGCCCCCTCTCCCTGACAGACTCCTGTGAAGGAGCCAGTTCCTCACACACTGGCCCAACCTGGGTGCTCTACAGCAGTGGGTGCAGAACCCCCTGGGTAGCTAGTCAAAGGTGCGATTCCCAGGAATTATCGTACTCGGCCAGAGGAGGCCCAGGGACATACGTGCACCTTGATGCAGGTGTCACGACCACTGTCCTTCCCCTCATCCTTCCTACGCTTGTCCTTGCCTCCTAGTCCTTAGAACAAATTAAGGCCTTTAAATTCTTTAATTCTCCCTAAACCTCCCCACTTCTACCTCCTTCCCTTACCCAGAGGAGAGCAGGCTCCTCTTTTCAAGGCCAAGCTTTGCATTTTGGCTTTTGATCCAATTCCCTCATCTCTTGAGACCTTGTTCCTCTTTCTCCTACAAGTCTTAAACAGGCTTATGTTCATTTTATTGTTAAAAACAACCACCCTAATCCTAACCAAAAAGTTTTGTCCAGCATCTGTTTTCAGCTACTATTATGCCTTTCAAGGTTAAGCTCCTTGAAAAATGTTCAAAAGCTGCTTTCTGCTTCTGTTTCATTTACTTTGGGTGCCCTCATCACTCCATTTACTGCTTGGGCAGAAGTAACCAGTGACCCCCTAATGCCCAGTGCTAAAAACTTGGGCCTCTGTAGCCTTGGCGGAGAACACCTTGGATTCCCCTGAAATATCAGGACACCCAGGTCCAGTCCTGGACCCTCTTTCCAATCTGCTTGCTCTCTCTGGGCCGCCTCCTTGCTCAAGACTTGCTAGTCTATCTCCAAACCATACCTCTCTCCTGGGCTTCAAACTGGAATCTAGAACTGTCTTCTAAAACTGTATCTCAAAAGATGTTAAAAAAAAAAAATTGTATCTCAACTCAGAAGTCATCGCAAATTCAGCTCATCCACCAGCTTGCCTTTTCCTGTGCTCCCCCTGATGTTAGCAACACCACCAGCTGACCCGAGTTGCACAAGCCAGGAAACGGGTCCTCTGCAGCTCTACCCTCTCCTTTACCCCATCCCATCAGCCCCACCCTCAACATCCCTCCATCCCCATGGCCACTGGACAGTTGCTGTGGCCTAGTGGATCTTCTTCCCTTTACTCTCAACTCTCCAAACTGTCCACACTGCGGCCAGAATGAGTTTTCTAGGAGACAAAACTATGATGCTGTTTCTCCCCTGCTTAAAACCCTTTGATACAATTCATTTCTGGGTACGATACCCAAAAGAATTGAAAGCAGGGTCTTAAGATATTTGTACACTTGTGTTCATAGCAGCATTATTTACTATTGCCAAAAGGTGGAAATAACACAAATATCCATCAATGGATGAATGGATAAACAAAATGCAATATAGAGGTACAATAGAATATTCAGCCTTCAAAAGGAATGATGTTCTGCCACATGCTACAACATGGATGAACCTTGAAAACATGCTAAGTGAAATGAGACACAAAAGGACACATATTGTGTGACTCCATTTATATGAGATACGTGAAACCGTCAAATTCATAAAGACAGAAAGTAGGATGGTAGGTGCCAGGGACTGGGGCAGGGGGGAATGGGGAGTTCTTGTTTAACAGGGACAGTTTCACTTTGGGAAAATGAAGAAGTTCTGGAGATGGATGATGGTGATGGTTGCACAGCAATGCAAGTGTGCTTACTGCTACTGAACTGTACACTTAAAATGCTTAAAATGGTAAATTTTATGTACTTTGCCACAATAAATTAAAAAAAAAAAAAACCTTTTGGCGACTTCCCACTGTGCATGCAGTCGTGTGATGGATGGTTATTGGGTTTTGGCTGCCCAGTCTCAACCTCTACAAATGCGCTGACTGCAAGACGCCACTTCCCTCCATGGGCATGAAGAGGCCAGACGCTTGCTCCCCCTGATCCCAGCAACCAGGACATAGGCATCTACCTGAGCTCAGCCAATCAGATTTTGCATGAGGACCTGGAACAAGGACCAGGAAGAGAGGGAAGGATAATTGAGGATTCAGTGAGGTGGTGGCCTCACGTGTCCAGCGGCAGCCCTGGGCCTCCACCGTCCAGTGTGGAGATGGCAGAACACTACAGCCGGCTCCTGTGGCAGGGTCCTCACGGGGTCCTGGCAGCCAGCATCCCATACCTCCTGCCCTTTGAGTCTGTTCTATGAGTTCCGCGACTCCCTGGTACCCTTCCGATAAAGTCCTTTTCTGCTCAAATTAACCAATGTTGTTTTCTCTTGTTTGCAACCCAGAGCCCTGTTGCTCCATACTGCTTGGCAGGGCTCATGAGGACTCCAGGGTGAGGCTGGTGGCCACGTCTCCAGTCTAAGGCCCACAGAACCTGAGCTGCTGCAAAGTCCTCCCTCCCAGCCTTTGCTCAGACTGCTCTCTGCCTCACCTACTCTTCCCAATCCTGTCTCACCTGCTGAGTCCTGACTTGATTAGGTTTGGCTTTGGCTCAAGCGTCGCCTCTGCTCAGTCTTTCCTACCTGCCTGTCCCTTCTTCAGTGACAGCATGATGGGTAACAGCACAGATTCCAGAGTTCAATGGACTTTGGATCCTGGTGCTGCCAGTTTCTAGATGTGAGACCCCAGGCAAGTTAATTAATTTCTCCGTGCCTCAGTTTCCTTATCTGTAAAATGGGAACAATAATAGTACAGGTTTCCCCGCTATCTGAAAGTAGAGCATTCCTGTGAACCTTTTGTAAGCCGAAATGGCGTAAGCAAAGACGCAATTTACCTTAGGTCACAACAGCTTGCTAATGGATACACAAAATAAATCGAGGTTAAAGCACAGATGCTCACAATGCTGAGATGTCAAGTGCAGTTCCCGGTGGAGGAGCTTGGCGGGGCCACTCTGGCTGCTCAGGGTGTGAGCTGCCTCTGTACCGGCACACTGCAAAACTGATGCTGGATGCTATTTTATCTTTTTTCCTAAAAATGAAAATTGTCTTCAGATTTCTTTCGATTAGCAAAAACAGGTGCTAATGTTAGGTCTTTTGTAAAAGTGACTGGCATAAAGTGAACTTTGGAAAAGTGGGGGATACCTGTCCCCACCTCATGGGCTTTTGGTGAGAGAGGAAACAATACAGGTAAAGTGCTTAGTATGTGATACGTACTCAGTGAACAGTAGTTGTTTTCAGGGAGACCTGACCACTCCCTCCTTTCTAACTCCCGGACCTCTCTCACAGCTCCTGTAAGCTCGAGTCTGTCTGTGGGGCACACACTTTTACACGGCAGTCTCAGCTCTGAGGGTGGAGGCAGAATGGTATTTGTCTCTGTCCCCACAGCATCCGGGCGCATCGTGGATGAATAGGGGTGGTGTTTTCCCTCCAGCCTGGTCCACAGCAGCTCACACCCTCTTGTAGGAGCTGGGGGCTGAGAGCTTCTGGGTGCCCTGGGGGAGAGAGAGGTGCAGGTGGAGTCAGGAGCAGTGGCCCCTGGGTGGCCTGCACTTGGGCATGGGGCCTCTGCCTCCCCCAGCATGAATCCTGGCTCCAGCCCCAGGGCTCACACTGACCCCCACGGCCCTGGGAGTGGACTGCACCCTCCCTCTTCCACAGGACAGCTCCCTACCCGAACCATGGCCCTCGCCTTCTCAGCCTGAGTCCTGAGCCCCTGCAACCGCCAACCTTGAGGTGAGGCCTTGGCCCAAGGCCCGGGTGGTCCTCCCAACATACGGGCTTCAAGCAGGCTGCCTTCTCCTCACGTATTTCCATCTCCTGGCTCGCAAGTTGTCAAACTCTCTGACAGCCATTGGGTGGAGACCCGGGTAGCCCTGGGTCTGAATCCTGGCTTTGACTCTTCTGAGATTATAGGCAAGTCACTTAGCTTCTTCAAGCCTCACTTTTCTCTTATGAAAAGTGGGGCTAATTCTTTCTTTATTTTTGGCTGCATTGGGTCTTCGTTGTGGTGCGCGGGCTTCTCATTGCAGTGGCTTCTCTTGTTGCAGAGCATGGGCCCTAGGTGCATGGGCTTCAGTAGTTGTGGTGCGTGGGCTCAGCAGCTGTGGCTCTCAGGCTCTAGAATGCAGGCTCAGTAGTTGTGGCACATGGGCTTAGTTGCTCCGCGGCATGTGGGATCTTCCTGGACAAGGGATCAAACCCATGTCCCCTGCATTGACAGGTGGATTCTTAACCGCTACGCCACCAGGGAAGCCCCAAGTGGGGCTAATTCCACCTCTATTACAGAATTGCTCTGTGGATTGTTTTCCAGGTTGATGGTCACATGCACAGCACCTGGTAGAGTGTAATAACTGACTGCTAGTATTCTTGTACTCAGTCCATGACTGACTTCTTAAAGGAGGAAATTCCTTTTTTTATCCTCCCCACATTCAGAGCAGGGCCTTGAACAAAATCAGCGCTCTGTAAATATTTGTGGAGTTGAATACCCATTTTAGAGGCTAGGAAACTGAGCCTGAGTACCTGGGGCTGCCCCACCTTTGAACGGCAGAGCAGGACTTGAACCTGGGTTTATGGATTTTCAGCTCTGAGCTGTCTTCTTTCTAAATATGAATTAGGCACCTGTCTGAGCTTGGCCAGTGGGACCCTGAGGGGGCACCAAGGGAACCCCACGCATTCTCTGGGGAAGAGCTCCATGGACTGCGGGGAGAGAGCTTGCGTACAGTCTGCTGTTAGACAGCCAGGCTGAAGGCCGGTGGGGGCACAGAGGGAAGTCAAAGAACTAGTGACCCTCGTCTCCCTATCTTATTACAACTTCCTGTATCTCTAGTTGTTCAGATACACACCTAGATCTCCAGTCATCCACCCCTCCAATCCTTCCTGGTTACTAACTGGTAACCAGGAAGCCGTTCATGCCTCCCTGTTTCCTCTGATGGGTACCAACAGGTGGGCATGGTGTTAGAGTTGCCAGATGTAACAAATAAAAATATACAAGATGCCTGGTTAAATTTGAATGTCAGATAAACGATGAATTTTTGTTTAGCATAAGCATGTCCCGAATCCGATAAACAAGGAGTCATTTTGCAGTACAAGTGTGTGCCATGCAATGTTTGGGACATGATCATACTAAAACAAATCTCACTGTTTATATGTTCAGATTTAACCAGGCATCCTGTATTTTATTTGGCAACCCTGTGTGGTGTATTGGTACGTAGCACGTACAGACCACGCTCGCCTTCCCTGGTATTAACGCAGTGTAGACACTTGTCATGGGCAGCAGTTGTCTGTGCCCCTCTCCTTCACCCCCAAGGCCCTGGGCTTCTGCCCCCAGGGTCTCCTCCTCCCATCCATCCTCTCAGCTACGGCCCAAACAACCCACACAGACAAACACTCAAAGGCCTCCCATGCCTCTTTGTCACCCGGGGGGCCACAGCCCAGGCCTGCTCACCCTGGGAGTTAGAGGGAGCACCCCACGCCTGGACGCACCAAGCCTGTTGGCACCGTCCTGCCCAAACCATTCCCTCTTCTGACTTGCCCTTCTTCCTTCTCTGGCCAAGATACCGACTCGACTCGTAGATCAAGCAGCACCCCTCAGTGGAGTCTTTCTGGTGCTCCTAAGCCAAGTGGCTCCCTCCTCTCTTGGTCAAGGTTTTCTGTACAGGCCTCTGGATGGCACATGTCCTTGCCCTGTGGTCACCTGGGAGCCTGGGCCACCCCTTCATCCCTGGGGGCTTCTCCTGGGCAGAACCGGGTCACAATCATCTATCAGTGTGTTCTCAGGGCCCAGCCCGAGGCTTGTCTCACAGACAGTGGTTGGTCGACCAGTGTTTACTGGGGACCATTAACTTCAGAGTGGATTGTATTCTATCATGTTCATAAGTCATCGTTTACTTACCTTTTCTTATATTTGGGCCCTTTAGGCAGGTTCCAGTTTTTCTTCATGGTGTAAATTGGTTACAGTGGACCTCCATGTGAATTATTTTTATTTCCTTTGGAGTTGTCTCTTTAGGCCTAGTTTCCAAAGCAAAATTACCAGGGCAAGGGTCTGGCTAGTTTTGTAGACCTTGTACATTGCCGGCATCCCTTTGGGACAGATCAAACCCAGTGGCAGAGCTCCCTGCTTCCAAGAATCGGTCTACCCTGAGACACAGCGAGTCCCCAGGGTAACAGGCCCTCTGCGGGCACTGCCAGCCAATGAGATTCTGTTTACATCACATGCGCAGGACTGTGGTATTTCAGGCGCCATCTGGAAAGGTTCGATGTAATGCAGAGAGCACATGGCATAGAATTCCTGCCACAACCCACAGGCCTTTCCGAAGCCCAGGTGGAGCTCAGTGTAAAGAAAGACGCGTCTGAGGTCGCTATTTGTTCTCCAGTTGGATTGGCCTTCACCTTTTGGCCAGCAAGTGTACAAGATTCTGAAAAACTGGAGAGCGAAAAATGGTGACAATTCCATTTGTTGACTTAACGCTTTCTGTGACTTGGGGAGAAGCTGCTATTTCAAGCCTGCTTGGTGGGACATCTTACACCACCTCGTAGAGACAGAAGCATCCTCAGGCTCAGCCCAGCTCCAGCTCCACCACAGATCTAAGGGGGTCCCGGGGGAGGTGCCATCTTTGCTCAGCAGAGAAAAGAGTGGACCAGGTTCAGATTACCAAGGCGGGAGGGAATGAGAGGTGGGGAACAGTGTGGGTGAGAGCACGGTGGTGGGGACATCTGGGGTGGTGTTGGGAAGGGAAGCTCCTGGCCAAGTCTGAGCAGAGGCTTGTTCAAGGACGGTGGAAGAGTAGGTGGTGTCCTACTACCAAACAAGGGTGTCCATAGTTCAGGGTCTTGAATGCCACACTATTTGCTTCTCAATGCCCAACTGATAGATGATTTCTACAGCAAAAATGGGAGGAAGTCTCCACTTTCCTATAAGCTTCTATAGGATCCCTTTAAATGGTGCCATTCTATCCCCCACCCCCTACCCTGACACCTTGCACTTGCAGAAATTCATTTTACAAAATACTGTTAACATGTAGCTTTAGTAGGGTTGCCAGATAAGACACAGGACACCCCAGGGAATTCCCTGGTGGTCAAGTGGTTAGGACTGGACGCTTTCACTGCCAAGGGCCTGGGTTCAGTCCCTGGTCAGGGAAATAAGATCCCAAAAGCTGCATGGTGTGACAAAAAAAAAAAAAAAAAAAAAGAAAACACAACACAGAACACCCCAGTGAAATTTTAATTTCAGATGGAAAATAAACACTCTTTAAAGTGTAAGTATGGTCTGTGCAATGTTTGGGATATACTTATGCTTAAAAAATATGACTCACTATTTATTCTGAAATTCATATTTCACTGGGTGTCCTATTTTTACTTGCTAAATCTGGCAACCCAAACTTTGAGGGATCTGGTTTACTGGATAGAGCTGGTGGTGGAGGTTCTCGAGGCTGGAGGCCGCCCCAAGAAAACCAGGGGAGGCTGGAAAGGGGAGGCCAGCGGGATGGTGGGCATGGCTCACCAACCAAGTTTCCGTCTCCCTCAGTCTCACAGGGGTGGACAAAGAGCCCACTCCGAGCCCGAGGAGAAGCCGCTGCCACAGCCTGCTGGGGAGCAGAAGCCAGAAGACCCTCAGGTCTCCAGGGAGCAGGGCACAGAGGTGACTGGACCTCCCAAGGCAGAGGGCAGGGGTGGCAGGAGGGCTAGAGAAATTCTCCTCCTGCCTGGATGGAGATCTGAGCACCCAGCCATTGCGCTCCACCGTCTTGCTGTTGGGGTGGGAGGACCCCGGTTCTTGGGCTGCCAGCCTCATGCCACTTCAGTCACCAGGGCACCCTCTCTGCCAAAGCCACCTTCTTCAGATTCTTCAGAGCAGAAGCCGGGCCCACAACAGGAAGCCACCGTCACGTTCCTGTTTAAGCTCCTGAGCACAACAGAGCCCACCAAAGGCCCTGCAGAGTGAGGCCATGTGAACGTGTGTGAGGCTGCGGGGGGGAGGCGGGCACAGTGTACTGCTCCCTCGCCATCAGCATTCAGACCTGGGCCAGGACTCAGCCCGGGGCGGGGTTCAGGGGGTGTGGCCCAGACAGGACTGAAGAAGCCTGGGCCTCGGGCTTGGTTCCCCTCTCTGCCCACCCCACCCTCCCCAGCCTCCAGATTCTGGTCCAACTCTCATTATGCACCCACCCAGGGATTCGGAGATCCAGGAGTGCCAGTTCCTGGATAAGGAAGACTGGGGCCCCCAGCGGACCTCCAAGGAAATGAGCTGTTTGCAGAATGTTTGCATGAGGTGAGCTGGGAAGAGGCAGGTGGGGACAGGAGGGTGACAGGGCCTTCCCCGATGGAGGTCAGGGCCTGGAGCTTGACGGCTGTGGGTTGGCACCTTCACCTGGCCCTCTTCCTTCGCTTGCCTTCTCTCTGTTCTGCTCTGGGTGACCCCCTTGCTGGCCAATAGGTCCCTTCCCTCCCAAGCATCAGTGTTCTTGTATGTGAGCAGGGCCTGCCCCATGGGAGTGGGGGCCACAGCTCTTTCTGGTCAACGTGCCTACATGCCTGGTTAGTGGGCAGTCTATGAAGCTACCTGTAAGGGACAGCCATCTCTCTTTTTTGTTTTAATAGGTATTGGTTGGGTTTTTTTAAAATTAATTAATTAATTAATTAATATATTTATTTATTTATGACTGTGTTGGGTCTTCGTTGCTGAACGCGGGCTTTCTCTAGTTGTGGCGAGCAGGGGCTACTCTTTGTTGCAGAGCACAGGCTCTAGGCAAGTGGGCTTCAGTAGTTGCAGCACGCGGGCTCAGTAGTTGTGGCTCGTGGGCTCTAGAGCGCAGGCTCAGTAGTTGTGGCGCACGGGCTTAGTTGCTCCACAGCATGTGGGATCTTCCCGGACCAGGGATGGAACCTGTGTCCCCTGCATTGGCAGGCGGGTTCTTAACCACTGGACCACCAGGGAAGTCCCAGGACCGCCATCTTTAATTATCCAAGGACTTGAGGGGTAGTTTTGTCTGTGGAGAAGGAGGCTGTGGAGGGGTCTGTTCTCTGGATGTCTGGCTCTGGAGCTTAGGTCTGCAGAGTCCCATGGCCGCTTGCCTGTCAGTGGCAATGCCAGGGTCCAATCTTCACCTGGAGACAGAGGTCCTGGGGTGTGGGGAGTGTGACAGTCCTTTCCCCAGGGCTGCATGTGGCTCCCAGAGCCACGGATCTGAGTGGTCAGCGCTTTTATTCATACACAGCTGGCCTGCGCCCTCAGGCAGGGCTAGTTCCACACAGAGCCCTGCCACTGCCCCCACTGCTGCTCAGAGGGATGGGCAGCTAGCCCGAGGCTGCCTTAGAGGATTTCCAGCCTAGCATATGCGATGAAGCAGCCTGGTTTTCCCTTGCTAAAGAGGAAAAGCACAATTCGTCTTTGTCTGGGTCCCCTGCTGCAAGTCACATGGGGAGAACAATTCCCTCCCTTCCTGTAGCTTTGCCAGAGTGAGACGCGGCTCCTGGTGAAACCCTGGGCTCCTGGCTGTGCCAGGCCACGCAGCTCATGCAAGAGCTGTGTTTTGTGGGTGTGGGGCACTGCCTAGGACAAGAGTCTGGGGCTTGACGGGGGTCTCGCTTTCAACCCTAGGCTTCGGGAGTCTCTGAGCACTATCCAAGCAGACAACGTGGCGCTGGGGGAGAAGCTGCAAGACCTGGTTAGACCTCAGCCCAGGACCCCCTTCCTTTGCTGTGCCTCCTCCCTGCCTCCCAGCCCAGCTCCCGTGCAGGCACGTGGCAGGCAGTCCTGCCTGGCGTCAGCTACCCACCTCTGGCCCCTGCAACCCTTTGTTCCAGCCCAACTCCTTGTATGAGAGCCTGAAGGAGGAAGCAAAGGCCATCCTGAAGGGAGAGAAGGCCATCCTGGAGGAAGGGAAGGCCATCCAGGAGGGAGCCCAGGCCGCCCAAGACGGAGCGCTGTTCCAGGTACCCGGGCCTCCACTCACTCGTGGGTGGGGAGAGAGGACACATCTGCCTAGCATTGCTCACCTGGCTCCCCTTGCCTGCAGCAAGCCGGCTCCCAGAAGGCAGAACTGGTCATCCTGCGGCCTGACACTGCCCGTGACAATGGAAACCAATGTCAGCCCTAACCAGTCCCAAGGCTGGAGATAGGACATCTTGGGAAGCCATTCTGGCCGCTCCTCTCCAAGTCCCAGCAGTAAACGTTTCCGCAGCTGATCCATGGCTCCCCTGCCTGTCTTTGGGCCCTAAGCTGTCGCCCACCACCTCCCTCGGCCCTGAGCTGCCCCCACCCCCAGGAGGCTCCAGGTCTGGCTCTTATCAGCCTCAAGATCAATGCCCCTGTGATAAGCCCTGGGGTGGGACTGGAAGGGGGCCACACCCTCTCCTGAGGAGGACTGGAAGCCCCAGGTCTAACTCCAAAGGGCAGAAGACTAGGGAGGGGTGGGAAGAGCCACTTCCCACACTATGGCCTTGGATAAGTCTCTTCCTCTTTGTCACTCAAATCATGGGGGAGACGGTAGTGAGAGCTTCCCAAGGGCCCAACATGCAACATGCTTCAGGCCTGGAGGTGCTTCTGGAATTTGAATTCCCACTCCCACCTTCACCCAGGGCCTCCTGGGGCCTCCCTTGAGACCTGCTTCCCTTCACCAATGGGGCTCTCCCTGTCCTGGGTCATAGGTCCCACCCCCACCCCATCCATAGGCCTGAGTGTCCAGCTGTGGTCACTGTGCCCTGGCCATTGACAGGCCCTCAAGGCTTGCGCCCATCAGCCTTGCTGCCCTCAGACTCTGTCCAGCCCCAGGGAGGCTTTCTAAGCATCCCCTGATTACTGATGTAACGAGAGAGACAGAGAGACAGAGAGACAGAGACACACAGAGAATGTATAGGTAGAATATTCAAAAACTTAGAAATAATTCCCATACAACTAGACAAGGAATGTGCTTTAGATTTTTTTTTAACTCCCTAATGAGGGAGATGACAGAGCCAGCAAGATGACAAAGCCACTTTAAAGGAGGATACAAGAAAGTGGCGCACACACACACACACACACACACATACACATATATACACATATATATATGTGTGTATGTATATATATATATATATATATATATATATACACACATATATATATTCAAGGGGGAAAAAGGGAAGGAATCCTGAAATAAGATTGCTAAATCAGATACAAAATCAGTCAACATGCTATAGGGCAATTTTTTGCAAAGTCCCATCAACCCTAAGGGTGGTATTATTTACTGGGCAGAATCCTCTAATATGACACAGAAAGAACTGTGACCATCTTTCAGCCCTATACCCACTACAAGGGGGACACTAGCCAATAGGATGGAAATCCAGGCTTGTGGCCCCTTGCCAGACCTGGTTTGACTTATAACAGACCCGTGGGACCTTGCCCAGGCCAAAAGCTGATGACACACTTGATTAGTGAAGGTTTGATTTGGTCACAGCTTTAGGCTGAGCTGAGCTCTCCTCCTCTCCCAAGACCCTACCCTCCCCTGGATGGCTCCAGGGCTCCCAGGCATCTCCCTGATTGGTTCTTGACCAGTGGCCTAGCCAACCAGTGACCCAGCTGTATAGCCATCTTGCTATTTTTCTGAAGGGAATCATCTGATACTGAGATTGAGGGGGATAGCTGGACCAACAGCTAAATGATTAAATCAATGTAAGCACTTAAGGGCTTCTATCACCGAGATACAGTCATCAGCATTGTCCCATTTGATAGGTGGCAGGTTTTTTAAAATTTATTTTATTGAAGTATAGTTGTTTTACAATGCTATGTTAATTTCTATACAGCAAAGTGATTCAGTTATACATATATATATTCTTTTTCATACTCTTTTCCATATGGTTTATTACAGGAGATATATATATATATATATTTTCTCTAGACTGCCTCTTTTATAAATATTGGATTAGGGCAGGTGAGAATCGTAAATATTTAAAAAATAAAGTAGAAGCCAGAGAAATGTTAAAGCTGCCACCATGTAGCACCAGCGGCCAATTCTTGCACTTTTCTTCCCTGTCTCAGTAATACCCTCTACAGAAGACATACATAATTGGAACAGCTCTGTCTTCCCTATGAAGTCTCTGCTGGCACCAGGTTATAACCTGGACAGTGGGGAGTGTCTGCCTTAGGCTGGTTTTATCACAGGATATTGAATATAGTTCTTGTGCTATAGAGCAGGACGTTGTTGTTTATCCATTCTATATACTCCCAATCCATCCCCTCTCCACCTGCCCCCCCACCCTTGGCAAGATAGGCGGCAGTTTTGATAAGCAAAGGAACTTACATACAAGGCTTGTCTTGGGCTCCAAAAGACGAGTAGATCCCTGCGTCCGCCTGCCAGAATCCCAAAAATTTATATAGAGGCTTTAACTGGGATTGGTCAGGTATTCAGTCCAGATGGTCTCAACACCACCTTACTCTCTCAAGGCTGCATCCTTAAAACAGCTCCTAGTGTGGGAACTGTGGGGCAGAGCGGACATTCTGAAGACAGGGGATGGGCGAGGAGCCCCCAGTTGCCCTGGTCCAGCTCACGGGTCAACTGGCGGTCATGTCCTCTCAATGACCTCCTCCAACAGTCTATAATTAATATACTTCATGTAAATTCATATGAGTTGAATCTTCATATAAATGGAATTTTACAATATATTATCTTTTGTGTCGGGCTTCATTTGCTCATCTTTACGTTTGTGAGATTCATCCATGTTGCTACAGGTGAGAGTATGTAAATGTAGTTTGTTCTTTTATTGCTGTATAAATAATCCACAATTTTTTTTTTTTTAAAAAGAGTTTTTTCTGAAAGCCTCCAGCATCTCAGCCTGGGAAAGCAAGCACATGTGGCGACATCCATGCTGCTTGGCTGCAGGAAATGGAGATGGTTACAGAGCCCCCTCCCCAGTTATGTCTAAACCACAGAAGTGCTGACAGATGTCCCAAATGCATCCTGGCCACAGCCCAGCAGCCCAGGGCCCCGGCATTGCCCCGAGCTCAGTCCTTACAACCACTCCTGTTGATGCCACGTCCCTGCAATTCTGCAGCCCAGTCAGGAAGCCCTTCTCAAGGGGAAGTCCCAAGGCAAAGCTGTGTGGGCCCCAGGGCATTACCAGGTATTTTAATTCACACACAGACACACATTTCCCCCAGAACTACTAGTCAAAGCAGGCTACTGGGTTCGTCACAAGCTGTGCCCAGATCTTCCAGCCTCTATGCCATCAAGGCGCTGGGGCCAGGTTGGCAAATCAGCCTCTTGTGTCCGCATGGTCCCATCTCTCTTCTGAAGCCAACCTCCAGTGGATCTACCCAAACCTCCGACTGGCTTCGGAGGCCCAGTGGAAGTGGGTTGGGGTACCTCTAGAGGCTCCCAGCAGGCTCCCCACCCAGCCTAAATGTCCTGCTATTCCTGCCCAAGAAGGTGGCCCCTATCCTGCACCTGGCAGCGTCGCCCTCCATCCAGGGGAATCATCCTTCAGAAAGATCCTGCGCTAGAGGTCTGTTAAATCCCACAGCCCCTGTGCTATGCAGGCTCCTACCCATGGCTGGCTCAGCAATCCTGTTAAGGCTTGTTCTGATGGGGTCTGTTTCCCAGGAGTTCTGTGCCCACCTTTTGTATCCCTTGTGGTTGCCCTGGACACACCTTAAATATCAGACAGCTGTACGAATGCCCAGGGTGGAGGAACTGAGCTCATTTGGGTCAGTTTTTCATCCATTCGACAAGTATTTGTTGAGTGCCTCCTACGTGCCAGGCACTGCTCTTGGTTCTGGAGATTCAGCGATGAATAAAACAGAGATCCAGGCCCCAGTAGAACTTACCTTCTAGGAGGGGAGATAAGAAATAATTAATGTCAGATAGTGATAGATGCAATGGAGAAAAATGAAGCTGGAGACGGAGAGGAAGCCTGAGGGAGGAGAAGGAACACAATTTAGAGAAAGTGGCACTCGTGCAGAAGTGACATTTGAGCAGAGATGTGGAGGACCTGAAGGAGGGGCCACAGTGGAATTTACAGTCAGGAGATCGCCTGGGAAATGGGTGTAGCTAGAGAAGCGATCCAAGGACGCTTGATCAGCTGTGACCAGCGCTGCTGCCGGGTCAAGTAAGAAGAGAAGACAGGACTGACCACTGGATCCAGCAACATGGAGCAAAGTGGATGTTTTCAAGAGTAATTTTGGTGGAGTAAAGCCTGAATGGAGTGGCCTCTAGAAAGAACGGGAGGGCTTACCTGGTGGCACAGTGGTTAAGAATCCGCCTGCCAATGCAGGGGACACGGGTTCAAGCCCTGGTCTGGGAAGCTCCCACACGCCGCGGAGCAACAAAGCCCGTGTGCCACAACTACTGAGCCTGCACTCTAGAGCCCACGAGCCACAGCTACTGAAGCCCGTGCGCCTAGAGCCCGTGCTCTGCAACAATAGAAGCCACTGCAGTGAGGAGCCTGTGCACCACAACAAAGAATAGCCCCCGCTCGCCACAACTAGAGAAAGCCCACGCGCAGCAATGAAGACCCAACGCAGCCAAAAATAAATACATTAAAAAAAAAAAAAAAAGAACAGGAGGAGAGGATCTGGAGACCAGCATGGTCCACTCTTCTGAGGAGTTTTATCATAAAAGGGGACAGAAAAATGGGACGGTTACTAAAGAAGCAAGTGGAACTGAGAGATTTTTTAAAAAGATAGTGTTAAACACCATAAACAGGGGCTTTAGGTGGATGGAAGTGATCCATTAAAGGCAGGGAGACTTGTGGGGCCACGTCCTTGAGCAGCGAGGGGGTGGGCTCTGCACAGGGGAGAAGCTGCCTTGGACAGGGGTGTGGATCACACATCACGGTGATGTTCCCTCTGATTCTCTCAGTGAGGTAGGAAGCACGGTCATCAGCTGAGCGTGAGGGTGGAGGAGAATGTGTTGGAGGCTTGAGAAGAGAGGAGGGGATGTGCAACCGCCATCTAGGAGTGAGGGTGGGAGCGTGGACCAGGGAAGGACGGTAGGACTGCCGGGCCGTACTGAGGGCCTGTTCGAGGTCTAGGATCCTAAACTTAAAGCGAGATGAGTGAGGTCATCTGACTCCACAGGCATATTCAGGGTCAAGGGTGCAGGTTCAGAGTAGGTGGAGGGGCAGATGTAACCAGGTCGGGGGTTTTCCAGTGAATGCAACCAAAACAGAGAGGATCAAGGGGGTGGAGAGGGTTTGCAAGGGACTGAGGCTGGGCCAGGAGGGAGGATAGCACACGTGGGAGGTGAGGGAGAGTGGAAAGGAGTTAGCACCGATGGACTGGCTGTCCTGGAGGGATAGAAGAACTCTCCAAGTCCGAGTGATGGAGGGAGCGAGGTGGGAAGATAAAAAGGAAATCAAATGCATTAGCTCCTTGAAGGGATTTCCGTCAACACTCACAGTCCAAAATGTTCAGGGAAAGGCCATACTATCTTCCCAGCCAAGAAGGGGAAAAAAGATTGATCGAGTCATTGTCTGGTGCCTACGGCAGCATAGCCATCAGCTGATTCCAACAGCCTGAGCCGGAGTTCTCCAGTGTCACCCACTCATGTCACACGCTCTTGTCCAGATGGCATGTCTGTGGCTTCACATGCTCCTTCCAGGAGAGGGTGGGGCCGGACCATGGAGATGCTGCCCCATGGAGTCATCACCACGTCTGTTCCTCAGCTTATCAGCAGACCTTGGTGTCTGGCTGGCTGCCTGGTGGTGGCTGTCCTCCTGTGCCCTCACAAGGAATGTGTGTGCTCCCCACACTGATGGCCTTCTGATAAGATTATATCCTGGGTGCTGATAATCAGCTCTCCAGGGACTGTGGCTTTCTGGTGCACCTTCCTGAAGTCCCTGATCACACTATACCCTACCCCATGTCCCGCCACGCTAACACGCTAACCCTCCCAACCAGCACAAGGGAAAGTGGGTACGGTGGTGCAGATGAATGGTGCTGTAAGCAGTAGGAAGGGGGCTGCTCTGAGAGGGTGTTGTGAAATCACACACACACACACACACACGTGCACACACAAAGTCTACCATACCCAGCCCCCCCAGATTTCCAGGAATCTTTGGGCCAATGAATGGGTTGCAGCCTGGGGACATCCCTGGTGGTCCAGTGGTTAAGAATCCGCTTTCCAGTGCAGGGGATGTGGGTTCTATCCCTGGTTGGGGAACTAAGAGCCCACATTCTGAGGGGGAACTAAGCCCGCATGCCGCAACTACTGAGCCCGCGAACTCTGGAGCCCACGCGCCACAACTAGAGAGCCCACGTGCCGCAACTGGAGAAGCCCATGCATCGCAACTAGGACCCAGTGTACCCAAATAAATAAATATTTAAACAACAAACAAACAAAAAAACCAATGGGTTGCAGCCTGGCTGGGCAGAATCCCAAGGCAGGATAGGCCATGGCAGGTGGAAGGAGTCACACTTGAGTCGCAGGGACCTTCCCAGCCCTGCCTGGCTGTCTATGAGGTCGGAAAGAGGCTCATACCGAGTACTTGGTGGCTCCCTCTCCCTCTCAGCCTTTATACATGCCAGGCCATCTGTAAGGATGGCCTGCCCCTTGCCTTCTCTGCATGCTGAATGCCTTCTCATCCTTGGAAGATTCCCCTCAAGTGTTCCCTTCTGGACAGAATTTGTCATTCTCTCCACTGGGGGCATGTTGGTCCTCCCTCTATAGGGGCGCTTACCACATGGTTGAACCCAAAGCCTATCTGACTCCCCTGCTAGACTTGAGTTCCTGGGCACCTTGGCTTCCCCAGGGCCTGGCATGGATGTGGCATAGGGTTGAAAAAATGAAAGATGCTTGCAGGTATGAGTGAAGGAGTGAATAAATGAATGGATGGATGAATGAATGGATGGATGGATTCCTGGTAGGGTCAGGGGATGGAGATCAGCTTGTCAGGAAAGTGTGCTTCTCCGGCTCTGTCCTCTAGAACAGTCTTCCTTTCTTTTTTTCTTTAATTTAATTTACTTTTTGGCTGCGTTGTGTCTTTGTGGCTGCATGCTGGCTTTCTCTAGTTGCAGCGAGTGGTGGCTACTCTTCGTTGCGGTGCGCGGGCTTCTCATTGCGGTGGCTTCTCCTGTTGCAGAGCACGGGCTCTAGGCACACGGGCTTCAGTAGTGGGGGTTCGCAAGCTTAGTTGCTCTGCAGCATGTGGCACCTTCCTGCACCAGGGCTCGAACCCGTGTCCCCTGCGTTGGCAGGCAGACTCTTAACTACTGCGCCACCAGGGAAGTCCCCAGTCTCTTTTTCTAAGAGTCCCACTTTCTCCCATAAACTGGGACCCCTGCAGGATAGTGACAGAGAATTCTTCTGAGTCCCTCTTCTTCCCTTAGCTCTAGGCTTAGCATTTTAAGGGGTCAGAGACAGAGGCAGGAGTGGCTAAAATGTACTGAGTTCCTACTATGGGCCCAACACCACGCTAGACATTTTTACAGATGTGGCCTTGTTTAATGAAAACAGCACCACAGTTTTGTGAAATAGGTTCTATTATCCCATTTTACAGCTAAGAAAACAGGCTCAGAGAAGCTAAGTGAATTGCCTAAGGTCACACAACTTAAGTCTAGCAAAGGATGGGATTTGAACTTAAAACCCAGTCAAGTAGCCAGGGCTGGATGTGCTGGAGATGGAATGACACCAAGGAAACAGAGGCAGGGATGGTGGGCAGCAGGCCCAGCCCGCTCTGGAGACAGGGGCTGAGCTCTAGTCCTACCCTGGCCTCTCCTATTGGAAGAACGTGGGTGAAACTTTGTCCCTCTCCAAGCCTCAGCGTCCACGTGTGGATTTGATGCCCCTTGGAGGTCTCTTCCAAGTGAATGTTGCAGAAATCGAGCTGGATGTGAAGAGCTCCTGGCCCTTCCTGCAAGACACACCCTTACTTTCCCTGCCAGCTAGTGGCCAAAGGGCAGGGCCACCTATTAGGTAATGGTTAACTGGACCCGACACCCCATCTATAAGGAGCCATACCAGCTGGCCAAGACTCCACAGGATGCAGTGCGTGAAGGTGCTTGGAAGTGTGCTGGGGGCCGCTGCCCTCTTGGGGCTGGGGATCATCCTGGGCCACTTTGTCATCCCCAAGGGGACTGACCTGCCAGCCCCCAGTACCTCAGCCTCCCAGGACCTGGACCTGGAGATCCTTGAGGCTGTCATGGGACAGCTCGATGCCAACAGGATCCGGGAGAACCTTAGGTGAGAGGCCTGCCCATGTGCCCCTCCTGTTTGCCAGAGGCTCCTCCCTGACCCTGGGCCCACCCTGCAGAGAACTCTCCAAGGAGCCGCACCTGGCCACCAGCCCCCGGGATGAAGCGCTGGTGCAGCTGCTACTGCGGCGCTGGCAGGACCCGGAGTCGGGCCTGGACTCAGCCGGGACCTCTGAGTACGAAGTGCTGCTGTCCTTCCCCAGCCAGGAGCAGCCCAACCGTGTGGATGTTGGTGAGGTCCTGCTCTGGCCTGGGGAGGCCGGTGGGCCAGGGGAGCTGCCGGGCCCAGCCCGGACACTGCCCTCTCTCCACAGTGGGTCCTGCTGGGGACACCCTCTTCTCCTCCCAACGAAGTGAAGAGAACCTGACTGGGGAGCAGGGGGACCCCAATGTCGTGCCACCATATGCTGCCTATGCTCCCCCCGGAACCCCACAGGTGGGCCTGGGACATCCCCTCCCCACTGCCATGGCCCAGCTCCCACTGGCTTCTACCCCAGCTGCTCCCATCCTGACCCACAGGCAGTTGAAGAAAAGTGCCTCAACTGGGGCTCAGCCCCACCCAGAATTTACTTGCTTCCACACTCCACTACGACTCCTTTTGCCCATCACTTAGTCATTCAACAAACACTAATGGGCCCGGCTCAAAGCCAGGCCTGATACAGGTTACCTGGACACAGAGCAAACCAGATGTGACTTTGTCTTGGGGAGCTTATAAGCTCTAGGCGAGGTTGGGGGACAGAATCTAAATCCTTCATCCTGCCACTCAGCCTTTCCCCTTCTTTCCTGGGCCTGGCTCTAAGGGTCACCTTCTCTGGGGAACAGGGCCTCCTCATCTATGCCAACCGGGGCTCGGAAGAAGACTTCATGGAGCTATACCATCAGGGCATCAAACTCCAAGATAGCATCGTCCTGACCCACTATGGGGGTGTAGGGCGCGGGGCTAAGGTAAGCAGCAGGCCCCAGTGCAAGGGGCTGGGTGGGGAGGGGGGCTGGCAGTGGACGGGAGGATGTGCGGGGAAGGGGATACAGCAGGGCTGAGGGGTAGGCCAAGCCCTGGGCTCGGGGCAGGAGAGGGTGAAGGACTCCTTCCACCCACCAATGGCCTGCTTTGGCACTCTGCCCAGCCAGGCTCTAGCCCATTGATTGGCCCAAAGAACACTTAGGTGCTGTGTGACCTTGGATATCTCCCCTAACCTCCCTGAGCCTTGGGAAATAAAGGAATTGGGCACATTTTTCAGCTTTGGTATATTCTGGAAGTCTAAGTCCTCCTGTGACGTAGTTCTTCTGAACATTCGACTTAAATCCCTCATGTTGTCCCCTCCTCCACAACTTGCTTCTTTTCAACACAAATTTTTTTTTTTTCCCCCCGGTACACGGGCCTCTCACTGCTGTGGCCCGTCCCGTTGCGGAGCACAGGCTCCGGATGCGCAGGCTCAGCAGCCATGGCTCACGGGCCCAGCCGCTCCGCGGCATGTGGGATCTTCCCGGCCCGGGGCATGAACCCATGTCCCCTGCATCGCAGGCGGACTCTCAACCACTGCGCCACCAGGGAAGCCCTCAACACAAAATTTTGACTGAGGGTTATATGTCTGTGTTTTCTTAAATGTTTACTTACTAATTTATTTTAAATATAAAAAGGTATAGAGTGGGAGCAGGGACTAGGGAGTTAGTCTTTAGTGGGTCCAGAGTTTCAAATCCGCAAAATGAAGAGAGTTCTGGAGGTGAATGGAGATGATGGTAGCACAATAATAGGAATATACTTCATGCCTCTGAACTGTACGCTTGAAAATGGTTAAGACAGTAAATTTCATGTTATGTGTACTTTATCACAATTTAAAAAGAAGTAAAATAAATAAATAAATAAATAAATAAAAGAAGTGCCCATGATAAGAGCTGGGGGTAAAAAAATGGAAAGAAAAGAGAAGAAAAGAACGGCGAACAGGCGTGGTGGAATTATACAGATTATGAAACTTCCAGTTTAAAAAAAAAGTATAGAGTGAAAAAGTTTTCTCATAATGCCATCCTCCAAAAAGGTAGCTTGTTTGTTTATTTATGGGATATGTATCCAGAGTTTCTTTGGGAAGAAGAACATATGAAGATATATTCTTACTTCCTTCTCCTTTTATATAAAAGTAGCATACAAATACTGTTCTGAGCTATGCTTTTTTCACCTTAATACATCCTGGAGATCATTCTCAATTGGTACATAAACTCTGTCCTTGATCTTTTTTTTTTTTGTTTTTAATGTACTGTTTTGTTTTTACTGTCCTAAAATGTATGTAGCATATATTTTACCAGTTTACCAGGTTAACCATTTTTAAAATGTACAATGCAATGGCATTAAGGATCTTCACAATATTGTGCAACCGTCATTACTATCCATTTCCAGAATGCTTTCATGGTTCCAGATGAGACTCTGTATCCATCAAACACTAACTCCCTCATTCTCCCTCTGCAGCCCCTGGTAACCTCTATTTGACTTTCTGTCTCTATGAATTTGCCTCATCTAGGTACCTCACATAAGAGGAATCATGTGATATTTGTCCTTTTGTGTCTGGATTATTTCACTTAGCGTAATGTTTTCAAAGTTCATTGATGTATCAGAACTTCACTCCTTTTTAAGACTGAGTAATATTCCTTTGCATGTTATATACTAGGTTTTCCTTATCCATTCATCAGTGATGGACAGTTGGGTTGTTTCCACCTTTTGGCTACTATGAACAGTGCTTATATGAACATGGGTTTAGGAGCACATCCTCCTTCTTTTATACAGCTGCATTGTACTCCACTGTAGGGCACCTCCGTTTATTTAAGGACCCCATTGATGAGCCATTGCCTAGGCTCAACAGTCTTTTGCTGTCTCAAGCAGCACTGCAACAAATGACTTGTGTAAGTATCATCTTGCCAGTGGGAAGACAGATCTGTCCTGGCTTCCACAGTGAGGCAGGGAGGAAGAGGAACAAGATGTGCCCCCCTATTGCTCCTCCCCTAAACACAGCCTCCTCTGCCTTCTGCAGGCTGTGAATGCTGCCAAGTATGGGGTGGCTGGGATGCTGGTGTACACGGACCCTGGAGATATCAACGACGGGAAAAGCTTGCCGAACGAGACCTTCCCGCACTCCTGGGGCCTTCCTCCCTCGGGGGTGGAATGAGGCTCCTACTTTGAGTATTTTGGGGACCCCCTGACTCCTTACCTTCCAGCCAACCCCTCCTCCTTCCGCCTGGACTCTGACAATGCCTTTGGATTTCCCCCAATTCCTACTCAGCCCATTGGCTTCAAGGATGCAGAAGTCCTTCTCTGGTGAGCTTTTGCCCTGGAGTCTCCTTCCCACTCTCCAGTGGCCCCCAAACTTCAACCCCCGCACCCATATTTGCTCTGATGGGCCTCCCCCTCCTCCCCAGCAACCTGCAGGGAACCTCAGCCCCGGCTGCCTGGCAGGGAGCCCTGGGCTGTGACTACAAGCTGGGGCCCGGCTTCCGTTCTGATGGTATCTTCCCAGCAGGCAGGTGAGATGGGGCCCCCTCCTCCCCCAGCGGTCCCCTTCTCTTCCCTTGTTATGCTTCCTTGACCCTGGTTTCCTCAGTGCTCACTTCAAGTCCTGGCCTTTCCCTTTCTCCTGTCTCCCAACCCCTCCCTGATTCCAGAATATCTGTCTTGCCTTTGGGGAAGCCTGTGAAACAGCTGCGTGCCTCACAAGGCCCTGTGGGGTCCCCCCCACCTCATCTTGGACCTCCATTCTCCAGCCGCCCCCTCTCTTGAACACACCCAGCTCCTTCCCACATCAGGGCCTCTGCACTTGCTGTTCCTGCTGATGGGAACATCCTTCCCCACGCTCTGGCGTTCCTGGCCTGCACTAACCTCCCCACCTGCCACCAGGTACCTTGTCAGTGTCCTCCCAAGCCCCTTCACTGCCTACAGTTGTTCACTTCCTTGGGGTCTGCCTCCCTCAGGAGAGGGAGGCCCCACGAGGGTGGGGTCCATGTCTGTCTCAGTCATCGCCCGGAGCCTGGCACACTGCCGGCATACACTAGGTATCCAATAAGTGAGTGAGTACGAAGGAGAATTGGAATCAGAAGAGCTGGGCTCTAGCCTCGCTGTCTCTCCCGGTATTTCCGGGCAAGTGACTTTGCCAGGTGCCTTTCCTGCTCTGGGCCTCAGTTTCTCCTACTTTGATGGAGGGGAAGACTCCTAACACCCCTATGCTCCCCCAGCCAGGTGAACATGAGTGTCTACAACCGCCTGGAGCTGCGGAACTCCTCCAACGTCCTGGGGATCATCCGTGGGGCCGTGGAGCCTGGTGAGCGCCGCCTCACTGCTCCCTGCGCCCCCAGGACCCGGCCCTGCTCTGAGCGCCCCTGACCACGCCCCCTCTGCCCAGCCTGGCTGCCCCGCCCACCCTCGCTCCTCCTCTTGGGTGTCTGACTCTGCTCCTCCCGCCAGACCGCTATGTGCTGTATGGAAACCACCGGGACAGCTGGGTTCACGGGCCGTGGACCCCAGCAGTGGCACTGCTGTCCTCCTGGAGCTCTCCCGCGTTCTGGGGACTCTGCTGAAGAAGGGTGAGTGGATCCTGCTCCCCTGGTCCAGGGACTCTCTCCCCAGGAGGTCTCCTCCAGCCCAGTTCTCCCTGAGATTTTGGGCGTCCTGTCCCCCCTCCTCTCTCTCATTCTCCAGTGCCCACTTGGGCGAAGCTTGAGGGCCCTGGGGGCAGACATGCATGGACACCAGCCCTGGTCTCGCTCGAGTAGCCCAGTGTGGTACAGGGAACTTGTGCAATACCTTCTGAGGGTTTCCTGGGCCTCTCCAATGAAGCGAGGCCAGATGTGGCCTCGAGCGAGGCAGTGCCCAGGCTCTGCCCTCAGGGAGTCTCAGCCCAGTTGAGGCAGGGGTGATGGACAATCATCAACTCAACAAATATGTCCCCCATGACTACTATGTGCCAGGCCAGTTCTAGGCACTGGACATCCCCCAGTGAACACCAGAGTTCATGCTGTAATGACAACTGTGAAACGTGCTATAAGGAAAAATATCTACCAGGCTTTCCAGATGCAAGCCAGAGCTCAGGGAGGCGGCAGTTCTGGGAGCGGTAGGGGTGGAGATCCAGGTGGAGGGCACAGCATGTGGGAAGGAGCAGCTGGACCAGGTGGCAGAGCTGTATATTTCCTAAAAATAAGGACATTTTCTTTCATAACCACAGTGCAATGCTCAGAATCCGGAAATTAACAATTTTGCCAATTGTTCTGAAAACTTTTATTTGTTTTTAAATGGGCAAAGTACTTTATTTTATTTTACTTCTTTGGCTGCATTGGGTCTTCATTGCCGCGCGCGGGCTTTCTCTAGTTGCGACGAGTGGGGGCTACTCTTTGTGGCAGTGTGTGGGCTTCTCATTGCGGTGGCTTCTCTTTGTTGCGGAGCACGGACTCTAGGCACGTGGGCTTCAGTAGTTGTGGCTCACGGGCTCTAGAGCGCAGGCTCCGTAGTTGTGGCGCACGGGCTTAGTTGCTCTGCAGCATGTGGGATCCTCCCAGACCCGGGCTCCAACCCGTGTCCCCTGCACTGGCAGGCGGATTCTTAACCACTGCGCCACCAGGGAAGTCCCTATACTTAAAAATTTGGGTTCAAAACAAAAAGATGAGGAATGATCAAAGGGGACTGAGTTGCATCCAGAGATGGGAGCATAACCAGGAGCCCATAGTGCTGTGGAGGGGGAGGGGGAGTCTGAAGGCGGTGAGGGGGCAAGCAAGGACCTCGGAGGCTTCCGGGAGGTGGCTGAGGCCTGTGGCAAGAACAGCAAGGGCACAGAGACTCGAGATGGAAGCCAGGCTTCAGGAGGCTATGAGAAGCAATGTGGGGCATTGGTTAAACCCCTGGACTCTGGAGCCAGGCCTTGGATTTGAACCCTGGCTCTGCTGCCTGCCAGCTGTGTAATCCTGGCAAGTCATTAAACTTCTCCATGGCTCAGTTTCCTCAGTGGAGACAGTCATAGTCTGTCCCTCACGACGTGTTGTAAGGATTAGCTCAATGTGGGTAACGCTCTAAGGAGAATGTGAATGTATCATCGCCAAGTGAAGACGATTAGGGGAGAGTTTTGCACAGGATGCATGGAGGAGAGAGTTGGGGGACCTCTAATCAGCATAGCCAGAGAGAAGAAGGGGATAGGGCATTCTGGCAGAAGGGACCATCTGCTGGAGGGAGATCAGTGTTGGCGACAATGTTGGGGGGTGTCACAGAAGCAGAGGGGCGCTGGTAAAAGGAGGATGGAGGGCTTCCCTGGTGGCGCAGTGGTTGAGAGTCCGCCTGCCGATTCAGGGGACGCGGGTTCGTGCCCCGGTCCGGGAGGATCCCACGTGCCGCGGAGCGGTTGGGCCCGTGAGCCATGGCCGCTGAGCCAGCGCGTCCGGAGCCTGTGCTCCGCAATGGGAGAGGCCACAGAGGCCCGCGTGCCACAAAAAAAAAAAAAAAAAGAAAGAAAGAAAGAAAAGAAAAGAAAAAAAGAAAGAAAGAAAAAAAAAGGAGGATGGAGCCTCAGGGAAGGCTTGGCCAGGGAGGTGCCAGGACCTACCTCCAGTCGCCTGTGCCCCGCCCGTTCCAGCCCTCCCTCCTCTCCACATCCCCAACCTTCCCCTTAAGCCACCCCAGGATCCGAGGGATCTTGCCCTCCAGCCCTTTATCCCCCTCCCCAGGCACGTGGCGTCCCCGAAGATCAATCGTGTTTGCGAGCTGGGGGGCAGAGGAGTTTGGGCTCATCGGCTCCACAGGATTCACGGAGGTGAGCAAGCCCCGCAGCTCGCCGCTCGAGGGGGCTTCCGGGGCAGGGCAGCGCGGGGCTGACGGACTCCCACCCTCCTGCAGGAGTTCTTCAGCAAGCTGCAGGAGTGCACCGTAGCCTACATCAACGTGGACATCTCGGTGTTTGGTATGAGGGGCGGCTGGGCTTACTCGGGGAGGAGGGAAACGAAAGGGCGGGGCCCGAATAGAGTCTTTCTCGGATCTCCTCACAGCCAATGCCACCCTGAGGGCGCAGGGGACGCCCCCGGTCCAAAGCGTCATCTTCTCTGCAACCAAACAGGTGGAAATGGGAGGGTCTGGGAGCTGGGCTGGGAAGAGGACGGGCGGGGCGGGGCTACACGGGGTAGGCGGAGCTGGAGCTGGTACTTATTAGAAGGGCTGGGGGTGGGACTGAGGCTGCGGGGTGGGCCTTGTAGGACCCGCAGGACTGTGCGTGGGCTGGAAACTCGGGTGGGCAGAGCGGAGGACCAGCCTGGTCGTTGGGCCTGGGGAGGGGCCAGCCCCGAGACTAGATCCCCCTCCGCTCAGATCCCCGCACCAGGCCCCAGCAGTCTCAGCATCTATGACAACTGGATCCGATATTCCAACCGTAGCAGCCCGGTGTACGGCCTGGTCCCCAGGTGAGCCCAGGGCCGGGATGGGGACTCCGGGCTGGTGAGCTGGCCCAGCGCCTTGCAGCCTCACCATCTTCCTTCCCGCAGCCTGGGCACTCTGGGTGCGGGCAGCGACTACGCACCCTTCATTCACTTCCTGGGCATCTCCTCCATGGACATCGCCTACACCTATGACCGGGTAAGCGGACACCCCTCCGTCCCCCAGCCCGGTTCCTTGCTCCACCAGCCCCTCCTCTCCTTCGGGCCGCTCCAGTGCAAACTGAATCCGGCTCCATCACTCAGTAGCTGTGCTTCCTCAGCCAAGTTTCTTTACCTCTCTTGAGCATGTTCACCCTCATCTATGTAATTTTATCAAATTTAAGATACAACTGGGCTTCCCTGGTGGCGCAGTGGTTGGGAGTCCGCCTGCCGATGCAGGGGACACGGGTTCGTGCCCCGGTCCGGGAGGATCCCACATGCCGCGGAGCGGCTGGGCCTGTGCGCCATGGCCGCTGGGCCTGCGTGTCCGGAGCCTGTGCTCCTCAGTGGGAGAGGCCACGACAGTGAGAGGCTGGTGTACCGCAAAAAAAAAAAAAAAAAAAAAAAAAAAAAAAGAGATACAACTGAATATAAGATGCACTGTTATGATATGCACTACTCAGGAGGGAAAAAAGCACTGTCAACTAGTTGCAGGATGACACTGACTGTAAGAAGCATCCTGATTCCAGAGATCTTAAAATGTTTATCTCAGACTAGATTAAATAACAGTATAAACCAGGGGTGGTCTGAGGGTAAAATGAGATAAGGGATGCAGACTGCCCAAACTGTCTCCCTGTTTGATGCTCCAAAAGGCCCTTTCTCCCCTCCATGGCTACACCACTCTTGAGTGGTGGAGTTGGGATTTGAATCCTCTTGTCTGACTGCAAACCCCAGGTTCTCCTCCTTCATGTGAAACGGGAAACTGGCACCTGACCCAGCTTTGCCACTTATTAGCTGTGTGATGTCAGGAAGATTACTTAACCTCTCTGTGCCTGCTTCCACCTCTGTAAAATAGGAATTCTAGAACCTTCCTCACAGGTGTGGTGACAATTGAATTGAAATAATGTCTCTACATTGTACACTTCCTTCCACTTCCCATCCCAAGCTTGTCACCTCTGGGTCTTGTTCCCCCAGAGCAAGACCTCAGCCCGGATCTACCCTACCTACCACACAGCCTTTGACACCTTTGATTATGTGGACAAGTTTGTGGACCCTGGTGAGGACAAGGGCAAGGGGCATCCTGAGGCTGGAGGAGGATGGGCTGAAGACTGAGCCCTGGCCTTGTTGCACTTCCTGCAAGGGTTCAGCAGCCATCAGGCCGTGGCCCAGACCGTGGGCAGTGTGCTTCTCCGGCTCAGTGACAGCCTATTCCTGCCTCTTAATGTCAGTGACTACAGCGATACCCTCCACAGCCTCCTGCAGGCTGCCCAGAAGGACCTTGGTGGCCTGTTGGAGCAGCACAACATCAGCCTGGGTACGGAGCCCCCCCAACACTGAGGCATGGGGAGCTCTGCACCCCCAGGGCTAAGATGCTGGCTGTTCCCCACAGGACCTCTGGTGACCGCAGTGGAGAAGTTTGAGGAGGCAGCCTCGGTGTTGGGCCAACACACATCAGCACTGCAGACGGGCACCCCTGAGTGAGCAAGGGCTGCAAGCAGGTGTCTGGGAGGGCGGCATCCAGGGCAGGATGCAGGCTGGCAGCTGGGCTGCTGGCTGTAGGGTGACCAGAGGGCCCTGTCACCTCCAGCGCCCTGCAGGTGCGGATGCTCAATGACCAGCTGATGCTCTTGGAACGGACTTTCCTGAATTCGCGAGCCTTCCCAGAGGAACGCTACTACAGGTGAGCCTATCCTGAAGCTCTTGGGAGGCGCAGTGAGATGAGGCTGGGCAATGGGCACCCGCCAGAGGGACGAAAATGTCAGTTTTGCTGGCCTTTAGAGAACAACCCAGTCCCTTGAGACAGTTGGGGAGTCAGGCTCAAAGGATGGGAGGCAAATCGGTGAAGGTCACCCTGGGACTAGAACCTACATCTTTTCCCACCACCAGTGGAGAGGGGCTTTTGTGCCTAGCTGTATACAGGAGCTGTTCCAAGCTCAAGCTCCCCTCTCTCCTGGCCCCTGAATGGTCCTGATCCTCCCCCATTTCTCCTGTCAGCCATGTGCTCTGGGCACCCCGCACCGGCTCTGTAGCCACATTCCCGGGCCTGTCCAATGCCTGCTCCAAGGCCATGAACACAGGCCCCGGATCTGCAGCCTGGGCTGAGGTGCAGAGGCAGCTCAGCATCCTGGTGGTGGCCCTGGAGGGCGCAGCAGCCACCCTGAGGCCTGTGGCTGACCTCTGACCCTAGCCCTCATGCTTCAGCTCCCATCCCCACCCTTTATCCTAACCCTCTCCCACTCCAGTTTTCTTTGAGTGCGTCCCCGTCTCTCCTGACGCTAGGAAAGGGCACGACCCCAGGACCCTCTCGAACTTCTGAGGCAACAGCTCAGGGCCCCACCAGTGCGGACACTTGAAGGGAGTGACAAGCCCCAGATGAAACTTTCCCTCTTCCTGGCTCTTGGTTGGCAGAGGGTGAACAGGAGATAGGGATGGTGGGGATGGCAAAACCACCAACTGCTCTCGGTGGTGGGTGGGTGAGGATGGGACGCATAATGGCAACCTTAGATGTCAACTCAGAGACTGCCAGAGCTACTCCTCAGTGACCAGCGGGGAAACTGAGGCCCAGGGTGGATAGGGCATTGCCCAATTTGGGTTCCTCTCCCCCCACGCCCCTAGCATGTCTCAACTCCTCCCTGCCCTCCCCAAATAAATTGAGCCTAGCTGTTGTCCCTGCAAGACAAGTTCCCTTCATTTATTTATTTTTAGACTTATTTTATTTATTTATTTTTGGCTGCGTTGGGTCTTTGTTGCTACACGCAGGCTTTCTCTAGCTGCGGCGAGCGGTGGCTACTCTTCATTGCAGTGTGTGGGCTTCTCGTTGACATGGCTTCTCTGGTTGTGGAGCACGGGCTCTAGGCGCGTGGGCTTCAGTAGTTGTGGCTCGCGGGCTCTAGAGCACAGGCTCAGTAGTTGTGGCGCACGGGATTAGTTGCTCCGCGGCATGTGAGATCTTCCCTGACCACGGCTCAAACCCGTGTCCCCTGTGTTGGCAGGTGGATTCTTAACCACTGCGCCACCAGGGATGCCCAATCAGTTCCTTTTACTGTGTGGGAATCATGAAAAAAAAACCCTGAGCGCTTCAGCCCCAGTCTTGGGGCTCTAGGGGACTGCACAGCCCTCCTCATGCCGCAGACTTGGGTCTGTCCACAGCCTCATCTTCCTCCTCTGCCATGACCACCTCTTCCAGGGTGCGCCCTCCAAGCTTGTTCCCCACCAGTACTTGGCAGGTCCCAGCAGGTGGCAGCCCCTCCTCAGCGTAGCGACCCCTCAGGAACACAACTCTCTCCTGTCCATCTAAGGGCAGTCCATGGGCCTGGCACAGGTCCCGTGCCTCCTTGGGCCCATCCAGGGCCAGCAGGTGGACCATGAAGCTCAGGGGCAAGGTCTGGCCTTTGGGGGTGCTCAGGGCACGAGCGAGGCGGGCCAGGGCTCCCCGGCGGGCACGGCCCACATGGCACTGCACGGCGCAGCTCTGCAGGTAGGGCAGGGTCCGGAGCAGGCGAAACAGGCGTGCAGTGTTGCCTTCGCGGAAGGCAGAGTCGACTGCCAGGGCAGTGCGCAGGGCTGGGCAGGAACGCAGGGCAGTGGGCAGCTGCAGAATCTCGTGAAGGGCCTCCACCGAGCCTGTGAGGGCAGGAAGCCGAATGAGGCCGCTGATTCCTTCTGGAGCAGGCCCACCTTCCGTGCCATCCCCTTAGGTCTCCCCCTATCTCCCCTGCCACCTGCTCGGGTCTTCAGCCACTGCCACCTGCTTCCGGCCCTCCAGGGAGCTCATCACCCTACCTCACTCCCCACCCCACCCCCACCTCCCAGTCTGGCCACGCCGCTCCCCCGGGCCAAGCCCACCCTCCCTCCCCCTTTCCCCCTTGGCCCCTTCCTAAGCCATATCAGAATTTGTTGCCAGAGGTTGGAGAACCCCTTCAAATAGTCTGGGTCCTCATAATAAAGTGAGGCAGAGGAAGGAAGCAGGCCCAGATAATTTAATGACTTGCCTCAGACTGCCTTAGAGTTTGTATGTAGTAGAACTTGACCCAACCAAATCAGAGTTTTCTGACTTCCAACCCAGCCCTTTCTCCACTGCCCAGGCTGCCCCAAGATTTGGGAGTTGCTTCTGCCACGTCCTCCTCTGTCCGCCTGGTGAGGCAATTATTTTTTCAAATATGCTGCCTCTGCTCCCCTTCCAAGAATCACGACACTGGAAACTTGGGTCACTTTTTGTAAACTGAGGCTTCTGACCCATTAGTGGGTTGTGAAGTCAACAGCATTTTATTACAATTAAATAGAATTTATTAAAATGCACCATCCATCCATAGCAAAGATCTAGTCTTGAACCTTCTGTTTCAGATACGTTTGTTAGCATATGTGTTCTTGGATGCTTTGTAACACTGACTGAATTGGAGATTTTAAAAAAAGCTTGAAAACCACTGTCTAGGTCAACTGTCCCATTCTAACCCCATCCCCTCCACTTTTTTTTTTTTTTTTTTTTTTTGTGGTATGCGGCCTCTCACTGTTGTGGCCTCTCCCGTTGCGGAGCACAGGCTCCGGATGCACAGGCCCAGCGGCCATGGCTCACGGGCCCAGCCGCTCCGCGGCATATGGGATCCTCCCAGACCGGGGCACGAACCCGTATCCCCTGCATCGGCAGGCGGACTCTCAACCACTGCGCCACCAGGGAGGCCCCCCTCCACTTTTGTAACGAGAAACTTGAGACCCAAAGATGGGAAGAGACAGGCCAGAAGGTCCAAGTAGGGGCTCGGTGCATCTTGTGCATTGGCTGAGACACACATTTAGGAGGCAGGGATGGAGACGGAGCTACTGGTGAGGTTTTAAAGCTTCTCCTTCCTTTCCCGGCCTCCACTGTCCTCACGGAGGGCCGCCTGCCCCTTGTTCTATCGCGGGGCCCCCGACTCACCTAGGTTATAGAGCAGAAAGAGGCCCTGGAAGGTGGCCTGGCGGGGGTGGGGCCCGGCGCCCAGCGCATAGCAGCGCCGCAGAGAACCAAAGCCCTCCTGCACCTGGGCCTGCAGCAACATCGGGTCCGCTGGGCCATGCGCTATGCTGGGTCCGAGCCGCGCCACCACTGCCAGCAGCACTGCCAGCGCCGCTTCCAGCACCAACGCCGCCTCGACGTCGCCCGCGCCCTGCAGCGCCAGGTCCAGCCGCACGGCGCGCAACCGGTCCGCCACGAAGCTGGCTACCTCTGCGCGGGACGCGTCGGTGCGCTCCACCACCTCGCTGGCCAGGTAGCGCACGGTGGCCAGCAGCACGGACGGCGGACGCAGCTGACTCGGTGGGGGCCGGATCTTCCCGGCGGCCGGCCGGCTGTACTCCTTCACTGCGCGCTGCGGGTCGGCTCGGGGCCTGTGCCCGCGACACCCCGGCGCCACCTCGAAGCGGTGCAGGCGGCGCTCCTTTTCGCGCTGGGCGCGCTCAGCGGCCGGACACATGTCCACGCACGTAGCCACGGGCAGCTCGTAGCCGGGCATGGGTGGGCTGGAGGGGAAGGATGGGCCCTCAGCATCCGGTGGACAGGTGCGGCCACTCGCCCCATCCTGCGGGAGAGCACGCCAAGGCCGGCGATGGCTCAGGGGAGGCGGGGCGGGGCCGACCCCGACGGGCCCGCCTCCCCGCCCTGGTCTAAGCATCCCCGCCGCCCGTTTGGCACAGCCGTTATCTCACCGAGTCCTGTCGCTTCCCACAGATCTTTGAGCAGGCCTCCCGAGATGCTCTGCGTTGTAGTTCAGGGTCAACACTGCTCCTCATGCTCAGGCCCAGCTAAAGCCCGCCCATCATGCACCTCTGCGGTCTGGGCCACTCCCATGATGCACCGGTTTGTAGTCCCTTCCGCAACCAATCGCTTTGTAGGAGAGGCGGGGCAGGAGTGGGGCCACGCCTTTCCAGGCTCCAGCCCTCTGAATCATCACGGTTTGGCTTTGAACCACGGCCCCAAAGTGCGTGCACCCGCTTTGGTTCGCTTCACCCAATAACCTGGCTCAAGGAGCCTTGCTGTCATTCTCTAATGTTTCCCTGGAGACTCTTCTCCCTATTTGCTAGATCAGGGGTCAGCAAACTTTTTCTGCAAAGGGCCAGAACAGTAAATGTTCTGGGATTTACAGGTCGTAACCAGTCAACTCTGCAACTATTCAACTCTGCTGGTGTAGTGAAAAAGCAACCATAGACAACACGTAAACAAACAAGCCTGGTTGTGTTCCAATAAACTTTTATTTTTTAGATACTTAACATTTCATGTAATTTTCACCTGCCACAGAATATTACTCTTTTGAATTTTTTCAACTCTTAAAAAAAAGTAAAAACTCTTCTGGCTTGTGGGCCTTACAAAAAAAGGCAGTGGGCCATATTTGGCTGTGGGACACAGTCTGCAGACCCCGGTTCTAGATGGATAAACAAAGAGCCTAGGGACCAGAGCTGCTGCTCACATATCAAGATAGAGACAGGCAGGATCAGACTTGTGAGTCCCTGATTCCAAGGTGGCAGGTGTGGTCAGGGAGCTGAGAATTCATTATTTGTCTCATTCTTGGTCCAGTTACACAGAGAAATGGCCTCTGGAGTTACAAGACCAGAACATCAGGCCAGGCACCAGGGAGAGGAGAAGAGGGTGGCTGGCAGTGCTGGAGCTAGAGTCCTGGGAAAGGGTCCTCTCCCGTCTCAGGGTGGGAGCTGGGACAGATGCAGGTGCAGGATTTCCTCTGCCCGCTTCAGGTACTCAGCCGCCTTCTTCTTCACACCCTCCCGGCGGGCAGGTGATGGGTCACCTGTGAAGACAGAGTGGCTCAGCAGAGGCACCTGGGTTCAGAGCCCCTGGTCTAGGCCCTTACAGTTCACAGCATCACCATGTGTCTTTCCCCGCTCCCTGGGAGGCAGATATATTCTCCCCATTTTACAAATAAAACTGAGGCCACAAGAGGTAAAGAAACAACCCAAGGTTATACAAATTTTTTAAACAAGCATGCACTTTGTTAAACTGGTATGCGTTATCAACACAAGAAAAAAAAACTAGCAATAGAATAATCAAAAGCCAATAATATTAATTTATTAGAGACATTTTTGATTTAACATCTCTAGTTCCAACAATTTTCCATGTAACTGGACGTGTTGGGGGAAACTGGAAAATTGTTGCAACCACAGAGTATTTTATTCTCTCTTATTTGTGTGATGATGATGATTTGTGTAGCATCTACCTACATGAATAAGAATTACAGTTCAGGATGCTTGGATGAGAATGGGTATTAGTAAGTGGATGTGGTTTCTTTTCCTAATGAAAAATGACAGGGCATTCCTCATTTTAAAGAATATATATAATGTATTTTAAGAAAAAAAAAAAAAAAAAGCCCAGGTTATACAATTGGTCAGTGAGGACCAGTTCTGATCCTTGACTTGCTTGTTTTTTACTTTCCTCTCCCTTCACTGCACCAGCGAGTACCCCAGGCCTGACCCTCCACCCTCCAGTCCCGCTCACCAGAAACTCCCTGAAGCAGGATGTGCACACCATCCCGGTAGCCCTGCAAGGCTGCAGGGTAGGCGCCTGCCTTCTCATCCCGTAGGGCCTGGGTGATGAGCTCTGTGGCTTCGCTCAGATAGGCAGGGGCGGGCCCTCCTTCCTCGTCCTCTTCCTCCGCCTGCCCTCCTGGCTCCCAGGGTTCCTGGTCCAGTCTTTCAGATTCTGCCTCCAATGCTACCAGCTCACCCATGTGGGTAGGACTGGGGCCTACACCTTCTGCAATCAGATATGGAGGACTCAAGCCAGACTGGACCTCCTATTCCCAGGGCCTGCTGCCCATCCCCAGACCTCTCTTGCCCACCAACCTGTCCTGGGTTCTTCAGTGCCTGAGCAATCCAAAAGCCACCGGTACCTAGCACACTAGCCATGATCTATTTGATTGGTGGAGTTCGTGTACACTGGTAAAAACACCCTTACCTCCCTAATTCATTGTTTCCCTTTCCTTCTTTCTTTTTCTTTCTTTCTTTCCTCCTTTCTTTCTTTCTTTCCACGTATAATTGATTTACAATATTATATAAGTTTCAGATGTACAATGTAGCCTAATTCTTTCTTTAGGTACACATTAACACTAGTTTGCAAGCTCTGGGTCACTGGTTCTACTTCCGTCCTGACTACGCTTGACCTATAAATCCAAGAATTTCCTCCATAAAGTTTAACTGAAGGATGCTAGACCAACTATGCCAGGTCAAGGGTAGAAATGCTCCAAGCCTTGTAATCTTAGGATAATGGATCCAGAAAATCTCAAGGCTTTTTTAAGGTCTTACAATTTCAGTTGAGGCCCCCAAATGTGAAGACAGTGGGTGGTAGGTATTCGCACATTCCAGAGAGAAGGGCTCTTATATCCTCTAGGACTGGCAAAGAGATGGTTAAAGATGCCCTCCATAGCTTACACAAAAGAAGGCTAAAGATTTGGTGAATCTTTGATGAAAGGGCCTTTGAAGGGAAGGTGCAGGACTAGGAACCACCGCTGCACACCACCGGCCTGTAGAGGGAAGGGTGGGCCTCTCTCCAACCCTATCCAAGGGACCCCATGTGGAGACCAGGGGCCTCTTACAGGAAGGGGAGGTGACATGTCACTTCCCAGTTGGACTACAGCCCTCCCTGTGTTGCTAGTGGAGCAGAAGACGGAAGAGTTCTTGGGATGCCCTAGTACTTGAGTTCAAGAGCCTGGTGTTATGTGCTGAAGAGAGAGAGATGAGCGCCGGCTCCTCGCCTGGAGAATTCCGATGGTGAAAGGCTGGCTGGAGGTGCCCACAAAGTGGGGCAAGGGTAGAAGGCAGCACCTGAGTGAAGTGCACTTCCGGGCCTGGCGTGGGCAAGGGTTTAGGAGTTTGTCCGTGGGCCAAGGGAATGTCTTATGGGAGCTGCCTTTGAGGAGTCTTGACAGGCTCCTGCCCAAGCATCTGGGCACTGGGTACCCCAGGGGGCTTGGCTGGGGCAAGGCAGAGTATCTGGATGCCCGCCTACCTGTGGCCGGTTCATCAGCCATGGTGACACCACTCTTGCCCTTCCCCTCCAGTCCCTTCTTTCCCTTCCCCAGCCCTGGGAGCGGGGCAAGGGGGTAAGAAGAACAAGAGTAAAAGGACAGTCCTCACACCCTTGTCACCATGGCCAAGGGCAGTCAGGCCTGAGCTGGTGGGGACATGGATGGGAGAAAAGTGGATGGGAGACTGAGGTCCTGATTTGGATCGGACCCCAGAAAGCTAAGGGCCTGCCCAAGAGGTCACCAAGGGAAGCCAACAAAATGGGCTTAAAAAAGACTGCTGCGGAATCCAAAATGAAACTGCTGCATGATGATCCAGAAGTGCAATCAGCCACTTCAATACCCCAGCTGCAGTAACAGCATAAACTTGGAGAATTTTAAAACGGAAAGACCCCGTGTCTCAGAGCCTGGGATGGTCAAGTCCCTGATCTGACAAGGAGCTCAGGACAAGGGCCTCCATGGGGGGCCTTCCATCTCTGGTGCCCTCACATGTCAGTGGCTGCTCCAGGGGCCTCCTCTGCTGTCCTCTGAACCCAGACCTCCCCTCCCTTGACCAATAGGGCCTCTTGGCAGAAGATCTACAGCCAGACTCCAAGCTAGCCAGGAAACCCCACCTCGGGCTTCCAGCAAAGGAACTGAAACCCTCCCGGGGCACGGTGACATCCTGCTGGTTCCACAGCTTTCTCAGGGAGAAGATGCCATGGTGGGAAGTGGCTCACTTCCTCCGTGTTTGCTCACCGTACAGGACCGTCCAGCTCACCAGCACGGGGGAAGGGTCACTGCTTCTAATTCTCACCAAGGCTGCCTTTCGCCCATAGGGGCCGCCTTTCTCAGATTTACACGGGCAAGGCGCAGGCCAGCCAGTGGCTGTGCCCGCCTCTGCCTCCCTGCCCCTAAGGACCTCCTGCCCAGCTCCCCACCTCGCCCCACCCCTCACTTATCCCAACTTGTTACCTTCCTTGGAGAAGGGGTCAAAGAGGGCAAGCTCAGCCTCGGTGAGGGGGCCTCGGCCGGGGGAACTGGACGCCTCCTCGGTGCTCCCACAGTTAAAGAGGAGATCCAGGGCCTCCTGGGCAGGGCTGGATGGCAGGGGGTCCACTGAGGAATAGATCATTGGGGACACTCATGCCTGCTTTTATTACTTCCCAGCTTTCAAAATGTAATTACCCTCTCACTGTATCCTTTCAGCCACCACAGGCATAGATAAGCCCGTTCTTAGGGTTTGTGCCCATTTTACAGATTAAGAAGCTAAAGCCCAGAGAAGGAAAATGACCTGTGCAGAGTTCCTCAGCAGGATGGTGGTAGAGGAGCTGGGAAACCCCCCAGGCTTTTCACTGAGGAGGGAGTGGTCCCCACCCCCATATACACATGCTCTGGGCCCTCCAGCCCTGTCTCCTTCTCCCACCCCATGTACCTGGCACCTCCAACTCCTCGAGGCCCCTCCTCTCTGCAGGGAGCGGCTGGGGCAACCAGGGCTCATGAGGCTGCACCCGGGGTTCATCAGGGGGCGGTGTGGGGATCAGAGGGGGTGGCAGGATATGCACGTCTCTGGACATCTCGGAGGGCCGTGTCACCTCCCCACCCTTCAGGAGAGAAAGACCAGCCAGGGGGAGTCACAGGGTGCAGCCTGGTGGGCAGGTAAGCTTCTCAGGTGCGGAGGACGGGGGAAGAGCAGGTACACATACCCGGAAGAACTCCTTGAGTTGGGGGCTGTTGTTGAGTGCGGGGATATGCACAGTAAAGCGAAGCAAGTCCTCGGCCCCCTTTCGCCGCTCCTCAATCACCGAGGCTTCAAATCGGCCTGCACCCGCCAGGACAAGGGGCAGGTAGAGAACAGTGACCCACAAGGGCTTCTGGCCCCCAGGCCACTTTTCCTGGTTCTGAGGAACCCACTGCCCCCCTCCCCATTCTCCTAGGAATCTTCCTTGGCTCTGCCTGGGGTGAGGGTCCTGCAAGGAGGGACCAATCTCCCTATTCATCCGTTTACCAGATGTTTGTTGAGCACCTACTATGTGCTAGGTTCAGAAGGTGAATGAGAGAGAGGCAAGGTCTCTGCCCTCATGCGTATCACATCCTAGACAGGGGGAAGCAGGTAACCAACAGGAAACAAATAATTACAGGTGGTTTTGATGTATTAGGGAAGAAAGTAAGACTTAGAGAGGGGAGGTGACTCACCCAAGGTCACACAGCAAGTAGCCCCATTTTTACAGTTTCACTGTTCTGGTCTAGGTATCATGCAGAGTTATTTAACTCTGGGCTAGTTATCATGCTGTCAGGGTGGGTAGCCTGCTGTACTTCGCATTACCTGGCATAATCTGCCAGGAACGAGCTTTCACCTTGCTACAAAAGAACATCTCCTCTGAGTCTAGAGATAGAAGTAACAAGGAATATGAGCCTCGCATATAATTTACAATTTTCTAGAAGCCACCTTTTCTCTTTTTTCTGGCTGTGCTGCACCAGCTTGTGGGATCTTAGTTCCCCGAGCAGGGCTCGAACCCGGGACCACAGCAGTGTAAGTGCCAAGTCCTAACCACTGGACCACCAGGGAATTCCCGAGAAGCCACATTTTACAAAAGTAAAAAGAAACAGGTTAATTTTAATTATACACTCTATTTAACCCAGTATATCCAAAATATTCTCATTTGAACATGTAATCAATATGTAAATTACTGAGATAGTTTACATTCTTTTTTCGGTATGTATTTGACCAGACAGCACATCTCAGTTCAGACTAGCCACATCTCTGGTGCTCCTCAACCACAGGTGGTCCGTGGCTGCTATTTCTGGACAAGCACAGGTCTAGAGGAAACACTGGCTTGTGGCTGGGAGTTCACGTTCTGCCACTTACAGGTCAAGCCCCTTCATCTCCCTGAGCCTCAGTTTCCTCATCTTGAAAATGGGGCTAATGAGAACAGGAATGTTAAAGGGCTCAACACACAATAAGGGCAGAGCAGTTTCCCCATCTGTCAAATGAGGCCACCTCTAAGGGCCCTTCCAGCTGTCTGAAACACGTCTTTGCCAGGAGTTTCAGGGTCCCCCTATCCAGCCCTCACCAGCAGGGGTCTCCTTTGCTCAATGCCCTCTCCATCTTTGGCCTGAAAGCTGGGATCAAGACTCACCAAACACCTGGGCGCGGGGGAAGGCAGGGAACTCCTCCAGGCGGCGGAAGAGGTTGCGGTGGGTATAGGCCAGGTCTCCATGCAGCTTTCGAAAGTCACTGTACCGCTTCCAGACCACCACCTAAGAGGGACACGTGACTCGATAGGGCTGAACAACGGTAGGAAGCGGCCTTCCCCACCCCCAGCCTGGCCCCACACTGTGTGTGCATTAGGGCACAGCACCCCCTCCTCCCAGGGCCAGCGAGGAAGGGGGGCTGGTCTCCTGGCAGAGTTACCCCCGTCCCTTTACTGTTTCCAGATGTGGAATTGCGAAATGGTCCCTTCCTCCCAGGAGGCTCACCTCTTTGACATCCTCCGGGTCCCTCTTTGAGGTGAACTGAGGAAGAAAGTTAAGAACCAGTGAGACCAGAGATTGACATCGCAGACACCCCATCACCTTCTAAAATCGGGGCCACCTCCTAGCCACCTTCAGAGGGGCAGAGCGCTTTGGCCAGTGGTATCAAGGTGTCCTGGCTTTAAGGCTTTGAGTGTAACTTTTAGCAGTTTTTCTACCATGCACCTTAGTTTCTTCATCTGTCAAATTGTTACCGGTCCTTGGACTCTTTAATCAACAGAAATTGATGAGGCCAGCTGAGAAATTCAGGCAAGGCTTCATTGGGACCTAAGCCTTTACTGGTTTGGGATGGAAAACAAGTAACCTGTGCCCTTATCGGCTGTCTCCGAGGAGGGTTGACTGTTTCCTTCAATGGGATGAGGGCAGGGCAGATCAGTGGGTGGGGCTGGAGGGGCAGCTTGGGTGGTCTGCCCACCCCCTTGCTGGTGCTGTGTGCAGGGATCATGCGCAGTGCCCTGCTTCTGCTCCAGGCACCTCAGAAGTGGCAACCGGTTTGTGGTCTTTTTGCATCTTATTGTTCATAATTGCCTAGACTTTGCAGGCATGCAGTTATTTTTAGCCCCTTATAGTTTCTTTGTTTTCTGTTTGTCTAGGTGCAAGTGCAAGCACGCCAGTAAAGGGTCCCAGGTCCCAGCCTGTCTCAAAATGGGAGGCTCCATCCCCAAAGGCCCGTCTAGAGGACTCCAGTCTCAGCCCAACTTTTATCTCAGGTCCTTCAAAGGGCCAAGTCCCTGAATCTCCTTCTGAAACCAAAGAACCCCAAGTTCTCTAAAGAATGAGGTTCTGTCCCAGGAGCCACTTCTCCCTTAAAGGAGAAAGCCTCTGTGTGTGAACACTCCCGGACACAGAAGAAACCCTCACTGGGGTTGTAACCCAAAAAGAGCAGACTGGTGTCTGAGGTGGAAAAAAAAGACTCCATTTTTATTATGTTACGTTCATAATAATTAAAAAAAAAAATCCTACAGCTTGAAGTAACTTTGACAGTTTTCAAAACATCTGTTCATTATCCTAGACCCCAGGGAGGCAGACATGATTCACATGCCCATTTAAAAGATGAGGAAGTAGAGGCTCAGAGAGGGGACATGACCTGTGGAGGGACTGCTAGCACTGAAAGCCCGGACTTTGCTTTTCACAACAGACTTGCCTAAAATATTTTGGATAAAAGAAACTGTATTTAAAAACCATTGAGGAGGACTTCCCTGGTGGCACAGTGGTTAAGAATCCGCCTGCCAATGCAGGGGACATGGGTTCGATCCCTGGCCCGGACAGATCCCACATGCCACGGAGTAACTAAGCCCGCGCGCCACAACTACTGAAGCCTGTGCACCTAGAGCCCGTGCTCTGCAACAAGAGAGGCCACCACAATGAGAAGCCCGCGCACTGCAACGAAGAGTAACCCCTGCTCACCACAACTGGAGAAAGCCCGCGCACAGCAACAAAGACCCAACGCAGCCAAAAATAAAAACAAATAAATAAATAAATTTCTAAATCACTTTGGAAGTCTCTACATTTTTGCTTCACTTTAATAGTCATTAATGCACCAGTTTAATATTTGCCTACTTCAAAATTGTAAAAGTACAAAAATTTTACAGTGAAAAATCTTCCCCAGGCAGTTCTTGTATATCATTCTACAGATATTCTGTTATACTGTTTGTTTTTAATTCTTTTCATGATTTCCTCCGTCTTTATATATGCTTATAACGTTGTTACTGCTTCATACATCAACTTCAGTCTTTATATATTGACTTCCTGCTGTGTGAAGAGACTTACTCCTTAATTTCTTTTGACTTGTATGAATTTTTAGTCATACACAAGCATTATTTTTTAAAATATTAAAAGTAATTCAACTCCTTAAAGGGCTTTTATATAAATATCAAACAAACCAATAGATAAAACTTACTCCAAGAGATTAGAGAACTAACCAGTATTTGAGTTGAGCCAGAGTTTTCATCCATAAAGTTTAAAAGAAATTCACAGCCTGACGGATAGATGCCACGCGTTGCGCGTGGTCACCCACACCTCGCTGTCTGGGAACTGCTGTCACGCCCTTTTAAAAAGGCAGCGCCCTCCTATGGCCCCGCCCCTTGATGGCTAAAGAAGTAAACTAAGGCCCTACCGGCACCTCCCCTTAAAGGGGAAATCCATATCTGTCGTCTAACATGGGAGCTTCCAGCAGCTTCTTGCCTTAACGTAAAACACGGCCCCCCCCTTGTTAAAAGGGCAAAGTCCCCGCTGGGCCCCACCTCACCTGCGCCGTCACTTTGTACTCTGTGTAGCCCTTTGGGTGGGTCCGGGGGTCGGAGACTGTGTAGTGTCGCAGGAAGTCGTCCTTCGCCTGGCGGGACATGGCAATCGAGCTGGAGCAGAGCTGGCCGCCGGCCTCCGCCTCCTCCACGCCGCCCCCGCCCCTGCCCCTCCAGGTCAGTCTCCGCCGGCCACAGCCTCTCCCGGGCCTGCGCCCTTCGTCCTCGGGCCCAGGGAGCTGGTCGCAAGTGACAGTGCAATTCTCGGCCAGGGCGCTTGGCCAAGGGAGCGTCTAAAAAGTCCTCGGTTGTTGGTAAAGCAAGAACTAAGTGATTTGAGAATAAGGATTGGGGAGGTTGGATCAACTCAGGTCTGCTTAGAGATAAGCCCACCCCATGCGATCGTAAACCCTCATCACATATCTCCAAGGGACTTCTCCTTTGCTTCCCAATTCCCTTCTTTCATCCATCCACCCAACTTTTATTGTGTTCAGTATGTGCCAGACATTGCCAAGTTATTTCCCTGTCTCCTTCCCGAGGATTCACTAAATTCACGCTTTCTGGAAAGGTGGGGGGAGCAAAAAGAACTCCAGAGAAGCACAATGATGTCATGGGTTCTGAAGTCACATGTCTTACTAGCTGCAAGAGATTCCCTTAACTACTCGAGCCTCAGTTTGTCATCTCTAGAATGGGGATATTTATAATAGAATCTACTGCAGTGGATATTTCTTTTTCCTTTGTTGGCCTCAGTTTGTCATCCCTAGAATGGGGATATTTATAATAGAATCTACTGCAGTGGATATTTCTTTTTCCTTTGTTGGTCTGTCCAGCGTTCACCCCTGCCTCTTTCTGTTAGCACCATAGCACCAGATCTTTAGAAGGTAGTTCGCTAGTATGTGCAGCCCTCCAGCCTCTTAGTCCAGAATCCAAAGATGCCAGCCCTTTTCCTTGCCCCAGGTGCCAAGTGGGGGCGGGGGACTCCCTTCTGAAGCCTTGAATCTTGAGTGAGGGACAGAGGGCACAGTGCCTGGCAAGGGAACTAAGTTGTTCCTTGAGTACAGTGCTGGCTGCGGGTTTGGCTGCCCAGCCTTTGGAGCACTCTGTTTTCTAAGCCTGGATGTCCGACCTCCATCGAGATGCCATGAGTTCCCAGTATCCTTCCAAGAGAGGCTTTTTCTGCTAAAGGCAGTAATCTTTGTCTGGGCAAACCATCCAGGACCCTGACTGATACCGCTGAAACCGAGTGGGGCTTGGGCACAGAGGCCTCCTTTTGTCCACCATTTCTTATAGGCAAGACTCCAGCCTCCATGACCTTCCCTGAGTTCCAGAGGGCGAATTTGAACAGTTGCTCATCAAGGGAGGTGCAGCCAAGAAACCACCTGAGGTGAGATTAAAGGGACCAGAGAAGCTCATCAAGATTGAGGTGACCACCTGAGATTAGCCTGCTCACACCCTTATCTTGTCAGAGACCCCACCTTTTTTTTTGTTGTTTTGTTAAATTGCGGGCTTCTCATTGCAGTGGCTTCTCTTACTGCGGAGCAAGGCGCATGGGCTTCAGTAGTTGTGGCGCACGGGCTTAGTTGCTCCGTGGCATGTGGGATCTGCCCAGGCCAGGGCTCGAACCCGTGCCCCCTGCATTGGCAGGCGGATTCTTAACCACTGCACCACCAGGGAAGCCCAGAGACCCCCACCTTTGAACCACTGTTTTAAAACCCTCCATCAAATCCTCTGGGGTCGGGGCACATAGTTTTTCGAGACAGAAGCCCGGTGTGTTCCCCTTTGCCTGGCAAAGCAATAAAGCTATCCTTTTCTACTTCACCCAAAACTCCGTCTCTGGGATTTGATTCGGCACTGGTGTACAGAGAGGCCGAGCTTTCGGTAACACCACCACCACCAGGTTTCGAAGCTTGAATGCAGTACCATGGGTGAAGCGCTCACGGTTACTCTTGTTACTGGAACTCAGATGAGTGGGCGCTGTAACTCCAGAAAGAAACACAAAGCAAACTCTCAAATCAGACTCCTGGGAGCATGGAAAGAGGGGAGTACATCCAGGAGGTGTTTGGGATGGAGTGGTGTCCCCTCCCACATCCCACACCAGGGCTCCTCTGAAGGCCCCTTTAGACATCCGCTCCTGGTCTTCAGAGTTCTCTCAGCAGGGCTGTGGCTCCAAGTTCCCTTCCTGCCCATCATTCCCTCCCTTCCCTTGTCCAGATGAGTGAGTCAACCCAGATCAGTGGATGGCCGAGTTCACATTGATTGGATCTGCCTGAACTCCTACTGGTTCAAATAAGGATGATTATAGCTGACATACAGTGCTTATGACACACAAGGAACCCAGCCATTTGGTCCTCCTCCCAACCCTAGGAGGTGGGTGACACTATCTTTAACCCAAATGGGGAAACTGAGGCACAGACAGGTTAAGCAACTTGCTCAGCGTCAATCAGTGAGTGGCAGAGCCAGGGTTTGGCTCTGGAGACTGGGTGTCTGCTCACCGCAGGGATGGAACCTTGGGGACCACAGTGCCGGTCTTGCACAGAGGACAGGGCAAGAGGTTCTAAATTTCTACATTGAAGGACAGTTTATGTTCTAAGGTTGTCCACCCAACATCCATTTCCCTTCTTCCACGAGGGATCCTAGTGGCAGTCTACGAGTAAATCAGTACCTCGTCCTCGCCTTTCCCTTGGGAAAACTGACCTTCCCTCATAAACACATTAGGCTCCCTCTATCTGGCACTTGAATTTCAAGCAGAGAAACAAAACCAGAATACAATGGAATATTACTCAGCCATAAAAAGGAATGAAACTGAGTCATTTGTAGAGACGTGGATGACCTCGAGACTGTCATACAGAGTGAAGTAAGTCAGAAAGAGAAAAACAAGTATCATATATTAATGCATATATGTGGAATCTAGAGAAATGGTACAGATGAACCAGTTTGCAAGGCAGAAATAGAGACCCAGACGCAGAGAACAAACGTATGGACACAAGGGGGAAAAGGGTGGGGATGAATTGGAAGATGGGGACTGACATATATGCACTTAATGTATAAAATAGATTAACTACTGAGAACCTGCTGTATAGCACAGGGAACTCTACTCAATGCTCTGTGACCTAAATAGGAAGGAAATCCAAAAAAGAGGGGATATGTGTATACATATAGCTGATTCACTTTGCTGTACAGCAGAAACTAACACAACATTGAAAAACAACTATACCCAAATTAAAAAAAAAAAGAAAGAAAAAGAAAACAGGTTAGTAGGGTGTAGTGGCTAAGCATGCTGGGTCCAAATCCCAGCCCCCCTGCTTCCTAGCTGGGTGGCTTTGAGTAAGTCCCGTAAACTTCTGGAGGCTCAGTTCTTATACAGATGGGGACACTAAGAGTCTGTCCTGCTTGGGGCTGTTCTTCAATGTGACGGTAAGTGAGAGTGCTTCAAGCTGAACCCTACAGAGTAAGCCCCCGCTGGGAGGACCACAGCAGGGGGCCCTTTGAAAACATCCGTCTATCTTGCCACCTGGATGGGGGCCCTGGCATCCCCCCCCCACCAGTTCCCATTCTTTCCCAGCTTCAGAGAGTGCCCTTTAGCCTTCAGGGAAGGCCCCTTCCCAGCTCTGCTGTTGGTGAGCTAACCTGGTTGATGTCCACATCCGTCACCAGAGACCTTACCCCTCCACGCTTCCCAAGAGCCCTTGCTCTGCTTTACTTTTTACTTCCTGTAATTACCTCTACTCATCCAATGCTGCCTCACAGGGCTGTGCAGGTTGTCTGCCGCACATGGGTTCCTGGCTGCAGTGGGAAGCTGGGAGCTGAAATTCAGCCCATGTTCCAGTCAATAAGCGGTGAGCCCTGATGTGGTGGTGCGTTCCTTTTTCTAATTCATACCCTCTGATGGTAGCAGATGCCCTAGTGAACTTTCCTCCCATCCTCTCACCAGAAAGCTTCTACTCATCCTTCACTCTCAGCTTTTTTAAAAAATTAACTAATTAATTTGGTTGCGTCACATCTTAGTTGCAGCCGGGGGGGGGTCCTTAGTTGCAGCAGGCAGTCTCCTTAGTTGCGGCTCGCAGGCTCCTTAGTTGCAGCATGCACGTGGGATCTAGTTCCTGGACCAGAGATAGAACCCAGGCCCCCTGCATTGGGAGCGTGGAGTCTTAACCACTGTGCCACCCAGGGAAGTCCCAACTCTCAGCTTTCATGTCACCACCTCTGGGAAGCCCACCTGGACTCTTCCAAATGCAATTACACAGCGCTGTCCTGTGCTTCTATAATTCTTTGCCATCCCTTTGACACAGCGACAGTTAACCCTCTGACTGAAATCATCTGTCCCTTTCTGCCCCCCACTGGACTGTGGGTTCTAGGCAGTCTCTAGAGCTGTTGAATCAACAAATGACTCAGCCAGGAATGGGAGCAAGGAACAATTTATTCTCACAGCTGAGCGAACGGCGAGGCTCACAGCCTCGGTAGCAGCAGAGGCAGGCCCTCCCAGCCCCAGCCCTCCTCTAGGTACGGCAACTGCAAGCAGGCCGGATCAGGAGCCAGGGTGACGGCCAGGTTGGCAGCCCTCCTGCCATGGGAACCGGCTGGCCACAGCGCAGCAGTGAGCAGCAGCAGCAGCAGCAGGTTACAGGGTGGGCAGGGGGTGTTAGCTGGGCTGGCTGACTCCCATCCCCCCATGGACGGTGCCTGGTGAGGGCCTGCTGGGCGCGCCTCAGTCGGCCATGAAGATGCGGCTGGAGATGTCATCCAGGAGCCAGTCGATGCCGGGCAGCAGGTTTTCCCCAGTGACAGCGCTGCAGCCCTGGATGCACCAGTGGTGGCTGCGGATGGAGTCCAGCTCCAGGGCCTGGGAGGGTAGAAGGTGATGGTGGGCCACAGTAACCACAGGCCCTGCCCACCCTCAGCCCCTGCCCTCTGCTGGCCCAGGGGAAACGCATGCCTCCCTCAAGGGCCTGCTTTGGGAAGCCTCCCTTGACCCCTGGTGAAGATCTGTCAGGGCCCCAGGGCACCCAGGCTCTCTGTACACTGCCACGCCAGTACTACCCCTTAGTAATAAGATGGCAACAAGGGCTTCCGACATTGCGCTATGGGCCCTACAAATGTCCTCTCATCCATTCCCCCCAACAGCCCCATAAGCCAGGGATGTGTTGGCCATTTTACTGAGGAGGAAACCTCAGAGAGGTTAAGCAACCTGCCTAAGGTCACACAGCTAGTAAGTGGCAGAACCTGGATTCTAACCCCACTCTTCTCATTCTGGTGTTCAAGCTCTAGAATAGGAGTTAAGATGCAACCTGGGGTTACACAGGCCTGTGTTTAAATCCTGGCTTCTCTGCTTACTGGCTGTGTGACCTTGGGTGAGTTACCTAACCTCTCTAAGCCTGCTTCACCATCTGTAGAATGATTATGAGAGTTCCTACCTCATGAGGTTGCTTTGAGAATTGAATGAGTTAATCCATGCAAAGAGCCTGGCACATAGAAAGCACCCACTGCTCGTTGGCTACTGTTATCCTGTGGAATAACTATTTGCAGGTCTGCCTTCCCCCAGGCTGTGGGGCACAACTATATCCTATTAATCACTGAATCTCCAGTATCCCAAATAGGTCCAGCCGTGCAGGAGGGGCTAATAAATGTTTTTTTAATAAATTAACAAAGAAATGCATGCCCCGTTTCCTCCGTGAGCCTGTGTCAAGGCCTGGACTCACCTCACGGATAGCATTAGAGGACAGTGCTCCGGGCAGGTCCTGCTTGTTGGCAAAGATGAGGAGGGTCGCTCCAGCCAGGCGCTGGGGAAGAGAAACAGAGGGGGTCATGGGGGTGGAGGCTCAGAGGGCAGCCTGGCCCCTGCACTAATCACCCAGAGGACCTGGGGTCAGAGATCAACCTGGAAGCTCAGGGCAAGGTCCCGTGGTAGTTGCAAAGGCACAAGCAGGGTGGGTAGTGTGGAGATGGCCTTCATGTCCAGCCATTTATGGGGTGGAGAGAGCCCTGGGCTGGGCTGGGACCCTGGTTCCAGCCCAATCACCAGCCCCGTGGGCACTTCTCTCCTCCATGCCTCACATTCCTCTTCCATAAATGGGGAGGGGGTGATGGGTAAGATGCTCCCCAGTTCTAGACTGCTCCGATCTGATGACCTGACATGCACAAGGAATGCGACTGTCCCAGAGGCTATGGGGTCTGTTGGAAATGACCTTTCCCTCTTCCAAGTTCATGTAGCCCTCTAACTGTCCCACTACCCTGACAGGCCTCACTCTCTGCCTGTGATTCCAGTTATTTCCATATATGTGTTTGTGACTGGGAGTTCCTCCATGTAGACGGTGGATCTGGCCCTTAAAAAGGGCCATGACATGCTAGGCCAGGGATGAGCATTCAACAGCCAGGGTCTCACTGGACCTGCTCAACACCCCTGTTTATGCCAGCTGTCCCTCCATAATTATTAACAGCTCTCTTTGACTCTCAAAAGTGTCCTGGTTTTCAACTAAATGAAGTGTAGTAACCTGGCTCAAACCCTGTAACAGAGAAAGGACATTAGTGGAAAAACTGGTGAAATCCAAACAAAACCTGTAGTTCAGTTAATAGTAACTTACCAATGTTAATTTCTTAGTTTTGCCATTTGTATGGCAGTTCTGTAAGATGTTAACATTAAGAGAGGCTAGGTGAAAGATATATGGGGTATCTTTTTACTATCATTGTAACTTTTCTGTAAATCTAAAATTTTATTTAAAGAAGAGCATTTTGGCCCAGACAATAAATTTTAAGATCGCCATAATTATAATGCCCATCTGAGAGATGAGGCAGTGGAGATTCAGAGAAGTTAAGTGCCTTGCCTGAGGTCACACAGCGAAGAGTCCGACTGCTGAGCCAGGTTCCACTGCTTCCCAAAGCTTCACACACTGGCCTCAAGTCATCCTCCCTGAAGCCCAATTCAAGGTGCAGAAACTGAAGCTCAGGGTGGTGAAGCAGTGACATCGCAGGGACGTAAACTAATGTCTCCATCCACAGAGTGTCCTGCTCAAGGCACTGTGGGCCTCCCTAGATCAGGTGTACAGGTTGTCTCTGCCTCCACAAGGGTGCTGGACACGTGGTGAGGGCTCAGTGAAGGAACAGACCCCACCTGAGGTGTCCCTCTGGGTTCACGGCCCCCTCAGGGAATCTGCTGAGGAAGCTGTGCACACATCCACATATGCGCACAAAGTACTGGGGCCCGGACACTGGGGAAAGCCCCGCTTCCCCCGCTCAGCCAGGCCTCCTGCCCACCTCCTCCACCAACAGGTTCTGGAGCTCCCGCTGGCAGTCCTGCATGCGCTGGCGGTCGGCGCTGTCCACCACCCAGATGAGGCCATCGGTGCTCTCAAAGTAGTTCCGCCAGTAGGACCGCAGGGACTTCTGGCCGCCCACATCCCAGATGTTCAGCTTGAATCTGGACAGGGAGGGGGTGGCTGGAGGTCAGCCTGGCCCCTCGCCTGCCCTCCCTGCCCTGCTCTGGGTGGGCCCCGCCTCGGGGACCCCGCTCACCCTCGGTGCTCCAGCGTCTTGATGTTGAAGCCCAGCGTCGGGGAAATGGTGTCGATGTCTTCCCCATTGAACTTCTTGAGGATGGTTGTTTTGCCAGCATTGTCCAGACCACTGGAGTGTGCCAGGTTAAGGAGAAGTCCCCATGCTCTGCAGCCTGGTGACACCATCACAGTGCCCCTCTCTTGGGGGACAAATCATTTCCCACTACATATCAAAATAAGCTGAATACCTGCCAGACCCACACGATCAATGTGAAAGTATCAAGAAATACCTGATCATCTTCTGACCAGAGGCTCCTTAATTCACCCCACAACATATACTGAAGGGCTACTCTGTGCCAGAATACCTCTGGTGCTGGGGGTGGCCTGGAGTCACAGTCCCCACCTTGTGCAGCTTACACTCTAGTGCGGGACAGTGGCACAGTGCACACAAGTGAGAAGGAAGGCACTGGCAGAGCCAGGTGCGTGTCCACACAGTGAAGAGGCTTTCGGAGACGGCGGTCGAGGAGCCTCCTTTAGCTCAGCCCCAGGGAAGGCCTCTCTGACTGCCTTGAGCTGAGGCCCAAACTGCAAGAAGCCAGCTTTTTGAAGGACTGGGGGAAGAGCATTCTAGGTAGAGGAAATAACAAAACAAAGTATCTGGAGGCAGCCACCCTTGCCTTTTCTGTCTTTCGAATATTCCAAACCCTTTGCTGCTGAGCGTGCACACAAATGGGTAAGTTCAGCAGCAGGAGAGAAGCACCCTCCTCTTTCCTTCCAACACTTAAGGGGGCCTGCAGCTGGGAGGGGGCGGGAGGACCTCTCCTGAGACCCAGCCGTAGCCCCTGATAACTGGCGGCTGACCATCCCCCTCACCCGCCCCAGCTCCGTCATCCATGCTTCCTTCTCCACTGGATCGTTCCCGTCAGCTGACAAGCGGGGACGGTCTCTTGATCCCTCTCCCCCTGACTTTTTCCTTTATTTCCTTCCCTTTATAGCAAATCTCAGAACTGCTGTCCATACTCACCCTCTCCAATTTCTGTCCTCCTTCTCTTGCTGGAACCCGTTAGACTTTTGCTCCCACTGCTTCCCCGAAACTGCTCTGGCCAAGGTCAGACCTTAGAGACGCCATGTTGTTCTCCACTGGCTGGGCAGTCCTCAGCCCTCTTCCCCCTGCTCAACGAGCAGCACTGACAGAGTCCAGCCCCCTCCCCCACTCCGGGACACGCCCTTGCCTGGTTCTCCTCTGGCCTCCCTGGTCATTCCTCCTCATCTCCCTGACCTCTTGATCTGAGCAGCCTAGGTTCTCTTCCCTGTCCACACTCCCTCCCTCAGTGATCTCATCCAGGATCACGGTCTCAAACACCTTCTTTATGCTGATGACTCCCAAATTCACACGTCCTACCCAGCTGCTCCCCTGGACGTTGGTCCCTATATCCAGCTGCCTAGCTGACATTTCTAGGATGTCTCAGAGGCATCTCACATGGCGCAAGCTGAGCTCTCATCCTCCCCCCCACCCCGAATGTGTTCCCCGCCCCCTTCTACCTCTCAGCAAGTGGCTCCTCATTCTTCTAATTGCTCAGGTCAGAAACCTAGGAGTCACACTTGACTTTACACTCCTTCTCACACTCATGTCCAATCCAGCAGCAATTCCTACTGGCCTACTATCAGGACGTCCCTCAACTTCCATCACCTCACTGCTTCCATCGTGATCCAAGCTCCCATAGTATCTCACCTGTGTTACTGCAGTGGCCTAACTAGTCTCAGATCTCACCTCTCTGCACTTCTCATTTAAGGAAAAGTCCCCTACTGTATGGCACAGGGAACACTACACAGTATTCTGTAATAACCTTTATGGGAAAAGAATCTGAAAAAGAATGGACATATGTAAACGTATAACTGAGTTACTCTGCTGTACACCTGCAACAAACACAATATTGTAAACCAACTATACTCCAATATAAAAATGAAAATTAAATTTAAAAAAAAAAAGAAAGAAAAGGGAAAGTCCAGAACCAGAGGTCCCACGTGACGTGGCTCTTCCATCTGACCTCTTTGACAGTCCTTTGAACACACCAGCTGAGTTCCTCCTTGGAGACCCTTACACTTGCTGTTCCCTTTGTTTAAATAATTTTCCCCAGATATCTACATGGTTCATCCCTCACCTCCCTGTCTTTATTCAACTGTTATTTTCTCAGTGTGGCCTTCTTTGACCACCTTATTTAAGCTGTATTATTCTCCGTACACGCTATGCATTTTACTCATTTTGTTAAGGTCTTTCTCCCCTCAGCATTACATAGAATGTCCGTGAAGGTCGGGTTTTTTTGTTTTGCTGTTTTACCCCAGCCCCCAGGACAGTGCCTAGCACACAGTAGGCGCTCAATAAATGTTTACTGCATGAGTGAATTCACTGTGCCTTTCTCACAGTTCTTCAAAACAGACATGATGTAAATATTATTTTTAAGTTATCTGCGCACAGAAATGTCTTCTCTCTGCTAGGGGTGCCCCCGGGCCTGGCACAGAGAAGGGCGAACGAGTGCAGATGCCTCCTAATGGGACTCAGAAGGTCAGCGGGGCCCTTGGGCCTGCAAGCCATCAGCCGCGGGGACACCGACTGGCCGTGAGGCAGGAAAGAGACGCACGGTTGGACCCACGGGCTGAACAACCCGCGGACTCCACACCCACCTCTCCCGGGAGTGAAGGGCGGGGCCCACACGCCCCCGGGATTCCGACCTTGAGGGCGGGGCCGTGGCCGGGCACCTTCCGACAGGGGGAGGAGGCGAGAGGGCCCGAGAGGACAGCGGCCTCGCGCTCGGGCCAGACCGACGGGTGGTAACGTTCGAGTCACCTCCGGGCCCCGCCTCCCCCTACACTGGGACATCTGGTCCGGCCGCTGCGCCTTTACGCCCACACCTTTGGCCTTAGAAACGAAGCCCCCCGCCCCGAGCCGGTGGTACGGCCTCCTCCCGGCCACCCGCCAAAAGCTTTGGTAGGGCCCACGTGCGTGACGCACAAAGGGCAGTTGGTATGGGCCGGCCAGCCGCACATCCCGCACCCGGTAGGGGGCGCCTGGCACCGCCCACCCGGCGGGGGCCCCCTGCTACCCTCGCGGCTCCGGCATCGGGGAGGATACAGCATGAGCAGTCGCAGCTCCCGCTCTTTCTGCTTCATCTTCTTCAGAATGGTCAGAAGCCCCATGTCCCAGTAGCCCCTTCCCGGCCGCCGTTTCTTCGTAATCCTGGGACCCCTTTCCCTGCTCCTATTGGCTATCACGCCCACAGACAGCACAGCCTATTGGCGGGCTCCGCGCTTAGTCCCGCCCTCGCTCCCACGTGACTGTGAAGCTGCCTGGCGGTGCTGCGACGGACGGTCCCTCTAGCGGCTTCTGCGCGGCCACCTGCGTTAACCCTTAGCATCCCGAGGGCTTGGGTGACTAGAGCATCGCCATTCTTTCCTTTCCAGGACCCCAGGCTCGGCTGGGAACGGAAACCTGAAATTCCTGGGTTGTTTCTTGGCTGCATATAGAGAGTAGGAGTTCTGACTTAGGAGCCAGAACCAAGAGCCCCAAGGATGTTGACGTCACCCTGCAGCCACTGTGAGGCTTAGTTCCCCGGAAGCATGGTCCAAATCCTGCTCATCTTGGGACTCGGCATCATCCCAAATCTGCCAGTTACAGGGCTTCCCTACTTTTCCTGGCTCCTGAAATCGTAGAGGGTAGCCCGGGGATTCTCCATCCAGGGTGGAGATGGCCTTTAGGGCCCCTTTGGAAATGTGTGGAGGCGTCATTGGATTGTACCGATTACAAGGTAGAGTCCCTGTCGTTTAGAGGTCAGGGGAATTGTCCTGCCCAAGATGCTTATTGTTTCGTTATTGAGAAGCACAATTTTCATTTTGCCGATAAGAAAATTGAAGCTCACATGGTGCTTAGCGTGATTGACATAGTGACTGACATACAGTAGGTGCTCAGTAAATATTTGTGGTTGAATGAATGACTGTGCAAGAGTTTGGTTCTTAACCTTAGCGCTCAAGTCCAGAAAAAGTGAGGAAGCCGAGGCCGGGGACTAGACAGATTGTAAACACAGAAGGTGAGCCTTATTGTCTTTTCTTGAGCCCTTCCCCCAGGCCACCACAGGGTAAATGTGAGTAGGCAGCAGAGTGGGCTCTTTCTAATGCTTGGGAAAGAACAGTGAGGCACCAGATGAAGATAATGGCTAACTTCTGTGTCATTTTATAAAGCATTCACGTTTTCTACTTTATCCTCCCCGCAACCCTGAGAGGTTTATTTCCTTTTTGTAGATGTGATAGTGGAGTCCCCAGAGTTTAAGGAGCTTGGGCAGCAATTTAAACTCAGGTCTGGTCAACAGGAAAGGGCACTGTTTTTCTGGGTCCCTCCGTGGTGTTTGTCTAGAGAGGGAGAGGTCTGGAGTGAGCTGGAGCTCCCCATCTTACAGAAGAAGGTTGTAGACAGATGAGGGCTGGACAGAAGCGGGTGCCTGGCTGGGTCCTCTCCATCAGCACCATTTGCTCTCCACCAAGTGCACACAAGGGAAGAAAGCGAGCGTAACTCCTCTTCAAAGCCTTTGAGACACAACTAAGATCACAATGTGTTGCCATCTTGCCTCCATGAGTCTATGCTACAGAATTTCTAGCCCCAGCACGTGGACCTTTATGACAAGGAAGTTCACTTTGGCGTGGTTTGGAGCAGCAAGAAATTGGAAAAAATCTAAGTGCCTTCACCGGGGATCACTTACCTAAGCCGGGGTACCCCTGTGTGGTGGGTTCCATGAAGCCTTTGAGAAAGGTGAAGTACCTGCGTGGAAAGCTGTCCAGGCCATATTAAGTGAAAAAAAAAACCCGAATTTCAAACCCATTTTAACATTTAAAATAACAATAACCCCCTAAACAATGTTTTTTTCACACTATGGGATACAGCCCATTAAGTATACTGTGAAATTATTTTAGTGTCACAAGTTGAAATGTATGAAATTGCCCATATTTGACCATTTTGACAACAAAGATATCAGTTTCATATAGCTCAACCTAGTAGCATTAGCAAAAATTAAATAGAATGAACAGAGCAGAAAACATTGCTGCCAGTGCCCGTGAAGAGAAGCTAAGTGGTGTTTGTTGAAACATTTGTTTCAGATACTTATATGGATATATGTACACACTGAGTCACAGTCACAAAAGTTTTTAAATTGCTGCAATTCAACTGTTGGCTCTGGAGCAGTTTTGAGGGAAACCTAAAATTATTACCATAAGCACTTCTGGATTGTTTTACTTCACTACTACTACTGGCATTGAAATCCTTGCTTAAATGTCAGGCTTTAAAGCCCTGTCCTGTCCAAGCTGTTATTGTAGCTTCCCAGGGGCTAGAGTAGGATTCCAGTGGACACCAACTTCAAAAACAACCTCATAGCTTGGTGAAACATTAGGAGACCAGGGGGTAACTGTATTGAACGTTTGAATAATGATTGCCAGTAGCTAGAAGTCAAGGGTAGGGGAGTGAGGGTGGAGGGGCTTTTAAGGACCGATGTAGAGGCCTCATGACAGTATTTTCATTTGCCTCATGGAAAGGCGGAAAGGGTGCTCCTGAGGAAATAAAATCTTTGGGGAATACCTTTGGAAGAAAACTGGGAAAGAAGATCTCTAGAGCTGTAGTTATATATAACTGTGAATATATATATATATATTCACAGGAAAGAATCATGAGATTAAAATACCGAAATCCTGACAGCTGTGAAACAGGCGTTTGAAGGGAGAGTTTCTTGGGGCTAAGTAAGTGGATTATAACTTGAGAGTAGAATTCTAGAAACCTTTTAAAAGGGCAAATTCACCCAATGTCTGGGGAGGAAAATTTGGCTTTATGGTTTTAATTTTAAGAGGTGTAGCCTTTTTGATCCAGACAGTCCATGTATCACCTTTATAATCATAACGGAAACTTTATTTGTTACTCAGAAACAACAAGAACAACAAAAAGCCAGGGGAAAAGACGCTGCTTAAGTATCATTGTTGATCATGAAGCATTAGCAAGAAGTATATCTAAGTATTTTATTTATTTATTTGTATATATAAATATTTAAGCTTGCTCTAGATGAATTTCCTATTTGATTCTTTTAAACTGTAATGTTCATATGAGGTGGTTTAAAATCAAGTTACAGTTTTGATAAGAGGAATCCTGTTTTTCTCTCTGTTGAAACACATCTGTGATGCAAGTTTTATTTTGGGGACCACATGCATATGACAGAGTCACCAACCAGCACTTGATGGCAGCATACCCAAGTGTAGCTTTCGTCCTACTAATGAGTAAACAACTGGAGGCTTGAACGTACAGCCTAATCACTGAACCAGCCACTGCCTACAGACGACAGCTCTACCCTGGCCTGCTCCTGTACTCCCACGCCTATCGCTCTATAAGCCTTAAGTGTCCAAGGGCCACCCTGTCCCCAGTGCATGTGTACAACGTGCAGGCCACAGCAGAATGCCTCAAATGGCAAGTCAGAGTGTTTGAGCATCTTCATTCTAGGTCTCAGCCCAGCTGCCTGTTGTGGGAGACAGAGGAGGTATCCTCTTCAACTTCCAGATGACACAATGAGCTGTTATACCCCTGTCATCCTCCTCAGGGCACGTGACATCCTCAGGCCTTTCCAGAACCTTAGGAGTGATTAAGGATATGAAAAGCTGAGCTATTTCAACAACCACGTCCACGTCCACCTGACCTGTGCCTTGGCATCCCCAGGAGTAAGGCTGTGCCAGCAGCTTCTTGTCTCTGCAGGGCCTGGCCTGGTAAATGGGGCTGGGGGGAGGGAGTAGTTGCTGTGCCTTCACTCAGCAACCTGAGAGGCAGGTACCGCACTTACCTCCACTCGACAGGTGAGCCAGGGGCTCCACTCACCCAGATTGCTGCCGCAGCCTCTCCACCCGTTTCCCTGCTCCTCCTCCCCAGGCAGAGGGACCTTTTAACCTCTGGTCACATCTTGTGTGGCCTCTGCTCAAAGCCCTCCACTGGGGACTTCCCTGGTGGTCCAGTGGGTAAGACTTCATGCTTGCAATGCAGAGGGCCTGGGTTCGATCCCTGGTCAGGGAACTAGATGCCGCATGCACGCCACAACTAAGAGTCTGTGTGCTGCAACTGAGTCTACATGCCGCAACTAAGACCTGGTGCAGCCTAAATAAATAAATATTTAAAAAAAAAAAGCCCTCCACTATCTGCTGGGTACTCCCCATATCTTTACGTGTTAGAGCCCAAGGGCTTCAGTGACCTACCAGGCCCTGCATGAGTGGTCCCCATGGCTCTGTGCCCCCATCTCCTGTTCCTCCCTTGCTTACCAATTCTCCAGCTGGCCAGTGCATTAGGGGCCAGCACCCCTAACCCATACCTCCCTGTCACCTACCTCTTTTCAGTTTTTTGCTCAAATGTCCAATGTCTCAAAAAACTTTTTTGTTCAAATGTCACAATAAATGACCACCCTATTTAAGTCTGAAACTGCTCAATCCCCTACCCACATTCCCCAAATCCTTTATTTTACTCTATATTCCCCCGTGACAGTTAAGGTCTTCTACCAGCCTATATAATTCCCTTAATTTATTACATTTATTCTCCCCCACCCCTCTGTCCCCTCTAGAATGGAAGCACCATGAGGGCAGAGAGTTGGATCTTTTTTTTTTTTTAAAGCTGTCTCGCAGCACCTAGAACAAGGCCCGCCACATAGTAGATGCTCAATAAATATCCGTTGAGTAAAAGGAATGGAGCAGAGGGTTCATTAACTGCTTTCTAGCTACTCACCCAGCCAGAAAGCAGCAGAACCTCATCAGCCTTGTTCCTAACCACCAGGCTTCTCAGTCCCCAGACCAAGCGAGGCCTGGCCCCCACCGTCTCCTGTGAGATCCCACAGAGGGTAACTCCTAGACCAGGCCCAAACCGAGAAGGGTGTCTCATAGGCAGCCCTCCTGCACGTGTCCAGAGTGGGAGCTGGGGCCTGAATTGGAAGGCAAAGAAGTGCCAGGTCTCCTGTGCCCACATGTCCACCCTCAGTTCAATGCTCAGCCCCTGGTTCGGTAAAATGCCCACTCTGTTCTTTCAAATGGCACAACCCCCCTCAGCCTTGGAGGTGTCCACCTCCCAAGAGGCCTCAGGCTAATCCCAACCTCCAGCCACAGAAAAGGGGCCTTCCGAGGTCAGTTGTCACATTCCTTCATTTTCCATAGAGGAAATTGGGCCCCAGAGAGGGCACAAGGCTGCCTGAGGCCTTGCACTTGGTAGCACCTGACTGCAGGTGAACCCAGTTCTCCTGGGACAACTTCCTAGCCACCTTCTGGCTGGGGCCCCCTTCTGGCTTCAGGAACCCTGGCCCAGGGCCCGTGGGAGGCCCCATCCTCAATGGTGCGTCAGTGAAGTTCAGCAGTCCTGCCCCCTCTGACCCACGGCAGGTTTCTGCCACAGGTGCGAATGCTCCCCGCTCTTCTGAGGGTGCCCTGTGTCCCTGTTGTTTCCGCTCCAGAGCTGGGAGACGTTAGCTGGATGGGCGAGGATAAGGTGGGAAGAGCGCACCGGAGCTGCAACAGAACCCCGTCTGCCCGGCTCTGCCCTCCTCCCCGCCCGGGGCCAAGCACCTTCCTCTCACTGAGCCTGTTTCCCCAGCTATAAAGCGAGGAGACTGGACGACAATCTCTAGAATCTTCTGACCATGACCGACTGCCAGTCCACCTTGCCAAAGCTGTTAGCACCCTTGGTACAGGTCCTGGGCTGGGTCAGCCAAGGCAAGCCCTCTCTTGTCTGTGCTTGTGAGTCACTGGCCACACAGGGTTGGGCTTTGTCCCCCATCCCACCCCAGCCCTCCAGCTCTTGCTCGTGACCCTGGCTGGCCACTTCCCCAAACCAGCCTCTGAGTGAGGCCTTCCTGTCCCTCAGAGCTCTCGTGGGAACCGACACAGAAGCTAAGAAGGGAGAGAGCTGTTTGAGGAGTGGAGAGGCTCCCTCCAGGGCCGGGGTGATTGTCCTTTCTCTCCAGTGTCCAGGATCTCAGCAGGGTGCCCAGCGTGGACTTCTCCACCATCCAAAGTGGACAGTGGGAATGTGACATCACAAGGGAGGTACAGCCAGGGACACGGGGACAAGAAGGAGCTCCCTGGTGACTGCTTTCCATGCATGGTTTCAGTTATCACGACAGCCTATTATACAGACGAGGAAACTGGAGGCCCAGAGAAACCAAGGGCCCTGTCCAAGATCACACGGTTAAAAGAGGCAGAGCAGGGATTTGAACTCAGGCCTGTGCGGGACTTGGACCACCGGGGAAAAGCCCCGTGCCGTGGTCACTACTGCTGCATCCCGCGAAGCCCTGGGAGGCTCGCTGACTCTTCAGTGCTCAAGTGTTTATAATGTAGAGTCCCTGCCCTCTTCCAGAAGTTTAAGTCAGCTTCCCAGAAAGTTGTGTACGTTCAAGGAGTAGCAGAGAATCAGAAGCACAAGGCTTTGGAGGCAGCAGGGGGCCCAGCAGGACTGGGCGGTGGGAACGTGCGCCAGCTCCCACCTCGGACTGGATGGTGATGGCGTCATAGAGCCCCTGTGAAGTCACCCAGTTCCTGGGAGGCCCAACTATTGGCAGATTCCAGCTCTAATGAGAGTCCCCAAGGTCAAGGTGCTGTGCTGAAGTGAAAGTCAATCCTTTCCTCCCTGTGCCCTGGGTTGTCCCCACGATGTCGCTGCCCCAGTCCTTGCCCAGCATTCAGTTCATCTGGAGTCATCCCCTTAGCAAGCCTTTCCTTTCCCACTTATGGGTCCCTGTGAAACAATAAAAAGAGAGAGGGCTGGACTTGGTGTCAGAGACACGTGGGGATTGAGTGCATCCCACATGGGGATGTGACCTGGCCAAGGGATGTACCGCTGAGCAGCAGCTTCCTCATATCGGAACCTGAACCAAGGTGGTGGTGTCAGCCCAGCATTCGTTCCCCCTTCTCCTGCCAACAGCACCCCAGTACCCTCTGGAAGTTTCCCCTCCCTCACCCCTAGTCCCTGTGGGACCCCAGCTTTAACTATTTCACCTTATCTCCTGGCCACAGTGACTGATGTCAGGAATAGCCACAGGACTCAAGCCAGACTAAGCAGAGCCAGGTCTGGGACCTTTGTTGGAAGTATTGGGAAAGTGGCAGGGGATGGAGGGATGCACCCTCCTGGGGCAGCTAAGCTGGTGTTTCAGGTGGCCAGCTTACCACCTTGAGCCGGACCTGCCTGAGAATGTAACCAGCCGGGGGAGAGCAGATGGGGTGAGACAATGACTCCTAATGACATTGCTTGAGCATCAAGATCTAACCGTACCTGAAGCTGTTATACTTGAGACTTGTCAGTAACTTAAGCTTAGTTAGATCATTTATGAAGCTAAGGATCCAGAGATAACTAATTTCCCATCTCTTACTGAGACTCCTTTGTAAGCATGAGAAATTTTTAGCAGATTTCATCAAATATTAAGTGCTGCTTCTTACATATGGACACAATCATTAACCCTCTTTTCATTAAATGTATTTCATTAGAAAAAATATCTCATCCCTGTTCTTGCATTCTGCTGTTTTTTTCTTAGAATAATAATAATAAAATACAAGCCTGCTGTATGTGAGCAAAAAATTCATCAGTCGTTTATTAAGTGCATTTGTTAAAAGTTTAACAGATGTTTATGGGACTTACTGTGTGCCAAGCACTGTTCTAAGCCCTTTACATATATTACTTCATTAAATACTTATATTATTACAGTGAGGCATAAAGAGGTTAGTTAAATGACTTGCTCAAGATCAAGTTCCAGGCCCTGGGATCAAGCCCCTCCCCCCATTCTTCAATGTCCTTCCCAAAGAGCTCTTTCTCTGCAAAGCCTTTTCTGATCTTCCCAACAGGAAGTGCCCCCTGGCCGCCACAGATGCCCTCACAGAGGCAGGCTGTCACCCTCCTGCCCTGCCCTGCAAGTCAATGTGCTGGGCGTGTGTCCTACACCCCATCTGGTTGTGAACCCCTCCCAGCTGAGGCTTAGCTTCCACACAGGCCCATCCATGGTTGTGGGCAGGAAGTCGACAGCCAGCCTCAGCACCACCAGCAGTCACCTGGCCTCTTTCTCTGCTCTCCATCATCCGAAGCTCCCTCGAGGTGCCCTGAGGAGGCAAATGAGGGGTGCTCATGATGGGGGACCTAGAGAGAGGGGTCCTCATCCCCGGGCAGCTGAAGACCGCAGGCATCTCTCCAACCCCAGGAGGCACGGGAAGGAATTGGGACAGGGTATCAATGCGTCCTGGCCTCTCCCAAACCAGCTGTGTGACTGTCACCTCCCGGTGCCTCAGTTTCCCCACTGGTAAAATGAGGAGGACAGTTAGGGAGAGTCCCCCAGGAACCTAGGAAAGTTCCTGTGGGAATGAGTAAAGCAGAAGTTTTCTACTCATCCAGGAAGCTTTTGGGGTTCCCGGATGGCAAGCTGCCTGCTGGACTTTCACTCATGTATTCATTAATGGAGTGCCTATTATGTGGTGGCAGTGTCTGAGGCACTGGGGGTGCTTCAGAGAGCAAGATGGGCAACGATCCGGCTGCCCGGGAGCTCACTCTGTAGCTCTGGTTTGGGGAGGCCTCTGAGCCTCCACCCACAGGGGGCAGCAGGCTTGGGACTAATGGACCCGGCCCTTCCATGCTGGGTGTGGAGAAACACTGAGGGCTTGGAGGAAAGAAGTGCGTCCTCCCACCAGCTCTGCCCCCTCCCGCCAGGTGACCTTGCCTCTCTGGGCATTAGCTCCTCACCTTCTAAGTGAGAAGTTGGACTGGTTGGCCCTGAAGCCTGCTCTGCCAGCTTTGCATGGCCATTCACGGTTAAACATTACCCACTCTGTGTCCCTCCCTCCCTGCCACTCCTCAGGGAGACCAAGCCGTAAACGCTGCCTTCTTCCATCTTCCTCCATGGCTATGGGCCTCTGAGAGCGGCCACAGGCATACTCGCTGACTGTCTCCTCTACACCTGAAGCCAAGGTCTTGAGAGGGGAAGACTGGTGGTCCAGGTCTGGGGCTGGGGGCTTAGAGTGGGGATAGTTGGGCCCTAGCCTCCCCACACCCCATCTGCCTCCAGATGTTTTTTCTTGGTTACATCATGCACGGCTCTCTGGATCCTTCCCTGAGGAGCTCATGGCTTAATGAGCCCCTCAGGTGCCCTCCTCAGGCAAGATGCCTCAGCCCTCCTGGTTTCTGGGAAACAAAAATAACTCAGAGAGGCTCCTCTCCCATGCCCCTCACAAGCAAGGAGGGCCAGGCCCAGCTGTCATGCCCAGCCCCACCCACCCAGGTGTTTTAAATTATGAGGCTGCATAATTAATCCTGTGTACCCATAAATCTCAGGAGTGGGAATGGATCCTAGCCAATATGCAAAGAGCTCTCTTCTCGGTCTTCAAATCAACTTTATAAATAGGTATAATTTCTTGGTCATCCACAGCATACATTCGAGAACACTGAGGCTCCAGGTGATAGACCTGGTGAGTAGAGTGCCAGATGTCAGAGTCAAGTCTGACTCTAAAGCCCAAACTGGTTTCGTACCCACTTCACAGCATAGCAGGAGACTATTACAGTTAATGCCCTGCTCATGACAGACATCACTAATCAATCATGGCATGGCAGACATTGCTAATCAATTGCAGTGTTCTTTTCTAATAAGCTCAGAGGCAGCTGTGAACTCCTACTAAACACAGTACTCCAGGACACCATTTCCTATCAGAAGATCGAATCCACAGTATTTGCCATTCCGGTGAGCCCACACCATCAGCCTTGAGTCCTCAGGACTCAGGCACAACCCCCAGATGCTCTAGTCAGCAGGGCACAGGGCTCTTCACTGTACATCAGTTGCTGTGTTGTTCTTGGAGAGAGATTAATGGCTCCACCATCCCCTGAACTGTTGTCCCTTCCAAGCATGGTCTCTCTTCGAGACACAACAACCATACAGGTTTGCATGGGGCTTCAGGTTTTTTTAGGTCTTTAATAGATGTTTTTATTATGAAACATTCAGGTATACCCCAAAGTGTAGTTAATAATATTATCACAGACAATTGTGTTCCCACAGTTGAAGCAACAAAACATCCCTAACACAACCGAAATCCCTGTGTGTCCCATTCAGTCCATCTCTACCTCCACCCCCGCCAGGCTACCACGCTCTGAATTTCGTGTTTCTCATTCTCATGCATATTTTTATACTTTTCTCACATAATTACACATCCATATTATTCAACATTACAGAAATTATTTTTGTTCAGATCTTGTTGCCACTTGTCATTTTCATACAATTGGATGTTATGAACTTTTAGGCATGATGATAAGTGCAGCTTTGAATCTTCCACCGTATCATAATTGTGAATATTTGTTGAGCCCTCATTCTACACCAGGCATGCTTTTAGGTGCCTTACCTGCCTTAACTCATTTAACCTTCACGACAAAATTATTTTTATCCCCACTTTACAGATTTAGAAACAGAGGCACAGAAAGGTGAAATTATGTACCCGAGTCACATAGCTTGGAAGCTGTGCTCTTAATTGCTAGACATCACTCTCTCTACTGCTGCGTGGTCTGTTGTATGAAAACACAGTCATTAGCCATCTGTTCTCCTATTTAAGGGCCGTTGCTTATTTTTGCAGACACGCCTCAACTTTAGTCTCACAGGGTTTGGGGGCGGTTGTATTATCTTGCTTAGTTCTGACATCAAGCCTGTGAGTGGATGTCTGTATCATCTCCCTTTACAAATGAGGAAACTAAGGCTCAGAGAGGGTAAATCACCTTCTCAAAACTGCACAGCTCCAGCAAACCAGAGGTGGACTGTGAACCTGGGCTCCTGCAACTGTAGAGACCAGGGGTTCTCCCGTATCACATGTGAGCCCTCGGTCCCCCACTGGCTTCCTCTTGGCTCCGTCCATGGCAACCTGCCCTCCCTCTCCCAGAACACCCCTCCCCACACCTGGCATCCAGGCTCCCTCCTCTCGCCACCCTCCACCGCCCTCTTTCCAGAGAAGGGGCCCAACCGGAAGGCCAGTTCATGTTAGGAAATTCCAGCCACATGAGCCAACCCAAGCCTGGGATTCTGAGCAGCCGGTGGCTTTAGGAGAAACTGAAACTTGGCTTGCTGGGGGTGGAGTGGTCACGGAGGATTTAAAGAGCTGCCACTTCCTTGGGTTCCCAGAGGGTACTGGGAGGTCACAGCGGCAGAGGGACACCCTGAACCGGGTGTGAGCCTCTGTTCTCCTGCCCCACCATGCACCTCTGTGGGGCTAATGGGCTGCTGATCAGGATGGTGAGTACAGGGGCCAGGTTCAGGGGATGAGAAGGGGAGTATGCCCCAGGGTGCCCGGTGCCAGCTCTGTTCACATGGGCTGTGTGGCCGAGGTCTCACACACCCTCTCTCTGGGCCTTAGTTTCTCCAGGGGATTGGATCGAGGGCTCTCCTGCTCTCCCACTGCAGATCCAGCCTCCAGTTTAGAACTTAGCCTCTGAGTACTGCTGTCCCCTAACCTGCCTGTTCGCTCACTGCCATTACAGGAGCCTTCTCTTTCCTCCCCGAGTTCTCTGGCCGTGGTTCCCTTGGAACCTTGCCTCTCTCCCAGGACCCAGGTACCAGAGGCCCACCCACTTCTCTCTCTGCAGGTCTTTCCCCCAGGCTCCAGTCTCTCAGTCCCCACATCACCAGGAAGGGGCCTGCTATGGCCATGAACCTAGGAGCACAGAGTCCTCCACCAGGGAGGCCAGGGTCTTGCCTGAGGTCCCTACACTCAGAACACACCTCCCAGAGTGACCTGTGGGAGGGCGGGTTGGGCTGTGGGGTCTCCAATGTTCCCTCTTGTCTGACCTTCCAGAGCCCTGGGCATTTGGGTTAAACATTTCATCTAAGTTTCATGAACCCCAGTGTAGGGGGAGGGTCACAGCTGTCAACCTTTGAGTCCACTCTTCTACCAGAAGGGACTCGATTCACCCATTCTAGGATGCTGTCCCCCTAGAATGCGAGCAACTTGAGGGCAGGAAGTTTTGCCTCTTTTGTTCGCTGCTGCGTCCCCATAGCTCAATGTGTGGCACATAGTAGGTGCACAAGAAATATTTCTTGCATAAGTGAATATCAGCTTTGGGCCTGAGCTAGGCATGGGAATATGGAGTGAAATCAGAACCCCCGCCCTGCCCTTACAGACAGAACTCATGGCTAGAGACATCAACACCTTGACCGTGGAAGTAATAGCGATCAGAACAAGAGCGGCTGACTTTTATTAACCCCTGCCTGCTTTATGTCCTGTGAGGAAGGCGCTGGTGCCTCCACTGTATGGATCCGGTAGCTGGGCACAGAGAACTGAGTGATCTGCCCAGAGCAACATGGCTGATAAGGAGACGGTGGGTGTGAAGTCGGTCCTGTCTGGGTTTGAATCCTCTCTTGTGCTGCCCCATCGTGAGCTGTGAGCAGGACACGTGGGTGAGGCTGGCAATCCACCGAGGAGTGCTGTGTCTGCGATGGGGTGTGTGGACACCGGGGGAGCCAGAGAGAGCTTCGAGGAGAAGGGGGACCCTCGGGGACTTGATTCAAGAAGGGTATGGCTTTACAGCTAGCCAGCCCCTGCCAGGACCCCTGAGCTTTTGGCCTCTCTCCCTACAGGACCCTGAGGAACATCAGAGGCAGCTGAAGAAGAAACAGAATAACCGTGCAGCCGCCCAGAGAAGCCGGCAGAAGCACGTGAACAAGGCGGATGCCCTGCACCAGGTGGGGGATGCCACCCTTCCCATTCCTGATGTCACTTACCTGGCCCGGCCACCTCTTCTCTGTCCCGCCTATGAGCAGCTCCCCCTGCACTGCCGTATGTGCCAAGGGGCCTGAGTTTGGGAGGAGGGAAGGGCTTTGCAACTGAGATTTGGAAATTCCTGGGTGTTGAGTGGAAACCGTGTGCCAGACACACACTGGGCTCCAGGGACATGACGGTGCATCCTCAGCCCGGGCCTACCCTCAAGGCACCCCCAATCTAGGGGGAGGAGACAAGGAGGGAGGCAAACAGGGAAAACCTGGCTCAGTGACCAGCTGAGGCACTGGTTACAGTCCAGCTCCCGGCCCCTCCCCACCCAGGAGCCACCTCAAGAGGTGCTGCACTCTGATGGACACGTTCTGACGGGGGTGGCCAAGACCACGCTGTGAGAAACCGGTTCAGGGTTAAGAGGGGCTGGCTTTAGAGTCCCAGCTGTGGCACTCATTAGCTGCAAGTCACTTCCTTCACTGAGCTTCACTGTCCTCATCTGAAAACGGGGACAATAATCCCTGCCCACTGGCAGGACCCTTGTGGAGACTAAAGGAGGCAAAGGAGCCCGGTGGGAAGGGGGGGTCTCCACTTACACTTGCCTCTTCACCTTGGACGGTAACCTGACCTTGGATGGTAACCTGACCTTGGAGCTTCCCTTCTACCTCTATGCAGAGAGAAAGGACACCACCAGTTCCATCCCAGGGGGACGGATTAGGCTGGGTTCAGGACCTGGCCTTTAGGAGGGCTGCATACATGTTAGTCCTTATAGCAATGAGTAAAATTCAGAGCCCTCCACACCCAAAGGCCCTACACTCTCTGTAACCCCGCCCCCACTTGTCCACTGTCCTCTCCTAACATCCTACACCCTGTTCTCTCTGTTCCTTCACTGGCCAAGCACATCCAACCTCAGGGGCTCCCCCTGGCTGCTCCGTCTACCTTCAGACAGCAGCCTAGCTAGATCCTCACTTCTTTCTAGTTGTTGGTTCAAATGTCACCTCCTCAGAAGGAGGTGGTCTTTCTAAACATCTGATCTAAAGAGACCTCTCCTATTACTCTGCTTTATTTTTCTGGTTAGTACTCACTTCCTATCACATATTTAGATGTGATCATTGCTTGTCTTCCTCACCAGACTGTAAGCACTCTGAGGGCAGGGAACTATTCTGTTCCCTGCTGTTTCCCCATCACCTGGACCAGTGCCTGACAAATAGAAGGGACTCAATAATTCCCTGTGGAGTGAATGATAGAGTCAGGATAAAGTGCTTTGGGAACACATAGGTGGGAGCAACACACAGGTAGTTGGGTCAAGGTGGTATAGAGGTGAAGCCTGAACTGGTTTTCAAGGATGAATGGGAGTTTTCCAAATGGATGAAGGTAAGAAAAGGCATTTCAGGCAAGCGAAATAGGGCTGGCATGGCCATAAGAGAGTAGCACCCTGTAGAATGCATGAGAATGAGGACTGATGCCCAGGATGGTGCCTGCCTGGCAGCGGTAGAGACTTCCTGCGTTCGTTGATTCCTTCCTTCCAGAAATCCCTATTGAGTATCTCCTGTGTGGCAAGCACAGTTCTAAGCATTGGAGATACAGCTGTGACTACAGCAGACAAAAGCCCAGCTCACCCTCCCCAGGGCTCATATTTTCATGGGGGAGCTGGACAAATAAATGACCTATGAGGTCTTTGGGATATCAGATGGTGATACGTGCTTTGGGAAAAAGTAAAGCAGGGAAGAGGGAAGGGACTGGGGCACGTGGGGTGATAGAAACCTAACTAGGGAAGCCGTCCCGGAGGAGGTGACATTTGAGCAGCCTGAGGGTGGCGAATGAATGAATGAGTGAACGAAAGAGTGAGGAGCTAGTGACTCAGTTTCTGGAGGTGAATTGAAGCTTTTGGAGAATTTAGGTGAAGGGTGACCTAATGACGTTTTTAAAATGTCTCCACATTCCACGGCAGAAACCAGCTTGGGAGTGGGGCTGCGGGTGGCTTTGAGGCCTGTTAGAACTTTGAGTCCATGGCTTAAGCAACATTTTAATGCAAAGCACCCTTGCAGCTTCTTCTTTTGAAAAGTGTCCATAACGGGGGTAGGTGGGGGAGGGGACCAAAGGAAGTCACTGAGCCTGATGAGCTGTGGAACTAGCGTTCCTTCTGCGGTTCCCACCATTGTTGTCATCATAAATGGTTGTTTAGAACTGCACGTTGATTACTGTCCCACTGGGTTCTCAGAACCCAGGGTTCAGCAGAACAGAACCTAAATGCGGAACAGAACACACCTGTGCTGCCAACCTGTAAAACTTGACCCTGGACTCCGGCCACGGTGCCTCAGTGGGAAAGTTCTGGGCACTGGGGAGGTCTGGCAGTGGCACTAAGCCGCCTAGAGGTGTCCAGGACAGAGGACATCTAAGTTGTCACAAGAAGGCCATGTCAGGATTAGCCCGAGGATGGGGGTGCTGGAAGTGTCCAGGCAGGGGAGAACGGAAATGTGGCAAGGAAGCAGCGTCCATATGGGGAACAGGAAGTAGGGGCATCAAGAGAAGTCGGAGAGATAAAACTGGAGGTGTGAACTGGGGCCACCATGCACAGGGAGTCATGAGAGACTTCAAAGGGCTTTAATGTTCGATTAATGACGCAATCACCCAATGTCTCCTCTGGGCCAAGAGATCTGGGTGGTTTGGGGGGCACACCAGTTAGGAGGCTGGTGGAGCTCCCAGGTGAGTGGAGATCCCAGGCTGACTAGCTCAGGGACCTGGCAGCAGGGATGGAGAGCAGGCAGATCTGAGCCTTAGCAGGAGGGTGAGCTGGGGGGACTTGCTGATGTTACGGAAGGTTGGCCAGAGAGTAGCCAAAGGGCATTCAGACGGCGGTGGTATCCTTCCTCCTAAATCGAGGACCCTGGGAGATTGGGAAATAGGGCTCTTGCTGGGCCCCTGATTCTGGCTGACATAACGTTCCCCACCCATCTGCTTCTCCCCCCAGCAGCATGAGTCACTGGAGAAACACAACCACACCCTGCGGAAGGAGATCCAGGCCCTTCAGGCTGAGCTGGCGTGGTGGAGTCGGACCCTGCACATGCATGAGCGCCTATGCCCCATGGACTGTGCCTCCTGCTTGGCTCCAGTGCCCCCTGGCCGCTGGGGCCAGGCTGAGTGGCCCCCAGGCCCCGTGCGCCCTGGACGACATGGCTGCCAGGAACAGCCAGACCCGTTTCGGACCCCGGTCTCCTCTCCAATGGCTCTGCAGCTCTCTCCAGATCCACAGCCTCATGGTTCCCTTGGCCTCCTCTTGTCCCCTCTGCCCTCACTGTCCCTTGGTCCCACCCCTGTCACTGCATCCTCTGCCCAGCCGTCCCCTAGCCCTGTCCAATCTGCCTCGCCCACTGGCTCCGGCCTGCTGAGGTCTTCCTCCAAGCTCAGCACCCTCCTGCCCAGCCCCCCAGCCCAAACTCCCCCTCTACAGTCCTTCGGGCTGGAGCACCCCACCAGGGGGAAGCTGGCGTCCTCAACCCACAGCCCCTCAGCTACTCTGGGGCTGGGCTCTCTGCAGGGCAGGGAGCATAAAGCCTGCTTCCTCAGCAACAGATCGGCAAGGGCCCCACCCCCTCTGGCCTTCCCCCTGCTCTCCTATGCTCAAGTCCACTTCTAACCCGCCCCCCAGAGCTGGGCTGGCCCCTTCCTTGGACTCAGGAAGGAGCCTCAGCACATGGGCATCTCCTCTGTTGCCACTGGAAGGCTGACCAGCTGAACCAGTATTTCACCAGGGAAAGGAAGCCGTCACTGTGTGCCCACCACTCTGCCAGGTCCTGTCACCGCTACTTTCTTATTTCAACCTCATGGTCATCCTGCAGAATCCAGATTGTCAGTCTATTTTTCAGGAGTGGGAAGGAGACAGGCTCAGAGAAGCCAAATGACTTGTCTAAGGTCACACAGCCTTTCTTGGGACCTGAAACACCACGATCTGCTCCTCCTTCTCCTAGTGGGATCATGGCTCAGGCACCCCAGGGGCTGAAGTCCTAGAAACTGAGAACTGGTGTGAGAGGTTTAAGTGCTGGGAGTGGGGAGGGGCTCTCCCTTCTGCTTTGTGATTCCCAGGGCCACAGAGCCCTGCAGTCTCTGAAACCTTGCCCTCACTGCAGCTCGTCCAGAGTCCAAGCCTGGGGGGGGGAGGGGCCAGGCAGGAGCCCAGAAGTGAATTCTTTCTGTTCTTGTCAGTGCCAAAGAACTGAACCTGTGGATTGGAGTTGGGGACAAGCCTGAAGCAGTCCCCGCTGGGATTTCTACATGCTGAGTACCCATAGCCATACCATGACCTTGGGGAGATTGCAAAGGGTTAGCTCTCCAGGCTATTCCCCAGTAACTCCCTGCCTCCCCCCTTCTCACAGAGCCATGGTGGATGGACTTCTGAGAGCATTCATGTCATGCACAAAAGGCAGGTGGAAAGAATGAGGGAAGGGCCAGGTGCAAAGTTATGTTTAAGCAAGTGCTGGACTTGAACCTGGCCGCGGTGAGAACTGTCTTCTCCGGTATCACCCCCATCCCTGTGCAGCCCTCAGACCCTCATTACCCTCAGGCCCCTCTGAGCAGTGCCCCTCATTGCTCTTTGGCCTGATGGCAGCTGGAAGAGCAGGGGCTTGGGGCTAGGTGGGAGCTCAGCTGTAGCGCCTGCTTGGGGATGGGGGTGGGGTGGGGGGTGGCGGGTTCTCATTCAGACTCAGGACAAACACTGTAAGGGGCCTGAGATGAGAAACTCCAGCTCTTTACCCAGATTTTCACACACATGTAAACAGACACTATGCTAGTATTTGACACACTCCAGGATGCTGAGTACAAGTCTTGGTACCTAGACTTTATGGTAAATAAAGTGTTGTCCAATTCTTTTTGCTTTGGTTAGTTGTTTAAAGCTCTGGCTGTACCTTGTACTCTTGAAACCAAAAGGCCTTTGCAAGAAGAGGGAATAGTCTAGAATCTCAGAGGCAGGTGACCCCTTGTAGACCTCCTAATCCAACCCCGCCTCCCATATTGCAGATGAGGAAACTGAGGCCTCGAGATGGGATGGAAGTGCTTGGACTCATACAGTAAAAGGAGGTGTCATGGCCACAGGATTGTGGATGGCTGCAGAGCTGGGGTCACCAGTAGGTTCAGGGAGAACAGACTGGTGGGAGGGAAGCCAAGATGCTGTTGGTTGGAGGTCTGGGACAAGAGTCGATTATGATGTACGGTGCTCCAGGACTCACAGGGAGATGAGGATACTGTGGCCTGGCTTGTGTCTATATACCCTAAAATTTGTCAGGCACTCTGTGTTTAACTCGGGTTAACTCAATGATGACTCTAATAACTCTGCAAGGTAGATATAGTTATTACCCCTCTGTTTGGAAGGGGAAAGTGAAGCCCAGAGGTGTTAAGGTCACATAGCTAGGAAATGGTATATTGTCAATGTAACTTTAGGAGCACTTAACCACAGGTGATCCTGCCTTCTACCTTCCCGGAACTTTCCCTGTAGGCCCTGAATGGAGGGGCCAAAACATGCCCATAGATGTGACCCAAGAAGGTAAAACCCTACTTTAAGCTCAAAACAAGTAAGAGAGGGGAGTGACTTAATTAACGTTGGTACACTCATACCCTGAACAGATGCTAAGAACAAAGAATGCTTTGAAGAATGTTTAGTGAGGTGAGAAAATGCTTATGACATATCAAGCAGAAAAAATAGAATGTACAACTGTCACTATAGTGTGATATTATGTTTGTTTAAAAAGATAGAATCAAAGGAGTGCAAGGAGGTGTTGTAGATTCTTGAGGAAGATGAGCCAATATCTGTGAATTCCCAAACTGTAAACACAGCTACCACTGTAGCAGAAGCCTTCCACATGGTTGAATATATCCTAGAGATCTGTATCTGGGTGTATCTATTGCTGCGTAACAAATTATTCCAAAACTCAGTGGCTTAATCAACAAACATTTATCATCTCAGTCCCTGTGGAGCGGGAATCTGGGCACAGCTTAGCAGGTACCCCTGGCTCAGGGTATCTCATGGGTTCCAATCTAAGTGTTGGCTAGGGCTGCAATCATCTGAAGGCTCGAGTGGGAGGATCCACCTCCAAGCTCACTTGTGTGGCTGTCTGCAGGCCTCAGAAGGTCCACCCCCAAGCTCATTCACAAGGTTGTTGGCAGGATTGAGTTTCTGGAGGGCTGTTGGACTGAGGACCTCAGGTTCTTTTTAATATTTATTTATTTATTTGGCTGTGCAGGGTCTTTAGTTGCAGCACACGGGATCTAGTTCCCTAACTAGGGATCAAACGTGGACCCCCTGCACTGGGAGCACAGAGTCTTAACCGCTGGACCACCAGGGAAGTCCCCCTCAGGTTCTTATAGGCTGTTGGTTGGAGATATTATTTCCTTGCCACTTGGGCCTCTCCACAGGGTCACTCAACATGGCAGCTGCTTCCCTCAGAGCAAGTAAGCTAGAGAGTGAAAAAAGGTGAGTGATACAGAAGCCATAGTCTTTTTGTAACCTAATTTCAGACATGACATCCTGTCACTTTTACTATATTCTACTGAGTAGAGACAACTCACTAGATCCAGCCCATGCTCAAGAAGAAAAGATTACACAAGGGCATAAAACCCAGGAGGCAGGATCATTGGGAGACATCTATCTTAGAGGCTGCCCATCACACTGGGTGAGAACCAGCACTTTCTTGGGTCCCTTCTTTTTCCTTTTATCATCACCACTAGCAGCTGGCTTTCTCTGAGGAGACCATTTCTTTAGAAGGAAACAATTTTGAACCTTTTGCAGCAGTGGCAATGCCCCTAGAGTGGGCAGAGAGGATCTGGTAGGTTTGAGGCTACAGCAAGGCTAGAGACCCACAGCCTCAAGTCAGCCTTGCAGCAAGCACAATGCAGACGCTCACTCCTCAGAAAGACCTTTGAAGTGATGCATGAACAGTCAGTGCTGAAATAGCAGGTAGGTGTAGGCCAAGAGTCTTCTATGCTTTGAAAAGTAATCACTCACTGGAGGACTAAAGTTTAAATTCAATTTAAACTCTTTGAGCTATTTTTTTTCTGGTATTCACCTCTATAGTGGGTTGAATGGTAGCTCCCTAAAAGATAAGTCCACCCATAGCCTGTGAATGTGCCCTTATTTGGAAAAAGGGTCTTGCTGATGTAATTAAGTTAAGAATCTCAAGATTAAATCATCCTGGATTGTCCAGGTGGGCCCTAAGTCCAATGACCAATAATGGTCAATCTTCCTAGTAATGGGAAGAGAAGACACAAAGAAGAAGGTCATGTGAAGACAGAAGCAGAGATTGAAGTTAGGCAGCCTCAAACCAAAGAACATCTGGAGCCTCGAGAAGCTGGAAGAGGCAAAGAAGGCTTCTCCCCTATGGAACTTCAGAAGGAGCAGAGAGAGCCGTGAGGAAGCTGTTTCACTCATCCAGGTGAGTAATGGTGGTGGCCAAGACCAGGGGGTAGCAGGGAGGTGGTAAGATGAGGTCTGATTCAGGGTGTGCTTTATAGATAGAGCTGATGGGATGTGCTCATGGATTGGACGTGGGGAGAGGGAGGAAGGAAGGATGATGCTGCAACTTGGGGCCTGAGCAACTGGTGGTTGGTAGTGCCAAAGACCAAGAAAGATTGGGAGAGGAGCAGCTTGGAGTGGGGGTGTGTGGCGGGGAGGGGAGATCTGGAGGCCTGTTTTGGCCATGTCAAGTTTGAGATGCCTATTTGCCATCTAACTGAATAGAAAAGAGTTTGGCAATTAGGGGAATGGTCAAGACCGGGTATATAAATTTGGAAGCCAGCAGTGTACAGATGGGTGGGTGGACACTGGGGACCAGATCAAATGATCTGTGAAGGCCCTTGCAGCTGTGTCTCTATGTGGGCCTCCTCTTCTTGTGCCCCAGAGCTCTCTCAGCCTGGCACTCCTTCCCTCCTGCATGCCCAGAATCTGCCCCCATCCTTTCTCGTCAAATGCTTCTTCCTCCAGGAAGCCTCCTATGACCCTCCAAGATAAAAATGACCCCCTCAGGCTCCTCATCACACCCATGTGCCTTTCACCAGCATCTATGATTTTCCTTCTTGTGTGACTGTGGCTTTTTTTTTTTTTTTTTTTTTTGCGGTACGCAGGCCTCTAACTGTTGTGGCCTCTCCCGTTGCGGAGCACAGGATCTGGATGCGCAGGCTCAGCGGCCATGGCTCACGGGCCCAGCCGCTCCACGGCATGTGGGATCTTCCCAGACCGGGGCACGAACCCGCATCCCCTGCATCGGCAGGCAGACTCTCAACCACTGCGCCACCAGGGAAGCCCGACTGTGGCTTTTTATCTTTCCATCTCCTTCAATGGCAGCAACCAGTCAAGCCCTCCATGAGTACTTTTAAACAGTTCATTCATTAGGAGGCAGTAAAGCATGATGGTGAGAGAGCTTGAGCTCCAGGGTCAGATAGGACTGGGTTCATGTCCCAGCTCCACTACTTCCTGGCTCAACTTCTTCAGGCCTCAGATTTCTTATCTGAAAAATGGGAACTGAAAAATGTACCCACCCACAATCTACCCTATGTATATGTGTATACATATCTATATATACATGTAAATATAATATATATTATATATATTATAGAAAAGCATATGTTCACCAAAAGACATGAACAGAATTTTTATATCAGGAATATGGATAAGGGTAGAAAACTGGAAACAACCCAAATGCCCAGTCAAGAGGATAATGAATAGGGACTTCCCTGGTGGCGCAGTGCTTAAGAATCCACCTGCCAATGCAGGGGACATGAGTTCGAGCCCTGGTCCAGGAAGATCCCACATGCTGTGGAGCAACTAAGCCTGTGCACCACAACTACTGAGCCTGCGCTCCAGAGCCCGCGAGCCACGACTACTGAAGCCCGTGCGCCTAGAGCTGGTGCTCCTCAACAAGAGAAGCCACTGCAATGAGGAGAAGCCCGTGCACTGCAATGAAGAGTAGCCCCCACTCGCCACAACTAGAGAAAGCTGCAATGAAACCCATATAGCCAAAAATAAATAAATTAAATAAATAAATTTATTTTAAAAAGTATAATGAATAACTTGTGGAATATTTTACACTAGGTAATGCTACACAGTAACAAGAATGAACAAACTGCAACTATATGGAATAACGTGAATAAACTTCACAAACAAAATGTCTGGCCATAGAAGCCAGACACAAAAGTGGAGACAATTTGTATGATCCACTTATATAAAGTTTAAAAGTAGAGGGCTTCCCCGGTGGCGCAGTGGTTGAGAATCCGCCTGCCAATGCAGGAGACACGGGCTCAATCCCTGGACCGGGAAGATCCCACATGCCGCAGAGCAACTAAGCTCATGTGCCACAACTACTGAGCCTGTGCTCTAGAGCCCGTGAACCACAACTACTGAGCCCGCGTGCCGCAACTACTGAAGCCCGTGCACCTAGAGCCCATGCTCCACAATGAGGGAAGCCACTGCAATGAGAAGCCCGCGCACCACAACGAAGAGTAGCCCCCACTCGCCACAACTAGAGAAAGCCCACGTGCAGCAACAAAGACCCAACACAGCCAAAAAAAATTAATTAATTAATTAAAAAGAAAAAGTTTAAAAGTAGAAAAAAGCTAATCTATGCTGTAAAAAGTCAGGGTTATGGTTACAGTTGGAGGATAAAACCTCAAAGGGGACAGGAGGGGCCTTCTGGGGTGTGATAATGTTCTGTTTCTTGAGCTTTGTGGTGGTTACATGAATATATTCACTGTACGAAAATTCACTGAGCTGTATGTTTATGATATGTGCTCTTTCCTGTTATGTCTTATATACTTAAATAGAAAGAGGGTGGATGTAAGGAGCACATCACAGTCCCGGGCATATAGCAAGTGAGCAATAAATATAAGCTACCGCAAAGGAATGAATGAAAGAACCCATGAAGCCATTGACAATCAGAACCATGGACAGATCAGAATCTGCATTCAAGGATGGCCGGAGGGGGCTTCCCTGGTGGCGCACTGGTTGAGAGTCCGCCTGCCAATGCAGGGGACGCGGGTTCGTGCCCCGGTCTGGGGAGATCCCACATGCCGTGGAGCGGCTGGGCCCGTGAGCCATGGCCGCTGAGCCTGCGCATCGGATCCTGTGCTCCGCAATGCGAGAGGCGACAATGGTGAGAGGCCCGCGTACCGCAAAAAAAAAAAAAAAAAAAAAAAAAGGATGGCTGGAGGAAAAGGAAGAGATCACTGGTCTGATACAGGGGACTCGAGGCAGGAGAGAATCTAAGACCTTTCCTCTGAGATTAGCAGTTCAGTTCCTTCTGAAGGGCACTCCTATCGTGCAGAAAGGAGAACATTCCTAGGGGACCATGGGTATCCGTGTGTGTGTTCATGCAGAATTTCATTCCATTTTAAAAGGTCTGCAGCCCCTTGTTTTTCTAAGCCAGTGAATGCTGAAATCTCCCTAGAGAGGCCAATCCTGGATCCAGGACATCCCCTTCTTGCTCAGGTTCTTGCAGGCTTTGCTCACAATCTTGGGCTTGTGTTTATCTAGTTGGTGGGGAGAGGGAAGGACTCCAGGCAGGGTAAAAATAACCTATGACAGAAGATTTCCCAGTCATGAGCAGGCTCCAGGAAGGAAGACATATTTTGTATCAATTTAATGAGCTGCTTCATCTGGTAGTGATTTCCCTGTTACTGGGAGCATCCACACAGAGGCTGCACAAAAACCTGCCAGGATACTGCAAGGAGGACTCCTACAACATGAAGAACTTACCCAGGTGAATGCTGAGGGCACGCCAAGACTAAAATTCTATTATTTAATTCAACACAACATTTCCTTGAACGCATGAACTGCTTCTCTCTGCACTGCTCCTCTCACAAGTATGTTTCCTTTTCCCTAAGACTTGAAATATTTCATGCTCAGTAGGAAATTTGAAAAGCTGGGGGGGAAATTATCTATACCATTGAAGACTACTCAGCAATAAAAAGGAGTGAATTACAGAGACACATACCAACTTGGATGGATCTCAAGGGCGTTATGCTGAGTGGAAAAAGACAATTTCAAAAGGCCACCTACTGTAAGATTCCACTATGTAACATTCTCAAAATGACAAAATTATGGAGATGGAGAACAGATTAGTGGTGGCAAAACTAACCCCAACACCATAACACCCCAGACCGCAAGCCACGTGGCACAGAGCAGTCCTCCTGGGTTCTCTTACCCTCCTGTTCTCCACCCAGGCACCCCTTCCTAATAAAGTCTCTTGCTTTGTCAGCACGTGTGTCTCCTCGGACAATTCATTTCTGAGTGTTAGACAAGAGCCCACTCTCAGGCCCTGGAAGGAGCCCCCCTTCCTGCAACAAAATATCTTAATAATTCACAACACCGTCAGAATTTGATCAGCAGGAAGTGGATAGGAATGTGCTGGGCTTTGGAATCAAAAAGACTCATACCCATCTGAGAGTTCCAGTTCTTTTTATTTATTTATTTATTTATTTATTTATTTTTGGCTGCGTTGGGTGTTAGTTGCTGCGTGCGGGCTTACTCTAGCTGTGGCGAGCAGGGGTACTCTTTGTTGCGGTGTGTGGGCTTCTCATTGCGGTGGCTTCTCTTGTTGAGGAGCACAGGCTCTAGGCGCGCGGGCTTCAGTAGTTGTGGCTGGGCGGGGGGCTCTAGAGCGCAGGCTCAGTAGTTGTGGCTTGCGGGCTTAGTTGCTCCGCGGCATGTGGGATCTTCCCGGACCAGGGCTGGAACCCGTGTCCCATGCATTGGCAGGCAGATTCTTAACCACTGCGCCACCAGGGAAGCCCAGTGTTCCAGTTCTTGAATGTCCACAAATCGCTCCCGTTTTGGAGCCTCTTTAGAACTGGGATATTAATAACTGCTGTACAGCACCGGGGTGAGTACTAAAGGAGAGCGTGTACGAAAAGTGCTTCCACGACGCTCCACACACAGTAGGGGCTCCGCGGTCCACAGCACCGGACCTTCCCACGCCAGGCGCGCAGTAGGCGCGAAAAGACCAATGGGCGGACAAGCCCGGGAACCACGGAAAGGCGCTGAACTTCTGTGCTCCACCGGGTGGGGCGCGTGGCGGGCCACTCCGAGTCTTGGCCTCGCGCGACCCCTGGATGCGGTCGCAGCGGCGCGCACGCGCAGACCGCGGCCAGGCCCCGGAGCGCGCGCCCACCTGGTGACCCTGGAGCGCAGCTGCGCGTGCGCCAAGGGCCTGGCCGGAGCGCGGCTCTAACGGAGGCGGGGCCAAGCGGCCGGGCGAGTCGTCGAGTCAGCCAGCCAGGCTTCGTGAGAGGTCGGCGCCTGCCTTTTTCAGAGAGCAGTTATTAGTGGGTACCCCGGCCGAGGCCACTTTGATGATGCACGAAGAACTCTTATGAGAAAGAGCCTGGCCGAGCCTGGGAGGTCCTTGGGTCTGAGGTAATGGTCGGCACCGGCCTGGTGCTCTGGTGGGGTTGGCGCTTTACTCTGAGGGAGATTTCAGACCCCAGCCCCACTCCACAGCCGCCCCCTGAGGCAGCCTTCGCAGCTCCGGGCCCTTTTGGAAGCCCAGTGCACACAACGCCTGGGCTGTGCCCAGCGCAGGGCCTCGTGGTTGGGGCGGCAGGCCTGGCGCACAGGTCGCAGGCTGTGGAGGTGCGAGGGGGAGCCGGGCGGGCAGGGAGGGAAGCCGGGCAGGCGCCGCGAGCTGAGTCCACATGCCCTTCCACGGGCAAATGAGCAGCGCCGAGGCGAAGATCCCTGTCCGGGGGCTGTTCCTGCCGCCACACCACACCCAGCAGGAATGCTGCCTCTGGCAGAGATCCAGTCTTCTTAGGCCCCCAGCTCCGCTCACCGCACCCTCTTGAAAAAAGAAAAAAAAAAAAAAACTTTAAAAAAACCACCCACAAAAGTGATCGTTCTGTCCATAACCGTCCTCTAACCCAGGCTTAGCAGTTGCCTTGAAAACAAGTCTTGCATCACAACGTGTCTTGTCACATCATGTCTTAATGATTTGAATGAGTTTCTGGCTTTCAGATGCCTGCCTGAATCTGAGTCAGGGCACTCAGATCTCTCTGTTCAGCTACTCAGGTCCTTGAATGTTGGCATCTGGGAAAGGTATACTCGGCCGTACATCTCCGCTGGACTTTTCTGAACTTTAGTTGCTTCATCTGCAGATAGTAAATCTACCACAATAGCCAGCAGTCTACCTAGAGTCTCTCTTGGGATATCTCGTGGGCACCTTAAAATTGAGCATGTCCAAAAATGGACTCAACATCTTCCCCTCAAAAACTTACTTTCTAAGGCTCCTTTTTTTGGGAAGTGGCACTTTTACTTTTTCAATTATTTGTTCAAGCAACTCACAATTATCCTTATCTGTCCTTCTGCCTGACGCCATGAAGTCACCAAATCATGACTAGACATCTTCCAAACCAGTCCACTTCTCTTCATCTCCACTCATCACTAGAGACCATGCTGCTACCAGCCTCTGCCTGGAACCACAGGAGTCTCCTGGCTGATCCTCTGTCATTTGTTCTAGTTCTGGGTTATTTCCCACATTACAGTCAGAGAGATTGTTTCGGTTTTTTGTTTGTTTGTTTTTTAAAACTCACAGACATGTAGTCATGTCATCTCTTTATTATGCCCTACAGTGCAGTCCTGTTTCTCTTAGGATAGACTTTGCAGTCCATAACCTGGCCTGTAAGGAAGGCCCTCATCCCTTCTCTATCTGTATTTTCTCCCTGGATGATCTCATCCATTCCAATAGCTGCAAATACTATCTGAACACTGATAACTCATTTATATTTCTATCCTGATTTCCATTCCTTGCATAGTAGGAGACCACCCCCTGGAAACATCCATTAGGATGTCTAACAGGCCTCTCACACTTAACCAAAACAGAACAGAAAGAGAATGGCAAATCTTTTTCTCCAGAATCCTTCTCCATCTCAGTAAAGTGTGTGTACCATTACCTTCTAATAGCAGAGGCCAAAATCAAGAGCCATCCTTGATTCCCACATCTAGTCCATCAGTCTAAAATATACCCCAAATCTAACTAGTCACTAACTACTAAGACCTCAAAGTCCAAATCAGAAGCATCTTTCTGCTGGACTACTACAAATCGTCCTAACTAGTCTGCCTGCTTCTACTCTTGTACTCTTAACTACAGTTCGTCTTCTTCTTGGCAGTCAGAGTGCTATTTCTAAAGCATAACTCAATTTCACTTCTTTTTATAAAACCCTTAGCATAAAATCTGAACTCTTTACAATGACCTACAGGTCTTATATGATCTAGCTCCTGCCTATCTCTCTGACTTCATTTCTTTCTACTCTGTCTTCATTCTCTGTGATCCAGTCACACTGACCTTTCTGTCCATTAAACCGGGGGTCCCCAACCCCCAGGCCACGGACCGGTAGTGGTCTGTGGCCTGTTAGGAACCGGGCCGCACAGTAGGAGGTGAGCAGCAGGCCTGTGAGCGAAGCTTCATCTGTATTTACAGCCGCTCCCGATAGCTCACATTACCGCCTGAGCTCCGCCTCCTGTCAGCATTATGGTGAGTTATATAATTATTTCATTATATATTACAATGTAATAATAATAGAAATAAAGTGCACAATAAATTTAATGTGCTTGAATCACCCTGAAACCATTCTCCCCCACCCCCCTCCATGGAAAAATTGTCTTCCACAAAACCGGTCCCTGGTGCCAAAAAGGTTTGAGACTGCTGCATTAAACTACCCATCATCACAGGACGTCTGTGCTTGCTGTTTTCTCCTTCTTGGAATGCTTTTCCCCTTGACTTTGTTGTTTCACTTTCCATTAAGGCCTTAATTCAGTTGTGATCTCTTCTGAAAGGGCTTCGCTGGCCACACCAGCTAAAGCAGCCTCCCAGTCACTCTCTACTACAAAACCCTGTTTTATTTTCTTCATAATACCTACAGTACTTCAATTACATTTATTTATTTATATGTTTATTATTGCTCCCCAAACCTCCTGAAATCTAAGCTTTTAAAGACAAGGAGGGCTTCCCTGGTGGCGCAGTGGTTGAGAGTCCGCCTGCCGATGCAAGGGACACGGGTTCGTGCCCCGGTCCGGGAAGATCCCACATGCCGCGGAGTGGCTGGGCCCGTGTGCCATGGCCGCTGAGCCTGTGCGTCCAGAGCCTAAAGACAAGGAAACATGTCTTTCTTGTTACCCACTCTTCTCAGTACTCAGAACAATGCCTGATACATAGTAGGCTCTCAAGTGTGTGCTGACTCGCTGCTTATCTTTGTAGTCTTAGTTCGTAGCACTCTCCTTCTTGCCGACTGTGTTCTGAAGTACTATACTTCTCTCTCTTGAAATTACCACGCTCTCTTTCAACTGAGGACTCTTGTATCTGCTATTTCCTGTACCCACATCAGACCCCACACCCACTCTCCATTTGTGTCTCCCCAACTCATACTCATCCTTCAGATATGAGTCACTTACTTAGAGTTCCCTGACCTCCATTCTAGGTTAGGATTCTCTGTCATGTTCCTATATCATCCTATCCGTTTTTTTTTTTTTTTCTCGGTACGCGGGCCTCTCACTGCTGTGGCCTCTCCCGTCGCGGAGCACAGGCTCCGGACGCGCAGGCTCAGCGGCCGTGGCTCACGGGCCCAGCTGCTCCACGGCACGTGGGATCTTCCCGGACCGGGGCATGAACCCGTGTCCCCTGCATCAACAGGCGGACTCTCAACCACTGCGCCACCAGGGAAGCCCCATCCTATCCTTTTTTGTAGCAGTCATCACACTTAAAATTATTTGTAAGCTCTTTGTAGGCAGTGACCAAGTTCTTATTCTTCTGCACTTTATCTCCAGCACTTAAGTTTCTGGAACATAGGAGGCATGCAGATATTTGTGAACTGAATGAATGAATATTGAGTGAACATAAGATTGAGAGGGTCAAATGAGGTAAAAATTAGGAGAGCAGTTAGCATGGAGTGTAAGTTAGCTGAATCTGCCCTGCCTACTTCAATAGATGTTTTGAATCTTGTGAGATAGGGATAGGAAAGCATTGTATAAACTGAGAGTGCTTTTATAAATATAAGATTTTTTTTCATCAGATCCCTATGGTCTGATGGTCTTTCAAAGTACAAAGCTTTATGTTTCTTAACAATAATGCCTGATTCTGTTATTTTAGAGCTATGCTTAGGTGGTAAAATATAAAGAATTGAGGCTAATATTGAGTCTAGGCTAACTCATAAGGTAACTATATTCTTGGCACCCTTAATTCAGCTGGACTATCTTGCTTTAGCAGTATGTCTGAGTTTTAGTCTTTCCCTTGATGTGTGACCTTGGTCAAATTAGATGATATCCTCAAGTCACGTTGAATATTTTTGTAAACCTAGTGAATACAATTCTTATCTCCCCAGCATCTCACCAGAGTTAGATTGAAGTCAGTAAAACGTTCCAGGTTTCCTGTGTGAAATTTGATCTCTTTATATAAAAAGTAATATAGTTTTTTATTAAGTCAATTTCTTCAGAATCTGCCATTGTTTCATGCCAAGAACAAAGCTATATTTTAGAAGCTTTCTTTTCACACTTTCCTATATCTGTCTTCTGTCATTAAGACCCTTGAGATATGTACATCAAGGACTCAGAGTTTATAGCTCAAAATTGTAAAAGATGTTCCTTTCTCTCTAGCTAAGGATATTCTCTCCACCATTTGCCCTTCTGAAACTACTGATGCTTTTTCATCATTTTTAATCTTCTTTCTTACATTTACTGCTTCAGGGCAATCACCCAGTGGTGTAACCAAAAAATAAAATGTCCCTCATTGCCTGCAATTTTACATCCAAATGCTTTTAGGGTTCCTGGGATTAGTAGGATTTTTAGAGTGCTGCAGTGAATTCAGTGTGATGTGAATGCTAATAGGTTGATCATCATGTAACAAGCCACAACTAATGGGCAGGTGGTGAGATGAGATACCATTCTGTTGCTTTTCTAGAATAAGGAGTACAGTCCTGGACCTACTGGCCAAAGATAGTTTTGCTATTAACTTTTAGGATGGTTAAAATGGAAGTGGAAGAGCCATTTAGGTGTAAAGAGTAACTTAAGAGGTTGACTTAATCTCCTTTCTGGCCTATTGAGTTGTTCACTAAGGCCTTTTGATTTCATTTCAGGGCATCTTCCTACCCCTCTGTTAGAAGATTTAGTTATTCCTCCCCTCCTAAACAAAACAAAACAAAATCTGACACAGTTCCAATTGCAAATATATTTCTGAATAAATGCCAGTGGTGTTTTAAAGATTGTGTCTTACCAGAAAGAGTAGGTAGAAATCTAATGAGAAAGAGAATGTTATCAATAAGCATGGGAGTATCTTGGGTAGTCTTAGATCAGCCTCTTCTTGTCCTGTATCTTAACACTTGGATTTGTTTTGCTTTTAAAAACGCTATTCTTGGGACTTCCCTGGTGGTGCAGTGGTTAAGAATCTGCCTGCCAATTCAGGGAATACGGGTTCGAACCCTGGTCTGAGAAGATCCCACATGCTGTGGAACAACTAAGCCCGTGCGCCACAACTACCGAGCCTATGCTCTAGAGCCCGTGAGCCACAACTACTGAGCCCACGCACCACAACTACTGAAGCCTGCATGCGTAGAGTCCATGCTCTGCAACAAGAGAAGCCACTGCATGAGAAGCCCGTGCACTGCAACGAAGAGTAGCCCCTGCTCGCCGCAACTAGAGAAAGCCCACACGCAGCAACGAAGATGCAACACAACCAAAAATAAATTAAAAATTTTTTTAAAAAGTAATAGAAAATAGTAGCTGCTTATCAATGTGAGAAAATATTGACACATTAAAAAAAGTGCTGGGCTTCCCTGGTGGCACAGTGGTTGAGAGTCCGCCTGCCGATGCAGGGGACACGGGTTCATGCCCCAGTCCGGGAAGATCCCACGTGCCGCAGAGCAGCTGGGCCCGTGAGCCATGGCCACTGAGCCTGTGCCTCCGGAGCCTGTGTTCCGCAACGGGACAGGCCACAACAGTAAGAGGCCCGCGTATCGCAAAAAAAAAAAAAAAAAAAAAAAAAAGTGCTGTTCTTGTGGGATAAGGAGGGTGGGAGGGAGACGCAAGAGGGAGAGGATATGGGGATATACGTATGCATATAGCTGATTCACTTTGTTATACAGCAGAAGCTAACACAACACTGTAAAGCAATTATACTCCAATAAAGATGTTTTAAAAAAAGGCTATTTTTTAAAAATTTAATTTAATTTTTATTTATTTATTTTTGGTTGCATTGGGTGTTCGTTGCTGCGCGTGGGCTTTCTCTAGTTGTGGCGAGCGGGGGCTACTTTTTGTTGTGCGTGGGTTTCTCATTGCGGTGGCTTCTCTTGTTGCGGAGCATGGGCTCTAGGCCCGCGGGCTTCAGTAGTCATGGCACGTGGGCTCAGTAGTTGTGGCTTGCGGGCTCTAGAGCACCGGCTCAGTAGTTGTGGCGCATGGACTTAGTTGCTGCGCGGCATGTGGGATCTTCCAGGAGCAGGGCTTGAACCCGTGTCCCCTGCATTGGCAGGCAGATTCTTAACCACTGCGCCACCAGGGAAGTCCAAAAAGGCTATTCTTTATTGAGTAACCTATGCATGGAGCACTACAATAAGCAATTATACATGCATTATTTCATTAATCATCCTAATCACCCTGCAAGTGAGGAAACTGAGAATAGTTCCTTTTGAAAATAGAGCTTGAAGGCAAACATGTGACTGTAACCCCTGCACCCCAAGATATAACCCTAAGAAGCTTTAATCAGGAAATCTTCCCTTTTGGCTTGATGCCTTTGTACCCAAATTGAGTTTGCCTTGAGTCATCCAGAGTTAGGAGAGTGACCAGGGTTACAGTTTAATAAAATGACCAGTCGATGTGTTATAATGGAAAATGTATGGGCCAAAGGAGTCAACAATCTCAAGGGTGCTAATCCTGGTTCCATACTGAGTTAGTGACCTATAGGAGTCATTTCCTTCTTTGATGAATTCACTTCCTTTTCATCCCCTCTAAAATGAAAGGCACTTCCAACCATAGGCAAGCGTGAATCTCGTTAGGAATATAGATTTTCAGAGAGTCTGGATCTACTTCAGCAAAGGCAGACAGACCTCTGAAACTAGCCAGAGACTTTTGAAGGTAGAAGGAGAAGCTGAGCATCTGTCCTCAAACTCAGTTCTAAAACTTGGGTGTTGGATTCATAGCATCAGTGGGATTTCCCTATTTTTTTGCCCACACTCATTAGTGGTCAGAGAGCCTGACATGTTAGATCTGCTCAGTAAATGTATTTTTATTAAATGCTTATGAAAGCTCTTTTATTCTTTAACACTGTGGAGGGTTTTCCCATCAAATATCACCGGATATATTTAGTGACAGTACTTCTGTATGATCTTCTCCTTCAGCTTCAGTAGTCAATATCATTATCCTCATATCACATTCAGCCTTGCTTCAGGTTCTATGCATTGACCCAGATGTTTCTTTATGTGAGACAAATTACTAAAACCTTAAAAAATCTTTCCCTTTCTAACATAAGTGCCTATGTGTCATTTAAATCTATTACTGGGGATTTTCAAGGAAAGATTCTTAATGGAGATTTGTCAGATTTTGTACTGCTATTAAAGCTAATCAGTTTTCTTCTCTTGAATTTGCTTTTCTAGTAAAGCATTAAGAAACACTTCAAATCTATCAAAATGGCTAATGTTAATATAATAATCCAGAGTTTACGAAGTGCTTTTTACAGCTTTATCTCATTTAATCCTCACAACAATTCCAGGGGTAGGTGTAATCCCCATTTATAGATGTAGAAACTGAGAAATGAAAAGGCTAAGTGATTTGATCAGGGTCTAATGACTGATAAGACACAGAGCTAAGACTCAAGCCTTGGTCCTCCAATTCCAAATCCTGTGTCTTTCCCACTATACCATATTGCCTATAACTTCTCTTCTTTTGTTTTAAAGGCATCATGTTTTATGATCACCTAAAATTGGTTGAGAGTCTAACCCTTCATCTGCAAGATCTCATCAACTTAATGATAGTCCCTGGGACAGTGTCACCATGACTGCAGTACTCATGTTGGAAAATAACCTTGTGAAATCTTTGAACCACTACTACTATGTGGTTGTTTGGGATTGTGCTGTCTAATCTTTATTTTCAAATAGGGTAATTAGTGTGTGGTGTTTGTTTCTGAAGCAGGCAGCCAGCAATTAACAGGAACAGGCCCCAGCTAGAAGAGGGTTGTTTTTACTTCTTTCAGCCATCCAGCTGTGGCACAGCACATGAAGTTTCCTCTCTGGATCGTCATTTCCGGCAAATGTTCTTCATTTCCTTTGCTCTGATGCCCCCAGTCCTCAGTCTGTGGGGAAAGGTGACTGCATTTTTGAAGAACCCTCTGAATAATTAAGGGCTCAATTTTTGTGACAGCACCCTAAGTTTTACCAAGTGGACTCCCCGCTTACTTCGTAAAGTCATCTAGGACCAAAAACACCATCAAATCTGGCATAGGTTCCTGCCATGCCTAGGACATGGGGAATCTGCAAGTTTTTCTCAGGATATGAACGGTATTTCCTCTCTGGTAACTTTGCAGTTGGCACCAACTATTTCTTTTCACTTTTGACTGTAGTTTTAGTCTAAATAGTCTCGGGCTCTGGCTCCAGCCTCCTGTGATTCTAATCCCAAACAGCCAAAATCAGACACTGGGGTATCTCTTTACTGGCAGCCCCAGACTTAAGCTTTGGAAATTGTGGGAAATTTCATTCTTTGGGCACATAGATCTTCTGATTCTACCATACTAGAGTTCTCCCTGCTGAGTAGACATGGAATCAGGGAAATGAAGGAAAGAATAATGAAAATAGTCCTTCATGTGTATATAATATTTTAGTACTTACAAAATAATTTTATATTCATTATCTCATTTTTTTCTTCCTAATAACCCCAGGAAAAGTGATTAAGGCCATCAAGTCTGGATTTACACTGCCTCAGTTTGAATCCCAATTCCAACATTCATAGCCATGGGAAACTTCATCTCTCAGTGCCTCAATTTCCTAATCTATCAAATTTAGACTACTTATTTCATAGGCTTTTTGTGAGGATTAAGTGAGATATATTTATAAGGCACTTAGAATAGGGTATTACAAAAAGTTGTTGTTAGTTGTTGTATAAATAAGTTGTTATTATTGTATAAATATCAACAAGAAAACCAAGGCCAAGAGAAACTAGGTAGGGACAATGGAGCTGAGATTAAAACACAAATTATTATTACTTTGTGCTTGTTGTAGCTACCCCATCTCAGCTGCCTCTGAAATCAATACCTTGCATTGTATATAGGTAGATGTGATCCTAGGAACTCCAGACATTTTACTCTCATTGTTTATTATTTAAACTTCCATATGAAGAGACAGAAAGTACAGGGTTTATTATCTCTACAAATAAAAAGAGGCGTAGAAAAGTCCTAGTGACTTAGGAAATCACAGTGTGCTTGATTCTTACTTCTGAGTACATATCAAATGCTCTCTTGGAGTAGAAGAGACATGCCGTACTTCTTTTTCCATTTCTTCCTCTCCTGAGTTTCCAGCAGAGAGGACCCTAAGTGAGCAGAGATTCTGGAATAGGAAAAGTAAAACTAGTAAGTGCTAGGAGAAGAGTGGGCACTCTTATGGCACAGGGCACTCTCACAAGTGGTGAGGAAGAAGAGTAGTTGAGAGGTAGGGAAGATAAGGCATTCCTTGGCAACACTGGAAAACATTAGTATACATCCTTATTTACTGCATTGGCTGTAGCAGGGAGGTGTGCTAATTCCTAAACTTCATCTAAAATTAATAGCAGAGGTGTTCCCAATTGTGCCTCTTATTGGTGCATCCTTTGTTTCATTATTTGATTTGAGCCCTCTTCACCTTGACATAGGTTCCAAGGAAAGTGGGGGCAAGGGACAAGAACAGATTCAAGAGATATTTGGGAGATAGATTTAATCCTAACAAAAACCCTGTTAGTCATCAGATGTTAGTATCATTAGTCTCATGGAAGAGAAGTAATTTGCACAAGGTCATAAGGTAAACAGCAAAACTTCAACTCAGGTCTTTTGACTTCAAATATAGAGATTGTCCCAGAATATCATGTATCCTCCCCATGCAGGTGGGGAAATGGTCCAGGTAATTAATATCAGAACTGAGCCTGGGACATAGGCAGTGTCACTGAGAATTGGACATTATACTGATGAGGAGATGCTATAGATTAGGCAGGCTCTCTTTCCTGTACATAAGGTACCATATAATTCTCTAATATTTCTATTTTCTTTAGGTTATTGTTTAGAAGCAATGAGTTTAAAACCTTTCACCTACCCATTTCCAGAGACGAGGTTTCTTCATGCAGGACCCAATGTGTATAAATTCAAGATTAGATATGGCAACAGCATCAGGTAATTTTAAAACCAGGAGGGTAGTCTTTGGAAACACAGGTTACTACCTTCCCACAGGTCATTCCTCCTCTGCCTTCACCCAGTCCAGGAGACTGGCTGAAGCAGCGCCTTGTAGGACTCTTTCCCAGGTATTTTGTGTTCTATATATTTATTATTCACATAAGTTTTTAAATTAACAATGGCATACCTTTGGGGCAGTGGTTCTCAAATTTTTTTATCTCAGGACCCCTTTGCACTCTTAAAATTGAGGATCCCAAAGTGTTTTTGATTAAGAGGGTTATACCTGTCAATATTCATCATATAAAATTGAAACAGAAAAACTAAAATACTTATTAATTTTAAAATAATATAACATTTTATTAAAATAACTATATTTTTGAAAAATTAATGAGAAGATTGACATTGTTTATATTCCCAGGACTTACCCCAGGAATGCAAGGATAGTTCAACATACAAAAATCAATCAACATAATACACCACATTATTAGAAAAAAGAGAAAAAAAAACACATGATCATCTGAATTGACACAGAAAAGGCATTTGACCAAATCCAGCACCCTTTCATGATAAAAATACTCAAAGTAGGAATAGAAGGGAACTTCCCCAACATAAAGGCCATATATGAAAAACCCACAGCTAACATCACACTCAGTGGTGAAAAACTTAAACTTTTTCCTTAAGATCGGGAACAAGATAAGGATGCTCACTTTCATCACCTCTACTCAACATAGTACTGGAGTTCTAGCCAGAGAAATTAGTCAAGAAAAAGAAATAAAATGCATACAAATTGGAAAGGAAGAAGTGAAACTTCTCTGTTTGCAGATGACATGGTCTTTTTTTTTTTTTCTTTTTTGGCTGTGCTATGTGGCTTTGCAGGATCTTAGTTCCCTGACTAGAGATTGAACCCACACCCTCAGCAGTGAGAATTCCCTGAGTGGATAGGACTCAGCACTTTCCTGCCAGGGCCAGGTCTAATCCCTGGTCAGGGAACTAAGATCCCACAAGCTGTGCAGCGAGGCCACTTGATTTTGTAACCTGAAGTGTTTCGTTGGTCATTTGGAAAATATTGGTTCACTGGCTTATGCAGATTGTTCAAATGTCAACACATTTCATTATATAATATCAAAAAATCATATTTGCTAATATCACTACCAAACTTGTCAGAAAAATGTCTAAGTATTTGGAAGCTGTCAACCCCACAGTGGTGGATAGAAGTTTTCCAAAATTCAAAATTTTGCTTGAAATCCCAAAATTTATCCTTGACAACAAATACTGTCAGTTGTTTTCCTTAAATTGATAAGCTCACTGTCCATTTTTGAGAAAATGTCTGTCACATTCCCAAGTCTGAATAACAATCATAGTTTATCTGTCAGCTGATCATTCAAGTAAAATATCATGAAAAAGCAAGTGGTTCAGTTTGCAACTTAAACAGTTGTACAGGTGCTTTTGCTCAAGACAACCATCATCTTCTGGTATGCAGCAGAAATGCTTTATGCATACATCCTGTTTTATCACATAATATTAAAAAGACATGTATTCAAGGGTTGAGATTTATAGAATTATTAATTTTTCACTGCTTCCTCTAGGATATTAAATGAAACTGGATTTTTTTCCCTGTGTGGTGGTAAAGATGACTACAACTGCTAGTACAGTTTAGTGCAACTGGCTAGATTTGTGCTAAGGCACCAGCAATTTTGCCCACCATTGATTTTGCACTACAGATTACAAATGTTAACATAGTGAAAAAGGCAAATAACATCTTAATATTATTATGAAACTAGTTTTGCCCTTGGAGACTCCTTGAAAGGATCTTGAGGACCCCTCGAAGTCCACAGACTGCACTTGTACAACTGGTCTAACAAATTATTAACTTTCACAGTGGAAATTTCAGGTCTTGGCGGGTTAATGGAGAAGATATTTTGGTACAGCCTTGTACCAGTTCTCAGACGACACCACCTAGGTGATCACTTCTTCCCTTGAGCACTGGGTCAGCACACACAATTGTTATTTAGTTATGTTTCCTTAGCTCAATGGAAGTTTCATTTGTGCTCTACTAGAGTCTGTTGTCTCCAGAGCTTTCCTTCTTGGCTTACTTATCTCTTGTCTGTTTACCTTCTAGAGGGGAAGAGGTAGAAAACAAGGAAGTCATCGTCCAGGAGCTAGAGGTAGGGAAAGAAGCAGACAACTTCTGGGAATGTTATTCTTTGAACTGAGGATGCGTCCATATTCAGATTTTAGTTACTTCCTGCAAACTGAGTCACAACCTCCACTTGATTACTTGGCTTCTCCCTGCCACATTTCCTCTGCAAAGAAACTTTACTGTTTTTTCAGGGAAATTAGAGCCTATACTCTTCCACAATTCTCCTAGTTGAAGTGTCAGCACCTTTGAGGCTAAGAGTTATTTTGTTTCCACTAGAGTTCCCAGCCATGGGCAGCTCTCTTTTGTGGCAGCTGGCATAGAGAAAGTTTCCGGAGGACTGCAGCCTTCCAGGGCTCTGGGAAACCTCACCATCCCAACCACTGCCCGGTACTTGACGTTCAGGAAACTCAACTGTAAATACACAGACAAGGCTGCTGTGTCTTCATTTTAATTGGAAACATTTGCAATTGCTTTATTCCCACTTCATTTTCATTCCTTTGCTACCCAGCTCCTCTAGCTTTAGATTGTCCCACAAGAAGAAGACAGAGAAGGTGGGCAAATTCGCAGATTGGTGAAAGCATTGGAAAAGAAATTAGAGTTCTGGGGGATGGCCCTGGATTCCAGTCCTGGCTGAACCACTAATTAGCTGTGTGAGCCTTCGCAAATCATTTATCTCTCTGGGTCTTAATTGCCTCATTCATAAAATGAGAGTATTAAACTAACGTATTCTCTTCTAACTTCACAACCGAGTGATCTATGATTGTTGTGATTTATGAAGACATATGTTGCCACATTTCAAAGAATTTGAATATAATTACATACACAAACATAAAACTCTGTGAAACCAAAGTCTTAAAGGTACCTGTGGCTCTTCAGCTGTGTGTTGTAAGATACATTAGGATCTTTGAGGACTTTAGAGGCATCATTATAAATAACAATTATTTTAATATAGGACCATGACAGTTTTCTGCTTATTTTAATTATGAGTAGAGCAGAATTTATTTCACTTTGCTTCACTTAATATGGGCAGAGAAAAGCTCAAGGCGGCGTAGTAGAGTGGAGAGAGCTTAGACTTTAGAGCCGGTGAAACCTGTATTTGAACTCTAGTTCTGCCTTCACAGTGTGACTTTGGGAAATTTGTCTTCCTTCTCTGAGTCTGTTTCCTTACCTGTCAGTGAGATTGATAAATAATACCAGTTTTCAAGGTTGTGGTGAGGATTAGAAATAGATGTATGCAATGCCTGCCACACAGTAGTTCAACTAAGAGTAGCTAGAGAGCACTTATGTCCATTTATAATCATATTTAAAGTTTTTGAAATGCTTTTGTTTGTTTGTTTGTTTTGCGGTACAGGGGACTCTCACTGTTGTGGCCTCTCCCGTTGCAGAGCACAGGCTCCGGATGCGCAGGCTCAGCGCCCATGGCTCATGGGCCCAGCCGCTCCGTGGCATGTGGAATCCTCCCGGACCGGGGCACGAACCCGTGTCCCCTGCATCGGCAGGTGGACTCTCAACCACTGCGCCACCAGGGAAGCCCCTGAAGTGCTTTTTATATGCTCTTTTTCTCACTCTCATTAGTTCTGAAGCAGATGTTATCATTCTTTTTCACTCATTTCGAAAACATTTATTGATAGGCAGTTTAGTCTAATGGTTAGGAGTGTAAGCTCTGGAGCCCCACTGCCTGGGTTCATATCTTAACTCCATCATTACTACCTGTGTAGCCTTCCATAAGTCATTTTACCTCTTTGTCTTAGTTTCCTTATGGGTAAAAGGGGGATAATAGAAGTGTTTATCTTATAGGGTTTTATGAGTGTTAAATTCATTAATATGTATAAAACCAAAAATATTTGCCATAGTGATTACTCAATAAATACTAGCTATTAAAATTATAAGCTAGATACTATGCTAATAGAGATCATACAAAGATGAACATGACACAGTTTCCGTTTTCTGTGAGCCCAAATATGAGGAAAATGAGGCTTAGAGAGATGAAATGACAAAACTGAGACTGAGGGCTTCCCTGGTGGTGCAGTGGTTGAGAGTCCGCCTGCCGATGCAGGGGACACAGGTTCGTGCCCTGGTCTGGGAGGATCCCACATGTTGTGGAGCGGCTGGGCCCGTGAGCCATGGCCGCTGAGCCTGAGCATCCGGAGCCTGTGCTCCACAACGGGAGAGGCCACAACAGTGAGAGGCCCGTGTACCGCAAAAAAAAAAGACAAAAAAACAAAAAAACAAAAACTGAGACTGAAATTCAGATTTTTTTCCCATAGAAATTTAGTAGTCTTTTCATGATACCAATTGTTTAATTAGTGTATACTAATAAGCATAGGTTAATTAGAGACTAATCAATTCAGATTTAAAGAGAGAAGAAAAGATTTGATTTAAGCAAAAGCAAAATAAGTATATGTAAATAAATACCAGTATTATTCACTAATCCAGTATATATTTGTTGAGGACCTGTTATGCTTCATCCACTAATGGTAGACACCATAGAAGGGATGCTAAGATAAATCAGGTGTATATTTTACTTCAAGAAGATTTCTCAGTAAGGAAAATAAAAATATGTACATGGAGGGAATTCCCTGGCAGTCCAGTGGTTAGGACTCAGCCCTTTCACTGCCAGGGCCAGGGTTCACTCCCTAATCAAGGAACTAAGGTCCTGCAAGCCACGGGGCATGACAGAAAAAAAAAAAAAAAAAAAGAAGTACATGGAATATAGTAAAGGCCCAAGGCTACGTACTGTGAAATTTGAGACTAATAGTTAATAAAACTCAAGAAATCAGGGAAAACTTTCTGGAGGAGATGGCTTTTGAACTGTATCATAAAAGGATAGGTCGAATTTGGTCATATACTGATGGGTTGAAAGGGTATTTCAGGCAAGAGCATAGAAATAGAGAAGCAGAAGGCATATTCAGGGAACAGCAAATAGTTCAACTTTAAAAGTGTATAGAGTATGTGAAGAGCAGTGATAAGGATAAATTGATAGATTGGCTGAGATTAGACAGTATTAAAGTCATTTCAAATTTTTTTTTCAGGATTCTATTCGTGTGGTCTTGGGAAACCTGGATAATCTGCAGCCGTTTGCTACAGAACACTTCAATGTATTTCCCTGTATCCTTTCTTTACTGGGTGGAAATGAACTACAGTTCACACTGTAGATTCAAATGGAAGCAGCAAACCCATAGGCAGTTTGGAGGGTAGGTCAGGGAAACCAGAGGGAGTCTTTTCCCTAAAATAGTACTCAGGGATTCGTACTGGCTTCTTTCCTCACTCCTTAGCACATTTCCCAGATAAAAGCAAATGGGAGAGAGTGTCCCATCTGAAATTCAAACACGGAGAGGTTGCCTTGGTCCCTTATCCATTTGTTTTCACTCTGTACGTGGAGAAGAAATGGCTTCATGAAAACCTGTCAGCTGGTAAGTAGAATGATAGAAGTGTAGGTGGTGGAGAAGAAAAAAGGGAAGGTTGAACATCCATGGGTTAGCAGTGCAAGCTGAATATGGTGAAACAGTCAGCCAGATTGGATGCCAACACTGACATTGCAGAAGTCAGGAGCATGTGCTCCAAACTAGACTGCCTGCTTCAAATCTTGGTGGCTTTGCCACTTAATAGCTCTGTGACCTTAGATAAATTACTCAGTCTTTCTATGCCACCTTTGTGAAATGGTGAAAAATAATAATAGTACCTATCTCATTGAGTTGTTAAAAAGATTAAATGTATAAATACTGGAAGGTGGAAAGTACAGTGTGACTTAGAATAATCACTCAATGAAAAACACTTATTATATAAATAATTCCTCCATTTTAGAGTATTTAATGACTTTCACCTTAGTAGTATCTTAAAGGTATCTCCCAATTTTTAATCTCTGGGGGCCACTGCTATTTTTACAAATAGAGGGATAAGGAGACACCTGCCAGTTTGATTTGAAAAAAGGTACAAAGGCCTTACCTCAAAATATCTCCTCAATTCATTTGTCACTGCTGCTGAAAGTTCCACTTTTTTTCTTTCATAATAGGGATCATCCCCTTTTAAGTGACATATAGTTAGAATATAGTACGAATCAAATTATTTTTAGCTTGTAGATGACAGTAGTTCTAAAATAAGGGAGGAAGGGCTTCCCTGGTGGCGCAGTGGTTGAGAGTCCGCCTGCCAATGCAGGGGACATGGGTTCGTGCCCAGGTCCAGGAAGATCCCACATGCCACGGAGCAGCTGGGTCCGTGAGCCATGGCCGCTGAGCCTGCGTGTCCGGAGCCTGTGCTCCGCAACGGGAGAGGCCACAACAGTGAGAGGCCCGCGTACCGCAAAAATAAATAAATAAATAAATAAAATAAAATAAAATAAGGGAGGAAGAAAGTTTGAGGACACAGTATTTGTAGGAAAAGTGGTACTGGGCGGTAGGGAAGAGGGCACGCACCAAAGTTTTGTCTAGGACCAGTTCTAAGACGTCAGTGATAGTCAGAAAGTCTTGATCCATTATGACATTCAAATTTTCTGTTGCAGGAGAACCAAAAAACAGCAGTCCTCTTGGGTTGGTAAGTTTGCCTTTTCTGTAAGAAATGAAAATTGCCTTTATTGCCTTCTGTTGTCCCAAAAGTCCTGCTCTTGTCTCGTCTTTTATGCCCCTTTGTTGTTGCCCAAGTCCAATCAGAATTGTATACGTGAGACATTCTTTTTCCCCTTGGCTAGATTTCTGAGACTATGTCTATCCTTACTTGCAAAGCTGGTGTTAATAGTTGCCTTTGGCAATTTAAAGATGGGGAGTTCTCTTCACTGTGCCCTCATGTGAGCAACTCTGGAAAAGGAAGAGTCACAGGAAATGTGGTTCCTCTGTAAAGGTCCTGGCAGAGAGGAAAGCAGAAGGAGCCATGATGAGGAAACGAAAACACGCAGAAGTGCCCAGCTCCCCAACCAGGCCAGGGCTGGACAGGTCAGTGGTTTTGGCAGAGGGGCTAAATCCTGCATCCTAGTTAGGCTTTGCCAGCTGTTGCTGCTAGTTGATCTTGTCCTTGGGCGTGTCACTCTCTGTCTCAGGGCTTCATTCATACCTGCCTATTCTAGTGGGTGGACTAAGAGAAGGAAGCAAGTTGATGTTTGCAGTGTAATTGGACCACGGTCCCTTCCTCAGCAAAGTAGAATTCTTCTGTTCATCAAGATGAAGACTGAGGGAATTCCCTAGCAGTCCAGTGATTAAGACTGAACTTCCACTGCAGGGGACACGGGTTCGATCCCTGGTTGGGGAGCTAAGATCCCACAAGCCACCTGGCACAGCCAGAAAAAAAAGATGAAGACTGAGAGGAAATGTAAACATATCTGTACAATTGAATCCAACAAATATTCATTGAGTACTTACTATGGTCGTACTATAGGAAAACACAAAAGGCACAAGATATGAAGTCCCAAAATATTATCCAAGAACATAGAGAAACCCTCTTTTGAGGGTTTCTCAAAAGAGTGAGAGTGAATAAAATATAATCTTATTTTACCCAGTTAGCAGTAAGCTTTTGGAACTCTACCTTAAGAGGTAGTACAGGCTGAAACATAAACGTCCGCAACAGGATATGCATCAATTACTGGGTGAGGTGCTGCGAATTAGGGAGAGTGTTGAGCACAACTGTTAACATGTTGAAGTTGCTGTTGTAGAGGCTACTTATTTTCTTCTTTTGATTCTCTGTCAGGGACAGAATGAGTCAGTAAGACAATTCAGTTGTTCACGTTAGCACCCAGAGAGGGATGCTGGAATAATCCAAGGTGTGGTTTGCTCCCAGCCCAAAGTGCTTTCAGCCCAGGTTCACAAAAAGCAGCTGTTCTTTTCCTGGTACTGTGTGGGCCCCAAGACATACAGGAGCAGTGAGGGTAGACCATGAAGGAGCTGACCCCTACACCCTCCAAATGCACACATCAGTGAAGAGTTAGGAAATTCCCTTCCCAGCCAGGTGGGATGTGAGGGTACTTGGAGGTATGAAGCTTTGGTCAGTTCCATTCGACTGAATTATCCATGGAGATGAGGCCTCACATCTTCCCTTTCTCTGTGTTTTGATGTACAACCAAGTATTTCAAAATCTGATACCTGCTGTCAATCAGATTTTCCCTTTCTCAACCCCTAGATCCCAAAATGTCTCAAATTGTGATTCTACTGTGAATTAAAGCAGCACCCAAAGACAGTTTGGCCACACGATTTATTCTGCAGGCCAGGAGTGGCATAAAAATAGCCAACCTGCTGAAATATTCATTTGGGCCACATTTGCTTGAATGTGGTGATGTTGCTGCTGCCAGTAACACTTCCTGGGCTTTCTTCTCCCACCTCAGGCCCAAGAAGGGGACTTCCAGCCAAGGGCTCAGCAAAAAGAAGGCCCCTATGGAAACCAGGAGGGTAAGCACCAAAATGGAGACTTCCAGACTCTTGGCTATTTCTGCTCAATTACAAGTCAGGATTCCTGTTACCAGCACATCTTGATCCTTAGTACAGACTGAATTCAACTGGACTCATTCTCACGTTTCACCATCTGCAGAACAACTTTCAACCATTCCACCCTCACCACAGCCTGTCCTAAATGTAGCTGCATAATACACACATTGATGAATCCTTTTGTTAAAAGGTCTTCTCTTAGCTTAAAAAGCTGCTTTCTTATACTCTGCAGTTGAAAAAGAAAATAGATCTGTTGAATTGAGGTAGGATCCAGTTTAGAATTTTTTTTAGAAAACTTTTTGCCTTCATCTGCACTAGACTCTGAGTTGGAGAACATCTAGTTTTTTGGTTTTGTTTTTTTTTGAAATTTTGAATTTTATTTTATTTACTTTTTATACAGCAGGTTCTTATTAGTTATCTATTTTATACATATTAGTGTATATATGCCAATCCCAATCTCCCAGTTCATCCCACCAACCCCCCACCACCACTTTCCCCCCTTGATGTCCATACGTTTGTTCTCTACATCTGTGTCTCTGTTTCTGCCCAGCAAACCAGTTCATCTGTATGGGAACATCTAGTTTTTACAGACAAAATAGGTATATATCAGCACAGGATACTGGTAAGAGAAAACTTCATTTAGAGCAGTGATGGTCCGGCCCTAATAATATTTCATTTCATTTTGTGAGGTCTGCTCTCCATTTAGATATTCATACATCTGCTACTCCTCCATTTCAGGACTCCTTTTCCATAGTAGTCTCTAAACTAGTGCCCTTTTTCTTGAAATAGCTGTTATTTGTGACTTTTCTTACTTCTCTGCCATCGCTCCAAAGCAGCTCTGACCTTAGGTATCCAAACATTCCCAACTCACCTCCCTCACCTTCTCAGGATCTATAACATGATCAGTTATCGAACAAACATTTACATATGCATTCATTCCACAAACACTTATTGAGTGACTCCTATGTGCCAAGTACTAGAGCTATCACACACACTCTCCCCGAAAAATGCCAAAAGTGTAAAGCTGGGTAGACATTACTGATAAATGTGCTACGTGCAGGAATAAAGGAAGCACAGGGTACAAAGGGACCCCAAAGGAGAACCTCATTCAGACCAAGTGGTGTGAAAGAGAGTTCCCAGAGTAGCTCAGAGTAGCTCAAAGAACTAAGGCTAAGAGGAAAGAGTACAGTGCTTTTGGTGACTGGAAGCCAATGCACCTGGCGCTTAGAGTACAGTGCTGAGAAATGTCACTGGAGAGGTCAGCACGGGCTGGATCCTAAAAGGCTTTAAAGCCACCTTTAAGATCACAGGAATTCCCTAAAACATGTTAAAGTAGAAAAGTGAAGTGATTTTCATTTCTAAACAATTCTGTCTCCTGTTGACAAGGCATTGTGTTAGGTGCTGGGATGCACCCAAACATATAAAACCTAGTTTTTTTCCAGGAGCTTAGCATTTAGTTGGAGTAGAGTGAACCCTTAAAGATGAAGACCTCTGCCTCTGTGGGCGGGGGCAGGGTACAGAGCCCGGTTGTGCCCATGGCCAGCTGGCCCATGGAGTGATTTAAAGCAGATGGTTTCCCTCTTCTATACTCTCATCCTTTAGAGAGGGAAGAAGAAGAAATTAGAAAGTACAAGAAGAGTACATGAAGCTCTGGAGAACAAAGACACTTTATACAACCAAGATAATTACTATTAAAGGAACATTTCCCTCACTCTCTACCCTTTGTACCTTCCTATTCTTAGCTTGACACATCATCTCCCTTAAGAACCCACAGTTTCTTACTCAACATAATTACCTTTTCAACCTGATACTGGATTTAGAAAAAACTCTGAGCAAAAAAAAAAAAAAAAGGAACATGTTTATTGATTTTGACTCAAAGCCCAAGCAGTCTCCATCGTAGACCCTGTTTCCAGAGAGCAGACTTCTCCTAAATTAAAGTGATCACAGGGACTCTTAGTGTAAGTCACCTGAGCTGGAAGAATTAAATTTACTCCTATGGTCCAATGCCTACTATCTTCTCTTCCCTTTGGGGGAAGTTAAGGTGTAGAAACACAGTCAGTGTGGATTGTGCACGTCTGTACACATAGTGAGCCTGTGCAGGGAAAGCTTAGAAGAACACAGCCTGTACCTGAGTAAGGCCTCTGTTCATAAGAGGTGTTTTGAGGAGAATGGGACGGAAGGACAGACTCATTCCCTTTGTTACTTTAGCTCCCAGATCTAGAGATCCAGACTTTAAAAAGATAAAAAATGCGAGAGGGCCTCCCTGGTGGCGCAGTGGTTGAGAGTCCGCCTGCCGATGCAGGGGATACGGGTTCGTGCCCCGGTCTGGGAGGATCCCATATGCCGCGGAGCGGCTGGGCCCGTGAGCCATGGCCGCTGGGCCTGCGCGTCCGGAGCCTGCGCTCCGCAACGGGGGGGGCCACAGCAGTGAGAGGCCCGCATACCACAAAAAAAAAAAAAAAAAAATGCGAGAGAGCAGATGAATGGACCAGAAGTGAAACGGACTGCCATGCACGTAGCTTTCTTTTCAAGCCTCTGCTTGAACTGCACTTCTAAGCAGATCTGACCCTGAACATGCAGCGGACAACCCTGCATCATGTTTTCAGGGTATTATGTGTTGTTGGATGTCCTAGATGGTACCCTCAGTCTTAATTCAGGCTATAATGGTTTTCCTCTCTTAACAGCATTTGCCTGAGGAAACCTCTATCAAGATTTCAGGAGAGCACAAAGGCTGCCTTATGAGGGAAATTTCCCCTGGTTCAGAGGTAGGCTATACCTCTGCCCCAGGGCCTTTGCCCTTCTGGTCCCCACTACCAACCTTAGTAGATGCTTCCATTAGGGCCAATGCAGCAGTATTTAAACCCCAAACCATAGTTTCCATACCTTACCATAGTAAGTTGGTGAGAATCATTCCCTCAAGATAGAAATCAATCTGGGCCCTCTAAGTTTCATCTCCACCCTGTCTGGACGAGGTAAGAGGTAGTCTTCTTCCTCCCCAGAGTTACCTTTCACTTTTATAGGAGTATGATTTAGGTGGCTGCCTATGTGGTCTGGGATTTGAGGGGTTTGTGGAATAGCTTAACAGAAATGTCAGCTTATGCTTAGGATGGGGGATCTGTCCTAACTTTCCTGGGATTGCTGTGCCTCTGCCTCCTAGATACACCCTTGCTATAGAATTCTTCACCAGCGGGACTTCCCTGGAGGTCTAGTGGTTGAGAACCTGTGCTTCCACTTCAGCGGGCATGGGTTCAGTCCCTCGTTGGGGAACTAAGATCCCGCATGCCGCGTGGCGTGGCAAAAGCAAAAAGAGAGAGAGAGAATTCTTCACCAGCAAAATGGCTCAAGGAACTCCCCAGCACTGCTGGGCAGTCAAGCCCTCAGGCTGTGCCTGGGTGAGGGAAGTGGCCAGTTGGCAGAGATTCTCAAAGAAAATATATCAACCATGTTTCTGGCTACCAGGGTGTCTCCTAGTATATTATAGGCTTGGAACCAGGTTGTAGGATGTCCCCTTCGAAGTACAAAGGAAGGTCTGTCTATAGAGCAGTAGACAGAAATAATAAGATTGCTTATGCCGTAGTCATGTTTCTGCTGCCCTGGCTCTAGCCATGTTGATCATATTTACATGTTAACGGCAATGTGCCCTTGTACATCATGTCCCTTTCTGGAATTCCCTGCTCTCTCTGACCCCTTGATGCCATCCACCAAGGCCCCATTTAAATCACACTTTCCCTGTGAAGTCTTCCTTGACTAACCACTACCCACTCTATTCATGTCCTCCTCAGTAACCACGACACTCTATATAGACTGATGGAGTAGTCTTATCACACTGACTTATAATATTTAGTTTATACGTCAGTTTTACCACATAGATTATACTTTTCTCCAAGGTAAAGTAAAGGTCCTCCTGATTTCTGAAACCTCAATATTCTGTCCTTGGCAATAGTTGGCACTCAGAAACATGGAATGATAAGGTATACCCAGCTTGGTTTGTTCTTGGCTCTTAGATGTTATGATTTTAGAGAGACAGTGTTTGGGAAGCCGATATGAGAAAAGGACAGTCCTATAGAAGGAAAAATAGAACCTGCCTGGGCAGTCAGAAGGCAGGCCCCAGCCCTGATGTGGTATCACCTTACCAGCAAATAGCATTCAGACCCCCAAGCTGTAAAGGAGTAAAGTTTAAGACTTTTATTGGTCTTTTTATCAGAACAGAGAAAGAAAAACCCAGCAGGAATGGCAGGAGACCCCAGCATTTGATATCACTGATGTTCAGGACCAGGGTAAGTTCTGGGAAATTCATATGTAGTCTCCTCTGATAATCATCCTGTCCTCTTTAGTCGTCTGATGAGCAGAGCAGCACAGAGCTCTGAGTCTGGACACGCTCAGTGGGTGATGTGCCTCGCTCCCGTGGAGGTGCTTGTTGGCTGTCCTCCAGTCTGGGGGCAGGCTCTTGAGTAAGAGAAGCCCCCGCAGTTCCCAGAAGGAGTGAAGGAAGCAACGCATGTCCTTCTTGTGCTTCTGATAGCGAAACTGATGCTCCCAGTTTCAGAACATTTCCATATTGTGTGATAAGTTTTACAGAAAAGTTGGGAGGGGTATGTTTCACTTTTCTATCCTAGAGAACAATCTCTGGGAAGCTGTCTCTCCTCCTCTTCCCTTTGGGGCACTAGTGTTAATATTGAAGGTGCAGGTGGATGCTTGGCAAGGTCTGGGAATGCATGTTGAGGTATCGCCCTTTCAACTTGCTGATCTTTCACTCAGCATGAGGATCCGGTATGGATGCAGTTATCACAGATGCAGTCCTGTGAGCAAGTGAGTTCTTCAGTAAGTTGTCATTCCATGCGTAGACACACCAGCCATGGTAGGTGTCTAGGATTTGAGCAGTGTAAAAATCTCAGGGGCAGGGCTTCCCTGGTGGTGCAGTGGTTAAGAGTCCGCCTGCCAATGTAGGGGACACGGGTTCAAGCCCTGGTCCAGGAAGATCCCACATGCCACAGAGCACCTAAGCCCGTGGGCTACAACTACTAAGCCTGCGCTCTAGGGCCCGCGAGCCACAACTACTGAAGCCCACGAGCCTAGAGCCCGTGTTCCGCAACAAGAGAAGCATGCACACCGCAACTGGAGAAAAGCCCACGCAGCAACGAAGACCCAACGCAGCCAAAAATAAATAAATAAATTTATTAAAAAAAAAAAAATCTCAGGGTCCTGACTTTGAAAATACTCCAAGGTCAGAATAGCACCTTACTGAGCTGAGATGAAATTGGGAAGGTCAGAACCAGCAAGTCACCTGGCTTCGAATAATCCTGGTTTGAGGCTGCCCTGGGCTCATGCTCGGTGTCCTGCCTTCTCCTGCTCACCAAAAAGTAGCTGAGGACTGACACCTTTTCCCTGCCTGAGTGTTTTCCTTGCAGATTCTAAGTTGGGGGGCAGCCGAGCAGGGGAGATTATCCCACCGTTGCAGCAAAACGATCCACCTCCTCCTGAAGGACGCACGGAGCTGGGAACCAGTGGCTTCTTTGGGTTTCTAAGGTAGGATAGACTTCTCTCCTGCCATGAAACTGAGACCCAGGGCAGTCTAGCTCCAGAGCCTGCCCCACTGAGTCTCTCAGGGAAATTAGAATACAAAAGAAAGCAGATTACCTGCATAATCTCTATTTTGTGCGGGGATAAATGATGGAAATGAAGTGAGCATTAGGGCCCTAACTGTGAATTTAACAAAGACTGTGTCTTGTTCATTTTTACACAGTCTACCTCACCCCAATGTGCCCAGCATTGGACCTGATTCCACAAATGCTGCTTGGACAGAAACTATTCTGATCGTGCTTGGGTTATTCAGATGACTTCGTTACCAAAATTTTTCCATTCTCCTCTCTGAATCTAGGCTGTCTTCAGAGTCCTTTTTGCAGAGTACAGTTAGCAAATCCCTTTATCTATCTAGAGCTCAGCCATACCATTGCAATTGTTCTTCTTTATTTCCACCTCCCGAGTATACTCTAACTTGGGTACCTTTTCAAATGCTGTTTCAGACTTGAATTTCCATTCAGTGGTCTCAGAGCAAAAACGCCCTAGCTAATAATGGAGCCCTAATGGGACCTGGGAGAAGGGAAGTGGACCTCTAGAGTCTCAACCTGCTCTGCTCTTCTTCCTGCAGCTCTCTCTTCCCGTTTCGGTATTTCTTCAGAAGGAGCAGCCAGTGAGCCTCCTAAATGCAGCTGGGGGAAGAGCTTTATCTCTTGCAGCGACTCCTCCCACTCCACTCCCTGCTTATGACATTCCAGTCCTGGGGAGTGAGAGCCCCAAACTCCCTGAGTCCTCTTGTGGGTTTGTCCTTTACAATGGAATGTCCTTCCCCAATTTAAAACACTAAGAATATAACTTTCTAAAATGCTCTAGTCTGAGAATTTTACTGCCCTATGAGCCAGTTAGGTCTTCCATCTGCAGCACTTAGATTTCTAATGAAAATACATTATTTATGAAGAGTTATTGACTGAATTTCAGTGGAGTAGAGAGAGAGTGCGAGAGAGCCAACTCTTTCCTCAAGATGCAGGGAAACAATGCCTGAAACCTCCCCTGGGTCTCCCTGGTTGTTGTTGACAGAACAGTTTGGGTCGGTGGGGTCCGTACCTGACCTCAAACCTTAAACTCCCCTGGCCAGGTTAGAGAACGGGGTTTTGCAAGACTCAATGTCCTGAGCCCTGCTGACCCTCAAGAAATCATGTCTCCTCAGTTCACCCAGTTTGGCCCCAAAGTGCAGTCTCTTAGTGGGTAAATGCTTCTCACCTAGCTACCCCTTTGGCTTTTGACAGTAATGCAGATTAGTTTATTGGATCAACTGGAAGTCAGTGTAGGTTAGGGCCAAAGGAATCATTTTGTAACCATAGAGATGTCCAGTATTAGAATGGGCCACCTTGTAAGGTAACAAGCCTTTGTCAACCCTAGTCTTTAAACAGAGCGGATTGTCTGTCAGATGCTGGAAGTTACTCTCGGTGGGTGGGAACGCTGGGGCTGGACTGCTAAAGTCCCTCAGAGACCCCTTGTTCTGACGCCTTTCCCTTGGCTGGGGAGGAGAGAAGAGGTGGGCTGCTGAAGGGTCTGGGACCTGAGGGGAGGAGGGCCAAAGGGGAAGTCGCCGTGTGTGAGGACTGGAGGACTAGGGACAAGGTGTGTTTACAGCCTTTGCCCTGCTGTCCCAAACACAGCCCACTTTACAAAGCTGTTCAAAGGCACAGCTCCAGAATCTGGAGATCTGAGCGCCATTCTGACTTACAAGCTTATAATGAAGGCTTGGCAAAGTCACTTTCCTTTCTGGTTCTTATTTTTCTCATCTGGAAAATGAAAGGGTAGGATCTGAGGAGCTCTCAGTGCCTTCCAGCTCTGGCAGTCTGTGGCTGCCTCTGCCTCTCGGAGCAGGTCATTGAGCCAGTAGGCCTGGGGTGTGTGGGGACAGAACCACCACAGGCTTCCTTCTGGTCACTACCCTGCCCCGGCCCCTGTGGCTCCTGCTGACTAGGGGTCTTTTTCTAACTTGCCACATTCTTGCCCCAAGTGTAATTTAGCACCAGGCATGAATAGCAGGAGATCTGGGTTCCAGAACGGCCCTGACATGAACTAGCTGTGTGACCTTTAGTAACTTTCCTTCTCTTGAGCCTTAGTTGCCTCACCTGTAAAACCAGAGCCAGGGCTGGACTAAATGATCCATTTGCTGGGGTTGATAGCTTCAGGCACTTCCAGGAGTCAGGTCCCTGTTAGTCCAGAAACTAGGGGAAGCCTCCCTCTGTAGCTGACCCCCAGGGTGAGAAGTCATCCACTTGACGGTGAAAGTGAAGCTCTGAAACGGACTTAGAACCAGCCCCCTGACTCTCCCTGGCTCTGCCACCAGGCATCTCTCAGGAGACCCCCCACTGATAGCATTTCCGTTGTCCACAAGAATATCCTCTCCACCCTTCCCTTTGCAGTGGGTAAAAGAGACAGGCAGGGCTGGGTTTAATAGTTTTAAGGATGGGCTGGCAAGGCCCTAAACAGAAGTGTCCTGCCCAAGGTCACATAGCAAAGAAGAGAACCCAGGTGGCCACAACTCAGCCCAGTGAGAGCCCTCCCTCCCCAACTGCACACACGCCGCCTACTCCACCAGCTCCTGGGCTTTTCTCTACACCTCACTTCCGAGCCCTGGGCCACCGGCAGCTCTTGGACACAGGGGAAGCAGAAACCGCCCTGGAGGACCACACCTCAGAGAAGAGCAGGATCTCCCAGGTGATTTTGCTGTGAGGCTTCAGGCAGAGAAGGCAGGCCTGAAAGCCGATCTCCAAGAAGGCGTGGCTCCAGAATGATGGCAAATAAAAACCCGGAGAGCCAGCACCGCCTGGAGACCAGCAGGAGGCCCGAGGAGCCACTCACAAGCCACTCAGCTCCTGGGCCTTGGAACCGGTGAGCTCACTGAGGCAGGAAGAGCCCTGGGAGGGCCTGGGGACTGCAGATAAGGGTCCTGCGGGCAGATAGATGGGGCAGATGGAGGGAGGCAAAGGTTTGTGGTCCAGATGGTGGAGGAAATTCCAGGGGAGAATCACGGCAGTGGGCTGACACACGTCGCACTGGGACAGCTGCGCACACTCACATGCATCCAGAGAGACACGGGCAGACACGCACATCCACATGCACACACACCCAAAGGCAGGTACAAAGAAAAGACAGCCCCTCACAGGCAGGCCTCACCCCAGTCAGACCGACCTAGCCCTGCCTCATTCACCTGGAGGCATGCAGTGTTGAAAGAACTCCCCCTCCCACCTGCACACCCGTCTAGGGACACCTGTCTACCTACTGTGTTTCAGATGCCCATGGCGTCCTCCCAAACCCTGCTCCGCTGCTTTCTGGTCCTAGCGGTCACTGAAGGCTGGGGTCAACAGGCAGCCATCCCAGGCTGCTACTTGCACTGTAAGTAACCCTGGGAGCAGAGAGCTGGGTGGGAGCAAAGAGCCGATGGACTGGACAGAGGGGCAGGCAGCACCCTGGAGGGACCCAGTGAGGCTCAGGCAACGGGCTGGGCGAGCCTTCGCCAAGGCACCATCTACCGCTCGCCTGTCTTCTTCTAGCCTTCAATGTGACGGTGCGAAGTGACCGCCAAGGCACCTGCCAGGGCTCCCATGTGGCACAGGCCTGTGTGGGCCACTGCGAGTCCAGCGCGTTCCCTTCCCGTTACTCGGTGCTGGTGGCCAGTGGCTATCGACATAACATCACCTCCGTCTCTCAGTGCTGCACCATCAGCAGCCTGAGGAAGGTGAGGGGGCCCAGCTCGGTGGTGCTCGTTGCCGGGAGGGGAGACAGAGGAGCTGGGGATCTAAGATGGCCTGAGGAAGGGGACTGGAACAGACACCCGCCTCTCCCACAGGTGAAGGTGCAGCTGCGTTGTGGGGGGGACCGGAGGGAGGAGCTGGAGATCTTCACGGCCAGGGCCTGCCAGTGTGACATGTGTCGCCTCTCCCGCTACTAGCCCATCCTCCTCCCGCCACCCTCCCCTTGGTCAGAGGGTTTAATGTTGGAGTATATCCTACATATCCTGAACCTCAGCAAGGACAACAGCTCCAACCCTGTGAGAAGAGGGGTGTTTCTGCCTCTTCCCCGCCTCTGCCTGGCTTCCTAACCAGTCCTTCATCATTTCATCTCCCTCTTTGTCCTAAATAAAGCAAGCAGATCATGAGTTTCTCTCTTTATTAAATCTACCCCCAGCCAGGGAAAGGGGAACAGACCATGGTTACTGTGACCACCACCCCCCTTGCCCCAGGACACAGGGAATCCTCTGCCTGTGCCCTCACCCCTCCCCCTACCCAATAAATAAAAAGGGGACAAGGATGTACAGGGCAAGGGAGGGGAGGGAAGGAAGGAGGGTGCCCCAGGCCCAGGATAATGTCTGTGTTGCAGGTGAGCTGGGGGAGAATAAATAGACCATGGATCCCATGGTGGGGTGAGGAAGGACCTCCCGCTGGCACAAGGTGGGGCAGGTGAGGGGCCGAGTCCCCTTGCCCTAGGCTGGGAGCAGGGGGTGGGAACCTGCCTGCAGTCTGTAGCCCAGCTTTGTGGGGCAGAGGCAGATCCCCGATGGCAGCTTCCTGGTCAAGCTTGCCCTGGTCAAGTCCTGCCAGGAGGGCCTGAGAGTTCTGTTGCCAGGACCCCCATCTCTCCTCCTCTCCCCCCAGTGGAAACTGCCCACGCCGGGCCAGGCAGGAAGCCCTCCGAGCCCCCTCTGGCAAGGCCAGGAGTAGGTGTGTCTCTCTCTGGACCCCTGGGCAGGAGGGAGATGGAGGAACTGACAGCTCTGGGTTTAGCTCCTCCCCTTCTGAGGATCCTTAGCTCTGACCTCCACCGGTGGCCACCTGGGGTGTAAGCCGCTGGAGCGGGGCCTCTTTGGCCCCCTGGGTCCCCTGTAACCGGCGTAGCCGTAGCTCCTCCAGGCCTTGCCACAGCTCCTGACGTTCCTGGGCCTTCTGCTGTTCCCTGGGGAGAGAGGGTGAGGCAGTTCCCTTACCTGGGGCCCCACCTGCAATTCAGCCTCCCTCACCACCACCCCACCTGCAAAGAGACTCCACTTAGGGGAGAAGGCACTAAGGAGAGACTGGTCCCAGCCTGTGGTCATGGAGTAAATGGATCAGCCTGGCCCTGAGAGGCCCCAGCTGAAGTATAGGATGCTCCATACCTGGAAGAAGTACTTGGGAGGATAATTGGAGGATGCAGGGGACAACTGGGCTTGGATGCCCCAGCACTTGGCAAAAAAAAAGGGAGAGACCTTAAACATCTGATCAGATGGGATGTGGGTTGTCCTCTTCGGTTCCCTCCAACCATTAGGAACTTGTTCTTTTCTGCTTTTCTCCCCTCTCCCTCCATGTCCAGCCTCCCAGCACTCACTGCTGCTTTTCCAGCTTGTAGGAGGCTGTGAGCTCATCAAATAGCTTCCCATTCATCTCCATGAAGGTCTTGAGCACATTGTAGATCAGAGACACAATGGTTCTTGGCAGGGTCAAGGGAGGGGGTGAGAGAGGAGAGCAATTTCAGTTGGGTCCCACCTCCCTCTCTGGCATTCTGCCTGTCCCTGTGTCCCAAATACAGCATGCAGCCCTGAACACCACAAGCACTGCCCTCTGCCTGCCCCTTTCACCACCCCTCTGCCATCTTCGGATGCCTTCCCTGATCCTCTCCAGCTAGCAGTAAACTAGCAGTAACCCCAGTTCTGGACTGGCTGGCCCTGCCCCAGGTTCTGTGGGTTAGGTCAAGGCCCAGGCACTCACTGATTCCAGTGCTCCTTGGAGACTTGGTAGAGGGTCCCAAACACAGCAGGCAGCACAGTATGGCAGTTGTCCTCAATGAGGCTCAGGATATACTCATTGTTCCAGAAATACAGAGCCCGCTCTGCAACCTGGGGCAGCGAGATGGCAGAGTAGGCGCCTGGCAGTGGCTTCCCTGCACATGCAAGGCCTGGTATCCATCCCCAACCCAAAACCCAGGGTGCCCTGCCCTCCACACACCCCGTCTTTAGGGCTCATCTGACCCACGGAAGGAAGCAACATGGTGAGGTGAAAAGAACACTGGATTAGGAGGCCATCGCTCAGAGGTGAATCCTGGCTCCACTACACACTGGCCACATGACTTTGGACAGGGTATTTAACCCCTCAGCCTCTGTTTTCAAATCTGTAAAGTGGGGCTAATAATAGCTACCTCCATATGGCTGTTGTAAGAATCAAATGAGGTATTCAGTAAACTGAAGTGCCAGAGTCACTGTGAGGAAAAATTGACAACCACCAGGTATGGCTCATAAAAATGAGAGAAAGTCTGCCCACACGTGTAGGAGAACACCGGTTACAGCCAGCCTGGATGGTGTGGAGAAGCCTTGCTGGGCTCTGAAGTGGGGCTAATGAAATCTAAGGTCACTAAGAAAGCAGAAAAGTGATGACAACCATCCATCTCATTCATGGACGTTTGCTAAACATCCATTTCAGTTTATGAAATGTGTTTATGCTACCATCTCTTCGGCTCTCATCACCACCTGTTGGCCCATTCCACAGATAAGGAAGCCTAATCTGACTCAGAGTGGTGAAGTGATTTGCTCAAGGCTCCTCAGCCAGTGGGAGGTGGATCTGAGGCTTGACCCTAGGTCTCCTGACCCTAAGTCCAGCATCTCCCCATTATTAGACCCAGGAAGGTCCAGAGGAGAAACTGACGGCAGAGGAAGCTGTGTTAGGTCAACTTGCCAACCTTACCAGTCCATACCCTGGCTCTCACCCCCACCCATTCCGGCCCCATACCTGGAAATGGGGGCTGGACACACAGCGAGCCACCTGCTTGAAGAGGGGCTCCTGGATCTTCACGAACTGGGAGGGCTCAATGACATCCAGAATCTCTTCCATCTCCCCCAGAAACATCACCTGGGGTGGGGGCAGGGACACAGGGAGCAGCAGTTCCCATCTCCCTGACACATACCTGACTGTCCTCTGGAAGCTGAGCCCTCCCAACCTCCCCGTGGTGGATATCAAAGCCCTTCTTCAGGGCTTCCCTGGTGGCGCAGTGGTTGAGAGTCCGCCTGCCGATGCAGTGGACACGGGTTCGTGCCCCGGTCCGGGAGGATCCCACATGCTGCAGAGCGGCTGGGCCCGTGAGCCATGGCCGCTGAGCCTGTGCGTCCGGAGCCTGTGCTCCGCAACGGGAGAGGCCGCAACAGTGAGAGGCCAGCGTACCGCAAAAAAAAAAAAAAAAGCCCTTCATACCTCCTTCTGGGTACAGGTTTTTGGCCAGTATTTGAGCAGCCCCCGGATCACCTGTAGGGGTTGAGGCAGAAAAGAGTCAGACCTGCAGGGGTGGGGGCTTGCCCTTCCCCCCAGAGGTACTCACATGCTCTGTCAAAGTGGCATCCTTCTCCAGGAACTGTACCACACAGTATGCCAGCTGCAGAGGGGCGTGACGGGGGAGGAGGAGGCAGAGAGAAAGAGGACAGGGGTCAGGAGGGGACCAGGACAGGACGCTAGACATTGGCTCATTTCCTATGTCTATTCTCTTAGTCACCAATCATTTACTGACCACCTAGGATACACCAGGCACCATGCTTGGTGTGCGGGGACACAATAATGACCTCACGGGGGAAACATTCAGCAAAGTAGTCCTTACAAATTTTACAAAAGTTTCCTTAGCCGGAATCTGTATCATGATCTATGGGAATACAGAAGGAGGAGAGCTCAATCCTGCCCAGGCAGGTCGAGCGGGAGGGGGCTGGGAAGTCTTCAGAGGCCAATGTCTGAGATCGGCCTTAAACGGTCACGGGGATTCTCTAAGGTAGATGAACAGAATTAGTCAAGAAAAAGGTGAGAGAGGATCCCGTGAGTTCACGCTTTAGTGTGGCTGAAATCAGAGTGTCAGGCTGGCTCTGCAGGCCCGGGTGGCTGCCAGGACCTCTCTGCCGTGGCAGGACCAGGCCTGGGCCTTACCTGGGCGTGAAAGACAGACAGCGACTTGACAGAGTGCAGGGGAATCAGGACTCGAACAAGAAACTGCTTGTGCTCGGTCTTCAGGGGCAGCGCAAAGCCGTTGATGATGCTGAGGAGGGGGCAGAAGAGATGAGGAGGGTTGGGATGACGGCCTCAGTCCCTCCTCCCAGAATCCTGATGCTCCAGCTGATGCCCAGAGAGAGTCACCTTCCTAAGATCTCCAGCAGCTCAGCCACGCCATTGAAGTGCTCCAGTTCATAGATGAACCTTTGAGAGGAAGAGAAGGATGCAGAAGGGCTCAAGGCAGTTGGAGCAGGCCCAGCCCTCCTCTCTGTCATCCTGCCTGCCCACCCCCAGCCTGCACATCAATCCAACTCTCTCCCCACCCAGAGGCTGTGCTCTCCTCCCAAAACCCCAAACCAGGCCCCACTGAGATCCACACCCACCTCTTTATTACCCTTCTCAGCCCATCCACCAGTGCCACTTTGGGTCCCAGCTCAAACCTTTCTTTTTCTTCTCCTTTTTTTTTTTTTAAATTTTTATTGGAATATAGTTGCTTTACAATGTTGTGTTAGTCTCTACTGTACAGCAAAGTGAATCAGCTATACGTATACAAATATCCCCTCTTTTTTGGATTTCCGTCCCATTTAGGTTACCACAGAGCATTGAGTAGAGTTCCCTGTGCTATACAGCAGGTTCTCATTAGCTATCCACTTTATACATAGTATCAATAGTGTACATATGTCAATCCCAATCTCCCAATTCATCCCACCCACCCTTTCCCCTCTGTTATTCAAACCTCTCTTCTATGAAGCATTCCAACTCGTCTCTTCCTCCCCGAGACCCTAACCCTCATGACCTGGCCCCCATCCAGTCCACAGGCACCTAGCCCGAGTCCTTCACTCTTCATGCCAATCAACCAAAAGAATGACAAACACTTACAGTGTCTATTCTGTGCTATGTACTTCTCAAAATTATCCCAGGAGGTAGACCTTATTAGATCCATTATATAGATGAAGAAATCAAGGCTCAGCAGTTCAATGAAACTTGCTCCAAAGTTAATAAGCAAGGGATCTAATACACTGAGCTCCTGGAGGAGAGGGATCATGCCTCACCTATTTTGTAGCTAATAACAATAAAAGCTAATGTTTCAGAGTTCCGGCCTTGGTCCAGGAGCTATACTGAGCGCTTTGAAGGCACTGCCTCATTTCATCTTCATGATTACCTCTGTGTAGTACAGTTATCATTCCCATTCTAGAGACGAGGAAACTAGGAGAGAGCTTAAATAATTTGCCCAAGTTCACCCAAATATTTGAACCAAACTCAAACACAGGCCATCTAGCTCAAGAGCCAGTCTCAACTACAAGGCAGTGTGGGTCCCTGATGCCCAGTGGGCATTGGCGCTCAATACATATTTGCAGAAAGAATCTCATTCTTTGGGTCCTTAAGGCCTGGTGTGACATTAGACCCTAGGCCCCCTGAACTGACCTAGTCCCTGCAAACCACTTCATCTCTCAGCCTCAATTTCCTCATCTGTAAAATGGAAATAAATGCCCTTTCTCTACTGATCTCACAGGATTCGTACAAGCAAAAATTATATAATATGTGGCCAAGAAAAAACTGGGCCCCCCAGCCCAGAAGCTTTTGCCTCTGTCTTCTCCCCATAGCTCTCTCCCTCCCTCCCCAGGTCCCAGCGGGGCAGGCCGCAGGCACCCACCGGAGGAAGATATGGCTGCACTGTTTGCGGATGTAGGCCCGGAGCCCCAGGAACTTTCCATAGACCCTGTGCAAGATGGTCTTGAGGTACTCACGCTCCCGAGGGTCCTCGCTATCAAATAGCTCCAGGAGCTGTGGGACACAGGATCAGGGGTTAGGAAAGAGGCCAAGCCAGGTTGCTTCCATCCTATCCCCACGCCACTCAGAGAGCCTGCCCCTGCCCCATGACACCACCCGGCCTGGGCTCCCCACTTCACCATCAGGACAAACTTTTGATCCACATATCTCTTGGCCACGGAGGGCTGGAAGTCTGGGCTCTCCAAGAAACGCAGGAAAAACTCGTATACCAGCTGGAGGGGGGGAACAGACGGAAAGGTGAGCTCAGGAGCAGCCTCCCCCCTCATCCCACCCTGTGGCCCTCATCCAACAGTCCAGGGCCTAAGGAGACCCTCTACCCTCTCCTCCGATCTCTTCTGAAACTCAGATCCCTGTCTTCCCCAGCCCTCATACCTGAAGATGTGGCCATGAAGGCTCAAGGTTGGGCTCATCCTCTTCAGGGTCAAATTCAGGGTTCTCACTGGGCGGCAGCGTCCGGAAGATATTCACTGAGATCTGAGGGGACACAGGGTTCTTTATGGAAGAACCCTTGAAGGCGGAAACCAGGACATCCCTCATCCAAAGTTTAACGGGCCTCAGCACCTACCCAAGCAACCAATTCACTCCTTGGCAATCATTACCTGAACATCTAGTTCATGGATAGACCTGGGCCCAGGGTTGGGGACCCAGGGGTGGATGAGATACATCCCTGCCCGCTATCAGGTGCAGCCCAGCAGGGAAGACGAGATGGAAAGTGGTAAGGTCTAAGGACATTCTAAGCAGCAAAAGGGAGATTTCTAGCTTGGGCATTGAGAGAGGCTTCATGCAAGAGGCAGCACCTGAGCCAGGCCATGGCGATAAGGAACGTGGTGGGAGTGCACACCAGGCCTCAGGAGAGCAGAAGCAAAAGCGCAGAGTGGGACAAACCCAGGAGGCACTGAGTAACCTACACTAGCTGGGTACTGGGCAGCAGTGGGGCTGGGACAGGGGTTGCGGGGGAGCAAGATGTGGGCCTTGAGGCCAAGCCAAAGACTGTGGGTTTATTCTCCACACGGGGGCTCCGCAGGCAGGCTTAGGGTTCCCATGGGCACCAAGCCCTCCCCCAGAGGCCAGGTGCCAGGTGCTCACCATGCGGATGATGTCTGGGTAGACAGGCTCAATGAGGACCCCCCGAGTGCTCCCCACACACTCCACCAGCTCATTGAGCGCCGCCCGCTTCACCTCCTTCCCCTTCAGGTCAGCCACACAGTCCAAGAAGTCAAACATCACCCCACACTGGGCCAGCTTCCGGCTCAGCAGCTCATGCAGCTCAGAGGCTGGCACATCTGGGGAGGAAGGAGGGGGCTGAGCCTGGGCCCCAGCTGCCACAGCGCTGGGCAGGGGTGGGCCCTCCTAATCCCTCAGGCAGGCTCCTCTGCCCCCCAGACCCCATGCTTGTGTGCCATCTCCCGCTCCTTGCAGAAAGCAAACAACTCCTGTCCCACCCTCCATTCTTGTGAAGTAAAGGAGCTTCACCTCTTCATCCCAACCTAGGCTCGGAGAACACGCTAGCCTGACTGTAAAGCATGGTAACAGACCCTGGCTGCCTGGGCTTTCCACAGGTGCCCAAACAGCCACTGCCTGCCTCTCACAGGCGGCACTCTGTTCTAAGAGCCAGAAGTGGGGAGAAGAGCCAGCACCGAGGACCTCTCGGGTGCCCTCTGCCTCAGCCAGCTGGGGCCTGTAGCCCAGAGTTGGGGGGACTTCACGGTGACTGCAGGGAAGCATGCTAAGCACCTGCCCCAGGACCCCGGCAGCAGCTGGGCTGCTAGTGGCCTCCTGGAACCCAAGCGGTAGGCCCCACCCTTGGCCCTGGTCTGCCCCCCAGGGTGGCGCCACCTCCAGATGCCCCACCTCCAAGGATGACAGGCCAGTCAGGCCATGCGTCAGCAGAGAGGGTAGAGGGCTGGGGGGTGGCGGTCAGGTCGTGGACTCCCTGGCCTGGAAGGGGCCGTCCAGACTCCCTCTGATCGCAGCTGCCAGCTGCTTCCCACCCCCCCACCCCTAAACCTCACCTGCCCACTCCAGGACTCAGGTAGCCCCGGGGCCAAGAGCCGGGCTCACCTTTGAGCAGGGGTAGTGGGATGAGTTCCTGCTGGTTGCTCTGATAGCGGAATTGAGAGGAGCTGTGGGACCGCCGGGGCCGGGCCCTGCGGAGGGAACGGCGGGAGAAGCCGTCCACCTTGTCGGGTGGGGGCACCGGGGACAGCCCTGGGGACGAGGGGCTGCCGGGGGTGCTCGCGGGGGGCAGCTTCGTCTCCATGGCGGTCAGGCGGTGGGCCAAGCCTTCAGAGCCCCTGAGCTTCCCTCTGGGCCTGCAGGACGCTGCGTGAGGCTGGGCTGACTAACTTGGGCCCATCCTGTGCGGTGGGGAGGAGCACAAGCACAGTCCTGGCCCCCCCCCCCAGGGCCTCTGGCAACTGCCCAGTCCTGGGGGGCAAGCACGGTAGAGAGGAGGATGGCTCAGGTCTCAGGTCCTTCCTGAGGGTCGGAAGAGTCCAGTTAGGGTTCCCACCCTGGCTCTTTTAAAACAGAAGTCAGGGCAGAGAGGTCAGCAAGAAAGAGACAGAGAGAGCCTGTCAGTTCTTTCAGGACAGCGTGTGGGGCTGCGGCGGAGCGCCCAAGTCTTCTTTCCCTCCTACCCTGGCCCAGACCCTAAAGAGAGGTGCAGCCCTCTCCCACAGGAGACAGGGCCCTCCCTTCTCCCGGACTGAAAGGCCCCAGACTCCAAAACAACCCATCTCGAAATAGGGCCTCTCCCGCCAGCCAGACCCTACCTGGAACGGGGACCTCGTTCCTCATCCCTGGCCCCTAACAGAATGGGGCCCCCGTTTCTGCTCCACTAATCCGGTCACCAGGGACTTCCCCAAGAATGAGGGTCCCATCCCCCTGACCCCCCCCACGACCCGCAGCCTCCCCCCCCTCAGTTTCTCCTTCCTCGCCCCCAGATCTCATCTGCCTCTCGAGGGGGGGCCACTCACTTCTCAGATGCCCAGACTTTGGTCGCCGACCCTCCAGGGGCTGCCGGTGGGGAGGGGAGCAGCTGTTCAGGGCTCCCGAGCCGCGGTCCGGTTCAGGGCGCTGGCGCTGGGCGGCGGCGCTCCTGGGTTCTCTCTCTGGCTCCGGGGGGGCCGGAGCGTGCACCCAACTCAGCCCCGGGTCGGGGTGCGGGCGCCCGACGGGCTCTGGGCTGGCCGGGGCAGCGCGCAGACCTCTCCTCAAGTCGTGGCACCCGACCCGCGCAGCACCACAGGAGACCCGGCTCTGTGCGCACCGGCACCCGCCGCCCAGCTGCTCACGATGACATCAAGTCACCTCCCCCAGTCGGCCCGCACATCCCCGCGGGTTTGGGGGCCGGGGGCGGGGGTGGGTGGGTGGGGTGCTGCGTCAGGAAGTTCCCGCCCGGGGCAGCTGGGAGATGTAGTCCCCTCACCGATAAAAGCGGCTGCCTGACCAAAGGGGTAATTCCTGCGGGCACCCAGGGACAAGACTGAAGCTGAGCGGGAAGGGGTCCAACTGGCGCTGGGTTCCTGCTTTCTGCAAGGGAGACTGCATAGGGAGAGAGGAAGACTCAGGAGTCTGCACCAGGAAGCTGGGGGCGATGCCAGGACTCCGGCAGGAAAGAGGCCCAATCCTATGTCAGGCCCAAAGATTTGGCCTGCTCCATCTGTGCCCCAGGCATTCCACCCCCAAGGGAACCCCACCCTCACTACAGAATGGCTGGACGCTTCAAAACCCCAGTAGAAACTGGCACTGGACCGGTTAATAGTCTGCAGTGAGCCAGTGCCTGCTGGGAGGGGTGTGGTGCACCCAAGGCTGCTGGGAAATGCAGTCCTTCCTCAGGCCTGCAGTCCCCCTCCCGTCCCTTGCTGTCTAAGGTGACATCATGATCTGGGTTTAAAGGGCCAGCCTAGGAGTGGCAAAGCATCAGAGCAGGGGGTGCTCCTTGGTGCTGCCACCCCACCCCAGGCAAGCTAGCCTCCCTGGATGGAACTCCCAGGCCCTCTGGGACCCAAGATGTGCCACTGGGGTCTCCTGTTCAAAATCCTGCTGCAGGGTATCCAAGGCACAGGTGGACTTCCAGGAGTTTGGCATTCCTGCCAAAATTTTCCAGCTTGTAGTCCGGGACCCCCTTCCTAGCACTCTGGACCCCAACACCTTTCATTCCCCTGGACTCCATCCCCTACACTACACTGTGAAATCTCCACCCAGCAATTTTGTTTTGTTTTGTTTCTTGAATTTTATTTTATTTATTTTTTATACGGCAGGTTATTATTAGTTATCTATTTTATACATATTAGTGTATACATGTGAATCCCAATCTCCCAGTTCATCCCACCCCACACACACCCCACCCACCGCTTTCCCCCCTTGGTGTCCATATATTTGTTCTCTACATCTGTGTCTCTATTTCTGCCCTGCAAACCAGTTCCTCTGTACCATTTTTCTAGGTTCCACATATATGCGTTAATATACAATATTTGTTTTTCTCTTTCTGACTTACTACACTCTGTATGACAGTCTCTGGATCCATCCACGTCTCTACAAATGACCCAATTTTGTTCCTTTTTATGGCTGAGTAATATTCCGCTGTATATATGTACCACATCTTCTTTATCCATTCGTCTGTCCACGGGCATTTAGGTTGCTTCCATGACCTGGCTATTGTAAATAGTGCTGCAACGAACATTGGGGTGCATGTATCTTTTTAAATTATGGTTTTCTCTGGGTATATGCCCAGTACTGGGATTGCTGGGTCATATGGTAATTCTATGTTTAGTTTCTTAAGGAACCTCCATACTGTTCTCCATAGTGGCTGTATGAATTTCCATTCCCACCAACAGTGCAAGAGGGTTCCCTTTTCTCCACACCCTCTCCAGCATTTGTTGTTTGTAGATTTTCTGATGATGCCCATTCTAACCGGTGTGAGATGATACCCCATTGTAGTTTTGATTTGCATTTCTCTAATCGTTAGTGATGTTGAGCAGCTTTTCATGTGCTTCTTGAACATCTGAAAGTCTTCTTTGGAGAAATGTCTATTTAGGTCTTCTGACCATTTTTGGATTGGTTTTTTTTTTAATATTGAGCTGCATAAATGGTTTATATATTTTGGAGATTAATCCTTTGTCGGTTGATTCATTTGCAAATATTTTCTCCCATTCTAAGGGTTGTCTTTTCGTCTTGTTTGTAGTTTCCTTTGCTTCCAAAAGATTTAAGTTTCATTAGGTCCCATTTGTTTACTTTTGTTTTTATTTCCATTACTCTAGGAGGTGGATCAAAAAAGATCTTGCTATGATTTATGTCAAAGAGTGTTCTTCCTATGTTTTCCTCTAAGAGTTTTATAGTGTCTGGTCTTACATTTAGGTCTCTAATCCATTTTTTTTTTTTTTTTTTTTTTTTTTTTTGCGGTACGCGGGCCTCTCACTGTTGTGGCCTCTCCCGTTGTGGAGCACAGGCTCCGGACGCGCAGGCTCAGCGGCCATGGCTCACGGGCCCAGCCGCTCTGCGGCATGTGGGATCTTCCCGGACCGGGGCACGAACCCGTGTCCCCTGCATCGGCAGGTGGACTCGCAACCACTGTGCCACCAGGGAAGCCCTCTAATCCATTTTGAGTTTATTTTGGTGTATGGTGTTAGGGAGTGTTCTAATTTCATTCTTTTACATGTAGCAGTCCAGTTTTCCCAGCACCACTTATTGAAGAGACTGTCTTTTCTCCATTGTATATCCTTGCCTCCTTTGTCATAGATTAGTTGACCATAGGTGCGTGGGTTTATCTCTGGGCTTTCTATCCTGTTCCATTGATCTATGTTTCTGTTTTTGTGCCAGTACCATATTGTCTTGATTACTGTAGCTTTGTAGTATAGTCTGAAGTCAGGGAGTCTGATTCCTCCAGCTCCATTTTCTTCCTTCAAGACTGCTTTGGCTATTCGGGGTCTTTTGTGTTTCCATACAAATTTTAAGATTTTTTTGTTCTAGTTCTGTAAAAAATGCCACTGGTAATTTGATAGGGATTGCACTGAAGCTGTAGATTGCTTTGGGTAGTATAGTCATTTTCACAATACTGATTCTTCCAGTCCAAGAACATGGTATATCTCTCCATCTGTTTCTGTCATCTTTGATTTCTTTCATCAGTGTCATAGTTTTCTGCATACAGGTCTTTTACCTTCTTAGGTACGTTTATTCCTAGGTATTTTATTCTTTTTGTTGCAAAGGTGAATGGGATTGTTTCCTTAATTTCTCTTTCTGATCTTTCTTTTTTTTTTTTTTTTTTCGCATTACGCGGGCCTCTCACTGCTGTGGCCTCTCCCGTCGCAGAGCACAGGCTCCGGATGCACAGGCTCAGCGGCCATGGCTCACGGGCCTAGCCTCTCCGCGGCACGTGGGATCTTCCTGGACCGGGGCACGAATCTGTGTCCCCTGCATCAGCAGGCGGACTCTCAACCACTGCGCCACCAGGGAAGCCCTCTGATCTTTCGTTGTTAGTGTATACCAATGCAAGAGATTTCTGTCCATTAATTTTGTATCCTGCAACTTTACCACATTCATTGATTAGCTCTAGTAGTTTTCTGGTGGCATCTTTAGGATTCTCTATGTATAGTATCTTGTTATCTGCAAACAGTGACAGTTTTATTCCTTCTTTTCCAATTTGTATTCCTTTCATTTCTTTTTCTTCTCTGACTGCCATGGCTAGGACTTCCAAAACTATGTTGAATAATAGTGGTGAGAGTGGACATCCTTGTCTTGTTCCTGATCTTAGAGGAAATGCTTTCAGTTTTTCACCATTGAGAATGATGTTTGCTGTGGGTTTGTTGTATAGGGCCTTTATTATGTTGAGGTAGATTCCCTCTATGGCCACTTTCTGGAGAGTTTTTTTTTTTTTTTTTTTTTTTTTTTTTTTGCGGTATGCGGGCCTCTCACTGTTGTGGCCTCTCCCGTTGCGGAGCACAGGCTCCGGACGCGCAGGCTCAGCGGCCATGGCTCACGGGCCCAGCCGCTCCGCGGCATATGGGATCCTCCCAGACCGGGGCACGAACCCGTATCCCCTGCATCGGCAGGCGGACTCTCAACCACTGCGCCACCAGGGAGGCCCTCTGGAGAGTTTTTTTTATCATAAATGGGTGTTGAATTTTGTCAAAAGCTTTTACTGCATCTATTGAGATGATCATATGGTTTTTATTCCTCAATTTGTTAATATGGTGTATCACATTGATTGATTTGTGTATATTGAAGAATCCTTGCATCCCTGGGATAAATCCCACTTGATCATGGTGTATGATCCTTTTAATGTGTTGTCGGATTCCGTTTGCAAGTATTTTGTTGAGGTTTTTTGCATCTGTATTCATCAGTGATACTGGTCTGTAATTTTCATTTTTTCTAGTATCTTTGTCTGGTTTTGGTATCAGGGTGATGGTGGCCTCATAGAATGAGTTTGGGAGTGTTCCTTCCTCTGCAAATTTTTGGAAGAGTTTGAGAAGGATGGGTGTTAGCTCTTCTCTAAATGTTTGATAGAATTCACCTGTGGAGCCATCTGGTCCTGGACTTTTGTTTGTTGGAAGATTTTTAGCCACAGTTTCAATTTTGTTACTTGTGATTAGTCTGTTCATATTTTCTATTTCTTCCTGGTTCAGTCTTGGAAGATTATACCTTTCTAAGAATTTGTCCATTTCTTCCAGGTTGTCCATTTTACTGGCATAGAGTTGCTTGTAGGAGTCTCTTATGATGCTTTGTATTTCTGCGGTGTCCGTTTTAACTTCTCCTTTTTCATTTATAATTTTATTGATTTGAGTCCTCTCCCTCTATTTCTTGATGAGTCTGGCTAAAGGTTTATCAATTTTGTTTATCTTCTCAAAGAACCAGCATTTAGTTTTATTGATCTTTGCTACTGTTTTCTTTGTTTCTATTTCATTTATTTCTGCTCTGATCTTATGATTTCTTTCCTTCTACTAACTTTGGGTTTCGTTTGTTCTTCTTTCTCTAGTTCCTTTAGGTGTAAGGTTAGATTGTTTATTTGAGATTGTTCTTGTTTCTTGAGGTAGGCTTGTATTGCTATAAACTTTCCTCTTAGAACTGCTTTTGCTGCATCCCATAGGTTTTGGATCGCCGTGTTTTCATTGTCATTTTTCTCTAGGTATTTTTTGATTTCCTCTTTGATTTCTTCAGTGATCTCTTGGTTATTTAGTAATGTATTGTTTAGCCTCCATGTGTTTGTGTTTTTTATGGTTTTTTCCTTGTAATTTATTTCTCATCTCATAGTGTTGTAGTCGGAAAAGATGCTTGATATGATTTCACTTTTCTTAAATTTACTGAGGCTTGATTTCTGACCCAGGATGTGATCCATCCTGGAGAATGTTCCATGTGCACTTGAGAAGAAAGTGTAATCTGCTGTTTTTGGATGGAATGTCCTATAAATATCAATTAAATCTATCTGGTCTATTGTTTCATTTAAAGCTTGTGTTTCCTTATTAATTTTCTCTCTGGATGATCTCTCCATTGGTGTAAGTGAGGTGTTAAAGCCCCCCACTATTATTGTGTTATTGTCAATTTCCTCTTTTATAGCTGTTAGCAGTTGCCTTATGTATTGAGGTGCTCCTATGTTGGGTGCATATATATTTATAATTGTTATATCTTTTTCTTGGATTGATCCCTTGACCATTATGTAGTGTCCTTCCTTGTCTCTTGTAACATTCTTTATTTTAAAGTCTATTTTATCTGATATGAGTATTGCTACTCCAGCTTTCTTTTGATTTCCATTTGCATGGAATATCTTTTTCCATCCCCTCACTTTCAGTCTGTATGTGTCCCTAGGTCTGAAGTGGGTCTCTTGTAGACAGCATATAGATGGGTCTTGTTTTTGTATCCATTCAGCGAGCCTGTGTCTTTTGGTTGGAGCATTTAACCCATTCACGTTTAAGGTAATTATCGATATGTATGTTCCTATTACCATTTTCTTAACTGTTATGGGTTTGTTTTTGTAGGTCCTTTTCTTCTCTTGTGTTTCCCACTTAGAAAAGTTCCTAAAGGAACTTTGTTGTAGAGATGGTTTGGTGGTGCTGAATTCTCTTAGCTTTTGCTTGTCTGTAAAACTTTTGATTTCTCTGTTGAATCTGAATGAGTTTCTTGCTGGGTAGAGTAATCTTGGTTGTAGGTTCTTCCCTTTCATCACTTTAAATATATTGTGCCACTCCCTTCTGGCTTGTAGAGTTTCTGCTGAGAAATCAGCTGTTAACTTTATGGGAGTTCCCTTGTATGTTATTTGTCATTTTCCCCTTGTTGCTTTCAATAATTTTTCTTTGTCTTTAATTTTTGTCAATTTGATTACTATGTGTCTTGGCGTGTTTCTCCTTGGGTTTATCCTGCCTGGGACTCTCTGTGCTTCCTGGACTTGGGTGGCTATTTCCTTTCCCATGTTAGGGAAGTTTTCAACTATAATCTCGGGTCCTTTCTCTCTCTCTTCTCCTTCTGGGACCCCTATGATGTGAATGTTGTTGCGTTTAATGTTGTCCCAGAGGTCTCTTAAGCTGTCTTCATTTCTTTTCATTCTTTTTTCTTTATTCTGTTCCGCAGCAGTGAATTCCACCATTCTTTCTTCCAGGTCTCTTATCCGTTTTTCTGCCTCAGTTATTCTGCTATTGATTCCTTCTAGTGTGGTTTTCATTTCAGTTATTGTATTGTTCATCTCTGTTTGTTTGTTCTTTAATTCTTCTAGGTGTTTGTTTTTTAATGCTTCTAGGTGTTTGTTCTTTAATTCTTCTCGGTTTTTGGTAAACATTTCTTGCATCTTCTCGATCTTTGCCTCCATTCTTTTTCTGAGGTCCTGGATCATCTTCACTATCATTATTCTGAATTATTGTTCTGGAAGGTGCCTATCTCCACTTCATTTAGTTGTCTTTCTGGGGTTTTATCTTGTTCTTTCATCTGGTACAAAGTCCTCTGCTTTTTCATTTTGTCTGTCTTTCTGTGAATGCGGTTTTCCTTCCACAGGCTGCAGAATTGTAGTTCTTCTTTCTTCTGCTTCCACCCAGCAGTTTTGCCTAAATAAACAACTGGTCCATGTGAGCATCAGGAGTGGGCAATGAAACCTCGCGATGAAGTCAGGGAGTGGGCTGGGGCCCTTTTTAGAGTCTTCCTCACTCCGCCTTAGGCCTTTTTGACCACTCAGTACCCCAGTGGAACCACCTAGCCACCTTCCCTGCTGCAGAGGGAGCCTGGGTACCCAAGAGGTACTCACCTACTGGAGCAATAAAGAGCAAAGGCCACAGTTTAGCCAGGCTGAGATCCAGGATGAAACCCCTTGCTCAGCAGGTCTTGTCTATCTGGCTCTTGGTGACCTCGTCTGTCAACTGGAAACCCATAATCTTCTCCTTGCCCATCTCCCAGGCTCAGGAGATGAAGCCTCTCCCACGCCCCTGCAGAAGAAGCTGGGGGAGGGCAGGCCCACCAAGCCTTCTACAACCAGGTGAGGACCCCGAGGCCCAGAGAGGAGAAGTGCTTTGCCCAGGGTTACATAGCCTACCATCAAAGCTGGGACCACGGTCCAGGCCCCCACCTCCCATGTCCTAAGTCAGGAGCACGCCAGTGCCAGCCCCCTATCCCAGGTCCCCTGGGGGCTCGTGCCCTGAACTCTGAGGGTCTCCAGGCCAGGTTGGCCATGGAGGGTTGGTGCTTTGTACAAAGGGGGTGCTCAGTTTGAGGACTGGGGTACTGAAGTGTGGAGGACACACATAAGACTTCCTGCAAGAACTAGCCTTTGAACTGTGTCTCAGAATGGATACAATGTCACTTGGGGGGTGGGGAGTTAAAAATTATTTTTTAAATCATCTTTCTTGGGGTATCATTCACATACCACAAAATTCACCCAGTTTGGTGTTGTTGTTTAATGAGTATAGAATTTCAGTTTTGCAAATGAAAAAGTTCGGAAGATTAGTTCCACAGCAATGTGAATACACTTAGCACTACTGAATTGTACTTTTAGAAATGGTAAAATTTATCATGTATATTTTACCACAATTTAGACAAAATGCAAAATCCAGGCCCTCCACCATGGCCAAGTCAAAAGCCACAGGCCCCAGGCTACCTTCCGTGATCAATTTTACACCTATCATGATCCCACTGAGGAAATTCCCAGAGGGGCTTCTTCTGGGTGGGCCATTCCTAGGGAAGGGAGAGCCTCCCCCTAGGGCCCCTGAGGCCTAGAGAACCTGGTTTGCCTTATAAGTTCCCACCTATCTGATGTGGGGAGGCCCCCAAGAAGCCCCACAAAGCCTGGCCCTCTCCTTTTCTTTCTGTGGGGAGGAACCCTGGCCCCATACTTTTCCAGACCCCTGAGTTCTCTGAGATCCAGTTGTCCAGTGCCCAGGGCTACTGTATTTGTTGGATTTCTGTGGAGTTCACTGTGTATTGTCTAGGGGGAGGTGGCAGGAAGGAACTTTCTATCCCTCTGAGTCCTATCTACTTCTCTGTTGTGGCACAGACACTGCACTGTGTCCTGGCCACAGAGGGAATCAGGCTTAGGAGTGGACTCACAAGCACCCACTTCTGAGAGACAGATGTGGCTCCTAGTAAAGTTACAATGAAAGACAAGGTTTGAGTGCAGCCTCAGTGGCAGAAAGCCAACCTAGGAAGCAGCCACCCCAGATTGGAGGTCTGTCTGGATATAGGGAATGGCCCGGTGTCCCCACCTTTTGCAGGTGGTACTCTCCATTCCCACTGCAGGGGAATGGTAGCTCCCTCTTAGATAGAACATAAGGACAACTTTTCCTAGACTCCAGAATCTCCCTTCTATTCCCACTGCCTTTGGGAGGAGAAGTGATGCTTGTTCATTCACTTGCTCCACAGGCACTTAGGCACACAGCCTCAGTTTTCCTCTCCGTAAAATGGGGGTATTAATAGTGCTGTTGCCAAAATCTTGGCTCCCTGTACACCAATGCCGAATAAAAATACGGAGACAGAGATTTGGAAGGTAAGAAATAGGGAGGCTTTTTTTATTTTCTTTGCCAGGCAAAGGGAAGACAGTAGGCTAGCACCTCAAGAACTGTGCTCCCCTTCCTGGGGAATTACAGGGATCCTTATAGGGGAGTTCGCAGTCTGAAGTAAGTGATAAGGATCAAAATGGTGAATGTCTTGCATTCTTCTTGCATTATTTCAAAACAGTCACTGCTGCAGTCAGGCAAGCTGGTAATTGGGTCCGTTAGTCTCTGGGTAATTGGTCTGGGACCTCCTTTCTGAAATGCAAACAGCTACAAGGGGTGATTTGCTACTAGAGATTATAGGGAAAGCAAATACCAGGTGCAGAATGTAAATTACACAGGATTAGTGGTGACAGGTTAGCTTTGTGAGGGGCAAATCTAACTACAGACATTACAGTTTAGTAACAGTTAAAATAAAACTAGGATTGACTCACTCTTTCAGGCCAGGTTATGTTTCTTCTCTAGCCTGTTCACTGTTCCCTTTATTTACCTTGTTCTCAGGAGAGGGAAAACTTCATTTCTATTTCTGCTGCAACAGTGCCTCCCTCATGAGCCTGTGTGGTGAAGAGCAGATGAAGTCATGCATGTAAAGTGACAAGCCCAGGGTCCAGGACATCACATGGGCTCAATTCATGGTGTCTATTACTTTTATTATTAATTTAATGAACACTCGATGAACACAGCTCTGCCCCTGGCCTGTCATGGGGGTCAGGCAGACCTCTTGATTCATTCCACAAGCATTTTCTGAGCAGCCATCTTATTAGCCAGTCTCCTAGAATGGGGCCTTCCTAGTGTTTCCCACAATTCTCTCAGACCCCTTCCAGGTAATGAGCCGTCTGGCCTACTAACCCAACCCCAGGCTAAGGGGCATAAAACAATCTCACCAATAGGAGCAGTGACTTGCCTGAGGCCACACAGAGCTGGGACTGGAATCCAGATCCCTGACCCTCAGGCCAGGGTGGTTGCCCTTGTTTCCGGCCAACGTTTGGCTTTAGATTGCAGTAGAGTCCCTCTCCCTAGTAAGGCTAAAATGGAATTATAATTACCTGTGGGTATCTCCTAAGCCATCATGACGTAAGGGAGCTTGTGTGGCTAAACCTGTAGAGCAGGAGTGGGCAAACTTCTCCTGTAAAGGGCCAGAAAATAAATATTTTAGGCTTTGCAGGCCTCTGTCTCAAGTGCTCAACTCTGCTATAGCAAGAAAGCAGCCCTACGCAGTGGTTGAGAGTCCGCCTGCCGATGCAGGGAACACGGGTTCGTGCCCCGGTCCGGGAAGATCCCACATGCCGCGGAGCGGCTGGGCCCGTGAGCCATGGCCACTGAGCCTGCGCATCCGGAGCCTGTGCTCCGCAATGGGAGAGGCCACTACAGTGAGAGGCCCGCATACCGCAAAAAAAAAAAAAAAAAAGAAAAGAAAGCAGCCCTATAGAGTACTTAATCAAATGAGCACGGCTGTCTTCTACTAAAACTTTATTCGTGGACACACTGTGAATTTCATATGATTTTCACGTCATGAAATCATATTCTTTTGATTTTTTCCCAACTATTCGAATATGTAAAAACCATTCTTAGGGGGCTTCCCTGGTGGTCCAGTGGATAAGACTCCGCACTCCCAATGCAGGAGGCCCGGGTTCGATCCCTGGTTGGGGAACTAGATCCTGCATGCATGCCACAACTAAGAGTTCGCATGCCACACCTAAAGAGTCCACGTGCTGCAACTAAGAAGTCCGCATGCCGCAATGAAGATCCCATGTGCCGCTACCAAGACCCGGGGCAGCCAAAATAAATAAATAAATAAATATTTTTAAAAAACAAACACATTCTTAGCTCAAGGGCTGTGCAAAACAATAAACCTCTGCTCAAGGGGGTTAGAATCCATTCTTTATTGAATTCTAGGATTAGAGATATTAAAAACCATTATTATTATTATTACAGGGAGGGGCTGGAGCCCTGACCAAGTACACAGAGAAGGGAAGATCAGTTAATCTCCGGTCAAGCATTCCAGGTGAGACCCCCTTCACAGTGGACTCACAGCAACCTTTACAAATCTGTTTCCTTATCTGTAAAATGGTGACAATAATCTCCATCTTAGAGGTTGCTGTGGGGGTTGAATGAGATAGCGGAAAGTTAAGCGTTTTGTAAAATGCAAATGTTTTCACTTTATCGTTTTTAGAGATGCGTACTGGGCTCACACTAACTATGCCTCTGGAAAGCTTTTTACGAAGTTTAGTGGGACACTGTCCCTTTAAATCCTCGCCAACTACCTCAAGTACTAGTCGGACGAGTCAGCACATGCGCATTCCTTTGAGGGGCTGGCACCTCAAGCAACAGCCTTCCCGTAGCCCGTAGGAGAGAGGTTAAAGGTCTTCCCACACATAATTTATACGCAAGCGTAAATTAATATTGGGAGCCCTATATCTTACCGAGAGCCCAGTCCCTTTTTCGCGCCTGAAGGCTCCGCCCCCGCGGCCAATCAGTAGGCCTTGCCCTTTGCAGTGACCAATGGCAGTGAGCGTGGGGGGCGTGGTCAGGCGTCCGGGGGTGCGGCCTGGCGCTAAGAGAAGCGGCGGGGTGAGCCGGGGGCTCTAGTGAACAGCGCAACCGGACGGGGAACGCCGGCGGGCGGCGAGTGGGCCCGGGCCCGGCGGTCTCCGAGATGTCACGATGGCTATGGCCGTGGTCGAACTGTGTGAAAGAGCGGGTCTGCCGCTACTTGCTGCACCACTACTTGGGTCACTTCTTCCAGGAGCACCTCAGCCTGGACCAGCTCAGCCTCGATCTGTACAAGGGCAGCGTTGTCCTGCGGGATATACACCTGGAGATCTGGGTGAGGATCCAGGCCCAAGCCCTGGAAGGGTCGGACTGGGGGACGCAGCATCCTGAGGCTCCCTGCGAAAGGGTTGGACTAGGGGACCAGGCACCCGAGTGGAGAGGCCTTGGGCGTCCGGCCCTTTCCAGGGGTCAGCTGATCGCCTCCAGAGCCAGAAGCTGGACAGAAGGGGCCCCTGCCTCTACTTCACAGGAGGAGAAACTGAAGCTGGGGAGCAGGATGTCACTTGTCTGGAGAATGCCAGAATTAGTGTATCAAATTGGGGGCCTGAGTTGAGCGTGGTGCCAAGGGGCTAAGGAGAGGGTGAGGAGGAACCTCGGAAACTAGGGAGCTCTGGTGGAACCAGGCCAGGGAAGTGACAGAGTTGGGGCATACAGCTGGTTAGGGAAGTCTGGCAGGGGTCCAGGGCCCTGCCGTGGGCACCTGTGGGAAAGGTGCGCCGACCTCCTGACCCCACGACCCTGGCTTGGTGGGTGGCGTTCATCTCCGGATATGGACGTCAACAATCGCGTCAACACCCCTGTTGATCAACACGTTGTGTGACTGCCACCGCTGCCTACTTCCTGCTTTTAGGAGAGTGGGATGGACTGAATGGGTGTTTGGGGAGGAGCTTGGGCATCAGCATCCCCACCTAGAGGAAAGCCCTTGAGGAAAGGTGGAGAAATCTGGCCTTAGGCAGAGAGGAGAGAGATGCTGGGGAAGCAGAGAGGAATAAGCTCTGGGTCAGAGGCCTGCGGCTGGGGGCAGTGAGGAGCTGTGTCTCACGGTTCAGCTGACCTGGGAAGTTGCAAAGGAGCCACCAGTTAGAGGCGCCAGACCAGGGCTGGCACTGGGTCAACCCTCCAGTCCAGAGCAACAGGGGTGGGTATGGGGACAGGGGCTTCACAGGTTTCTGGGGGAGCAGACAGGGTGCCTGGCCTCAATACAGTCTGGGCAGGGAAAGCTGGGCTTTAGGGTAGACCAGGTCTTCCTGAGCAAACGTGGGGTAGGCGGAGACCCCTGAGCCCAGACTTGGTGGCACCTCTTGCCTGTGAATCCCAGTGCCGAAGACCTTTTCTGACCTCTGACTTCAGCCTCTTAGGCTGGCCCAGACCTCTAGGCTGCCTTTCTATACTTCCACCCGCCCTGCCCTCTGGTTGGGGATTTGAATTGGCTCCTAGCTAGGCTGCTTTTCTGCCTGGCCTCCAGGGAGGAGTTGGGCCCTGGTGGAATGCAAGTGCTTTCCCAATATACCCGCCCTTCTCCAGGCTGCCACGCCTGCAGCCCCTCCCTTGCAGACCCCCAAAGAAGCCAAGTGCCTGGGTCTCAGTCTCAGTTCCCATAGTACACTGGGTGACTAGGCTAGTCCCTTCTCTTTAGGCCTCAAGTTTCCCCATCTGTGGATCTGTAGGTGAGGAATTTGCACGTGATGTCTGTGGGCCTTCTAGCTCTGCCGTGTATTTCATTCATGGATCCAACAAGTGTTTACTGAGGCCCTCTCTGGGTGGCGCCCCACAGAGCACCTGGAGTCACACAGAGAAGGCAGGTGGGCTCCTGCCCTCAGGGAGCTCCCAGACTGGTGGGGGGGCTGCTCCCCTATTTGTAACCAGGGGCTCTAGCCTTGTGCCTCAGAGAGAGTACAGCTACCCCAAGTGTTTGGAGTTGGGGGGCCCCCTCCAGCTCAGGTCAGCCCCCTGCCTGCCTCTCCTGGACACTCCCCTTAAACTCCACGCTCGCCCAGTTAAATGTGGGCTGCTGCTGCTCTCTCTGCCAGGCCTTTGCATGTGCTATGCCCATGCCTGAAACCCTACCTTCCATCCCCTCTGCCTGGCTCCCTCCTCTTTGTCCTTCAGCTCTCCCCTCCTCTGGTTTGAAAGACTGGGCACATTGGACTGTACGGTAATAGGGCGGGCCAAGAGTAGGGATCAGTTGAGCAAAGGTAGGATTTTGTAGGTAGCATGTGGACGGACAGGGGGAGCGAGGGTGCTCTCCAAGGTGGAACAGCCAGGCAAGGAGTGCAGCAGCCAGGGAGACGGCTGGGTTTGGGGCTTCCCTGAGCTGGCTTTGTCTCCTGCCTGCTCCCAGTCTGTGAATGAGGTACTGGAGTCCATGGAGTCGCCATTGGAGCTGGTGGAAGGCTTCGTGGGCTCTATCGAGGTGGCCGTGCCCTGGGCCGCGCTGCTCACCGACCACTGCACCGTGCACGTGTCAGGCCTCCAGCTCACCTTACAGCCCCGCCAGGGCCCGGGTGAGGGCAGAGCAAAGCTGGGGCGGGGGTGGGGGTGGGGGAGCAGGCGGTGCGAGTGGGCCTGGGCACCCGGGGGCTGACTGGGCCTGCCGGCCCTGAGACCCTCTTCCTACCTGCAGGGCCGGGGGCTGCCGACTCACAGAGCTGGGCCTCGTGCATGACCACGAGCATGCAGCTGGCCCAGGAGTGCCTGCGGGATGGGCTGCCCGAGCCCTCTGAGCCACCACAGCCCCTGGAAGGACTGGAGATGTTTGCCCAGACCATTGAGACTGGTGAGCAGGCCCCGCCCAGCCACTGTCGCCCCTCCGTGGCCCGCAGGGCAAGGGCCTCGGACAGTACCCTGCCGCCTGACAGGGAAACTCTCTCTGGCCCTTGCTGCTCTGCCTGACCTGAGACCCCTCCCCACCCCTCAGTACTGCGAAGGATCAAGGTGACCTTCTTGGATGCTGTCGTGAGGGTGGAACACTCGCCCGGTGGTGGGGAGCGTGGCGTGGCAGTGGAAGCCCACGTGCAAAGGTAGGGGCAGGCTGAGCTGGGGGGTCGGCGTGAGGAAGAGGGGGAGTGAGGGGCTGCTGAGTGGTCCTGGCCTCGCCTGCACCCCAAGCCTGGGCTCCTGGGAAGTGTCAGGGCAAGTCTGGGTGGGCCTGGGCTGTGGCCCGGACAGGGGGCAGCGAACTGTGTTGTGAGCCTGGAGTGGTATCCCGGGGCCAAGTGGTAGAGGCCCAGGGTGGCTGGGCCCCCGGGATCAGGTGACACGCTGAGGGTCTGGGGAGCAATGGCCGCGGAGGTCCAGGATGGCCTGGCTATGATGGGATGGCTCCGCAGGCCAGACTTCACTGACCCCAGACTCCTAGAACAGAATGCTGTGTGGGGAGAGGGTGGCCTGGGCAGGAGCTGATCCTACACTCCCCAGACTAGAGTACTGCGATGAGGCCGTGCGAGACCCAAGCCAGGCTCCGCCTGTGGATGTGCACCAGCCCCCTGCCTTCCTCCACAAGCTGCTGCAGCTGGCAGGGGTCTGCCTGCACTTCGAGGAGCTCCGCCCACAGGTGGGCCGACTCTGGTCCTCACCGTCTCTTTCTCCTTCTAATCCCTGTCCTCTCTGGCCCTTGACCCATCTGCCCCTCTCCATCCCTTCTGACCATCTTTGGCTGCATCTTTTCAATCCCTCCCCTCCCATGTCTTCTTGTCTCCCAGGAAGGACCCCCAGAGCCTCCCTTGCAGATTGGCAGCTGCTCAGGGTGCCTGGAACTGACAGTGAAGTTGAAGCAAAATGAGGCCTTCCCAGGCCCCAAGGTGGGTCTCCAGGCCCCTGGGGAAGAAGGAGTATGCCCCATCTCAGAATCCTCCTCAGCAATGCCGATCTTCCCTGGGACGGAGCGGGGTTGTTGAGTGGGGGAAATTACTGCCTTCTAGGCAAGTGGAGAAACTGAGGCCCAGAGTGTTCACGTTGGAGCCAGGGTCACACAGCTAGTTGGTGGCAGAGCTTAGCCTGGCAACCGGCGTCCTACCTCCTCAGGGTGAGGGCATGTGGGTGGCGGCAGTGGCTGGTGTGGGCTCCATGGTTGCTTCCTCCACCCCCAGCTGGAGGTGTGTGGGCAGCTGGGCTCCCTGCACCTGCTCCTGACCCCACGGCAGCTCCAGCAGCTTCAGGAACTGTTTGGCGCACTGAGCCTTGCAGGTGAGGCCTCTGGGTGGTCCAGGGAGTGGGATGGCTGGGAAGGCACCTGCCAGACTGGACTGACACAAGGAAGTGTCCTCCCCCGTAGACCCCGAGGGCCTGGTCGACAAGCTGAACAAGAGCCGCCCACTAGGTGCTGAAGATCTGTGGCTGATTGAACAGGATCTGAATCAGCAGCTGCAGGCGGGGACTGTAGCTGAGCCCCTCAGCTCAGACCCCCTTTCGAACCCCCTTGTCAACTTGGAGAGCACTGGTGGGTGTGGAGCCAGAGCCAGCAATTTGCGGGGTGTCTACTGTGGGCGCAGGAGTCAGGGGGCTGAGCCTGGCTGTCTCTGACCCCCTTCCTCTGTCCCACAGACCTCTTCTTCTCCATGACAGGCCTCACAAGCAGTGTGGCCTCAGCCCTGTCTGAACTCTCCCTCTCCGATGTAGACCTGGGCACCTCTGTGCACAGCAACATGGCCTCCCGCCGGCTCTCTGCTCAGGGCCCCCCAACCGGTGAGTCCTCCAAGGGCAGGAAGAGCTGGAAGAAGGCTTGGTGCCGGTGTCATCTTTGCTACGTGTATGTGGGAGGCCTCCAGCGCTGCCTGGAGGTCCACCGTTGGTGACTTGGTTCCGTGGGCACGCTCAGGGGAGGTGGCGATGCGATGGACAGAACCTGGGTTTCGGAGTTAGAGACCTTGGGCCAAGCACCTAAACTCAGTTTCCCCTTCCATAAAAAAGGGGTAAGATCTGACCCTGCCAGGCTGCACATTTGGGCTGATGTTTATTGAGAGATCGCGTGTGTCAGGTACTGAGTGAGTGCTTCGTCACCTCCGGTTCTTCCAGCTTCCTTGAGCGGGTTGAATTGAGCTTAGACTCAGTGTCTAGCGTAATAAGGCTTCACGTCACCCATGCCTGGCCGAGCCCCTGGCCAGAGTCACGATCCAGCTAGGCCAGGGCTCCTCCTGGCCCCTAGCCCAGTGTCTGACTGTCACTTTGCCTGGGATGCCCATGAGCTCTGGGGAGCCTCTGGTGAAGCCTTTGTCCTCTCAGGCAAGACAGCCCCTGCACCCCCCTCGAACACCCTGCGCCCCGACTCGCTGCTGAAGATGACCTTGGGGGGTGTGACCCTGACCTTGCTTCAGACATCTGCCCCGTCTTCCGGACCACCTGACCTCACCACCCACTTTTTTGCGGAGTTCGATGCCACCAAGGACGGGTCCTTCGGCTCCCATGACTTCAACCATCTCCGACCGCGCTTCCAGAGGGCCTGTCCCTGTAGCCATGTCCGGTATGAGCCCAAGGCGGGCCTGAACTAGAGGGGACTCCCTGAGCCCCCGAAGCCCACCTTCTGATGCCCAGCTTCTTCCCCATAGGCTAACGGGTGCCGCTGTGCAGCTTTCCTGGGAGCTGAGGACAAGCAGGGGCCGGCGGATTACCAGCACAGAAGTGCACTTCGGGCAGCTGGAGGTGCTGGAGTGTCTGTGGCCCAGGGGCACTCCGGAGCCTGAGTACACAGAGGTGAGGGCTGAGAGCCAGTGTGTGCACGGCAGGGCCTAGAGGTGAGGGTGGGCTTGGGGGCTCGGCCTGACCCTGTCGTCTTCCATGTCCCGTCCCAGGTCCTGAGCTTCCCCAGCAGCCTGCGGTCCCAGGCCTCGGCTCAGCCTTGTGCTCACCTGCACCACACGCAGACCCTGCGCCGGCTGCCCAAGGTGACCCACCCTACTCCAGGCCCAGGGGCCCTTGGCTTCTTCCCATGGTGTATTGCCCCCCACCAGCCTCCCCTGGTGCCTCCCTGCCCCCACCCTCCACCCCCCCTTGCCTGTGCTCAAACCAGAGCACACCTCCCCATCCCGGAGCCCTTGAGTACTTCCGGGCCATATACATGCCATTCTCTTAGCCCCTCTCCTGGCTCATCTTGACAAACCCCTGCCAGCCTCCAGGGCTGGGGGTGGTAAGTATTGAGTGGTTTTTGTTAAACGAGCATGGTCGTCTGCCCCGAGCAGGCGGTGAAGGTCTCCCCATCCCCTCCCTCCTGGGTTCCTCACTCAAGCTCTTCTCCTCACAGCTTGGGAGGGCTCTGTGTCCTTTCTGTTTTTGCTCAAGGGGAGCCCTGCCCATCCTGCCCTCACCCACCCCACAGCCCTCGCTGACCTGAGCACCCTCACCCTCAGAGCCGGCCCCGGCGCCCAACTGCCTGCCATTGTCACTCAGAACTGGCCCTGGACCTGGCCGACTTCCAGGCAGATGTGGAGCTGGGGGCCCTGGACCGGCTCGCTGCCCTGCTGTACCAGGCCACCACACCCCCTCCCGAGCAGCCGGCTGGCCTACTGGTAAGATGCGCAGCCAGGGTGGAGAGCTGGGCGTGGGCCCTCTGGCTCTTGGCCACAGTTGGGTGGGGGCGGGGGGGCTAGCAGTAGCTCTGACTCCCCCCCTCCCACAGACAGAGCCCCCGCCAGCAGCTGAGCAGCATGCAGTGGTGCGGCTCTCGGCACCCCGGGCCACACTGCAGCTGCGCTTCCCCATTGCTGACCTGCGGCCTGAACGGGACCCCTGGGCGGGCGGGGCCGTGCGGGCCGAGCAGCTGCGCCTGGAGCTGACTGAGCCCCAGTTCCGGTCAGAGCTGAGCAGTGGGCCTGGCCCCCCAGCCCCCACCCGCCTGGAACTCACCTGCTCCGACCTCCATGGTAAGAACCCCCCCGGAGACAACCCCTTGGGCAGAGGGCTCAGGCCTCTAGGAGAGGTGGGCTTGGGGCCACAGAAGGGGCTGGGTCACGATGGGGCAGACCCTGGTCCAGACCTTATCTGCTTCGTGAGGCGCCAGCATTGCGCATCCCTGGGCTCCTCTGGGCAGTGGGCAGAGTGGGCTGTTTACCCCTGGGCCGCTGCAGACTATGGGCATGAGGGAGGGCACAGGTCTGTACACAATAAAACACAGTTGTCATGGGGGGGCTCCAGGCCCCCACTGACCCACCTGGCCTTGAGGAAGAAATGGGGAAAGGTGGCAGTGACAACACCCTGTCCCTCCCCATCCCGTCCAGTCACCTACGAAGACGGAGAGAAGCCACCTGTCCCCTGCCTGCGGGTCTCCAAAGCCCTGGATCCCAAGAGCCCTGGGCACAAGTACTTCCTGCCCCAGTAAGTTGGGGCTCTGGGAGGAGCAGACAGGAGAGGAGGGCTTTGCTACTGAGGGCAGTGGGAGGCCACTTGGGACTAGGGGCTGGGGGGCCCTGCAGGCCAGTGACAGGCCTGTGCCCTGGCAGGGTAGTGGTGACCCTGAACCCCCAGCTCAGCGCACAGTGGGAAGTGACCCCGGAGAAGGGAGAGGAGCTGGAGTTGTCGGCCGAGAATCTGTGCGAGCTTCGGGAGCCTGAGCCCTCACCCTTCTCCTCCAAGAGGACCATGTACGAGACGGAAGAGGTGAGGTCCAAGGCCTTTGGGTCTCACGGGAGCCACTTGGTGGCTCTGGGTCAGGGGGACAAGACCACATGGGGCACCAGAAAATGTGTATCAGCACCAGTGAGAATTTCATCTCTTCTGTTGTCTCTGGTCAGTGGGGAGTCTCAGGGGGCCCAAGAGTGAGGGCAGCGCCTAGGGGACATGGGCCCTCGGTGGGGAAGACCATCCTCGTCCCATCAGCCATTTCTCAGCAGGGTACATTTGGGCCTCAGGATCCTCTTCTCTGAAGGTGATGAGGGTTGAGTGAGAGGGTTGAGTGAGAGGTAGTTAGGGGCCTGGCCTCTGGGCCAAACGACCTGGGTTCGAATCCAGCCTCTGCCACTCAGTGGCTGTGTCATCTGGGGAAGTTGTCTAACCTCTTGGAGAGTTACCTACAGATGAGTTTCCTCATCTGGAAAGTGGGTATAATGACCTGTCTCATGGGCCTGTCGTGAGGATAAAGGGGTTAACATAAACGAGGCCCTTGGAGCAGGGTTTGCATGCAGTCAGCGCCTCAGACAAGATGGCTGTCACACATCCCAGCAGAGAAGGGCTCATGTGAATTAATGAATGAATGAATGAACGATAGGAGTTCAGGAAGCAGACCTGGGTCTGATTCTAAGGCCGGCAGCAGGCCCTGACATCTCTCGCATCCGCTTCCCTGCTCCCACACCTAGATGGTGATTCCTGGAGATGCGGAGGAAATGAGGACCTTTCAGAGCCGGGCCCTGGCGCTGTCCCGCTGCAGCCTGGAAGTGGTCCTGCCCGGCGCCCACGTCTTCCTGCCCAGCAAGGAGGTCTACGAGAGCCTCTACAACAGGTGGCGACGTGGGCGGGGCAGGGGGTGGCAAGGGGCTGGGCCGGGCCTCCCTCACCGCCGTGGTGCAACTGCCCTCTCAGGATCAACAACGACCTGCTCATGTGGGAGCCCGCGGACCTGCTTCCCACCCCCGCCCCCGCCCCTGCCCCCGCCCCTCGGCCCACCGGCTTCCCAGATGCCTCGGGCTTCTGGCACGACAGCTTCAAGATGTGCAAGTCTGCCTTCAAGCTGGGTAGGAGGGGTGCCCTGGTGGGGCCCTGGGGCCGGGGCTGCCCTCCCAGGTCTCCTTCCCACTCGGCTCCTTGCTCTCCCCCCAGACTCGGACTCGGACGACGAGGACACCCACTTCTCAGTGGGGGCATCAGGCACCCCCCAGCGCCTTGCCCCTGAGTCCCAGAGCCCTCACTCCCAGAGTACCTTCTCTACACTGGTGACGGTGCTAAAGGGTCGGATCACGGCCCACTGTGAGACCAAGGTGAGCACAGCCCAGGGGAGGTGAGCCCCTGACTCCAGAGCCCCCACTGGCAGGAGAACAAGGCCGGTGTGAGCAGCTCCAAGTGGGGAATGTGGGAGACAGAGGCTCCACCGGGGGCCGAGTGCGGCCTGTCTAGCCAGTAGCACCCACCCACCACCCACTGACCCACCCATGCCCCCCCCCACCCATCCCATCACGCCCCGTCAGCCACTTACTAGCACCTGCTATACGTACGGTACCATGCCAGGGGGCTGAATGGACACCATCTGATGCTTGGAGGTAGACAGGGCAGGGATGACCCTTCCCCTCTGGCAAAAGAGAAGGTGCTGCTCTGGACCTCCAGCGCTCTGAGTAGAGGCTGGAGCCGACGCTAGTCAGGCCCGGGCTCCAAGAGGCGCCCTCATCTGAGGGCGTGGAGGCTGCTGAGTGTAGCTGGTGAGGCTGAGCCACATGCTGCCTGCAGGACGAGTGCGGGAAGCGGCTGGAGGCCACGCACGGGGAGCTGGTGCTGGACATGGAACAAGGCACCATCTTCAGCGTCTGCCAGTACCGAGGCCAGCCGGGACTTGGCTACTTTTGCCTGGAAGCTGAAAAGGCGACACTGTACCACCGAGGTGTGAGGGCTGGGGGCCAGTCGCCGTGGGGTCTCTAGGGTACATGGGGAGGGGTGGTCTTTCAGGAGGGATGTGTGCCCTGGGTGGAGTGGGTGATCAGCCAGCTTGGCAGGTGGCTCACCAGATGCCTCCTCAGCGGCTGTGGATGACTACCTGCTGCCCAGTCGCCTGGAGCTGCCCACCTTTGCTCCTCCGGCCCAGCTGGCCCGAACCATCTACCCGTCGGAGGAAGGGATGACTGAGCAAGGAGGCGTGGGCCGCAAAGGCCAGGGCCGGGGCCCCCACATGCTGTCCACCGCAGTGCGCATCCACCTGGACCCTCACAGGAACGTCAAGGTACAGCTGCGCCTGCTTCTGGCCCACCTGTTTGGCCAGGGCCACTGCCTCCCTGGTGCCTGGAGGACTGGGCTGCCACCATGCTGACTGTGCCCTGCCCCCAGGAGTTCCTGGTGACACTGCGGCTGCACAGAGCCACCCTGCGCCACTACATGGCCCTGCCAGAACAGAGCTGGCATTCCCAGGTGAGGGAGGGTAGTGTGGGGGGCATGGGCTGGGCCAGAGCTGACCTTGGACTGGAGCCGACTTCTGGGTGGAGCCCCTGGGCAAGGGTGTGACAGACAGTTGATGGGCAACTGGGGAGCTGTGCTGGGGTTGGGGGGGCCGAAGAAAGAGACCCCCTCCTCCCCGTCTCTTTCACTCTGGCCCCCAAAGCTGTTGGAGTTCTTAGATGTCCTGGATGACCCAGTGCTGGGCTACCTGCCTCCAACGGTCATTACCATCCTACATGTACACCTGTTCTCCTGTGCCGTGGACTACAGGTACCCAGGCTCAGGGGGCTGGGGGCTGGGGGCTGGGGCCCCTGTGTGAGGAGCCTGCCCCAACCCAAATGTGACCCACCCCTCCAGGCCCCTCTACCTCCCTGTACGTGTCCTTGTCACTGCTGAGACCTTCACCCTCTCCAGCAACATCGTCATGGACACCTCTACCTTCCTGCTCAGGTATGCAGCTCCCCCACCCAAGCTCCCCGTCCATCCCACCCCAAGTTGGCTGCAGCTGCCACTCCCCCAGGGTCCTGTGTACCTGCTGTATATCCTCAGGTCAGTCTGAGCCTTTCTGGACATTTAGGTGATCCCTCCCTGGGGAACAAGATTGGGTTTCACCTTCCCAGAGTCAGTCAGACCTTCCAATCAGAGCCTTAAAGGTGTTGGAGCTCTCGACCTGATCGTCTCACTTCTGGCGGTTGTCCTCAGGATAGAAGGATAAGAAAGGTAGAATATAATGCCTCTGTAGTATAATTTAAAGTAGTCAAAACTTGTAAACAACTTAAATGCCCCCAAATTACGACCTCAGTCAGTGAACGTGGCCCACTCAACCATTAAAATCAAATTTAAGAATAACATTGAAAAATATGGGGAAATGCCATAGTACAATATTTATATAGAGATATAAAACTATATATATATATATATAGTTGGGGTTTTTTTTAAGATTTTTGGGGGTGTGTTTGTATGCATCTCTGTGTGGCTTCATAGAAAAGACAGGATGGAGATGTATAGTTGTCCCTTGGTATCCCACAGGGGATTGGTTCCAGGACCCCTCGTGGATACCAAAATCCAGGGGGGCTCAAGTCACATATAAAAGGGTGCAATATTTGCATATAACCCATGCACATCCTCCCATATACTTTTTTTAAAATTTATTTATTTAATTTATTGATTTTTGGCTGCGTTGGGTCTTCGTTGCTGTATGCGGGCTTTCTCTAGTTGTGGTGAGCAGGGGCTACTCTTTGTGGTGCACTTCTCATTGCAGTGGCTTTTCTTGTTGCGGAGCACGGTCTCTAGGTGCACGGGCTTCATTAGTTGTGGCACGTGGGCTCAGTAGTTGTGGCTCACGGGCTTAGTTGCTCGGCAGCATGTGGGATCTTCCTGGACCAGGGCTTGAACCCGTGTTCACTGCATTGGCAGGTGGATTCTTAACCACTGCGCCAGCAGGGAAGTCCCTCCCATATACTTTAAATCGTCTCTAGATTGCTTAATAATACCCAACACAATGTATATGCTATGTAAGTGGTTGCCAGCACATGACAAATTCAAGTTTTGCTTTTGGGAACTTTCTGGATTTAAAAAAAAATATTTTGATCTGCGGTTGGTTGAATCCTCAGAAGCAGAACCTGCAGATATGGAGGGCTGACCATATAAGGTCCTTTTCTCAGAATTTGGGATTAGCTGTATTTTTTAAATATTTGAAAGGAGCTTATGTTAGGTTGCCATTAAAATAAGGACTTATTTTAAAAGAAAAATGCAGGCTGTAGGGGGAAAACAGAACATTTCCCTCCCAGGGCTGCTATGAGGCCCAGGTGAGGTGGAGGAGCTGGAAGTTTCTGGAGAAAGAGAAACGCTGCCCGGTTACCTCGAGTGCCTGTTGTCTGGGCCTGTGGTACAAGACTCCAGGCCCAGTCTCCCCACTGTACAGACAAGAACCCCGAGGCCAGCACTAGTCTTCTCTTGTGGGCTTGGGACCCCCTGTTGGTGCCCCCGCTGCCCGTCTCCATGAGCGAGCCCCACCCCTGCCAGCTCCTTCGGAGCTGCCGCCTGCAGCCGTTCCGGCCCTTCTCAGCCCCGTTCCCCCCCAGGTTCATCCTCGACGACTCTGCCTTGTACCTGTCCGACAAGTGTGACATGGAGACCCTGGATCTGCGGCGAGGTGGGCAGGGCCTGGACTGGGCTCCCTCCCCTCTGAGGGGCTGTGGTCCCCGGCCATACCCAGAGCAGCCCGCTGTCCTCACCCAGCTGCTGGCCAGGTTCTCAGCGCCCACGCACATGTGCACGCACACAAGGGCTGCACCCAGACAAACCCTAGATTCTCCCAGCGGGGCCAGGGGCTGGGTAGGAGGAGGCAACGGGAGCCTCTCCTGCCCTTCTGCCTCAGATTATGTCTGTGTCTTGGATGTTGACCTTCTGGAGCTCGTGATCAAAACCTGGAAGGGGAGCACTGAGGACAAACTGGTGAGTGTAGCCGTCGCCCAGGGTCCCCCAGAGCCAGAGCAGGGACCGGGGCAAGGGAGCCTTCAGGGGATCGCTTTTCCCCACGCACCGTCTCTTTGTTTCTGCTCCCTGAGCCTGGGCTCAGGTCCCAGTCACTGACAGCCCTTCCCTGTGGTTATTGGCCCTCCTGGGAAGGGCCAGACCTTTGGTGGACATCCCTCCATATGAACCCTGCCAGCAGAGGGCAGCTGTAGCCACGCAAAAGCAGGGCCTCAGGAGTCAGCCCTTCTGGGTCCCCAGTTTCCTTATGTGTAAAAGGGAGACCCCAGGCCCCGCCTCACTGGAGACTGGGCGCTCAAAGTCCTTCACACGGGAGTGTACTCTTGCTTCCTCAGGCGGCCCTGGGCAAAGCCCCTTTTACTCTCTAGGCTCGGTTTGCCCATGTGTTCAAAGGGTAGCTGGCTGACCGCCCCAGGCTGACCACCCCAGGGGAGACCTGGCCCAGCCCTGTCTAAGTCCGGTGGGGCTAGAACCCGGGCTCATACCCGCCCTCAACCCCGCAGAGCCAGCCGCTCTTCGAGCTGCGCTGCTCCAACAATGTGATGCACGTGCATAGCTGTGCTGACTCCTGCGCCCTGCTGGTCAACCTGCTCCAGTACATGATGAGTGAGGGTGACCTGCACCCCCCTCCCCGGCCCCCCAGCCCCACAGAGATTGCCGGCCAGAAGTTGCAGGTGAGGCCTGGCCATACAGGCCACCAGAGCTCTGCCCAGACCCCTCCCTGCCATGGCCCCCAGGGACCTGGTGATGGGGGAACCCTGGGGCCCCCCCTCCCTCCTGACACGCATTCACCAGTCCTCCCCTGCCTGGCCCAGCTCTCGGAGAGCCCTGCCTCCCTGCCCTCATGCCCCCCAGTGGAGACAGCCCTCATCAACCAGCGGGACCTGACCGACGCCCTCCTGGACACCGAGCGTAGCCTGCGGGAGCTGGCCCAGGCTTCAGGTGGGCTCCGGATGCTTTGGGGCCAGCAGACACAATCAGACACCCACATCGGGCATCCCCCTAAACCGGCCTCTTTCTCCTCCCACAGGGAGCCCCTTCTTTCAGGCCTCTCCAGTGTCGGTCTACCTATTCCCAGGCGAACGGAGTGGGGCCCAGCCCCCCTCGCCCCTGGTTGGGGCCCCCACTGGCAGCTTGGGGTCCCACTCAGAGGCCAAAGAAGAGGAGAAGGAAGAGGAGGGGGATGGAGACACTCTGGACAGTGATGAGTTTTGCATCCTTGACGCTCCTGGCCTGGGCATATTGGTGTGTGGTGGGCAGGCTGGGCAGGGGCCTGGAAGAGGGTGGCTCAGTTCTAGACCCTTCTAGAGCTCCCACTGTGAGAGAGGCAGGAGGTGGTCAGTATCAGTGGGGAAGTGGGGTTGGGTCCCTGGGGAGGCAGCCCTCCCTCTGGGCTTTGAAGGAGTTGACGGATTTCCAGAGGAAGTGCCAAGGCATGGAGTCCTGGGCAGAGGGACTGGGACGTTCAAGAGTAGGGAGGGGGCTTCCCTGGTGGCGCAGTGGCTGAGAGTCCGCCTGCCGATGCAGGGGACACGGGTTCGTGCCCCGGTCCAGGAGGATCCCACATGCCGTGGAGCGGCTGGGCCCGTGAGCCATGGCCGCTGAGCCTGCGCGTCCGGAGCCTGTGCTCCACAACGGGAGAGGCCACAGCAGTGAGAGGCCCACGTGCCGCAAAAAAAAAAAAAAAAAAGAGTAGGGAGGGACAGGAGCAGGGCAGGTAGCGGGAGAGAGGAGAATCACCTGGCTGCAACGGTGCTGGCCTCCTGGCCCCCAAGTGCCAATGGGAATGACGTCCAAACTCACTGTCACATTCAAGCAAGACCTGACAGGGCCGGCAGGAGCAAGGGGCACTCAGGCTTCTCAGGATAATTGCCCGTGAGAATCATCTTTTGTGAAAAAGGGGAGAGAGATGCGAGGATGAGGGAAAAACAGGTGGCCTGGACTGGGGAAAGCTTCTGTGCCCTATGTGTTCACTTGGCCTCCTCCTGCAGCCCCAGGATGGGGAGCCTGTGGTGACACAGCTGCATCCAGACCCCATCATGGTGCAGGACGGGCACTTCTCACAGCCCCTGGGCAGCACGGACCTGCTGCGGGCCCCTGCCCACTTCCCAGTGCCCAGCAGTCGTGTGGTGCTGCGTGAGGTCTCCCTTGTCTGGCACCTCTACGGGGGCCGAGACTTTGGCCCGCATCCCGGACACAGGTGAGGAGAGGGCGCAGGTAGCAGCTGTGGCAGTAGGGCCCCCAGGAGGTGAGGCCAGGGCTGGGGTCCAGTTCTGACCCTAAGCAGCTGGTAACCTTGAACCAGATCCTCACCTTCTGGCCTGGTTAACTCTTCCTCTTCCCTTGCCCCGCCTACCTCCCAGGAGAGGGTCTCTTGCCCCAGGCTGAAAGTCCTGCTCTGATGGGAGGGAATGAGGACAGGGGCTTCCCCTGAGTCAGCGTGTCCCTTGTTCCTCTTCCCAGGGCCAGAGCAGGCCTCACAGGCCCCAGGAGCTCGCCTTCTCGCTGCTCCGGCCCCAACCGGCCCCAGAACTCCTGGCGTGCGCAGGGGGGCAGTGGCAGGCAGCACCACGTCCTCATGGAGATCCAGCTCAGCAAGGTGAGGCCAGCCAGGCTGGGGCACCAGCACAGGCCCTCGTGTCCCCGCTGCTCAGCTGGCACTCACTCCACGGGAACTCCTGCGGGCCCCTGGTCCTGTACTAGGTCAGCTGCTGCCATGCTGTTCCAGATGCTGGATGTAGCGATGAGCAAAGCGGACAGAAACCCTGCCTTCCTGTCCCTTGTATCATAGTGGAGGGAGCCCAGTAAGACTATATATACAGACGCTCAAATGTGATAAACGCTCAGGGAACGTAAACAGAGGGGGCACAGGGAGTGCTGGGGAGGGCGGAAAGCCCTCGTGAAAATGTGCCATTTTGCACAAAGATGTGAGGCCACAGTGAGCCAGGGAGAGGTTTTCAGGCAGAGGGCACAGCGTGAAGGCCGCAAGCTGGGAGCATCCCTCGCGTGTTCCGGGAGCAGCAAGGCCAGCGAGACTGCAGCTGGGCGGGGAGGGCAGTAGGAGACGAGGCCAGAGATCCAACCCAGACCAGGCCGCGTAAGGCCCTGTAGACCACGGATGGCTTTGGTTTTTACTAGAGGGACGGTGGAAAGAACCACGGGCTGGGCTGCTGGGCTGAATGTGCATGAGGGAGAGAGCAGGCCGGGCTGACCTGAGAAATTGTGCAGGTCAAGTGCCGCTTACTAAGGGTGAGCCCGCACAGACCCACTCCCTGAGCTGGTAAGGGCCCTTGTGCTGAGAGGATTCGGGGGCATGTGCTTCCGAGTGGTGGCCGGGGCTCCTCGGACACCCGACGGGCCAGGGAGCCAGCGCCAGCGCCGGGTGAGGGAGAGACAAGGCTGGAGCGAGAACCCGCCGGTGAGGGAGGCTTTGACCTGTCAGGGGCAGGAGAGGTACTCCAGGTCAAGGGCAAGGGCTGAGGGCGGGCTTTGGAGGGAGAAGCACAGCCTCGCCAGGCCACAGTGAGGAGTTTGCAGGGCACCAGGTGGGTGGGCAAACACTTTACAAAGATCCCTCTGGGTGGGTGGAGAGGGGCTGGAGGGGACGAGCAGGGGGGCCGGGCAGGGGATGGGTGACGGCAGCTCCGAGACCAGGTGCAGCTGTGGCGGTGACAGAAGTGCCGAGGGACTGGAGAGATGTTCTCAGGAAGCAAAACTGACAGCCGTGGTGATAGAGAGATTGCAGGGGGAGGACCGAACCAACGTTTGCACTTAGGGTGATAGGGGGACAGGTGCCACTTGGGTGACAGGAAGGCTGGGCGATTGGGGGCAGGTGGATTCTCGGGAGGCAGTCGGGTTCATCGTGGCCGTGGGGAGTCTGAAGTGCCTGTGGCACAGCTGTGTGGAGGCGTCCAGGTGGCAGCCGCTGTGGGACTGAGATTGGGCTGGGAGAGCCCCCTTCGCTGTGCAGCCCTGCCTGCCGCTCAGGCCTCCGTCCACCCCGCAGGTAAGCTTCCAGCACGAGGTGTACCCGGCGGAGCCAGGCCCCGTAGCCCCCGGCGAGGAGCTGGAGGAGCAGCTGCTGTCCCGCCAGGTGTTCATTGTACAGGAGCTCGAGGTCCGAGACCGGCTGGCCTCCTCCCAGATCAACAAATTCCTGTATTTACACACGAGTGAGCGGATGCCACGGCGCACCCACTCCAACATGGTACAGGCCGCCCGCACGGTCCACCCTGAGCAGGGCACACACGCATGCTTGCGCGCACACACGTGCATGTACACATACATACCCCAGTTGTTTGTGAGCCTGGGAGGGGGGCGGGGCCCAGGCAGGCTTAGCTGAGGGAACAGCATGTGCAGGAACAACGGGGGGAGCAGTGGGGGCCGGGGGCCTGAAGCCCAGTGGGTGCCCAGAGCTCACCCTCTGCCTTCAGCTCAAGATCAAAGCGCTGCACGTGGCCCCCGTGACCAACCTGGGTGGGCCCGAGTGCTGTCTCCGCGTCTCACTGCTGCCCCTGCGGCTCAACGTGGATCAGGTGAGTGGGCTGTGTGGGGGCAGTGCTTGAGGTGAGCCCACCGCCTCCAGGCCTCTGAATCTGACCTGCTCCTTCCCCCGGCAGGATGCTCTGCTCTTCCTCAGGGATTTCTTCACCAGCCTGGCGGCCAGCATCAACCCTGTGATGCCGGCGGAGACCTCCACTGAAGGTGAGCCGCTGGGCAGGGAGGGGAGGGTCTGGGCCTCCTGCCTCACAGCCATGCCTGGGCCCATCCCCGGTCTGTCCCCCGCCTCTCCTCCAGCTCACCCTGAGACCCCAGTCCAGCCCAGCGGCCCCCAGGAAGGACAACCCGAGGGTGCGGAGACCACCAGCTCCCAGGAGGCCGCAGGCGGTAGACACGGCGCCTCCCCTGCTGAGCAGCAGCCCATCTACTTCAGGTAGGGCCTTGGGCTGGGGGCCCCGGGCCAGGCTGCAGGGGATCAGGCCAGTGACCACAGGACCCCTTTCCCCACTCCCCACCCAGGGAGTTCCGCTTCACGTCCGAGGTGCCCATTTGGCTGGATTACCACGGCAAGCACGTCACCATGGACCAGGTGGTAAGCGGGGCTGTCAGGTCCCCATTCTGCCCAGGTGTGGCCTGCTCTTTGGAGGCCAGGGGGCCAGGGCTGTGTCCAGGCCCCATCGGCTACTGTCAGCCTCTAGTGGCTCCTGTGAGCTGGGCGGGTCCCTGGGTCCCATCAGTAAACTCCAACCCCTCCTCCCTCCCCAGGGCACTTTTGCAGGCCTCCTCATAGGCCTGGCCCAGCTCAACTGCTCCGAGCTGAAGCTAAAGCGGCTGTGTTGCCGGCATGGGTGAGCCTCCAGGCCTCTCTCAGGGCCCTTTCTCTGTTCCTGACTGTGGCCTTGGCCAAGACATCACCCCTCTGGGACCTCAGTTTGTGCTCTGTGAAATGGCCCCAGTCAATCCCTCCGTACGGGGCTGGGTGGAGCCGTGGGGAGTGTTGGGGTGCCTTGGGTCCTCCTGGCCCTGTGACCCCTCAGCGTGTGGCCCTGCCCCACCCCACCCTCCTCTTCTCTCCCCTTCCTAGGCTCCTGGGTGTGGACAAGGTGCTGGGCTATGCTCTCAACGAGTGGCTGCAGGACATCCGAAAGAACCAGTTGCCTGGCTTGCTGGGGGGCGTGGGCCCCATGCACTCTGTGGTCCAGCTCTGTGAGTATCTGACTTCGGGGGCTCTTGAAAACGCCATACTCTTGGGCAGCCTAGAAACCGCTATTGGGAATAGGTGGAAGAGTTCCCACAGCAGGGTAGGTGGGGGCAGCCTTGGGCATCTCTGACCACCCCGTCCCCCCAGTCCAAGGGTTCCGGGACCTGCTGTGGCTGCCCATCGAGCAGTACAGGAAGGATGGGCGCCTCATGCGGGGGCTGCAGCGGGGGGCTGCCTCCTTCGGCTCATCCACAGCTTCAGCTGCCTTAGAACTCAGCAACCGGCTGGTGCAGGCTATCCAGGTGAGTGGGCCCCCCGGCGTCCAGGCCATGCAGGGCAGGGCGGGTCTGCTCCATGGCGCCCAATTCCATCCCCAAAGCTCTACTGAGGGTAGGCCATCTGGGAATGTAGTATCTTTTGAGGAACAGTCACGGAGAAAAGAGGCCGAGTGACTGGCTTGGGGCCCACCGTGGCTCCCATGTGGGAGGGTGAGTGCCCCCAGGCTTTAGAGCCCACTGGGTCTCTGGTCATGGCTGTGTCCTGAAGGGGAGGGAAGGGGGCTGGCTCTGTTTACCGACAAAGAATCATTCAGGCCTCACGCTTTGCCAGGCCCAGATGGGAAGGCAGGGGGTTATCCTGTGAGCAGGTGCAGTTGAGTGCCCTGGGTTCTGGAGTAGAGGGGGCCGACAGGCAGGTGTTCGTGGTCAGTCCTAGGAGGTGAAGGTGTTTGTGGCCAGTCCTAGGACGTGAAGGCGTTTGTGGTCAGTCCTAGGAGGTGAAGGCGTTTGTGGTCAGTCCTCAGAGGTGAAGGCGTTTGTGGTCAGTCCTAGGAGGTGAAGGTGTTTGTGGCCAGTCCTAGGACGTGAAGGCGTTTGTGGTCAGTCCTAGGAGGTGAAGGCGTTTGTGGCTAGTCCTCAGAGGTGAGGAGTGAGCTTGCAGATGCACTGGGGGGTGGGGGCAGGGTCTCTAGAGAGGAGGCTGGAGGGATAAGCAGGCATCTGAGGGCCACCCCAAGGGCACTAAGCTGGGGTGTAGGACAGCCAGGCGAGGAGGTTGGGGGGAAGGAGTGACACTGGGGGCGAGAGAACAGAGGAGCCAGTGGGTAGCGGGTCACACTCAGTGATGGCTTAGTGATCTGTAGGGATGGGTCAGGGGAACCCAGGCTTCCGCCAGGGCCGCCCCTGGAGCTGGCAAGGAGCAGGAGGCGGAAGGCCATGCGCTGAGCTCAGGCTGCATCTGCGGCACCCACAGGTGGGCAGGTCAACAGGAGAGGGGTGGGTGTGGGTCCAGAGGACATTAGGAGAGTCCCCTCAGGAGGCATGCAGTCCACCTGCAGCCCCCTGACCTGGGTGGTGGGAGCTTGGCAGGACCCCAGGAGCAGCACAGTAAAGCATGGATGCGGGGGAGGCAGGTTTTTGGGGGGTGGGCTTAGGCCCCCTCTCCTCATCTGGTGCCCGCCGTGCTCCCCCAGGCCACAGCCGAGACAGTGTATGACATCCTGTCCCCGGCAGCGCCCATCTCGCGCTCCCTGCAGGACAAGCGCTCTGTGCGAAGGCTGCGGAAGGGCCAGCAGCCAGCCGACCTTCGGGAGGGCGTGGCCAAGGCCTATGACACAGTTCGAGAGGTAACGAGGCCCAGCCCTGCTCCCATTCCTCCCCCCCGTCCTTCCCCCCGCCCCTCCCCCAGAGACCCCAGCACTGACCTCCCACCTCCACAGGGCATCCTGGACACAGCTCAGACCATCTGCGAGGTGGCGTCTCGGGGCCATGAACAGAAGGGGCTGACAGGCGCTGTGGGGGGCGTGATCCGCCAGCTGCCCCCAACGGTGGTGAAGCCCCTCATCCTAGCCACAGAGGCCACGTCCAGCCTACTGGGGGGGATGCGCAACCAGATCCTCCCTGATGCACACAAGGACCACGCTCTCAAGTGGCGTTTGGACGAGGCCCGGGACTGAGCCCCAGGCACCCGGGACCCCAGGGCGCGGCCTGCCCACCTCGTAGGGCCAAGAGCTGTGGCCCACAGCTGGATGGGCCAGGCCTTCAGGGGAGGGACCGGGAAGGACCCTGATTGGCCCACCCACTGCCAATCGCCGTGAGAGTGGAGCCTCCCTGCCTGGGCCCTCGGCCCTGCCTCTGCACTTTTCCTCTGGAGAGAAAGGACGCTGCCCCCACCACCCCCGGGCCCACACTGCTGCCTTGTTCCAGGGTGGAGGCTCTCGGACCCTCCATCCTTGTTCCAGGGTGGAGGCTCTCAGATCAGCCAAGTGTCTTTCTGTGTCTCGGGGGGAGATGGGGGAATGGACACCTTGTGGTTCAATGTATTTTTAAGCTCCTTGAGTGTGTGGGTCAGTGTCTGCATGCAGTGGAATAAACTGCCCACCGCCAGCCCCCTCATCCTGTGTGCCCACTGCCCCAGCCTCAGCCTTGACCTTGACTCGCCCCATCCCCATGTCTGCACCCAGCACCTCCCCGTCACCACCAGAGGTTGCCACAGCCTCTCCGCCCACTCAGCAGGTTAACAGTCCACCACCACCCTGCCCACCGCCTCTGGCCTAACCCAGTCACCTGCCCACCTCTGCGCTCCTTCCCTCGGCTCCCCTGCGGCTACGCCGGGGGCTCCTTGCCACTCTCCCGGGGGACCACCACCCTGGTCCCACTTCTGGCGTGGCCAGCACGGAGTGGAGAGGGGAGGAGGAATGGTCCTTGGAGCCCACCTCGCCCAGACCACGTTTCTTGGCCCTATGCCTGAAAGAGCTCAGGATCCTACCCTACGTGGGGCCAGGTGTGAGGTGCGCTGGGAGGACGCTGGACCAGAGTAAAGGGTAGGGCTGTGGAGTGCCCCAGGGAGGCTCAGACTCTGACCTTGTGACCTGAGGCCACGCCCTTGGCCTCTGAGCCTCAGGTCCCTCCTGGTAATCCCTGCCCAGCTGACCCAGGGACCATGAGGGTCAGTGATGCCGTTCCTGGAAGGCTGGGCCTTCTGGAGGCTGCTGCTGCCTTCCCTAGCAGAAGCTTTTCAGGTGACTGGAACCTCTGCCCTGGGGTCCCAGCTCCAGGCCACTGGAGGGGGAGGGGCGCTGAGGGCAGCACTCTGGCTGGAAGGGGTCCTGACAGTGATGTTTGCACAGAAACTTACATGGGATGGGGACATTGCTATTGTCCACCCCCTCCCTCAACACCCCCGTACCTTGTTTCTTGTGAACAAGGAAGAAAGGGCTGCTCTGATCATGCCCCTCCCCGCCCCGCTCCCCAGTAGCACTCGGCTGAGATGGGAGGGCCTGTGAAGAAACTGAGGCCCAGGTTAAGAGGCATGGATGTAGAGAACCCTCACCGTGCTGGGGTGTCAGCAAAGCCCCCTAGCTCCCCCTTTGTGTGCCTGGTGGCCCCTCCTCAGTGAGGGAGATCTGGGCACCAAGTGAGCAGGGCAGAAGTTTTGTCCTGGTGGACCCCAGGGTCCTCACTGCCCACGGGGGTGGGGGGAGGGAGGGCTTTTGATGGCTGGAGGGGCAGGCGGCGGCCCAGTCTGATTCTTCCTGGAACCGCCCCACCCTGCCCGAGCACAGTCCAGGCTTTCATGCCCTTTGAACCTCGCTTGTGATCGGTATTGACAGGCGGCAGGGTAATCATTAACTGCAGCCAGGGGCTGGGCCAACAGCTCAAAAGGCCGCTGGGCTCAGGGTGGCCCCACTTCCTCCTCGTGCCCTGAGGGCCAGCCAGGCACCCAGGTAAGAGCCTCCCGCGGGTGGTCAGACCCCTGCAAACTCTCTGCCCCAGGGTGCTCTTGCGCCCAGCCCTTCTGAGGAAGAAAGGAAGGGACCTAGGCAACCACTGAGTGACCCAAGCAAGTCCCTTCCAGCCCCTGGGCCTCAGTTTCCACCCGTGGGGTAAGGAGGTCAGGACTCCTGATTGAGTGGCAGCATCTCTGCTGCTGCTACTGCCTTTGTCAGACCAGGTACTTAGTCTTGCCTGGGGGTCTTCGGAAGGGCCTGCTGGGCTTTTGGGGTAGGGGTTGGGGGCCACCAACTAAAGTGTCTTCATTCACAGGCACATCCTCCCAGGCAGAGGACTCCTGCCCTCACCTCACCTTGACTGCATCCCAAAAGGGAGGACACCACTTCAGGGAGGCTGCCGGGCAGGATGGACCCCCAAGGCCCTGATCTGTGACCTTGGGCATCCTCTTTTGCCTGTCAGGGCCGGTTTCCACTGCTGGGAAAGGGGAACATAGCCCAATTTGGGGTCTCCAAAGTATCCCCTAGGCCCCAGCAGGACTGGCATTGTAACTTGGGCCAGTCTCTTGGGCCAGAGCCTGTCTGGTGGGGATGAGAACACACTTTGCAGGAGAAAGGTCTGTTCCCCCAGGGGTCCTGGGCCAGCTCAGGGACCCCAGACAACAACTTCTTCCTCTCCCCACTGAGGGGAGAGACTCAAAGGTTGAAGGGAAGGTGGCTTCCCAACAGCGCAGGCCAGGATGGCCTCACAAGCCCTGATTTGCATATGAGGAACCAGCAGCGGCTCAGAGAGGTTAAGCCACTTGCTCAAGGTCACCCAGCTCCCAGGACCCTGCTGGCTCTCAGGCCAGTGAGGTGCTAAGTGCTCTTCCAGATTGGCAGTTGCTTATAGCCCTGTTCTTAGCATTCTGTGGCAGACTTGTGTATCAGCATCTTTTCCAGTTCCCTGTTCTTGCCCTTTTCCCCCTACCACTCTCTCCTCTGTCCCTTTCCAGTTCTCTGCCTGCCCCTCTCATCTCTTTCTCTCTTGGCCTCTTTGTCTCACTCTCCCACTTTCTCTGTCTCTCCTTCTCCCACCACCCTTCTCCTTTCTGTCTCATCTCCGCTTGGTATCTGGGGCCATCCTCAGGAATCTGGGCATTCAGAGGTCCCTGGAGATGGACAGGTGCCCAGCCGTCCCTCACTGCGCCTCTGCCCTGCGGCTGCAGCAAGAAGGGTGGGCAAAGGGCAGAGAATGGAGGCCACAGTGGCCAAACCTAAAACTGGGGCCCAGGTCTAGTTGGGAAAGAAACGAGGAAACGAGGAACTTGGGGAGAGAGGGTGTGTGGGTGTCAGAGTGGGCAAAGGCTGCCCAGGAGCTGTAAATGGGAGCCACTCCCGGCTTTATGAGCAGATCTGGGGTTGAGACTGGACTTCGCCCAGAGAATCAGTGCTGGCATCAGACTCCGGGTGTGGGCCTGGATGATAAGGAGCCTCAATAAAAAGACCACAGACCTGGGGCCATGAGGACCCAAGGGGCCCAAGTGGGTGGTCATGCTATACTCCCCAGACCTCTGCCCAAGGGGAGATGCCAGGCAGGCAGGGCCCAGGCCTCTGGTCGGTTCCCACCCCCTGTAACAGCAACTCCATGTGGAAGTGCCCACAAGTTCCAGTGGGGCTGCTGTTATCTGGGGTGGGGGCCAGTGTCCACAGAGGAGGAGAGGCAGCTGCTGCCCAACAGACCAGCAGAGACCCCCATGGCCATGCTCCCAGGCCCAGGATGGCAAAGGGTGGTGGGCTGTCAGCAGGCTGCCAAGACCGAGTGCACAGGGCTCTGACCTATGAATTGACAGCCAGTGCTCTCGTCTCCCCTCTGGCTGCCAATTCCATAGGTCACAGGTATGTTCGCCTCAATGCCAGCCTTCAGGACCTGTGGGGGAAGGGGTGGGGCTGGGGATGTCTGGTGGGCACTGAAGACTTGCTATCACAGTGCAACACTCAAGGCCCAGCTCCCTTCTGTCCCATTCCCACCTTTCCATTTTCCCTCTTGTGAGTATGAACTGCTTTAGGTCTCCACCTGTACCAACTGTGCTGCAGCATGCCTCTGTGCTTAGTCCATGTGGTTCCCTCTGCCTGGAACACCCTTCCCAGCTTTTTTGCCAGGCACTCTTTTTTTTTTTTTTTTTTTTTTGCAGTACACGGGCCTCTCCCGCTGCGGAAAACAGGCTCCGGACGCACAGGCTCAGCGGCCATGGTTCATGGGCCCAGCCGCTCCGCGGCATGTGGGATCTTCCCAGACCAGGGCACGAACCCATGTCCCCTGCATCGGCAGGCGGACTCTCAACCACTGCGCCACCAGGGAAGCCCCTGCCAGGCACTCTTACCAACCGTTCCAAGCTCTGCCCAAGCATCTGCTGCCTCCAGGAAGCCTTCTTAAAGCCCACTTGATCGTAAGTGCCTGGCCGGGCACCCCCAGTGCCCTGTGCTTCCCCCAAACACTGCATTCTCCCAGGGTTTCCGTTCTCCCTACCACCTTAGGCTCAGCCCCCAGCCCAAGTCAAGTCCAGGCGTGTGCTCGATAAATGTCTGAACAGACCCTGAGCCTCCATCTTGCACCCTGAGGAAGCACCACCAACGTCCAGTGCGGCCAAGGGGAGCCAAGGTCCCTGGGTTCCAGTCTGTGCTGGAGCCCCTCCGCCCCCCCGGACAGGGACCCTGAGCCAGCCTTCCCCTCTGCTCGCCCCGTTCTCCTCTCTTCCCAGTCTCATCTCCCCAGGCTGCCCTGGCCCAGCTGTGGACAGCACGGCGGTCCCCACCCCTGCTCCAGCTTCCCACAATAGCCTCGCTCCTGCCTGGTTTTTATAACATGGGGTTCTGGGAATATTTTCATTTGAATAAAAAGGTTTCTGCTGCTAAAAATTTAGAATTTAAACCCTGGAAACACAGACCTAGGAATAAAGTCCAAATTGCTTAGTAACAGGAACTGGTTCTTGAGCCCTTTCTGCTTGCTGGGCACACTTGCATACATCAATTGCCTGGAATTCTTTCGGCAACCTTGTGAGGTAACTGTTGTGAACTTGTTTGGAAGATGAGAACTCAGGCTCAGAAAGGGTGAGCATCTTGCAAAAGTCACAGAGCAAGTCGACCTTTTCTCCCTCCGAGGACTCTGCGCGGCTGACAAGCGTCCAGCCCCCTGCTCTTTCCCTTGCCCCTTCCCATGTGCAGCTGGGCCCCCATGCCCTCGGCTGAGGCCCAGCTGGGATGACCCTCCCAGGACTGAGGGATCTGCTCCCCTTCCTCTACCTGCACCAGCTCCGTGGGCCTCTCCCACTGCCTCCTTATCTCATTCAGTGCAGGGTTGAGAGCTCTGCGAGCTTATCTTATCCTTGTGCTGATCCCAGACTCCTTGAGGGCAAAGTCCAGGACTCACTCATCCTCCCTGGTCAGGCAGCCCAACATAGTAGGTTTTCAACATACTCTGGCCGAATGGAGGGGATCTGAACTCTGACCCTCTCGGGGCTGTCAGGCCCCAGGCCTAGAGTGCTGGCTTAGGGTGGAAGCGGGTGGCAGGCAGCCTCCTGCTCTGGGTTTCCTCCTCCATCTGCCTCTACAGAGCCCCTGACGGCTCTCAGAGACCATGTAACAACTCGTGCAAGGCAGACCCAACTCTCTCTGACTGGCTCCTTGACCTGTGGCCTTTTCCCGTCAGGCCCTGGGCCCGTGCACATCTTGCCTAGCCCGGAGACCTCCAGGGCACCTCCCTGCTCACCACCAGAGCTGGCTTCACCCTCTTCCCCACTCATTGGCCCCCATGATGCTCTGTGGCCCCTCTTAGAACTCCCATCACACCCCCTCACCAGCACCTGGCTATTCCCCCCGCCCCACCCTGACTGTGAACCCCTGGGAGCAGTGGCCACTGACTTTGTTTCCTGTGGCCTCAGAGAGTGGCACAGAGTAGGTGCTTAATAAATGCACGCCGAAGGACTGACCACATCCATGAATGAAGATGCCTGGGGGGAGGGGGGCAGCAGGTGCCTGGAGCTGTCAGCACAGCGCCCACAGGTAGGAGGCCCGCAGTAAATGCCAGCCGTGGTCTTCATCACCATCACCAAACGTCCGTGAAACAAGGCGATGCTGACGAGGCCGCTGAAAGTACATGCAAATTAAATGTGTTCCAACCTCAAAGAAAGGGTGATGGGGGAAGGAGTGGTCAGAGTTGGGTGGCCTGGATCGGGAAAGGCTCCCGGAGAAAGGCGAGTTGGAGTTCAGTTTTTGCTGAGGTGAAGCCCAGGAAGAGATCCTGAGCACTGGAGGGGGATGGAGTGACAGGGACAAAGGTGCAGAAAGGGGAAGTAAGCATTCAGTGGGCCGGGGAGCCCGCTCTTCTGCAAGCCTTACTCCCAGTGGCCACCAGCAGGGGACGCCCCGGACCGCATCCCGCCAGAGCTGGGCGGGGTCGATTCTCCCCACCCTCCTCCCCGCCCGGCCCTGATTCCTGCAGCCATCCCCCACCCCCCACCCCGACCCCGCCCTGCCCCGGCCCCTCCAGGCCGGCGGAATACGTTAAGCGCCCTCCACTCAGCAGCAGGTCCCAGATGCTCAACGCGCACCTCACACGACGTGGGGTTCCTGGTGGGACGTTTACAGCTGTTATGTGTGTATTTGAATAAGTATAAAATGCGTCCCCGCGTAACTACCACTCCAGGTAAGAAAATCCGCCTTGCAGAGCCCCCCAATATGTCCTTGCAGGTGACCCCTCCCTAGGTAAGCGCAATGCTGACCTTAACGGTAACCACTTCCTTGCCTTTCTCTGCGGTTTACCCCCCAGGTACGTAGCCCAAAACAGTTTGTGTTCATTTTGCCGGGGGCTGTTGTTTAATCATCAATGGAATCTTGCAGCTGCATCCGGAGGTCTCCGGGTGGTTGCTGGAGCTGCGGTTTGTTCCCATTCGTTCACTGCCCACGATGTTCCCGTTGTATGAAGAGAATCCAGTTGATTTATCCAGTGGACTGTAAGTGGACCTTGGCGCTACTGGGTAACGAGGCAGCAGATGAAACGTTGGACCAGGCCTCTCGGTGCCTTGAAGGAGGGGTACCTTGTTAGAGGCCTTTTTCTTTTTTGGCCTCACCAGGCGGCTGGCTTGCGGGATCTTAGTTCCCCGATGACTAGGGATTGAACCCGCGGCTGTCCGCCAGGCAATTCCCTTCTTTTTGTTTTTGACAATCAGGAAACCTTCAGAAAAGCTGCAAGAAAAGTACAATGAACATCCATATAGGGGGCTTCTCTGGTGGCTCAGTGGTGAAGAATCCGCCTGCCAATGCAGGGGACACAGGTTTGAGCCCTGGTCCGGGAAGATCCCACATGCCGCAGAGCAACTAAGCCCGTGCGCCACAACTACTGAGCCTGTGCTCTAGAGCCTGCGAGCCGCAACTACTGAAGCCCGTACACCTAGAGCCTGTGCTCCGCAGCAAGAGAAGCCACTGCAATGGGAAGCCCATGCACCGCAACGAAGAGTAGTCCCCGCTCACCGGAACTAGAGAAAGCCCGCATGCAGCAACGAAGACCCAACATAGCCAAAAATAAAAACAAAATTAAATAAATAAATTAATTTTTTAAAAAAATCCAGGGCTTCCCTGGTGGCGCAGTGGTTGAGAGTCTGCCTGCTGATGCAGGGGACACGGGTTCGTGCCCTGGTCCAGGAAGTTCCCACATGCCGTGGAGCGGCTGGGCCCGTGAACCATGGCCGCTGGGCCTGCGCGTCCGGGGCCTGTGCTCCGCAACGGGAGAGGCCGCAGCGGTGAGAGGCCTGCGTACCGCAAAAAAAAAAAAAAAAAAAACAAAAAAAACCCCACATACCCTTCACTCAGATTCACCAGTAGTTAACGTTTTGCCCCATTTGCTCTCTCTCCCTCTCTCTCTCTCTCTCTCTCTCTCTCACACACACACACACACACACACACACATGCATTTTTTTCTGAGCCATTTGACAGGAAGTTACATAGGTCATGACCCTTCACTCTTAAGTATTTCAACATGTATCTCCTAAGAAAAATGACATTTCTTACACAACCGTGGTACAGTTACCAAATTTAGGCCTGGCAACAGTGATGCAACCCTGGGATCTGATATGCTGTCCCCTTTCCAGTGTCTCTGATTGTCCCAGTGAACTGGGATCGCGCCTCACATTTGGTTGTTAGGGCTCTTCAGTCCTTAATCTGGAACCATCCTCGGCCTTACTTTGTTTTTTAAGACCTTAACGTTTTTGAAGAGTACAGGCCACTTGCTTTGTAGAATGTCCCTCACTTTCTTTTTCCCCTTTTCCCCCCAAATTAAGAAAGTCAAATATGTCCATTATGTCAAATTTGGACAATATAGAGAAGTAAACCAAAGTTGCCCCAGCTCCTTTGACGTAAGGATAACCCTTTAGACATTTCCTGTAACTGAAACTGTGCACCTCAGATTGGGACTTGAACCCATGAGGCCGGAACTCAAACCCAGCCAAAACCCTGATTGGGACTTGAACCCACACAGCCGGGACTGGAACCCAGCCAAAACCCACAGTCTTCCAACTGAGGCCATACACCTGGTTTCAGGACTTAATGAAGCTCAGGTTCTTGACGTCTCAATGCAGAAAGAATTCAGTGAGAGACAAAGTGATAGGTAGGAAGTGGATTTATTTAGAGAGAAACACACGCCACGGACAGAGTGTGGGCCACCTCAGAAGGTGAGAAAAGGCCCCAGGGTATGGGGTTGTCAGATTTTATAAGGGTGGGTAATTTCATAGGCTAATGAGTGGGAGGAGTATTCCAGCTATTTCAGGAAGGGGCAGGGATTTCCAGGAATTGGGCCACTGCCCACTTTTTGATCCTTATGGTCAGCGTTGGAACTGTCATGGTGCCTGTAGGTGTGTCATTTAGCGTGCTGATGTGTTACAGTGAGATATATTGAGGCTCAACATCTAGTGGAAGTCGACTTGTCCGCCATCTTGAACCATTTGGTTCTAATCAGGTTGTCATGTCCTTGGGCTGTGTCATTCTTTCAAAGGGTGCCCTGCCCCCTTCCCTCCTGTTTCATAACCACTCGAGTTAGTGGACTTTGCCGTTCTGTGCACTCCGTACGTTAACATTTACTTCCAGGAGGTAGGTGCTTTCCTTAGCCCTGTTTTACAGCTGGTCCCAGAGACCCTGAGTCTTGCTAAAGATCACACAGGTAGGACTGGAACCTGATGGTGCACTTGGCCCTTATGCTACACTGTCTCTCCATAGTGGCTGGTAGTGTATGTATGTGTGTGTGTGTGTGCGTGCGTGTGTGTGTGTGTGTGTGAACCTCTGCCCTACTGACATTTTGGGCCAGGGCCAGATATTTCCTGGCTGTGGGAGGCTGTCCTGTGCCTTGAAGGATCTTAGCAGCATCCCTAGGCTCTACCCACTAGATGCCAGCAGATCCCTCAAGTTGTGACAACCAGGAATGTCTCCAGACATTGCCAAGTGTCCCCTGGGGAGCAGAGTCACCTCCAGTTGAGAATCCCGTGTGTGTGTGTGTGTGTGTGTGTGTGTGTATGTGTGTGTGTATCAAGCCACGTGACATCGTATTCAGTCTGAAATCTGCTTTCCCGGTTATTGGTAGTCCACGATCACTTTAGTTTCATTTTCTTCTCATCTCCTGTTGCCAGGGGTTGCCAATCAAATAAACTGTTGATTGACAAAAAGACAAATCCATTGCTGTAGGAGTCTTCTATTGCCGCACAACAAATGACCGCAAACTAAGTGGCTTAAAACAATAGTCACTTATTAGCTCACGGGTCTGTAGGTCAGAGGTCCAGAGTCTCGAATGCTGAAATCAGGTGTTGGCCAGGCTGAGTTCTCTTCTGGGGGCTCTGGGAACCATCTGCTTCCATGCTCATCCTTATTGGTTGGCAGGCATTGGCAGGATTCCGTCCTTGCAGCTGTAGGAGTGAGGTCCCCATTTCCTTGCTTGTTGTCAGCTGGGGGCTGTTCTAGGCTCCTAGAGGCCACCCACATTCTTCTCCACATGGTCCCCCTCCAACTTCAAGCCAACAATGGCACATCAAATCCTTCTTGCGCTTTGAATCTCTGACTTCCTCTGCCAGCAGCCAGAGAAAACTCTGCTTTTAAAGAGCTCGGGGGCTTCCCTGGTGGCACAGTGGTTGAGAGTCCACCTGCCGACGCAGGGAACACGGGTTCGTGCCCCGGTCCGGGAAGATCCCACATGCTGTGGAGCGGCTGGGCCCGTGAGTCATGGCGGCTGAGCCTGCGCGTCCGGAGCCTGTGCTCTGCAATGGGAGAGGCCACAGCAGTGAGAGGCCCACGTACTGCAAAATAAATAAATAAATAAATAAATAAATAAATAAATAAAGAGCTTGGGCGGCACTTCCCCAGTGGTCCAGTGGTTAAGACTCTGGGCTTCCACTGCAGGGGCCACGGGTTCAGTCCCTGGTCGGGGAACTAAGATCCTGCATGCTATGTGGCGTGGCCAAAAATAAATAAATAATAAAAATAAAATAAAGAGCTCAGGCCACTCGGATTATCTCCTATCTGAAGTCAACTGTACCATCAAACATGACTTACCACGAGTGATGTTCATCATATTCACAGTCCCAGGCATTATACAGGGTGTATACACCAGGTTGGGGAATCTTGGGAACATCTCAGGATTCTGCCTACCGCAATTACCAAAGGGCAAGAGGGGGGTCTTTCAGGGGGAGGTATTGGGAGGTAAAGGGTAGCAAGCCAGGCTGGATGAGCAACGCTGGGAAGGGTCCCATTGCATTCCTGCCCTTCGAGAAGCCCCAACATGTACTTCTGGGAGTGAGCGTGGAGCTTGGGCAGCCATGGGCCCTCCCATCTCCCCTACTTCTGGTCCCTTTTCAGATGACCCATCCCCATCACCTGTACTGAAGGTCAGGGTGAAGGATAGGTCAGGGGAATGTTCTAGCTGGGCCAAAAGGGAGGTGAGACACTGACTATTGGCAGGGTAGGTGGGCTGGGGCAGCTGTATAGACCACCCAGCTCCAAGCGACCTGCCTGGAGATTGATCTGGGGGAAGGAGGAGAAAGGTGTTAGGTCAGCAAAAGGGACTGGAGGGTGGCCTTGGACACAATGTCTGACCCGTGATGAGGTGTAGGTGTGAGGGGCTGGGCCAGGGACCAGAGGGGCTGGGCTTGTTAAAGATGAACTGGTCTCAGGAATTCCCTGGCAGTCCAGTGGTTAGGTCTCCATGCTCTCACTGCTGAGGGCCCGGGTTCAGTCCCTGGGTGGGGAACTAAGATCCCATAAGCCGTGCTGCGTGACCAAAAGAAAAAAAAAAAAAAAAGATGAATTGGTCTCTGTGCCCTGGTGGCTGAGTGTGACACACGACTGGAGATAGACTTACTCTCCAGCCCCAGACTTACCTTCCAGCCCCCAGCCTGTGAGACCCATGGTGAGGCTCAGGGCAGCCGCCAGTCATGGGGGAACAGGGGAGAGAGGCTATGGGGAGGGAGAGGAAGCTGGAGCAGAAGAACATGCTTGGAGAATATGTGAGAAGGCAAGTGGCTGCACTCCCCCATGGGGGGATAGGATTGTGGTCACTCAGGCAGCAACATCCACATGCCTCGTGTGTACTCTCAGGCTTCTGAGACCACGGGGACATCGGGGTTATACCCACTATTTCCATCAGTGTAGAGTAAGGGGATCCCAAGACCCTGCCAAGGGACCCCTAATGGTATCGCTGTAGAAGGCAGAATTCTCACATGAAAATGATAAACCATTTCCCCGGAAGTCTCCATATGTGATGTGTCCACAGTAAAGGCCTGGAGGGCAGGCTTGGAATAGTGCCTGAGCTCTCCAGGGAGTTTAGGTAAAGACTGTACCCTGAGTTCAGCTGCAGCTCCTGCCTCAGCAGCTCCTGCAAGATGGGGCCAGAGGCCACCAGGACTGAGACACGCGGTTCAGAAGCCCAGCAGGGGGTGGCCTCCTCCAGCCCTGCAGTATAGTTTCTAGGAGGTGGCCTCCTCCAGCCCTGCAGTATAGTTTCTATCAAAAGTGCTCGGGACTTCCCTGGTGGCGCAGTCGTTGAGAGTCCGCCTGCTGATGCAGGGGACACGGGTTCGTGCCCCGGTCCGGGAAGATCCCACATGCCGCGGAGCGGCTGGGCCCATGAGCCATGGCCACTAAGCCTGCGTGTCCGGAGCCTGTGCTCTGCAACGGGAGAGGCCACAACAGGGAGAGGCCCAAAAAACAAACACAAACAAACAAAAAGTACTCGGAGGCCTCTGCAGCTCAGCTCTGCAAATCACCATGTGGTTATATGTACACAGCACCCTGGCAGGCCCCCCTGGCTACAGAGTTGGAGCTGCTGCTTCAGGGCAGAGTTCACCCCAGCCTGTACCTGGGAAAGAGGCTCTCCAAACCCTCTTGCTTTGCTACCAGCCCGACCTTGCAACTTCAAATGGTTTGATTGTGGAAACAGCACAGTGTTAAGATTCCAAAGGTCCAGCTTCTCATTCAACCTGGGTGACTTCAAGCAAGCCACTCAACATCCCCAGGCCTTGGGCTTTATTCTTATTGGGATCTGAAGGCAGAGATCCTGAGCAGCCCTGACACTCAGTCACCTCCAAGCTGGACACCTTCAGAGGCCTCTGGAGCCCAGCAACTGTGCATCTTCCGGAGAGAGGCCCCATGGGGTGGAAGGGATGCCCTCTGGCTGGTGCTGGAGCCCCTGGGCTGCAAAGGAACAGAACTCCCTGGTTCTTTACCTTGTTCTGGCAGAAGTGATCTGTTGGCCAAATCTCTTACTCATGACTGTAAGAACGAAAACTGTGCTTATATGAAAACTTTCTCAGTGGAAAGAAGGAACCACTCCTCCTCCCAGGGACAAACCTATGTGTTATTGGCTTTTCCCAGCCTGATATTTCTGCCATATTTAGAGGAAAACTCTGTTTTTCTTTTCTTTTCTTTTCTTTTTAAGTTGTTTTCAGGGGCAGGTAGACACTTCTCTAGACCAGGCCATTATGGGGCTGAGCAGACTGCTTTGAGGTCAAGCAGGTGACCCCCTCCTGCTAGCTGGGAGCAGTCTCCAAGGAGACTTAGTGGCACCCAAGGCAGGGTTTGGCAGTGTATGTATGCGAATTTAAAGGAAGAAAACACTGGGAGTGGGGGAATGGGCATCATTTCTGAGGAAAAGGAAAATATTTGAACCCTTCTTCAACCTTTTGCCAGGGAACCAGCCAAAAACAAAGAGGAGACACCAGAAGTGAAATGGTTCATTCATGTTTTATGAAACTTTCCCACCCAACAGAATCTATCCTACACAAAAAAACAAAAAGAAAGTAAGTTAGGACATTTTCACAAGCTGGGGCATTACTAGATATGGAAGCTGCCCAGGACCTAAGTGCCCACTCTGCGAAATTGGGGAAACAAATTTTCACCCACTGGAGTCTCGGGAGGGAGAGAAATCCCTCCTTCCAATCCTTGAGTCCTTGGAGAAACTCAAGCAGCCATACATAACCAACAGGGGCTGGGTTTCATTTATAAATAACCCAAGAACATTTTGTTTTCAATTTTTTAGGGCTGGGTTTTCCCAGCACACAAGGCTCTAGGGAGATGTGAAAACCATGGCAGGTCAACATGAGAGCTGCTGGGACAAGCTTGTGGAACCCTCATTCAGGCCACTAGACAGCCATCTCTTTCAGTATCCTCAGCCTCGGGCCCTTCCCTGGAACATCCCAGAAATTACATCTCCGGGGTGGACCCTTCAAAGTGCCATGTAGGAGGTAAGTCCTTTGGCTTCTAAGGCTGGCCCTGGAAGTCTGGACTGGGCCTGCCGGAGGCTCCTGGTCATCAGCTGGCACATAGCCTCTGGTGACAGCCCTGCCTAGGGGTCTCAATATCCCCGTTTAAGGAGAAAGCCAAAGAAAGAGTCTCATGGCTTCTGTGTTTTGCTGTGATTGATGAAAAGAATACTAATGAAATCCCAAATAAAAGCAGTAAGTCAGGGACCTAAGACTGCACACAGGGCTGGAATTACTCAGCTGCTCTCCAATGGTCAGGGAGGGGGAGGGAAGGCAATTGGTTTAATGTGATTTATTCCCTCAGAAGGCACTGAGGCCTGATCCTACATGGGGTGGGCAATCAGACCTCCCATCTGGGACTTCCCTGGCAGTCCAGCGGTTAAGACTCCACGCTTCCACTGCAGGGGGCGCGGGTTCGATCCCTGGTCCAGGAACTAAGATCCCACATGCTGCGTGGCACAGCTAAAAAATATTAACAACAAAACTCTCATCTCGCCCCCTCTTGACTCAGCTCCCCTAATATTCTGCTTATTCTCAGTTTTGAGTTCCTGCCTCTCTCCTCTTAGACTACCAGCCTGCTTTCTTCCCTGATAACAGGCACCCAGCCCTCAAGGCTCCCACATTTCCCAGAAGCCAGAAAGTTGGACATGAGGCCTCCAAGTTCCCAGGTGCACCTTAGATCTGTCCAGGAGCACCCACCACCCCCACCCCTGGCACTTTGGTGTCCTGATACTGGTTACATAACAATCACAGTCTCCAAAGCTTTGACATCACCCACTGAAGATTCTCACCAGCCTGGACAGCCAAGGGGGCCTACATGTGGCCGGGGATGATGGTGGGGGAATGAGCCTAATGGAACAGCCAGGAACTAGTTAAGGGCAAGAGGCACAGGTCAGAGTAAAGCATGGTAACTGGTGGTGACCCAGAGAGGAAAGCGGAAGTATTTGGGTTTTATAATTCCCCCTAAGTTCCCACAAGATTTCACGGTTGCCCCATGTTTCCCCTCCACCCCACATCGGGAATTTCCGATTTCACTTCCTCAAAACTCAAGTACTGGAGGGCCTCGGCTTCCTCTTCACATCCCCCCCCACCGATGCAGCCTCTTTAGGGAGGCCATCTCTTTTCCCCCACATGTTATATGTCATATGTGTCCTCCACTGCTAGTGTCCATCTCCCAATTCTTGGCCTGAGGGGGACTCAGGCCTCTTGCTGCTGGTTGGTTTTCCCCATCGGCCTCCTCCCTTCCCATTTTTCTTTCCCCAATCACCACCCCGCCTTGGATGTTCTACTCCCTCAGCTTCCTCCACTACTTCATTCCTGTCTCTCCCTCTCCCAAAGCAGATAAAAGATGAGGGGATGAGAGGGAGTGTCAGAGAAGCAGGGGCGAGAGGAGGAGGCAAGGAAGGGCCGTGCAGACAGAAGGCGCTGGGGATTCTGAGCGAGTGGGAGGAGGAGGACCGTTCCTGGGGGAACTGCGGGTGGGGCGCGTATTCAGGGTACTGGGGTGTCTAACTGGGGGTATCGCCGGGTATGGAAGGCGCGCAGACCCTGGAACCCCCTCACTCCGGACTCCCACTTCCAGCCTTCCCAACCTCAGCACTCCCGCGAGCCGTCCCACAAGGGGCGGGGCGAAACAGGTGCGGTTGCCACGGCACCCGGGCCGGGGCAAGCGCAACAACCGGAGCTCGCGAGATTTGGAATCGGCCAATGGGAGTGGGGGAGGGGAAGACGTGGCGCCGAGCGCGTGGGCGGGGCTCCTCCTTCACCCTTTCCCAACTCTCCGCGGCCCCGCGTGGCTGCGGTGCGCGCGCCCGAACGCGCGGCCCGGCCTTATAAAGGGAGCACGGCGAGGCACGCGCTCAACTGCGCAGAGGGTGCTCCGTGGGCCGTGCTGTACGCCTGCGCAGTGCGGGCCGCTCCCCGCCCCCTGCCCCGCCGCTCCTCAGCCGGCAGGCCCGGCCCAGCTTCGGCTCCTCGCCCTCGCCCGGCTCTCAGCCACCGCTCTGCCCTGCAGCAGCCAGCCCGGCCTCCGGCAGCATGTTCAGCTGGGTCAGCAAGGATGCCCGCCGCAAGAAGGAGCCGGAGCTCTTCCAGACGGTGGCCGAGGGGTTGCGGCAACTATACGCACAGAAGCTGCTGCCCCTGGAGGAGCACTACCGCTTCCACGAGTTCCACTCGCCCGCGCTGGAGGACGCTGACTTCGACAACAAGCCTATGGTGCTCCTCGTGGGCCAGTACAGCACGGGCAAGACCACCTTCATCCGGCACCTGATTGAGCAGGACTTCCCCGGGATGCGCATCGGGCCTGAGCCCACCACCGACTCCTTCATCGCGGTCATGCACGGCCCCACCGAGGGCGTGGTGCCGGGCAACGCTCTTGTCGTCGACCCGCGGCGCCCTTTCCGCAAGCTCAACGCCTTCGGCAACGCCTTCCTCAACAGGTACCCACCCGTTGACTCGGGGGGCAGAGGGTGTGGCCGGGATCCCGACCGTCCTGTGACCGCCGCCCCCGCTGTTCTTTGTCTCCGAGGCCCCCGCGAGACCCTTAGCGACCACTCTCTGGGACTGGGTCCCCTGCCGCTTCCCATAGAAAACCCTTACGAGGGGGTCTGCGAGTGGGCGTCGCCGGCTCCCCCGGCTCTGTCACCTCCCCCCCCCCGAATTTTCCAGGTTATCGGTTTAACTGCCAACCCCTCTGGCAGATCCCAGACTCACTACCCTCAGTCTTGGTCTCCACCACCTTCCCTCAGACTGGACGCACCTAATTCATTCAAACCAACCCCTTCACCCCTCCCTTCACGGGTCTGTTTCTTAATTGTCACGGAAAACAACGGTGAAACTTTTAGCCATTCCCTTTGCTGGTGTGCTGTGCTGTGCCTCCCCAGGGACCGGTGGGAGAGGATCTGCTGTGGCCTGCTGACTTTGGGGCGGCCTGCAGAAGCAGCAGACAGGGCGAGGACCAGCACTTCTCCCAGGGGCAGTTCTCAAGGTCCTGTGCTGCTTCAGGGGTTTCAGGGGTAAGGGTCTGTGATGCCACGCGGTGGGCCCTGGAGCCCTGGAATGAGATGCCGGCTGCTTAGACTCACTAGGATGTTCCCTAACCTACTTGGGCGTCAGTTTCCCCACTTAAATGGGTAAAACCCTGATGAGGGTAATTCTCCGAGGTTCTAACCTTCACGATGCTATGAATGAAATGCATGGGGCTCCTCTCTCAGGAGTGCTACAGCCAAGTTCACTTTTCTCTAAAGGAACTCCAAGGTCCTGCTCAATGGGGATTCTAAAATCCCTCCCCCCACCCCCAGGGGACATACCAAAGGACTTCACAAATTTGTCACTTCTGCCAAACCCCATTCAAGGAGTGACTCCACATGCCTTTCAAAGTCTCGTCTGGGGAAGAGCCTAGGAAAGAATCTTTGACTCTTGCCTTCCAGAAGGTCCTCGCCCTGTATGATCACATTCCTTTCCAGACACTGTCCAGCCACACAAGGTAGACCAGCTTGCCCTCGATCCAGGCCAGTGGCCAGACCTACCTCTGTGCGCAGAGCTGACCTTTAACGGAGAAGACAGGCAGTCTTCTGTTGTCTTTTTGCCTCTCTCGGGCATTTAAACCTGTCTTCCTGTTTCACGGCTGATGGCTTTTGTGAGTCAGGGCCAGAGTAAAGCCCTTTGGGTGAGACTCCTGAAGAGGCAGGGCCCTCCTAGACAGGAGCCCGCCTCAGGGGATACTGGGGTTTGAGAATTGTTGTGCCTGTAGGTAGGCGATTGGCTGGCTGTCAGCTAGTGGGGGCCGTACGGTCCAGTGGAAAGTCTGGCTCCTGTGCTGGGAATTCCAAGCATTATTAGGTCTGCTTTCATGGAGAAATTTGGGAAGCTTGAAGGAAGGAGCTACATCTCCTGCTGTCCTTAGGTGTCCACTTTTGATTGTGAGAGGTGACCTTTTTTGTAAGGAGAAATGGGCGTATGACCTGTTTTCTGAATTTGGAGACCTAAAGTTTCAGAGCTGGGAGGGATCTTAGACATCAGCTAGGCAACCCCTACCTCATTCAGGAAACCACGGCTCTCAGAGCCTAGCTGATTTGTCGAGTTCACGAGCCAGTTAATGCAGTGCCAACTGTCTGCCTTTGTGCAGCCAGTTACCACCTCCTGCTACTTCTCCCTGAAAAAAAGAGCAGTTCAGGGGTGCCAGGTCGAAGAGAGGCATCCTGATGATGCCAGTGCCACAGGATCCGAGAGCCACACTTTTATTTCCTTCTGCCACCACTTCATCTCCAGAGGGTCCCAGAACACTAGTAATGAATGATCCTGCCGGAAGGGGCCTCATCAGCCGAGGGTTGGGGTGTGGGTTTGCACTGGAGCTGAGGCCCCCAGCTGTGTCAGCCTGTGTAGTACACCAGCGCCGCCCAGCCAGCCAGGGCACACAAAGGGGGCTTTTCAGTGGCTGACACAGCCTCTCCCGCACTCTTAAAGAGACTCATTGAATCATGGACTGGACTTTCCGGCCTCTTCCCCCTAAGTGGCTGCTCTAAGGCTAAAGTCAGAGAGAGCAGGAGGCAAGGCGCAGCCACGGAATCCTAAGAGTATCCTGCGTAAGCTCATTGCGTAACTGGTAACTTGTAGCTCAAGATGAAATCTGTGCGTCCTAGTTGGTGAGGAAACAGGATAGGATGCATCTGTACTGCCTGCTCCCTCTCGTATTTTCGGCTTCACTCCCCGGGCTTTGCAGAGCGCCCGATCTGCAGAGATGTTAACTTACAAGGCCCTTCACAAGGCATTTTTATGTATGTTGCTTCTCAGAGCCAACTCGACTTCCAGTTGTCTTGTTTTGCTTTTCTCTCCGCTGACTCCTTCCCCAGCAGGAGCCCCAGGTCGTGCGCTGACTCCTCCCCCAGCAGGAGCCCCAGGTCGTGCAGTTCTTTACAGCACGTGTGCTCTGCTGCTGGCACAGTGAGGATGAGGTCCAAGGTTTCTTCATCCTGCAGGTCAGCTGCTTCTGCTCTGTGGTGCTTGCAGGCAGTACCTCTCACCCTGGCCAGCTGCCTCCGCCTCTGGGCCGCGGGTCACTTGTGGGGTGGGACCAAAAGGGGAAGCTAATCATGGCAGATTCCTAGACAATGGGCCAGTATTTTCTTTGCTTACAATACCTTTTCCAGAGAAGTTTTTAAAGGAGCCTTTTCTGTGTCCCGTCAAGAATCTCTGCTATCGGTTGGGACAGCCCTTGCTGTTCTGGGCTGTTCTAAACTTGGTGGGAACTCAGGCACACACAGCTGAGCCGTGGTCCATGAGTTGCCAGCCTCTGTGTTCTTCCGCATTCTGCCTTGACGTCGAGAGAATGGTGTCTGTACTTCCCTGCCCCACCACGCACTGCCCACTGCAGTCCCTTCACCTGAGCAGCTGGGTTGAAGGGAGGGCTGGCCCCAGCAGCAGTAAGACAGGACCATCTCTTGCAGTGTGGAAATTTAGCCAAGTGGTTGAAAACTTTAATATGGAATTCCAAGGTCTCAGTTGTCACCCTTCTCTATTCCTTCCAGAATTGAATGGTGACCCTAGGCTTGTGCAGTTTTCACTAACGTGTCAGCAACTTGAATGTTGAATTCTCGAGCTCTGGGAGAAAAGCTAAGTGAGGGAAGTGCTGATGTGGGTCAGTTGGAGCCTACTGGTTGGATTCCCGGTTAAGAAAATATGTGCAATTTGCTGGCCACCCCTGGAAACTTTTTTTTTTTTTTTGGCCTCGTGGCTTGCGGGATCTTAGTTCCCCGACCAGGGATGGAACGCGTGCCCCCTGCAGTGGAAGTGCAGAATCCTAACCACTGGACCTCAGGGAATTCCCACCCCTGGAAACTTAAGACAATAGAAAACCTCCTTTCCGTTGCTTTCTTCTGGAAAGGAAGCCAGAAGCGGAGACGAAGGAGTACAGAAATCACTGCTGTCCCATCTAGAGCAGCGATACCCGAGTCTTGACATCTCTCTTCTGGGCTCTTGCTCTCGTGCAGGTTCATGTGCGCCCAGCTGCCCAACCCGGTCTTGGACAGCATAAGCATCATCGACACTCCCGGGATCCTGTCTGGAGAGAAACAGCGCATCAGCAGAGGTAAACAGGCTCTGACACAGCCCAGGGCACCTGGTGTAGTCAGACGACTTCCATCTGACGTCTGTGACACGGACCAAATGCAGCCCAAGTCTCTCCCAGCCCAAGTGAGAACCCATTTTACATCAGCCTTGTATCTGCATGGTACGCCGAGCCCAGTGGGGGCCGGAGCTTGCTTTTTCCTTGGTTCCCTTTGCTGAGGTTACAAGAGCCGTCAGGGTGAGACATCAGCCAGTTTTATGTGGTTTTCAAGCTTCCCAGCCCCTGGGGCCTTCTGGAAAGGAAGACAGGATCCTGGCTGGCCGTGAGGTCCCAGGAGCTTGCTCCGTGTCTGGGCTCCAGGTACCTCAGCCAGCATTGCTGTTCTGAATGAGCCCCTGGCTCCCCTGGGGCTCATTCACCTTAGTTTGTGGTTAAAAACTTTGCATCCCAGAGCTGTATAAATTCCTAGTGGGTCCAGCAGGGCTGTGAGAGAACAGGTTGACTTGAAAGAGCCAGCCAAAAGGAGAAGCCAGCAGGAATTTGTTAGACATGTTGGGCCCTGGAAATGTGTTTAAATTTGCTTAAATATTGGTCATCAGTAGCCTCCCTGGGTGCCGCGCGTGGCGTAAGGTTTTCATGCGGCGTATTAGTGCACCAGGCCCGTTCTAGTTGTGTAAGCTCCTGTCTTGAGTGTGCCAAGCTTTTCGAAAGATCTGGTTCAGGATGCACCTGAACTGGGTTATATTTCTGCCGCTGCCCCTTTTTGTAGAAGGGAGGGGAGCCTGGCGCCTGAATGATCTCTGGGAGGAGCTTGGGGCCCAGCTAAGAGTGGAGCCTGCAGCTGCAACTGTAAAAATGAAACAAGATCAGACTCAGAGGGGGTTGAGGACAAGTGGCCAGATTTGTTTATCATTAACTTGCAAATCTCTCCTGTATCCCCTTTCCCTCCGGGCCGCCCAGCATTAGTGAGCTTTGCAGTTGAAGCCAGCAGCCTGAGATCTGGGAGGCAGTGTGTCTCTGCTGAGGCTGTGAGGGGATGGGGGCCCCATTTTCAGTGCTGAGAAACCCTGCTTCTCTTTTTTTCCCCGGCTGTGGGCCCCTGCCAATATGGGGTTGCATCAGAGCATACTGAAACTGCTCTCTGTCTCTCAATCTGGTTTAAACTTTTATGTTCTTCACCCCGATGATCATGACACTTCTAGGGGAGGCAAGGGCCAGTTTCTTATTTCTTACTGCTGTTATTGTTCTAACCTGGTTTTAAGAAAATGCCTGATAAACAAGGCTTTTGCCTTGTCATTTGCCAGAGCAAGGCTAGAAAATCTGAACAAGTTACTCTTTTCTTTTGATAAATTTGTTTATTTTATTTATTTATTTTTGGATGCATTGGGTCTTCATTGCTGTGCGCAGGCTTTCTCTAGTTGCGGCAAGCAGGGGCTACTCTTCATTGCGGTGCGTGGACTTCTCACTGTGGTGGCTCCTCTTGTTGCGGAGAGTGGGCTCTAGGCGCATGGGCTTCAGTAGTTGTGGCGCGTGGGCTCAGTAGTTGTGGCGCACGGGCTTCGTTGCTCCACAGCATGTGGGATCTTCCCGGACCAGGGATCGAACCCATCTCCCCTGCATTGGCAGGTGGATTCTTAACCACTGCGCCACAAGGGAAGTCCCTGAATTAAGAGAGAGAGCCACAAAAGGGAATTTATTCTCCATCTACCTCCAGGATTGAGCTATCCTGGAGGGACTTTCTTTGAGGCTCTGTGGAGTTATGTCTTTAATGACCTGGGGGAATACGCTGGGGAGGAGTTCTCCCAACTGGGAGCTATCAGATGAGATAGGTCAATTGATGTGAACGCATCTTTGGATAAGGGACAATAATAGCTCATAAAAAGAGGCTTATCCTCCCCCAAATGCCACACTCCTTATATCCTTCAGAGCTGGCAGTTAAGGTGTTTGAGGGAGGTCTTCGCTGGTGGTGCAGTAGTTAAGAATCCGCCTGCCAATGCAGGGGACACGGGTTCGAGCCCTGGTCCGGGAAGATCCCACAAGCCACGGAACATCTAAGCCCGTGCTCCACGACTACTGAGCCTGTGCTCTAGAGCCCACGAGCCACAACTACAGAGCCCGTGAGCCACAACTACTGAAACTCGTGCACCTATAGCCCGTGCTCCACACAAGAGAAGACACTGTAATGAGAAGCCCACGCACCGCCACGAAGGGTAGCCCCCGCTTGCCGCAACTGGAGAAAGGCCACGCACAGCAACAAAGACCCAGCGCAGCCAAAAATAAATATTAAAAATAAATAAATAAATAAAGGTATTTGAGGGAAAGGCTTAGGGTCCTTATGGCCCCTGCTGAACTCAGAAACAGCAGTTTTCCACCAGTGCTGTGAAGTTCCCCTGCTGGGCTGTCTTTGACACTTCAGCCTGGGGCCTTAGTCTCAGCAGACTGAGGAGTTGGGAGTGTCTAACACTGTCTTGCTGCAAAGAGTATCCTGGCCCTGCCTGCTGGGGTGTTTCCCTCCCCTGCCTCCCCTTCCCTCTGCTTCCTCACCGCATTAGTAGAAAGGCAGGCAGTGGTGTCCAAACTCGCTCTCTGTGGGACAGGCACCAGAGCAGCGCGTCAGCGTGCTCTCCAGTCAGGCACAGCGTGCATCTCACTGGTGGGGACCAGACAGTCCTGGCCCGCAAGTTACCCATGTAGATGGCAGATACTTGGAGGAGGAAGCCAGCAGGAGACTGCCTGTATTCCCCTGCAACCCTGCTCCCTTACAGTGTGGCCCCTCTGGGTCCCTGGGCAGCCAGGGACCCTCCCGCACCCATCATGGGCAGGAAGAAGGAGGTTGGCTTAAAGACAAGTGCATCACTCTCATTGGAGGAGGGCTTTCCTCCTGTGCAATAGAGATCTTTCCCTCCATAACCCTAGAGCTCTTGGCTTAAAGTATTCTACTAACAGTTACCAAGTTGGGATTTACCGTGGGATGTGTCTGGAGTCAGCGTTTTATCAGTGGAGAAGAAAGACCGTGGGGCGGTACCTCTTAGATGTGCTGGGTGTGGCCGCCGGGGTGGTGTTCTCCAGGTGGATGCAGAAGGGGTAGGTTTCTCCTTCTTGGAGACCCCCTTCATCTGTCATTGCAAAGGTCCCATGTCACCTGGCAGAGGAAGTCAGAGTAGGACAGTGTGTTCCAGGCTCCCCGGCGGCCACTTCTTTGCTCCCTTTGCTGACGGTGTGTGGAAGGCAGGTGTTTCCCTCTCAAAAAGATTGGGCCAACAGAAAATGTGTGTCCTGGGCAAGCGGCATGCATTTCCGCGGTCTGTCGACCTCATTCCCTGGAAGCAGAGCATCCTTCTGGAGGCTGCATAGACATTAGTGTCGCTAATTACATTTACTTCCAGTTCCCACCCTGTCTGCCCAGCCCCTCCTGACTTTTTCCCCTTTCCCCACGGTGCCTAACGTGTGCAGGAAATGCTGTGTGGAAAGATAAAGTAAGGCCTGAGCAGGCTCAGAGCAGTCGGGATACACCCAAGGCTCTGCAAGAGACCCCTGAGAATTGCTCCAGGGAAGAGAAGGAGCCTCTGTGGGGTCTTGGGCTGCGCCTCCCCCGTTGTGCTAATCTCCTGAGTGCCTTTAAAGATAAAGTTCTCTTGTGTCAGCAGAGAAAGGTGACCTGCGGGGACAGTGTTCATTCTTGGGTGCTGCCCGTGTGACTGATAAAGGGCATTCCAGAGGGCACCTGGGGCCCGGCGGAGCTGGTGCCTTGGGCTCCCAGGCTGCTGGCCGCCGGCACAGTCGTGGCAGGACCTGGGAGGGAGCGGGTCTTCCCGTGCGGGTCCTCTGTGGGCAGCGGCCGGAGGTGCTTTGGTGGAAGCCTCAGCCCGGGGGCAGGGGCCTGGCCAGGGCACCCCCGCCATTGTCACTGCGAGGCTGTGAGCTGAGCTGTAACTTTTGGGCCTCATTTTCCCCGGTGGGAGTCAAGTCAGCAAGATCGAGTTGTTTCAGCTTGGATTAGGAGATGGAGCCCGGCCAGCCTCACGCCTCGCTCTCTGCTGGCCTCTGCCATGGGAACCAGCCCCACTCACTTATCGCAGCAGCTGCATCTGTGAGGAAGCTGCTGCTCTTCAGATGAGGAAACGGAGGCTTAGCAAAGTTAAGTAGCCCAAGAGGACATAGGCTAGCACGAGTTGGCGCTGGCATTCGAACCCAGCAGAGTCCGTGCTCACGCCGCAGTGTGCTGAAGACCGGTGCTCCAGGCTGAGGAGCTCCGAGAGCTTGGCTCGGACGAGCCCTCAGCCCTGCTAGGCCGGTGCTGTGCCGGGCTCAGCTCTCCCGGAATGCCCAGAGGCCACACTGCTTCTCTCCCCGCCCGAGATCAGACTCCCAGTCCAGAAATGGGCCTGAGGTTCAGGGCTTTGAACAGCAGTGCTGAGACCTGCTTTTTTTCTTCCTATTCTCTGCCTCCAGCTGGAAATTCCCACCCCCGCCCCCCCCAGCCGTCCATGGACAGGCCTTAGGAGCCCTGGCTATGGCTGGCCGTTCCTCTGGGTTCTCACTTGTCCCCCGTGCTGACTATCCCTGGATCCCAGGCTCCATCCAAGCTCAGGAGCCATCTGGCTCAACAGTCGGGTAGGGGCTCCCTGGCCCAAACCTGGAGCCCTCTGACCCACAGGTGTCCCTTCCTGCTGACCACCTCCTGAGATGCACCAGCCCTAAAAGCCCTCGATGCCAGTGTTTCACGAGGGTTTTCTGCACCCCAGAGAATGGCTCCATGAGGCTGCCTCAAAAGCCTTGTACAAGGCTGAGCCCTGCGTCCCTCCTGGATTCCCAGCACCCTCAGCACAGATGATGACAGAGGTTCGAGTCCCAGATCAGTACTTAGGAGCTGGGGGCCCTAGGGAGTTGCTGCACCCCTGGGAGCCGCATCAATAGAACAGGAATAGCAGTACCAGCCTCTTGGTTCTTGTCAATGATTGCGCGAATTTACGTGTGTTAATAAGCTCCTACCCTAGTGCCCGCTGCCCAGTTCAGTGTCCAACAAATGTCAGCTGAATAAAAGTACAGTGAAAAACCCAGCAATTCTCAGACTTTGATGAGGAAGACCCTTCTCTGAATAAACAGCCCGTGGAGGCTGGAAGAGGGGGAAGCATGGACTCAGCAGGGGTTTCCCTTCAGACTCCAGGACCTCCTCTGGTGGGGGCCCAGCCTCCGCACAGCTCCCCTCCTCAGGGCCTTCCTCTCGTCACCTCCCCACCAGCCCGTCCAGCCCCCCCCCCACTGCCCCTGTCCAGCTTTTGGCTGCTCTGCCCGCGGGGGAGTGGACCAGCCCCTGCTGGCGCCCCACCTGTTCCCTGGCAGCTGCCTGAGCGCCTGCAAATGCTAGGTTTATATTTGGGGTACGAGGCATTCACGCGTTAGAAGCAGTCGTTGCCTACACACCCATCGGAATCTGAGCTTCTTGGGCCCAAATACAAATCCTGTGAGTAAAGGACCGCAAACATTTACAAAGCGCTTACAGTGGGCCAGGCGCTCGCTCGCTCACACAGCGGAAACCTGCCGTCTTCACATTGCAGTTGAAGAAGCAGAGGCTCGGAGAGTAGACGGTTCAGGCCTGATTCCCGAGTCCTTCTGCCCTTCCCCCTGGTCTCCCCTGCCGCTGCCCCCCGCCCCCCGTCCTTTGTTGCTGATTTCTAGGCCAGATTTATTGAGATCTGTCTTATATACGGTAAAATTCACCCAATGCACCAGTCGTGTAACCACCACGACGACCAAGATACAGAGTTTCCATCACCCCAGAAAGTCCCCTGCACCCCTTTGGAGTCCCTCATCAGGCAACCACTGATCTTTGCCCCTAAAGTTGTGCCTTTCCAGAATGTCAGAACTGGAATCATACAGTGTGAAGCCTTTTGTGTCTGTCTTGCACTTAGCATGTGCTTTTGAGGTTCATCATTTCTTTGAGAGTCTGCAGTTCATTCCTTTTTGTAGCTGTTGTACCCCGTGATACGGATGTACCATAACTTGTCATCCATCCTCCTATTGAGGGGCATCTGGGTTTCCAGTTTGGGGCAGTTTTGAATAAAGCTGCTATAAACATTCGTGTAGAGTACAAATTATAATTTCTGTTTTTTTTTTCTTTTTTTTTTTTTTGGCCGTGCCTCGTGGCATGTGGGACCTTAGCTCCCTGACCAAGGCTTGAACCTGCTCCCCCGCATTGGAAGTGTGGAGTCTTAACCACTGGACCTCCAGGAAAGTCCCAATTTCTCAGTTTCTTTCGGGTAAATGCCTAGACGTGGGAGGCCCCTTTCTCCCAACCTCTGTGCCACTGGAAGGGTCCTTCCCTTAAGAACTTAATAGCTTAAGGAAGCTCAGAACAAGTCCTCACGGTGTAGATTCTTAGCCCTTTAATCTCTCTCGTGCTCCTGCCCCCTTTCCTCCCGGTCCCGGCACGGGTTAAGCGTGGTGATGGGAGCCGTGGCAAGAAACGCGGAGGCCCACGCAGGTTGAATGGCAGGAAACAAAAGTCGATTGGAGACAAACCCTCTATTGTTTGCATTCTAGAAACTTCTGGAATGTCTGAAGCAGCGTTTCCCCCAGCTACTGCAACTACCTGTATTTGGAGGGTGCTGGGCTAGGGCGAGGACACTTCACAACGGCTCCCTCTTCCCCTCGGTGTCGGAGGGTGGGAAGGCAGACCCGGTGAGGAGGGCAGCCAGCACTGCAGAGGCAGGACCCCTGGAGCACCCGGGCCCTGCAGCAGGCTTGGTGGGAACAGAGCCAAGGTGAGAGGCAGGCTTGGGCCTCCTGTCTACACAGCCCGTGTGAAATATGCATAACGTGAGAATTACCATTTTAACCATTTTTAAGTGCACGGTTCAGTGGCATTGAGGACATTCTCATTGTTGTACAAACATCACCACCATCACCTCCACAGCTGCTTTTCTCTTCTCAAACTGAACTCTGTCCCCATTAAACTACAACTCCTCTCCCCGTCCCCAGCCCCTGGCCCCCCACCGTTCTACTTTCTGTCTCTGGATTTGAACTCTAGGCACGTCATACCAGTGGAATCATACCCTGTGACTGCCTTATTTCATCATTTCATAATATCTTCAAGGTCCCAGAACTTTCCAAGCCAGAGCTTGTCTCTTATCAGTGCTGGCTTTTACTCAGGTCGCAGGGTCAGCCCTTTCTTTCCAGTTCACCGCCCCCCCCCACCCCGGCTGTGTTGTCTGTGTCCTTTGTGGGTGTCAGCACCTCCTGACTGTCCCTCCTGAGGCGGATGAAGCTGCAGCATTGCATTCGCACCTGGTGCGTGGGCCGTGGTGTCCCCCTCACCGGGCGCTCGTGCCCTCCTGCTTCTGCTGAGGACTTGCCGTGCGTTAGGGGATGTCTGATGCCTTGTCCTGCCGCCGAGGCTGACCTCTAGGTTGTCCCAGAGTCTGGAGGCCCAGTGCCTGGGCCAGTGCTGGGGGCGGGGTGCTCCTCTCTGGATGTGTCCCTGGTCCCTGCACTCGTCACCTGCCGCCGAGCCCCAGGCTGACGGTGGCCGCTGGGCTGCCTGGCCAGTGTGGGGACTCGGTCGATGCTCTCTCGGCACTGCAGATGTGGGTCAGTCCAGCCCTTGTTGCCTGTGGAGACACGCGGGCTAAGTGGGGTTGGCGGGCTGAGGGGTGTCAGGTGGGCCTGGGGAGGCTGCGGCCATGTGGTGGGACATGGTCCTCCACCTGTGATGACATCGCACGAGCCTGAGCCCTCTGCATGACCTGTGGGCCTGTTTGGCCAGCCACCGGCTCTCTCTCACCAAAAGTGTGAGCACTTTCCTTATAAACAGGAAATTTCATTCACCTACAAAAAAATGGGCTTAGCTCTGTTGGCTCCAACTTGAGGTGTTGGGTTTGCAGGCAGGGCCGTGCGGGGCGCTCGCTCTGGCTGGGGGCTTGTGGACCCGGTGCCTCATTCATAGGCTCCTCCTCTCTCTCCTCCTCCCCCTCCTCCTCCTCTGCCCCCATCATCTGCCCCCCTTCCCGCCGCCACTGGGGGATGGGAGGGGTGAGGCCACACTGGGTGGAGTCGGGGGGTGACCTCGGCTCCCTGCGTGCCGTCCTCACTCCCTGGCCAAAGCTAACTTGGCCTCGAGCCCAGCCCATCAGGGCGCCCCGTTCCCAGTCCCTGGGTTTCAGCATTGCCGCCTCCCCAGCTGTGTGAATCTGTGGTCTGAGGGCAAACAGGCTGACGAGGGGAGAAGTTGGGCCTCATCGTTGCTGAGAGCAGCGGTTCAGTCCTGAGTCATCGTTTTTTCAGCGCTGACCTGCGGTTCCCAGAGCCGCTGTTCCCAGAGCCGGCCATAAAAGGCGGTGGCGGCGAGGCCGGGCTGGCCCTGCTCCCTGCCCGTGTCCCTCGGCCTGCTCCTTGTGTCCGGGGACGTAGGGACCTTGTACTTTGGAACCAGCAGCCTGGTGGTGGCTGGTGGCGGGCGTAGGAGTAACCTGGCCCTTGCTCCTTGCCTTCCCACGTCCTCTGAGTGTGGAGAATCTGGTAGCCCGGCCGTTTCCCTTGTCTGCATGGGCCTCTGGAAGACTGATGGCTCCCCTGCCCAGGCTCAAGTTCAGCTGCCACCAACTCCACTTCACTGCTATGCTGTTTAGAAGCTAGGGACTTCCCTGGTGGCACAGTGGTTAAGAATCCGCCTGTCAATGCAGGGGACATGGGTTCGAGCCCTGGTCCGGGAAGATCCCACGTGCCGCAGAGCAACTAGGCCCGTGTGCCACAACTACTGAAGCCCACACGCTTAGAGCCCGTGCTCTGCAACAAGACAAGGCACAGCAAGGAAGAGTAGCCCCCGCTTGCCACAACTAGAGAAAGCCCGCGCGCAGCAACAAAGACCCAATGCAGCCAAAAATAAATAAATATTTTTTAAAAAGCAGGCTGTTTCCCCCTGTGCTGCGGAGGCAACAGGTTGCCCTGGCGAGGCCGCAAGCTAGACCCACAGAAGCCATGCATTGGGGGTTTTCCTTGAGGTTCGGTGTCTTGCCATGAGGACAGCACTGGCCTCCAGCCTCAGAGGCAGGCTGATCATTTGTCACCTTAGTTTCTGATCAGTGATGCAGCCCCGGCCCCTCAGCCCTCATTCCAGGGGGCCCCGCCTCTTCTCCCCGTCCTGGGCCTGCCCGACCAACGAGTGCCACTCTGGTGCTGGGGCCTGTGCTGGGAACACAACATGTCAGCTCATTTAATTCCTCCTCCTAAGATCACAGGGAGGATTATTATTTGACTTTTACAGAAGAAAAAGTGTTAACTCAGAAGTTAAGAACTTGGGGTCACAGAGTCAGTGGCTGGAGCGGGGAGTTAAATCCAGGGCTTTCTTACTAAAAGCCTGTGTTGTTTCTGAGTGCTTGGGTACAGGGAGAGGCCTGCAAGGCTGCGGCTTCAGGTGCGCAGACAGCTCTGGAGCCCACTTGAACCTAGGGACCGGACGGCTGGAATGTTTGTCTAACCAGGCACAGCTTCACCCCAGGCACGCCCCACACGGCTCTCTTTATCTTAAAGTACCCCCCGCCCCCAGGGGGTGTTCCAGCCGGAGTGGAGGTGGCCTCGTGGGCTGTCTGTGGACTCCCGTTCAGCCCCGGAGGCTCCGGGCCTTTTGTTGACTCTTGGTCCTTTTCTTTGGTCTGCCCTCTACCTGCTGCTTTTCTGTTTCCTGCCATCTAGAGAAGGCATGTCTAAATCCCAGCCTGGTGGCGGTGCGGGGTTGGCTTTGGCCTGTTTCTGGGCAGCATCCCAGGCTCTTCTCTATAGGAGTGGCTCTCTGGCTTCTTCTCAGGGGCGTGACTGTGCTCTGGGAAGGACGCAGCGGTTCCTAAGAGGACCAGCCTGCATTGGGGGTGGCCTGTGGCCTGCCAGTGAGGAACAAGGGGATTGCCCGGAGTCACCCAGAGAGATGGCGGCTCGGGGGCTGGGACCCGAGCTTCCCAAAGACTCTTGGCCCATTGTTTCCACATGGTCTGCTATTCCTTAGTAGTCTCAAAAGATGAGAAACAGAATTTTCGCTTCTTCTGGGGACAGTGCAAGAAGTGGAAACATTTTGAGGTGGCATAATTGTAAAATAGGCTACAAATTAAACCGCTATTGCAGAGACCCACAAATCCATGGGCTTTTAAATCAGGTATCTGATAGTTTGTGTGAAATACAACAGTCCAAGGCCATCCTGAGCCCAGGGTGGTTATTCCAGCTCCTGCCCTCACACCTGCATTCCAGTCCTTGGGAAGGGAGAAGAGGACAAAGGGCTGGTGCACCTTTGCTTCTTCATTTCTGCTGCAGAGAGGCTGGGAAATGCAGTTTTAAGCTGGGGGGGCCGTGAATCGAGCTAAAACTAGACAGTTCTGTCAGCAGTCCTGCTGCAGACGGCACGGTTCACCAACGGCCTTAATTGTTGGCAGGAAACAGCACAGAATAGAGTTGGGAGCTGGAGCTTAGTCCAGTCGCTTCATTTTAGAGAAGCGTTTAAGACCTAGAAAGGGGAGGTGGTTTGCAGCACTTAATAGGCCTGTAGAGCAGGGGTCAGCAAACGTTTTCTCGAAGGGTCAGAGTGTTAAATTTGCGGCTTTGGGGGCGTCATGGTCTCTGCCGCACCTGAGCTCTGCTCTTGTAGCTCAGAAGCAGCCAGAGAGTACAGATGAGCCGGCTGTGTTCCAGTAAAGCTTTATTTATGAAAACAGGTAGTGAGCCGGATCTGGCCCCCGAGCTGTAGCTTGTAGGGAATGAATGAGAGACCTGCAGAACAGGGACCCCAGCACGTAGCACCGGACAAGCAGCAGCTGCAGGTCTTACTGCTGTTAGTTGTCGCTGCTGTGCAGGGGCACCCAGCCCGCAGCCCCCACGTCTGTTCTTGCCGCCCGGTGTTAAGCCGTGCTGCTGGGGTCTCCTTCTCACTCTCGCCATAGTTCGACCCACTTTAGAGCTTGGACTTTGTGACTTCCCTTGCATTATTTATTTGTTAAGTGCCTCTTCGCGCCAGGTGCTGCGTGGGTGAGGGTGTCACCGTGGTGGGTACGGAAGTAGGGGAGGCCTGATGAACCTGCCCTCAGGGCACTGGGCTGTCCACATAAGTACACTCTGGAAATTTAAATGACCCCAGGCTGAGAAGTACCAGGCCAAGTCAGGGACGAGAGCCATCAGACCCCCTGGCCCCTGGCGCCCCTGACTCGCCCTCGTCTTCCCGCAGGTTACGACTTTGCGGCCGTCCTCGAGTGGTTCGCTGAGCGGGTGGACCGCATCATCCTGCTCTTTGACGCCCACAAGCTGGACATCTCCGATGAGTTCTCGGAAGTCATCAAGGCGCTCAAGAACCACGAGGACAAGATCCGTGTGGTGCTGAACAAGGCCGACCAGATCGAGACCCAGCAGCTGATGCGGGTCTATGGGGCCCTCATGTGGTCCCTGGGGAAGATCATCAACACCCCCGAGGTGGTCAGGGTGTACATCGGCTCCTTCTGGTCCCACCCGCTCCTCATCCCTGACAACCGCAAGCTCTTCGAGGCCGAGGAGCAGGACCTCTTCAAAGACATCCAGTCTCTGCCCCGCAACGCTGCCCTCAGGAAGCTCAATGACCTGATCAAGCGGGCGCGGCTGGCCAAGGTAAACCCAGGGCGGGGCCGCAGCCCCAGGGGGCGCTGGGATGGCCACTCGGGGCCCCGGGATTGGATGCCCAAGACCCAGCCCTGCAGACCCATGGCTGCACTGTGCCATGCCTTGTCTGAACCCGTCCTCTCGTGCCCCCGTGGGAGCAGCCTTTTCCTGAGATTCTTTTTAACACATATAAACATCAAATAAGAAGGTACCACTGTGCTGGGGGCAGCCTGGTGGGGGAGAGTGGGTGGGGATGCTGCTCGAGGGCTCATCAGTTTCCCCCCAGGTCTGCTGAGCACTGGAGTGCACGCAGCATGTGCTGGGTGCTGGGGACGCAGTGGGGACTGACAGGTCCCCACCCTCCTAGCACTTGTCAGCTGTACAGGGGAAAGCAGAACACATGAAGAAAAAGAAAGCATGATTTATTTGTATTGTCTCGGGGTCGGCCCGGGATGAGCTGTCCCAGGAGGGCGGGCTAGACTGGGGAGCCTCGGGTGGGAGACGACGCTTAGGCCGAGACAGGAGGTAGTTAGTGGAGAGATGGGGCGCAAACCTGCGGGCCCAGGGAGAGCGCTGATGGCCTCTGGCCCAGAGGCCTTGCAAACCATCCCTACTCTTCCATGGAAGCACAAGGCCTGCTGGCCCTGTGGACAGCATCTGAATTGCTCAAGAGTTTGGAGTCTCGGTGCCTGGCCGAGCACTTCGGCGGGCCCCCGGGGTGGCTGGGGCTAGGGAAGGAAGGGTACTGCCGCCAGGGGCCCTTCAAACACTGAGGAGCAGAGCACGGCCCCTCAGGACACGGTTTTGAGCAGCAGCGCGTCGTGGGGCTCCCTTCTGTGTAGCCCAGAGGCTCTGGCACTCTGCCGTGGGCCAAACACAGTGGCCCAGGGCACCCTACACTGTCTTGAGGCCTGGAGTCAGGTAGCTTTTGGTGCTCCCTGGCCTGAATAATGAGAAGCAACCCTGCATCCTTTACCCCCGGCTGTGTCTCCTCTCTGGTTACCCAGAGTGCTCCAGGACCAGCAGATTGGAACTTGCTAGAAGCATAGGTTCTGAGGCCCCACCTCTGCCCTACTGAACCATAGTCTGCATTTGGACACAGTCCCCTGGTGACCTGTATGCAAAGTAAAGATGCCCGCACCCTGCTCTGGAGGGTACAGGGCTGCACGTTTCTGTAGATATCTCACTTCTGGAAGCTTCCTGATGAGTGGAACTGGTTTCTGAGAAAGGAGCCCATGAGAAAATCCACATACCTGGCTCCTGGCCTCGAAGGGCCAAGCGATGTCCTGAGCTGAAGGGGAAGAGGTGGTGAATGGAGGAGAGACCTGGCCTCCTGTTTTCCAGTCCAGCCTCTGCTCAGTCTCAGGGAGGGGCAGCACCCCTCCTTCCCTGTCCAGCCCGTCTCCTGGCAGGGCTTCCAGTGCTCTCGCTCAGCCTCCTTCCAGGGCAGAACAAAGGGCAGACTTCAGGCCCTGCTTGCTCATCTACAGAGATGGTGTGTAATCGCGTGGCCCTCGGGCACATTGAGTCACCCTGCCTGGAAAGCCCCAGCCTCTCCAATCTTGTCCTGCACCTGCTGTTTTGAGACTGTTTCCTTTTCCTGGACTGAGTCGCTCTCTCTGCTGGCCTGTGATGGGCAGAGCTGTGACTGTGACTCTGTGACCAGCCTGCTTCCCTGGGGCAGTTCTCAGCCAGGTCTCAGCCCCCGGCAGACAAGGTCAGGCCAGTGGAGAGGTTTTTTGGGGGTGGAGCTGGCAGTCTGGGAGAAGGGGGTGTGAGGCTGGCTGGCTGCAGCCCTCCTCGGCAGGACATTGCTTGGCAAGGCAGAGGGATTTGAGGGCTGTGCCTTTGCAAGGTTGCCAGAGTTACTGGCCCGCTGTGGGGAAGGGAAGGATGTGCCACCCTTCATTGGCAGATATCTACCCAAGGTACTGCGTAAAGCCTGAAACATCTGGGGAAAGCCTTGTGGGATTTTCCTAATCCTTAGTCATCCCCGAGGCTGTCAGGATGATAAAGTGGGGCATAACTCAGGCTGTGTTGGAGTTCATGGCACCAGCATCCACAGACTTGTGTAAGCAGGATGGCACAGCCCTGCTTGGCTTGGTAGGAATGCGCTCGGTGTCTCTGATGTGCAGAGGGGTCACCGGGGAGGGGTGTGCGTGCCGAGAAATGGAAAGAACACGGGCTTTGGGCTGCGGCTGTGGTTAGCTGTCCCGGCTTACAGTCCAGCTTTCCAGGGCAGCACAGGTGCAGGCCACGCCCCCAGCAAGGTGTCCAGGAAGCACCTGACACCCACCCCTCCTCTGTCTTCACAGGTCCACGCCTACATCATCAGCTCCCTCAAGAAGGAGATGCCCAACGTCTTCGGTAAAGAGAGCAAAAAGAAAGAGCTGATGAACAACCTGGGCGAGATCTACCAGAAGATTGAACGGGAGCACCAGATCTCCCCCGGCGACTTCCCCAGCCTCCGCAAGATGCAGGTACGGCTGCCCCTTGGACGGGAATGAGGACAGCTGGGGGCACTGGGGCGGTGGTTCTGGAGGGAACCCCGGCTCCATGGGGCGGGGCCTCCCAAAGTGGAAGCGGCCCGATTAATCACCAGCGCCCCACCCGATCGGAGAAGTTAACCCAGGCCTGTGACACCTCACAGGGGAATGTGGTGACTCACCCGGAGCGGGAGGGGGAGGGCGGGGCTGTGCCAGGCACCCCAGCCTCCTCCCAGTTAATCCTCGCCACAGTCCTGCACAGAGGGAACTGTTTTTACCTCCCACTTAGAGAAGGGGGAGCCAAGATGTTAAGTGGTTGGGGCCGTGACGCGGAGCCAGATCTTTCTGCTCGGGAACCCTTCCTGCACCCTCGGTGCCGGAGCCTGGGAGGGGCCGACCCAACCCTGTCCTTCCTCCACCCCCACCACAGGAGCTCCTGCAGACCCAGGACTTCAGCAAGTTCCAGGCCCTGAAGCCCAAGCTGCTGGACACGGTGGACGACATGCTGGCCAACGACATCGCCCGGCTGATGGTGATTGTGCGCCAGGAGGAGTCCCTGATGCCTGCCCAGGCCGTGAAGGGCGGTGCTTTCGATGGCACCATGAACGGGCCCTTTGGGCACGGCTACGGCGAGGGGGCCGGCGAGGGCATCGACGATGTCGAGTGGGTGGTGGGCAAGGACAAGCCCACCTACGACGAGATCTTCTACACACTGTCACCCGTCAATGGCAAGATCACAGGCGCCAACGCCAAGAAGGAGATGGTGAAGTCCAAGCTGCCCAACACGGTCCTGGGGAAGATCTGGAAGCTGGCCGACGTGGATCGGGACGGGCTGCTGGACGACGAGGAGTTCGCCCTGGCCAACCACCTCATCAAAGTCAAGCTGGAGGGCCACGAGCTGCCCGCCGACCTGCCCCCGCACCTGATCCCGCCCTCCAAGCGGAGGCACGAGTGAGCGACCCCTGCTCCCACCGGCCGGCCAGGCAGAGGCTGCTGGGGAGGGGAGGGTCAGCGGTTCCCAAGACCATAAAGACAGCGATATTTCCTCAGCTCACAAAAGAAAACCACCGTCTTTATCTTAAGGCTGCTCCTGGGGAGGCAGGGGTGATACTCGTAGGTGAACGACGGAATTTTGTGCATAAGAACCACGGATATTTTTAATATATAACGTTAGAGGCAGCGTTCTTTCTTGCCTCCTCCTCCTCCGTCCAGCAGCCCCATGCACGCACAGCCTCTGTCCTCGCACAGCCTCTGTCCTCCCCGTCCTCGCCTCCTGCCGGGGAAGTCGCCTGGCTCGCCCCTCCTGCAGCTGCGGCCCGCGTGTAGACAGGGACGCGGGTCCCGTCTGTTTCAGGCTGAGTCGCCCGGCCAGTGGCTTCCTTCTCCATCCGGCCCTGCCCCCTCCCTCTGCTCCCAGATTCAGTTGGTTCTTCTTGTGCCTTCCTCCTTCCGTTCGCAGCGGCCCCCTGTCCACAGGCCCTGCCTTTGCTCTCGCGTCCCCTGGCTCGGCAGTCACAGAAGCCAGGCCCAGCTGCCTGTTTTTCGGGGAGTCTGGGGGACGGGTGTGTGTGAGAGAACATCTTCCAGAGAAATACATAAGCTAGTTTTTGTTCTGTAAAGTGACACCTTTCATACTTGACTGAATTTTCCAGTAAGTTCCCAACCACTTGTTCAGAAGCTGTGATTTTTGTCTCCTTCCCCACGCTCCAGCCAGGGGACAGCTCCACTCTGGAGCCATTAGATGTGGGGTGCGTGCAGAGCACACCCTGCCAGAGACCCCAGAGGCGGTGTTTCCTGCTTCACCCTCTCACTTTCCTAGGCCATTCTGGTACACCTCTCTGTCCCACCATTGGTGGGCGGTGGGTCCTCACGAACCTGATGTGGCTTGGTGCTCCAGCCCGGGCCTGGTGGCCAGACAGACAGACCAGGGACAGCCCAGCCCCTTCCCTCTCCCACCTGACTTCCTCCCGTTGAGCAAAGGAGGGCGGTGCTCCACGTGGACGTCCTTAGTATAGTGGCCCCCAGGCTGAGCAGCTCGAAACCCGAGCCAGCCAGCGGCCAGTGGAGGCCGCCTCGCTCTGCTCTGCCTCCGCTGGGCTGTCGGGGGCCTGGACATACCTTTCGGCCAGTGGTCAGCCGCCAGGGCCTGGAGCCGTCACCACAGAGCCACTGTGGTGGGGTTGGCGGCGGGGGGTGGGGCGGGAGCAGGCTTCCCACCAGGCACGCCCTTGGGGGTCTCAGGGACTCCTCCACTCTGACCTCTGACCCCGGCCCACCCTCCTAGTGCTGCTCTCTAGGCCTCTGCTGGGTCCGAGTCTCCAGGGACTGGCCATGTTACCTGCAGCCTCGGCCCACCATCCCACACCGTGTCCTCACTGGGAATTCACTGTTAACGGTGCAGTGGCTTAACCACGCTTGCCTGTGGGAAGGAAAAGCAAACTGAAGACAGGACTTTTTTTTCTTGCATTAAAAAAAGTTTAACTGTGCTGAAGCTGGCTTCTGGTGCTGAGATGTCTCTTCCCGGGGCCTGCTCCCCACGGTGCCTGCGGGGGCGCTGTCAGAGCACTCGGGGGGCCGAGATACCAGCGGAGACAGATGGGCAAGCCTGGCAGGGTGAGGCCTCCGAATGGGGCTGACGACCCCCTTGCCTTGTGCTCGATGGGGGCTGAGCAGGAATAGTTTATTTGAGGGAAGGATGGGGTGAAGAAGTTGGGAGAGCCTCTGATGACTAAGGACTAGGCTGTGCCCCCCAGGGGTTGGGGGAGCAGGCGCCCCCCCCTGTGATCTTTATAGCCTCTCCTTCAACATGGGCTCCGCCCTAGCTGTGGACAGACAGGTGGGCGCCCCTGGGGCTTAGGGCACCGGGAGGGGTCAGGCAGACAGGGTACATCCTGGGCTCCGTGCTGGCCCCAGGGTCGTTTAGAGAAGCCAGTACTTTGAAGGTGGACCAAGCAGGTAATACCAAGCAACAAAACTACAAAGAGCGGGGCCAGATGTGGCAGATAGGGGACTGTTCCTACCCACAGAGGGGAGGGTGACAAATTGGGAGCCGACGCTGTGGAAGGGTGCAGATCTGAGGTGCAGTCGGTGGGGAGACTGCTCCAGGCACACTTGTGGCAAAAGGACATGAACAGGTGCCTGCGGGGTTTGAGGGCCAGGCTGAGTGCCCTAGCCCAGGTGGCGGGCGTCTGGTCTGATGGCCGCAGAGGCGCCCCACCCTCCCGGCACCACTCACATGGTTCACCCTGATCCTCGTGACCCAGGAGGTCAGCATTCTCTCCAAGTCACAGCCAAGAACCTAAGACTCAGGAGAGCTTGAAGAGCGAGTGTAGCGGGAGGAGATTCAAACCTGGGTCAGCTCAACCCCAGCTGGGGTGCTCCGCTGTGCTTCTAATGGGAAATACCCTTTCAAAGGAAAAACAAAGCTGATGGCTCACTTCGTCCCCCAAAGTCTGCAGCTGTAGACTCAGGTTTGAGAAACGCACCTTGAAGCTTAAATGCTGTCACTCCAGCCCGGGGCCCTGAAAGCTTGGGGCAGCCCCTCAATTTCCAGGGTCACCCTGAGACAGGGAGATGCTTGTTGAAGCTGTTAGAACACAAAGAGAACACAGAACCGTGCTTCCGGTCCCCCCACCCCCGCATGTCCCAGCGTGGGGTGGCAGGGTGTGGTGAACCCCCTAAGGCTGCCCCAGAAAGTGACTGCTGGTCTGAGGCTGGAAGAGGGACCGAGGGCAGGCATCTGCCCCCCTGTGCAGCCCCGGAGCTCGTGGCCTGGTTGGGGTTTTACAGGCTGTGGGGGAGTCCTCTCCTGGCCGTAAGGGGGTTCAGGAGGGCCAGTGGGGTGCACTAAGGTGTGACCACCCTCCCGGGGACCAGCCCGCACCTCTTGCCTCCTCCCCAGCTCCCTAGCTGGCCAGGGCCCTGGGTGAAAGGCCCCCTCTTCAGAGGCTGGTCTGGGGTCAGGACAGGGCTCCACCTGGCTGCCAACGCTCCTGGCATCAGAGACATTTGGGGCAGTCTGCCCACCCCTCTGGCCCTTGGGCGCCACCAAGTCTGCGAGCCCCAGGGACCTCAGATCCCAGGGCCCAGGGGACACGGGGGCCCACCCACTGCCTCCGGGCCCCGCACAGCAGCTCCGTTTTACACCTGGAGGTTCCGGGTGAGAGCAATAAACATTTCTTCTGCTCTTTGATAAACCAAGGGTTAATCGTGACTCGCACCCAGTGCCCTCTTATTGTCTCACGTGGGCTGGTCAGAGGACTTGCTCAAGGCCACCAGTGGCAAGGTTAGGAAGCCCACCCATCAGTCCTGCCCCTCAGCATTCAAAGCAGCACCTCAGGGCAGACAGGCAGGTGTTCGAATCCCAGCTCTGCCACTTGCTGGGGCTCAGCCGTCCTCTCCTCTCCCCTCAGGTGTCCGATGCAGACAGTGACCCCTGCTTCCCAGAGTCAGGGCCCATGGATGCCCGACTTCAGTGGTCACCTTTCCTGAGCACCTCAGGGAGGCCGATCAGGGTGGGGGTGAGGGTCGGTGCAGGGAGCCCGCAACTCCTAGAACAAAGCAGGCGGGACCCACCCTTCCCTAAAGCAACTCGCAGACTTGGCGGCGCCCAAGGGCCAGAGGGGTGGGGGCCGGGGGGGCTTGGGCCTGGCTTCCTGTGCTCCCAGAGGGATTGATAATTATAAAGCCACATGGGGCTGCAGCCGCTGTGGCCCTGGAGCCTGGGAGCCCCTGTGGCGTGTTGGAGCAGCACAGAGGAGGTTTTTGGAAGAAAAGCCAGGATGATGAAATCACCATATGTCCACCCATCTGGAGTGTGGACCTTTCAAAGGACACATCCTTAGTGTGCTGGGGTGGGCAGGGAGTGGGCGTGGGTGGCTGCCAAGGACTAGCATGGGGAGTGGGGACCCTCAACCCCACCGTCTGCGTCAGCCCCTCCCCGCACGCCACCCCAGCAGACACACTTTTTTTTTTGCTTCTCTTCGCGGCTTGCGGGATCTTTGTTCCCTGACCAGGGATTGAACCTGTGCCCTCGGGAGTGAAAGTGCGGAGTCCTAACCACTGGACCGCCAGGGAATACACACATTTCAGCCAAACCTGGAGGCCTGAGCAGCAGTGCAACTCTACATGAGCTCCCAACCCTCCACCCACATGCTCCTCCTAGAGAAACAAGCTCCAGCCACGACTGCAGGCCGCTCCCTGTACCACTTGCCGCCCACTCCTGAGCTGGGGCCGTTCTCTATTGCGTACAGAGACAGAGACCCAGAGAGACAGAAGTCACTCAACAGTAGGCAGGGCTGTAGGATTCCACAGCCGCTTCTCCTTGTTCTCTGGCTCCTGGGCCAGGAGTGGGGCGCTGCATTTCCAGTGTGGCCAAGGGCAGGGGCGGCCTGCCATTCTAGTTAGCCCCGCGGGACTATATGCTGAGAACAGCTTCGGGAGGCAGGGCTGGGAGAGGCTCATCCTCAGCCAACTGTGCTGAACCTTGACCTTGGGGAAAGTGGAGCCACAGACCAGAGTCTGGAGGCCTAAGATGTGGGTGCAGATGTGACAGACCCTGGAGCCTGCCTTGTGTCTGGGCCCCTCCCAGACCCAGAGGCCTATGCTATGGGGGTCAGAAAACCTGGGTTCCCTGCTTTCCCCTGGGCTCTCACCTTCCTCTTCTTTGGGGTGCCCCCCTCATCTGAACCGTCCTTCCCTTCTGCCAGGCCTGGGTCATTAAACTGACAGTTCCCTTTTCTCACCGTCTAAGACCTTCCTCGGAAGCCTACATACATCGAGTCCATCGCAGTCTGGCCTTCCCCTGTCCCGTCCCCAGAGTCTGGATGCCACACGCTGCCCTTCTGCTGCGAGGCACTGGCCTAGGCCTGGAACCTGGGTAAGGAGCTTGAGGCCAGCACTACCCACCAACCACCTCCCACCTCCCCATCCTCAAGGTATTAATCTGTTAATAAGGGAGGGAAATAATAACTTCCTCCTTCTGGCAGGGCCCTTGTGAAGATAACAGATCTGCTTCACTTTGAAATGCTAAGAAGCACGTAGGAATGCAAGTCTGCTGCCCTCAGGGCTGGGTGCGTGCTAATGCCAGCACCTCAATGCCAAAGGGGCTCAGAGGGGAGAGAGGTTATGGAGGAGGTGGCCCTCCAGGAAGCAGCGACCAGTGACCAGAGGAGTGTGAATAAGGACACGGTGGGAAGAAGGGGAAGGTGGAGGTCTCCTGCTCAGACTCACTCATCCCTGGAGCACCCACCCACCCGCTGGTCCAGGGCCCCACACACAGGATCAGAGAACAGATCCGCTCAGCAAAGCAGGACCAAGTGCCGGAGCTGTTTCTCACAGCGGGGGAGGACTGGCTGCTTGTCGAGGCTGGAACAGAATGAGTCTTGAGGGGGGTTCTGGCCTTAGAACTGCAAAGCAATGGGTAGGGAGTCTGACCCGACCCCCTTTTATAGACAAGGAAACTGAGGCTTGGAACAAGGATGTGACAAAAAATGAATACAGGACCAAATAGAATCATGTACCAGATGGGCGTGGAGTGCCCAGGGCCAGTCCCAGCTCCGCCCCATGAAGACCCCAGCAGGACACAGTTTTTGCTGTCTGAGGCTCCGTTTTCCCTCTGCTGTACTATGTGGGGACAGAGTCTGAAAGGCCAGGGGATGATGGACTTGTTTGAGAACTTGGCATTCAGAGAGGCTAAAGGTCACACAGGGAGTGAGCTGGGACCCAGAGGCCTCACCAGTTGGCCCTTGACTGCTGATCCTGGGGGACATGGTAGGGTGGAGGGGGGGGATCAGGGTGTCCAAGAGGGGCAGAGGAGGAATGGCCCATCTTCCACCCTGGACCCTCTCCCTACCTTTACTCCCCAGCTAACGGAACTTGGTCCTGTCCTGAGCACCTGGCCCTCCTCTGGTCTCTGGCGCCCTCCTGTGGCTGCAGAGGGTGGGAACCCTTCCTGTGGGCCCTTTCCCTGCCCTGCCTCCTTAAGGAGGGCCTAGAACCCTTCAGGTGAGAGCAGGGAGGGCTCAACACACCATCCCGACCCTTGTCCCTCACCCCTGCCAGGAGACACAGAGGCAATGACAGCATCCGCAGATTTGGGTTTGAATCCTGACTCCCCTCCCCCCACGTGACTGACTTGAGTGAGACAGCCCATTGCACAGACCTTGGGCGCTGCCACAGCGCAAGTCTCTGAGGAGATCAAATGGGAGACCCTGGGGGAAGCCCCCAGTGTGCTGCTAGGGGTGCTCAGTTCAGCTCCTCAGAACTTCATAGAGCGCCTCCCCCCTCAACACTGGCAAATTAACCCTGTACGGACTCAAGAAGGTCCCCATCTGAGGGGGGAGGCAAATCTCCAAAGAGATTTTTTTAATGGAAGGATTTGTTGTCTGAAGCCACTAAAATGCCCCACCCTTTGGTCCCTCCTCTTGGACAGCCCCACAGCCCCATGGCGTCTGGTCCAGCCCAGCTGAAGACAGCTGGACAGAAGTCAGAAATATCACTAGACAGAGTCAGTCCCTCCCCTCTCCCACCTCCTCCAGCCCAGCCTCGACCTCTCCTTGGCCCTCACGTTCCAGGCGGGCCTCCCAGGCTTAAAAAGCCTGTGGTGACATTACCAGCCCCGCCCCACTCCAGGGTCTAGCTGCGAGGCTTCCTCACCCTCAGTCCCTCAATTCACCTTCGTCCTTCCCAAGCCTCAGTGTGTCCATCTGCCAAATGGGTATAACCATCCCTGCCTCACCTACCGGTCTCCCAGGTCGGCTGTAACGATGCAAACAACATTAAATCAGAAACTAGCCAGTTTTTTGGAGGGGGTGCCGAGAGGCCGGCATCCCGGGGAGGGAGCGGACTACAACTCCCATCCGGCTCCGGGGCCGCGGGAGTCCCCAGCCCCTCTCCCCGCGCTGAGGGAAAGGCTGCCCCTGCTCCAGGGGGCGAGGGAAGCTGCAGTGCCCTGGGCATCCCCCACCTAGGATAGGGGCCGACGAGGGCCATGGTGGGCCTAAGCCTGGGGCCGCGAGAGGATAAGTGCGGCCGTCCGGGCCGCGATGGGACACCCCTTCCCCCTCTCCTCCCCCCCCACCCCGACCCCTCTCCCATCCCCACCCCACCCCCCTCCCATCCCCACCCCCCCCACCCCGCCCCCTCTCCCATCCCCACCCCACCCCCCTCCCATCCCCACCCCCCCATCCCCCCTACCCCTACCCCACCCCGCCTTCCTTGCTCCGCCCCGCCCAGGAGTTACTCTTCGGGGCCCGCCCCCCCACTTCCTGGCCGGGAGTTGGGCCCGCCCCCGCGCGCCTCCGCCCTCCCACCTTCACCTCCAGTCGCGTCTCCCATTGGCCGGTGCACACCTGCCCGTCCGTCGGGGGGCGGGGCGGAGGGTGGGGCGCGGCGCCCAGGTGAGGGCGCGCAGGCGGCTCCGGAGGAAGGTGACAGCGGGGAGGGCGGGAGGGTGGGGGGAGAACGCGCGGACCGACAGACGGACGGACCGACGGGCGGGCATGCGGGCGGCTCGACTCTAGACTCCGGCCGCAGCCATGGAGCGACGGTTGCGCGCGCTGGAGCGGCTGGCGCGGGGCGAGGCCGGCACCGGCCCGGGGCTCGACGGCCTCCTGGATCTGCTGCTGGGGCTGCACCAAGAGCTCAGCAGCGCCCCCCTGCGGCGGGAGCGCAACGTGGCGCAGTTCCTGAGCTGGGGTGAGTGGCCCGGGAGGGACCGTGGGGGGGTGGCCCGAGGGACATCGCGCCAGGAGCCTCTCCCTCCGTGCTCCACGCCCACAGACCCTCCCGCGGGGAGCCGCACTCCCACAGGTTTCCCCCCCTCCCAGACGACCCGCACTGGCCCTGATACGTGCCACCAGACGCCGGCCCTCTCGGTCACCTGCACACTTTACCCTTATTCAGACTCACACACACACTTGTTCCCACTCCCAGAACCTGGCACGTGTGCACCACACACATCTCACTCAGACACAGAAACTTGGCCCCAGGTACAGACCCGAGACACATGTACCCAGTACACGCTCCACACAGAGTCACCTCATGACCTGTGAGAACACAGCCTTTCACACGGAGACCCCTGTGCATGTGACCCACTGACAAACATGCTTTTTCTGGCTCCCACATTCCACAGACACACTGAGACCCTCACGTGCAGCTCCTGGAGAGACCCAGGGAACCCTGCCGACCCCCGCACCCACGCTGGATCTGATACACACTTGTCTGCTTCTGCTCACAGATCCATTGGTAGTGCACACTCGCAGGCATCCCCCGCCCACTCCACCCCACACTTCCACTTCCCTGCACACCAGACCACCCAAGACTGGACACAGGAACCAACCTCAGACCCTTTGTGCGCAAGCGGCTGGCCAGGCCTCCTGAGGGCTGCTCCCCAGGCCTGGGGAAGGGGGCTGGATGGAGGTGGGTCTGCACCCCTTCCTGGCGTTGACTCATCTGAGTCACTGGGAGTGGCTGGCCTGGGATGACCCTGAATCCAGTGTGGGCACTGGTGCCACCCCCAGGGCTCCCTGGTCACGCCCGGCCAGGCCATGGGGGAAGGACATGGGGGCCCGGCTTGGAGGGCGGGGTGAGGCGAGTGTTTGCCCAGTGGGCGACTAGCATTCCTGGCACTCCTGAGATCTGGACAGGCACGAGGCCCAACCTGGCACGGTTAGGGGCCTGTGAGACATGCCAGTGAGTTGGGCCCTGTGCCAGCCCTTTCCTCTAGGGTGAGGGCAGTCAGAGGGCCCCTGCCTCTGCTGCCCACCTGTCTCCCCCGTACTCCTGCACCTTATGCGTGTGTGTCTGACTGTGTTGTCATCACCCGCTGTGATACCCACACACACGTGTGCTCCTCCCTGCCTGCCTCTGGCACCTCTGCCCTGGACCCCAGCGTGGGGGCCTGTCTGTTGACATCTCCCCAGGTAACTCACAGAGCGGTGACTCACTCTGCTCCTGCCTCAACTTGTCCCTGCTCCTGCCCAGAGCCCCCATCCCTGCAGCAAGGCGAGGGGACTGGGCAGCCTGTCCTGGGGTCCTGGATCCTCCTGGCTCTGGGCCCCAGGCTTTGGCCCCTGTCTGGCTGATGGGTAGCCACCTCACCTCAGGTTCCCCCTTGCAGACCTGCAGCTGCGCCTCCCCAGCTGCACACATGGACCCAGGAAAAAGACAATTAATTTCTGTAATGAGGTTTCCACACCACCCATGCTGGGGGGGTTCTGCCTGATAAACCTGTGGAGCAGCTCTCTGTCCCAACCACAGACCTGCCCAGCTGGCAGGGAGTTTACCTGCTGGCAGGGGGAAACTGAGGCAAGGAGCCAGACTGTAGCTGCCCCCAACCCCTGCTGCCCCCCCTCACCTCCCTAAGTTTCCAGGCCCCAGTTCCCTCCCACGGGCCTGGGGCTCCTCCAGGCCTAGAAGGGCCGGGGAGTGGCTGGACATGTCCTTCCTGGGAGTGTCAGGGACTCTAAGGAGGAGGTTCGTGGCCAGGGGCAGGTCCAGAGAGCGAGGCAGGGCTCAGAGTCGTAGGGCTGGTCAGGCCTGGAGGAGATCCTGAGCACTCACACCCTCAGGTGCCAGCATCAGGCGCCAGGGAAAGGTGTTTTGGCCCTGTTTTTGAGTCTTGTGAGAACCTGGGCAGACCTCACTGTGCCTCCGGCCTGAGGAGGCCCCACACGGGGAGCACAGAGCCTGCCCTCCCAGAGCCCTGCAGAACCATGCCCTACCTGTCCTCTGGGGCCGCCCCAGGCCTCACTCCAGCCAGGTACCTCTGTGCCTACAGAGGGACCCACAGCTCCTCAGTGGCAGAGAAGCCTCTCTGGGGACAAGGAATGTTGCCGGTCCAGTTTCCCAAGACAGGCCCTGGCCTGGTCCTGCTAAAGGGCCAAGAACTGTGAGCTGGGGGTGGGAATGGTATCCCCATCATTCCAGGGTGACCTGGCCAGCCATGGTCAGCCCCCAGGCTGGGGAGAACTACAAATCCCATCAGCCCCTGGGATAGAGGCCACCTGGAATCTGGGGACAGGGGTCCAGGGAACCATGGATTCCGGAGGGACCAGGTAGTCAGCCAAGTCAGGACCCTACCTTCCATGCTTCCTGATCGTGGCTGAATGGGTTGCAGCTCCTGTCAACCCCTTGGCCAGAGGCCATCCCTGGGGAGGTCATCCCTGCCCTTGTGGGAGCTGCAGGTGAGAGAGATCCTCCCTGCAGGCTCTCTGAGCCCCACTTTGTGTGCCCTCAGTCAGTCCCTTCATAGCAAAAGTGAAAGAGCTGCAGCTGCAGAGAGATGACTTTGAGATCTTGAAGGTGATCGGCCGAGGGGCCTTCGGGGAGGTGAGCAAAGGGCCTTGGGGTAGCGGGTAGGAGGGCGTTTGCACCCAGGCTGGACTGATCCCAGTGCTCTCTGTGGCCTCAGGTCGCTGTGGTGAGGCAGAGGGACAGTGGCCAGATTTTTGCCATGAAAATGCTGCACAAGTGGGAGATGCTGAAGAGGGCCGAGGTCAGTGTTGCGTCTGGGGGAACTTTGGGTGGCTACAGGCCTCCAAGACCTGCAGGGGAAGCGGCCGGGCATGGCTGCCGCACAGGAAGAGGATCCACCCCCAGCAGCACATATTCCTCCTACCCCTTCCAGACAATAAGCCTTTCTTAGAACAAGCAGAATTGTTCCCATTTTCTTCCTTTTTTTGGGGGGGGCCGCCTTGGGGCTTCGTTGCTGTGCGCAGTCTTTCTCTAGTTGCGGCGAACGGGGCTACTCTTTGTTGTGGTGCGCGGGCTTCTCGTTGCGGTGACTTCTCTTGTTGTGGAGCATGGGCTCTAGGCGTGTGGGCTTCAGTAGTTGTGGCTCGCGGGCTCCAGAGCGCAGGCTCAGTAGTTGTGACGCATGGGCTTAGTCGCTCCACGGCATGTGGGATCTTCCCGGACCAGGGCTCGAACCCGTGTGCCCTGCATAGGCAGGTGGATTCTTAGCCACTGCGCCACCAGGGAGGTCCCCCCATTTTCTTTATGGTAACACTGAGGCCCAGAGCCATAAAGCACGGGCTCAAGCTCACACAGGTGACCTTGATCCACATTCCTAGACTTATTGAATCTTCCTCCATCCCCTGAGCTGGCAAGATGGGGTTCCTGGGCTCCGATCCCACCCCCCTCCCTTACCCCCTGTGCCCTGAAACTGTTGCAGACGGCCTGTTTCCGGGAGGAGCGGGACGTCCTGGTGAAGGGGGACAGCCGCTGGGTGACCGCTCTGCATTACGCCTTTCAAGATGAGGAGTACCTGGTGAGGATGCTCAGCAAAGCTGGAGGGGGGTTACCTGGGGACAAAGGAGAAGGCTTCTGGGGGCCAGAAGCACTGATCCAGGAAGAGAGAGCCCTTCCTACTGTGACCAAAAGGCTTCCACTCCCCACCAGCTCAGGCCTAGAGCCTCCTGCCTGAGCTTTGGCTGGGAGCTGGCTGCCCCAGAGCTGCTGGGAGACACAGCCTTGCCTTCCCAGAGCCCTGTGGGACCCCTGTGAGGCGGATGGGAGATGGGTCCCTGGGGCAGGTGTTCCCCCCACCCCCGCCATCTGATTCTTGCCCCCTGCCCACCACCTTCTAGTACCTGGTGATGGACTACTACGCTGGAGGGGACCTCCTCACTCTGCTGAGTCGCTTTGAGGACCGTCTCCCGCCCGAGCTGGCCCAGTTCTACCTGGCCGAGATGGTGCTGGCCATCCACTCGCTGCATCAGCTGGGCTACGTCCACAGGTGGGGTCCCCAAAGCCCCTGCTGTACTTTCAGTCCCTGTTGACAGCTCTGGGGGCAGCTGACCACATAAGTGCCAAGCCCTGTGCTGGGTGCTTTGTATGCACAGAACCTTTGAATTCTCACACCCAAAACCTTGTGTAATGGGAGCTGCTACCATTCCATTTTCTAGATGAGGTAGTCAGGGCTTAGCACAGGTAAGCACCTGGCTCACGGTGACTCAGCCAATGGGTGGCCGAGCCGTGGGTTGCACTGGGGGAGTCTGACTCCTGTGTCGCCCACGGTACACTCAGCTGCCTCCAAGGGTCGTCCTTATGGGTCCCTCTCCCCAACTTAACCACCTTCCTTCTTGGGAGCCAGGAGGCCTGGCCACCATCCTTCCCCCCTCCCACACGTGGGCACACTGCTCACATGTGGATGCAGGAACATGTGCGAGCATACACACACTCACACACCCAGGCATGTGCCTAAATGCACATCCACATGCACAGATCAAGCCCCTCACTCTCCCTGTCCTCCCCCAGGGACGTCAAGCCGGACAATGTCCTGCTGGATATGAACGGGCACATCCGCTTGGCCGACTTTGGCTCCTGCCTACGGCTCAACAACAGTGGCATGGTAAGGGACCCCGCCCTAGATGGGGACAGAGGAGAACCTGGCTGGGAGAACTCCCAGGGGAACAGGAGTCACCAGGCCTAGTGCAGGTGGCATCAGACTCCCAGGGGAAGGAGGGGCTAGGCCTGGGGCCCAGGTGTGGGCACCGGGCCAGCCAAGCCCTAGAGAGTTGGGGTGCTAGGCCCAGACCCGAGGCCATGGTGAGGGGCCGAGCCTGAGGCCATGGTCATGACGTTATCAACACCACCACCCACAGGTGGATTCATCGGTGGCAGTGGGGACGCCCGACTACATCTCCCCTGAGATCCTGCAGGCCATGGAGGAGGGCAGGGGCCACTATGGCCCACAGTGTGACTGGTGGTCCCTGGGGGTCTGTGCCTACGAGCTGCTCTTTGGGGAGACGCCCTTCTATGCTGAATCCCTGGTGGAAACCTACGGCAAGATCATGAACCATGAGGTCTGGCCACCAGGCCCTGGGGTTCTGGGAAGGCAGCGGGACTCCTGAGTCTGCGAGGTTGGAGATGCCCGGAGGCAAGGGTGGGATTCTGGACACTCACCTGCGCCCCTCCCCCGGGCCTGCAGGACCACCTGCAGTTCCCCCCAGATGCGCCCGATGTGCCGGCCAGTGCCCAAGACCTGATCCGCCAGCTGCTGTGCCGCCAGGAGGAGCGTCTGGGCCACGGAGGGCTGGACGACTTCCGGAACCACCCCTTCTTCGAAGGCGTGGACTGGGAGCGGCTGGCGACTAGCACTGCCCCCTACATCCCCGAGCTTCGCGGGCCCATGGACACCTCCAACTTCGACGTGGATGACGACACCCTCAACCATCCAGTGAGTGGAGGGACCCACAGCAGTGGGGAAACTGCCTTGAATCTCAGTGGCTGTGGGACCCTCCCCCGCACCCGCACCACGAAGTTTCCCAAAGCAGTTGCTGGGCTAGGGATGAGGCCTTCAGACCCCAGAGGCTCATGGGAGTTATGGTTCACCTGGGTTGGTTCACCTGCACTGAGGTGGGTTGTGCCAAGTGAAGGTCCTTTGACCACAGGTGTCATCCTGTTAATCAGAAATCATATAAGAAAGAAACTCCCAGCAGCACCTGGGAGGCCGGAACCTCAAAGACTTATGGGAGTTGTAGTCTTTTGCGGTGGGGGGGCTGTGTTATCCCTCTAGGTTCCCACCTGAGCAGGAGGAGGTCGGTACTCAGTCCCAGGGGGTCTCCTGGGTCTTGAGCCTCCGCCTGGAGCTGTACCTGTTACAGGTACAGAGCTGTACCTCTCCTTCTCCTCCTTCTGCAGGGGACCCTGCCGCCACCCTCCCACGGGACCTTCTTAGGCCACCACCTGCCATTCGTGGGTTTCACCTATACCTCAGGCAGGTGAGTCTAGTCCTCACACACCTGGTAGGAAGCTGGGGTCTGCTGGCCTGGAGAACACCAGGAGCGCAGCCCATCAGGACCCTGGGAAGGTAACCAAATGGCCCACCTGGTATCCGCATGAGACAGGTGCTCGGGAAGTGTGCTCTGAGCCCTCAGCCGGACAATCCCCCATGCCCTCAAGGTCCTGGTGGGGCTATGCCTCCTATGGGTCCTGCCCCAGCATTTGGCCCTCACAGGACCTTCCACGGCTGGCTGGGCGAGTACTGGACTCGGAACCAGAGGCCTAGTACCGCTCCCAAGCCTCACTTTGTACCCCTATAAAATGGGCAGGATGCTCTCAGCCCGGTTCCGTTTGTGGGGCTGGTCTGAGACTGCAACGAGGTCCTGGGGGAGTGGGAGTTGCCAAGTGGAAGCAGATGCGGATGCGTCTGACCCTCCTCGTGGAGCGCTCACTATGTGCTGGGCGCGGGGTCCCCCGGGCCCTTATCACTGAGGTCTCTTGACGGCCCTTGGAAGAGCCCCTAACATCACCTGCACTTCCCTGTGAGAAAACTGAGATTCTGACGTGGTCAAGGTCACACAGCTTGTGAGGGCCAGGGCTGGGGCTGGAACCAGGGCCCGGGGACCCTGGAACCACTGCTCTGGGCTGCTTCCCACACGAACAGCCTGGGGCTTTTCTTCCCGGCACAGAGCCCAGACTTGGCTACAGAGCTGGTGCATAGTGGGTGTTTCTTAGTGAATGAATGTTTGGATGCAGAAAAATGGAGGAGGCTGGGGGGTGGTTCTCTGCCAACTCTTGTTGCCCTGCTCTCCCCAGTCTGGGCCCTGAGAGCAGTTCTGAGCAGTTGGCTGCCCTGGAGCGGAAGCTCTGCTGTTTGGAGCAGGAGAAGGTGGAGCTGAGCCGGAAGCTCCAAGGTACGGGGGAGTGCTGGGCTGGGCAGGGTGGGTCTGCTCCGGGGGCTGCCGCTGCAGGACGAGCTCCTCACCTGCGGGTGCCCCCCACCGCAGAGGCTCTGCAGACCCCCTCAGACCATCAGGAGCTGGAGCAGCTACAGAAGGAAGTGCAGACTCTGCAGGACAGGCTGTCAGGTACCCCCAGCACCCCATCTCTTTCCCCTCTACCCTCACCTTGGGGGCCGAGCTGTTTTCCCAGCACACCTGAGTCCAACCTGGGTTCCAGTCTTGCCCCTGCTCTGTACGTGCTGTGTGATCTTAGGGAAGTATCTTAAACCCTCTTGAGTCTGCATGTAGAAAATGGGCCACGCTGGGATGAGGGTTCCGTGAGATACTGCACATAGAGTTCCTGGCTGAGGCTGGGCTCTCAGCATGTGCGGGTCTCAGTGACAATTCCTGGCAGAGACGCTGAGGGAGGGCAAGGTGGATGGACGCCCGGCTGGTAGCCCAGGCCAGGACAGTGACGTGCAGCAGGAGAGAGACCAGCTCCGCCAGGTAGGGCTTGGGGAGGTGGCTGAGTGGCCCGGAGTTCGATGCTAAGGAGGTCCGTGCCCTGACTCCAGGCCTTGCCCTCCCCACCGCCACCTGGACCCCAGGAGCTGGTCGAGGTGCAGGCAGGGCTGCGGGCGCAGGAGCAGGAGCTGTGCAGGGCCCAGAGCTGGCAGGAGGAGCTGCTCCGGAAGCTGCAGGAGGCCCAGGAGAGAGAAGTGGCCATGGCCAGCGAGACCCAGGCCCTGAACTCCCAGCTGGAGGAAGCCTGGAATGCCCAGAGGGAGGTGAGTGATGGGGGGGTGGGGACAGCAACAGGGCCCTGCCCCCAGGACCTCTGGTGTGGCTGGAGGAAGGCTGGGGAGCTCGGTTCGGGGTGCTGGGAACACCAAGTGCCTTTGCACCCCCTCTGTGGCTGGCCGAGGCCTGAGCGAGGGAACAGGTAGGGTGGGCAAGGGTCCAATGCCGCCACTCCTGCTGCAGTTGGCAGAGCCTGAGAGTCTGGAGCAAGGCCAAGAGTTGGGGTGGACAGGGACTTCCCTGGCGGTCCAGTGGTTAAGACTCTGTGCTTCCACTGCAGGGGGCGCGGGTTTGATCCCTGGTCGGGGAACCAAGAGCCCACATGCCGCGGCCAAAAAAAAAAAAAAAAAAGAGTTGGGGTGGGCAGGGTCAGCACTAGCTGCCTCTGCACCCCATCCCAGCTGCAGGCCCAGGTGGCCACCCTGAGCCAGGAGGTGACGCAGCTCCAGAGACAGCAGGAACGAAGCCTGGAGAAGGAGCCTCCCCAGATCAAGGTGGTGGGGCCTTACCCCCTGCCAAGTGGCACTTCTCTTGGCCTGAGCCCACTCAGGGTCCTCAGGGCCAGGGCCCAGGGGTAGGGTGGGCCATGGCTTCTTGGGCCCCTGCCCTGACGCCTCTCCATGTCCTGCAGACCATCCACACTGCCTCTGAGACCAACGGCACAGGATTGCCTGAGGGCAGCAGGCCTCAGGAAGCACAGCTGAGGCAGGAGGTGGCTGCCCTGCGTGTGCAGCTGGAGCAGGCCCGCGGCCACGGGTGAGCTGGGCAGCCGGGGCAGGGGACAGGGCGAGGGCCCGAGCTGGGAGTCACGGAGTCGTCCTCCTCGCCCGCAGGCCGAGTGGGAAGGAGGAGGCTCTGTGCCGGCTGCAGGAGGAGAACCAGCAGCTGAGCCGGGAGCAGCAGCGGGTGAGCGGGCAGGCAGAGGGCCGGAGAGACAGGCAGGAGGTGGGACAGAGGCGGGGAGCTGGCAGGACAGGTGGGCAGAGCTGCCAGGGCTGCGGGCCAGCCATGGTGAGCGAGGGTGGACACGGGTGGGCCTCAGGGGCGCTGGGGCCCCTGGGGGCTGAGCCCACCTTCCCACCGGGCCCCCAGCTGGCGGAGGAGCTGGAACGGGAGCAGCAGAGCAAACAGAGACTGGAGGGCGAGCAGCGGGAGACGGAGAGCAACTGGGAGGCCCAGATTGCCGACATCCTCAGCTGGTGGGTGCCCCGGGGCAGTGGGCAGGGGCTGGGCCCAGGCAGGGCTGAGGGCGCAGCCCCTGACCCTGAGCCCCCTTCCCAATCAGGGTGAATGATGAGAAGGTGTCAAGAGGCTACCTGCAGGCGCTGGCCTCCAAGATGGCCGAGGAGCTGGAGTCCTTGCGGAACGTGGGCACCCAGACTCTCCCTGCCCGGCCGCTGGTGAGCCCCGGGGACACCCAGGGGGAGGGGTGCCAGGAGCCGCACTCCACGGGTAGGGACGCTAGCTCACAGAAGATAAGGGACTTGCCTAAACTCACACCGGGTCAGGGGCAGAGCTGGGGCTTTGAGCCTGGCCAGGTGGTGTGGTGGGAGAGGGCCTCTGAGGTAGCCAGGCCCTCGGGGCATCTCACGTTGATTCCCCCTGGCCACCAGGATCACCAGTGGAAGGCACGGCGGCTGCAGAAGATGGAGGCGTCGGCCAGGCTGGAGCTGCAGTCAGCACTGGAGGCCGAGATACGGGCCAAGCAGGGCCTGCAGGAGCGGCTGACGCAGGTGCAGGAGGCCCAGCTGCGGGCTGAGAGGTGAGACCACGGGCAGGCACCGCGAGGGGCCCAGGACCCGCGCGGAGGCCTGTGGCGAGCTCTTGCCTGGTTCTCCCCAGCCGTCTGCAGGAGGTCGAGAGGCAGAACCAGGGCCTGCAGCAGGAGCTGGCTACCCTCCGGGAGGAGCTGCGGGCCCACGGGCCGGGGGGTGAGTGGCCGTCTGCGTGCCTTGTCCTAGAGCAAGTCCTCTGCTCCAGGTCACCAAGGAGCCCCACGACAGCCTGGCCGGGCTGTGGAGACAAGAGTTTGTTCCAGACTCTGCTGCCTAACCCGCTATCTGTTAGCTAGCACATACTGAGCACCTGCTGTATGCCAGCCCCCCAACCCTTCCCGGCCTGTGGTCATTTCCCCATTTTACTGAGGTGGAAACTGAGGTCCCCGCCCTGGCCCCTGGTTTCCTCAGTGACAAGTGTTAGGGTGGAGTCCCTGGTCCCAGTGACCCGTGCCCTCTGTTTGCAGACACCAAGTCCTCAAACTCCCTGATTCCCTTCCTGTCCTTCCGGAGCTCAGAGGTAAGGACGGGCGCGGGGCTGGCTGGGGGCAGAGTCCCAGGAGAGGACACGGGGACCTTGACTCTGCCCCACCCCATTCCCCAGAAGGATTCCACCAAGGACCCCGGCATCTCAGGAGAGGCCCTGAAGCCTGGGCTGGAGCCCGAGCTGAGGCCAGAGGGCCGCCGCAGCCTGCGCCTGGGGGTGAGGACCGACAGGAGACCCGCAGTTGGGGGGGGGCTGGGCCCCGCCCTCTGCCTGTGCACGGCCACCTGTTTGCTCGCCCTTCCCTGCAGGCTGTGTTCCCCAGAACGCCTGCTGCTACCACACCCCCTGCAGAAGGTCCTCCTGCAAAGGTCAGTGCCCGGCGGGGCAGAGCGGAGGCACCAAGCCATTCTGCCAGGTTTCCAAAGACCCGCTTGGGTTCCCCCCACATGCGTCCTGGCTGGCACACTGCAGTGGGGCTGGCGGTGGCGGCAATGAGTTTTGAGTACAACCACAGGCTCGCTGGGGCTCAGAGTTCACACTGCCACCTGGCTCATTCCCTGGTCTTGCGCAAACCTCAGGGTGGCCGGGGTGGTGGTAGCAGCGGCGGGGATGCGGGGTGGTGCAGGGCCCTCGGAGGCCGGGATCAGGCATGGGAAACGTGCGTGTCCCCCTCCCCAGCCTGGCTCACACACGCTGCGCCCCCGGAGCTTCCCATCCCCCACCAAGTGTCTCCGCTGCACCTCGCTGATGCTGGGCCTGGGCCGCCAGGGCCTGGGCTGTGACGGTGAGACCCTCACCCACTTCACCCCCCCTGCACAGCAGCCTCCCACGCGCCAGCTGCAGCCCCTAGGTGGAGGGAACGGAAGTGGCCCCGAGCCTGCCACACCCAGGCAGTTTCAGCCCAGGCCACTGGCGCCTCCCGGTCAGCATTTCCCACTGCTGCGTTTTCTTTTTCTTTTCTCACTTTGTGGGGAATCGGTGCCAGCTCGGGTCACCACGGCCCGAGGGGAGCTGGGGCTGGGAGTGCCCAGGGTCCCAGGTCCGGGCCGTCCGCACCCCACCTCACACCACCCGTCGGCTCCCGCTTTCCCCACAGCTTGCGGCTACTTCTGTCACTCGACTTGTGCCCCACAGGCCCCACCCTGCCCCGTGCCCCCTGACCTCCTCCACACGGCTCTGGGAGTGCACCCTGAAACGGGCACGGGCACCGCCTACGAGGGCTTCTTGTCGGTGAGCCAGCACTGGGGGAGGGGGAGGATGGGCATGGGTGGTGGGCCCTGGCAGGCCCTCCCACGCCTGCTCTCCCCCCAGGTGCCACGGCCCTCGGGTGTCCGGCGGGGCTGGCAGCGAGTGTTTGCTGCCCTCAGTGACTCGCGCCTGCTGCTGTTTGATGCCCCAGACCCGAGGCTCAGCCCGGCCAGCGGGGCCCTCCTGCAGGCACTGGATCTGAGGTGAGTGTCAAGCGGTAGTTTGGGGCAGGGGATGTGTGGGTCAAGGGGGCAGCCGGGGCCGTGCGACCTCTGACCTGCTCCATGAACCCCCCAGGGACCCTCAGTTCTCGGCCACCCCTGTCCTGCCCTCGGATGTTATCCACGCCCAATCCAGGGACCTGCCCCGCATCTTTAGGGTGAGTTCGGGGTGGGGGGGGAGGGTGATGGACCAGACCTCTGTCTGCCTCTCTGTTGTCCCCACTCCAGCCACTTCTCTCCATCTCCATGGTTGCCCCCTTCCTCCCGCCCCCCTCGCCTCCACATGGACGGCTACAGTGGCTTCCGCTCTGGTCCGTGTAGCTACACTTCATCCTGCAGTGCGGTTTTCCATGTATGAAGCTGGTTGTGTCCTGCCACGTTTAGGACCCTTCTGCGGCTCCCCATCGCCCTCAGCGTGCTCCTAACCGTAGCCTTGAGGCCCCACATCTCTGACCTGCTTAGCCTGGGTGAAGGGGCCCCACCCTGTGGTCCCACGATGCCCCATCCTTCCCCTCCGATGGCACTGGTCCCAGGGCTCTGGAGTCGTCCGCATGCTTGTCTGACCACCCCACCTGGCTTATCACCTGCTGCAAGACAGCACCTAGCACTGCCCTGGGCAAGCCGACACCCGTGCTAATAAGCATCAGCCCATGGAGAGAGGGACGGGAGGAAGGACGGCTGGCTCTTGGCCCTCTGCCCCCCAGCCTGGGTCCCCGCCCGCAGGTGACGACCTCCCAGCTGACGGTGCCGCCTGCCACGTGCACCGTGCTGCTGTTGGCGGAGAGCGAGGGCGAGCGGGAGCGCTGGCTGCAGGTGCTGGGCGAGCTGCAGCGGCTGCTGCTGGACGCGCGGCCCAGGCCCCGGCCGGTGTACACGCTCAAGGAGGCCTACGACAACGGGCTGCCGCTGCTGCCCCACGCGCTCTGCGCCGCCATCATCGGTGAGCCTCACGCAGAGGGGGCGCCGCCCAGGCAGGCTCGGGGAGGAGTCCCGGCCTGCCACGGTCACTAGGGCCGCCGTCACTGCCCAGTCCCTGCAGCCCTGAGCTGTGGACTCTCCTGCACACGTGTCCTCCTCGCCACTCCTCTGGGCACAGCTGTGTGATGAGGGACCTGGGCTGAGGGTTGGGAGCCTGGCTTCTGCCACTCCAGTTCTCTGCGCCCTCCTTTCTCCTTTTTCTAAAAGAATCTCAAGTGAGCGAAAAGAGCAGAGGCTTTAGGAAGAGGGAAAGGAGGGTTCTGCTCCTGAGTCTTACCAGCAGCCAGGTGACCATGGGGGAGCCTCACACTGCCTCCTGTGGGGCTGCTGTGTTCAGCCAGGAGCCTGGTGCACCGTGGGGCCTCCGTATCGGATAGCTGGGGAACAGGAGAGGAGGCTCCCTGGCCTCCCCCAGCAGCCAGGCCCTGAAGCGGCCCTGCCCCGACGGGCTGGGACCTCTCCCTGCAATCCCTCAGGACGGGAGCTACAGGAGCCACTGCCCGCGTCCTCCAGGTCCCCTGTGTCACTCTGGAGCCGGGGGACAAGGGCATTTATCGAGCAGGGATTGCTGTGAGCTTAACACTCACCCTGCACTGCTTCATCTCTTCACAGCCTCACAGCAGCTGTGTGAGAAAGGTTAACCACTATTATCCCCGTTTTACATAAGGGGAAACCAAGGCTCCGAGAGGTGACGTGACTTACCCCAAATCCCACAGCTCGGGGTGGGGGGCCTCTCACCCTGACTGCTGTCCCCGTGGCCCTTCCCTATTAGAGCCAGTCCAGACTCTGGGACAGAAGGGTCCAGTGATGCAGGGACAGTGTCCTCAGGAGAAACCAAAGCTTAGCAAGGGCAGGCAGACTGCCCAGCCTCCTGCCTCTGCATGGGCCTTTGGACCCCTGACCCTCTCCCTCCCTCCCTCCACCAGACCAGAAACGGCTTGCTCTGGGCACTGAGGAGGGGCTGTTTGTGATCCACCTGCACAGCAACGGTACCTGCCAGGCTGGGCCAGGGCGGGGGTGGGTGCGATTCAGCCCCAGGGGACAGAGGAGGCTGGGCACCGACCCGCTTCTCACCGACCTGCCGGTGACACTCTCCCTTGCCAACCCCACAGACATCTTCCAGGTGGGTGAGTGCCGGCGGGTGCAGCGGCTGGCCGTGAGCCCCACCGCGGGCCTTCTGGTCGTGCTGTGCGGCCGCGGCCCCAGCGTGCGCCTCTTTGCCCTGGCCGAGCTGGAGAACGTGGAGGCATCAGGTGCCAAGATCCCCGAGTCTCGAGGCTGCCAGGCCCTGGCAGCCGGGCGCATCCTGCAGGCCCGCACCCCCGTGCTCTGTGTCGCGGTCAAGCGCCAGGTGCTCTGCTACCAACTGGGTCCAGGCCCGGGGCCCTGGCAGCACCGCATCCGCGAGCTGCAGGCACCAGCACCTGTGCAGAGCCTGGGGCTGCTGGGTGACCGGCTGTGCGTGGGCGCGGCTGGCACCTTCACCCTCCACCCGCTGCTCAACGAGGCTGCGCCCTTAGTGCTGGGAGCCGGTCTGGTGCCTGAGGAGCTGCCCCCATCCCGCGGGGGCCTGGGTGAGGCCCTGGGCGCCGTGGAGCTCAGTCTCAGTGAGTTCCTGCTGCTCTTCACCACCGCCGGGGTCTATGTGGACAGTACCGGCCGCAAGTCTCGCATCCAAGAGCTGCTGTGGCCAGCAGTGCCCACGGGTTGGGGTGAGGCCTTCGGAGGGCCAGGCGGGGTGGGGCCCGACACCTGCAGTGTACCACACGTTGGAGGAAGACAGGGCCCTGCCCAAACTCCTGAGCTTGGATTTGGAGGCCAGCGTGTGTCCTCCTGCCCGACCACACCCTCGGTGGCTTGCACGGGATCTTCCTCCCATGCCTCAGCTCATGCTCTTCCCCTGCCTGAAGTACTCTCCTTTTCGTACCTGGCAAACTCTTAACCGAGTCTAGCCCCAGTGGCAGCTCGGGGCCTAGAGCTGGTAGGCCCTCCAGAAATGACCCCCATGATTGCTGTCGTTATCATTACAGCTTTCACGCTCCCTCCCTCCCCCCACAATCGATCCTTGGCTCCTTTTTGCTGCCCCACCTCTGTTCACACCTCTGCCCTGGCTCTGTGCACCTTCTGTGGTGGGGGGGGGGGCGGGCCTGCACTTCTTCATCACATCCAGTACCCAGCCCAGGCAAGCGCACCCCAGAGGCTATGAATGTTTGGCGGAATGAATGAATGAATGGACAGGGCAGCGGGGAAGTCTCAAATGTCCACAGGTAGCTGGTGTGATGGGCTACAGCCTGGAAGAGAGGGACAGCGCTCCTTTCATGAACAATCGCCCATCTGGGGTGAGGCCTGTGGGTTGGGTCCAGACTGCTGGGGGCCAACTCCCAGCTCTCACTCACCACGGAGTGAGACTTAGCTCTGGGGTTTCCGTTCCCTCATCTTAAGTTAGGGGCAATACTACTACCTGCCCGGAGTTGTTTGAGAATTAAAGGAGGAAAAATATGCAACATGGTTAGAACTAGGCCTGACATGGCTTAGAGTGAGTGCTCCCTGATTGTTATCTCTAACTTGCTATGGAGGTTGGGTGGGGCAACTGGGAGAAGAAGGACCTTTGGTGGGGCGTGGAAGTTACAGTGCGGTGACAGTACACAGGGTGTTCCCTGTGACAGGGAGGGGGAAAGAAGCCCAGAGAGGTGCCTCACTTGCCTGGGGCTGCACAGCACAGTTTCCCACTCTACAGGTTATGCAGCCCCCTACCTGACAGTGTTGAGCGAGAACGCCATCGATGTGTTTGATGTGAGGAGAGTGGAATGGGTCCAGACGGTGCCACTCAAGAAGGTGGGGGCCTGCTCAGATCCCTGGGGCTGGACTGGGGTGCGGTCGGGTAGTATGGCGTGACCTCTGTGCCTGCTGCCTCAGGTGCGATCCCTGAACCCAGAGGGCTCCCTGTTCCTCTTTGGCACCGAGAAGGTCCGCCTGACCTACCTCAGGAACCCGCTGGCAGGTGAGGGAGAGTGGGGATGGGAGGAAGGGGTGTGACCCTGAGCACCAGTTGGTGGGATCTTGTGAGCACCGCCCAGCTCTCTGCTTCTCCCGCAGATAAGGACGAGTTCGACATCCCCAACCTCACCGACAACAGCCGGCGCCAGCTGTTCCGCACCAAGAGCAAGCGCCGCTTCTTCTTCCGCGTGTCGGAGGAGCAGCTGCAGCAGCAGCGCAGGTGCGCGTGCGTGGTGCGGTGGCTGGGCGGGGCCTCCTATTCTTGGGGGCGGGACGAAGCACGAGCCTCGCCGTCCCAGAGAGGGCGGGGAGGTGTCACCTTCGCCGCCTTCCTCCCCTCACCCCTTACCCCTGTAGGGAGATGCTGAAGGACCCTTTTGTGCGCTCCAAGCTCATCTCAACGCCCACCAACTTCAACCACCTGGTGCACGTGGGCCCTGCAGACGGAAGGCCCAGCGCCAGGGACCTGCCCCCGGTGAGTGTGAGTCCTCTGGAGCCAATCCCAAGCCTCCCTGGTGAGGCTGAGCCCATCACCGGCCTCTGCTTACTTGGGACCCGGGACCTCAGGGCGTCCAGGCTGTGCGCAGTTCATTTGACCTGGTTCCAGACTTCCATGCTGTCCCCAACAGGTTCCGGAAGAGAAGGGCCGAGGTGCCCGCAGCTCTGGCCTGCAGCGGCCCCACAGCTTCTCCGAGGCCTCGCGGCGCCCAGCTTCCATGGGCAGTGACGGCCTCGCTGGAGATGCGGACCACAGTAAGGACAGCCTCACAGCCTCCACTACCTCTGCGTCCCTCCCCCATGTTTCCATCCCCTTTGGACCCTTCAAACCTGACCCTGGATTTTTGTCCCCTTGCTCATCCTGCTTCTGGAGCAGTGAAGAGGAAGCCTTGGACGTCTCTGTCCAGCGAGTTGGTGTCCTGCCCCCAGGGATCTCTGAGCCCCGTGGCCTCCCTGATACAGGTGAGCCAGTGGGGGCTTTCCCTTTCCCCATTCAAAGGCAGCCATTTCTATTTCGTGCTGGGATCTGAGGCCAGAGAACGAGCTGAGCCCATCCCTGCCTTGGATGCTAAGAGATGCTGACTCTCCCCTGTCTCGCCCCTTAGTGGGTCCCAGCAGGGGCCTGGAGGCAGGTCAGCCTAGGTCTGACTGTCTTGGCTCTGACTGTCCCAGCGGTGTGGCCCCGGGCGAGGTGCCCAGCCTCCCTGAGCTTGTCTCGCCTGTAAAATGAGGTTATTGTTATGAGACCTGTAGGAAGTACCTGGCACAGGGGAGAGCACCACAGCAGGAGAGCTCTTGGATTTTTTTTTTTTTTTTGGCCACGCCACATGGCTTGCGGGATCTTAGTTCCCCGACCAGAGATTGAACCCAGGCCCTCAGCAGTGAGAGTGCAGGGTCCTAGCCACTGGCCTGCCAGGGATTTCCCGCTCTAGGAACTCCTGTGGGCGAGAGGTCAGAGGAGGGAGCAGTCCACTCTGGCTGGGGACCAGGAAGATCTAAGGACTTGGGAAGGCTCCCACTCCCCCTCCAGCCACGTCTCCACCTGCCGCCCCCACTGCAGCCACACCAAGCCACTCAGAGCCCTGGGACCACCATGTTCTTTCACACCTCCAGGCTCTTACCCCTGCTGTCTCCCCTGCTTCTCTTGAAATGCCCTTTCCTGTCGTCCACCTGATTAAGGCCCAGGCCATCTTCAAGGCTCTGCACCACTGTCAGCTTCTCCAGAGACCACTTGGCTACCTGGTCACGTGGTCACTGCCACCCTCCTCCCTCCACCTCCTAACTGTTGATCCTGCTGTGCTGTGATTTTCTTCTCGGTTCCTTGATTGTGGGGGTCAAGTTTGTCTTCTGCCTGGAGTAAAGCCTATTTGTTGATTGAATGTAGAATGGAGTGAATGAACAAAGGGGCTTTGGTTTGGGCTCCAGAGTTCAGTAGGATTTCCTCAGGCTCTTCTCACGTACCCCTACCCCACCTCACATCTGACCTCCTCCGGTGGCCCTGCTGCAGCAAGGGATGTGTCCTGGGGAAGCCTCTGGGAGGCACTGACCTGGTGAGGGAAGAGTCCTGCTTCCTCTTTCTTTCTTTTATTTTTTTAATAAATTTATTTATTTATTTATTTATTTTTGGCTGCGTTGGGTGTTCGTTGCTGTGCGCGGGCTTTCTCTAGTTGTGGCGAGCGGGGGCTACTCTTCATTGTGGTGCGTGGGCTTCTCACTGCGGTGGCTTCTCTCATTGCAGAGCATGGGCTCTAGGCGTGGGCTTCAGTAGTTGTGGCGCACGGGCTCAGTAGTTGTGGCTCGCGGGCTCAGTAGTTGGTGGTGCACGAGCTTAGTTGCTTCGCGGCATGTAGGATCTTCCCGGACCAGGGCTCGAACCCGTGTCCCCTGCATTGGCAGGCAGAGTCGTAACCACTGTGCCACCAGGGAAGTCCCCTGCCTTCCTCTTTCTACTCTGACTTCCTTCTGTTTCCACTCCAGGTCTCAGAACGGCCCCGGAGCCTCCCCCCGGCCCCTGAATCTGAGAGCTCCCCTTGACACCCTCCGGCGGGGCCCAACCCCCAATCCCAGGACCGAGAGATGCGAGAGAGCAAAGAGCTTGAGGAACGCCATATTCCGGCTGGTCCGGAACGTGTGGAAATTCGGACTCAGGGTGGGCCTGGCCTGGGCAGCCATGGCCTGGGTTGCTAGGACAGGGCCGGGGCGGTGATCTGACTCCCAGCCTTCATCCTGCCCTTCGCTCTGCTCCCAGCCCCAGCCTGTGCTAGCCATGGGGAATAGGATGGCCCCCTTCTGCCCTGGGGGCCCCTCTGCACCAGTGTCCAGGGGCGATTTTGCCAAAGCTCTCACTTCCAGGTCCAAGCCCCAGGAATCCTGTGAGCAAGAGTCCAGAAGAGGGACAGAGAGGGGCCGGGTTCCTGGGAGCAGTCTGGGGTCTTGGCTGTGGACTGTCTAGCCCCCAAGGAGGTTGAGTTGGGGCATATCGCAGTCTTGCTCAGGGCAGGAAAGACAGGCTCTAATCCAGAGGAAGAGAGAGAGAGAGAGAGGATGTTGGTGAAGGAGGTGAGAGAGGCAAGGGGGAGGAAAGGAAGTGCAAGAGGAGGGGAGAGTGATTGGAAGGAGGTGAAAGCCATCCAGAGAAGGAGAGAAGGGTAAAGGAGGAGCAATGGAGAAGAGAGAGGCCAGAGGAGGGGGTGGAGGAAGAGGGAGCTGGGAGAGCACAGGCACAGGCGCCTTCTGTCTGGGGCGAGTCGGTGGGGGTGGGAAGAGGGAGGGGCTCCGCGAGCCAACTGACATTGTCATCTAATCTGTCCAGGAGGAAGGTAACTCCGAGCCAGGGATGGGATGGGGCGGGTATTTATAAGGGCTACTTGGTGGGAGATGGGCACCCTACGGGTTTCCAGGCACACTCTGGCCCTTCGCAGAAAGGCGGGGGGTCCTTTTTCTCAAAGCTTCAACCACCTGTGTATTAGGGGATCATAGGGGCATTTTATTGTTGATCACAGTCATTATTATTGTTATTATATTACTATTTTTATTAAACCTCCCCCTACTGATGAGTAGGGAGCAAAATAAGTATTTATCTCCTCAAATGCCATATTCCCGGGAGGGATAGACCCTGACACTCTGTGAGGCAGTAAGAAACCAATAAAGACAACTTTGTAAGCTGCTGGCCTCCCTGCCTGGATCTGTCTTCCTGGGGTTTAGAAAATGGAGGGAGGAGTGGGGGCATCAGAGACAGCTAAAGACCAGGTTGTCTTCCCGTATTTTCACAAATCGGATGATGTTTACATGGGGGTAAGTGAGGAGAGTTTAAAAGCGAAGGGATGGGGCTTCCCTGGTGGCGCAGTGGTTAAGAATCCACCTGCCAATGCAGGGGACACGGGTTTGAGCCCTGGTCCGGGAAGATGCCACATGCCGCAGAGCAACTAAGCCCCTGCGCCACAGCTACTGAGCCTGCGCTCTAGAGCCACAACTACTGAAGCCCACACACCCAGAGCCTGTGCTCCACAACAAGAGAAGCCACCGCAACGAGAAGCCCGCACACCGCAACAAAGAGCAGACCCCGCTCGCCACAACTAGAGAAAGGCCGTGTGCAGCAACGAAGACCCAGCTCAGCCAAATGATTAATTAATTAATTTAAAAAAACAAAAAAAAAGCGAAGGGACGGTTTACGAAAGTGTGGGCAGCATCAGGGGAACCCACCAAGGAGTGGCGGTGCCCTGAGCCGCAACCGCAGTGCAGAGCTGTTATCACCCCCAGGTCAGCCGGGCAGGAAAAGGCAGGTGTTACCCTGCGGGAGCTGTGGCTCTCAGTAGAAGCACTTGGCCATGGCCAAGCAGGAAGGCAGCCCAGGAAATTAATTCCTCCGCCTCACTCTACTCCCTCCCTCCCATCTCCTGCTTCCTTTTGTCCAAACCCAAGCAGCAGCCAGAGGCCCCTAGAGCTGAGTTTCTGCACGTCTAGAGGGCAGCCTTTGGGGTCCAGAGCAGGGTGGAGATGGGAGGAAGTGGATCTGAAGAGCACATCCTGCTGCCCAACCCAGGTGAGACTGCTGAGAGGAGTAGGGGGAGGGGAGGTCTGGGAGGGGTCTCACTTGTTCTAATCTGGGGTGTCCATGACTGGGCAGGACCCAGGCCTTGAGGCTGGGCTGGGTGAGGCAGGAGGATAACGGCTTCGTGCTGGGATCAGGGCAGGCTGTGCCCTAAGGCTTGTGGAAGGCCCTAAAGGTAGGGAAAGGGGCCTGGTTAGAGATAATGGATTGGAGGGTGCCCGTGAAATTCCAGGGCCTGGTTAGGAGTGCAGCCTTGATTCCAGTTTAGTTCTGCTGTCATGGGCAAGTTACCTCTCTAAGCTTCAGTTTCCCCATCTGTAAGTGGGGATCATAAAATCCATCTCATGCGAGGTTCTGGTGAGACTTTGGCATGACAATGAGTGTAAAATTCCTTCAGCTCACTCAGGAAATATTTGCCTATGGAGATGCAGAAGCCCAAAGAGAGGGCCCAGGGCAGGGACACTGAGGCCTCTTGCAAGCTAGGGCCTCCAGCCATCCTCACCAAATTGGAGAAATGGCTGTTTCCCTGGCACCCCTCAATAATTTAGCCAAAAGATTTTCACAGTTTTACATTAAAATTTTTTTTTCTCCCAAAGTTTTATGTTGACAAATTTCAAACCTACAGAAAGATTGAAAGAATATGAACGCCCTGGGACTTCCCTAGTGGTCCAGTGGTTAAGACTCTGTGCTCCCAGTGTAGGGGGCCCGGGTTCAATCCCTGGTCAGGGAACTAGATCCCACATGCCGCAACTAAGAGCCTGCATGCCGCAACTAAAAGACCCCACGTGCCGCAACTAAGACCTGGCACAGCCAAATAAATAAATATTAAAAAAAAAAAAGAATATGAACGCCCTACACTCTTCACTTAGATTCACCATTGTGAACATTTTGCTGCTTTTGCTTTACTTCTTTACTCATATAAACGTGTATACATAGCATGTATTTTGCTAACATTTGAAAGTAAGTTGCAGACAACCTGAATCTTGCACCTAAATACTTTGCAGCCGTCTCTTAAGAATAAGGAACCATCATGCCATGGAGCAACTAAGCCCGTGCACCGTAACTACTGAGCCTGTGCTCTAGAGCCCGTGAGCCACAACTACTGAGCCCATGTGCTGCAACTACTGAAGCCCACATGCCTAGAGCCCATGATCCTCAACAAGAGAGGCCACCGCAATGAAGTGTAGCCCCTGCTCACTGCAACTAGGTGCGCAGCAATAAAGACCCAACACAGCCAAAAATAAGTAATAAATAAATAAAATAAAACAAACGAAAACTAACCACTCCACATTTCGGGACCCTCTCACCTTCCTAAATAAATAAATAAATAAATAAATATATATATATTTTTTTAAAAAGTATAAGGAACCACCAAGAATTCCCTGGCAGTCCATGTTTTTTTTTTTTTTTTTTTTGACCTGGCAGATCCAGTGGTTAGGACTCTGTGCTTTCACGGCCGAGGGCTCAGTTTCAATCAGTCGGGGAACTAAGATCCTGCAAGCTGCGTGGCGTGGCCAAAAAAAAAAAAAAAAAAAAGAAAAGAAAAAAAATAATAAGGAATCACCAGAAGTCACTATTATTATCTCGAGATTTAATATTTTTAAAAATTTATTTATTTTATTTATTTATTTTTGGCTGCGTTGGGTCTTCATTGCTGCGTGCGGGCTTTCTCTAGTTGCGGTGAGTGGGGGCTACTGTTCGTTGCAGTGCGTGTGCTTCTCCCTGTGGTGGCTTCTCTTGTTGCGGAGCCGGGCTCTAGGCGCACAGGCTTCAACAGTTGCGGCACACGGGCTCAGTAGTTGTGGCTCGCGGGCTCTAGAGCACAGGCTCAGTAGCTGTGGTGCACGGGTTTAGTTGCTCCATGGCACGTGGGATTTTCCCAGACCAGGGCTCGAACCCGTGTCCCCTGCATTGGCAGGCGGATTCTTAACCACTGTGCCACCAGGGAAGCCCTCAAGAGATTTAATATTGATATTCTGTATCAATCTGTTATGGGTTGAATTTTGACCCCTAAAAAATGAAGTCCTATTCCCAAATACCTCAATATGTGACCTTATACGGAACTAGAGTCATTGCAGATGTAAGTAGTTAAGATGAGGTCATTAGGGTGGGCCCTAGTCCAATATGACTGGTGTCCTTTAAAAAAGGGGAAATTTGGACACAGACACACACACACACACACAGGGAGCACACCCTGTGATGATGAAGGCAGAGATCCGGGTGATGCTTCTACAAGCCAAGGAATGCCATAGATTTGCCAACAAACCACTAGCAGCTAGGAGAGAAGCCTGGAATAGATTCTCTCATAGCTCTCAGGAGTAACAAATCCTGCTGACATTTTGATCTTGGACTTCCAGCCTCTAGAACTGTGAAATGATACACTTCTATTTAAGCCACCCAGTTTCTGATATAATTGTGTCAAAAATGTTCTCTGTAGCATTAAAAAAACAAATTGAGCAGCCAATTTTAGATCACATGTTGCATTTGGTTCTCGTGTCTCTTGAATCTCCTTTAATCTACAACAACTTTCTCCTCCCACCTTTTTGGGCCATCTTTCATGATATTAACTTTTTTTTTTTTTCGGCCATACCACACAGCATATGGGATCCTACTGCCCTGACCAGGGATCAAACCCTCTTTTCCTACAGTGGAAGTGCAGAGTGTAGAATAACCCACAGTTTGCATTTGTCCTGATTGTTTCCTCATTAAAGTCAGATTTAATATTTTTGTCAAGATATTACGTAGCAGATGCTATTTTAAATTAATTTTAATTACAATAATACACTTTTTTTTGGTAAATTAGAGGCTGAATTCCCATTTGACTCCCTGCCCTCCTCTCATAAAATCATGTCAGTGTTCCATATATGCCCATACATGTTACTGGCAGGCATCAAGAGGGACCACCCTCCTCCAGCCTCCTTGCCTCCGTCAATGGGAATCAAGTTGGAGCCTCAGAACCCTTCCTACCCTTGGCAGGAAGCCCTGCTCTCCATGCTCTCACACTCACAGCCAGCCCACCACCCTACCCCTGCCTCAAGACCATCAGAACCAGTCCTACTCTTTGTCCCTGTTGCTCAGTTTCACCGCAGGGACTGAAGCCTCTAGGTTCTCCATGGCTCTGGCCATCCCTTTAGCTGATGCCATCTCCACCCTCAGCTCCTGGTAGCTGTTCACCATGCACTCTAGAGCTGATGGTCCATATTCAGCAAAATCTCCCGTGTCCTCGCCCCCTTCTGCAAATGGACCTTAACCCTCCTGCTCTGTCAGAAACTTTGCCCTCCCTGGGGTCACTGTTGCTCACTGCCCCATGTCCCACAGGCTTTCTACACCCCTCCCACCACTGGGCCTGGAGATGGGGTAGGGGTGCTCCCCCATGGCCATTGGTAGACATCCTCCTCCCTCCTCCTTTCAGATACTTAGGTTTGAGCTCAAGTTATTAGCTTATACCACCCACTTTGCTTCAGATATCTCCCAACCCATGCATGGCTCATTTCTTGATAATTCTAGCTCCTGGCTTGCTGTCACTCTCTCCATCCTATTCCTATTTTAGTTCTTAGAGACTTTGATACACATGTGGATGATCCAGCTGCCAGGCCTCTCGGATCCTTGAACCCATCTTCTCCCATTGTCTTGCCTTCCATCTCATCCCAGTCACTCACTCCCAATACTGGAGAGCCGCACTGTCCTATATGGGAGCCACTGGTCACACGTGGCCACTGACCACTTGAAATGAGACTAGTCTGGGGACTTCCCTGGTGGTCCAGTGGTTAGGACTCTGCGCTTCCACTGCAGGGGGCACAGGTTCGATCACCGGTCAGGAAACTAAAAAAAAAAAGAATTGTGACTAGTCTGAATTGACATGTGCTGTGAGTATAAAACACATACCAGGGACTTCCCTGGTGGCACAGTGGTTAAGAATCTGCCTGCCGGTGCAGGGGACACGGGTTCGATCCCTGGTCCGGGAAGATCCCACATACCGAGGAGCAACTAAGCCCGTGCACCACAACTACTGAAGCCCACGCGCCTAGAGCCCGTGCTCCACAACAAGAGAAGCCACCGCAACAAGAAGCCTGTGCACCGCAAGGAAGAGTAGCCCCTGCAACCAGAGAAAGCCCTGGGGCAGTAACGAAGACCCAACGCAGCCAAAAAAAAAAAAAAAAATACATACCAGATTTCAAAGATTCAGTGTGGGAAAAAATATAAGTTATCATTAATAATTTTTATATTGATTACAAGTTGAAATAACGTTTTGGATATATATTATTAAAATTAATCTCACTTGTGTCTTACTTTTTTAAATGTAGCTACTAGAAATTTAAAAATTACATATGCAGCTCATGTTAGGTTTCTACCGGAAGCACTGATCTAAATCTTTTTTTGGGGCGAGCTGCATGGCTTGTGGGATATTAGTTCCCCAACCAGGGATTGAACCCTGGCCCTTGGTAGTGAGAGCGTGGAATCCTAACCCCTGGACTGCCACAGAAGTCCCCTAAATCTTTTCACTGCCAATAATGACAGCAACCGCCTCCCTATCGTCTCAATCCCAAGCATCCTACTCTCTATCCAACACCCCTATCTTTCCAGCTCTCTTTAGCACCCCAACTCCAATAAACTTTTGACCCCATTGGAACCTACAATCCATTGATTTTCCCACACTTTTGCAGCCCCTCATCCCTCTTATGTCCTTACTTTCCTCCCTCAAGCAGCCTAAATTCCAGTCAGTTGTTATAATCACTCCTTTGTATGTATGTATTTGTTCATTTATTCAGCAAATAATTGTTGAACATCAATTGTGTGCGGGACACTATTCTAGGCACATGGAACACGTCAGTGAACAAAACAGACACGTTCCCTGTCCTCGTGGAGCTTATATTTTGGTGGTAGGAGAGATATAATAGACAAATAAGTAAATTATATTAGATGCTGGAATAGTGGTTCCCAACCAGGAGCAATTTTGCCCCCCAGGGACATTTGGCAATGTCCGGAGACACTTCTATTGTCACAACAGGGAGAGGAGCGTCTAGAAGGGGTAGGAGCCAGGGAGGCTGCTAAGCATCCTACAGGGCACAAAACAGCCCCCAACTACAAAGAATTATCCAGCCCCAAATGGCAATAGTGCCTAGGTTGAGAAACCCTGTTCTAGAAGGTGTTAATACTTTAGAAAGAAAGAAAACAAAAAGTAGAGTCGGGTGGAGGGACTGAAAGAGGAATTTGGGTTGGAGAGTGTGACTTTAAGTAGGCTGGTCAGGTCTGGCTCGGCCTCATTGAGAAGGTGGCATTTGGGAGAGAGACCAACTGGGCTTCCTATTTCATTGTGAAAATGAAAGTACCCGTGTGTTCTGCCTTCTCTTCAATTATTATTATTATTTTTAAATTTTATTTATTTAATTTATTTATTTTTGGCTGTGTTGGGTCTTCGCTGCTGTGCGGGCTTTCTCTAGTTGCGGCGAGCGGGGGCTACTCTTCGTCATGGGGTGGCGGCTTCTCATTGCGATGGCTTCTCTTGTGGAGTACGGGTTCTAGGCGCGCAGGCTTCAGTAGTTGTGACACACGGACTCAGTAGTTGTGGCTCGTGGACTCTAGAGCACAGGCTCAGTAGTTGTGGTGCACGGGCTTAGTTGCTCCGCGGCACGTGTGATCTTCCTGAACCAGGGCTCGAACCCGTGTCCCCTTCACTGGCAGGTGGATTCTTAACCACCAGGGAAGTCCCCTTCTCTCCAATTATTATGGCTAGACTGTGTTCACGCTCCTAGCAAAGGACAAGCCTGTCGCTCAGGAACTCCCATCCTCTCTACTCGTTCAGGGTCATCAGTCCTGTATTCTCTCCTATTAAACAACAGCCACAACACCATGACTTCCTTTGACCCTCTTCCCCCTCCAGCTGCCATCTTGATTTTTTCCTTCCCTTTGCTGCAAAGCTCACTGAAAGAGTTGTGTATTATTACTGTCTCCAATTTCTTTCCTCTCATTTTTCTTGAGCCCAAGAACTCTGGGCTTTTACTCTCAAACTGCTCCTAAGGTGGTCACCAGGGGTTCTCACAGAGCTAAATGCAGTCAGTCCTTGGTGCTCAGCTTGCTGACCTGCGGGCAGCACCTGACCCTGTCAATCACCCCTCTGCCTTGGTCTTCTGAACCAGATGCCCATCTGGTTTTCCTCCTATCTCTCTGGCTGATCCCTCTCAGAATCCTTTGCTGGTTCCTCCTGGTCTCCCAACCTCTACATGAAGGGGTATCCCAGAACTCAGTCCTTGGGGATCTCATTTCCATATACCCCTCACTCAATTTCCCCTAATGTTAACATCTTACACAACATGGTACATTTATTAAAACTTACTGATGAAAACTATAAACGAAGCTACAGGTTTTATTTGAATTTCATAAGTAGGGCTCATAGTTGCCCAAGACTTGACTGGTTTAGTTTTAAAACTGAAAATTCCATTCCCCTGAAGTCCCCTCAGACTTGGGAAAGCTGGGACAGTCAGCCACCCTATTCACCAGTTTTTCCACCAATGTCCTTTTTTTCTAGTCCAGGATTCAATCCAGAACACCACACTGCATTTAGTGGTCCTGTCTCCTTAGTGTCTTCTAAGCTGCAACAGTTTCTCAGTCTTTCCTTGTCTTTCATGACCTTGACACTTTTGAGGGGAACTGTCAGGTATGACCAGTCTGAAAGTCCCTCAGTTTGGGTTTGCTGGATGTTTTCTCATGAATAGGCTGGACTTATGGGTTTTTCTGGAAAAAACCCACAGAGGTGAAGTAGGGCAGGAATTTAATCTGTTTTATTCACTGCTACATAGCCAGTGCCTGGGACTGAGTGCTTGGCCCATTATAGGCACCAAAATTCTGTTTCTTAAATGAATAAGTGAATGAATAATTCTGTAGAAATTTAGTATTGTTTTGAAGTTTTAAAATGGTAATATAAATACTACCCTATCATACATACCGCTCTGTAGCTTTTTCCCCTCAACAATTTGCCCTGAAGATCTATTTTAGGATGCATAGAGCTACTTTACTTTTCTTGTATACAAATTCTTGTATACAAATAACTACAATGGTTCTTTAGATGTTCCTCTTTGCACACGTGTTAGATTTTCTCATGGACAGAAGACTAGACATAGAGTAGGCACATTTACGTGTTAATGGATACCGATAAATATCCAACTACAGTGGCTGAACGCGTTTACAGTGCTCCAGCAGTGCTTAAAAGTACCCGTTTTCATCGCATCTTGCCGACACGTGATGACCGACAGAAGCTCAGCGAGTGCTGAGGATGCCTTCTCACTCTCCGGACTACAACTCCCAGAATGCACTGCGGTTCCTCTGCCTACCTGGGTAGGCGTGAAATGGAATGACCAATCCCTGAGGACCTCAGGAAGGTGGCGCTGCCTCCGCTCCTCACCTACCTCCGGGTTCTGCGGCGCCCAGAGCAGCGGGACTACCACTCCCATAAGCCACCGCGGACTGGCCGGCCCAGCCACCATTTCAGGACTTGGCAGGGACAGGGGCGGGCCCCGGACTCCACTTCCCGGCAGGCAGTGCGGCCTGAGGGGGGCGGAACTCCATTTCCCAGCAGTCTCCAGGCGGCGGGCGCCGCTGTGCCTTGTGTGGGATGTAAGCGCGGAGGTGGGCGCGGGGGACCGAGGCCAGGACTCTCCTTGGGACTTGGGGGGCCTGGCCTAGGGGCGCCTTCCGGGCGGACTCTAGGGCCCTGGGGGTATGGGCGCAGAGAGGGGGCGGGGCGGCCATTGGGAGTCCTCAGTGGGGTTCTAGGGGCGCACCCTCATCGGGGCCGGGGCTCCTGGGGTTGTGGGGAACAAGAAGGCCCCGCAGCCTCGGCTGAGGGGTCTCTTCGACGAAAGAGGGGGAGCAGATGAGCGGAGCGTGAAGGGGCGGGGAAGCAAGGGATTGTGTCTGTGAATGTGTAGGGGGGTGTGGAAAGCTAGTCGAGCCTGGGAGGGGGGCTCCTGGGCCGTGCCCCCCCGACCCTCCCTCCACACGCTCGCCCGCAGGCCGAGGCCCGCCGCCATGGGGCTGAAGGCCGCCCAGAAGACGCTGTTCCCGCTGCGCTCCATCGACGACGTGGTGCGCCTGTTCGCTGCCGAGCTGGGCCGAGAGGAGCCGGACCTGGTGCTCCTATCCTTGGTACTGGGCTTCGTGGAGCACTTCCTAGCTGTCAACCGCGTCATCCCCACCAACGTGCCCGAGCTCACTTTTCAGCCCAGCCCTGCGCCCGACCCTCCTGGCGGCCTCACCTACTTCCCCGTGGCCGACCTGTCCATCATCGCCGCGCTCTATGCCCGCTTCACTGCCCAGATCCGCGGCGCCGTCGACCTGTCTCTCTACCCGCGAGAGGGGGGCGTCTCCAGCCGCGAGCTGGTAAAGAAGGTCTCCGATGTCATCTGGAACAGCCTCAGCCGCTCCTACTTCAAGGATCGGGCCCACATCCAGTCCCTCTTCAGCTTCATCACAGGTTGGAGCCCGACAGGTGGCAAGGGGCGAGAATCCTGTCTCACGTGTGAACCTTGGCCCACCTCTTCACAACACTGTGTGGTTTACAGAGCCCTTCTGAGACCTGTAAGCCTTGTGAGGTGGGGCAAGTGTTATGTCCCCCTTTGCAGCTAGGGAAACTGAAGCCCAGAGAGGGAAAGTGATCTTCTAAAGTCACACAGAATGGCAAGGCTGGGATTGGACCCCAGTCACTTGACTCCAAATCCATTAGCCCACCCTCTGCACCCTCAGAACCCCCCTCCCTTCCATTGAGCAGCTACAAGAGTCCTGCAGCCCAGCCTGAGGCATAGAGGGCAGCAGCAGATTTAGGGAGTGAGGAGCCAAAATCGGGCTACATTTGAGCCAATTCCATGAAATGTCTATGAACATGTTTTGAAAGTGAACAGACCAGGGCTTCACCTCAAGAAACTGAAGGCTCAGGGCTTGCAAAGAGCTTTCCTCTTTGATCCAAGCCCAGTTGACTGGCAGTCAGGTCCAGGAGTGCCATATTGAGAAGGAATCTGAGGCTGCTTCTGAGCTTAGCAGGAAAAGAATACAGAGAGAAATTGGGAGTGTCTGCCAGTGGGTGTGTAAAAAGAGTGTTGGCCAGTGTCCTGTTTTTGCCGTCCCTGGTTATAATCTAATAGGTACAATAAAACGAGGAAATTCTTAAATTAGCAGAAATATATAATACATTTGCAGAGAAAGAGAAGAGATAGGGTCAAAAGCTGGGTGGAACTACAAAAGATCCGAGATCTCCTGTTGAGGAAGGGGAACGTAAAGGGGGAAGGAGAGTCTCTGAACACATAGGAGGAAAGGGATAGAGGGAAGATGGGCAGGAGTGCCTGAGGTTTGAGCACAGTCTTGGAGGTGAGTGTGGGAGGGTACATGGCCCGTCACTACCTGGCCCCTTCCCCCACGGCAGAGCTCAGAGGACCCTCTTTCATTACTTTCCCTTCCACAGGCACCAAACTGGACAGCTCTGGTGTGGCCTTTGCCGTGGTGGGGGCCTGCCAGGCTCTGGGTCTCCGAGATGTCCACCTGGCCTTGTCTGAGGACCATGCCTGGGTAGTGTTTGGGCCCAATGGAGAACAAACAGCTGAGGTCACCTGGCATGGCAAGGGCAACGAGGACCGCAGAGGCCAGACAGTCAACGCGGGTGTGGCTGAGCGGGTATTGCATCCCCCCCCCCCCCCCCGCACCATACTCTCCTAGCCCAAGCCACCCAAGGAGCTCTGCTTTCTTGGACCATGTTCTCCTCTTCCTATCACCACCTACATATGTCAGGAAGGGGAGGGCCCCCTTCCTGGCTGTCATTCCTTAGAGCAGGCACAGGTAGGCCATCGTGAGACATCTGGTCTTGTCCTCTCCCAAGAGCTGGCTGTACCTGAAAGGATCATACATGCGCTGTGACCGCAAGATGGAGGTGGCATTTATGGTGTGCGCCATCAACCCTTCCATTGACCTGCACACTGACTCCCTGGAGCTGCTGCAGCTGCAGCAGGTGAGGGGTGCCTGTGGGACCCTGGGCCAGGGCACTTTCCCTTCCTGAGCTTCAGCTCCCCCTTCTGTAATGTGGGTGAATCACTCCTGGCCTGGACTTTCCTGGGGCTCTTGGGAGGGGAGAATTGAGACATGAAAGCGCTTTGACTTCAATAAGGGGCTAGTTCTGAATTCTGGCTTTTCCCACCTGGTGGGAGGTCCCTACTGGTGCTGGACCCCCGTCTGCCTGGTAGACTGAGGACCCCCCTCTCTCCTGCCAGCTCACACTTCTCTCCTTTGGCCCCTAGAAGCTGCTCTGGCTGCTCTATGACCTGGGACATCTGGAAAGGTCAGTAGAGGGAAGTGGCCAGGCTGGGCCTCGGGGTGGGCGGGGGGGCAGCCTGGACTCATGAGCCTTTCCCAGGTACCCTATGGCGCTGGGGAACCTGGCAGATCTGGAGGAGCTGGAGCCTACCCCTGGCCGGCCGGACCCACTCACCCTCTACCACAAGGTGGGGACATCTCAGGAGGGTACAGAAGGGAGGTGCAACGATGGCTGGGGTTCCCTTCTCTCTGGGGACTGGGAGGGGGCAGGTGAGGCAAGAAGAACTTTGTGTGTATTGGGGGGTACCGCCCATCCAGTCCTCATTTTGTATTTACCATGTGCATATTCAGGGCGGTCAGGGCTGTCTGAGGAGTGTTCTGGGTTCCCTGCCTGGGAGTGCTAGGTCCTGGATTTGTCCCCTCAGCCCTACCTTTTCTACTGCCTATCATTGTCCTTCTTGGAGTATAATAGAGGTCAAACACTGTGAGAGCACCGAGGCGGGGGTGTTAACTTGGTGGGGCTGGGGGTAGGAGGGACATTAGGCTGGGCTTGGAAGGCCAGCCCAGTGCAGACCTACAAACCCAGGGAGGAACACCTGGTAGAGAGGATGGCCTGGGGTGAGGTCACGTGGGAGATGAGACTCTCTGGGAACTTCCTATTGCCCCTCCTGGGTGTGATCCAATGGGACATTTGTGCCACCTGGGGCAGCTGGGAGCTGCCTCCCTGAGGCCCCTCTGCTCTATCCCCAGGGCATTGCCTCAGCCAAGAGCTACTACCGGGATGAGCACATCTACCCCTACATGTACCTGGCTGGCTACCATTGTCGTAACCGCAACGTGCGTGAAGCCCTGCAGGCCTGGGCCGACACAGCTACTGTCATCCAGGAGTGAGGATCCCCCCACGGGGCCCCAGCCTGGCCTTTCTTCCCCTTCCACCCAATTTCCAACCACCCTCGTCCAGGAGGGAGGCCTGGGTCCCAAGCCCTATCCCCTCTCCATCCAGTCACTAGGCAGCCAAGGCCACCATCACCCAAGAGGTAGGGACCCCTGATGAGAGCTTCACGCCTTTCCTTCCCTCCCCTCTCCTCCTAATGTCTAACCACTGTCATCCAGCTATGGAACCTGCATTCCCCACCCCCCTCCTCACTCTTGCTCTGGGCTGACACAGACACCACCATTTTGGAGTGAGGACCCCAACCGTTCACTCAGTCCCTGGATGACCCCGGAAAAGACACCGGGGCTCCATCCCCTGCCAGGTCCCTGGGGGTAACCGCCATGGCGGAGACCCCACAGTGCCCTGCTGCTCTCACAGCTACAACTACTGCCGTGAAGATGAGGAGATCTACAAGGAGTTCTTTGAAGTAGCCAATGATGTCATCCCCAACCTGCTGAAGGAGGCTGCCAGCCTGTTGGAGGCCGGCGAGGAGCGGCCAGGGGAGCAGACCCAGGTGAAGGGCTGGACTTCCAGCCTGTGTACACCTTCCCACCTGAGCAGGGCTCCCAGTCACAGGACGTGGGACTGCTGCATGGGACTGGGGATGTCACAAGACAGGTGGCCCAGTTCAGGCAGACAGCTGTGTTCTCTTATGCAGTAGCTGAGGGCCTGGGCTTGGGTTTGAGGAGTTGAGGTAAATGGGGTGGAAGCCCCTCTCTTTCTCTGTCAGGGTCACTCATTCAGCTGAGGGGGTGAGATGGACGTAAGGGATGGTTCCTCCCTCCTCCCAAGTCCTGGCTAAGGACTGGTTTTATAAAACGAAGGCGGTTCTAAGAATTCTCTCCACCTATGCTCACATCTGACAGAGCCAGGGCTCTTTGTCCAGGCGAGAGGTCTGGCCTGTGCCCTCTGATGAGGGGTGAGTAATGGGGTCTGAACTGTGCCCTCCTTTCCCCCTTTCCCAGGGCACCCAGAGCCAGGGTTCTGCCCTCCAGGACCCAGAGTGCTTCGCCCATCTGCTGCGATTCTACGATGGCATCTGCAAATGGGAAGAGGGCAGTCCCACGCCCGTGCTGCACGTGGGCTGGGCCACCTTCCTTGTGCAGTCCCTAGGCCGTTTTGAGGGACAGGTGAGGGACAGCTGTGCAGGGTGGCTGGGGAGGACAGGTGGTGACAGCAGCTACAGCGGAGTCAGAACCTTTGTAGCCCTGAAGGGGATCTGCCCGTCGTCCCCTTTGGGTGCGGGTGAGACCGAGGCTCCACGACAGGATAGGCTTGGCCGGGTCTTGGGGTTCCACCCACTGGCCTGCAACCTCTTCCTCCGCTTGCCCCCGCCCCCCCATCCGGCCCAGGTGCGGCAGAAGGTACGCATAGTGAGCCGAGAGGCAGAGGCGGCCGAGGCAGAAGAGCCGTGGGGCGAGGAAGCCCGAGAAGGCCGGCGGCGGGGCCCGCGGCGGGAATCCAAGCCTGAGGAGCCTCCGCCGCCTAAGAAGCCGGCGCTGGACAAGGGCCCAGGCACGGGCCAGGGTGCGGTGCCAGGACCCCCCCGGAAGCCCCCAGGCACCGTCCTGAGCACTGCCCGCGGCCCTGAAGGCGGCAGCGCGGCTCCGGCGCTGGCGCCCGCCGCCTCGCCGCCACCGGAGGGTCCGGTGCTCACTTTTCAGAGCGAGAAGATGAAGGGCATGAAGGAGCTGCTTGTGGCCACCAAGATCAACTCGAGCGCCATCAAGCTGCAGCTCACGGCGCAGTCACAAGTGCAGATGAAGAAGCAGAAGGTGTCTACACCTAGTGACTACACTCTTTCATTCCTCAAGCGGCAGCGCAAGGGCCTCTGAAGTACCCGGGTCTCAGTATCGGCCCGCTCGGAGCCCGCCCTCAATCAGGATGAGGTTCCACCCAGCCCCCCTAGCGAGCCCAGGCTCCGCCCCTGGCCTAGGGGCCTAGGCCCCGCCTCCAGGCCCCACCCCTACCCGGAACTCAGGCTGCAGGTTCCCAGAGTAGACTCCACCCAGCGCCCGAACCGAGGGCTCTGCCCAGTCACTGGAATATAGAGCCCATCCCCCAGGATCCCAGCCGGCCAATTGAAACCTTACCCTGAGTCCTTCACCCATCTTTAAAGGTCCAACTACGGGAAGCTCAGGCTCCATCTCAGAACCGAGGTTCTAACCTTCGGCCTGACCAGTGTTGGCTCAGGGTTGCTTCCAGCCCATAGGGCTGTTTCACCCTAAACCCTAGGAGCACAGGTCCCACCCACAGCCCGGGAACCAAGGACCCCGCTCAGCCCCTAGGAGTACATTTCCGCACTTCAAAATTCCATTCCTTGGGAATCCAAGCCCCCTACCGCAAAGAACCTAAGTAACGCTTCCAGAACTTGGAAATCCTAGCTTCCTCCCTTCCCTGTCGCGAGTCCGGGACACGAAACTCCGCTCCCGGCGTGTGCGAATCCTGAGCCCCACCCGCTTCCTGACCAAACTGGCCCCAGATCAGAGCAGACCTCTCTTCCGACCCTCTGGGAACCTCCCCGGGGTCCATCCCGTCTCGGGGGACTCTGGAGGAAATCTGCAGGGGTTTGCGAGTGGGTGAGGGGAGCCTGATCGCTTCCTGTTTTGTACATAGATTTATTTTTCAGTTCCAAGGAAGATGAATACATTTTGTAAAAAAAAAAAAAAAAAGTACTTGTCCGTGTTTCATCTGGGAATTTGGGAGTGGAGCTCCCCCTCTTTCCTCTGCCGTCCGGCCCTCCGGGCTTCGGGCTCCCCACCTGTAGAGCGCGAGGAACCGGTGGCTGGCAGAAGAGCCTCGGCACCATCAGCTCCTCCCGGGCTCGGGACTTTCCCTAGCTGCCGAGGGCCGGTCCCGCGGGCGCCTCCTCCCGGCCGGGTGGCGGGGCATCCCCGGCCTGGCCCCGCCCCGGGCCCCGGCCCCGCCCCCGCGGCCTCTGAGCCACCGGCGCCCGCCTCGGCGGTCCCACCCCGCCCCGCCCCGCGCCGCCCCGCGCCGGCTCCGCGGCTCCGCAGCTCGCGCCCGCCCGGCGCCGGGCCATGGCGCTGCTGCAGGATGTGTCGCTGCAGGATCCGCGGGACCGCTTCGAGCTGCTGCAGCGCGTGGGAACCGGGACCTATGGCGACGTCTACAAGGTGCGCCGGGCGGCGGGACGGGCGGAAGAGAGGAGAGGAGGGTACGCGCTCCGCGCCCTGCTGCGGGATCCGGCCCCCAGCCCCGCCCCTCCTCATCTCGCTTCACCCCCTCCGCCCCTGCAGGCCCGCGATACGGTCACGTCCGAACTGGCCGCGGTCAAGATAGTCAAGCTAGACCCAGGTGAGGGCCCGGAGCCAGGGCCTCAGCGCTGGAGGGAGGGCAGAGGGCCGCAGAGCGGGCGCGGTGTGAGAGTTGACATTTCCGAGACCCCCTGAGAGGCAGGCCCCGGGAGGTACTGTCCGCTGGCACCTGTCTGCCCTGGAGAGAGGAGGCACTCTGTGCCCATTTTGCAGATGGGGGCATTGAGTTAAGGCGGCCCCCTTCATGATGCCCTGTGTTTCCCAGGGGACGACATCAGCTCCCTTCAGCAGGAAATCACCATCCTGCGTGAGTGCCGCCACCCCAATGTGGTGGCCTATATTGGCAGCTACCTCAGGTGAGGCTGCTTTATCCCCTTGCCTGCCCCCAGGCAGCCCCCATATGGCCCTGCCATGTGCCCACCCCAGCTCTGTGTTACCCCAGGAATGACCGCTTGTGGATCTGCATGGAGTTCTGCGGAGGGGGGTCCCTGCAGGAGATTTACCACGGTGAGGGCCAGGACTCCAGGCCACAGAGGGTCACAGCCTTCTTCCCATCCCCACCGCAACGCAGGGCAGGAGGGGAGAGCTGGGGCCCTGGATGTGGGCCCCTCTCCACTTCTCACTAGCTGTGTGACCTTGAGAGAAATGCTGTCCTTTTCTGGGCTGTATATCCCAGCCTATGTCGGGAGGGGATGGGGCCAACTCCCCTTTCACCAGCAATGCCTGCTGCTTACCCCACACAGGGTGGAGCCTGGGAGGGTCAGCATATCCCCGCAGACCCCCCTGCCAGCCCTTACCCCTCCCATTTCAGCCACCGGGCCCCTGGAGGAACGGCAGATTGCCTGTGTCTGCCGAGAGGCACTGAAGGTAGCTGGGTCCATAGGGCTACTCACACCCCCAGTCCCCTGGAGCAGGGCAGGGAGCCCAGTTGGCCAGTGTGTGTGTTGGGGGGTGGAGTGGGTGGAGTGCTCAGGCAAAGGTGCCTGAGGGGCTCTGGGTCCTGCAGGGAAGGGGGCCCAGCCGTGTTGCCGGAAGCAGCCCATTTCCCTTTTGGCTCAGTCATTTCCTGTTTGGGGAGAGGGGAGGAGGAAGCAGCTTGGGTGGGGGGCCCCAGTCCTGAGACGGGGTTCAGGAGAGGTGGGATATACTGGGTAGCTGCTCTCAGGGGCTCCTCTTCGTCCCCAGGGGCTGCACCACTTGCATTCTCAGGGGAAGATCCACAGAGACATCAAGGTAGGGGTCTGGCCAAGGGCATCGTGGGAGGGAGGAGGAGGCTCTCGAGGGCACCAGATGGGATTCTCTCTCCTCCATTCCCACAGGGAGCCAACCTTCTCCTCACCCTCCAGGGAGATGTCAAGCTGGGTCAGTACCCTGGGGACACAATCAGGGTGAGGGTTCTATGGGAGCTCCTGGAGTCTTAGAGCCTACTTTCAAGTGCAGCTTGTCCTTGAGCAAGTCATTTTACCACTTGAGCCTCAGTTTCCCCATTTAGAAAGTGGAACAGTTCTCCCTTCCTGCTGGAAGTTGGATGCGGTTGGGTCCGTATGGTGTCTAACATGGGACCCCTGGTGGTTGACCCCTCCCCGGAGGGGACCTGGCTTTGCCTCGTACCTGTGGCAGTTGTGGCTGAACCCGGGCTGCCTGTTTTCTGAGTCCTGCCAGGTGCATCCTGAGCCTGAGCCCTGGATGTGGGTGGGGAGTGGCAGCCAGAGGTCGGATGAGAGCCGCTCTTTCTCCCTGCAGCTGACTTTGGGGTGTCAGGCGAGCTGACGGCGTCTGTGGCGAAGAGGAGGTCTTTCATTGGGACTCCATACTGGTGAGGCTGCACCTCGGCTGAGGGGGTGGGGGCCACAGTGGGGCACCCGGCCGTCTCATCTGTGACCCCGCCTCTAGGATGGCCCCAGAGGTGGCCGCCGTGGAGCGCAAAGGTGGCTACAATGAGCTGTGTGACATCTGGGCCCTGGGCATCACCGCCATCGAGCTGGGCGAGCTGCAGCCCCCTCTCTTCCACCTGCACCCCATGAGGTCAGCTGAATACTTGCCCCTTGCCTGACCCCAAGAGCCCTGTGACCCTCGACCCCTGACCTGTGGTCTCCACAGGGCCTTGATGCTGATGTCAAAGAGCAGCTTCCAGCCGCCAAAGCTGAGAGACAAGACGCGCTGGTGAGGGCCCCCATCCCTTGCTGGGGCCCCCTTTTCAGCCCACCCCCCAGGGTGCAGCCTCGAGGGCCCTGCCCTCTCTGGGCCTCCACAGACCATCCGTGGGAGGGGCCTGGGCCCTGCCTCTGGGCTGGGGACCAGTGTGGACAAAGAAGAAGGGCAGATGGTTGATGATGGAGGCGCTGCCGTGTCGCAATAGCAGTGTTGCTCAGGCCGGCTGCCCTTGGTCTCAGGCTGGCTCCGTCCTGGGCAGGCCCAGCAGACTCCTCAGGAGCGGTGGCAGGACGGCCTGCCTGAGGGCTAACCTGGGCCTGCGGGTGGGGTCTCTTGTACCCACTAGGACCCAGTATTTCCATCACTTCCTCAAGCTTGCCTTGACCAAGAACCCCAAGAAGAGGCCAACAGCAGAGAAGCTCCTGCAGGTGGGAGGTGGGGGGTGGGGCAGGGGGCTCGATGCTCAGAAGCAGGGACCCAGAGGCCAGGGACCAACCTGCACCCCCTCCACCCTCCAGCACCCCTTCACGACCCAGCAGTTGCCTCGGGCTCTCCTCACACAGCTGTTGGACAAGGCCAATGACCCCCACCTGGGAACCCCCTCCCCAGAAGACTGTGACCTGGAGGTAAGTGAGAGTAGCTGGGGACTGGGTTTTCACCTGGTCTGGTCATAAGGCATGCAGAGGTGACAGAAGTCAAGGTCCCTTCAGCTTGTATGTTTCCAGCACATGGAGCTTCAGCCTGGTCGAGCCCACCCATCAGGAATCTTCCCTGAGCCGGTTTGCCTCCTTGTCGCCCCACTGTGATAGGTTCTTGCCCTTGGCCCAGCGTGACCATGACCCTAGTTAAGCCATCTTCTGCTTTCTCTGTGATCTTTGGCGAGTTACTTGCCTCTCTTTGCTGGTTTTCTCATCTGTGAAACGAGGGTGCCATTTAATCTGGCAATAATCTCAGGGCGTTTTCGTGAAAACAAACACGTCAGTGTGTGTAAAGCAGCTCAAGGAATACCTGATGTGAGGTGAGCGTGGACATGTGTCCACTGTCTGTGTTCTCTCGTAGACTTACGACATGTTTCCCGACACCATTCACTCCCGGGGGCAGCATGGTCCAGCCGAGAGGACCCCCTCGGAGATCCAGTGTGAGTCTGCTTTGGCGGGGGGCTGTGTGGATTGGCAGCTGTGTGTGGATTTGTTGGGGTCTGTGTGGATTTGGTGGGGGGCTGTGTGGATTGGGGGGCTGTGCGTGTGGATTTGGTGTGAGTTTAGGGGTCGGTCCTGAGGCTCTGGCCCCCTAACCCCTGGATCTGGGCCCTCCAGTTCACCAGGTGAAATTTGGCGCCCCACGAAGGAAGGAAACAGACCCACTGAATGAGCCGGTGAGGGGCTGGCGGTGTGGCAGGGTGGGGCGCAGGGCTGGGCTGGGGAGCTGTGCGCGTGACAGAGCACCTCAAACTCAGGAGCCTTGAAGCAGCAGCAGCCTGGCCCTCGGCCCGGGAGAGCTGTCCAAGCAGGCCCGTCCGCCCAGGGAGCCGGAAGCCTGGGGGCTCCTTCCTGGGGCAGGTTGTTTTGGGCAGTCAGCTGGGGGTGGCAGGGTGACCACGCCTTTCTAAAACGTGGGCCTGTCACTCGTCTGAGGACGCCCCCGCCCCCCTTTGGCACGTTCTTCTCTGCCTCAGTCGCTGTGACTGCTGGGTTGGCTGACTCACCATCTCTGCTCTCTCTGTCGGCATCTCTCCTCACCCCCACAATCTCAGTCCCTCCCTGCCCTTTTCTCTCACTGTCTCTGTCTCCTTCTCTCTCGTTGTTTGTCTGTTTGGCCCTTTTTCACACTTTCTCGGCCTCTTGTTGTCTTTCTCACAGTCCTCTTGCTTGTTACCAATCTCACTTTCCATCTGTCTGTCTGTCTGTCTGTCTGCCATCTCTCTCTCCCACAATGTCTCCAGCACTCTCTCACGTTGCCTGTCTGTCTCTCTGCCTCCCTCCCGGTGTTTCTGACTCGGTTTCCCCACAGTGGGAAGAGGAGTGGACGCTGCTGGGAAAGGAGGAGCTGAGCTCGTGAGTGAGGGGGAGGGAAGCTGTGGGGGGGCGGGAGGGGCAGGAGGAAAGGCTGACCTCTGATCCCTTCCCCTCCCTACCCAGGAGCCTGCTGCAATCAGTCCAGGAGGCCCTGGAGGAAAGGTGAGGGGCCAGGGCCCGGAGGAGGTGGAGGGCAGCTGGGCTCAGGACCCAGTCACATCTCACACCTCGTCTCCCTCTGATTTGTCCCCGACAGGAGCCTGACCATCCGGCCAGCCTTGGAACTCAAGGTACGGAGGGGAGGGGAGTGGGGGATGGGGTTGGGGATGGGGATGGGGGGCAGTGCGATAGCGGGTGCAGTTGGGGTGGGGGTAGGTTACAGGGTCACCTGCTAACAGCTGGGCTGGGTCCGCTGACCCTCCTGCCAGGAGCTGGACTCCCCAGATGACACCATAGGAACCATCAAGAGGGCCCCGTTCTTGGAGCCATCCCCCACTGAGCCTCCAGCTGAGGACCTTCAATCCAGCCTGCCAGGTGAGCCCCAGGCTTGGGGGACCAGGAGGCAGGCCCCGGGAGGTAAGGGGTGGTCCAGGACGGGAATTCACGGCAGGTCTGTGCCTGCAGGAACCGCACCTGCACCTCTCCCAGGCCCTGGCAGCCCCCCGCTGCTCTCCACTGCCTGGGCCACCGTGAAGCACCGGGAAGATCATGAGGTGAGGCGGTGCTGTAGGGGGGGGTCGGGGAGACGGGAGGCTGGGGGTGTGGCCCTGACTCCTTTCTTCCCTCCCAGAGGTCATCCTGCCGTGGGCTCCCCCCGACCCCCAAGGTGCACGTAAGTGTTTGCACATGGCTCCACCCCTGCGGCCTCACCACCTGCGGTTCCCCCCGCCCCGTCCCCGCAGCCTGGTGCTTCCTCATCAGCCTCTTGCCTCCTCTCCAGATGGGTGCCTGCTTCTCCAAGGTCTTCAATGGCTGCCCCCTGAGGATCCACGCTGCTGTCACCTGGATTCACCCTGTCACCCGGGGTAGGCCAGGGGCAGGGAGGAAGCAGGAGCCTGGGAATCCCCAGCTTGGGCCAGGGGATGTGGCTGACCTCTGACCCCATACCCAAACCTGCAGACCAGTTCCTGGTGGTCGGGGCCGAGGAAGGCATCTACACCCTCAACCTGCATGAACTGCATGAGGATACGCTGGAGAAGGTGAGGGCCGGCTGGCGGGGGAGGGCCGAGGGCCTTGGGCGTCTGGGGTGCTGACCCTTGTCCGTCTATGGCTCTGTGGCCTCCAGCTGATTTCACACCGCTGCGCCTGGCTCTACTGTGTGAACAACGTGCTGCTGTCACTCTCAGGTACAGTTGGGGTAGGCGGGGGCAGGGCCAGCGCCCCATCCACCAACACTCTCTGAGCCCCTCTCCCCTCCGTCCCATCCCTCCGCAGGGAAATCCACGCACATCTGGGCCCACGACCTCCCAGGCTTGTTTGAGCAGCGGCGGCTACAGCAACAGGTCCCCCTCTCCATCCCCACCAATCGCCTCACTCAGCGCATCATCCCCAGGTCAGGGACCCTGGGGAGCCCGGCCCTGCGGGGAGGAGGGAGGAGGGAGAGGCAAAGGGACAGAGCCCCGGCTGGACTGCAGCCTTGCCTGGTACCGAGACTGTTGGGATCTTAGACGCGTCCCTTGGCCTCTCTGAGGCCTGGTTTCCTCATAGGTCAATACAGTTGGTAGCCTTCCCTCCCCCTGCACCCAGGCCTGTCGGGAGGGAAGGAGACAGGGCATGTGAACGTGCCTGGCAAGCTCTGGGAGCTGCGGTGGGTAGGCTGTGGGGCAAATGTTTCCTGAGTACCTACTATGCGGCAGGTCTTAGGGATGACAAATCAAATGAGTTCTTGCCAGTAAGCTCCTGGGACTGAGGTGCGGCAGGGGGAGAGCTGGAAGGGGTGGGGAGGCCTCAGAGAGGCCAGGCGAGCTCACAGAGTTGACAGAGCGTTAGGGGTCTTCCAGGCAGATGAGTTAGGGAACAGCCTTCTAGCAGTGGGAGGAACAGGTGTGAATTCTCGTGGGCGAGGGGGGAGTTAAAAGGTGTGTGGCCTGATCGAGGAGGGGGAGCAGCCCGAGAGGAAGCTGCGCAGGCAGCAGAGCCCTGCCGTTGAGACCAAGCCCAGGATCTGGGCTTTGACTGGCAGCGGACCTGGAGCATCTTAGAAGGATCCCTCTGTACGTCAATCAGGATTCTTCCTGTTGCAGGTGATTCAAATCACCGGCTTAAGCACAAAAGGGAATTTAACGGCCCGTGTAGGAGTAGGGTCAGCTGCATGTCCAGCTGGATCCAGGCTTAAATGGCATCCTCAGGCATCTTCCTGCATCTCCTGGCTCTGTTTTCCTCTTGTCACCTTCATTCTCACGCAGGCTTTCTTGTCCACTGATGGCTGCCTGCAGGTCCAGGCCAGCGTTCCACTAGCTAACAACCCAATGGAACTGGAACCTCTGTTTCCAAGTAATTCCCACAAAAGTCCAGGGCCAGTTCTCACTGGCCTAGCTTAGGTCCGTGCCTACCCCTGGGCTAGTCACTGTGGAAGGGGATGAGGAGCCAGGGCCCAGGCCTGCATCCCGTGCCCTCTCTTGGAGCTGGGGGAAGGAGAGAGGGGCTTGTCTGGGCAGGCAGATGGAAACAGGAGCATCTGCTGGCCGCTCTGGTGACAGTGAGAAGGAGGAATGGAGGGGGAGGGTGGCGAGAGGGCCTGGAAAGGAGGCCGGTGTAGCGACCCAAGGCAGTGTAGGGCAGTGAGAACTAGATGGACTCGAGCAATATTTAGGAAGTGGGATTGACAGGATTTGGGGACTAATCAGAGTGAGCTGGAGGGAAAGGGAGGGACTGGGAGACCCCCAGAGAGCAGACTGTGTGGTCAGACTTTACGGGGCAGTAAAGTCCCTCATTCAGCCATTCAGCACCTAGTATGCGCCAGGCAGTGTCCTGGGCGTGAGATACACCTGGGAACTGGAGACCCTTATATTCCCCAGACTCTCCTGTTGAGACAGACAACAGAAGACATGAGAAGGAGTCTATGCGGTGGTGACACGGAGGGGAAAGTGCCCCGTGGGAAAGAGCAGGGTGGTCGGGAAGGACCTCACTGCGAAGGTGCTTTTTGAGCAAAGACTCGGAGGGGTTGATGGAGCAAGTCCTGAGGGTATCTGGGGGGCTGGAGCCGGCCTGCCTGTATGAGGATCAGCAAGGAGGCCCGTGAGTCCAGATGGATGGAGTGAGAGGGAGCTGGCCTCCGAGGGCTCTGTAGCGACAGTGAGGGCTTTGCCCCTGACTCAGAGCAGCCTGAGGGCCACGGCAGAGGAGTGGCGTGACTGAGGTTTTCACGGGTCGCTCTGGCTGCTGAGCTGGGAGGAGACTGGAGGGGACGCGGGCGGACGCGGAGACCCGTCAGGAGGCTGTGGCACCATCAGGTGAGACATGATGGCGGCTTGGGCCAGGGAGGCCGTGAAAGAGGAGGAAAGCGGTCGGAGTCCAGTTTTATTTTGAAAGCTGAACCAACAGGATTTCCGGACAGTTGGTGGATGGAAGAGAAAGGGGAGTCAAGGAGGACTCCAAGCTTGTGGCCTAGGCAATGGGAAGGATGGAGCTGTCATCAGCTGTGGGTGGAGAATTCAGTGTTGTCACTTGGAGTTTGAAGTGTGCAAGTGGTGGGGGGTGGCGCTGAGTTCTGAGGGGGGAGGCGGGCTGTGGGCTTAGACATCGTCATGACCAGGTGGGTGGTGGAAGCCGGTGGGGAGGGCGGGGGAGGCCGGGCCGTGGGGAGATGAGGGGCCCAGGGCCATTATTCAGGGGGCTCGCTTGAGGACCACATCGGGAGCCCCGTGGCCTTGGGGCTTCCTGACCTCAGTCCGAAGCCAACCTCTGCTTTGGCCCAGGACCTGCAGGAAACAGGCCCATTACAGGCCCAAGTCACAGGCAGCTTTGGGTGTGTGTTTGGGAAATCACAGTATCACAGCAGAGATCTCGAACTGTTGGGAAAAAAAAAACAAAAAATATCCGCCTCTGTCCCATCTGAAGGCCAGCTGGGAAAGAGAGTGGAAGGAACAAGGGGAGAGAGAAGAGGGAGGACAGAGGCGGAGAGAGAGGTGCTGGCTTCCTAGGCGGGGCCCACATCCCAGCAGAGGGTGCAGACAGGGCTGGGTCACTGGGAGGAGGTGGCAGGGCTGCTGACATGTAGCCCTGTTCCCCAGAGGAAGAAGCAGGTTTGGAAGGTCCGCTGAGGGTTTGGGGGACAGCCAGTAACCAAAGGAGGGACCCCACTTCTCCCTCGGCACCCACTGGCCACCCCATGGAATAGCCTGAGCTGAAGCAGGAGAGGGCAGGGCGTTTGTCGTTTTCTTGTGAGTCTTCATCTCCTCCACCCGGCTTGCTCACCTGTGACTTGCAGTGTATCGGGTGGGGACTGGCCCTGAGTGCTCTGGCCGCCGGAGGAGCTGGAGGCTGCATTAGCTTGACGCCCTCCCACACCCTCATTTTTTCAGTTATTTCTTTATTTACACCCTGCCTTTGCCTAAAAAGTATTTCCGATGACTGAAAATAGGTGGGAAAGTAATAATAACGGGATGAGAAAAGTTAGCCTTTTGTGAGGGCACCTGATGTGCCAGGCTCTGCTGCACCCTCCTCCCCTGAGTTAACTCGTTTAGGCCTCACTGCGACCCTGCGAGGGGGGTACCACGGTTATCCCCAGGCTGCAGGTGAAGCAGTTGAGACCCGGAGAGGTTCAGTGCCTTGCCCCAAGTCGCACGGTGAGAGGTAGCTCTGTGATCCAAACCCCTGGACTGGATGTACACGCTCCAGGCTGTATAGGGGGTGCTGGAGCCACGAGCCCTGCGTCACATCCTGCGCGATTCACAGCTTCATGGCTCCTCGGATACTCGGGCCAGCGGCTTGACCTCTCTGAGCCTCAGTCTGCCACCTGTGAGGCGGGGAAGGTGTTAGTACCCGCCCCTTAGGGCTCTGCAGGGGGCCTTGCCCAGGGTGGCACCCGTGACGCCCGCCCTGGTTGCCACCCCACAGGCGCTTTGCCCTGTCCACCAAGATTCCTGACACCAAAGGCTGCCTGCAGTGTCGCGTGGGTAAGAGCTGGGGGAGGTGGGCGGGGCTGGGTGGGCGCGGGTGGGCACAGCCCCGGGCCCACCCCCCTCTCTCTCGCAGTGCGGAATCCCCACACAGGCAGCACCTTCCTGCTGGCCGCACTGCCCACTGGTCTGCTGCTGCTGCAGTGGTATGAGCCACTGCAGAAGTTCCTGCTGCTAAAGGTGCGGGGCCAGTGGGGGGACCCCCGGGCGGGTGGCAGGGTTTCTGGGAAGAGAAATGTAGACCTGAGCGCCCCTGCTGCCCCCAGAACTTCTCCAGCCCCTTGCCCAGCCCAGCAAGGATGCTGGAGCCTCTGGTGCTGGATGGGAAGGAGCTACCGCAGGTGTGCGTGGGGGCCGAGGGCCCCGAGGGGCCCGGCTGCCGCGTCCTGTTCCATGTCCTGCCGCTGGAGGCTGGCCTGACGCCGGACATCCTCCTCCCACCCGGTGAGCTGGAGGGCCAGGCTGCTGTATGTGAGTGTGTGTCTGAGTGTGTGCATGTGCGTGTGATATATATAGAGAGAGAGAGAGGGAGGGGGGAGGGGGAAGTTCCTCACAGCTTACGGCTCCATGGAGACCTTGGGGACCCGAAGCTCCCAGCCTCTCTTCAGCTCAGCAGCAAAGAAAACCTGACCAACCGTGCAGGGGCTGCAAGGACAGAGCCAAGCTGGGGAAGGCGGGTGCCAGAGGCCTCCATTCTGAGCAAGGAAGCAGGACACTGGGTGTTGGGACAGCTCAGGGGAGCAGAGTGAGTGGCAGTGGGTAAAGAAGGGGGAAGGTGCCCTGGACCAAGTCCTTGCGGTAGCCCAGACCCCCAGCCAGGGGTCTCATGGGATTTTACTCTTGGTCCTCACAATGGCCCTGCAAGGTAGGCATCGTCGTGCCTGGGTTACAGATGAAGAAACTGAGGCCCAGAGATTTGAGGTCACACAGTGGCTGGGTCATGAAGCCTGGCTCTCCTGACTCCAGAGCCTCTGCCCTCCAAAGCCTCCCTGGGCCTCAGCCCTGCCCCTTGTGATGGGTCACTTTCCTGCCAAGCATCAGTTCCCCTGCTGTGCAGTGAGACTGGGCATCGTGACCCCACCTGGCTGTTGTGCAACGCACGTGTGGGGCAAGCTGGCTGACGCACACCCCCAGCTCTTCCTCTTGGGGCCAGAGCGGGGCTGCTGGCTCAGCCAGGCTGTCTCCCTTCTCTGCCTGCAGAGGGGCTTCCGGGCTCAGCCCAGCAGGTGATCCAGGTGGACAGGGACACAGTCCTAGTCTGCTTTGACCGTGAGTGTTCCTGGTATCAGGGCTGGGGGCTAGAAGGGGGTGGTGAGGGAGGCCAGGTGGGTCTGTCTCCCCAGAAGGGAGCCACCCCGCCCCGCCCACCAGCCCGCCCCCTGTGCAGGCTGCGTGAGGATCGTCAACCTGCTGGGCGAGCCCACAGCGACGCTGGCGCCTGTGCTGACCTTTGACTTCCCCATTGAGACTGTGGGTAAGTGAGCAGACAGAGGTGGGGGCGGGAGTACCCCTGGCCTGGAGCACATGATGTGGCCCCGGCGACCGGGGCTGGCAGCGGGAGAAGGAGGCAGGTCCCCCAGCCCCTCTCGAGAGCCATGCTGGTCACCTGCGGCCCAGTCCGTGAGGACCTCTGTGGCCCAGACCTGGGTCCAGGGTGTAGCTGGGGAAGCCAGTGTCCCCAGGGCAGATGCAGGGCTGATGGCTGCCTGGCCCCTCCTAGTGTGTCTGCAGGACAGTGTGCTGGCCTTCTGGAGCCATGGGATGCAAGGCCGCAGCCTGGACACTAATGAGGTGAGTGAGACTCAGGAACCTGGTGGCTCCCCACCCAGTTGTCCCCACCTTTTAGGAGAGGACCCGCTGGGGCGGCCTCAGTGCCCCTTTTCTTCCCAGGTGACTCAGGAGATCACAGATGAGACGAGGATCTTCCGAGTGCTTGGGGCCCACAGGTAGGACACAGTGCCCCAGCCTCCCCTTCAGATGCTCTCCAGGCCAGGTGGAGGTGCCCAAGTGTCTTCCCGCCTTGCTCACCTCCGGTTCTCTCCCCTCCAGAGACATCATCCTTGAGAGCATTCCCACCGACAAGCCGGGGGCTCACAGCAACCTCTACATTCTCACGGGCCATCAGAGCAGTTACTGAGCCAGTGGGCCGGCCTGGCCAGGGGTATCCCCCGCCCGCCCCAGGCCTTAGCGGCAGTTCTTTTAGGCAGAGGGACCCCTCCCAGATCAGAGGAGCCCAGGCCCCAGCTCTGCTGGTCTGAAGGGCAGAAATCCTGAGAAGAGTTTGGGGGCTGGGGAGGGTAGGGGTGCCTGCCCCACACCTCTGCAGTAACTGGACCAGAGGAAGCTGATGTCACCTCCCCCTCTCCAGCGGGCAGCCAGTCCCCAGTGCCCCCTGGCAGGGGCCCTGGGCTGGTTGGGGGCGGGCCCGGGGCTATCCATTCCATTTGGTTCCACATTTCCTTTCCACTCTTCCTGCCAAGAGCCTGCCCCTGTGCTCTGCCCTGGGGAACATGGTATTTAAAAGAGAGACTATATTGGTATTAAAGCTGGTTTGATTTTATTCCACTGGTCCCTCTGGTTTGGGGGGAGCTGAGCCCACCTGCCTCATCTCCCTCTACCTCTCTCTCCAGCACATCTTTCTTTCTTTCTTTCTGTGGCACCAGGTGCTGTGGATATAACACGGAAGGGAGGCCACCAGTGTTCTGGGGCTCTCTCATGGGGAGCCAGGCAGAGGTGAGGGGGAGGCCATGGCCCCCATTGGCATCTCAGGGTGGCTGTGTCTTCCTGGGCTCCCTTGCTCAGGATGAGCCCTCAGCCTTGCAGTGTGAGGTCTCTTTTGTGGCCAAGGAGTCATGCAGATGGGGCCGGGGGAGGCACTAAACAAGGGACTCATCCGAGCACCCCTGTCCCATATGAGATCTCACCAGGTAGCCTATGGAAGGGCCCAGGAGAGGCCCGCCAAGGGCTGCTCCACCCAGCCCCAGGGAGGCTGCAGCCTTTGGAGACAGCCTGCCCTGACCTGTATCCCCCACCCAGGCCTGGGGCTGCCTCCTGGCCTCCCACCTGCTGCCTGGATATCAGTTGCTCTGTCAGGCCAGGATTACTGAACATGGGTGTGCTCACCAAACTAGACTCTGGGAAGATTAGCCTGTGTCCATTTAACAAGAATTCCTAGAGGGTCTCTTCAGTCCCCATCCCTGGGCTCCCAGAGGGGTCCCTACCAAGATGTGGACCAGCCCCCAGTGAGGGGAGCTGTCCTTGCTGGAGCCTGCATCTCGAGGGCACATTCGTCCACCCGTTGCTGGCCTTGTGCTTTGCATCGTCATTCTCCCACATTTCCCTCTTAGCGGGCTCCACACCCCCAGGCCAGGGAGCCCCCTGTGGCCCCAGGCACTGACCAGGCTGTTCTTGACCAGATCCTTTGGGCAGGTGAGGCCAAGGAGGCAGGATGGCAGCTGGCCTTAAAGGAGGGGTCAGTTGCACAGGCAGGACCAGAGCTGCGGAAGGTGGGAAGGCCTGGGTCTGGGGGAGGAGCTTGAGCAAAGGTCCAGGGTCAGTTTGGCCCAATCATCTCCCTTCTGATGTTCAAGGCAAGTGTTCGAATAAGAACTCTACACCTGGTGGGCTGTTGGTAAATACTTGATAAATGAATGAAATGATGAGTGGGGGTGTGCTGGGTAGATGGCATGCCAGTCCCCAGTGCTCCTGGCAGGGGACCCCGGGCGATATCATGGTTGTCATGTTGTCCCCTTTTCCACCCTTCAGCAGAGCTCTGACTGCTCTCTTAGAGACAAGGGAGGGTCTCTCAGCTGAAATGGGGAGTCAGATCAGGAGCGGAGACACAGCTCCTGTGAACTAGGCATGCACGCCTGTGTTCTCCCTGAGACCCAAAGGAAGGAAAGAGGCACCTTCCAATTTCTGAAGGTTTGTCTGCACCAGCCTGGGGGGGTGGGCGGGTGGGGCATTTGATGGGCCAGATGGAGGGGGTGACTGGGATATGATTCCTAACTTCATTTTTCCAGATTTCTTAGCAGAGGTGCAGGATTAAGGAGTGCGGGGGTGGGGAGGGGATTTCCTGCTCCGTGGACAGAGACCCCTGACCCTTGACCCCAGGTACCGGGAGAGGACTTTCAGCCCACAGAGCAGCAGGTGGCAGACAGTGCTACCTTGTGGCAGGTTGCCCCAACACTCTAAAGGAGGGTTGGGGGATGTCAGAATGTAATGCGCCAAAGCAGGGGTGCCTGGGAAAAGCAGGGGCCCCTGATAAAGTATTTGCTGCCAGCAAAGTCTGGCCACCAGCCAAAGAAAGGCCAAGAAGCCAGGGAATATGCACTGAAAGACCAAAATTGTTATTTTATCTGTTATGTTTTTTAACAGGTAGCCCTTGGCCATAGGTACACAATTTTTTAAAAAATACAAAGTAAATACAATGAGAAGTCTCCTATTCAGGTCCCAGTTACTTATAAACCTTCTGGAAGTACTTATGCATATTTAAGCAGTAATGGTATGCTTTAGTCTTCCCTGTTTCTTACATACACACACTGTTCTAATCTTGTCCTTTAAAATCTGTCCTGGAGGGAATTCCCTGGCGGTTCAGTGGTTAGGTCTCCGCGCTTTCACTGCCGAGGGCCCGGGTTCCATCCCGACTCGGGATACTAAGATCCCGCAAACTGAGTGAGTGGCCAAAAAAAAAAAAAAATCCTTGAGAGCTTTCCATGATCAGTGCCTCCCACTTTGTTCTTTTATAGCTAGTGGTATTCCACTGTATGTGTTTCCCATAACTAATGTGAATTAACTGTAGTTAGATCCCTATTGATGGAAATTTCAGTTGTTTCTACTAGTTTGCTATTACAAATGATGCAGCAATAAATACTCTTATGCCAGTGCCACTGTGTACGTATTCAAGTGTCCCATAGGATTAATTCCTGGAAGTGGCCTTGCTGGGTCAGAGCTGGCTCTTTGTCCTTGTGACAGCTACTGTCACACTGCCCTCCCTGGGCAGAAGCCTCTGGGATGGGTCAGATCAGCCTCTGTAAGCCATTCCGTGGGTAAGCGGAAGAGGCTAGGGCACCCCAGGATATTCGGGTAGCTGGCCCATAGCCGAGTCAAGTGAGGGTCAAGGTGAGAGGTGACAACCAGAATGTGTGCTTCAAGACAGCAGGGCATCAGCTGTGCTCACAGTGGTATGTCCAGTGCCTGGTCACTGCCAGGTGCACAGAAGGCCCTCAATCATGCTTTCTGAGTGAAGGAATGAGCGTGATATTGTGAAGAGGAGGCCCTAGAGTTGGGCCCTTGGACTGGGTGAGCTTGCTGAGCTGTGTTTTCCCCAGGTAGACCATGTCCTAAGTCTATCTGCAGGGTATAGGGAGGATTGGAAGTATTGTAGTACACATAATGCAGTGACCCAGATGAATAATAGAGATGTAATGCTGAGTGAAAACAGCAAATTGCATAAAATGACACACAGTATGATAGCAAAAATAAGCAAAACTAAACCATCTATTGTTTGGTGATTTAAGCACGTGTGATAAAACTCTTAGGAGATCAGGGGAAGAAAAAGCACAAAATTCACATGATGGCCCCTGTGAGGGGAGTGGGAATGGGGTAAGGAAGGATCCCAGGAATTTGCAAAGGTGTTGGTAATATCTTGCTTCTCAGGCTGGGTGGTGGGTTCATGAGCATTCGATTTATAGCTCACTTCCTAATGCACATAAGGTTCCACACACCCTTTTGTATGTATCAAATACTATGTGAGGGAATTCCCTGGTGGTTCAGTGGTTAGGATTCTGTGCTTCCACTGCAGGAGGCACTGGTTCGCTCCCTGATCCGGGAACTAAGATCCCCCATGCCACGCCGCAGAGCCAAAAAAAAAAAAAAAAGTAAGAAAACATAAGTTTAGATATTTTAAAGTAACCACCTAAAAAAACTCTGTAATGGCTTAAAAAACAAAACCAAAAAGGCAACATAATCCTTTCCCAGATGATAAAATCAAGTGGAGGGCCTCCCTGGTGGCGCAGTGGTTAAAGAGTCCGCCTGCCGATGCAGGGGATACGGGTTCGTGCCCCGGTCTGGGAGGATCCCATATGCCGCGGAGCGGCTGGGCCCGTGAGCCATGGCCGCTGGGCCTGCGCATCCGGAGCCTGTGCTCCGCAACGGGAGAGGCCACAACAGTGAGAGGCCCACATACCGCAAAAAGAAAAAAAAAAAAAAAAAAAAAAATCAAGTGGAGATAATGAAATCAATGTTCCAGTGACAAACTATGGGCAGGTCCCTCTGTAGCTGCTTTCTTCTGTTGCTTTTAAAACGGCTTTACTGAGGTATAATTGGCACACAATGAACTGCATATATTAAGAATGTACTATTTGATGACTTTCACACATATACACCAGTGAAACCATTATTGCAATCAAGATAAACATTTCCATCACCCCCAAAGCTTCTTCCTCTTTGTGATCAGGGCCTCCTGTTCCTCCTTGCCTCCCCATCCCAAAGTAACCACTGATCTGTTTTCTGTCGCTATAGATGAATTTGAATTTTTCAGAATTTATATAAATAGAATCATATTGTACGTACTCCTTTTTTTATTTGGCTTCTTTCACTAAGCATCATTATTTTGAGATTCATCCATGTTGTTGCATGTATTAATGGTCATTCCTTTTATTGCCAAGTAGTATTCCATCATATGGATGTACCACCGTTTGGTTAGCTAGTTGCCTGTTGATACACGTTTGGGCTGTTTCCAGTTTTGGACTATTTATTACAAATAAAGTTGCTGTTAACATTCATGTACGTGTCTTTGTGTGGATATATACTTTCATTTCTCTTGAGTAAATGCTTTCTAGTGGAAGGGCTGGGTCATACGGTAGGTGTTGTTTCAGTTTTTTTTTCTCTTTTGTTTAATTCTAATTTAAAAAAATTATTATTTTAAATCTTGTTTCACTTATTTATTTATTTATTTATATGGCAGCACGCGGGCCTCTCACTGTTGTGGCCTCTCCCGTTGCGGAGCACAGGCTCCGGACGCGCAGGCTCAGTGGCCATGGCTCACGGGCCCAGCCGCTCTGCGGCATGTGGGATCTTCCCGGACCGGGGCACGAACCTGTGTCCCCCGCATCGGCAGGCGGACTCTCAACCACTGTGCCACCAGGGAAGCCCTCACTTTTTAAGAAACTACCAAGCTGTGTTCCAAAGTGGTTGTACCATTTTGCATTCCCACCAGCAGGGTAGTTGAGTTCTAGCTCCTCCAAGTCCTTGCTAACACTTGGTATTGTCGGTCTTGTTTAATTTTAGCCACTCAAACACATATGTAGTGGTATCTCATAGTGGTTTCAATTTGTATTTCCTTCATGACTAATGATGTTGAGCATCTTTTCCTGTGCTTATTTACCATCTACAGGTACACCTCAGACATACTGCGGGTTCTGTTCCAGGCCACCACAATAAAGGGAGTCCCGTGAATTTTTTGGTTTTCCAGTGCATATGAAAGTTATGTTTACACTATACCATAGTCTATTAAATGTGCAACAGCATTATGTCTTTAATAAATATACACACCTTAATTTAAAAATACCTTATTGTTAAAAAAATTGCTAACCATCATCTGATCCTTCAGCGAGTTGTATCTTTTTGCTGGTTGAGCGTTTGAAATATTGTGAGAACTACCAAAATGGGACAGACACAAAGGGAGCAAATGCTGTTGGAAAAATGGCACCAACAGACTGGCTTGGCACTGTTGCCGCAAACCTTCAGTTTGTAAACACAATCTGCAAAGTGCAGTAAAGCAAAGCACGGTAAAGTGAGTTCTTTGGTAAAGTGTCAATTCAAATCTTTTGCTTTGGGACTTCCCTGGTGGCACAGTGGTTAAGAATCCGCCTGCCAACGCAGGGGATATGGATTCAAGCCCTGGTCTGGGAAGATCCCACATGCCGCGAAGCAACTAAGCCCGTGTGCCACAACTACTGAGCCTGTGCTCTAGAGCCCGTGAGCCACAACTACTGAGCCCACGTGTCACAACTATTGAAGCCCGTGTGCCTAGAGCCCATGCTCTGCAACAAGAGAAGTTACCGCATTGAGAAGACTGCGCACTGCAGCCCCCCCCCCATGCAACTAGAGAAAGCCGCGCAACAACAAAGACCCAATGTAGCCAAAAATAAATAAATTTTTAAAAAATCTTTTGCTTTTAAAAAATAGGGGTTTTTCCCCAGCTTTATTGAGATATAATTGACATAAAACATGTAAGTTTAAGGTATACAGTGTGATGATTTGATACACATATATACTGTGAAATGATTACAACTAGTTGACACCTCCATCACCACACAAGTTGTTTCTTTTCTTTTTAAAAAAATTTATTTTTGGCTGTGTTGGGTCTTCGTTGCTGCGCGCGGGCTTTCTCTAGTTGCAGCATGCGGGGGCTACTCTTTGTTGTGGTGCGCGGGCTTCTCCTTGCGGTGGCTTCTCTTGTTGCAGAGCACGGGCTCCAGGCGTGCGGGTTTCAGTAGTTATGGCACCCGGGCTCAGTAGTTGTGGCTCGGGGGCTCTAGCGCACAGGTTCAATAGCTGTGGCGCACGGGTTAGTTGCTCTGCGCCATGTGGTATCTTCCCGGACCAGGGCTCGAACCTGTGTCCCCTGCATTGTGCAGGCAGATTCTTAACCACTGCGCCACCAGGGAAGCCCAGGAGTTGTTTATTATTGTTGAGTTTTGGGACCCTGGATAAAAGTCCTTTACCAGATATGTGATTTGTACATATCTACTTTGCTATTATTTCTAATTTGTAGCTAACTCACAAATTCCAATACCCATCCCCTGCCCTTGTTCAAATTACCTTTAATTGGGAGTTGTAAATAAACATGGTTTTCCAGGGGAAAAAAGTTATGAACAGTACTTTGTGCATCATGTGTGTTCACTCCATCGTAGATATTATTATTCCTAATTCGGGCAATGGAATCATGGACGGGGCTCTCCAAAGGCTGGACGCAGGGTGGAGGGGGGTTGGTTGTGGTGAACAGCCATGGATTTGCTCCCTCTAGGCTCAGCTAGCTGCATGATACTACCTCCCGATCTTGCCAGGGGCCTGGAGTTTCTGAACTATCAGATTAGAGTTAAAAGATAGAAAAGGCCAGGGATTAGTAGGTAGGGGTCAAAACCTGTTTTTTTTTTTCTGGCTGCACTCCGCGGCATGCAGGATCTTACTTCCCCAATCAGGGATCAAACCAGTGTCTCCAGCGGTGGAAGGGCAGAGTCTTAACCACTGGACCACCAGAGAAATCCTGAAACTTCTTACTCTTTATGTTCTGACACCAATTCTCTGATACCAACCGGATGTCCTACAATTCAATTCTTTTTTAAAAAATTAATTAATTTATTTTTGGCTGCGTCAGGTCTTAGTTTGGGCTGGGGGCTCAGTAGTTGCGGCGCGTGGGCTTAGTTTTCCTGCTGCACGTGGGATCTTAGTTCCCCGAGCAGGGATCGAACCCATGTCCCCTACAGTGGAAAGCAGATTCTTAACCACTGGACCACCAGGGAAGTCCCCTGCAATTCACTTCTGACATGAATTACCTGAGTTGGGGAAGACGCCACAAGTTAAGGAGTTCAATCACAAGTCCTGGGTCACCAGGCTACCCACATCTCTGTCCAACTTGGCTACAAATTCGGGGGTTCCCACAGCCCCATTCAGGTTCAATGATTTGCTAGAATGACACACAGAACTCAGGAAAGTGCAATATTTATGATTACCAATTTATTTTAAAGGCTACTTTTAAATGAACAGCTAGATGAAGACATACATTGGGTGGCAAGGTCTGCAAGAGTCCTGAGCCCAGGCGCTTCACCCTGACCCGTGGAGTCAGGATGCATCACCCTCCTGTTACATTAATATGTTCACCAACCTGGTGGATTAACTGCTTTCCAAGGCTGCCTACTAATCTAGTTATGGGTGATCTAGTTTATTCAGCCATTCACATATTGATGGTAATTTACTTCGTTTCCAGGTTTTTGCCATTACAAACAAGGCTGCAGTAAATGCAGTAGAAGACTTTGAACTCATTACATTATATAATCACAGACCTTGCTTTGGGGCAGATTCCCAGGACTTGGACTGCTGCATTGAAAGGTTTTTAAAAATTTTTCCTGCAAGGGGTACAATTTTAACAGGTGACAGAATGCTTTCCAAAAAAGAATTCATAGTAGGTGTTAGCACCTTTTTTTTTTTTTTCTATTTGATTGTTATTTAAAGATTTCTCATTATCACCTTAATTTGCACTCCCCTGCTTGGGCTGTTAGTACCTTTCATGTTTTTTTGGCTGTTCAGATTTGCTCTTCTGAGACTTGCCTATTCAGTACTTGCTCATTTTCTCTTGTTTTTGTCTTTTTTCTAATTAGTTTTCAAGACTTCTTTGCATATTATAGATATTAGCTCTTATATATTATATGTATGGCAAGTATATTTTCCTAATGTATTATTGTCTGTTGACTTCTATCATAGGTTTCTTTGGCAATCAAGTATATTTTTTCTTTATATTTTGAGTTTCCTGTCTTCATAAAGTCTCTACCCCTAGCTGACCCTGATAATCTCCTAAATCGTATCGTGTCTGTTTTATTGTTTAGATTTAGGACTCTATACCATTTACCAGCTAAATCTTTTCCTTACTGAACTGAAATACCACCTTTTTGGCAGGTATTGTAGGGAATCTATTTCCAGACTCTATTCTGTTGCACGAATCTGTTTTTCCTACAATAACACATTGTTTCATTATTGTCTTTTATACTGTGTATTATCTGGAAAGGCGAGCTCCGCCTCAATCTCGTTTACAAGTTTCCCCACTATTTTCAGTTATTTTATATGACTTAAAGATGATTTAATCAACCCCAACCTCGTTGGGATTCTAATCAAAATGCACTATATATGTAAACTAATTTTGGAATTGACAACTTCATATTGCTTTCCACGTAAGATATGTGTACCTCCATCGGCTCAGATATCATTCTTAATCCGTCAACAAGACTATTTCATAGCTTTTGTTTTTTCCACTTTTATTTTTTTCAAAAACAGGAAGTCCTCTTTTACCTGAGTTGTCAACGGATCTGGTTTACCCGCCCGCGCCAGGCCCTCCCCCGTCCCTCGATTCCGGGTTACCAACGGAATCGAGGACTGACGTCACCAAGGGCCTCCGCGTCGGACCCGAGGGTCGAAGGTGAAGCCAGGTGCTGGGTGCGGGGGGGGCGGGTTGCGCCATCTACGCATGCGCACTGCTGCTCCGTTCCCCGCGACCCTAAAGCTCCTTCGGCTCGGGCTTCTGCGCCGCTACCTCTCGCTTAAACCCAGCGAAACTACTCCTCGGGGGAAGGGAGTAGAAAAAAGAATCGAACGAGCGACAGCCAATCCCATGACACTACGACGCAACCGAGTTTGATTGACTCCATCAACTCCAGCCAATGGGAGAGCTCTTAGCCTCAAACGTCACAGAGTTTGCCCCACCCTATCCCCTCCCTTCTGGACTCCGAGCTCAGTTCGCGCAGTAACAAACGAAGTGCGCGCTGCGACACCTCCCAGCTCTCCAGGCTCAGCCGCCATTTCCTCGCCTGGCCTAACGGTCCGGCCAATCCCAGCGCGCATCGAGAAGGGCTAAGGCTCCGCCAATCGGAGGCCGCCTATTTCGTCCCCTTGCCTCGGCCCGGCCCAATCCAGGCTCCGGCCCCGTCGCCCCCGACCCGCCCCCGCGGCGCCCTCTCTCCTCCCTCTTTGTGCGTCTCGCGCCGCCGCCGCCGCCCGCCGCGTGAGAGGACGGGCTCCGCGCGCTCCGCGGCAGCACAGTCAGGTCCCCTCCCCCAGAAGATTCGCGAAGGAGAAACCGCCGCCGCCGCCGAAGAGGAGCCGCCGGTGCCGGTCCCTGGGGGGCGCCATGGCGACCGGAGCGAACGCCACGCCGCTGGGTAAGCTGGGCCTCCCTGGCCCCAAAGGGGGCTTCGAGCCGGGGCCACCGCCTGCCCCCGGGCCTGGGACGGGGCTGCTGGTGTCCGGGCCGCCGCCGCCCCCGCCCGTGGGCTCGGTGGGGGCCCTGACCGCGGCCTTCCCCTTCGCGGCGCTGCCGCCGCCGCCCCCGCCGCCCCCGCCGCCGCCCCCCCCACCTCCCCAGCAGCCGCCGCCGCCCTCCCCGGGCTCCTCGTACCCGCCGCCGCAGCCGCCCCCTCCGCCGCCGCTCTACCAGCGCGTGTCGCCACCGCAGCCGCCGCCGCCACCCCAGCCGCCGCGTCAGGACCAGCAGCCGGGCCCGGCCGGTGGCGGAGGAGGTGAGTCGGGCCGAGAGAGCGCGACAGGCGCTGCGCGGATGGGCCCGGCCGGCTGAGGGGCGCGCGGCGGCGGCGACGGCGGCTGCACGCGGCTGGGGCGCGCGCGCACGGGGAGACCCGGGCGGAGGCGCCACGGGGCGCGCGGCCGAGTTCTCGGGCCTCGAGTGCGCGCGCGCGTTAGGGGTGGGGGCCCGGCAGGAGGAAGTTTGTTGCGCGCAGGCGCAGTGTGGCGGCCGGGCTTTGCGGCCAGCCTGAAAGCCTAGGTTGGGGGGACCCTCTGTTGCTCTCCACCCCTGGTGTAGGGGAGAGGTGTGGAGGGGGTCGAGTGAGTGGATGGGGTGTTGGGTGTGCAAGTCTGGAGGGGGTGTGAAAGGGTCAGTTGATGACGTGGAGCGTCCTTTTCCTGGTTGTAGAAGAGTCCTAAAGGGAGAAAAGTACCCAGAGTAGCTCCTCGACTGCTACAGTAAGGCAGGATTTTCACTACAGAGAACCAAAGAGGTTGAAAGTCTTCAGAGGATGGTTGGGTCTGATTTTTTTGTGGCTCTTTTTGGGGCAGGAAATTCTGTTCGTTTCCTAATCTCCCTTTGTCTACCTAAGAAATGTGACATGCCTTCCTCTCTTGAGGCGTTCCCCCTGGGTCTGGCCCCTGAGAAGAACACTTTTGTGTACCAAATGCTAGGGAGTTTCTGCCTGTGTACTGGAGAAGGAGGATTTGGCTGTTTTTTATAGCTTGTTCTTTGTTGAACTTTTGATACATCTTTTAGACACTAAATGTCCGACAGGCCAGGAAAATTGAATGCTGATCTTGGCTGAATTTCTGAGAAAAAAGTGATCTTGCGGAAGAATCCAGTTTTTTCACTTAGTAACTATAGGTTTAGTTGTGTTTTGGCCCCCTTAGACAGGTGACTGATGGGGAGGTGGGAGGAGCCAGCAGGTCCCAATACTGCTTTACAGGCTTGTCTGAGTGTTTAGTCTACTCTTATCTCCCCTGGGGTTGTTAAGGTGTTTATGGAAAAGCACGTAGTATATTATCTTCTCAATATTTTATTTTACTACTTGTGAAACTTTATGCATTGAGATTTGTTACCTTGTTTACGTACTTCACAGAATTCCTGTGGACAAAAATTATAAATGTGAACTGTTAACTTTTCAGACCCAGGTCCAGGTCCCCTTCTAGTGGCCATGTCTCTTGACTTCTCAGGTTTGTCTTCCATTCTTTGCCATTTCCATTTTAGGTCAAGCTCTCAGTTTCACAGTCCACTGAGGTTGTGTGTAATAATCATAAGTATTCTAAACTTCTGTTGGTAGTTACTCTGCTGGTTTATATTTGCATCTGATGAACTTTATTTCTTTTAGACTTTCCCAGTAAGAAGCGGAAGAGGAGCCGGTGGAACCAAGACACAATGGAACAGAAGACGGTGATTCCAGGAATGCCTACAGTTATCCCCCCTGGACTTACTCGGGAACAAGAAAGAGCTTATATAGGTAAATACACGTTCTGCACCCAAATGCATTTTCGGATTGTTACTATTCTGAGCAACATTTTATCTCTTGAAAGTTTGGGACTTTAAAGTTTTCTCTTTTTTGAGAGGAGGTATGGTCAGGTGTACTTGCGACTTCGGTATAACCTATCAGTTTTTGCTCTGTGAGTCCTGCATTTGTAGTTCCTTGATTTGGTCTGTTGGTAACAGCAGTGTTCTCCATGAGTGGCAGGAGGGTAGAGGGGCCCACTTAGGAGTGAGAATAGTCCCCAGTCCAGCACCCCACCCCACCCTTTCAGCTGCTGTTCATTGCCAGTTGATGAGGTGAGTGTTTTATGCCTCTCTGGACACGGCCCCAGTGGAGAACACTGCAGGTATTGTAAACCAAGTACCTTTTTCACAGCATGGCCTTTCACCATAATTTCATATTCCTCCCTTCCCTAAAATGTGGTCTTTTATTTTTTATAGGTACTTTCTAAAAGGGAAAAGCTCAGTTTAATCAAAAAGTGGTTCTGAAAGTGTGTTTACAGTGCATCCCTTTTTTACCATTTTGTTGAATTTAACCTTTCCTTTAGCATCTTTTCTGGTTTGGTCTTTTGTGGAGAGCTGTCTTGAAATGAGGGCTCTTGTGTTTACTACTAAAAAACTCTGCAGGGAAAAGGATACTGCTTGGATATGGAATAATGAGGTGGTTAGGATAAAAGATCTTAACTGTTGAGAAATTTTGAGAAGTAAGAATGACTGTCCACAGTAGAAATGAAATTAACTTCAAAATTACCTTTTTTTAAGTACAAGGTTATTAATGCAAGTTTTACCTTTATTTATGTACTTGTGCAGCTGTTTCAAAAAAGTTCACTTGATAAACATTTCCTACTAACCAAATAAACATCCCCTTTGGAGTAAATTAGGGCAGACGCCTCCTAGACCCATGAGGTTGTGGCCTTCACGAATAAAAAAACTTCAAGGCCGTTGTTCTTGAGGATCTTAATCTCTTGTGTTTCTAGATTGCTGAGAATTTTGAGGTGTTGGAATTGTCTATCTCTTTTTTACAATACTAATAATTCTTCTTTCCCCACTGTTCAGTCTACTCCCACCCATCCCTTTATGTCTCATATTCGACTGGTCTGGGTCTTGATAACCTTATGAAAATGTTCCTAGTGGAGTGATATCCCAAGGACACAAGCAGATGTAGAAAATGGGAAAAACAAACTCATTCTTTACATCTCCAGCTCTCTTCCTTTGGAGGGAGTTAATACTCTGGGCCCTAAGCGCTATTTGTAGCTATAATCAAAGTAGAGAGAATCAGAGCCTAGGCTACTGTAGGTCTCTGCTCCAAGGAAGATAGCAGCCTTTTGATTTAAGTGCCAGCAGTTTCCTCAGATCAGATCCCACACCCCTACAGTCCAGTTAAGATGACTGCCTATCTCCATGAAGGTGACTTTCACCTTGAGCTGTTGAGCTAATACTTGACTGCCAAGTCAGAACATTTCTGGCGTAAAAGAGCTTAGGGGCCCATGTGTGTCTTACTGCATTTCTGTCTTTCATGGTACATACTGCCTTGTACAGAATGCCCCCAATATCTTCTCTTGTATTAATGTGGCTTTTCATTTCTTCAGAGTTTGAGTGGCTGTGTGATATATCCCTATAGGATGTATTTAAAATTAGAAGGGTGTCTGGGGTTAGACATGCATTAATCCTTGGAGCCAACTCAACTTTAACCCAACCCAGTAAAACTTGCCCTTATTCAGAAGTATCTGTTTAGAACACTCAGATGCTACAAAGGTAAGAAACAGGTGGTCTTCAGCTTGCCGAAGAAAGTGGTCTGGCTCTGCAGTGCCATTATCTTGAGAAATCATCCGGGTAATATTTCCCTGGAATCACTGAACTTTTGTGAAACCCTCATCTCTCTTTTTCACATACAGCCTCATTTGTCAAGGTCTGAGGGCCACACATACTGTCCTTGACCCACACTTTTCATCCTCTGCACCCCTACTTTTACTCCCCACATAAGGGGCAAGTCTAAAAACAGACTTCTTGCATCTTAACGGTTACTGGTTTATTAAGGTATATGGATTGTCATAAAATTTGAATAAAAAACAACAGGTATTGGGAGATCCTTTGGATCTGGTTTTACACAGAGTATGTACAAACGTATGAGATTGTTGAATTGGTTATTAAATGTCTTATTTAAGGAATTTTAAGCCTGGTATCAATGAAAATGATCTTTGCTTAACTGGTGTTTTTCCTTGTCCCATGTTAATTGAGTCTCATTTTGGGTTATGTTTAATATTTAATGAAGGAAAAATAAACTCTAAGAGTCTTGCACTCAAGAATGTAATTTGGTGGGAACAGGATATTGGTGATAACGTGGTTTAGTCCTGGGTACCAGTTGTATAGCGAGCCTTGGTGGGGAGGGAGAGGTGCAACACCTCCTGATAATTGCTTTGATGTTAGCGAACAGTCTATACTGCTAACCCCTCTTCCAACAAATTGTTTGCTTCCTTAAGTGATAACCATTTTGAAGTGAAAGATACTTAGAGATGTAAATGAACTCCTGCCAATAGGTGGTTGGAGGTTTTTGCCTCAATGTGTTCACTGATCAGTCATCCCTTTCAAAGTCTCCGAGTTCTTCATGCTTGTTGTTGAGATTTGAGATGTTTTTTGGTAACATTGTCTTTTTTCCATCCTTTTTTTTCTTTCCTAACCTGGTTTCTTCCAGTGCAACTGCAGATAGAAGACCTGACTCGTAAACTGCGCACAGGAGACCTGGGCATCCCCCCTAACCCTGAGGACAGGTTGGGAAACAGTTTTAACCAGCTGACAGTAACGCTTTTACCTTTTTCTCAATACGTTTTACTGGTGGCAACATGTTGTGTCAGTTCAATAAAATCCTAGTAAGAAGACTGGTACTGTGACCATTCTGGGAACTAGAGTGTAAATTAGCAGTATATATGGTCAGTCATCAGTTAGAAAATTGAAATGAAATTTAATTATTAGCAGAATCGAAAGTTACAGGAAAACGGACAACCGGTTTTCATTTGGTAAGCATGTAGATTTTTAACCTGATTTACCCACCGGTAGGGACAGTGAGGTGGCCCGTTAACCAGCTGTTTCAGTACCTGCTTTGGCTGAGAGCCCAGGCGTAAAGTTTTCCTCACAGGTACTACACAATGTAGGGAATAAGAATATTTTTGAACATCACTGAATCTGAGAAGGCCAGAAATTCATTCTGGTCAGCTCATTGCTGCACTCTCCTGCTCATGGTTTTGACATGGTTTTAAAATAGACAAGATTCTAACCAACTTCCTTCACTGCCAGTTAATTTTCAGCCTTGGCCATTGCCTGGGGTGTTGGGAGGGGCCAGAATATTCTCATCTGTTTTGGGAAGGCAAGCAACCAACCCTAAATTACTTTTTTTTTTAAGGGAGTGTGGTCTTCAAACAGCTGTGGTCTTGTCATTTCAGTTTATAATTTCTCTCACCTCTGAAAAAAAGTCTGAGGGAAATGAACTTTTTAAACAAGAATTTTATTGGCAGGCTGATATTTGAGCAGCTAAAATTTGGTCCATTTAATAGAAGGACAGTACGCCTCCCTCTCAGTGAAATTTCTCTTAGTGCATGCAGCATAGTTCAAAACACTTTGCTTTAAAAAAGTAGTGTTTTTGGATTTTGTTACCCATTTTAATAACTTGTTAAATCAGGAAGATGATGTAATGGTTTTAGAAGCCACTCACTTAAGCATCTTTTTGCTGCCCTTTGTCAGGAAACAAATTAACTTATTTCTCCATATTGATGCTTTTAATTTTATTTAATTAAATTTATTATTTTTTCACCGGTAGATTTTGGTTGGAGGGTTGTATTTATGTTTTATATTTTGACTTTTTTTTTTTAAGATTTTAATTATAGGTTGTAGACCACAACTGTTAGTGCCTTTTGGGCCTTTTTCCCTTTAATAATATGTCTACAGGTTACCAGGCAATTCCTCAAAAAGTTGAATTTTTAACAAACCTTTGCTTCCTGGAGAATTTGCATTAGAAACTAGATGATTTATAATACAATGCCTATTCAAAGCGAAGAAGTTGGGCCAATCTGACCTCTAGAATATTGGCTTTTGCCTTTCACTTCCACAATTTGGAAAGAGGTTCACTGTTGCGGGGCCTTTAAATGACCACTTTGGTGCTGGTAAAACTGGTGATTAGCCAGAAATGCTTAATTCTAGACAGCTATGAATGAGGTGGGAATTAGAAATGTCAAGCATGTTAAAAATAAAAAGAGCAGAGTTTTTTTTTTCTCCCTTGTATTCAGTTTGAAAGAGGCCCTAATTAATGCCTGATGGTTTTGCTTTGAAAGAACCCAGGTTGGAGGGAAATGCTATGAGTTTCTTACTTAAGATTATTTCTTAAGGTGTATTCTCAATATGAAGCCACTTTATGCCATTGATTTTGCTCAAGTTGCACAGTTAAAAATGTTTTAAAATCTCTTATAGACTTAAATGTATAAGATGATAGTCTAATAAGCTGGGGTATGTTTGTTTTTGTTCACTATTATTGGATTGTGCTAACAGTTTATACAAATGCTAGAAACGGAGGTGTCATTTAGCCGTCATTAGCCATGAACAAACCTGACCTTTTATTCCATCGTGTGTGTAACGTGGTATGACATGGTTCCCTTTAGGCTGAAGACAGTGGGAGCAGCCGAGTTCAGTCCTTGCTCTCCATCTAGGCAAGGTTCTCTCAACTAAACCAAGGGTATAGGAGTCTTGACTACTTTCAGGATGTTTTTAAAATAACCTGATCCACATGGTCTCTTCCCTTCTTGCAGCTGCTACTAAATTTTCATTCAGAATATCAAGCTATGGTCCTTTTTGTAATCTTAACTCAGAATTCTAGGAGTGTAACTTTTTTTTTTTTTTTTTTTTAATTACCGCAAAATCCAGCTGTGGTAAACTGACCATTTTATCATTACTATTTTTTACTTGTAACAACAGCATTTTACTTCTTAAAAAAAGAGAGAGAGAAAATCTGCTTTCTGGACTTGTAAACTCTGGTGGAGAATCATAGGTTTTCCCCTTGCTGTTTGCAGGTTCAGACCCTAGACAAGTACTTGACCAAATCTGCATTTGCAGCCTCTCACAGAAGCTGCTTTAGCAATTTAACGGTTTTCTCTACCCAGACTCCCCAACCTCGAACAGCCAGAAAACAGGTTGACTCCTGGGCCTTGGACACAGCCAGCCAGGCCATTGAAGGAAAAGCAGAGACGAAGCCTTGAACCATCTCTCTCCATTGTGGGGGGCCAAATAGCTGCAGTAGCTTTGAGTCCCAGTTGCATTGGGTTAAAGAGCTCATACTTACTATGTGGTAGGGGTGTAGACTCTATTCCTGATAGGACATGAGCTCTGCAAGAGTTAACGTTTTACCTAAACTTGGGGTTTCTGTGGTTCATAAAGTTGTAATGTTAATTTTTTTTTCAAATGAAAGCAAATTCATATTTGGCAAGAAGACTCCAGAGGATGATACTGTCCTTGCCACTTACAATCTAGAGATTTTCCCCCAGAAGGACAGACTTTTTTTCGTCTCATCACTTTTAGAAGCAAAACTACTTTTTTCTTTCTCACACACACCCCAGTCCCCCTAATGCTAAGCCAGCTTCCACCCCCCCATTCCACACGATCGTGAATAGCACACGTTATGGTCGGTTCCTCCGAAGAGTGTTGAGTTAGGGCCTGAGAGGCAGAGGGGCTGGGGAAGACTTATTTTAGCCCATGTGGGAATGAGAGAAAAGTGAAGGCAGAACAGTGATGGTGGTCTGTTTCCCACAGGTCCCCTTCCCCTGAGCCCATCTACAATAGCGAGGGGAAGCGGCTTAACACTCGTGAGTTCCGCACCCGCAAAAAGCTTGAAGAGGAGCGGCATAACCTCATCACGGAAATGGTTGCCCTCAACCCTGATTTCAAGCCACCTGCAGATTACAAGTAAGCGGGGGCCAGGCGATCTAGGACAAGGACAGCTGCGGATTAGGTGTGGTCTGGTAGAGCAGTTTTGGTACTAACCTCTTATTCCTTACCCCCAGTCACCTGTAATTAACACGTGGTGTCGGGTTAGTTCTAGAAGAGCTCTCGATTTGTGTCATCTTGGAATTGTGCAGAGTCTATGAGTCTTTTCTTTCTTAGACCTCCAGCAACACGTGTGAGTGATAAAGTAATGATTCCACAAGATGAGTATCCAGAAATCAACTTTGTGGGGCTGCTGATTGGGCCCAGGTGAGTAACTACTATCCTGTGGAATGTAGAATTCCTAAGGACCTGGGAGATCTGTCTGTCTTGTGCCTATTTGGGTGCCACTGGTGGCTTATCTTCCTGTTTTTGGCAGGATGTTCGCTTTGGCTGAGTGCATGCCTTTTTTTTTTTTTTTTTTTTTAATTTTATGTATTTATTTATTTTTGGCTGTGTTGGGTCTTCGTTGCTGTGCACAGGCTTTCTCTAGTTGCGGCGAGCAGGGGCCACTCTTCATCACGGTGCGCGGGCCTCTCACTATCGCGGCCTCTCTTGTTGCAGAGCACAGGATCCAGACACGCAGGCTCAGTAGTTGTGGCTCACGGGCCTAGTTGCTCCGCGGCATGTGGGATCTTCCCAGACCAGGGCTCGAACCCGTGTCCCCTGCATTGGCAGGCAGTTTCTCAACCACTGCGCCACCAGGGAAGCCCTGAGTGCATGCCTTTTTGTGAGAAAATCTCTTTTAACTTCCCCATTTCACCACAGAGAAGTCAGATCTTGAGGATTGCTGTGTCTGTGACCTTAACTTAGAGATCATGGAGCTCTTGGTGGGAAAATCCCATTCTTTGCACTCACGGGTTTCCTTCCAATGCCCAGCGAGCCACCCTGGCGTGTGAATTTGTGTGTCAGGTATGACAACGGTCTTTTCTGCCTTTGACAGAGGGAACACCTTGAAGAACATAGAGAAGGAGTGTAACGCCAAGATCATGATCCGGGGGAAAGGCTCTGTGAAAGAAGGGAAAGTCGGACGCAAAGATGGCCAGATGCTGCCAGGAGAAGATGAGCCGCTTCATGCCCTGGTTACTGCCAATACCATGGAGAATGTGAAGAAAGCAGTAGAACAGGTGAGGGAGCCAGAAAGGAAGCCTCTAGCCAGAATTTTAGGTGTTAGTCCCAGGACTTATATAACTGTGCCCGTTGCATCTCTACCAGATAAGAAACATTCTGAAGCAGGGTATTGAGACTCCTGAGGACCAGAACGATCTACGGAAGATGCAGCTTCGAGAGTTGGCTCGTTTGAATGGGACCCTTCGGGAAGACGATAACAGGTATGTATGTGATCAGTTGAGAGGGGAGTGCACAGAGACCTGAAGAACCTATGGAAGAAGGGTGATTGGCCATAGCCCTTCAGGTGACTTTTTTCTGTCAACAGGATCTTAAGACCCTGGCAGAGCTCGGAGACCCGCAGCATTACCAATACCACAGTGTGTACCAAGTGTGGAGGGGCTGGCCACATTGCTTCCGATTGCAAATTCCAAAGGTGAGGGTTTCCTGGTAGCCTGTGGTATACGGGACAGTTCCTGTTAACCTGCAGACCCAAGAGAAGCTCTCTTTTCTGTGAGTGTGGTCTGTAATGGTGTGGTTTAAAACCCAGGATGATTACAAACAGCTGATGCAGAACATCCCTGTTTTATTGCTTATCTTGAGCCCAGGGAAACTGGAAAACTTCCCTTCTGGGTATAGGTGTTTAAACACTGGCTTAATGTTAACTGCCATTTGTTAAGATGGGTATAAGAAGACAGCAGCCCTGTGGAGTTTCGACCAGTTGAGAACCAGCATTTGATAGCAACATTTTTCTGCTTTGGGTGGCAAATATAAAAAGCTTTGTTAAGGACGTTCTCTGGCAGTTGCTCTGGTCTTGCATAGATTTTCCTTCCATCACACCTGGAATGTAGAGATTGATGAAACTTGCTATTTTGGAAAAACCTGCCCTTTCCTGGCTGGCGTGGTTGGCTCTGGTCTGATGCTTCCTCTCTCCTCTGTTCTTGCCCTAAGTGTCTCTGCTGTGGCAGAGGTACATGTGGTAATACCAGTGGCAGAGCTGGGCATGGAACTGAAGAGCTGATGAGACTATTTTGAGGAAGGGGTTAGAAAGGGTGACTGAATTCCTCAGAACTTACTCTGTGTAAATTTCTCACAGTAAAGGTTTCTATCTTAAGGAGTTTTTTTTCCTTTTCTCTTTGTGTCCCCCACCCCACCTTCAGGCCTGGTGACCCCCAGTCAGCTCAGGATAAAGCACGGATGGATAAAGAATACTTATCCCTCATGGCCGAACTGGGGGAGGCACCTGTGCCCGCATCTGTGGGCTCCACCTCTGGGCCTGCCACCACACCCCTGGCCAGTGCGCCTCGGCCCGCTGCTCCCGCCAGCAATCCACCTCCGCCGGTGAGCTTCAAGGGCTGGTTCTTACAGCCTGGCCCCCCTTGTCTTCCGAAGAGACTGGGGGAACGTGGCCAGGTGCTTTGGGTAGAACAGGTGGACATGGGCGGCAACATTGTTCTTTCGGGACGTCAGAAATGTTTGGGGACCTCTGTTTGGGGAAGATCTTGTCCTTGTGTCCTGGTCCTGTGGCATAGCCGAAAGAACAGTGTTGCCACCAGGGGGAGCAGGCAGGGACGCTGGCGGGAAATGCTCTCACGTAGTCTCTCATGTCCACTACCCAGAGCCGCCCACCCTGGATGAATTCTGGCCCGTCAGAGAGTCGGCCCTACCATGGCATGCACGGAGGTGGCCCTGGTGGGCCCGGAGGTGGCCCGCACAGCTTCCCACACCCGTTACCCAGCCTGACGGGCGGGCACGGAGGACATCCCATGCAACACAACCCGAATGGACCCCCTCCTCCTTGGATGCAGCCGCCGCCACCACCGATGAACCAGGGCCCCCACCCACCTGGACACCATGGCCCTCCTCCAATGGGTAAGTAAGTGTCAGACCAGAAACCTTGGGGCTTTGGGATAAACAAGGGTTTGTATCGTCACTGCACACTGGAAGCACGTCTCAGAGTGGTCGGGTATTGGTACTGAGTCTCTTGCCAAGGCTTGGGCTCCAGGTCAGGAAGAAGGTTCCATCCTGGTTCAGGGAGGGACTTTGTGTGGGGTAGGCCCAAGCCTGCTGCTTAGAGGTGGAGTCCCAGAACTGCTCTTGTGCGGGTAGTGATTGCAAGCTGTGCGGCTAAGCTGCTGGTGGGGTGGCATCCTCCCTGGCCAGTTCCAATGTCCTGCTAAGTTCCTGCTCTTTCCTTCCATCAAGATCAGTACCTGGGAAGTACGCCTGTGGGCTCTGGGGTCTATCGCCTGCATCAAGGAAAAGGTAATGGAGTCTGGCCATTTGCTCACTTTGGGGTGTCGCCTCCCAGGCCTGGGAGTGAGTGGGGGCTCTGTCGCAAATCCCTCTTCTCCCCTGAGACCTCACCCTTGTCTCCACCTGCCTGCAGGTATGATGCCGCCGCCACCTATGGGCATGATGCCGCCGCCGCCGCCGCCTCCCAGTGGGCAGCCTCCACCCCCTCCCTCTGGTCCTCTTCCCCCATGGCAGCAGCAGCAGCAGCAGCCTCCGCCACCCCCTCCGCCCAGCAGCAGTATGGCTTCCAGTACCCCTTTGCCATGGCAGCAAAGTGAGTGGAATATTTTAGGCTTGTGGGGGTGGGTGGGATTGCGGGGGAGGGGGCTGAGAGGAATGAGAGACCCTGGCAGACAGGCAGGCAGACACCTTGGGGTGAGACTCTGGTCTCTGCTGCAGGGTAAACAGAAGGGCCTTGTGGCCCCCGGGGGCCTCAGGGAGGAGAGCTGATGTTTGGTGTGGTTGTGTCTGGGGAGAGGTTTGTGGGGGCCTGGAGGGGAGCCGCCATCATAGGTAGGGTGCCAGAAGTCCAGGCTCTCTGCTGGGTGAGCTGCTGGCTGGCCTAAGCCTATGCGTTAGGCCCGGGTTGGGGGTGGTGCATGCCTGCTCTGGAGAGGGATGTGATTGGGGCCTGAGAGACTGCGGGGATGGGATCGGGCAGCGGGGAGAGTAGCTGTGGCCTTGAGGTTGAATGTGCCGTTCGGTGGTGGCGGCGGATGGGCGGAGGGATGTCAGAGCCGGTTTTTGTGTCTGGTACCTTCCCCTCAGCCCTTCCAGGGGCATTGGTGACAAAGGGCTTACTCTGTTAAGCCTAGAGACCTTGAGGCTGACCCCAGGGTAGTCCTGCCCACCCCTCCACCCCCATCGCCAGGACAGCCCCGCCCGCCCGCCCCCCACCACCGTACCGCATGCCAAGCAAGGAGCAGGCGTCCCTCGCCCCCCCATCCCAAGGCAGCAGCCGCAGAGAGCCGCGGTGTGCCCCCGCGCGTGTGACCTTGGGCTTCTTTACCACCCCAGATACGACGACTACCACCACGAGCGCTGGCACAGGGTCCATCCCGCCATGGCAACAGCAGCAGGCGGCTGCCGCAGCTTCTCCAGGAGCCCCTCAGATGCAAGGCAACCCCACTATGGTGCCCCTGCCCCCAGGGGTCCAGCCGCCTCTGCCGCCCGGGGCCCCTCCCCCTCCGCCGCCTCCGCCGCCTGGTTCCGCCGGCATGATGTATGCCCCGCCCCCTCCTCCTCCGCCTCCCATGGACCCTTCTAACTTTGTCACCATGATGGGCATGGGGGTGGCGGGCATGCCACCCTTCGGGATGCCTCCAGCTCCCCCACCGCCTCCACCACAGAACTAGACTCGGTTTTTTAAGAAAATATATATTATATAGAGAGAGAATTGGTCTCGTTTAAACACACGCCGAACCTCACCATATGGAGCCAGACATTGGGACGCACGCATGTGATTGTGTGCACGCATGTGTGTGTGTGCACGCACCGGGCTGGGCCAAGCGACTGAGGCCTCGCTTAGGAACGGGCAGGTGGTAGTAGGGGCGCCAGCTTGGGCTCTCCTGGCGCCCCGTAGCATCGAGTGTCTTCTTTGTCTTCTTTCTCTCCTCACCCAAATCCCTTTGCCTCTCCCCAAACCGGGCCGCCAGGATCCCTCCCCGCGGCGGCGATGGCCCGAGCCATGAGAGTGAGGACTTTCCGCGCCCATTGGTGACCCTTCCAGGCAGACAGCCTCAGCAGCGCCCCTGGTGGACAGGATGGTTCGGCAAAGCAGCCTGAGTTATTTTTATGGACGGAATCGGAACACGCTGGCTCCATATTGTGAAATTTTTTATTAATTTTTTCTTTTTCCTTTGTTATTTCCTTATCTTTTCCTTTCTTCAGACTCCGTCCAAGGAGATGCTCTCCCCGGTCTTCTGCTGCAATTAGATTCCTTTCCCTTTTTTATTCCTCGTTCTCTTTCTAAGGAGAGAGGAACAAATGGATTTTAGGCAGAGGCTTTTGGCCGTCAGTGTCAGGCTGGTGGGGGGTTCCTTTGGTTCTAAGATTTTCAAGGTGCCATAGTCGCCCTGAGATTTTTTTTTTCCTAATTTTAAGCGTGAGGTTTTGTCTCTGCCACCTTTGTAGACTAGCGGGTTGACCCCCAGGTCCAGGGTCCATATCCGTCCTGGCATCCCTGCCAGCAGTCGGGGCCACCTGCGCCGCCATGGGCTTGTCTGCCAGCCAGCAGCGCCCTTTCCATGCCCCTGAGCACCTGAGCTGCCTCGGATTCCATTTGTTCCTCTCTTGCCTGGAAGGCTTCCTTTTCAAATTTATTTTAGTCCCAAGTGTCAGTGTTTTGCAGTGTCTAGGGGTTTGAGCCCTTTGTTTTTCTGTTCTGCTTCCTTTTTTTCCTCCTTCCTCTTCATGGAGTGATTTTGTTGACAATAATGTATAATGCGCGTTCTCTTCACTGGTTTATCTGCAGAAATTTCTCTGGGCTTTTTTTTTTTTTTTTTTTTTTTTTTTGTGTATGAATCAACACTGCGTTAAAGGGGGATGTTCCATTGAATAAAAAAGCAGTGTGGTTTTCTGGGTCTGTTTATTTCCTTTTCTTTTAAATCTTCTCTGCCACCATCAGCACCAGCACCAGCTACCTTACCTGAGTTCAGCTCTTGGCCGCAATTGTCCTATTCTTCCTGGAGAGCTTCTGGGACCTTCATTAAGGAAGCCCCCTGTCTACCTCCGTGTGCAGTTTCGCTGGGGGAAGCTGGTGTGTGGGCGGCCCCACCTCCTGCCTCTGCCTTAGTAGTTAATGGCTGAGAACCTGGTGACCCCCTCCCTGGTCTCTGTCCTTTCGAAGGCCTTTCCCTGGGGCTTGGACCTCCACATGCGATGAGCTCCAGTTGTGATTTGTGCCTGGAAGCTGCCGCCTGACTGAGGTCCTGGGCCTCGGGAGGCATCGGCACTAAAGGTCAAGCCAACTAATCCTGCCTGTCAGGCTCAGAGCTGCTAAAGTTAAAACCGCCAAGTGGCTTTTTTCCTCTCTGCCGGTGACTCGCAGTCTGCCAGCACTGCAGGCTTCGGGGAGAGGTTGGGTAGGAGAAGGGGCCCCACCTTGTTCTTTGTAAGCACTTCGCAGAGGGTCTCAGGCTGTTTCGGTCTTCCGTGTCTGGGGTAGATAGGGCCCATGGTGACACCAGAAAAATCCACCTCAGGACATCACATGGGGCAGTGAGGGTCTTGTTCAGCTGCTGCTGCTTTGCTATAGTTCCCCGGGGGAGAGCTGCGCTGGGGCCTTCCCTTTCCCCCTAGCTTTCCTTCCTTCCAGGAGGCTGAGGGACAGCAAGCTCCTGTTGCCCACGGCTCCTGGCCAGTGGGGACAGCACAACGCTGGCCTGGGCTGCTTTCCAGCTTGAGGCTGGGGCTGGCCGTTGCTGTTTTATCTGGAGCAGAGCCTGGGTGTCTGGGCCCCATCCAGGGTGCCTGTGTTTGCTGTAGGCCCGCAGGGGTTAATGAAGCCTCAGAACCCAGACCTGTTCCCTGGGTCTTCCTAAGCAAGCCCTAAACTTCAGTTGACTGAAAGGGAGCGGGGAGATCTTTTCTCTTTGTTCTTAGCTGACAGAATGGGGGCAGGGCCTGGGGCCTGGCAACCCTCTTTCACCTCGGCTTCAACTCATTGCTTCCCCCCACAAGCTTGGTTTCCCTGGTGGGCTCATTGGGCAGTTAATTAGCTCTTTGAAGCTCTGGAAGAGGCAAAGTGGCGCTATGTGGGTTTTAGAAATAAAATCAATAAATGACTTAACCACAGCCCAGCTATCTCCGTTTCTCTCCCCTGGGGCCAGCTCCCTTCCTGTGCTCACTCCCTTTCTGCTCCCTGCCATCAGCTTTTGTGAAGGTTTTGGAGGGTAACAAGTGGCTGAAGAGGCATCAGCGTTGGCCTTTCTCCAAGCAGCTCAAGGCCCTGAAATGGAAGAGGGAGCAACAAGGCTTGGCCCTCGGAACCACAGCAAGCACCTGCTTTTGTGGTGGAACAGGAGGGAGAAGTGCTCTCCCGCCTGCCTTGGACACCTAGGGTAGAGAAGAGCCCTCTACTTGACCCTGTTTCTGTTCTGCTGCAGCAGCAGTGTCTCCCCACCCCCTCAAAGCTAGGTTGGTGAAAGGAATGTGGGTTGGGAAAGGTCACTGTTAGGGCTCTGTTACTGAGACCCAGCCAAGGGCTCTGGAGAAACCCGAGATTGGTCCCAGGAAGGAGGCAGGATTTCTGTTTAGAAACCTAGTCGGACGTAAACAACCTTGAGTTATTTCAGGTTGGGAAAGTGTGCTCTCAGGGTTCTTTAAAATCTATGCACGCAACACTAATGGGGGTGAAAGGGGAGAAGGACTTGGGGAAACAGGTCAGTTTCAGCCTGCAAGTTTCCATCATGCTGGGCTGGGGGATGCAAAATAAAAGGGGCTCCTGAGGTGGCGTCACCTTTGGAAAAGACTGGAAAGTTTGAGTGGATGCAAGTGACGCAACAAAGACCAAAAGAACCCACAAGAAAGGTAGTTGGAGAAACCAGTTCAAAGTACATCTGTTTCCCAAGAGAAACAGGATGTGTCCCAGTTCAGCGAGTTCCTTGAGTGCAGGGGCAGGGTGAGCACTGCGTTGATGAGCAGGGAGGGTGCATGGATTGAGTTGACTTGGGCAGCAGGGTAAGAAGCTAGGAATGCTCTGTTAGGAGCAGGTCCATAGTGGCAGGAAAATTAGGGGTCCGTGCAAAGGTTTGTATGGCCAGAGCATGCAGCCACAGTTGGGGCATGAGGTGATAACATGGGTAACTGGCGCTACCTTGTTGACAACTGTGCCAAGAAGCTTCTGAGCTCTACCCAGCCCTCCACAAGGAACCACAGGCCAGGCAGCCCAAGATGCTGGCCAAACACAGAGACCAGGTGGTTGGTGGAGAGTGGGGTGAACCTCCCCAGATGCACAGCCCGGGAGGAGAGGCTGAGGGTGGGAACTGTGAGACCTGAGAGCCACCAGGCATTCTTTTAAAATACAAGGTGTAAAAAACTTAAAATGCAAACAAGCTTTAAGAGGAAGTTTTCTGTGTTCTCATGGCATCTGTGCAGATGTGTTGTGGTGTTCTCTTCGTGGTCTTTTTTCTCTGCTTTGAAGCATGCACTATGGAAGACCAGAACAGACGCCCTTTGGGAGCAGGGGTAGAGCAGAGCTTGGCCTTTGGAAGACTTGGAGTTTGGCCCCCATACTAGGGTGGTAATTCCAGGGCTGGGTCGGCTGTGGCTCAGAGAGTCCTCAGAAACAGCTTGGCCTTCCTTGAACCAGACTCAATAGCATCCTGCGGTTGTCCCGGTCTCTGACCTGCTTCCTTGGCCCTCAGACCAGAGCACCCAGTTCTCCCCTTCCACCGGCCCACCGCCCTGCCCCGGGAAGCCCAGGCCTCCTTTGAAATAGCACCAGGCCCTGGGCTCCTTTTGCTCAAAGAACAAAGCAGGATCTGAGGTCGGCCTCCACAAGACTAGGAGGCAGTGGCTGGAGGAAGCAGGGATTTATATTCTCACTTGAGAGTATACATTTCTTGAAGGAATTCAAGGCTTAGAAAGTAAAGCAACCAGCCTAAGTTCCCACAGCAAATCAGTGCTGGGGCCAGGACACCAGCAGGGAATTGGGGGCAGCCAAAGCCACAAAAGGAAGGATCTGTAGCTGCCAGGCCATGAGGAGGAATGGTGTAACATTCCCGGGGTGCAGGAGCTCCCATTTTACGGGTGAAGTCACATTTGTGAACCTGGCCCACTCTTTTTTTTTTTTAATACAGCAGGTTCTTATTTGTCATCAATTTTATACACATCAGTGTATACATGTCAATCCCAATCGCCCAATTCAGCACACCACCATCCCCATCCCCCACCCCCGCAGTTTTACCCCCTTGGTGTCCATACGTTTCTGGCCCACTCTTTAGGCCTGTCCAGTGTGTGGCCCCAGGTGAGATGAATGGGAGAAGGCCTTCACTCACTCACCTGGCAGCTGCGTCATGGGGAGACCTAATGCCACTGGCCAATGTTGTGTGTGTGTGTGTGTGTGTGTCTGTGTAGGGGGTGCTTCAGTTCTACCCCTGTGGGCCACCGGACTGCAGTTCCCAGGGACCCGTGCTCCAGGCTGGTGGCCTCTAGCCAAAGCTGGCCTGTAATCTGACCGTCCCTCTCAAAAGGTCACTTCAGAGGTCCTTGAGGGACAGCAACAGGGGGAGCTCAGAGTGACTTGACTTTGTAGGGGGGTGGGGCGGGGAGGGGCCCTGCCTCAGGCAACCTCCCCATACCACCCCTGGAACCCGGGGGCCCGGTCCCCCTTCTCCCAGCCACCCAGTGTCCTCTGCTAGCTGCCCTTCTAATGTTCTGGGTACCCTGATCCTCAGTGCCTGGGCCTTCAGCCTGTGGGGAGTCCTGGCCCCTCTTGCCACATGTGTCCTCCCCACCCGGGTCCAGGGCCACCGTGGAAGCTTGACCAGAGGTCATCCTGCCTGTGGTTTGCAGCCTCTTGGGTGAAGATCTAGAACTGAAGTCAAGCTGCTCCGATGGAGGCTGGGCCTCCTGTCACCTGTCCTCCTTGACAGCCCCCTTGGCCTCTCCAAGGAGTCCTGATTGAGGGCCCGCAATCAGGCTGCATCCTTCATCTATAACCAGGAGAGGGGCCCAGATCAGGGCGACCTCAGCCAAAGTCACAGCCCAGAGGCTCCAGTCAAGCTTTAGGCCTCTCAAGCCAGCGCTCTGCCTGCTGCATCTTGTCTCTGACACTGCAAAAGGCAGGGACGGGGACAGAAGACAGCAGACCCCAGTGTGTGAGGCCTGGAGGAAGTGGGTCAACGCAGGGCTGCGAATGAGCCAGGGCGGCCCTCCCTGCCTCTCCTCTCCTCCCCTCACCCCAAAATAGCTCCCCGAGCGGCCAAGCCAAGACCGACCCATTGAGGGAGGAGGCGGGGCACGTTGCCCAGAGCCAGGCTTTAAAGCACCAGCTGGCTGGGGATCTCCACTCCCTGGCTGGAGGCACCGCTCAGGCCGCCCACCCGTCCACACGGTCAGTCCGGCCCACCCTCCCGCAGCCATGTCCCGGCCCCTGACAGACCAGGAGAAGAGAAAGCAGATCAGCGTGCGTGGCCTGGCCGGCGTGGAGAATGTGGCCGAACTGAAGAAGAGCTTCAACCGGCACCTACACTTCACCCTCGTGAAAGACCGCAATGTGGCCACCCCTCAAGACTACTACTTTGCACTGGCCTACACCGTGCGTGACCACCTCGTGGGCCGCTGGCTCCGCACGCAGCAGCACTACTACGAGACGGACCCCAAGGTGCTGCTTGGGGCACCCCGGGAGGGGAATGGGCTGGGTGCCCTGCCTGGGGGCTGGGAGATCTTGACCAAGTGGCAGCCCCTCCCTGGGGTCAGGGCTTTCTGCAGCAAACTAAAGGGTCACTCCAGGTTCCTGAGGTTGGAGGATCCAGGGGTGCCACGTGCAATGGGTTGCTGGGGCAAACCAGGGGGAGAAATCTGGGACGGGGGCAGGTCAGGGGGCTCGGGTCAGGTAGGCTGGTTGCAAAGGCCCAGGGCTCACTCAAGAGAATGGAGGGGCTTCTGGGGGGCAGGAAGACCCCTGTGGCCTGGGTTGGACCCTAAGTGGAAGGACATATCATTGAATGCGTGCATGGTGTGTGTGCTGGTGCAGCGCATGGGGCGCAGCTGCAGTGGTGAGATCAAATGTCTGTTGGGGTCACTGGTAAATGTCAGCAACCTGACACTTCTGGGCAGGAGTGGGGGAGGGCCAGGGAGGGGACCCAGGGAACCAGAAGACCAGGCACCATCAGCGTCCTGGATCCTGCCAGCTCTCTGTCCCCTTCTTGGGACTGAGGCTTGAGGGCCAGGGGGCCCTCTGCAAGGACGGGAGGTGGCCGACTCTAGCCCTGAGTCATGTGTGACCTTGAGCCAATGACGTTTTTCTCTGGGCCTGGCTTTCCCTTTTGGGGAGCACTTGGAGGGGCTTCCCTATGTCCTGACTCCCTGATGGGCTGTTAGCAGGATTGCATACAATGGAAGGAGTTCCTACCTCTCCTCGGCACCTCTCCTGGCCCCTGAGGTAGATATGGCCAGCCCCATTTTCCAGATGAGGAAACTGAGGCTCAGAGAAGAAAAGTGATTTGTCCAAAGCCAGAAGAAATGCTGGGAGCAGAATCTTGCCTGTTGGGTCCCAAAGCCTGAGAAGGGGGGAGAAATGGAGGCAGGGCTGGAACATGCTGGGACCTAGGAGTGGGGCAGGAAGTGTGAGAGGTGCAGGCCCAGCTGGGCCTGGCTGAATTGTTAGTGGGTGGCCTTGACGTCCTCCCCTCCACCTCCCCACCTGTCTCTCCGGGCAGAGGATCTACTACCTGTCTCTGGAATTCTACATAGGCCGGACGCTACAAAACACCATGGTGAACCTGGCCTTGGAGAATGCCTGTGATGAGGCCACCTACCAGGTGTGTAGGGGTGGGGCAAGCCTTGGGGCTTGGGAGATTGACCTGCTGGCCTTTGGCCCTGATGCCTGCCATACCCTCCTGCCTCTAGCTGGGCCTGGACATGGAGGAGCTGGAGGAAGTCGAGGAGGACGCAGGGCTGGGCAACGGGGGCCTGGGCCGGCTGGCGGGTAAGTGAGCAGGGTGGCAGGGGATTGGCCAGAAGGGTTCCTTTGTGCTGCGTCTCTGACACCCACCTCCATGCACACCCCTAGCCTGCTTTCTGGACTCCATGGCGACACTGGGCCTGGCTGCCTATGGCTACGGGATCCGCTATGAGTTTGGGATTTTTAACCAGAAGATCTCTGGGGGTTGGCAGGTGAGTGACCTTGGGCCCTGACCTTGTAGTTATGATGGAGAAGACCCCTATTTGTTCATTCATCTGCACATAGATCCAGAACCAGCCCCAGCCTTGGTGGAAAACATCCTTGCCCCTTCCCCCTGGCCCCAAGCCAGTTGTTAGCTCCGGGGATAGGAGGTCCACACCTGTGGAATGTCTCAGACTCTCATACACACACCGTGTCCCCATGGATATTCCACCAGACCAGGGGCCCACCTACCCGAAAGCCCTTCATTTACACCCTCCCTGTATAGGGCACATTAGGGCCACTGCTCCTTCCCTACTCACCACCTGCTGTGGTGTGAGCCTGGCTCTGACACTGCCTTCCTTTCTCCCCTCACCTGCCTTGGGCTCAGATGGAGGAGGCTGATGACTGGCTTCGCTACGGCAACCCCTGGGAGAAGGCCCGACCCGAGTTCACACTGCCTGTGCACTTCTATGGCCGAGTGGAGCACACCAGCCAGGGGGCCAAGTGGGTGGACACGCAGGTGAGGGGGAAGCCAGGGAGTGGGGTGTGGTGGTGGGGAAATCTAGTGAGGGAGAGGGGAGGAGGTTCTAGAGGAAACAGAAACAAGGAAAGAGCCTGGAGGCTACTGGACCTAGTGCTCTTTTATAATGGATGCCACTGAGGCTCAGAGAGGTTAAGTGACTTATTCGAGGTCACACAGCTAGAACCAGGAGAGGCTGGAGACAGGGTCACAGGGCAGCCAGACCAAGTGCAGAGCCTGGGAGGAGGAGAGAGGCCCCCCTGCTGTACCAATGCTTCTCCCCTAACCTGGCTCCTTGCCACCACCCACAAGACTCATCAAAGAATAATCACGGGGTCTTGACTCCCCTGCACATCTGAACTGGGGGCTCGATGGGAAACAAAGCCACAGCCCAGAAAGGGGGACAGGGGAGAAACTTAAAGCCTGGAGAGGGCAATTGACTTGTTCAAGGTCACAGAGCAAGTTAGAGGGAACCGAAAGCTAAACGAGGTGTCCACATCCCAGCTCAGCCAGTCCTCTTGCTGTGGCTGCAGGTCATCGGCCTCCAGATGGCTGCACAGCAACCTCTAGGCTTTCAGAATTGAGAGTCTGTCCTGCTGTCATCCACGCTAAGGTCCAGCAGGGCTCTGGCTGCCCACCTAGCTCTATGCTCTTGAGCCAGTCCCTTCCCTCTCTGAGCCGCAGCTTTCACTCTGCTCCAGTCAGGGGCTACTTAATGTTGGGGAGGGAGGCGTGGGTGTGCCCCCGCCCCGTGGTAGCAGGCAACTATCGGCAGCAATTATTGATGTTTGCTAATTGTGGGATGTGGGGCCAGCATTAGTCACTGCTAATTAGCCCTGTGGTCAACCAGGCGTAAGCCCTTTGGATGGCCTTGACCTCCGTGACCCCCTCAGCCAGGCCCCATGATTCCCCCCAGCCCTTCCATGAGTCCAGAGTGTCCTCTAGACTGTGCTCAGGCCAGCGGCCAGCTCATCGCCATCATGGCAGAGTGGCTACCAACAGGGCCCCTCCCTGGGCTCCGAGCTCATCCCCGCCTCCTCCTGGAATCCTCACAACAGCCCAGCAAGGAGGGGCAAGGGAGTGTGGGGAGGCACTGGGAAGTCCCCTCTTTATGGATGAGGTCCAGAGAGGTTGGCGGGGTTGCTTGTGGTCACCCAGAGTTGGGACTAGAACCCGGCGTGGGGAGCTGGGGGAGTGCAGGGACGGAGCACGGAGTCCGGCTCTCAGGGAGAGATGCCACCTCTTGATGCCATACCGGGTGCCCCGCAGGTGGTGTTGGCCATGCCTTACGACACACCCGTGCCCGGCTACCGCAACAACATCGTCAATACCATGCGTCTGTGGTCTGCCAAGGCCCCCAATGACTTCAACCTCAAGGACTGTGAGTTCAGCCAAAGTCAGCAGCCCCTACCCACCCCTGCCCACACTCGACTCAAGCCTGACCCTGTCCCCACATTCGTTCCTCAGTCAACGTCGGTGGCTACATCCAGGCTGTGCTGGACCGCAACCTGGCTGAGAATATCTCCCGTGTCCTGTACCCCAACGACAACGTATGTTACCCCCTGGGCTGGGGACAGGAAGCCAGAGTGCATGAGAGAGGGCAGGAGAAGGGGAGTGACACCTGCCGGTGCCCTAGTCACACCCAAGGCATATTGCTGGCCCCTGTGTGTCCTGTTCTTCCCCCAAGTTCTTTAAGTGGGAGGATGCCTGAGTCCTGGGGGCAGCAGGTTAGGGTGGGGCACTTTGGATGAGCTCCCTGGTAAGACCCACAATATTCCTGGTCCTTAGCCCTGCCTCCTGCTACCATCCACATTGCTGCTTCTTGGTGGGAGAAAGACCCCTGGGTCCCTGAGGTGGGGCAGCTCAGGGCTCAGGAATCTTGGTGTGGGTGGGAGTCTCCCCTGGCCACACCCACAGCAGTGTTAGGCCACCACCTTGACTCCGCCCTGCCTGGCACTGTCCCCAGTTCTTTGAGGGGAAAGAGCTGCGGCTGAAGCAGGAGTACTTCGTAGTGGCTGCCACACTCCAGGACATCATCCGCCGCTTCAAATCCTCCAAGTTCGGCTGCCTAGACCCTGTGCGCACGAGCTTCGACGCCTTCCCGGATAAGGTACCAGGCCCCAGGGAAGGCCGGCCTCTACACCTCCTGTGATGGGTGCCATGCCTCCTCCCTCCAGTCTCAGCCTGAACCGCCCATTTTACAGATGAGGACGTGGAGGCTGGGTGTTGGGGGTGGGTGTGGGGGGATCTGCTCGCGATCCTCAGTATAACCTCGCTCCCCTCTTCCTCCTGCCCCATACCTGCCCCCGTGAGGGCCTCCACCCCCAGCTCAACCCTAGAACCATGAGGGGCCCTGGGGGAGGGTGCTCTGAAGGGGCAAAGGACAGCGATCATAGCCGTGGTTTGGAGTCCAGACTGACTCCAGTGCCCCCCTCTGCCCCCAGGTGGCCATCCAGCTCAATGATACCCACCCCTCCTTGGCCATCCCCGAGCTGATGAGGATTCTGGTGGACCAGGAGCGGCTGGACTGGGACAAGGTGGGCTTCAGGGCCCCTCCTCCATGCAGGCCTCACCCTCTGCATCTCAGGGTTCCCCTCCCAGTCTGGGGAGTGGAAAGATGTGGGTGGAGCCCCCACTGCACAGACGGCAGTGTGAGGCCCAGTGGGCAGGTGTCCTAGAACCTGGCATGGCAGTGGCAGGGCCAGGGCTCTTGGCTGCACAGTGTGTGTGGAGAGCCGTCCGGCTTAAGCCTGGGGGTCCTTCCTCCCCATCCCATCTGTCAGGCATGGGATGTGACTGTGAGGACCTGTGCCTATACCAACCACACGGTGCTGCCCGAGGCCCTGGAGCGCTGGCCCGTGCACCTGATAGAGACCCTGCTGCCCCGGCACCTCCAGATCATCTATGAGATCAACCAGCGCTTCCTTGATGTGAGTGGAGGAAGCATGGGGTGGAGGGTGGGGCGTGGAGGGCATGGAAAGCATGGCTCCTGAGACTCTGGCAGGGAGGACTGTGGACAGAGATCTGGGGGTAGGGGCTGGAAACCTGGGTCCTGGGTCCCCGTCCTAGCTCTGGGCTCTCCTGGCACAGCGGGTGGCGGCTGCATTCCCAGGGGATATAGACCGGCTGAGGCGCATGTCGCTGGTGGAGGAGGGCGCAGTGAAGCGCATCAACATGGCGCACCTGTGCATCGCCGGTTCACACGCTGTCAACGGCGTGGCTCGCATCCACTCCGAGATCCTCAAGAAGACCACGTAAGACCTGCTCCCCAGACTCCGCCCCTCCCGCTGGACCCCCGCTCACCCCCTCACTGCCCGGCACCGGCCATTCACAGTCGCCCTCAGCTGGCCCCTTCCACGGGTGGCACCACTCTTACAAGCATCATAGCCTTGTCGTCCAGTCCAGTCCTGTCCCCAGGTGACCCCTCTTACACACAGCACCCTCCCCCTCCCCTCCAGGCCCCTTTCATCAAGAAACCAGGGTAGGGGCCCCAGGGAGGAGGCCTTCATCCCACAGGGATGATTGGTGATCCCCCGACCCCATCCTGTAGCTTCAAGGACTTCTATGAGCTAGAGCCTTATAAGTTCCAGAATAAGACCAACGGCATCACTCCTCGGCGCTGGCTGGTTATGTGTAACCCTGGGCTGGCAGAGGTCATTGCTGAGGTGAGTGTTCACGTGTGGCCAGTAGGGGTCAACACGGTCACCGCAGCGAGCATCTGGGTGTGGTTGTGTATGTGGTTCACTGTAGGGCACCCATCTGAGGGCTGAAGTCCATCCTGCACTGCGTTCCCCAAGCCTTGCATCTGTCTGGAGGAGGGGAATCATTTTCTTCCTTGCATGAGGGTGCCTGTGGGCAAATGGAGGCCCTGGCTGTGAAGGTCAACCTGGTGGAATTCACAGCCTAATGGAGGGGTTATCAGCAGGTCACATCTGGAGTGAGACCAGAAGGGGGCAGAGAGTGGGAGCGGGGCCCTGAGGTCAATGCCTGTCAGAGGAAAAGGCCAAGAGGAAGGCCTGTGGGGTCAGATGGGGGTCAGCCATCAGAGCTCAAGGTCAGGAGGGGAGGAAAGATGCACATACATGTACCACCCCCCAGCTGGGAGGCTGCAGAGGAAGGAGCTGTCTGCAGTGGATGGGGCTTTGTTGACCTGGAAAGGGACCCCTCTGTGAGGGAGGACGGAGGAGGGACATGGGCCTAACTGAGAGCTATCTTCCCACAGCGCATCGGAGAGGACTACATCGCAGACCTGGACCAGCTGCACAAATTGCTCTCCTATGTGGACGATGAAGCCTTTATCCGGGATGTGGCCAAAGTGAAGCAGGTGAGGAGCGCTGCAACCTGGGACAGACCCCTGTGCCGGGGCTTGAGTGGAGTGCGCTGGAGGGGCCGGATGTCTGAGTCAGGAATGGCCGATAGAGCTCATCGCTTCTGCAACCTCAGGCCATTGGTAGAAGTTGCCTGGAGTCACTCCACGGTGGGAAGGCATCATCTGACCTCACTGGAAGAGTGCTGACATTGATTAGCAATGTCTGCCCTGATGCAGGAGTGGATGAAGGTGGCAAGGGAGACTTCTATCCTCACCTTCCTGGGAAAGAAATGAGACTGTAGGATTTCCTGAGGCTGAGGCCTATTGGTGAGCTCTCTCTACTCCCCTGCCTTCAGGAAAACAAGTTAAAGTTCTCTGCGTACCTAGAGAGGGAATACAAAGTCCACATCAACCCCAACTCGCTCTTCGACATCCAGGTGAAGCGGATTCATGAATATAAACGCCAGCTCCTCAACTGCCTCCATGTCATCACAATGTACAACCGTGAGTGGCAGGGTTCCCTCTGGCTCTCGGTTACCCACTCTGTGTACCTCCCAGGATACTATATACTTCCTGATCAACATCTCCTTTGACCTCAGGATAACTCTTGGGACATGGAATTATCCCCATTTCACAGATGGGCAAACTGAGGCTCAGAGGGGGAGGAAGTGACAGATCTGAGGTCACAAAGCAAGTGATTGCCCAAGTCAGGGCTACTGTCTCCCAGCCCAGCCCTGGCTGGATGGATGCTGTCAGGTGTTACTGCCCAGAGGGAAAACCTGGCCCACTCACTGGATCCCTCTCTTTCTCCACAGGCATCAAGAAGGATCCCAATAAGTTTTTTGTGCCTCGGACTGTGATGATTGGAGGGAAGGTGAGAAGCCGGGCTGCAGACCACGGCTGTGGTTCTTTGATATCCAGGTTGAGGTCAGCTTGGCTGGGTTGCAGGATGGGGGTAGGAGGTCAGGCTGTGGAGCTGACCCCAGACTGTGCTCCCGCAGGCTGCACCCGGGTACCACATGGCCAAGATGATCATCAAACTCATTACAGCCATTGGGGATGTGGTCAACCACGACCCGGTGGTGGGAGACCGCCTCCGCGTGATCTTCCTGGAGAACTACCGAGTCTCACTGGCCGAGAAAGGTGGAATGCCGCCACTGGGGACCCTAGGGAAGCTCTGATTAGTTCAGTCCCAGGAAGAGATATTAATCTCCTCTTCTTAGGGTGCTTGCACTTTAAGGAAGAATCTGGAGAGGACAATACTCAAATCATGAGGATGTCCCTTTAATGGTGGTATGGGGTGAAATTATAGGGGAGATGGGCCTCAGTGGTGCCCTTTAAATCACACGATGGAGCTGGGGGGTAGGGGGAGTCCAGGTTAGGTCCCAGATGTTCAAGAATCAACAAGAGGTGGCGGGGCGGTGGGGGGGCAGTGAGAGAGAGACTTGGTTGGTTAAGACTGGAGCGCTGGGGTGGAAGGGACTCTGAATCTGGCTAGGCCTAGGGCCACACTAACTCCAGAGTCTCTAGCTGGTCTGGGGCTCTTCCTGGAGCTGAGCTTGTCCCCTGCTGCCCCCCCCCCCCCACAGTGATCCCGGCTGCTGACCTTTCCGAGCAGATCTCTACTGCGGGCACTGAGGCCTCAGGCACTGGCAACATGAAGTTCATGCTCAATGGGGCTCTGACCATTGGCACCATGGATGGGGCCAATGTGGAGATGGCAGAAGAGGCGGGAGAGGAGAACATCTTCATCTTCGGCATGCGGGTGGAGGACGTGGAAAGGCTTGACCAGAGAGGGTATGGGCTGCAAAGTTCACAGTCTGTGGGCAGGAGGCACCAAGGTGCGAGTGCTGGAGGGTAGAGCCAGGAGCAAGAGGCATGACTGGAAAGTCCGGTCCAGGCTGCAAAGGGTCTTGGTTACGGCCATCACGAGTCTAGAAAACTTTTGAGGTAACTTATAACAAATCAGGTTAATGAAATGGGAAAAGAAAGAAGTAACATAGAACTGAAGGAAAAGGAAGAGAAAATAATATCCACCCTAAGAGATAATATTATTTCTGGAATTGGAAGTAAAGTGAAATTCTTAGCTCCCTGGCAGCCGTGGCAAAAAGGGAAACATGAGTACAGTGGTTATATCTGTGCTTGTGGTCAGAAACAGAGATCTTCAGAGAAGACATCTTCCTGGCATTACATTTTTAACATTTTAAAATATGATTCTTTCTTATCATAAAAGCAGTACATGCTCACTGGTTAGAAAAATACAAAGCCACGAAGAATAAAACAGCCGTCATCCATAATCTCATCACCCAGATTTAAAGCCACAGTTCTCTTTTTCTTCGTGTATTTATATGTGTGTGTATATCGTTTTTAAAAGTTGGGAATAATGTATGTACAATATTGAATCCTGTTATCTTAACATTGGTGAGGCATTTTCCATGTCATTAAATAGTCTTCAAGATATTTTCAATGTTTGTATAGCATTCTATCCTATGGACATGGCATAACTTATTTAACTAGTTCCATATGGTTGGACATTAAGGTTGATTTCCCCTTTCTGTTAGGATAAACGTCCCTGTGATGACTAACCTTTTACATTGATGTCCACATCTCTGATTATTTCCTTAAGATAATTATTAGAAGGGGATATCTGAGTAAAAAGTATGAGTTCTTAAGGCTCCTGATACACATTGTCAAATTGTTTTCCAGAAAGTTGGTACCAGTGTACACTCCCACCAACAGCTTACAAGAGCTGTCGCTGAATATTGATAGGAATTTCTCCTGTGGGGCTTGACTAGAAAGTTTAGACTTGGTCCTTTGTTGTTGTTGTTGTTGTTTTGGTTGCACCGTATGACACGTGGGATCTTAGTTCCTCGACTAGGGATTGAACCCGCATCCCCTGCATTGGAAGCGTGGCAGACTTGGTCCTTTGGACAGGAAGGAAGCGTGAAATGTTTTGAGCAAAGTCCAGCACGTTCAGAACTAGGCTCCAGATGGACACTTTCGGCTGCAGGAGGGAGGCTTGACTGGAGGGGACAATATCTAGGTGGGGGACCAGTGTGGGGCTGACACCAGATGGCAGGGGGAGTCCCCTGCAGCAGGCCAGTGCTGGGGATGGGGATTAGGGACATTGTTGAGGAGGCAGACTTGGTTTCTGGTTGGAAGAGAGAAAGGGAGGAAAGAGATGAGACTGGTCTTGAGAGATCTGAACCCAGGTGGCTCAGGAATGGATTGTGCTGCCTTAGGAAGCGGGACCCTGGAGGAAAGTTGGTGCCAGACACAGCGATGAGCTTGGCTGGATGGTTTGAATTTAAGGATGTTCCTCAGGATGTACCTGTTCGCTCCTCCTGGGGCCTGAAAGCGAGGCCAGGGATGGGCTGTGGATGGTGGGGGAGAAAAGCCATTCACGGAGGAAAGAAACCTGTTGGGAGACAGTGGTGGTGTGTGGGAAGAAGAGCGCTTGGTTTGGGGCCTTTGCTTCTGACACTACCTTTCTCTCCTCTCTAGGCCTCAGTTTCCTCACCCACAAAGTGGGGGATGAAAAGCTGAGCTGAGAAGGGAGGGGGCCTCTTGGAAAGACCTCCAGAGGGAGTGTGGCAGCTGGGGGCAGGGCAGTAGCAGGCTGGGCCTGGGTTTTGACCCTGGGGCTTGGAACTTGCTGGATTTTTGCTGGAGGAGGAGGAGCCAGGAACCTATTTCCAGGGCACTGACTACAGCTCTTCCCCAACAGGTACAATGCCCAGGAATATTATGACCGAATTCCAGAGCTTCGGCACATCATTGACCAGCTGAGCAGTGGCTTCTTCTCCCCCAAACAGCCCGACCTGTTCAAGGACATTGTCAACATGCTCATGCACCATGACCGGTGAGCTGGCCGGCCAGGAAACTGTGCACGTGGGGCTGCTGGGCTCAGTAGGGCTCAGATGTGGTGCGGAGGCTGGACAGGGCTTCTGGGCAGTTGGGACTAGATTCCTTTGGAAGCAGCATCACTGTTCAGGTCCCCAGAAATCCAGTGGGACCGGATGGGCTTGGCCCTTGACCTCATGAAACTTCCTGCTTCTCCATTCCCCTCCAGGTTTAAAGTCTTTGCAGATTATGAAGAGTACGTTAAATGCCAGGAGAGAGTCAGTGAGCTGTACAAGGTGAGGGGTCCTGGACCAGGGGTTGGCAGGGCTTTGGTGGCCCTGGTTGGGATGAGGTGGTAGGTGGGGACCCCACTGGCAGAGCAAACCCAGAGCTCCCTTTTGGCTTGTAGAACCCGAGAGAGTGGACGCAGATGGTGATCCGGAACATAGCCGCCTCTGGCAAGTTCTCTAGTGACCGCACCATTGCCCAGTACGCCAGGGAGATCTGGGGCGTGGAGCCTAACCGCCAGCGCCTGCCAGCACCTGATGAGAAGATCTGAGCCTCTAGACCAGACCCAAACCTGCCCCTGAGTCTGTTGGCAATCCCTTGGGCCAGCTCCAGCTCCTCATCCAGAGGGTGGGGTACTGGAGTTAGATCTCTAAACCTCTTCCTGGAACCCCATTTCCCATCAGCCTTGAGATCCCAGTGTTCAGCGTGACTAAGGCCACTGCTCCCGTCCTGTCCTCGGCTCCCCGCCCGCTCCTATTTATGGGTCTGACCAACTTCACCCACTCCCCAATAAACTGGTTCTCCTTGGGAGCCTCCTTACTCCTCTCTCTGTTGGGAAATATTTTTAGCTCTGGGCGGCATAGCAGCTGCGCAGTCACCGTGCCTTACCCCCACCCGTGTCAGGTGCGTCCCCTCAGAAGGGGGGGGCGGCCTGTGGGGGCGGGGCCCGGACTCTCCTGCCCATTTCCAAGCGTCACCCCTCCACGCCTCTCTCCCCAGTGCTGTGTCCATACTAGGTCAGCTGCCTGCTAGGCTGGCCGGGGGCGTGGCATCCGCCCGGGTGGGGCCCACCCGGGGCCGGGAGCTGGGACTTAGGCAGAGGCCTCCAGGACTACTGAAGATCCACGCGGTCGGGGGGGGGGGGGGGCCCGGACTCAAAAGGGGGAGGAGCCTCTGGGTGGTTGGCGCCTTCTTGATTCCGCCCTTAGCCCCGCCCCACTGCGGCGTTTAAGGGTCTCTCAGCAGGTGGCTGCGCTAGGTCCAAAGTAAGGAGAGTGTTAGGGCGGGGGACACACACAGACCGTCTAGGCTAGGCCGGTGTTGCCCCTTCTCACTTGGGGAAACTAAGGACCAGAAGGGGCCTGTTTGTAGGTCTCGTTTTACCGAGATTGAGGTGTGGGGGAGGTCCTGCCTCCGCAGCCGGGTAGCAGGGCGGGGCAAGCCTCAGAAGATTTGTTTGGGGCCCGGTGGTTTCACAGTGAGTGTGTTTGAACCTGAACAGCCGGAAACTGTTACCGGCTCCCCTAGGCCCGGCTTGTGGGGACCCCAACCGCCTGCGGCTTCCCCTCCCAAGTTCCTCTCTGCCGGAGGGGGCGGGGAGGTTGGCCAGGCCTCCAGGCTCCAGTTTTCTAGCTGCGGAGAACCCACCCGTCGCTTGCAGCTGCCCCTTTTCATCTGGCCTCATGGGGAGCCAGGCTTCCGGGGCCCCAGTCCCTCCTGTGTGAACTGGAGCTCCCTCTATCCCCAGACCTCGAGGCCCCTTCTCCAGGTAGCCGCGTTTTCATTCCTCCCTCCCCACAAGCCCCTCTCCCCCAAGTGTTCCCACCTTGTCCTAGCCCCTCCCCCAGGCTATCACAAGGACCCGCCGCGCCCACGCCCCCGATCTCTACTCAACCTGTGCCCCCCGCTGCCCGCAGGAAGACGCCCGGCCCCAGGCCGGGTTAGCCCCGTGGGAACAGTTTGTCTCGAAAACAGGAACCCGGGCCGGGGGCTGGGCGGGGCGCCCCTTCCCCACCGCAGTCTGCTTCCTGCCCCTCCCGGCTTCCTCTGCCCCACACCAGGCAGGGCGGGGGGCAGGGGGGTGTCTGTGATGGAGGGAGAGGACCGGTGGTTTAGTTCCCCCGCTCCATGTCCCGCGCGGCCTGACCTCCCCTCACCCACCCTCGGCGCGGCCCGTGGCGCAGCCCCCCCGCCCGCGGCCCTGGTCTCCCGGGCGGCGCGGCAGGGCAGGGGTTAAGCTGCCGCAGGGACCGCCGCGTGCGGGGCGAGAGGGAGCCCCCGATGGGGGAGGCGCAGCCGCCGGTGCGGAGCCCGGCGCAGGGGCGGGAGGGGAGGGGAGGGGAGAGGAGAGGAGGGGGCGGCCGCGGCGCGGGGGCGGGGCGGCGGGGAGCGGGGCCGCGGCGCGGAGAGCGGGCGGGAGCCGCAGCCGCAGCGAGGTCGGCGGGCGGGAGAGCACGGAGGTGGTGCCAGCCGGGCCGGGTGCGGGCTTCTTGCTGCGGGTCCCAAGTGTGAGTGAGTGAGCACGGGGCGGGGGGGGGGGTGCAGGGCAGGGGAGGCCCGGCCCCTAGGGGCCCTCGAGGGCGGCGCAGACGGGCCGAGGGCGGCGGGTGGGTTGGTGGGTGGGGAATCTGCGGCCCGGGTCCGGGCCAGGAGGGACCTGCCGAGAGACCCGAAGCTCCCTGGACAAGCGCGGGAGGGGGCGGCATCCGGGGCGCACCCGGCTCTTCCTAGCCACGTCTCAGCGGGACCTTCCCCGGCGAAGCCCCCATTTGACAGATGAGAAAATTGAGGCTCCGAGAGGCCAAGTGACTCTCAAGGTCACACAGCGAGGAAGCGGGAGAGCCGGGCGGCGATGACTCTGGGTGGCTCCTAGGAAAAGTCTACCAGAGAACTCCATAGAGGAGACCCCCGCTCCCCGCTTGCAGCCCGGGGGAGTATGTGTAGGGGCGGGGTACCTTCTGTGGGGCAAGGCTTTGCCAGCGTCCGTGGGTGCGGGATGTCAGGTCGCTGGGGCCGCAGGGCTGGCCCTGGATCGCAGATGAAGGGGGCGGGGGCGGAATGGGTGTGTGTGCGTACCCACCGGTGTGTGCATGTGTGGGAGAGTGTACATGCGTGTAGGTGCACTGCCTTGCGTGTGTGCACACGTGTGCGGATGTCGAGCTGCTGTGGCCACGGAACTCCAGGCTGGCCTGGCTCTAGTGAGCAGCAGGGCCGGAAGCCGGCCCCTTCAACGGGTTTGCATTCTGGGGTAGAGAGCTGGGTATGTGTGTCCGAGGTTTCCTTCGTTCAGGTGTGCGAGGGGTGTGGGTGCCATTGTGTGTGTGAGAGAGAGTATGGGAGGTAATTTGCCTGAGGCTCGGCTTTTTGGGAGCCTCAGGCATTCTTGCACCCCGATGTGGGTCCCTGGCCTCGGGTGTGGAATGAGTGTCTGTCTCTGCATGGGTGCGTATATTCCCGCCAGTGACTGGAGTTGCTGGTGGAGTCGTACAGGCACTCTCCACCCTGCACGGTGCTAGCGCCCCCTTCTGGGCACCCTACTCTGTGCTCGAGTGTGGACGGCCTGTGTGTGCACTCAGTTCGACTGTGCAGTATGGGGACCTGCGTCAGGGTCTGGGATGAAGATAGCCTGCGGAAGGGCTGAGCCGGGACCCTTGGGGCCTTCACGGAGGAGGTGGCTTGGGAGCGCGCGGTTCCCAGGCTCAGGCTTCCCGCTGACGCCTCCGGGCCGCAGTGGGCTCCCCGCTCCGCCCTCTCCGCACCCCCCCCAGGAATGTTCCTCTCCGCTCCAGCCCGCCTCCCCAGTGGCAGGCCCCTGGGGGCTGCCACAGCGCCCCCCTTTCCGGGGAGCCCGGGAGGGGGCGACGCGGGCAGGACGCCTGGGTTCCTCCCCCCTCTCATCCCAGGGAGAAATTCCTCCGAGGTCCCCTCAGGCTCTGGGTTCCCAAAATAACCCTGCGGGGGAAGGGAAGCTGTGAAGGGAGGGAAGCGGGAGGGGCGCAGAACTGAGCTGCGGGGTGCTGCAGGTGCCTCTGGGGAGAGGACGTGAGGAGGAGAGGGCCTGCGGGGAGGGGGGCTGGGACACTAACCAGCCCCCGGAGTTCTGGCTCGTCCCCATCCCCGGGGAGTCCCTCAGCCCTCCCACGACTCCAAGGGTGGGCCGGAAGCTTCTTGGTCAGTTCGTTTCCCAACTGGTGGGTTGCAACATCCCGGGCCAGTTAACCCCAGGAGTGGCCGCGGCGGACGACTCCGCCCCTGCCCAGCAGGGGGCGTGCCTGCCCCGCCCCATTTCTGTCCGCGGGCCGCGCCCGCGCCTCCGCAGACTCCCGCTCTGCCTCTCCCGGGACAGGGGTCCGGTCCGAACCCCGTGGAGGCTCTCGGAGCGCAGCTTGGCCCAGCCTACCCGCGCCGGACGCCATGGCGGGCACCCTGGACCTGGACAAGGGCTGCACGGTGGAGGAGCTGCTCCGTGGTTGCATTGAAGCCTTCGGTGAGTGGCACGGGAGGACACGCCCAGCCTGAGACCAGCCGGGAGCCTGAACCCTGACCCCTGCCTCCCAGGGCAGACCTCTGCCCAACTCGCATCCTGCAGCCTCTTTGGAAAAAGTCTCCTCTTCATCCCGGGGTAGAGAGATCCACACGGTGCAGAAAGAGAAAAGGTTTCCCTTCCCTAGTATACCAGCGTTGAAGGGAGGGACGGCGGGGTCCCCAGACTCTGACCCATGAGGACCGTTATCTGTCTCCCCGGGGGATCCGGAGGAACTCGCTATTGCGGCCTGGAAGCTGTTTCCGGCTGATGGGGGGTGGCTTATCTGGTGAAGGGGTGCCCCTTCCCCAGGCACTCAGGAAATGACCTCTGGATTCTTGACCCCACGGAACCCGTCTCCTTCCGCCCCAGCTGGTTCCCCTCCAGACTACAGGCCCGACTCAGACGCTCTTCTCCTCTAGTTCCTCGGATCCTGCCTTATCCCTCTTCCACCCTACCTTTACCTTATAATCTGCCTCCTGGTTTCGGAGCCCTGGGAAAGCCGGAGGCGGCCGGGAGCCAGAAACCTGGCAGGCTGCGGGGTAGGGTTTAGGGACCGCAGCTGCGGGACGTAGGGTCAACCGGTTCTCCTTGACCCCTCGGAGTTAGATGACTCCGGGAAGGTGCGGGACCCGCAGCTGGTGCGCATGTTCCTCATGATGCACCCCTGGTACATCCCTTCCTCTCAGCTGGCGGCAAAACTGCTGCACATATATCCTTCGCCGGCCTCGCCAAGGGCCCTGCAGTCCGCGTCCATAAGGGAGCCCAGCTGCCCAGCGGGGGCAGAGGATGGGCTTTGCTCCTAGAGCGTGGGCCACTCCCACATCACAGAAATCAGGATTGGCCCAGGCTCCAGCTAGGGCCTAAGCTCCACCCCTTTCCTCCCCTTAGAACTAAGGCCCCCGTCCCCCGGTCTCTCCCCAGCCTAGGCCTTGCTCTCCCCTCCCCACAGCCTAGAACCTGTTCCTACTCCCAGCGCAGGTCCTGCCTCTTGCTTCTCTCCCAGAACCCAGGTCCTGCTCTCAGCCTCTCCCAGAATCTGGCCCCCATTCCATCCAGGCACCCTCCCAAAGCTCACACCTCACCTCTGCTTTCAGCCCCTTTCCAGAGCTTGGGCCCTGCCCACCCCAGACCCCACCCCTAGAATTTCTCCTAGAACCAGGCCCTGCCCTCAGCCTCCCCCAAGAACTCGGGTCCCATCCCCTGCCTCCTCTTCTAGAGTAAGTCTCCATCCTTGTTTTCCTTAACTCTGCTTCACCTACCAACAATCCCGGAAGGACAACTCCAGCTCGCTTCAGGTGAAAACATGCCATCTGGTCAGGTGAGTCTTCCTCCTGGGGCTCTGTCCCCTTCTCTGCTCCCTTATCTCAGGCATCAGACTGGCCTGAAGGAGTGGAAATAGCTCGTTCTGGAAGCTGGTCATGTGGGTTTGAACCCGGCTCTGTCCGTGGTGGTTGTGCTGCCGCAGGCCTGCCCCTTCCTGGTCCTGGCCCGGTCCCTGTTTTCTGATCTGCCCAGTGTGGGTGGGGAAGGAAAGAGCTGGGTGAGGGGAACCACAGTTTGAGGCTCTTTCCCCCTCTCTGGGGAACTACAGTCCTAGGGGATGGTGGGGGAAGGGCTGCCTTGGGTGACTCTGAACCTCCACCAGGTACTGGATCTCAGCATTCCCAGCGGAGTTTGATTTGAATCCTGAGCTCGCTGAGCAGATCAAGGAGCTGAAGGCTCTGCTAGACCAAGAAGGGAACCGCCGGCACAGCAGCCTCATCGACATCGAGAGCGTGTGCGTGGGGGGAGCTCGGAGGGCTGGGCAGGGCACTCAGCATCCTACACCATCTGCACTTAATAAACGTTTGTTGAATTGAATGGGTGAGGGTCATGTCACTCTTGCTTAAAAACCTTCTATGGCTTCCTAGCGTCTCCAAAACGCCTCGGCTGGGGATTAAGGCCTTTCATAGTCTCAGGCCAGCTTGGCATTCCTGCCTCATCTTCCACAGCCCACCACCCTATACCAGGCACCTCATACTGCAGCTGCACGGGTCCACTCACCACTCTGCAGCCCCTGCATCCTTTCCCACCATGGCGCTTTGCTCATGTCCCCTTGCCCCCTCCTCCATGTTATCAAAACTCAGCACAAGTGTGGAGTGTCTGTGGACTCTTTCAGGGCAGAATTTGTCGTTCTGGCCTCTGTTCCTCCATGACACTTTGTGCAGACCTCTGCCCAAAGACCTCCGCACTTGTGCCACGCTATTTCGTGATTGTTTGTTTCTGTGTCTGTCTCCCTCAGTAGACTGTGAGCTCCTCGGGGGCAGGAACCGTGTCTTGCTCATCTCTGTACCCCCAGCGCCTAGCACAGTGCCTGGCACAGAGTAGGTCTTCCATAAATCTGTGTTGAGTGCATGACGAGGGGGGAGATTGCAGGAGGTGCTGGGACTGGGGACATTCGTGCTCTGCACAGTGTCTCGCGGTCAGCGTGAGTGGCATGAGTGTAGGGCCATGAGGGGTGGGGCATCTCCAGCAAAGGACTCACTGCCCCGCCCCACTCCCCAGCCCCACCTACAAGTGGAATCGGCAGGTGACCCAGAGGAACCCTGTGGAACAGAAAAAGCGCAAGATGTCCCTGTTGTTTGACCACCTGGACCCCATGGAGCTAGCAGCACATCTCACCTACTTGGAATATCGCTCCTTTTGCAAGATCCTGGTGAGGCCCAATGGCCTTCGTCAGGGAGCGGGTGTGGGCTGGGGAGGGGGTGCCAGGAGGGGCAGGGTCTCTGGGGTAGGTGGGGTCACAGGGTGGGTCTGGGGTTTCAGTGTAACCACCAAAGGGCCGCTGGAGGGTGAGGAGCGGCCTTTGGTGAGGGGAGGGGCCACAGGGTGCTGAGGCCACTCTGCCTGCAGTTCCAGGACTATCACAGTTTTGTGACTCACGGCTGCACCGTGGACAACCCTGTCCTGGAGCGCTTCATCTCCCTCTTCAACAGTGTCTCGCAGTGGGTGCAACTCATGATTCTCAGCAAGCCCACAGCCCCGCAGCGGGCCCTGGTCATCACACACTTCGTCCACGTTGCAGAGGTGCCTGCCCCTCCCCTTCCCCCCAACCTCCCAAATTGCCAGTAGGGCTGAGTCCCTCCTTTCCCCTAACCCACTGCCAGGTCTTCTCCAGAAAAGCTGGGCCAAATTCTGGACCCACTCAGTGGCTCACTGCCTCATCTCTCTCCATTTATTCCCCAGAAACTCCTGGAGCTGCAGAATTTCAACACGCTGATGGCGGTGGTCGGGGGCCTGAGCCACAGCTCCATCTCCCGCCTCAAGGAGACCCACAGCCACGTGAGCCCAGAGACCATCAAGGTGCTTGAGACTCGGGGGGTCAGGGGAATGGCCTGGTCAGCCTTCCCAGGGCTGGCCTCGCTGAGAACTCCCAGCAGCGCTGGGGGCTGGGCACTCCCTCTTCATTTGATAAATGAGGAAACTGAGTCTGGGGGTTAAATCCTTTCCCAGTTGCACAGTGAAAGCAGCAGAGTGGAGTCTCACAGGTCTGCCGAACTTCAAAGCTCGTGCTTTACTCTTCCCCTGCTTATTTTATTTTATTTTATTTTTTTGACCGTGCCACACACATGTGGGATCTTAGTTCCCTGACCAGGGATCAAACCCGTGCCCCCTGCAGTGGAAGCACTGAGTCTTAACCACGGGACCACCAGGGAAGTCCCTATTTTATTTTAAAAAACATAACTGGTGACATACATATAGAAAAGTCTATAAAACATATGTACAGTTAAAAAAAAATTAGAAAACGCCTCTGTAACTACCACTCAGGTCAGGAAGTAGAACGCTGCCGGCCCCCGAAGCCCCCAGCACCTTAGAGCATAACTCCCTCCTCATCAGAGGCAAACGATGTCATGACATTCCTAAGGATGATGACCTTGCTTTTCTTTCTTTCTTTTAAAAAATTTTTATTTATTTATTCAGTTATTTTGGCCGTACTGCACGGCATGTGGGATCTTAGTTCCCCAAACCCGTGCTCCCTGCAGTGGAAGCTCAGAATCCTAACCACTGGACCACCAGGGAATTCCTGACCTTGTTTTTCTTGATAGCTTTACCACCTATGCATGCATCCCAAAACCATGTGGGTTTCTTGTTTCCTGTTTTTGAACCTCCTATGAATGGGATTGTGTTGTATATGTGATTTTACTTCTTGCTTCTTTCATTCTTACGTTCTGTTATGTGGAGCAATTGTTCATTCACTTCCGTTGCTGTATGATATTTTAGTCCACCCTGATTTGTGTATCTCCTCTACTATTGAACATTTGGGGTTTTTCCAGTTTGGGCTGTTACGAATGATACCACTAAGAATATTCTTCGAAATCATCGTCCTGTGCTGCTCTGCCTCCGTGATCCTCAGTTTCCTCTCCTGTGAAATGGTTTTTTTTAAAAAAAATTATTTATTTATTTATTTATTTGGCTGCGTCAGGTCTTAGCTGCGGCACGTGGGGTCTTCGCTGAGGCTTGCGGGATCTTTTGTTGCGGCGCGGGCTCTTCATTGCGGCGTGCGGGCTTCTCTCTAGTTGTTGCGCACAGGTTCCAGAGTGCTGGGCTCTGTAGTTTGCGGCACGCAGGCTCTCTTGTTGAGGCACACGAGCTCAGTAGTTGCGGCACGGGGGCTTAGATGCCCGGCGGCATGTGGGATCTTAGCTCCCTGACCAAGGATCAAACCCGTGTCCCCTGCATTGGAAGGTGGGTTCTTTACCACTGGACCACCAGGGAAGTCCCCTCTTCTGTTAAATGTTGATGATAATCTGTGCCCAGGCCTGGTGTAGAGGTGTGGTATTTGGTAGTGGGTGTCCCTTTGAACTCGTGACCTATGAATTCTGATTCCAGGGGCTAAGGGACCCAATGTTGGGGGATAGTGAGGGAGGCTTTTGACCTTTCACCCATCCCTGACCCTGACTCAACATCCTCTCCCACGTTTCCAGGGCTGGGCAGGGGAAGGAGAGACGAGCCTGAGATATGTGATGTGTATGTGATGTGTGTGTGTGTGTGTGTGTGTGTGTGTGACCCTCTTCCCTTTGTCCCCCAGCTCTGGGAAGGTCTGACAGAACTAGTGACGGCCACTGGCAACTATGGCAACTACCGGCGCCGGCTGGCAGCCTGCATGGGTTTCCGCTTCCCCATCTTGGGTGTGCACCTCAAGGACCTGGTGGCCCTGCAGCTGGCACTGCCTGACTGGCTGGACCCCACCCGGACCCGACTTAATGGGGCCAAGATGAAGCAGCTCTTCAGCATCCTGGAGGAGCTGGCCATGGTGACCAGCCTTCAGCCCCCAGTGCAGGCCAACCCCGACCTGCTGAGCCTGCTGACGGTGAGGGGCCAGGCAGCAGGGCCGACAGCTGCACCTGGTCCTGCAGGCTCGGCCTTGGGTTCTCAGTTATGATCGAAGAACTGAGACCCAGCCTGGGCCCCAAGGTTGGGGTGAACTTGGAGAAGGGTTCTAGGCTCCAGATGGGGCTGTGGGCCCCTGAGGCTGGCATGTGGACTTGAGGCTGGGCCTGGGCCCTGGGTTGAGTTCCTAGCAGTGGGCTGTGTTCAAGGTTTGGGGTCAAACTCTGGATTCTGGGTATAGGGGTGGCTTTTATTTTATTTTTTTAATTGTAATTTTTATTTTTTGGCTGTGCTTCGTGGCTTGTGGGATCTTACTTAGTTCCCTGACCAGGGATGGAACCCGCACCCTCGGCAGTGAAAGGGCCAAGTTCTAACCCCTGGACCGCCAGGGAATTCCCCAGGGGCGGCTTTTACACATGGCCCTGAGCTCTGAGGTTCTGGGCTTGGTCTTGGACTTGGTTTTGAGCCCTAGCATAGGAGTTGGGTTCCAGTCCAGATCTGGACTAGGTTCTAATTGTTGGGCCGGGGCTTAGGTTTTAAGGTTTGGTGTGAAGTCTTACCTGTTTCTAGGTTCTGGACTGAGATGGGGATTGAAATCTGAGCTGGAGTCTGGTTGCTGGGTGGGGTTCTGTGTTCGGGGGGAATTTCAGAGCTCTCAGCTGGGTTGTGACCTGGATTCTTGGCTGAGATCTTGGCAGTGCATTGTGTTCAAGGTTTGGGGCCAAGATACAGGTTCTGGTCTGTGTGCTAGGCTGGCGTGTGGTTGCTGGGATGTGTTCTAAGCTGGCCTTTGTCCTGAGTCTAGCTTGTGGGCCAGGCTCGGGGCTGGGCTGCGACCTCTAGGTGGACCTGTGGGTCTGAGTTCTGGGCAGTGGGCTCCTGAGAGCAGCGGAGGCCAGTGGGCGTGATCAGACCTGTGTGTCCCAGGTGTCTCTGGATCAGTATCAGACAGAGGATGAGCTCTACCAGCTGTCCCTGCAGCGGGAACCGCGCTCCAAGTCCTCGGTGAGGGACGGAATCACTGCTTACCCACTCGGCCCATCCTCTTCCTCCCCCACGTCTGCCCTCCCGGGAGTTCCAAGATTAGAGGCTACCTCACCCATCCTGCTCGTTGGGCAGGCTTCCTTGTCCCCAGGGCTTGCCCTCTCTCCTCCACTGGGCCCTGGGCTTCCTCACCTCTGGCCCTCTCTCAGCCTCGACCATTCCCACAGCCAACCAGCCCCACCAGCTGCACGCCGCCTCCCCGGCCCCCGGTGCTGGAGGAGTGGACCTCAGCGGCCAAACCCAAGCTGGATCAGGCACTCATGGTGGAGCACATTGAGAAGATGGTGGAGGTGAGACTCCGTGGCAGCCAGCTCTGGAGTCTGTGGGGTGGGGGGACAGGTCCGTAGGGGTCAATCAAGGCTCGTTTTGCCAGGGCACTGCCCTGGGAGCCACCACCAGTGCCAGGTTCAAGGGCCAACACTCAGTCTCCAGAAGGCACGGGGCACAGCTAATGGGTGGGGCTGGGATGGGGGTATGGAGAAGGGAGGTGGTGGGGGAGACAGATAGCTGCCCACGGCTGAGACGCCCGCCCATCATCACTTGGACTGGGAATGTGGGCAGGGTGGGGCCGTTGCTCCTTTCATCCTCCCCTCCCCCTTGTGTCCCTCTATGTACTCCAGTCTGTCTTCCGGAACTTCGATGTCGATGGGGACGGCCACATCTCACAGGAGGAGTTCCAGATCATCCGTGGGAACTTTCCTTACCTCAGCGCCTTTGGGGACCTCGACCAGAACCAGTGAGGAGGCCTGGGGGCAGGGGGAGAGGGAAGGCAGGCTCACTTCCCTTTGGGTTTTAGTTTCCTCCCGTGCAAGATGAGGACATTGAACCAGATGATCTTGAGGGAGGAAGCCACCCATGTGGGGAGGGGCTCTTATTTTCGGGGAGGCTGCCAGCTGCAGAGGCACAGGGTTACCTCACTTATTCAGACCGAAGAGGGGGTGGGGGGACTCCACCTGAGTCTTGCAAAGACGGTGGCCTGGGGACTGTTGCTACATAAATGCCATTTTATTTGTGGAGCTCACAGCTGGCAAAAAGTGTGGGCACGTTGAACTCCTGGGTAGCCTGTCTTAATGAATAGATAAGAAAGGCCTGTAATTAGCAGCACCCACTTGCTTATCAACAATTCACAATTCACACGCTGACAATTTGGACAAACAGCTGGTTCTCTGGAGTAGGTTAAACATGCCCCCTGCAACCATGTTCGCACCCTGGTTTTGCTGAGCGGACAAAATTCCAATCAAAATTTATAGTCCATCCCAGGTCGATTTACTTTTTAATGTTATCCATATTTCAGAAAGCTGGGTTTTTTCCCATATTATAAAAATCCATGGTTAAAAAAAAATCCAGGTAGTAAAATAGATTTATAGTGAGCAAAGTGTATAAGGTAAGAAGTGAAAATTCCCTCCCTCCTTTCCCACTCAGAGGTTGTCATTAGTAACATTACTGGCGTGGCAATGCCTGTATCTTTCCAGTCTTTTTTTCATGCATGTTGCAAATTGTTAAGAGAATTTGTCTGTGTCTCTTTCATAGACAAACAGGATGATGGTATAAATCTAGTTCCGCCAGCGGCGTTCATTGTAGTTGCTTTGTTTCTCCTCCCAGCGTTGGGAACAAATAGTTGAAAACAGAGTTTTCTCTGAGTTGAAAACAGTTCCCTGTCACCTCCCTGCGTTAGGGTGGAGTTTTTCCAGGCCACACTTTTAGGGAGGGTGCAGCCCTTGGAGACCTTCAAGGCATCAGCTTCATGCAGGCGTCTCAGCCTTAACTCCCCACCTCCTGCAGGCCCCAGGCAGGTATCAAAATCCAGCACCCGGCTCCTGGGGCAGCCACAGCTCACTGCCTCAATTCGAAGATCTCTCTTTGTTTCTGAAACTTGGGGGTAACCATTTCTTACAAACTCACCTATGCATTTAAAGCAGTTTTTGATATATTTTAACCAGCATCTGGGTATTTGTGGCAGTAGGGTTTTCAGGGTTTTTTGTTTTTGTTTTTGTTTTTAAATCACTGTCTTGACAGAACTGCATGCTTTGTGTTTTTTTACTTTTGTTTTCCACTTAAACCCTCATCGTGGACGTCTTTCCAGGCCGATTCATGCAGAACTACCTCATTCTTTAGAACAGCTGCAGAGTATTACACTGTGTGGCTGGGCCGTCATTTGCCTCACCATTCTCCTGCTGATGGACATGTAGACTGTTCCCAGTTTTTCGCTATTAATATCCACCATGCTACTGTGAACATCTTTGTACCCATGTACTCAGGCCACTATTTTTGTAGGAGAAATTCCTAGAAGTGGGATAATTGGATCAAAAGATATGCACATTCTAAATTAGAAGGGAGACTGCCAAGGTGACCTCAGGCAAGGTTGTGCCAGCTTGCACTCCCATCAGCAGTGAACGAGTGCCCATTTCCCAACTTCCTTGCCAACAGTGGATGCTATAATAAGCTTTACAATTTTGCCAGTCTAATTGGCAAATGGTGTCTTGGTTAAATTTGCATTTCTTTAACACTAGTGGGGGTAGGATATCTTCATATGTTTATTGGCCACTTCTATTTCTTCTGTAAATTGCCTGTTCATGTTCTTTGTCCATTATTCCACTGGGTTTGTGAGTCTTTTTCTCATTGATTTCTAGAATCTCTGTTAATGGATATTAACCCTTGGTGTTGAATATGTTTGCAAATATTTTCTCCCAGTCTGTCATTTATGTTGCCTTTTCCATATAAAATTTTTTAAAAATGTGTGCTCAATATGTCAGTCTTTTCCTTTATGGCTTCTCGGATTTGTGTTATGCGTAGAAAGGCCTTCATCCCCTCAAGATTACAAAACTCTTCCCTTATACCTTTTCAGATACTTTGAAAATTTTATTTTTTACATTAGTGTTCTGAATTTAGTGGGAATTAAGTTTTCATGAACAGTGTGAGATAGGAGCCTAGGTTTACATATTCTCATAAACCATCAGTTGTCCCAATGTACCACTGATGTGAAGGACCACCTGGATCACCCAACTACAATGCGCAGGCGTGTCCGACAAGGGCCACCCCTGGTGGAAATAGCTCCCAGGGGCCCAGCATCTATTAACCATTACAGACGCTGTTGTCAATGTTCCATGTGCACTGTCTCATTTAATCCTTACCCAAAGGCCTCTGAGGTGTAGGAACTATCATCATCCCCATTTATAGAAGAGGAAACCGAGGGATGGGGCCTGAAGTCACACAGAGAAGAATTAGAGCCTAAATTTGAACTGAGTTCTGTCTCCAGAGCACGTGCTCACTCTTTCCCTAAAATATGTGAATGGATGAAAAAAAAGGGCTCCGTGGGGAAGCCCTGGATTACCTTTCTGGCAGGATTATGCAAGAGTGAGACAGGTGCAGCTTTTTCCAATCTTACCTGGTCCCCAAACTCATCAGAGATCTCTTAATTCTCAGGGCTCCGGACTGGTGTTCCACAGAGCTCACTTTGGGAAACAGAAGCTGATAATCCCATGGGAAAGTGCAGAGCAATTTTAGTTTACACACCAACCCTGTGAAGTGAGCAGGGCAGGAATTATGATCCCCATTTTTCTAGGGAGGAAACCCAGGGCAAGTGACTTGCCCAAGACCACACAACTAGTTAGTAGCAGCTACTACATCTGCCTGACTCCAAGTCTAGTGCTCTTTCTCTTTCCTGCACCAGGGGTCCAAAATCAGGAGTCGGTGAGGACCTTTAACTTGGTAGGGGTTTTTCCCAGTGGGATGGGTTAAGCTGGTGGTGGGTGGTCCCAGGGAAGCCCCCAGAGCTGAGGCCCTCCCCCTTCCCGGACAGGGATGGCTGCATCAGCAAGGAGGAGATGGTCTCCTACTTTCTGCGCTCCAGCTCTGTGCTGGGTGGCCGCATGGGCTTCGTACACAACTTCCACGAGAGCAACTCCTTGCGCCCCGTCGCCTGCCGCCACTGCAAGGCCCTGGTGAGCCCCCGCCCAAGCCACACCCCTCCAGCACCGGCCCCGCCCCATCCATGCCCCGCCCTCCCTTCTGGCCCCGCCCCTGCCAGAGCCTTCTCAGCCTAGGCAAACCTTAATTCCACCTGCCTCTCCTCTTGCTGTTCTGAACAAAACCCTGAGGGGGCCCTAAGGCTCCAGAAAGGGTCAGCCCCACTCCCTGCCCATGGAAAGGAAGTAGAGTCATCCCCTCTAAACCCCTCCCCCCTACGACGGCCCCCTCCTCTATTTCAGATCCTGGGCATCTACAAGCAGGGCCTCAAATGCCGAGGTGAGATGGAGTTGCAAGGCTGCTGGGCTGAGTTTTTTGGGAAGTTACTATCTGCGTGAATATCCTTATTTTGGTGGGGTAATTGCCAAGGAGTGAAGTACCTTAGAGCCAGAGAGGCATGCTGATTGACGTGAAGGGGGTAGCCTTTAACAGGGCTTTTGTTGGGACTTCCCTGGCCATCCAGTGGTTAAGACTCCGCGCTTCCACTGCAGGGGGTGTGGGTTCGACCCCTGGTCTGGGAAGTAAGATCCCCCCTGCCTCGCAGTGCTGCCAAGAAAACCCCCCAAAAACCAAAAACCAAAACAAGCAAACAAAAAACCCCAAAAAACAACCAACAACAAACAAACAAACAAAAACCAGGGCCTTTATTTTGGTGAGGCAGCTGCCCAGGAACAGGGAGCTTTGGAGAGGGCACAGACTGCCAAGTAGGATGAAGAGAGCACTTGGAAAGGAGGCTCTTGTTTTGGTGGGGCAGCTGCTCAGGAGCAAAGGGACCTGGGGAGAGGTGCAGGCCTGCGGAATGGGGTGAAGGGTATTCTGATCAATTGATCTGGCTGGGCTCCCCATCTGCCTCCCCAGCCTGTGGTGTTAACTGCCACAAGCAGTGCAAGGATCGTCTGTCAGTTGAGTGCCGGCGCCGGGCCCAGAGTGTGAGTCTGGAGGGGTCTGCACCCTCACCCTCACCCACACATACCCACCATCGCGCCTTCAGCTTCTCCCTGCCCCGCCCTGGCAGGCGAGGCTCCCGGCCTCCAGGTAAGAAGGGGTCTCTTTCTGTTCTGGCCTGTGGAGGGAGGGAGGCAAGGCCATGGTGGCATAGTATTACCTTCTCCAGGATGGAAACTACTGCAGAGTTTGTAATTGTCTCATTTTGATAGGGTGATGGAGAAGGGCTGGACAGGTAAGGGTGTCAGAAGGTGACCAGGGAGCCCCCAGCCCTCTGAGGCTGAGGAGGAGAGAGACTAATAAATAAAAAAGAGTAAAAGTGAAAGAGACTTCAAGATTCAATTTGCACTCTTATTTTGTTAGGGGGATTGACAATGGATTGGAGAGGGAGTTTTGTGAGCTATTTGCCTGTGTTTCCCTTTTTGGCTGCTTTGGAGGCTATTCTGAGAAAAGTCCCTTGCCCCCCAAAGCTCCCAGCAGCTCTCCTGGGGCCATTGGTGGTTCTAGGTCAGTTTTCTGAATGACAATTCCTCAAATGATTATTTTGCTGAGAACACTCTGAACAACCATGTTAAACTGGGGTCTAAGGCAGTTGACCACAACTGTTCAGACTGGCATAAGTCCTCAAAAATAGAGGCAGGCACAGGGCATAAGTTCTCAAATACAGAAAAGTTGAAACCATTTGCACTGAGCCTTCCAGAAGTGCTGGGGTCTAAAATGTAAAACACACACAAAACTGACATTTAAGCAAACTGCACCGATAAATCTGTGGCTGCAAAAAAGCTGTGGCAAAATGAAAACTTAGAAAAAGAGCCTCAAAAATTGGGCCTTTTGGTCATTCAGTGAATTGATTTTTGGTGGATGGTTCTGGTTCTGGGATGGGGCAGGGTGCCTCCGGTGATGGGGAGAAGGGCTGCTGAGGGCACAGGGACCCAGGAATTGGTCCTGTGACACCCCCCTCCCTGCAGAGATCCGAGAGGAGGAGGTTCAGACGGTGGAGGACGGCGTGTTTGACATCCACTTGTAATTGATGGTGAGCCCCCCTGCAACCTGGGCAGAGCCTCCCCACTCAGGGCTGGGGCAATGGGGGGATGAGTGGGACGGGTGCTCTGGCCAAATGGCCCAGGCCAGGTGGAATCCTGCTTTTTGGGGAGGGGGGAGGATCTTCCTCAAAACCTCTGTCTTTTTCTTCCCAGCTGTGACTGGATCAAGCATCCATGCCTGCTTTGGAGAAAAGACTTGGACCAGAGCAGGAAGCCTGGGGTGCTGCGGCAGCAGGCTGGGGCTGGGGGGCGGGGTGTGGGGGTGGCATGCGTCTGAGGGCAGGGCCAGGGCTGGAGTCCCTAAGGTTGTACAGGTTCTTGTGAATATTTGTATTTTCCAGATGGAATAAAGGCCCAAGTAATTAACCTGGACTATCAGCGCCTAGAATCCTCGCCGGGGGCAGAGGGCAGGGGTCCGTAATCACAGGGACTAGAATTGTGGAGCCGAAAACTTTGTAGTCAGAGAATCTTGGGAGATCTGGAATCTCATGTGTCTGGAATCTTGGGGGGAGGTAGAATTGTGGGGGATAGAGCCTTAGAACCGGGAAACAGTGGAACAGAGAGTTTGGGGGGGAGGTCTAGAATCTCTAGGAGTCCAGAATCTTGGGGGCCTAAAACTTGAAAGTAGAATTGCTGAGCCTGGTGGTCAAGTATAGCCATAGGCTTCAGCCCACAGCTGAATTTCCCTTGCTTGACAGGTGGTCTTTCAGCCTCTGCGTGTATACTTCCAGCAACGGGGAGCTCACTACAGAGAATCATGGGAGGGAGGGGGCAGCCCAGAGTGCTGGATGTGGGGGAAGGGGCGAGGGGGGGCTACACTCCTTGGGCTTGCAGCCTCCTGGCCTGGCGCTGCTGCCAGCCGGAAGGACAGGGACTTCCAGAGGAAATGCATATTGATCCTGCTGTCAGCCTCTGGCAGCCTCTCCCAACCCAGCTCTTCCCTCCCGAGTTTGCAGCATGGAGGTTTTGGGGGTCACGACTACCTGAGGAAGGCTAAGGCCACTTCAGAGGCTGGTCTTGGTGAGGAGGGTGGACTGGGAGTCTTCGAAAGGTTCTGAAGCTGAGCCAGGCTGCTTCTGGGGTCAGGAGGCTCTAGACAGCAGTCCGAGAATGGGAGCTACCTCCCCAGCCCCCCTCCCCCAAGCTGAGGCATGTCCTACAGCAACTGCAGGTTGTCCTGGGAGTGGAGGCCTGAGCACCCCAACTCCTACCTGCAAAGCACAATATCTGAGGACCTGGCAATGGCCTCAGCCCGCTCCCTCAAAGTTCCTTGACCCCATGCCCATCTTTCCCTTTGAGACCCCACTCCCCCCGGCCTACTCCTCATCTGGGGTACCTCCTCCTCCCACCCTGTTACTTCTCAGCTGCAGCTCTGGCACCTGTTGGGCACCCCCAGCCCTGTCCCCCGTTGGGTCCCCCACACTGCCCCTCCTTCCATCTTCAGCCCCCTCCCTGCCTTCCTCCTCTGGAGGCTGTAATATCCGTTTCACGATTTGGGGGCTGAGTTGCTATAACAACAGACGGGCGATTGTGCTGTGAAGAGCAGCTCGCTCCCTGCGCTGCCTCCATCCCTGCAGCCCGGTCGGCTGGCCCCCCTCCCTGCCACCCCCCAGCCCCAGCCTGGCCTCTTCCCAGTGTGTGTGTTTGCAAATGTGTGCCCAGGTCTGCTCCCCCTGGGACTGTGACGTGTGACTGCCTTTTCATGGTTGCCTGTGTGAATTTGGCAGATGAGCTTCACATTGTGTGCGTGTGTGCATGTGTGTGCACAGGCATGCATACTGTATTTGCTGCATTTTTCCTCCTCCGTGTGTCCTCACTGGACTGCGCATGGGAGAAGGGCCACGTTGGGTGGGTGCCTGTTGGGGGGGTGTCTTGAAGTGGTGGGTCCCACCTACATCCGGTACTCTGAAGCCTGGACCTGGGTGGGGGGAGACATCACTGTAGCTGGGGGAGGGGCAGGGAGGTGCAGCAGCTGCCAGGTGACCTTTCCTGCCCTTGATGGGCAAAGGTGGCCCAGGGAGCTGGGGGTGGGGACCAGAGACAAGTGCTCACTCTTGCATCTCTCCCTGCCCCTACCCTCCCCCGACCCCTTCCCACACCCATCTCTAAGGGTCTGAGAGAAAGTCTCTGTGAGTCACTGCGCCTGACTGTGTGCCCATCTATGCCCTGTTGCCTGGCTGGACACGTCTGTGTGTGTGTGTCTGTGCGTGTGCGTGTGTGCGCGCGCGTGTGTGTGTGTGTGTGTAGCCTGCAGGGAGAGGAGCAGTGGGGGATGGGCAGGGCAGTGGGCTCTGGGGTCAGAGAGGCAATTTCACATTCACAGGCCCTGACTCAGCAGTTCCCATTCTCTGGCTCTTCTAGTGGCCTTGGTGGGGCCATCCTGAGGGTCTCTCCAAGGTCAGAGTAGGCGCCCCAAGTCTAGAACCTGGCTCAGGGATCTCTCTTCCCAACCTCTAGGGTTCTACAGCCTGGGTCCCCCTCTCATCCCCTTAGAGGCCGGGAGGGAGCTCTCTGGTGGGGGGGGGGTGTCCCCACGCATCTACTCAGTAATTGACCACTCTGTGCAAAGTGCCTCGGGGGGCAGGATGACCTCGTGGGCAGGTCCTCTGTGTACACCTGTTCCCCCCGAAGACATGCATCTGCCTCAGGCACCTGTGTGCACAAGTTTGTGTATGTTCTTGAGCAAGTATATGCTTCTTGTGGGTGTCGTGCCATGGGGGGGCATTTCTGCAGGTGTCCCTGTGTGTCCCCTTGGGAACGCCTATGTGCACATGGATAGGTGTGCATGGCTGTGAGTACACCTCCGAGTGCCCATGCATGCATTAGTGGTCGAATGAGAGTGTTCTTGCATGTTGCCTCTGGCTAGGGAAGCACCAACTACCACTGGCTGTGCAGATTACGGACCCTGCAACAGAAATCAGGGTCCTGGAGTGAGCTGGCAGAATGGTCTTTCACACACACACACACACACGTACACACACACACACACACACACACTGCCTCCCTCATTCAGAAGCCCAGTGTCCAACTTTGTGATACACACACTAGGTGCCAGGTCCACCTTGGGTTGGATGAGTGAGTGAAGGGGGTCCCCTTCTTTCCAAACTCATACCCACGCATAGTGATGCAGACGCCCTCACAGGGAAGACCTTCACCCCAGCACCACATTCACTCCGAAAATTCTGGTTGAAGTGAGCTGCTGCCAGCTTCCCTTCTGTGGTCCGGGCAGTGTGCATCCACGCCCCTGCCCCTCAACCTACTCCTATCCCAGTCCAGAGTTCCAGGCAGGACTGGAAATCAGGCTTCAAACTCTGGGATTCCCATGAGGCAGGGCTGGGAAAACCCAAGCCCCTAGGTCTACCCCGCCCCCACCTCTGCCTTTCCCTCCCCCACCGCGCCTCTGTCCTTTTTCCAGGAAAGAGCCCTCCTCAGTTCTAGGGGCGGCCAGGGGGCCTTTGGGCAGTGGGAGGCGGAAGCCAGGCAAGGGCTGGAAAGGGCCCCCCAGGAGCCCGCGTCCCTAGGCTCCGGGCAGCCCGGGCCCGCTCCAAGGCGTTGCCAGCAGAGGGCGCTGCGGCCCGGGCCCCGCACAGGTCCTGCTCCTTCGGGGCCCCGAGTCTGGGCCCACAGCCTCCCCTTCGGCTCGCTCCAGCCGTGGGCGCTGCCACCTGGGCCCGCTGGCCGGCGGAAGCGGGATCCCAGGCCGAGAAGCTAGGGCGCCTGGGTTTCCGGAAAAGTCACTGGGGTTGGGCTGGGGGTCTGCCTGGTTGGGGGCCCAGGCGCCAGGGTTAAGGACCTCGAGAAGCTGGGAAGAACTCGGAGGCCGGGAGGCTGGGACGCCTGGGTCCCTCGCGGGGCGTGGGCCTGTGGAGCAGCGGGACTCGCGGCTTCTGCGCCTTCGCATTGGCTGCGCAGCTCGTCCGTTAGCGCAGCGTGATCCAATGCTCGCGTCCGGGGGGCGGAAACTGGTGCTGATGCTGCCGTCAGTCGGTGTTGCAGGGATGCGGCGGCGGGAGCAGCCGCCCTGACTCGCGGAGCATCCTTCTCCGAGCGGCACCGCGGCGGGGCGGGCGGACCGGCAGGCGGGCGGGGACGCGGCGGGGAGCGAGAGAGGCGCGAGGCGGCAGACACCACTGGCCCTGGTTCTGCCACCCGCCGGAGACGGGGCGGCCCTGGGGTTCTGATCCCCACCCTCTTGCTCCTGGCGCCCCCAGAACCAGGTACGGGGGGGGGGTGCTGCGGCGGAGATGGACGGGGGGTGGCGAGAGCCGATCGGGGGAGGGAACGATTGGAGGGGCGGGGGAGGCAAGAAGGGCGGATTGGGGGGCGGGGGCGCTGCCGCGCTGAGAGGGCTGGCTGGGTGACAGCGAGGCGGCTAAACGGCTTGGGGGGTTGGGGGTCGGAGGCTCCCTGTGGAAGGGGCACTGGCCCTGAGCTGGGGTGAATGGAGGGGGGTGGGAGGGATGGTCGTTGAGGGGAAGGAATGGGGCGAGAAGGAGGGGCATCCGGAAGGCTTGTGAGGGAGGCTCTGAAGGGGGGTCCCCAGCCTATGCTAGCCCCAAGGGCTGGAAGCAGTGCTCGTCCAGAGGGGATGAGGAGCTGTTGTGCTCTGAAGGGTCTGCAGGGGAGAAACCAGCGAGGAACTGGCCTTCCTAGGAAAAGCAGAGGGGGCTGGAGAGGGGAAAGGAGAGAAGTGGAAAGGCAGGGAGCAGGGCCAGGCCAAGGGCTCCATACTGGGGGGCACCACGGAGGACCAGGCTTTACTGGGGGATGGGAGCCAAGGGGAGAGGAGGTTATGGGAAGGGAGCAGAGGGGAAGGCGCCCAGGTGCTAGAGGCAGAGATGGGCATGTGTTGGTGGAAAGCCGGGAAAGATGGGGGGCCCGAGGGAGAGGAGCAGAAGCTTGCGGGGGAAGGTTGGAGGTGATGAGAGAGGGAGACTGGGAAATCAGTAGGAGGGGGCTGTGCTGGGGTGGGAATGCGCTGGGGGCGGTGACAGGGTTATGGTCAGAGAGTGCTGCAGGGAGAGGAAGCTGCAGGGCCCGGGGCTTGCTCCCCTGCCCCCCAAAGAGGAGGGGAACATTCCCCATGTCCCAGCCTCCTCCCCAGCTGAAGGAGCCATCTGCCCTGGGTCCTCTGGGTTGGGGTATGGGCCCTTGAAGCCTTGATGGGTCCTTAGAGGAAAAAATTGGCTGTGGGCGGCTGTTGTCTTCTTTACTCTCAGCCCCCACCTGAGTCCTGGGTGAAGGCATTCGGTGCCTCATTGAACCAGCAAGGGCTGGGAGGGGGCTCTTTCTTGGTGCCTGGAGGTGAAGGGGGAAGCTGTCCAGACCTGGAGTAATGAAATCAATCTTAGGGTGTGGGTCTTGGGTCTCCAGTCCTCTTGGCTGCCTTGGGGCTTCCGTACACTTCTGGTTTTTTATGTGTTGGGGGGTGGGGTCAGGTGGGTGAGGACCTCCCATTCATTCCTGCCTCACTCTCTTGTCCACCTTCCCAGTGTCTGGGTATTCCTTTTGGGGCAGGGTAGACTTCAGGGCTTTGCCTTCTCTATCTTTCGCCAGAGAAGTAGACAGAGAGAAGGAAGACAGAGGAAGAAAGAGAGGAGGGAGGTCGGCTGATCTGTTAACCGTAAAGCCTTCTGTTTTGTGGGTGCTTTGGCCACACAGGTCCCTAACTCCTTCTGCCTCCAGGGATGCCTCCAGGGATGCTGGCATCTGAGGCTCGGCTGGATCTTTCTAGGGGCAGGGGAGAAGGGTCAGGCTCCGGGGTTCCTTCATTCCTGCTAGAGGAGGTGTTCTCAGATCCATCCTGTCCTCATACCCACAGGGCGGGCGGGACTGACCGACAGGCAGAGGCCGGCCATCAGAGGATGGCTGGGGAGTTCTCTCCAGGAGCCGGGACCTCTGCTGGCTTCTCAGCCTGGGCTGAATCCACACTGTGGGTTCCTGAGAGGAGGGGGCTGTGTTCCAGAGGGACTGTTGGGGACCTCTTTCCCCTCCCAGGCCCTCAGTCTCTATCCAGGTCCAGCTGCTCCCTCCCGCCCGCCCTTGCCAGTGACACAGACAAGCTGACACTGATACATATGCTCAGTGGCACCCATCCAGACACACACCTACACAGGCACACACACCTGCGTACACAATACACCTCCCGGCTGCACACCGCCTACACTCCCCGCCCAGAGAGACTGCCACCTCACTGCCTGCCTCAGAGACCTCCCCCAGGCGCCCTGCTCTCCTGTACATGACACGCTCATGGCCCCTACCTGCCCCTAGAGCCCCAACACTGCACTGTCAGCCCACACCCTCAGGTGCACACAGCCCCCCATGCAACCATTCACCTCCCCAGATTCACACAGCCATCTCAGGCACATCTGTATGCTCGCAACATACCTTCACTCCCTGGGACACACCCTCTCCTCCTAGCTGCACCCCACCCCCATCATTAAGCACCAAGTTCTCTTCTTGGTCCTAAGCTCTTTGCCCCAGGCTTTGGTGTGCATGACCACAGCCCCTCCGGGTCTGGCCCAGCACTCAGCCACACCTGCCGTCCTCAGAACCTTCCCGTTTCTAGGCGCTCCACCCCTCAGCACTAATCCTCCCACTCACACCCTGCCTGGTGCCAGAGCCATGCTGTCCATTTATTCCCAGCCCTCATGGGGACACCCTGACCCACAGTGCGAGCCCACGCCACCCACTCTGCTCCTCCGTCTGCTGGGGCGGCTCCCGGCCTGGCCCTGTCCACACCGGCGGGCTATGGCTCTCAGAGACTCATTCAACAAAATAATCTGTCATCTGCATGACACCTTGCTGATCCTTGATCCTTACAAAGCTGTCTCTGCTGCCGTCACGGTGGAGTGGGGTGAGAGTGAGGCTGCCTGGGCTCAGCTCTGCCCTCTGTGAGCCTCAGTTTCCTCATCTGTAAAATGGGGGTTCCCATACCTACCTCATGGGGTTCTTTTGAGGAGTAGGCCAGATGATTATGCTGACAATAATACTACTAACAACTGTATTTACAGGCATACTTTGTTTTATTGCACTTCACAGATACTGTGTTTTTTGCAAATTGAAGGTTTGCGGCAACACTGTGCTGTCAGATGATGGTTAGCGTAATTTAGCAATAAAGTAATTTAAAATTAAGGTATGTACATTGCTTTTTAGACACGATGCTATTGCACACATGACTACAGTAGCATAGACCACGGTACAGTGTAACTGGGAAACAAAAAATTCGTGTGACTTCCTTTATTTCAATATTCGCATTATTGTGGGGGTCTGGGACTGAACCCGCGGTGTCTCCAAGGTCGGCCTGTACTCTGTACCTACTGTGAGCCTGGCTCTGTGCCAAGCACTCTGTGAACTTTGTCATGTATTTGTCATGCCCCCGGTAAACGGCAGCTATTTCCAGCATCATCAGGACACGCGTGCACACACCTGTCACGGGTACCTTTAGGAAAATTCCCAGGCACCTCCTGCTTACTCACAAGTCTACCCCTGGAAACCATCTATCCCCTCTGCATCGCTGGGGTGTACCCACCTGTGGCATCATCCCTCAGCTGTGCATAGCACAGGGTGGGCAGGGGGGTGAGCTCACTCCTTTCACTGACTACCCCCAAGCTCCTAGGCACCTGTGCTCCGGCTCCCACTCTGCCGAGTCATTCATTTGCACCTCGGTCCCCAGCCCACCCGTCTCCTCAGCCCCCCACACCTGGCAACAGCCTTGTCATGCACATCTTGAGCTGCCGCTCTTGTGCTCAGCCCCCTTCACGAACACCTGCTCAGGGGGACCCTTGCACACACCTGCCCACTCCCAGCCGTGCTGCTGTGGGACCTCCACTAGTCTCCAGACCCATTCATCCCTTTCCCACCTTCCTAGGTAGGAGGAGGTGCTCAGCAGAGTGGAGGAAGTCTCAGCGGGCAAAATCTGGGTCCCAGCTCTGCCACTGACAAGCTGTGTGACCTTGAGGATTCTGCACCCACTCAGCTCCCTAGCACCCCCTACCCGCAGGTGGACTCTGCAGCCTTGCGCCAGTGGTGATGGGAGCTGGAGGGGGTCGGGGTGGGAGTGACTCAGCTGCTCTCAGGATCTCAACTCTTTCTTCCCCCACAGAATCCTGTCCCATAGAAAGGGGCACTCAGAGTGTCTCTGAGTGTCAGTTTCCTCATCTGCCAAAGGGGGTGGTTATAAGGACTGCAGTACTTCTCTCATCTGGCCTTGGTGAGAACCAAAGGAAACAAGAGACACATGGAGTTTTGCAAACTGTAAAATGATGAGATGAGGCGTTTTAAAAGTGATTATTAATACAATACATACTTTTCCACTTTAGACTCTGCTAGGCACTGTTTCAAATGCTTTACATATATTAACTCTTAATTTTGACAGCACTACTAATATCTCTATTTTACACGTAAGGAAACTGAGGCCCAGAGAAGCCAAGCAACTGGTCCGAGGTCACACAGCTAGAAAGGGGTAGAGCTGGAATGAACCCAGGCCCCTGAGTCAGTGTTTCTAATCACTGTAGTATCTCACTTTTGCTTTTGCCCTCTGCCGACATGTGGCTGGACTTGGACTTGCCCAAGGTCTTTCCTTGTCACTTCTAGGTCATCAGGGCTGGAGGAAGGGAGGAGGAAGAGGGGGTGGGACCTATTCGCAGCCCACCAATCCTGCCTGAGGTTTTAGGGAGGAAACAGGACCCTCCAAAAAACACCTTCTGCAACTGAAAGGGCCCTCAGAGCTCAAGGACTTCGAAGCCCCCTCCCGTATGATTCAAGAGCCCCCTCCTGAGCATCTCTGAGCAGTAGTCATCCTTTCTCAGCTCACACACCTCCACAGATGGGGAACTCACTGCCCCCCCACCCCCCGCCCCACCTCCCGGAGGCAGCCTACTCCACTGTTGGCTGTTTTGGATTGCCGGCAAGTTTCTCTTTAGCTCGAGCCAAAATCTCCCTCCCCATAACACGTACTCTCCCACCTGTCCACGGGCTGCCTTCTGGGGCCACCAGAATGTGTGTAAACCCAGCTCTTCCTCCCTGATGTCTGGGGGAGGCCCCTGCTGTCACACTCCCAGCTGGCGAGAGAGGGAGCTGGCGTGAGGAGAGCCAGAGGGAGGCTGGTGTTCCCATGACTGGAAGTGTGTGTGTATGTGTGTGTGTGTGTAGTGTAGATGTGGCCAGAGAAGGGGCTGAGTGGATGCTGGGAGAAGACCCCAGACCAGGGGCTCTGCCGGGATGGGTACAGACAATCTCACCCTGGAATTCACATCCATTCACTCAGTTTGTGCTGGTGGTGTGGGGCTAGGCCTTTGGTCAGGCTAGAAGGCCCAGGAGTGGAATAGTGGATATAGGGGAAGCATCTAGAATGGGAGGCCAGCGACCTTGATTTTAGTCTTGCTCTTCTCTATGGCCCTGGGTCAGTCACTGCCCCTCTCTGGGACTCCGTTTCTACCTCAGAAAAAACGAGAGGGGTAAACTCCATGAGCTCTGAGGTCTGTGTCTTTCAGCCCCCAGGGCAGACTCAGAGTCTGGATTGTCTGAAGAGGGCAGTGGCCCCTGTGAAGGTTGGGTCGGAGAAGGGCGAGCTCTGTGGCCTGTGCACAGTGCAGGGTAGAAGGAAGGCCATAGATGCTGGAGTCAGCCAGCCAGCCCCTTACCTGCACTTGGGCAAATGAATCCATCATTTGAAGCTCAGAGTCCCTGTTTGTAAGCCTGGGGTGACAAAACTACCTCCTAGAACTGGAGGATATGTAAGACAGCGCATGTGGTGGTCCAGCCTGGCACCCGATGCACAGTGGGAAGCCCCAAAATTGCAGCCCAGATGCCACACTGGCACTGGCCTGGCCATGGGAAGATGGGGAGGAAGCTGTCAGCCTAGGAGGACCCAGAAAGAATCTGTGGGACAGGATACCGTGGGGGAAGAGAGTGGGTTGAGGTCCTGAGTGCAGCTGAGTCACCCCACTCCCACCCTCTCTAACTCCCATCACCGCTGGCTCAAGGCTGCAGAGCCCACCTGTGGGTAGGGCATGCTAGGGAGCTGACTGGGTGCAGAATCCCCGATTACAGGGAAGAGGTCTGTTCCCCAGAGGAGCAGTGGCCCTGGGCCAGCAGTGGCTGGCAGCGTGCACTTCACTGACATCAGTCAGCAGGCAGGATATCCCGAGGCTTCTCTGGCAATGTCCCTGCACTGGCAGTAGGCACTGGAGAAGAATCAATCTTGGGGAGCAGCACCTGGACACTGTGGGTGCAGGGGGGCTTCCACTGTACCGCATGAGCCTTGGGGAGGAGCCATGTGCAACTCCAGGGACACGGTTTACCTGATGTAATTGTGCAAGGCCATGGCCCTGGCCCACGGCGAGGAGACCTGAGGCCAGAGAGCTGCGTACCAGGACTTGAGGAAGGATGGAGCATCCTAGGTTAGCAGGAAGCCCCTGCGTCCTGGGAGGAAGGGTGCGTTGAAGGCTGGGTCAGCAGAAGCTTGGTCCTGGGGGTGGGGGGGAGTCTGAAGGGAGGGGACAGGAACGGTGAAGACAGCAGGTTTCCTGGGAACTGTAGGGTGGCGTGGGGTGGAAAGGACCCAGGTGTCCGCTTAGCTCACGCTCCTCTTGGGGCTATCTCTGCCTCGCAAGCCTGAAGCTGCCTCATTGGTCCCTGGGTCCCTGGAGAGAGGACGCAGGGAGGGCCGGGGCTTCCTCCTGGCCAGCTCTGCAGCCCCTGTGCCCCTGGCGCTGAGCTAGGCAGGCCTGTGCCGCAGAGCTGCGGGCTGTGGGGAGAATGAGTAATGAGCTCTGAGGGGCGGCAGGCCCAGACCCTGCCCCGGCCCCTCCCGGAGGCACCGCAGAAGCCCAGCCTCTGCCCTGGCAGCCGCTAGCAGGCACGTGCCTGCGCACAGCACCCCCTCCCTTGCCACACTCTTCCTCCACATCTGGGCACACAAAGACCCATAGACTCATCCCCTCCTGGACTCTTACCCACTTTGCCACTGCCGCTCCCATCCCCCAGCCAGGTAACATGCCTTCCGGCTTTTAGGACCTGGGCGTCTGCCTCCCAGCCTCTGGAGGCCGCCTCACCAGCCTTCACTCTTTCTGTCCTCTGCCAACTTCCTGAATGAGGGAGACCCTGACCCTTGGCTTTGCCGGCAGGAACCCCTCTGCCACCCTCTAGAGGGTGGGGGATGTGACTATGACAGAGGGACTGGGCTGCGGGTGGGGCAGGGGAACTAATCCCCTCCCTTTCCTGAGCTGAGGAGTGAGTGGACTGCAGCACGAAATCCTATTCCCTCTGCCAGCAGAAATCAATAGCTAATTAATTCCCTCCCCAAAATAGTGTCTGGAGGAGGGGGTGCGGGCCTTGCTCAGAGGCAAGGCCAGACTGAGACTGAGACCCTGGGTCGGGGAGGGAGGGAGGATGCCATTCTCCGGGCCTCCAGAGCCGTGCCTCTGCTGGGGGCCTCTGGCTGCTCCTTCTGAAGAAGAGGGGGAGTTTGGCCTTCCCCCCCTCAAGCCTGAGGGTCCCTCTCCCCTGCCCTGGGCTGGGGTGAGGGTGCATGCGTGTGGGGTTAAGGGCGTCAATCAGGCTGGGAGCAGGTGCTGCATTTAATTTGATTGGCTAATTAGCCCGCGCATGTTAATTATCTCTATTACCCAGTGAGGAGAGGCAGTGGCAAAGCTATATATAACTGCAACAGTGTTTGGAGAGGGAAGGGGCTGCTTGCCTGGAACGCCTCCCTCCCTGGGGCAGCCCTTGGAGGGGTGCTGGGGTAGGACACTTGAGACCCTCTTAGAGCCTGTAGGACTGGGGGTGGGCAGCAGTCAGAAGGAGCCAGATGGAAGGACCTGAGAGCTGGATTTGGAGGGTCTCTTGGAGATGGCTCCCCAAACTCTCTTTGTTGCCAGCCTCCTGAGGCCTTCTCTGCCCCGTCTTTTCTGCATACATATCACTCCAACCATCCTGCCCTCCCGTGACTCTCTGCTCACCTCCCTCACTCTGGCCTTTTAGGGGGTCCCTAGGTTTCTCTCTCCCCCTTCGTACTCCAGCTTCCTCCCAGGTAGGGAGGAACCACACCCATCCAACCTTCTCTCTCTCCAAGTCACCCCTCTTCTCTTCTTTTGGTTCACACCTCTCTGAACCACACCTGTGGCTGCCCTGCCCTTTGTCTCTTTCGTGGAGTTGCTGGAGTCAGAGCTACGTGGATCTGAGTCCCAGTTCCCTGCTGACTGGCTGTGTGACCTTGGGCAAGTCCCTAGACTTCTCTATGTGGGCTTCCCCGACGGTTAATGGGAATAATGAGACATCCCAGACTGATTAAGTAAAATGACATTTGTAAAAATGCTCAGCATCCAGGGCTTTGACAAATGCTGTTGGAATCTGGAATTTAATTTTCTCTATCTTCTCATTCCTTTTCTCCCCATCAGGCCACCTTTCTCCTCCATTACTCTTCCTTTTCATGTGATTTCTCTTCTTCCTCTCCACGCTCCCCTTCAGTCTTTCCCTGTCTCTTCCTAAACTATGGTCCTTCTCTGCTTCTCTCTCAGGCTTCTCCCCACCTCTTTCCCTTCCTCCCTCCCCAAAATAAAATCAATGCAATATTCAGGAGGGTTGTTGGATATAAATAATTACGACTCAGAGTTTAACGAGATGCAAATTCCCCTCCCTGGCGTGGGGTATAAATTGCTCTCTGACAGCCCGTTACAAGGGTAATCATTTCAGAAAGGCAATTTTATGCAAATGAGGCTGCCTGCCTCCTGGTGGCTCCCCCAGCCCTGGATGAGGAGGAGGGTGGAACTGAGGGGTGAAGAGAACCCAGGTATCAGGCGCAGGTCTCAGGCTGAAGACTGGGAGCTGGAGGTTGAGGGTGACAGACATTTAGGTTCAGGAACGACCTGGGCTGGTGAGCAGGGGGTTGGGGCCCAGGAAGGGGTGAGTGTGGTCTTGGGGCAAGTGGAGACACGGAATCAGATGCCTGTCTCTTTGCATGGATGGAGAGGGCTTGGGGTCTGGATGCCTGGGTCCTGGCTGGTTTCTCTCCCTTGCCCCCTTCCAGCCAGGTTACCCAGTGATACCATTGACAAATTGGCATTTAATTAATCCTAATGAATTATTTAGCAACTTCATTATCCAGCATCAGGAACTGATGAGAGAGCCGTGGCTGGTGGTGGGAGCCACGCACAGGGGTTGGGTGTCTCAAAGAGGAAGGGGCTGTGGTCACCAGCTGAAGGAGTCTTTAGGCCTCATCCACAGGAGCTGGCCCTGGTCCTGATGGGAGGCGGGGGTGAGGGCATCTGGGTTGGGCTCCTACTGGACTCGAAGGTGTTACCTCCCTACCTGTCTACATCTTAAACCAATAATGCCCCAGGCGAGTGTCATCTCCCACCCCCAGGGTTGAGCCCTCAGCACTCCCGTCATGGTGGTGTCTCTTGTTTTGAGACCCTCTCCAGGTCAGGTGGCTCCTCCAGTCCTAAAGGGAAACAGTTGAGCTCTTGCTGGTGTGAGGGGGGAGCCAGACACCGACACCTCCCCTCCTCCGAGCCCCTCATTAACCCTTTCCTCTCCATTTCCCCGCAGGCATCCCTCCCCCATCTTCCGTCGGAGCCCGCAGCGGGGGAGGGGCGCCTCCGCCTCCGCCTCAGTCCGTGGAAGCCGGCACCTGGGCCTCTGCTCGCCTCGCCCTGCGGCCGGGCCCATGGCACTGTGAGCCGGCGAGGGAGCCCCGCTCGGCGCGGGGGGCGCCCGGCCCCCTCCCCGCCCCATGCGCCCGCGGCTCTGAAGCCTGAGCGGGGCCGGGGGCCGGGCGGGGCCGGGGCCGCCGGAGGCATGGCGCCCGGGAACCCGTGGCGGCCGCCGTCGCTGCCGCTGCTGCTGCTGCTGACGCTGGCGGCGGGTGCGGGCGGCCTGGAGTTCGGCGGCGGCCCGGGGCAGTGGGCGCGCTACGCGCGCTGGGCCGGAGCGGCGAGCAGCGGCGAGCTCAGCTTCAGCCTGCGCACCAACGCTACTCGCGCGCTGCTGCTCTACCTGGACGACGGCGGCGACTGCGACTTCCTGGAGCTGCTGCTGGTGGAAGGGCGCCTGCGGCTGCGCTTCACGCTCTCGTGCGCCGAGCCCGCCACGCTGCAGCTGGACACGCTGGTGGCCGACGACCGCTGGCACATGGTGCTGCTGACCCGCGACGCGCGCCGCACGGCCCTGGCGGTGGACGGCGAGGCCCGCGCCGCCGAGGTGCGCTCGAAGCGGCGCGAGATGCAGGTGGCCAGCGACCTGTTCGTGGGAGGCATCCCACCCGACGTGCGACTCTCGGCGCTCACGCTCAGCACCGTCAAGTACGAGCCACCCTTCAGCGGCCTCCTGGCCAACCTGAAGCTGGGCGAGCGGCCCCCCGCGCTGCTGGGCAGCCAGGGCCTGCGCGGCGCCGCAGCCGACCCGCTGTGCGCGCCAGCGCGCAACCCCTGTGCCAACGGCGGCCTCTGCACCGTGCTGGCTCCCGGCGAGGTGGGCTGCGACTGCAGCCACACGGGCTTCGGCGGCAAGTTCTGCAGCGAAGGTGAGCCTGGGGGGAGCCGCAGCTAGGTGCCTGGGCGCGGAGTGAGGGGCGGGAGAGTTGTCTGGGCCTGTAGGGGCGCCTGCGGCCCGCGGGCTCAGGCACGGGGGCGAGTGAGTGTGTACCAGCACGCGAGTTGGGAGGGGCGTGTGAGGACGCCTGTCCCGAAGAGAGGGCGCGCACGGTCAGCCAGTGAGCTGCAGGAGCTGAGGGGTGCTGAGGTTTGGCGTGGGCGTGGCCGGCCCGCGGGTCCCTTGTGGGCGCGGCCAGTGTGGGCGCGGCCTCGTGAGCCCATCCAGTGCCCCTCTCCCTGTCCCCTAGTGAAGGTCCTGTGGCGACCTGTGGGTAGGGCTGTGTAGTCAGGTCCAACTAGCGAGAGGGTGAGGGCCAGCCCTTGAGGGCGTGTGGATCGGGTGGGTGACTGACTGTGAGGCGCCCGTGAGGGCTGGTGGATGTGATCTGTGTGGGCGGGGCCTATGTGATGCAGTGGGTGGGGCCTTGTGGGCGGGGACGGTGGGAGTCCTGTGAAGGAGTCCTGAAGACGGTGTGTGGGGCTTGTACCGCTGGGAGCTGTGTAGGGCTGTGAAGGAGAGGGTCAGCACGGGGTGGGCGGGGCCTGCGTGGGCCGTGGGTGGGGTCGGTGTGGGCGGGGCCTAGGAGGCGGGCGCGTGGTCGGCCCAGGAGGGCGGGGTCGCAGTCTGAGGGTCAGCGCGTGGGTGGGAAGTACTGTCTGAGAGGCCGGCCCTGGACCAGAGGATGAGGGCCCCGGATGGAGGGCGGTGGGCGCGGCGAGAAGGCCAGGGCGGCGCGTACGAGGGCGGATGAGGGCGAGTGGGGTTCGCCAGGGTGACCGCACGCGCCAGGAGGGCGGGAACCGAGTGTTTTGAGAGTGAAGGAAGCCCGAGGGACAGGGTGGCTGAGGCCTCTCAGGCTCGTGACTAGAGTTGCTGGTTTTGTTGACGGGCAAAAAAAATGGCTGGTCGTCTCTCCCGGGTGAGAAACTGGAAGTGGAGGCCTCTGTTTAAAACACTGGAGCCCTTGCGAGCGTGGGGTGTGGAAGGGTGACTGGAGGGCTGGAGAGGGGTGGTGAGGACTCTGGAATATGGAATTGGATGTGGAATTGGGACTTGAAAAGGAGGTTAAGGGAGGGAGAGGTTCCGCAGGCTCCCGGGCTGCAGGAGGCTGCAGTGGGCGAAGTGAGGGGACAAGGTCGAGGGTGGCGCCAGGCCTGGGGTGGGCTGTGATTTTAGAGGGGGTGGGGGAAGGAGGGATTTCGAGGCCCCTGTTGTACTTTGGTCTGGCTGGGGAGTCGGGGAGAGGTTCCCCATCAGTTTGGGGACGGGGCACGTGCATCTCCTGGTCTGTGGCAGCCGTTTTCTAGCAGATGTGTGCAGACAGATGGAGCGTTCTGCTCCCCCGGCACCTCTAGAAGCTGGAGTACTTAGCAGTTGCGTGTGTATCTGCCCTCAAGAGGTAGGGTCTTTGAGGAGTGTGTGTGCCCACAGACCAGCACGGCCCTTGGACTGCTTTGGGGATGGTGTCCTACTGGCTGGGACCTGCCTACAGCCATGGGAGGGGCCACATCTGCAGGTGTGGCTCTGGGCTTGGGAAGTCTGTGTTTTGATTATGTATCTGCAGTTGTGGTAGAGAAATATATAATGAAGGTTTTGGATGGCTCTTGGGAGTTGTTTGTACAGGGTTCGGTGATGTATCTTCAGGAACTATGTGTATTAAGTTAATCTGACACCTTCTCACCTTTTCTCCAGGGAGTGCAGGTGCTCCCTAAACTGTGAAATTGTGTGTCTGTGCGTGTTTGCTTGCACACAGTGGTGCGTGAGTCTGGCAGTGTGTATGTTACGTGTGAATGGTCTGTTTGAAAAGTAGTGTTTGCAAATAGAAGTCCTGTGCCTAGTAGAGTGAGTAGTACACAAGTGTAAGGGTGCGGGTGCTTGTGTAGGTATCCACGTGCGTGCATTTTCATGTGAGACCTCAGTAAGACACCTGGACTTTATGAGGAATCTTTCATGACCTTTAACTTGATTCTCTGGTCCCTGTGACCCCTCCCCTCCAAGCCTTCCTAAGAAAACAGGATGAACCACCCTCCTAACTTGATGGAAGGGAAATTTGAGCTACAGAGAGGCTACTGGTCCATGGTCTCACTGTGGCAGAATTGGCCTGGGTGTATGAAAAATGCAGCCAGAGGCCCCCGGGTCAACCAGAGCCCCCCTTGGTCTACCAGAGCCTTTGTATTAATTCCCTGAAAGGATTCATCGGCCAGAGGCTCCCAGTAAGCCATACAAGATGTGTGCTTCTGGACGCACATTGTGTGGTTTTGTGTCTGAGATGTGTTTGGGTCCCTGTGCATGACAGGGATGGTTGTATCATGTGTATATGTGCTTGATGTGTATCAGTTGAATGTTTGCGGCAGCTGTGTTGGAGCTATGAGAGGCAGTTGCGTATCTGACCCACTGTGTGTGTGTGTGTATGTGTGTGTGTGTGTGTGTGTGTGACATCTGTGGAAGGAGTTGTGCTTTGTCTATGATAAAAAGGGAGGGATATTCACCTCTGAGTTCCCTGCACCTAATGTAGTACCTGGCACTTTGTGGGTGTTTGATAAAGATCTGTGGAATGACTGAAGAGATATTAACAAGTATTTGATAGAATAAAGGCTTGGGGTAAGGCTGTATGTGTATAGGAAACGATGTATGTGTGTATTTTCAGATATATGTTGTAGGTGGCCATGGTGGTTATAAACACTGATTACATCTGGCGATGACAGGCACAGTGACAACTCTACTGATTCTCCTCCCCACCCATGACCTCATTCCCTCCCCTTATATTTGTTCCTTATTTCCTGGGCAGCTTTTGTAATATCCTGTGCTCATTACACTTCGTCTAGTACATTCCCATCCAGCCAGGGAGGACAGGAATGAGCTTCCACCCTTGGGTGTTGGGGTTAGGGTTGGAAGAATTTTTTTTTTTCTTTTTTTTTTGTGGTACGCGGGCCTCTCACTGCTGTGGCCTCTCCCGTTGCGGAGCACAGGCTCCGGACGCGCAGGCTTAGTGGTCATGGCTCACGGGCCCCGCCGCTCGCGGCATGTGGGATCTTCCCGGACCGGGGCACAAACCCGTGTCCCCTGCATCGGCAGGCGGACTCCCAACCACTGCGCCACCAGGGAAGCCCTGAGATTGGGGACACTTTTGAAAGTCAGTAATTCACAGTACCCCTTCCAAATAGTAGTTATTTTTATATCTGTTTATTGTGAAAACATGACTCAAGGCTACTATGAATTCAGGAAAGCTTTTAGATGGCTTTGATGTTATATTTGCCATTGTGGTTAATCAAATATACATTAGGAAAAATAGTTTTAGCTTTATATGCAAGACATGCCAATCTGCCTTCAGATATTTGGCGTGCATATGGATTTGTGGATCCTTTGGACCACGCCCCCCGACCCCCGACTCTGCCCTGCCAATGCCTTCCTGGGTCTGGGCCTACCCGCTGACTGAGAACCTCCATGCTAGGTAATTTGTTTCTTTTCTCTGGGGCTCTGGCCACAGGTGACTGAAGACAGAGCTAAGTATGAGTCACTGAGTGTGTGTACTACTGCTGATTGTCTGCCAAAGTGGGCATCAAGTAGACTGGGATTTTGCATTGGTTTACATGTGAACTCCGCCTCATGTTACTCATGTGTGGGGAGAAAGGGCTGAAAAGTGATCAAGGAAGAAGAGTGTACAGGTGTGTGTGGAATACCTCGAGTGGAGTGGGGATGTAGATGTATACGATGGAATGTCAGGTGCGTACCTCGCTTTGGGGAGAAATGAAATCAGTGGTAATACGTGTGTTGGCAGGGAGATAGACGCATGGGTCTCATATTTTGTAGGTTTGTTGGCAATTTAATTCAACAGATTGTTGTCAAGTCCTCCTTGGTGATAAGCCTTGTGTTGGGGGCTGAAGGTGAGTCAGACATGAAGAAGACACTGCTCAGGGAGTTGCCTGATTAATTGGGGAAGCAGATAAAAAAGCAGTCCAGGGTGTGGTTAAGAGCACAGATGCTGTAGTCTGGCTGTCTGGGCAGTGACTTTGGACTTAAGCCCTCTCTGCCCTGGTTTCCTTATCTGTAAAATGGGGACAGTAATAGTACCTACGTTACAGAGTTGTTTTGGAAATTAAATTGGCTAATTCATATAAAGTGCTTAGAATAGTTCCCAGCACATAGAAGGTGCTCAATAAATAATAACAAAAGAACAGCATGGCATATGCAGTGAGATGCAAAGAGATGCAGTGAGGCAGTGTAGCTTAGTGATTAAAGCATAGTCTTCTGAGGCTCAGATCTGAGTTTAAATCTGATTTCTCTACTCACTCAGCCTGTGAGTCAGATGAGTACTAACCTTCAGACTAATTTTTCCTGACCTGTAAAATGGGGATAAGCATGCTTATCTCACAGGTTTGTTTTGGGAATGAAATGAGTGTCTGGTACATAATTAGTGGTGTAAATGGTAGTTGTCATTATAAGCAGAGTGCTCTTGGGGTTTTGAAGACGGGGTGAATTTACAAGTCAGGGGTTAATAACAAAAGGCATACTATTGAAGACTGGCCTTGAATGTTGATCGGTAAACTTGGTGTGGGGAGGTTACACTACGCAATGGAACTAGTGAGGACAAAGGCGTGGAAGGGGGAAATGTACATCATGTCCTTAGAGGGGCACCAAGGAGTACAGGGAAAACAGTGGAATCTATAGCAGGAGAAGCAGGATGAGGCCAGGTCTTGGAGTTTTTCTTTTTTGGGGGCGTGCCGTGAGGCTTGTGGGATCTTAGTTCCTCAACTGGGGATCGAACCTGGGTCCCTGGCAGTGAAAGCACTGAGTTATAACCAGTGGACCACCAGAGAATTCCTCAGGTCTTGGAATTTTGACTTAAATCATTCACCTAACATTTATTGGATGCTGTGTATAGAGTATTGGTAAATGGAGCCGCAAAAGAATTTTGAGCAGGCACGTGAGTAAGAAGAACTGTGTTTTGGAAGCTGGGAGTGAAGGGTAGAATGGAATACGGAGGGCAGAGTCATGCGGTGGAGGATCAGTGGGAGATGGTTCAGGAAAGGGATATTGGGGCCCTGACCCTCGGCTGTCTTGGGGACTGGCAGGGAATGGTGGCGGCGGCAGTGGGGGCAGTAGCAGCAGCAGTGGCTGAGAGCTGTTGCTGAGACCGAAGCTGTAGGACTCTGCCTTTCGCACGTGGAGGGGCAGAGGTGATGAGGTTTCAGGTTTGCCTGCTCGGAAGGATGGCGGTGGGAGTTGCGGGAGGGAGAAGTTGCGGGGGGCAGGTTTGAGCCACAGGTCATGCACCTGTCTTGGTGTTCCTGGACAGAGGAATCCAGACAGTTGGAAGTGTGAGAGCAGAGCTTTGAGTTGAAGATGGGGCTGCAGGTAGAGACCTGGGAGCCACGTGTGTGGAGAGAGAGTATTTGAAGCTTTGGGGTCAGATGAAGTGGCCAAGGAGAAGGTGAAGAGACTTCAGGGGGGCTCATTTGGGAGGAGGAGGGAGAGGAGTGGCTGCAGACTCAGGGAAGGAGCAGTTAGAACAAAAAGTAAATCGGATACACAGTCAAGGGAGGAGAGAGCGGGGCCTCACAGCTAGTGGGCATTTGCTGGGTGCCTTGAAGGCATGACCACCCCGTGAGATGTAAGAGCTGGGATCTGAACCGAGCTGACTCCGGGGCCCCCCACCTTCTCCATGCTGCCTCCGAAAAGGAGAGTCAGTCAGTCAGCTGTGTCCGTGGATGACCTGCATTTGGCTTACTGGAGGTGCCTAGGGACAGCGTTTCATTAGAAACCAGCAACCACCCCAGATTCCTTGGGCCACAGCTTCTCCTTTCAGCCACTGTGTGATGAGGGTGTTCCTGTATTTGTCGTCCCAGCAGTGAGAGAGGGCAGTGGAAATCGATCAGGAAACTCACAGGCTTCCGGAGCCCGCGGGGAGGAACTCACCCTGGAAAGTGGGGGCATTATCCCAAAAATACACAGCTCACTAGCATTTACAACATTTCAGATGGAAATCTTTTAAAACTATGTTGCACACCTCTCTGCCTCCCTAAGCATATTTGGAATGTGATTTAACCTTTTCTGGGTGACTCAGGATGTCGCTATTCCCCTCAGGTATTGCACCGGACTGTCACACAGTGGTTCCTTTGTTGAGGTTTGTCCCTGGCTGAAATGATGCCTGACTTTTGAGTTCTTATGTTAGCTTTTTCTAGTTTTTCCACCTCTGCCCTGAGGAGGAGTTGTCAGGTAACAATCCATATCCCTCTCTCTCTCTCTCTATTTGTGAACTTGGGAAATCAGCATTCCCAGCATGTTAGAATTGTATGTTGCTAAGAGGGAGTGGATTCTGGATTGGGTCTGAGAGGCTCTCCTATGAGAAAATAACAGGTTTTTTTTTTTTTTTTTTTGCAGTACGCGGGCCTCTCACTGTTGTGGCCTCTCCCGTTGCGGAGCACAGGCTCCGGATGCGCAGGCCCAGCGGCCATGGCTCACGGGCCCAGCCGCTCCGCGGCATGTGGGGTCTTCCCGGACCGGGGCACGAACCCATGTCCCCTGCATCGGCAGGCGGACGCTCAACCACTGTGCCACCAGGGAAGCCCCCAAAATAACAGTTTTTTAATGCATAACTGTTATCATGTCAGTTTTGGCTGCTCAGAACTGTTTCTTTGGTTCTGGTCTTCATCCCTGTCCTTGATAATGAATCTGCTGGAATCCCCTGTTCATGTTGGCCAAGACAATGCCATTTATGCCCTCGGGGGAGGCACTCAAGACCTGTGTGTATGAAAGTTGAGTAAATCAAGTCACATATGTGGACTCACTCTGTCAGCTCTAACATCTCATACCTGTGGTCCTGACAGTTGCTGCTGTTGGAAACGGCTCTAGGCAGAATGGGATGGACAGCTCGAGAGAGAGCTGTGCAGAGAGCGACTGCTGTAGATCCCAGAGATGAGATAGATGCTCCCAAGGAAAGCCTCCTGTGGCAGAAGGGTTAAGAGCATGGGCTGACGGGTTTAATCCCGGCTTTCCTACTTGCTAGCTGTGTGAACTTGGACAGTTTGCTGAATTGCATTGTTCTTCAATGTCCTACTCTGTAAAATGGAGGTCATGTGTTGTTGTAGGACTAAATGAGTTAATACATGGAAATCCTTTACAATGTGCCAGGCACTATTCTAAGTGATCAATAAATGCTACTATTATTATTAACCCTTGTGGTCAGAGAAGGCTTCAAGGAGGAGGTGGGACTTGGCTATAGATCTTGAAGGATGACTGAGTGAGATTTGTGGAGGTAAAGGAAAGACCAGGGTTTCCCCGCCAGGAAAATGGTCTAAATGAGGAGTCCAGAGGGTGTGAGTTGAGTGTATCAGACCAAGGTGGTTGTGCTTTATGGGAAATAAAATCAGAACTGTAGATTAAAGCCAGCTTCTAGAAGTCCTGAACTTCAGGCCAAGAATGCAGCCCATCGAGGGCTTCCCTGGTGACGCAGTGGTTGAGAGTCCGCCTGCCGATGCAGGGGACACGGGTTCGTGCCCCGGTCCGGGAAGATCCCACATGCCGCGGAGCGGCTGGGCCCGTGAGCCATGGCCGCTGAGCCTGCGTGTCCGGAGCCTGTGCTCCGCAATGGGAGAGGCCACAACAGTGAGAGGCCTGCGTACCGCAAAAAAAAAAAAAAAGAATGCAGCCCATTGAAACTTTTAAAGCCAGACAGATTTGGTTCAGATTTTGACTCTGTCCGTCACCACCAGTGTGACCTTGGGTAAGTTTCTTCCACTTTCTGAGCCTTGATTTCCCCGTCTTTACAAGGGAGTAATAGTAGTATCTGTTGATGAGGTAGCACGGAAACGAGGCACGGAAAGAGCCAGGCACGTTTGAAGTGCTGGGTAAGTGAGAAGTGTTCACTTCTTATTTTTTATTCATTCAACAAACACAGGCATGCCTTTTTCTGAGCCAGGAACTGTGTAAGCAGCTGGATATAGAGAGATGAATGAGACGTTGTCCTTCCTCTTGGAGATCTCACAGTCCAGCCAGGAAGCAGACGTGGAAACACAATCGCAATAGAGATGCGATAAGTGAAATAACAACCCGAGCTACATATCGAGAACTGGCACAAAAGAAGGATGGCTAGGAGGTCAGTTCAGAACACAGACCAGTGTATACTGACTTGGTCTGAAAGCGGGAGTCGACTTTCTCAGGCAGCTGAGGGTGAGAGGAATGAGGATGGAGAAGGGTGTTTCAAGCCGAGGGAATAGTATGTGCAGAGACGCGGCGTATTAGGGAAAGGGGGAGAAATTGGGTGTGACTGAAGCCCGGACTGCCGCAGGAAAGGAGGTTGGAGGGAGGCATGGTCAAACCCAAAGGGACTTATCCTGAGAAGATTGGACTTGATCCTGTAGGCCCTGGGAAGCCTTGAAGAGTTCTAAGCAGGGTTGTGACTCAGTTGGACCACTTTGGTGGTGCTTGGACTGTGACTTGCAGGATAAGAAGACTGGCTGTAGGGGGAGATCCTTTAAGAGGCTTATTAATGTTCCGAGGAGAGGACCTGATGAGGGTCTGGCCTTGGGGCTTTGCTGATGGTGATGGAGGGATGAAAAGTGTTTCTAGGAGTCGAGTCGAGCTTTTAGAGTTTTACAAGTTGGAACTGATAGGACCTGGTGATTGGTGTGAAAAAAAAAAGAGCAAGGCTGATTTCTGGGTGTCTGACCTGATCCAGGAGTGCAGGCAGGAGGAACGGGCTTACAGGGGCGAGGGTTTTGAGGTGCATCTTGGACATGAGGACATTCAGCCCGTGAGACACTCAGGTCAGGCTTCTCTGAAGGCAGATCAGGAGCACAGAAGAGAGGTTTGTACCCAAGCTACTGAAAAGTTCTGACCGTGTGTGTGTGCATGTGCATGTGTGTTGATCATGGCAGTACTTGTCAGGTGTATCTGGTACATGTGCCCAAGAACGAGGCTGGGCATGGGCTGGGGGACCAAACAGCAGGAGGCTAATGAAGGAAACCGGGGGTCAGGGGTGAGCGTGGGGGCTCTGATGACCTAGGAGCACAGTGGACAAAGGCAGAGGTGATTTTGCGCTCCTGGGCAAGCGTCCTTTTCTTTGCAAAGGAGGTAGGTAACACACCAAGCTTGTGAGGGCTGCTGGGGAGCTGATGCGGACAACGCACATTGAGGGTCTGTACGGTGTCTGGCAAGTGGCTAACTCTTGGCCTCTCTGGAGCCTGACAGAGTGTGGGGCACATGCTGGGTGTTCAAGAAGCGCTGGTTGAAAGCAGTGCCTTTGCTGAAGGCAGGGAAACGGGAGTTTTGTTGCAGCGGGTGGAGATGTCAAATGCGGCTTTAGTGGTGGACTGGGTGTCAGGAGCTGAGTGATTGCAGAGCGCGTGGCTGGGGGTGCAGGACTGGCCCCCAGGGAAGAGGCCAGGGATGAAAATACAGGTTTGGGGGTCCCTTAGCCACGAAAGTGCACTCTCATGGAGGAGTGCGGGAGAAGAGAGAGGAGTGTGGAGGGCCCGGGGCTGAGCCTGGAGGGGCCCGTGATGGCAGGTGAGGGGCACAGATGAATCAGCAGAAAGCGAAAGGCAGCCGAAAAAGAGAGGCCCGTGAGTCCACAGGGGCCCCTCTGCGAAGCCAGGAGAGGGGAGACTCATGCAGGCAGCAGGCTGTACTTGGTCGTCTGACCTTCCTGAGCATAGCACGACCCACATTTGTGGCAGGTGGGAATAGGGTTTGAAATCCGCGCCATGTCGGGTGATGTGCCTCCTTGTTTGTGCAGGAGCTGGAGAGATGAGTGTGCTGACCGACCAGGGCCCCAGCACACTGAGACAAAGAGATCCGGACACAGGGCTGCTCTCGGGAGCCCAAGGGTTTTCCCGAGGGTCCCTTCCTAGCCAGCTCCCCTCCCCACCATAAATGTCACGTGATTCAGTTTATTTAAGGAAATCATTGTATACATGGCTTTTGGGGGATGCAGCTGTCAGGTAAAAGAAGCTCTGTGTTGTATAGAAGTGTGTTTGTAACACACGTGGATATGTAAAGGCTTGTGTGTGTAGGTTTAGAAAACAGGAGACCGATAGATGGATAGATAACAAAAGGGGGCTGTGTTCCTCCTGGGGGGTGTGTCTCTAGCCCCTGGAGGGAGTGTGGGGTGGTGTAGTGTGTGCATCTCATATTATGTATTAGGTCACAGCGTGCGTATTGATTCTGCATTCAGCCTGTGTGTGTGTATTGTGGGTGTGCTATAAGGTGTGACAAATGACAGTGTGTGTTTCTGGAGTTTAGCTAACCCCCTAAGAGCAGATGAGAAGAGAACACAAAGTGAGGCTGGAGGTAGGAGATGGTGTGTGCACACGGGCATGAGTGTGTCCTGAAGAGCTGTTTGTGTGTACACGTGTGTATCCCGGGTCCACATACGTGTGCTTGCGTGCGTGTGTGTTTGCCCAATTGGTCTGTTTGTTTGTAGGTTGTGCTGTTCCTTTTCCTCCTTTTCCCCCTGTTGCCTCCTCTAAAGGCTCCCCGTAGGTGGGCAGGTCAGAAATGTTTGCAGAGGGGCCTTCTTGGCCCTCTTATAGAGCAGGCCGGAGCCCAGCCTGCTTGAGCTTAGTTGAAGGAACCCTCTCTCCTACCTTCCTTCCTTCTTTCTTTTTTTTTTTTTTTTCTTTTTGCGGTATGCGGGCCTCTCACTGTTGTGGCCTCTCCCGTTGCGGAGCACAGGCTCCGGATGCGCAGGCCCAGCGGCCATGGCTCACGGGCCCAGCCGCTCCGCGGCATGTGGGATCCTCCCAGACCGGGGCACGAACCCGTATCCCCTGCATCGGCAGGCGGACTCTTAACCACTGCGCCACCAGGGAGGCCCCCTTCCTTCTTTCTTGATCTCTTTGGTGAGCCCCAGGGACAGGCCCAGGCAGGCCCCTGAGAGGTGAGGGCTGACTGCCCAAAGGCTGTGGCACGACAGAGGGATGGGCCCAGTCTGGCCCCCTGAAGTGGCCCGTCTGGCCTGGGGACCCTTTGCCACACCCAGCTGTTGAGAAGGCATTTATCCCAGAATCACAGAACCAGAGCCAGAAGGGTCCTTAGAGGAGCTCTAGTCCACCCGTCTCATTTTTGCAGAGGAAGTAATGGGGGCTCAGAGAGACTGGGCGACTGTGATGGGAGTCACACGGCACTCTGAGGCAGAAGCTGTGTTTTCTGAGTACGCAGACTTTTCTCCCCCGACAGGGTGGCGGTGGGGAGTGCTTGGGCCCGAGTGTGCAAGGCTTCAGGTGTGAGTCGTGTGAGAGATTATGCATGTCTCTGCATCATCAAGTGCCTATGTGTGTCATTGTGTCACTGAGGGTGAGCCCGGCGTGAGCGTGTCCCCATCTGTCTCTGAGACGCCATGGAGTGCGGGGGTGGGGGGAGCGTGCTGGGGGAGTCTGGGCGCCTGACTGCTGCTCCTGGCTCTGCCTCTGATTTCCCATGTGACCTTGAGCGGTTACCTCCCTGTCCTGGGCCTCAGTTTCCTGAAGTGTAACTTGAGGCTCATGTCCCCTTGGACTGTGTGACCCTGTGTGTGAGGCTCTGACTCAGGGAACAGCTTGGTCTCTGTCTCATCCCCACAGGGCCTTCCTGGTTGGGTGACTTGGGTCCGGGCCTGGGGGTGCTAGGGGACCTTGGGCCCACCTTCCATCACTCCCCCCAGAGCCCTGTCCTTGGTACCCTCGCTAACTGTCCTCCTTTGTTTCTCTCTTTCTGCATCCCGCTTCCTGAACCTCGCCGGCCTGTAGAGGAGCATCCCATGGAAGGTGAGTGGTACCTCTCGGTCGCTGGGGTGGCAGATCAATTGCCAGGGGGGGCCTGGTGGTTCCCTCCCCCGCCCATGTGTGGGGCCCCCGGGGAAGGATGTCTGGATGTCCTCTTGGCTGCCTCGGCCCACCTCTCACCTGGTCCCTCTTTCTGGTTTGCTGGGGAGAACTGCCTGGTAGAGGCCATCCCTGCATTGCCTGTCTTCAGCACATCTGCCCACTGGCCTTTCTTCTTTCCTGGGAGGAGACCAGACTGGGGGTGGAGCTGGAGGGATGGGGCTGGAGCCTTCAGAAGTGTCCAGAAATGATTGAGGAGATGTGTTTTTGCCCAGCCCAGCTGAGGAAGCTTAGAAAGGCCACGCTGCCAAGGGATGGGGTGTGGTCGGGGTTGGTGCTTGGGTGGAATCCGCTCCGGGGTCTGAAGAGTGCAGGCAGAGGCGGGGGGGTCGGGTCCCTGGGTCAGGGGATGTGGGCTGGGTGGCAGCTTCTCCTCTTTGACACACTTGTAGTCCCCTGTCCCCTGTCCCACGGGCTGGCCTAGGTAGGTAGGGGTGGTCTGCTTCTTCCTTCAGCCCAGGCCCGGGGAAGGGTGGGGAACGTGCCTCGCTTCGGGGTCTCTCTGTCCATTCTTTCCCTGTCTTGTGCTTCATTTGCCTTCTCTCTCTTTCTGGTTTTTGTCTTTGCCTCTCCTTTTCTCCAGGGTTCTGTCCCTGGACCTCTCTCTTTGTTTCCGTCCTTCCCCAGGCTCTCTCTGTGTTCCTGTCTGAACCTTCTCTCACCATGCTTTTCCCTGTTTCTTTTCCTTCTTTGAGGTGGACCACGTCAGGGAGGGAAGACGGGGCTGAATGGTCCAGGCTTGACAGCTGGGCTGCAGGGGAGCTCATGTGGCCTGCACAGGGCGGGCACGCAGCGGGCTGGGAGGGAGATAGGACCCCAGTCACCAAACCTGCCCCACACTTTCTTCTTGGAATAGCGGGTGTGGGAAGCATGTGCTCAGTCCCAGGCTGGGAGCTCCCCGGGCCTGGCCCTGCCCTGGATGCAGGAGTCCGGAGAAGGAAAGAAGGGGCTGGAATCCACTTTCCCTGGGGGTGTCCATGGTTTGGCTTGTCTCTCTCTCCAATGTCCCTTCTCCTTGGGTGTCCTCAGGTCTCCCGATCCCTGTGGGCAGGCACCCGTGTGTGTGTGTGTGTGTGTGTGTGTGTGTGTGTGTGTGTGTGAATCTGCATGCACACTGTTCACGCAGCTCTGCTGCTCTGTTGTGTCTGGGTGTCTTTGTGCACGTCTGTACACGTATGCCTGTGTACATGTGTCTGAGTGTGTGTGGAGGTATGTGCCCCTCCAGCACCGTGTCTTCTGTGGCATGGCCCACATCTCCGTGTGCCTCTGTAGGAGCGTCTGCATCTGTGTCTGCATCTGTCCTGTCTGTGTCTGCCTCTCCGTGCGTCAGTGTTTACCCCTGTGCGTGTGTGAGAGTCTGCGTGTCTGTGTGGACGCAGCCTTCTGAGGGCTGGAGATAAGATTTAGTGCTGATGTGACTTTTACTTGCTCTTGATGTCATGTCTCCTCCGGAACAAAGGGAGAGATGGAGGAGAAAGAGAGGGGAAAAGGGTGGAGGAAAGGGGCTCGGGGGGAGGGAACAGGGGGCAGACAGACAAGAGGAAGGAGAGGGGGTAAGTAGAGGCGGGAAGAGGAAGGACACAGTGGAGGGCGGGGCAGAAAGGGGAGAAATGGGGAGGGGGAAAAGGCCAGCCCAGGAGAAGAAAAACCGGAGGGCTGCTGTGGGGAGGAACAAGGACACAGGTCTTCTCCAAACAAGTAGAGTCGTAGAACAGAGGGACAAGATGGGAAGCTGGGCTTTGGGGACAAGTGGGGAATGAGACCACTTAGTCATCTCTTGGGGGCGCCATGGTGGCCTGCTGGTCTGGATGTGGCCCTTCATGTGCTTGCAGGTCAGTGGCTGTGCAGGGGTGTGTGTCTGAGGCTGTGTGTGTGTGTGTGTGTGTGTGTGTATACACACCCAGGGATGTGATGCATCTGTGTGTCTCTGTGTCTTGGCTGCTTGTGTGTCTCACAGTCTTGTCCCCTATAACCCTCTTCCTTCTTTCGATGTTGGTCCTCCCTGGGGTTTTGTCAGGAGAGTAAGGGGGCTGGCCTTTTCCCCCTCCCCATTTCTCCCCTTTCTGCCCCTCCCTCCACTGTGTGAGACTGAGAGTGGGGAGGTGGGTCTGGTAGGTGGTGGCTTCACAGGGGGTGGGCTGGGGGACTCCTTGGTGGCATTACGCTCTGGACTCTGCAGGTCCCTCTTCAGGTCTCTGAGTCCTCCGTGCCTTCACCCTCTTGTCTGGTCTTTCGAAGCTGTGCCTCAGGCCTAGCTTTCTCCCAGGGACCCAGCCATCCTGCTCCACAGGCCCCTGCCGAGCATCTCCTTTTGGGGATCCTGGTAGCCCCACCCCCTTCCCCCTAGCCTTTTGTAGCGGGGGGAGAAGACCCAGAAGCAGCCAGATAAAGTGCCCTAGGAGAGGACCCTTGGTAATGCCATCCATCACTACCAGCCTCTTCTCCAGTGGCTGGAGGAGGGACTGATGCCACAGGTAGAGGTGGGGAGGGGTGTAAGGAGGGGGGCCGGGGCATGGGGAGGGCAGAGATTTCAGGCCAGGGGGTGAGGCAGGCTTTAGGGAGAGCACCCCCGGGCCAGGCTGGGCTGAGCCTCAGGTAGACGCGGGGCAGGGAACCGGCCTCGCCTGCCTCAAGACGGCTGGTGCTGTCACTCCTGAGGGAGCTGAGCAGCTGGTTGCCGTGGCGACAGAGGGAGAGTGCTGTATGCTAATGAGGCTGGCTGGGAGCTGGGCAGTGGAAGGGTCTGCGAGGCAGAGATACCACTCCTCCACAGCAGTGGTACAGGCGGCAGCGGGGACAGGAGGCAGGTTCACAGGTCCCTCGGCTCCTGGGCCTGGAAGAGTTGGATGAGGGGTTAGGGCTCTGGGTCTGGGTCCTGGATTTAGGGGGTTTGGAAGATGCTGGTAGTTTTGGGGGAGAGGGTGGGGGGCGTTCGGAGCAAGGAATAAGACTTGGTCCAAATGCTTGGGTTCCCTCGGGTTTTGTGGATAAAATCTGTGCCTTCCCAAGAGCTGTTTTGTCCTGAGGCAGCCCTTAGCTGTGGCCCCCTCCCCCGACTGGCCTCAGACCCAGCACTGGGGAGAAACCAGTGTTGCCCGAGACAAGAAGGGGGCAACACGAACCATCTACCCAAATCTTCCACAGGATCCAGGCCCTTGGCCCCCGGCCATGCCCTTCTGGCCTTTTTGCTGCCTTTCTTTCGGGAACCCAGGCATCCTGGCCCTCAGCCTTGCCCCAGAGACACCTGGAGCGCTTTTCCCTATCTTGCATCCTGGTCCCGGCTTTCTACCCCCAGGGCTCACCTCTCACGGCCTCAGCAGCGGGGATGGTTTCCAAGGGTGAGGTGATGCTGCAGGGCTGTTCCTTCCCCATCCTCTTGGCCAGACACCACGGGTGCAGGGATAGGGGAGGGAGGGCTGAGGTTCGGTGGGGCTGGTCATCTCAGGGAGCCCTGGGGTCTCAGCTCAGCTGTGGGGCATGGTGCTGCCAGCCTCTCTGGGGGAGAGTGTTCCTTGGCTGATGCCTTCTGGGGACTGGGGTACTGGTCCAGTGGGCCAAAGTCTCTCCCCCTAAGGCTGAGGGGGGCCCCAAATCAGGGCTGACCAGGCTCTCTCAAGGGACCAAGGCACCCCTGAAAAAAAATCCCAGACAATCTTGCTCTCAGTCTTGGCTGTCGGGCTTCTGTTTTCCCTTTTCAAAATTCAGCTTTTGGGTCACCTCAGAGAGGGCCTGTCCAGAGAAAGGGGGTCCGTAGAATAGTTTCGAATGAGGTGTGTCGACCTCTCAGAGAGCTGGGGCTCCCGCCCATGGGTCTTGGCTGCCCTCTTTGGTCTTTGCTGTCCAAGAGTGCTGGCCTGGACCCCCAGTCCTCCCTATGGAAGGATCCAGGCCCCCATCCTTGCTCCAGTGTTTCCCTAGATTCTGTTTCCTCCAACCTGCTGTCTCTCTAACTTTGTCCTCCTGAATCCCAGTTTCCTCGTAGAATCCGGGTGGGCAGGGTGCCTGTTACCCATTCGGAGGCTGTTGGGAGGGGTGGACCTGGACAGATGCCTTTCCACAGCCCCCTTTGGTGGGAGATTCCCTCTAGGCCCAGGCTCTTCATACCCCCGTCTCCCCGGTCTCTGCCAGGCTCGTGGGGTAACGGGATGGGGTGTGGGGGGGGTTGGATATCCCTCTTGTCTGCTCAATCCCGCGCTAACAGGACACTCTCTCTCTCTCCAGGTGGCTTTGATTTTTGTGTCGTGTTTTATTTTCTCCTCCATCTGAATCGTTTTTCTCGTTGACCGTTTTTTTTTTCTCTCCGCCTCCCGGAAGAAAAAAAAAAGAAAAAAAGAAAAAGGAAAAAGCAGCCCTCCCAGCCTCATGCTTCTCCTCCTTTTCCTTTTTTTTTTTCCGGCAAGAAGAAAAAAAAAGAAACCAAAGTCTCCTCTCCCCCTGCAGTGCCTCCCTGCCCCAGCCCTTCCTCTGGCTCTGCCTGTACCCCCCTCACCCTCTCCGGCGCCCCCCTTCTCTCTCTCTCTCTCTCGCCCTGCTTCTCGTGCCCTCCACCCTCTGTTTCGGCATCGGGCCCCTTTCCTCAGCTCTGGGCTGGGGGCTTTCCCCCGATGTCTGTCACAAGTTAAAAAGGGTTTTTAAATTGTGGCAGCAAAAGCTTTTTTCTCCCCTCTCTCTGGCTGATTTTGATGACTTGTGTTTTCTTTGTTTCTTTCCCCTTTTCTTTCTTTTTTCTTCTTTTATTGTCTCCTTTCTTTCTTTCTCTCCTTCCCTTTCCAAGGTCCGGCTCACCTGACGTTAAACAGCGAAGGTATGGTTTGAAGTTCTGGCTTGGTTTGGATTGGATTGGATGGCCCCCAACCTGCACCTGGATTTTCTGTCCACCCCCCCTTGCCCCCCTTCCCCCTCCTCCACTTGTCCCGCCTCCTTCCTGCCTTCCTACCCCCTTCCTCTGCCTTGTCTTTATTTTATTTGGGCGCTGGGGTGGGTGGGGGCTGGTCCCCGTGTGTGCTCTCCCCTCTCCCACCTCCCCCGACACACGCCATCCACCCTCATCCCACCTTGGTTTCTGACATCAAGAGATGTTTGAACTCCTGCCGTTGTCTCCAGTCACCTTTTTGCGTTTTCCTGATAGTGTATCTTGCTTTTTTTTTTTTTTTCCTTTCTCATGGTGGTGTTTTATTTCCTTCTGCTCATTCTGCTCATTCTTTCTTTTCTGTGAACCCAAATAAAAAGAGAAAAGCATGGGCTGGAGGAAGTGGATTTTAGGCAGCCTCATTCCCCTCACCCTGCCGCTGTGGGATTCCCCCTTTCCACAGCTGTTCCCCCCACCCCCGTACACCCTCACCCTTGTGTCTTTTGGATGTTTCCTGACCCTATTTGACAGATGAGGACATTTAGGTCCAGAGAGATGAAGTGACTTGCTAGTGATTACGCAGCGTTTAATTGGTGGTTCCGTTGGGACTGCTCATCTATTTTTAGCCTCCCTTCCACCGAGTCTTTACCATCTTTAAAAGCCCTGGTGTTGGCAAACCTGGAGACAGACCCCAGGAGTCCTGACTTGATCCCCCAGCTCTGACCTCCCTGTTGCTGACTCCCTCCCAGATCCTCAGGCACTGCTTCCCTGCCCCGGTGGTCCTCTGTTGGGGCTCATCTTCCATAGGGACAGGGTGGTGTCCTTAGCCTGTAGGCAGGAGAAGCCTACAGGATGAAGGCTGGGCTGTGGGGAGAGACTCAGATCGGGAATTTGGGATGGATTTAGGTCTGGGGAGGTAGAGGCCTGGGATTCTTGCAGGGATGTGAAATTATGGTAAGAAATGTGGGGAAAGAGGAAGTTCCGAGTGGGGAGTCAGGGCCTGGTGGGTTCACTCACATCCTTCGTGCGTCTCAGTGCCTGGGTCTGGGTTTGCTGGCTGTGGCTCACCTTTGTCCTAGATGAAGCCCTGAAGGATCCCTAAAGCCACCCCTCCACCTCCCGAAAGGCCACAGCCCAGGTGTTATTCTAGCTTCAGTTCTGGGGATTGGGGTTGGAATAAGGGCCCAAACACGGACTTTTTTTTTTTTTTTTTTTTTTTTTTTTTTGCGGTATGCGGGCCTCTCATTGTTGTGGCCTCTCCCGCTGCGGAGCACAGGCTCCGGATGCGCAGGCCCAGCGGCCATGGCTCACGGGCCCAGCCGCTCCGCGGCACGTGGGATCCTCCCGGACCGGGGCATGAACCCGTGTCCCCTGCATCGGCAGGCGGACTCTAAACCACTGCGCCACCAGGGAAGCCCCCAGGACTTTTAAACTCCATTCTTGGGTTCCCCTTAAGAACCATCTCGTGGGGTCTGGCAGCAGGTGTGGTGCCTGGGAGCCGCTGGTCAGGGCTGGGTGGAGAACTTAAGGCAGCCTGGAGGCCAGACGTGGTGACGCGTGCCTGCGGGACTCTGGAGGCCTGGGCTGGGGCTGCTGGGCGGTGGCGAGCGGGAAGTCCTCCCCGAGAAAGGCCTTCCCACATCCACTGTGAGCTTAGCCAGGCAGGACCTCCTGGTGTGCGCAGCCCTGCTGAGGGCACAGTGGAGGGACAAGGAGCAAACAGAGCGCGTGGCCCTGCCCCTGGGAAGCCCCGCGCCCTAACTGGCCAAGAAGTGGATGAAGGCAACGTTGAGAGCACTCACTGCAGTAAAGGAACAGGTGTAGAGGGAGACCAGCTTGCCTCGAGGATGGGCAAACAGGAGAAGAGGGCTTTGGTGCGGGAACGGGGCGGTTTTGGAAGAGGGGTGCTCTGTCAGGCTGTTGGACTAGTTGAAGAAGAGGAACCTGGCCCAGCAGAGCGCGGCCGAGAGTAGGGGAGAATCTGGCCTGGAGGTCAGGGCCCCCAGGGCCAGAGGTCTGGCCTGTTTGCACATTGTTGGGCAGAAGGGGCTCCTGCACCAGCAGCGAGGCCTCTGCTCCTCCGCTCACCCCCCGCCCCTGGGCAAGAAGGGGGAGGTCAGTGGTCGTGAGTCTGACGGGGTTTGTGGGGCTGATGGTTCCCGGTTTGTCAACTGGCTCCTACCCCAGAGGCCCTGAAGCGAGCGAGTTCCCAGAGCAGCACCCCACCCCGACCCTGTACCTCCAAGCCGGCCCTCTGCCCTGGACAGGGCCCTCCATCACCTCAAGGCTGGGGTGGGACTGGCTGGGTAGCCCCCCTGTGCCTGACTCCCCAATTCTGCTTCTCCAGTAGGGTCCTTACTGTTCTCCGAGGGGGGGGCCGGGAGAGGAGGAGCCAGCGATGTGCACCAGCCGACAAAAGGTCAGTGGCCCCACGGTCCCCAGAGAGCGCAGCCCGCACCCTCTGTAGGCCAACTTCACTTTCTGGAGGGCAGCTGAGTCAACAGAGGCATGTCCCCTTCAACCCCCTCTGAGGTCCACCCGCAGTACCTGCCTCGGTGTAAAAGGCCACAAACCTCCATTTCTTTCCCAAAGCCCAGTTGTCCTGATGACCTCTTTCTAGAACATGGATGTCTTTTTTTTCTTGGCCGCGCTTATCTTAGTTCCCCAACCAGGGCTTGAACCCATGCCCCCTGTGGTGGAAGTGCTGAGTCTTAACCACTGGACCGCCAGGGAAGTCCCCACAGATGTCTTTTTGTGGCAGTTGTTCAGGCCAAAGAACAGGGATGACTAGAAAGTATCTGTTTCTCTGGGAGAGTGGCTAGGCAGCAGGGTCAGCCCCCCATGTAACCATCAAATTCTGCAAACACGATAGGTGTCAGCCCAGGGAGATTCTGGTTGGGAGATGTGGCACTTATAATAAGTTATGTATCACTTGCGTCACCTAAATGACCCTTCACAGCCCCCTGTGGAAGGGCTCATTGCCCTTGGTTTACAGATGAGGAAACTGATGCTTGCCAATGCCCCCGAGGCCAACCCGGGGCCCTTTATCCTGTCTCAGGGCTGTAGGTTTCAAGCTCCTTTTTTTTTTTTTCCTACACTGAGGCTGCCTCTTTCTCTCTCTCTCTCTTTTTTAAAATAAATTTATTTATTTTTGGCTGCATTGGGTCTTTGTTGCTGTGCGTGGGCTTTCTCTAGTTGCGGCGAGAGGGGGCTATTCTTCGTTGTGGTGCGCGGGCTTTTCACTGTGGTGGCTTCTCTTGTTGCAGAGCACGGGCTCTAGGCGTGTGGGCTTCAATAGTTGTGGCACGCAGGCTCAGTAGTTGTGACTCGTGGGCTTAGTTGCTCCGCGGCATGCGGGATCTTCCCGGACCAGGGCTCGAACCTGTGTGAGGCTGCCTCTCTTAAGAGACACTCTCTTCCCTAAGAAGTTTACAGGGCAGTGTAGCAACCCCTCAAGGAGCTCCAGTGGGTGCCAAGCCCTGGGGCTATCAAGTCCCATCCTTTAGTACTTGCTGTTCTGTTGGCCTGTATTTCTTCCATCCCTGCCCTCTTCCCCAACCATTTGGTATCTCTTTCAGCTGACTCTCGAAAAAGCAGCCAGGCCACCACACTGGAAGTCTCCCCCAAACTCCCCAGGCAAACCCAGAAGCTGCTCGGCGTTCCCTTTGTCTACACATCCATTACATCACTCGCCACACGGCGAGTAACTGTCACTTTACCTGTTTGCCTCCCCAACTCGACGGAGCTCCCTGAGGACAGGGATTGGGTCTTTTCGTTCGTATACCCCTGGTGCTTTCCACAGCTCCTGGCACATATGTAGGTGTGCGCTCAGCAGATTTATTTTAAATGGGTGAACGGACTCTGTTCTCAAGGGGCTCACTGATGTTCTAACAAAGAACTACAATAAAGTGTGGTATGTGCAAAGTATAGGGAAAGTGCAGACTTTGTGCAGAGGAGTTAATTTATTCATCGATCTAGAGAGAGAAGCAGCATAGACACACAGAGGAAGTTACATCCCAGCGTGAGAGTCGTTTATTTGTGGAATGGTTTACAGTTTATGAAGCCTCACCTGGTCTGGTCTCTTTCTAGATGCCCACGGCGACCTGTGAGGTCGGCCCATGCTGAGTTCCTTTGTCCTGAGGAGGAAGCTGGGGCTTAGAGATGTTGCCTGTTGGCCAAGGTCACAAAGCTGGTGCAAGAGCCAGCGTTAGTGCCCAGGTCTTCTTTCTCACATCACACTTCCTCTCAAGGGAGCAGTACAAGATGTTACTAGGCAGTAAATGCCGAACGAGCTGAACAGACAGCGCAGGGAGGGGCTGCGGGGGCTGGAGACCTTCCCAGAGGAGGGCTTTGAGCTGGGCCTGGAAAGGAGGCAGCTGCTCTGCACCCCAATGGCCATTAGAGATCCAGGACCGCAGCAACTGGTCTCTAGCTACATTCAGCTTGACTGCGGACACTTGTGGGGCTCCACGTTCCCCGACCCTGGGAGATAAACAGGTATCAGCAATGACCCCCTTCCAGTGCCAGGGGCTATTGGGAGCGGGTAACTGTTCAAGTGCTGCTGGGAGTTGTAGTTCCGGGGTCGTCCGTGCGGTGAGGTTGGGGAGAGCGCCCCCTGCTGTTTCAGGTCTCGCTCCTCTTAGATCTGGTTTGGTGCTCTTCTGAGCGCGGTTGGCAGGGCAGCCGCCACGTGCTTACCTGACACACTAATCCCTAGAGGTCCTACCGCCTCCTCCCCACTCAGGGACTATCTCTGTCCTTCCCACCACCTTGGGTTTTCTTGTTCGCATTTGCTCATCTATTTTCTGTCGCTCTCCCCCAATTCTTTCAGGTTCCCTCTGGCTGCTCCAAGCTTCTTTCCATCCCTGGGCCTACCTGGGTCCGTGGCAGCGACGGGCGTTGGAGAACATGTAGACTCTGGCTCCAGAGTGTCTGGCTCTGCCTTCTCTCCTAGGAGACCAGAGCCAGAGCCCAGTGGAGTCGAGGAATGGCCTCATTTCTCCACTTTGCCTTGGCAGCCGTGGTCCAGCCTTAGACCCGCCTCTCTCCTTTTTACTGGCCTCTTTTGTTCTGTTCCAATCACTTTTTCACGTGGTTGCCTTATTCTTTCCTTTCTTTCTGTTTGACTCTCCCTTTAATATTTTCTTTGACTGCAGTGAAGGTGAGGGAGTGGGAGGGGAGGCCCGGCTTCAGGGAGGGAGTAGGATGCAGAGCAAACTCAAGGTCAAACACATTCCCTTTTCTGGTCCTTGAGCCCCCCCTGCTCTGCCAGTGCCTGGGCAGCAGGCCTGGTTGCTATGGAAACAGCAAGGCCCCGAGAAACCCTTGGCTTCCTTTCCTGGGAGGTCTCTGTCCCCTTTTCCTTGGGGGCCCTCTTCCCATCACCCTTACCTGTCCCCTCCCAGCTTGCCATCGTCTTTATCCAGATTGCTTCCCCGCATCACCTCTTGCTCCGTCACAGCTCTGCGCTGTCTCCATTTCCCTTCTGTCCCTCATGGTCCATCTTTCTCCTTCTCTACATGGCCTCCCTCCACATCGCCAGTCTTTCCCTTCTTGTTTCTCCTTGACTCCTCCTCTTTGTTTTCTGGCCCTTCCCGCTGGAGCCCCAAGGTAGGCAGAGTGGGGCTTGTGGCTGTCCCCATGTGGCCCATGCCCCACCAGCCTCGCTGCCCTGTGACCTCAGGAAACCGGGCCTGGCCAGCTGCAGCGAGTGTGGTGCCAGGCTCTGGGGCAGCAGCTGGTGCCTTGGCATCCGGAAGCAGTGAGGACTGAGTCTGTGGGCAGACTGCCCGGAGGGAGAGCGCGGGGCCGTTGTGCGGGGGAGAGGCATCTGCAGGAGATGCCCCCGGAGAGCCACGGCTTCCACACGTGGCACCTGCTGCTGGGGCCCGGCCCACAGGGGGGCAGGGGCCTCTGAAGGCCGCGTGCGCCCCCCGCAGCGGCATCGTGCCCTGCGGGCCTGTGCTGAGAATCTCTGCACTCCATGAAGGCCCTTGGCCAGCGTCTTGTTCGCCCCCCATCCACCCTGCAAGGTGGGTGGGCCCAGCCGTTGTGCCACCGCCTGCTGGGAGGAGAAATGAGTCACTGTCAGAGTCCAGGTCCTCTGTGCTCCCTTGACTCTATGGCCTGTTTTCTTCCCTCTGTGTGGGCTCCGGCCTGTGAAGGTGTGGGGCTGGGACCCACCTTCCTTCTGCGGAGCCATTGTCACCCACTTACAGAACACTAAAAGTCCCTAAGGCCCTCCCAGTTGTTTTCACTCCTGTTTACAGCGTGCCAGTGGAAGGAGCCCCATGCAGGGCGCTTACTCGTGCACGCACACTCACGCACACACGCACGAGAGCCGGACCTGCCCGTGCACTTTTGCCCCCAGCCATCTCCTGGCACACAGGGTCCCACACCTGCCCTCTGGGGACCCTTGGAGGCTCTCTGCCTAGGACCTGTCTGTGCTGTCCTCTCAGGTTGGACTAGGAAGCTGGGGGGGCGGTGACAGCTGGCATGGCGGCCACCCGTGTCAGCCCTGACCAGTGGCCCACTGCTCCCTGACGCACATCCCTGCCACCTGCATCGCCCTCCCATGTGTCTTCCCCCTGCCTCCTCCACCCCATTCTCCTCATCTGCTCACTGCTACGAAGTAGGCCTACTAGTCCCATCCCATGTGGTGAGGCCTCAGACTGTCCCCAGGCACGGAGAATGGCCATCACTGAAGAAGAGGCGGGAGGGGGAGGTGGGCTGCACTCAGGAGACCCTTGGTGCCCCGCCATAGGGGGCACTCCGGGAAGATGTCCGGTGCAGTTTCCTATTGCTCTACCACATCCTTTTGTTAAGGGGGTGGCCGATGGAGGGCCAGTGGGGGAGGAGACAGTGAGAACGTCTGCTTCGCTTGGCCGTGTGGCAGCTTAGTTGTCAGCTGTCAGTGTGAGAGCCACTTAGCAGCCTCCTGCTTTGGAGACAGACGTGGGGGAAGCTGACTTCTGACAGCAAAGACGGCAGGGTCCAGAGAGGAGGGTGGACAGCACGGGGAGGGGAGAGAGCCTAAAGCTTGCAGTTGGGATTGAGGGGCTCCCGGTGTCCAGGACCTGCGCCTGGGTGGCTGGAGGGGAAGAGGGAGGGTCTGGAGTGCCCTGCCCCACTCAGCCCTCTCCCGTTTCCCCACCGCGGCGTCCAGGCAAGGAGGAGTTTGTGGCGACCTTCAAAGGCAATGAGTTCTTCTGCTATGACCTGTCACACAACCCGATCCAGAGCAGCACGGACGAGATCACGCTGGCCTTCCGCACCCTGCAGCGCAACGGGCTGATGCTGCACACGGGCAAGTCGGCCGACTATGTCAACCTGTCCCTCAAATCTGGGGCCGTCTGGCTCGTCATCAACCTGGGCTCGGGAGCCTTTGAGGCCCTTGTGGAACCCGTCAACGGCAAGTTCAACGACAACGCCTGGCATGACGTCCGGGTCACTCGAAACCTGCGCCAGGTAGGGGGAGCAAGAAGGCTAGGGGCCAGCTGTATCTGGGACAGAACGGGAGTGGGGAGAGCGGGCTGCCTGGGGTGCGGGGGCGAGGTGTCAGGGCCAGCAGCAAGGCGTAGTTCTGAAGAAGGTTTAGGCCGTGGGTGGGCTGGGAGGGTCCAGGAGCGCAGCTGCAGTGAGCAGGCTTCAAGGACCAGGATGCTGCACTAGGGAGGAGGCTGCCCCGGGGCCGGAGCCCGGAGCCTGGCTCCGATTGGTGCCAGGGGCTGGGTTCAAGGGTTGGGGCTGAGGAATCAGGTAATCTGGCAGGAGGGCGATTGGGGGGCTGGGAGGAATAAGATAGAACCTGAACTGGCGGGGCCCTGGGGGGCTAAGGGATGGGGAGGCTCTGGCCAGACTCTGGTTGAGTCGGTGTCCCATTAGGGCAGGAAGACTGGGCCATGTGGGGTGGGGTGTGGCCTGCCCTTAGACGGGGCCTTTCTAGGGCAGAGGCAGGCCTGGGCTCAGAGCAAGGTCGGGGCAGCAGGCCTGAGAGGGGAATGGACTGGCGAGGTGCTTGGTCCTGCCTCTCGTCTGGGCAGTACCCTCTCCTGTCCCTTCCTGTCCCTCCGAAGGGGCGCAGGCTCTCCCACGGGTCGGTGGCTGTCTTTCCGTGGCTTCCAGGCCAGCCCATGTGGGAGCTCAGGAGACTCTTGGGGCAGCCCCTGCAGGCAGGACAGTGTCCTCAGCGTCCTCTCAGCTCCATCTCCCAGACTCTCCCCCACCCCGGGAGTTGATACTTCTGGGCATCGGCGCTGTTCTCTCAGTGCAGTGGCCTCTTTGCCTCTCACAAGGCACAGGGTGGCTATGGCAGGCGAAGCATTCCCTCTGGCCGGGCTTCTGCTTGACAGCAGCCTCCACAGCTTGTTTCCAGCCCTGAGAAGTTCCCGCCTCAAGCAGAGTCCAAGCCAGACCCTTCTTCCAAAGCAGGAGAAGCCGCTGTGCATCCTCAGTGGCTCCTGGCTCCACCTTCTAACTCCGTGCCCTGATCGCTTGGCACCTGAGGCCCAGGTGCCCAGACTCTTGCTGGTCCTTCTCTCTGGGTCCACCAGTTTCTGTAGCTGGTGGCAGGGACCCTTTTCCAGCTCCACCCCCAGCAAGCTCAGTGCAACCAGGAACACAGAGCCTCTATGCCCTGGGAGGTGCTGTCTTGGCTGGTTTGCAGCCCTTCTCTTACTAGGTATCTGCTCTGTATTTCCTGGTTCTAGCTGAGCTTCCTGGTGGCTGAACTTCCGATGTCTCTCCTCTTTGTCACCTGCCCTCTCCTCCTCCCCTTCGTCCCCCGAAAGGCTCGTGGTGGCCGGGGGCGGGATTCCGGCTGACCTCACACTGTTCTTACCTGCTCTTCTTCAACCCACTGAATGAGGATCTAACGGGGAGTCCCCCTCCTCTGGCGCCTTCCCCTTGCTGTAGGGACACTGTGACTAATCCGCCTGCTCTTTCTGAGCCGCTGCTCCCTGCTGCAGTCGGGCTCCCACCCAGGCACCTGCTTTCAGTGCGCCCCGAGCACTCCTCCGCAGGGTGGTGCCCCCTTCATGTCGCATCATCCCCTGACCCTGCAGGAAGGCTGTCTTGTGTTGTCACCACCGTCTGAGCAAACCTGAGTGTTTGCGCTGTTTGTCATACTTTTAGGTGCCACCCACATTTACTGCAGGGGTGGGCGGAGTTGGCTTCTTGCTGATGTTCCCTCCCCAGGACCAGCACTGTCACCTGGTACCACCTTTGGCAACACACTGCAAGCCCAGAGTCCCTATCCACGTGTCCTTTGGCCAATATATTGTCCATCTATACTGGGTACTGAGGGGAAAAAAACATGGGCCCCGCCCTCCCAGCCCTTCGGCTCTTGAGGACACAGGATGAGTCTGTTAAAAGTGAACAGGGCAAAGCCACACAAGGGCCAACTGAGCGGCAGGAATCTCAAACGTTCTAGGAACTCGAGAGACCTAGAGAGGAGGGAGAGGTCTGTGACCAGGGAAGGCGGGAACGCCATACGGAGGTGGGGAGGCCTGCCCTCATCAGTACTGAGTGTGGACAGGGACCCATAGTAGCCTCTTCCCGGGGCTCACAGAGTCCTGGGTCTGAGCTGGTAACTGGTGACCACGTCCCCCTGGCCTGCTGTACCGGATGGGTCAGAGCAGAGTCAGGTCATGTTGACCTGAACATAAGCCTTCGGGGCCAAAGAGGGTGTCTGCTTTAAGACTTCGATTGAGAGGTCTCCTTAGAAAGGGTTTCTGGAGAGATTTATTTGACTCCAGTCCACATCTGTAAATATGAGCTGCAGCCCTTTTTTGGTCATTGTGACCATCAGGGGGATGGAAGGGCAGCCCTGAGGCTGTGCTCTGGCTTCATTGCCCTTGCTCAGGGCCTAGCCTGTGACCAAGTCCGTCCTCACCAGGCCCTTTGAGTGCCTGCCTTTCAGGGCTTCTAATAATTTATCGGGTCCTGTTGTCCCTAGAGCAGTGGTTCTCAACCGAGGGCGGAGCGCCCCCCAGGAGACACTTGGCAATGTCTGGAAGCATTTTGGGTGCCACAACTTGGGGAGGGTGCTACTGGCATGTAGTGGGTAGAGGCCACGATGCTGCGAAACATCCCACAATGCACCGGGCAGCCCCACAGCAAAGAATTATCTGGCTCCAAATGTCAGTAGTGCGACGAAGGGGAGAAACCCGGTGCAGACACATTTATACAGGGGCCACGTGGTGTCCTGGGATTGGAAAGATCCTTTTATGATCTTAGGAGTGACGTTGGGTTGGGAGTGGCCAGGAGCAAAGACGGGGGTGGGGGGGTGAGGTAAGAAATGACATCTGCTCTGCTTCTGCCTTTAGGGTAGATGGCTGGGATCTGAGGACACTGGGATCCACGTTGTTTTCCCCAAGTGATTAGAACAGCCGGGGAGACTGCCTCCTGGGGAGAGCCTGCCCCAGGACAAGCACTGAGGGGTCTCCCTTCCTCTTGGTCCTGCAGCTTTGGGAGACTGGAAGGAGGCAGAATTTCACCCCCTCCCCTGAACCAGATAGTGATCCCCGGAATCATCCAGAGACTCCTAGAACATTGCAGTCAGGACCAGAGGACACCTGACTGAGACCACATCCCGCTCTCGCCCTCCTCTCCCTCCGAGCCCAGCCTTGAGGACCCTGTGCCTGGTGGTGTCTGTTGGGGGATCTTTGCAGGAATAATTCCCTCTGAGGATTCCCTGAGGCCTTTTTTTTTTTTTTTTTTTTTTGCGGTACGCGGGCCTCTCACGGTCGTGGCCTCTCCCGCTACGGAGAACAGGCTCCGGACACGCAGGCTCAGTGGCCATGGCTCACGGGCCCAGCCGCTCCGTGGCATGTAGGATCTTCCCGGACCAGGGCACGAACCCGTGTCCCCTGCATTGGCAGGCGGACTCCCAACCACTGCGCCACCAGGGAAGCCCCCTGAGGCCTATTTTTAATCTTGGGCCCACCCTCCTCCCACACCCAGTATGCCTCCCCCCACCATGCAAGCCGAGTGCCAACCCATTTCATCACTAGCCAGCACGAACTCTGGAAGACAAGCTGGCTCCCAAAATATCATGTGGAGCTTCCACCCGCCCAGCTCCCATGAGGCCGTTCCTCAATGGGGAGATTTTCAGGAGCCCCCCTGGGCCCCAAGGAGGGACATCCCCCAAGGCTGGGGCCTGGCAGGCACTTGGGACTCCCTCCCCTTCCGGCCTGGGCTGCCCTGTCTCTCCAGCCTGTCACATGCCCCATCTTAGGGCCTAACTGTGGTGCTGTACACAGCCTGTCTATACTGGCTTCCCGAGCTGCCCACCTCATTCCCACAGAGCCCCCGCCAACACCACCGTTCACCCTCCTTTCCACCGGGTGAAACCCTATAGCTGGGGTTTGAGTCGGACAGACTGGGTTCAAATCCCAGCTCTGCCGCTAGTTGGAGTGACTTGAGGCAAGTCACGTAACCTCTCTGTGCAAAGTGAGAGGGGCCTTTGAGGACTAACTGAGGTGGTGGCCTGTGCCTGGCGCCGCGTGAGCAGCGGAGGCCTTGCTGCCATCCTTATTGTTAGTTGTGGGTTTTTTTTTTCCAATCCTTCAGGCCCAGCTGAACTGCCACCTTTTCTGTAAGGCCTTCCTTGATCCTCCGGGTCCCCTGGCCAGTCTCCCTCTTTGCTGTGTTTTGGCCCTATCATCACACTCCGTCTGCATGGTCAGTAATTTGTGTTCACCTCTTTTCTCTATTTCTACATGGTAAGCTCCTTGAGAGCTTAATACCAGCAGCTACTGAGTGTTTTTATTTGTTTTTCTAGTGGTTTTGCTGGTTCCTTTGGGCTCTTTCTTGAAGCCAGTTGGTGAGGTTTTGGACATGAGGATCCAGCAGATCTATTTCATACGAGCCCAGAAATATCTCTTGTCCTCTGGGAAAAGCTCCACCTCACTTTACTCTCCCACCCCCCCCAGAGTCTCCTCAGGACCTGTCCCTTTCTTACAGCATTGTTCAGATTGCACCCTCACATCTCTCCTCCTCCAGAACCCCCAAGTTCAAGGGTCTCTTTTCTCTTTTGTATCTCACCTAACTTTTTGAACAATCCTGTGAAGTGGGAGATACTCCTATTTCACCAGCGAGGTTGAAGAGCTGGTCCAAGGCTGTCCCGCAGGGAGTGGGAGGACGGGAGTCTGACTTCATTTTTCTGCCTCCCTGGAGGGCCTGGCTGTCGGCCTGGGTGCGCACCGCTAAGGTGCCTGTCGTTCGTCTCGTGGTACCGCATTCTTGGGTGTTCCGAAATCTCGAAACATCTAAATGTTCTGCTTGTCTCTTGGAAAAATGGGCCCCTCTTATCTCTGAATCCTCTTTTCTTTGTCCTGAGCGTCTCTTGCTCAAGCTCCACAGAGATGCCTTCAATCAGACTTTTGTGATTTGTGCGTTTGATCCCCTTCTTGGCTTTCTTGAAGGGCTGGAGCTATGCCGATAGATCAAGGTGAAGATGGGGTAAAGTTCTGTCAAAGGCCCTTGGCCATGGTAAGTTATACTTGCTACAATGACTGACTTCTTCCCTCTGTGACTTGATGCCCTCCTCCCTCATCGTGGACTGTCTTCCTTGTGCTCCTGGGCTCCAGGAGCCCTCTAGCTGTTTCTGTGGGTGGGGCAAAGCTTTCCTTGCTCATTTGTTAGTCTGAAGCCTCAGCCCTCCCGATCCCGGCATTGGGCAGGCGTGGGCTGCTGCGTCACAGGTGCCAGGATGGGTTCCAGTGGAGGCTCCACTCTAGTATTTGGCCACAATTGCCCCCTCGGGCATGATCACCATGGACCGGGTTCTGGATCTGCAACCTAGGTCTAGAGGGGCCCCGTCTCGCCCACCACAACCTTGCTATTTATCAGAGGAAGCCCAGATCTCTTGACACATCAGTGGAAGGCCCTCTCAATCTTGTTTCTTTCTTTCTTATTTTTTAATTTGGCTGTGCTGCCCGGCTTGCAGGATCTTAGTTCCCTGACCAGGGATTGAACCCGTGCCTTTGGCAGTGAAAGCGTAGAGTCCTAACCGCTGGACCACCAGGGAATTCCCTCAATCTTGTTTCTTAATTCACTCTTGTACTTGTTAAAAATTGAAGTTGTTGGGCTTCCCTGGGGGCGCAGTGGTTGAGAGTCCGCCTGCTGATGCAAGGGATGCGGGTTCGTGCCCCGGTCCGGGAAGATCCCACATGCCGCGGAGCGGCTGGGCCTGTGAGCCATGGCCGCTGAGCCTGCGCGTCCGGAGCCTGTGCTCCGCAACGGGAGAGGCCACAACAGTGAGAGGCCCACGTACCGCAAAAAGAAAAAAAAAAAATTGAAGTTGTCCATGAAAGTCGAAAACTTATTTTTTCCTTGTTTTAGTCTCCACAACCAGTTCTAATTAAAAAAGAGTAGTAGCTGGATTTTTACCTCCCATGCCTTTTCCCCACTATCTTGTTTGACTAGTGCAGTGATACCAGAGCACTTGTACCTTTTTTGGTGCCATGGGTTTAGCTGCCCTGAAGCTAATGGTTCCTTGTCCTGACTAGTTGGCCTCTTCATTTCCCAACGGTCCTACTGGCTGATAGGACCAATCCTGTACCACGTGTTATCCCCTGTTCCAGTCTCTGCATCTGCAGTTAGACTCTTGTCTTCTGCTATGTAAACTGTTTCTGCATCACTAATAATTAACATTGGTTATTTAGCGCTTCTTCTAGCTGCTTAATATTGAATTCTGTTATTTTTAATGATACAAGGTCCTTATTAATTGTCTTACTGAATTAGTCCTGTGCCCACTGGTTATAATAACTCTCTAAGTAATGGATCTGTCTCTAGAAGACCTCTCCTTCTCACAGTCACACTCTCGGGCGCACAGTTTAGTATTTGATGGACATCAGGCAGTAGTGTCCCAATATCTCTGATACACTAAGTGAAGCTGCCTCAGCCCCTTTGCCATCTCCTCCTCAAAGGGTAATTCTGAAGGTGGTTCTTTGACCATGAGGAGAGGAAATGAACATAAAGCCACATGGGGGCGGGGCCTCTAGAGTCTGGGGTAGAAGAAGCTGGCTTATAGTTTACAGAGGAGTAAGGGATTTTAGAGGGAGGTGGGCCTCTCTGTTCCTTTTTATGGTGTGGTATGTGGGGGGAGTGAATTTTTGCTGCTGGCTGTGGGGAGCGGAGGCGCGGGGGTCTGTGGGTGTGTGTGGAAGGAGGCTGGGCTGCTGGGAAAGCCTGACCAATTCCAGGGACTTATAGGAGTGGTGGTGGTGAGGGGGTACTTCATTCTGGGGGGAACAGCTGCCCAGAGGAGCATAAGAGAATAGGGGGTGATTGAAGAACTGGGGGAAATTTGGGGGAAATATGGGCTCTGAAAGGTCAGTTTAGGCAGGAAGGAGGAGTCAGTTCTTGGTGGGAGGGGGAAGGGGGGAGGGGAGGGAGGAGGTTTTGGGATGATTAGCTCTGATGTGAGAGTGAGCTTTCTGCCAGCCCATGGAGGGCAAGTTTCCTTTTCCCTGTTCTGGTGGTAACTTGCTCTCTCTTCCTTTCTCAAGGAACAGAAATGGGAAGAAAAAAACCCAACCCTTCCCCCCAACCCCCGCGAAAAGCAGAGCTGCCCCTCCCCCCACCATGACTCCCTGGATCTATTTGCTATCCTCCATCCCCAGGAAAAGCAGACACCCATATCCCCTCCTATGCTCCCTGGGAACACCTTCTCCTTGCCTCCAAATGAAATTGCCTCTCGTTTGAGCCAGTCCTGGGATTCTCTGGGGGCCTTGGCCACTCTTCTCCCAGTCTGACAGCCAGCTGGCCCATCACCAACCAGTTAACCCATTAACTCGACATGGTCACTGGTCAGCCAGTTGGCCACTATCAACTTGCTCTTTAGCCAGTTCTCTGGAAAGCCATCTGGTTGACCAGTTAGCCAACAAACCCATCCGTCCATTCCCTGAGTCAATAGCCCATCCCTTTCTCACACCCCTGTTCCCCTCCCTCCCTTCCCCTCAACTCCCTAACATTTCAGCCCATAGGACTTACTAATACTGCATAATTGGGTCTGCTTCTTAACCGCCTGCCTTCCCTCTCTCACCTTCTGTTGGAAAACCCCGTTGCCAACTCTGTGTGTGTGACTAACACGCTTATAACCTGGGGGACCAAGGGATGGGCAGGGACAGGTGGGGCAAGGTATGAGTGAAAAAACGAACTAACCTTTCTGTCTCATCTGCGGAATGTCGCCATCTTTAAGTCTTTGCTTTCCTGGTCCAGTTCTTTTGTTGTTTTCTTCTCTACTAACCAAGGTCTTTAACTGTTCCCCTTCTCTGCAGCCGGCTCTTCCCGGAGGGGATGGTGGCGGGGAGAGGAATCCAGAGGAGGGTTGCGGGGGTGGGGGGGGTGGGGGATTGGGAGAAGGGATTTAATTTTTGTGTGTGTTTTATTTCTCCCTCCCATTACAATTTAATTTTCTTTAAACAAAATACTTCAGCTGAGCTTAAGGTGGGAGGGTCTGAACAGACAACCAAACATATATGGATATATATTTTTCCTCCTTCCTTGAGTTTCACAGTTGGTCATTTTCTTTTTCTTTTCTTTTCGTTCTGTTCTTTTGTTGTTGTCTTTGTTGTTTTCTTTGACCCCACCCACCCCCTCCCCCATATCTCCGGTGAAGCACGCAGGCATTGGACACGCTATGGTAAACAAACTGCATTATCTGGTAGATATCACTCTAATTGTCTTACCGTTTGGTTTGCCGTGGGTTTTTTTAACTGTTCGATTCTGCCTCTTTCGTTTCCTTTCCCCGTTTGGTTTTGGTTGTTTTGCTCTTCCAATTGTTTTCTGCGTCCTGGACAATCTTTAGATTTTGCTGCTCTCTTTTAGTTTTCCTCTTTCCCTTTTCTTTTTTTTTTGGTTCAAACTCAAATCCAAAAGACAAACGGAAATCGAGGAATTTGGTCTGTCCCTGCCTTAACCCCCCACTTCTGAATTCAGATTCCTGGCCAGAGAGACCTGGGGCAGGCCCCATGTTCATCGGCTCTGGTTAGACCAGCCCCGATGCCAGGCTGCTTATTTTATTGCTTTATTTTGTTCCTTTCCTCCCCTGCCCCGCCCCTTGTTTCTTTTCTTTGATTTAGTTTCTTTCTTGGTCTCCTGAAAATCCATGGAAAACACCATCCCATGACATGCTACGCTCTGCTGACTGTCAGCTCCCGGACAGGCCCCTTGAGTTGGGGGAGGGGGCTGGGGGTGAGGCCTCCAGTGGCAGCCAGCTCCACAGGCTGCAGCGAGGGAGGTGGCCTTGGGGGATGCAGAGCCGTCTGGGGCCGGTCCAGAGCTCCTTCAAATCACCATTCATACCAGTTTAGGAGCTGCCCCATGCTGGCTGCCAGGGAAGAAGCGGCATCCCCTCCCTCACTTCTCAGTCTTGAGGGGTCCTGGTTCCGTCTCCCCCGACATCTTGCATGGCATGAATGGTCTTTTCCCCCCACCAGGGACAGCGTCCAGTTCCCCCACCACTCTGCTGCTGTGACTAACACTGTGTCTCACACTGTCTTCCTTCCTTCCCTTCCATCTCCTGTCCCCTGTCTGCCCCCTGCCTGTCCCGCATGGCCTCTGACCGGGGTTGGTTCCCTTCCCTGTTGAGGGGGTGAGAGGAGGAGGCCCAGCTGGGGTGAAGTCGGGGTACTTGTCGCCAAGCTCCTCTGTTTGGGTTGGGCTCTGTCCCGGTGAGTGTTGGTGTGGGTGTCTGTGTAGACACAGCTGGTGTGTGTTGGTGTGTGGGTGCGACTGTGTGTAAATGTTGGTGTGACATTTAGGGGGTGTTAGTGGGAGACTGTACTGTGTATTTGTGATTCTCTGCTGGTGATTCTATAAGTGTAAACGCCGGTGTGAGCTGGGGGCTGCGTGACTGTGTGCTTCTGAGCTGGTGAGGCCTCTTAGGGGGTGGGCTGTGGGGACAGGGAGGGCAGGGGCAGGGGAGGAGCTGAGGCTGGCCCTTTGCTCCTTGACTCACCTTGGAGTGTACGCCTGCAGGCCCTGCTGTGCGCCATCCCCCGGGATTCCCTCCTGCCTGCCCTGTCCTGGCTCTGCAGCAGCAGGCGGTTAGTCATTGCCTATTAATAATGCAGAGTGACTGAGCACCAGGCTGGGGACCCTGCAGTTGGACGTGTCTGCTCCCACGGGGCCCATGCTGCTTGGGGCAGCTGCCTGGCCTTCCCAGCCTCCCAGGTCTGCGTAGCTGCCTGTCTGCAGAGGAGGGAAGCATGAGAGCTGAGGCTCCCTGTCTGAGTGGCTCCCCCACCTCCCCAGGAGGATGTACCTCTGAGGCCACATCTGGCCTGTCCTGATACTCTTGCAGGTCTGTGTTTCCCTGCACCCACAGACCTGTGGTGGTCCCGTCCTTTGCCCTGTCCTGAGCTAGTGCCCGTGGCCACGGCCAGCCTAGCCCTCCCCAGTCCAAGACCTCATTGGGCCACTCTGTCATCCCAGTGTTTAGGTGGAGCCATGTGGTGGTCCCAGCACGGCCCCTCCACGGGCCTTGTTCTCCAGCTGCTGCTGCTAGGAGTTCGCTGCTGCCCACACCTCAGGCCAGGCCACTGAGTACCTGTTAGGAGCTGGGCATTTAGAGCTCTTTCTTTACAGAGCTTCACTAGACAGCTGAACTGTGACTTTGGGGACAGAAGGGAGGCAAGGTAAAGCCAACCCCTGGGGATACCATCTGAGAATCAGGGCCCTACAGACCTCCCCTTCCTTCTAGTCTCAATTCAGTTAAAAACTGTGTGAACTGGGGCTAAAGCTGTTTCCTCAGCTACCAAACGAGCTGCTGATATACCTGCATTGCCTATGTCATGGGATCAGTGTGAAGATCAAGAAGGGGAATGGAAGTGAAAGTGTCTGTACTCTGTAAAGGGAATTATAATTTTATTAATAAGCTTTATGAGATGTTAACTGATTATCTCCGTGTTTCCAGGGCGGGGATATTTTGTAAAGAAGCGATTCCCTTCTCATAGCAAACCCTGGAGAATACAGCATATCTGGCCCCATTGGAGATCCTATTACCGTCCTTTCTGGGGAATCAATCCCAAAATAACTACATGAAACCCCAGAATGCCCCAGGAATCGGGCCTGGGGAGGATGGAATGACTTGGTTAAGTTGGTCAAGAAGGAAACAACCCTGTCTGGTTTCAGCCCTTGCCAGGAAAGTCCCTGTAAATTTCTGAGTCTCCAAAGTCCATGCTTTCTAGCGTGAGCACCACTCCTTGACAACCAGAGCTGGTGCCCGTGGGGGGCCTGAGTCGCCTCATAAACCCTCAGATACCTGTCCCAGGGATCGGCTCTTTCAGCCAAGAATGGAGTCAGACAACCGGGCACCCAAAGAGACAGGGCTCAACCTGCTCTGATTCCCGAGCATTCCTCAGCCGGGCTCTGGTTGGTTTTGTATTTATTTTTACTAACTTCTTTATATGGACCTTTTTGTTATTTGAGTATTCCTCCTTGGGAGAGAAGGTGGATCCGGATCAAAAAGGCCAACCAGTGGAGATGTTTGGGTCAGGTGTGGTCAGGCTGAAAGAAGTGTTCTCTGCTCGTGACACTGGAGGCTTTGCTTCTTCTAAATAGCTCTCACCTTTTGAATATCATTTAAACTCGACGCATGCCTAGATTGCAGGCAGCAGGCAGAGATTATTCCCGGTAAACAGATGGGGAAACTGAGGCCCAAGAAGGCCTGGGGTCACGTAGCAAGTAGTGGAAGAGTTCAGTGCTTTCACTTTATGGATCCCATTTGATCCTCATAGTAAGCCTGGGAGAAGCAGGAGTGATGGAAGTTGTTAAACCCCTTTTACAGACGAGAGTCAGAGAGATTGTTCTGGAAGGTGGTGAAGGCCACAGGAGAACTCAGGATTTGTGCCCTGAAGTTTCTGTTCCCAAACTTTATTAAATCCAGTCGTCAGGATTCACCGTGGGGCTATCACTGCTGGTTAGGTCATCTTCCTGGTGTGTCTTTCCAACCTGTTTCTCTCTGCAGCTTCTCCCCACCCCAAGCAGATGGCTAAACTCAAATATGTAACAGGGCTGCACACGCTCCCTCGGCTGTCCTCCGTCCTCACGCCCTCATGCCCTCATGCTTCCACGTCCACAGTCCCAAGGGCAGGCCAGGACCTTCTTCCTAAACTGGTTGTCCTTACCCGTCTTTGGCTCAGGAGCCTTTTGAGAATTTGTTGGCAGCAGTGGACTCTCACAGGAAAAAGAAGCCCATTGAAGCGGTTTGCATACAGTGCCAAGGGGTGTCATGACTCCCCAAAGCCCATCTAGCCTACCTACAGGTTAAAAACAGTCTTATCCTCCCCCAAATAATCCCCCTCCCAGGAAGGCCAGCGACCCTGTGATCGTAGCAGGGAGCTGGGAAAGGCTCTGGATGATGTCACAGGGGTATTTTCCTCTTCCCCAGCCTTTCCTCCGGGGGTGCGGTGGGCATGGAATGCCCGAGTGGAGATACATGTGGCCAAGACCCGCTTTCACATCCTCGCAGCCTGCCTAAGGGAGAGGAGCAGGGCAGAGCAGAAGAGAGGTGGGGCCAGTAGGGAGGGTTGAGAGCCCACCCAGGTCATAGGCTGCCCCCTGCAGCCACCTCCAGCCACCCTCCCCGTCCCTGGGCAACAGCGGAGGTTGGGCGCTGGGCTCCTGAGTCTTCTGTGCTCCTTCCCCTCATCCCTGGCTGGGCGTGGCTCTTCCAGGGCAGAGCTATGGCTCATTCCTCTAGTCCTACTCGGCCCCACTCAGGGCCCAGTCTGTCTGTGTTGCGTGGATTGGTGTGGGTTGGGTGCAGAGTACCTGCTGTGTCTTGGGGTGCTAGCCGTGGTCCTGAGGACAAAAAGGATTCTGCTTGGAAATGAGCCTGTCAAGACTCCCTCCCACGGCCTTCAGTAAGATGTGGTGTGTGAGCAGGCGTGTCTGGGGTCAGTGATCAGTGGTGAATGGGTGGTGGGAATGAGTGTCTGGGTCACCTTCTGGGGAGGAAGGTCTGAGTCTAATGTCCCGTCCCTTTCTTTCTCAACCTGTACGTGTCTCTGTTCTAGGGGTGGCTCCTCTCCCTTCCTCCGTTGAAAGGAAGCTTCTCCTTCCTGCACCCCTACAGCTCTCTCGCCTCCATCTCAGCTCTTCCCAATGCCCCCCGGTCCCGCACGCCTTCCCACCTGTGGCTGCCTTTCTCTCGCCTGTCCTGCTGGGCCAGGCCCCCCACCCTGGCCCTCTAACCTGCACGCGTCCTAGCTGTGGTGGCTGTTCTGTGTCGCATGCCCCCGCTCTGCCCTCTTCCCCTGCCGGCCCCACCCCTTCCAGAAGCTGCGCGGGGGGATTGGGGGGCAGGGGCATCATGAACCCCTGGGGTGGAGGGGGACCGGGGGAATTATTCCCCTGTTTCCTGCTTTTACTAACGAACCTGCCATTTTTGTGTCTGGACTTTGATTTGTCTGAGGGAACAGTCGGGTTTTACTAATCTCAGTCATCTCCCTCCTTGCCTTCCCCAGAGACCTTCCTCCATTCCCCCGACCCTTGGCTTCCTTTCCACCCAGTGCCCGTCTCCCCCTTTCTCTCTCTTCTTCCCCCACCCCCAGGCTGACCACCCCCCCTTCCTCTGTGCACCCTGTGTTACCCTGCCTCCTGCTACCCTCTCCCCACCCCCTGGGCCAGGGTGGCTCTAAAATAGGGACAGATACAAAAGGGATTAAGTCAGCCCTTTCCCAGTAGGGGGCACCACGTGGTGGTGATTTGCGTAAAGCCATGGCGGGCAAGGTCAGATTTGTGCCCAGTCTGGAGGGGAGTTGAGGAGGGGCCCCCCCAAGTCAGGTCCTTCTAACGCTGAGGGCGAAGGCAGGTGAGCTGGCTGAACGGACTGGCGGAAGAGGGCCCATAGAGTGAGGAAGATGCCAGTAGCTGGTGCCCTGGCCTCTGGGGCTGGGGAGGAAAGACAGCTGAGTGGCTCAGGCTGCTGGTAGGCTGACGTATATAGAGAGCGAGGGACAGCCTCTTCCGGGGGAGCTTGGGGGCCGGGAGGGCCCTCCCCATGCACAGGAGCAGGGTCATCCCATCAGAGCTGTCTCGGAGGACTGAGATTCTGTCCACCAAAGGCCCCCGAGGCGCTGGGTTCACAGATGAGACACAGGCAAGTGAGAGCCAAGTGTGGCCCTGGGTCGCAAGGTGACTTGACATTCATTTTAATGATGGAGACGTGTCCCCTGGACTGTACTGGGATTAGTAGGGTTACAGGGACACATCAGGCCAGGGGCCCGGCCTTCAGGAGCTGACTTTCTAGTTGGGGTGACCAGACACAGGCTCAGGAACTAATAGTGGCCCAATTCCTGGTGTCTCAGAGCAGCCCCGGGAGTGGAGGTGGAGGGCAGGATGGAGGCCCCTTCCCCCTGCCTCCCTGTCTTACCCCCATCTCTGTGTCCCAGCCCCCTTCTGCCTGTTCTAATCTTGTCTGCATGTTTTTGTGACTAATACTTTGACCCTTCCCTTTTCCACCCAGATCTCCACTTCCTAGCCTCGGGTGGGGTGGAGGGAAGAAGAAATAAACAAGAATGACCAACCTTCCCCTCGAAACAAGACTCAAAAGCTTCAGAGTGCCCGCTTCCACAAAGACACCCCCTTATCTCTGTCCTTGACCCTAGTCCCCCCAGCACAAGATTTGATGGTTCCCAGGAGGGGGCCCCTTTGGCCCCTCCCCTCTCACTGGGAGGCTCCAGCCCAGCACGAGGGGGACTCGAGGGGCCTGTGAGGGACGTTCCCCTTGGCCCCGTTCGGCCCACGTCCCTTAGGTGTTCCTAGCACCCACTCTGCAGCCCTGTGACAGTGGAACCCTGGCGACCAGTCACTGGAAGATGGCTGGTGGCATGTGGGTATGGACTGATGTGGGGAGGACATCACGGGCTGTGATTGGACGGCCCCAATCTCCAGACTTCGCCCAAAAAGGGGGTGCTGAGGCATGTTTGGAGTGTGGGAATGGGGTTGAGCTGTGGCCTGCAGAAGCACAGCGTTAGGTTCGCCGCGAGCCAGCTTCCTGATCACCCCTGCAGGAGCCTGACCGTCCTAATCCACAGCCTTCAGAGAGTGGGGGCTTATGGTCCCCCGGCCTCGGCTCTTCCGCACAACCTGGCTGGGTGTGGTATGCTCCTACGGCTAGGCTTTTCAGGGGTTAGGTGGACATTTGCCTGGGGAGCAGGGAATCATGGAGTTCCCTGTACTTGTCACTGCCCCCCAAGGTCACTTCAGCCTTCTCCAGGCCACTACTGAGCCCCTTTCACCTCCTCAGAGCACCAGGCATTCCCCCATCCCCACCCATCTTGCTTTCTTACCTGACTTTTCAGCCCAGGGTCAAGGTAACATGAGGTTAGCCTGTCCCCCTCTGTTCCTTACTCTGGCCCCGATCATGGTGGTGGTGAATGAATCAGGCAGACTGATGAATAGGCCAATGGCTGCCCTCTCCTTGGGGGACAAGGGAGTGACTCGGAGAGTCACTGAGGAAGGGAGAGGAGTCTGAGACAGACTCAGCAAGGGGGCTAGGACCAGTTAGGGGGTGCTGATGGGAATCAGCCCTCAAGGGTCCCCCAGGAAGTTCCAAGTCTCCCCAGGAATATCTGGGTTCCTGTTCCTCAGGCCTTTGCTGTTGTCCACCTCCCTCCTGGCTAAGATTGAAAGGACTCCTCCACGCCCTGCAGGGAGACCTGCAGGGGAGTCCAAGCCTCCGGAACCCCAGGAGAATGGGTGTTCTCTGCCTTGTTTATGAAAGATGCTCTGAAATCACATGGGGGTCCAGAGACCCCTTCAAGAGGAGAGAATCGAGGGCGCCATTTGCATCCTGCCCTGATGGGGCCCTTCCTGAAGCTCCCACCCCCATCCGGAGCCACTTCTTGGTGCTATTCACAGTGAGCCCTTCGAGTGCCCTTCAGGCCTCTGCCTGCCGAGCTGGGCCTTAGCCCACCCTGAAACCATCAAATCTTGCGCTGCCTCCTTCCCCCACGTCCCTCCCCCCGCCCCCACTGTTCCTCCTCTGAGACAAGCAGACATAAAAATGGGGGGGTCCCCCTCCGCTGCTGCCCCCCGGCCCCTCCCTCGCCCAGCCCGAGGCTCTTCCCAGGGAGTTGATGCCGGTTGTCTCCTTGTCTCTCCCCCTCCCTCCCTGGGCTGGGCAGGTGACCATCTCGGTGGACGGGATCCTGACCACCACAGGCTACACACAGGAGGATTACACCATGCTGGGCTCTGACGACTTCTTCTACATTGGCGGCAGCCCCAACACGGCGGACCTGCCGGGCTCGCCTGTCAGCAACAACTTCATGGGCTGCCTCAAGGATGTGAGTAGGGCCAGGAGGGGGCCGGGGGCATCCCGGGAACCCTGTCTGCCGTGTGATTCGGTCTGACCCGCCAGCTGCCTGGGGCCTCTGTTTCTTCCAGTCAGTGGTGGGAGATCTCCTCTCTTCAAAACCTAAGGCCCATTGACTCCGGCTTCTCCTCTCTTGGCTCCTTGAGCCCCAGAGGCCCCCATCCTCTCAGAGGACCCTCGAGGCAGCTGCGTACAGAGGCGAGTGGTGGACGTGAACTCTAAAGACCTGAGTTTAAGGCCCACTCACTAGCTCCATGACCTTGGCCTGGTCCCTTGACCTGTCTGACTCTTAGTTTCCTCGTCTGTAAAACGAGTGGTCAGTACCTACTTCTCAAGGCGGCTGTGAGGAGCAGATGAGAGTGTAAATGTCAACCAAACGTCAGTGGCGATTGTCCTGCGGTTATGATGAACTGCAATTCAGCAGCCCCGAGGGCCGCCGTGCTTGTGCTGGGCAGGGAGACAGGACAGAGAAATAAGTGGGGCAAGGGAGGTGCCGTTCACAGCCTCTGCTCGTGCAGTTCTAGACCAACGGTCTGGGGTGTGGAGTGGGGCCCCGGGGCTGGGTGGCAGGGGCCCATGCTGCCGGGCAGCAGTGGCCAGGCCCTAAACTGCTTCCTCTTCTTCATCCTGGACCGCCCACCCCCGCCCCTCCCTGCAGGTGGTCTATAAGAATAATGACTTCAAGCTGGAGCTCTCCCGCCTGGCAAAGGAAGGAGACCCCAAGATGAAGCTGCAGGGGGACCTGTCGTTCCGCTGTGAGGATGTGGCTGCCCTGGACCCTGTGACCTTCGAGAGCCCTGAGGCCTTTGTGGCGCTGCCCCGCTGGAGCGCCAAGCGCACCGGCTCCATCTCGCTAGACTTCCGCACCACCGAGCCCAACGGGCTGCTGCTCTTCAGCCAGGGCCGGCGGGCCGGGGCCGGGGCCGGCGGCCACAGCGCTGCCCAGCGGGCTGACTACTTTGCCATGGAGCTGTTGGACGGCTACCTCTACCTTCTGCTGGACATGGGGTCTGGGGGCATCAAGCTGCGGGCGTCCAGCCGCAAGGTCAACGACGGCGAGTGGTGCCATGTGGACTTCCAGAGGGACGGGCGCAAAGGTCAGAGGCCTCTGGACCTTCCCCTTTCCCCTGACTGCCCCCCTCCACCCACCCTGATGGCCTCTCTGGCTGTTCTCCTTCCACCCTCCGCTGGCCCTCCCAGCCCCTCTGTTGTCCCTGTTGCGTGGTGCCTTCGTGGAAAGGATGGAGTCAGTCGGACGCGGGCACACACCTCACGCTCCCACTTCCTGCATGTGTGACTCTGGGCCGTCACTCAAGCCCCTGCAGCCTCGGTTTCCTTCTTTATGAAAGGATCATTAAACTGGGGTCCTCAGGAGGGAAAATCACGAGAACACCCGTAAAGCAGTAGTGCAGTGCCTGACACAGTGCTTATCCTGTTCTCTCTCTCTTTTTAAAACATTTATTTATTTATTTATTTATTTTTATTTATTTTTGGCCGCGTCGGGTCTTATTTGCTGTGTGCATGCTTCTCTCTAGTAGTGGCGTGTGGGCTCCAGGGTGCATGGGCTCTGTAGTTGTGGTGCACGGGCTTAGTTGCCCTGCGGCGTGTGGGATCTTAGTTCTCTGAGCGTGGATCGAACTCGCGTCCCCTGCACTGGAAGGCAGATTCTTAACCACTGGACCACCAGGGAAGTCCCTATCTTGTTCTTTGAAAAAAACTTCCCAACCTTGCCTCCTTTCTATCTAGATTCATTCAACCTTCTTTATTAACTCACTCAAATATTTAGCAAGCGCCTACCGTGCGCCAGGCGCTGTCCAGGGTGCTGGATGGGGCGGTGGTGAGCTGGAGTCTCGGCTGTCCCGGAGCTCGTGTTCCAGCGGGGAGACACAGACAGTAAACACCACGCTCCGCGTGGTGAGGTTCTTGCACAATAAAGCAGCCGGGCGGAGGGCACTGGGGCCGGGCAGGTGCTGTTCTTGACTCTTCTGCTGCTTCTTGCCACCCCTCCTCCACTCTTCTTTTTCAGTCTTCCTTTCCCATCCTCTTCCTGTTTTCTGCCTGTTTCTCTTTACTCTTCTCCATCTTGTTGGACATAAGAGAAAGAATTGATATAAATGAGAACTGACACATTATCCAATTTAAGCTCTTATCAACGTCAGCTAAATTTTCATGCTCCCCCAGCTGTCGCTGCACAGGGCTTCCATGTCTGGGTGGAGTGAGCGTCCCCACACACACAGGGAGGAAGGGGCTGCCATGGCTCCCGGAGGTGTTGGCCTCTCGTGGGCTTGCTTGTTTGTTCCTCTCCCTTCCTCAGGGAAATGTTGCCTTCCCCAGGCTTCGTCCCCTGGTTTTGTGTCATGATGGTACCAGGGAGTCTTCACAGAGCACTCGTTGCCTCCCAGGGTTTCCACACAGGGGATCTGTAACTCTCTAGGTTGGAAATCTGCTCAGGCCTTGCATAGAACCCCAGGGCCTTCCGCTCTTCTCTGTCTTCAGGAAGTGGTCTCCTTAGCCTCGCTCCATCTCCAGAGCCCACACACCAGCCCTGGCTAGTCCTTGGGTCGCTTCGACCATTTCTGATGGCCCACGTTTGTTCGTGTACACCAGCACGGACTTGGGACAGTCACTCCAACAAAGCTCTCTTTGACCTTCCCCATGTTTCTAAACTTGATTGTGGTAATTTATACATAACATAAAATTTACCATTTGAATCATGTTTAAGTGCACAGTTCAGTGGCATTAAGGGCATTCACCTTGTTGTGTAACTATCCCCACCCTCCATCTCCAGAATGTTTTCATCTTCCCAGACTGAAATTCCGTCCACATAAATACTATCTCCCCGTCCCCCAGCCCCTGTTTACTACCATCCCACTTTCTGTCTATGAATTGCCTACTCTAGGGACCTCCTATACGTGGAATCACACAATATTTGTCCTTTTGTGTGTGGCTTATGTCACTTAGCATAACGTCCCCAGGGTTCATCCACGTTGTAGCATGTGATGGCATTTCCTTCCTTTTTCACAGCTGAATAACGTTCCATTGTATGGATAGACCACCTTTTGTTTATCCACCCATCTGTCGTTGGACACTTGGTTTGTTCCCTTTCCATGTTTTAGAGTGACCTTGAAACAAGACCTGTATTCACTTTAATTTCCTTTTGCTGAGTCTCCATTATACACCCTTTCCCCACCATAGCCTTCCTCCCCCTTCCTTCTTTCATATTCTGTTCGTCTGTGGAGAGTCCAGTTGGGTGGTGTCCGTGTCCAGGAGGCCCCACAGCGGGTGGGTGGAAGCACCTGGGGAACCTGCTACAAGTAGAAGTGTGGGTGATTGGGGGCCACATTTGGGGGGCCGGGAGGGGCAGTGGGGATCTGACACCTTGTTGGGGAGGACAAGCCAGGGACCATGGTGTTAAAATGGGGCACAGGGGAAGGGCCTCTCTGGCACAGGGAAGCGTTTGCACAGAGGAGCACGTGCTCCAGATGCGGAGCCAAGTGTGCAGAGGAGGCCCTGGTCCTGCTCCTGCAGTTCCACGCTTGGTGCCTGCACTCTGTCTCTTACCCCTCCCCACCCCCGATCTCTGCCCGATCAGGCCTAGCGTGGATCAAACCATCCTTACCTCTCTTTATTAGCCCCTCTGAGATAGGCGGACTTTTTATTTTTATCTTTTAAAGAATTCTTCCAAACTTGAGAAAGGAGAGCGGAAGGAGAATGTATGGAATAAAAATTACAAACGGAATAAAGCTTCTAATGTATAGATAGGTTTTGGTTTCTTGAGATCTCAGGAAAGGGTTTGAAGCTCGCACCTGATCCCAAATCTTTTTTCTGAGATAATCAGCCTCTCCATCCAAAGAACTCTTACAACTCAGAAGAGCCATGCTTGGTTTCCCTTTCCTGGCTGCCATCCTGTCTCACAGGCTCCAGGAGCTGATCGGCTTGACTATCTCTCCAGGTCTGGGGGTGGGAGATGCAGGTTCTGGGGTCCTGCCACCTGGGTGGTACTTTGGCTCTGGTCCTTACTCGCTGCGGCACTTTGGGCAGCTTCCCCAGTCTCTCTAAGCCTCATCTGCCATTTCAAAGTGGGATCGTAAAGGACCAATTTCATAGGGTTACCATGAGACTTAAGAGATATGATATACGTGAAGTGCTAAGTGCCTGGCATATAGTCATTAAAGCTCAATAAATGTTAGTGGGGGCAACCCTTTGGATTCAAGCCTTTCAGCTTCCTTGGGGGTCTCTGCCTCTGACTCCTGGTCTAAGGGGCTGGCTGGGGGAAGGACATGTGAAGGATCCAGCCCTTTGGGGGTGTGTCCACCTCCTGTACATCCTCTGAGGACTTGCTCAGGTGGGAAGGAGGAGTCTGGACAGAGGCCCACTGCACACTGCAGCTGGGCTGGGGCGGGCTCACACTGGTTCCTGAACTTGGCACCTTTGTCAAGCAGTGTCTGCAGCCCAGGGCTGCCTGCGGTGTGAGGGCAGGACATCCTTTTCTGGCCTGTGGGGTCTCTCGGTCCTGCCTTCCCCACTGAAGCCCACTCTCTCTCCATCTTCAGGCTCCATCTCGGTGAATAGCCGCAGCACGCCATTCTTGGCCACCGGGGAGAGCGAGATTCTGGACCTGGAGAGCGATCTGTACCTGGGCGGCCTACCTGAAGGCGGGCGGGTGGACCTGCCCTTGCCCCCGGAGGTGTGGACGGCGGCGCTCCGGGCTGGTTACGTGGGCTGCGTGCGGGACCTCTTCATAGATGGGCGTAGCCGAGACCTCCGGGGCCTGGCTGAGGCGCAGGCGGCTGTGGGCGTCGCCCCCTTCTGCTCCCGGGAGACGCTGAAGCAGTGTACCTCCGCTCCCTGCCGCAATGGTGGCGTCTGTCGAGAGGGCTGGAACCGCTTCGTCTGTGACTGCGTCGGGACCGGCTTTCTGGGGCGGGTCTGTGAGAGAGGTGAGGCTGGTTGTCATCCCGGGGCCCCCTGCCCGTCCCTGTGCCCCTCGCAGACCAGCCCTGGGCCTGCCATCCCTGCACTGATTCTCTCGGTCTTCTCTCTCCCTCCACTGGCCTCTGCCTGTCCTCCCCCCACTTCTCCCTCCCCCCACTCCTGGGGCAGAGGCCACGGTCCTGAGCTACGATGGCTCCATGTACATGAAGATCATGCTGCCCAACGCCATGCACACGGAGGCGGAGGACGTGTCTCTGCGCTTCATGTCCCAGCGGGCCTACGGGCTCATGATGGCCACCACCTCCAGGGAGTCAGCTGACACCCTGCGCCTGGAGCTGGACGGGGGCCAGATGAAGCTCACCGTCAACCTCGGTAACCGCCCTGCCCGTGCCCCTGGCCCCTTCCCCGACCCTGCCTCTCAGCCACAGCCCCTCTGTCTGGGGAAGTTGGTGGTGGTGCCAGTGAGAGATTGGTGGTGGGGAGGCGCCAGCCCTGGTCAGAGCCCCTGAGAACTTCGTCCCAGCGAGGAAGCACAGTGTAGGGCGATGCCTCGCGCTCGGCGGCACTGTGGGGAGGGGGACCCAGAATGTGTCTGGGGTGTGACAGCCACCCTCCTGGGGCGCTCCTGGGTCTCGGAGGCATCTGTTCCGCGCACGCACATGTAAGGACATAGCTCATTCCTGGTTGTCGACTCATCCGCTTGCTCATACGTTGGTTCATTCATTCGTGAAGCACTTGCAGACGCCTACTGGTGCTCAGCCCAAGCTCAGTGCAGTGGCAGATCCGGAGACAGGAGGACCCAGCCCTCACACAGCCGCCCTCGTCTGCTCTGCGTTTAGAGAGCCGTGTGTGTGTGTGTGTGTGTGTGTGTGTGTGTGTGTGTGGTGCACAAGGGGACATGTCATCTTCCCCTTATCTGCTTTCACATGTGAGTCCCCATAGCTACCCCTGTTTTATAGGTTGTGAGATCCACCTACTGACCTGTCCAAGATCAGAAAGCTATAGTGATGGTCGGGGAAGACCCCGGACTCAAACGCAGGCCATTTGCCCCGAGGTTCGGTGCTTTCCTCATTGCCTCTAACAGAGCTGGGGGGTGGAGGGGCATCAGGGGCCCTTGCCACCTGAAGGCTCGATGCCTCTGCCCCTGCCCAGAGGAGGCACGGCTCCACTTCACCTGGCAGTCCCTGGGGCATCCCTGTGGTGGGACCGTGAGACCTGTTGGACTCTCCGTGGGCTTCAGCTCTTGTGGGCAGGGTCAGAAGGAAAACCGCAGGGCTACTCACTCAGCAGATATTTATGGGACACCTTCTTAGTGCCCTTAGTGTGTTCTGAACCTGGGGCTACAGTAGTGACGAAGGCGAGGTCCCACCATCATGGAGCTTTCAGTCAGGGGAACCCTGGAAGCTAGAGGGCCTAAGCTGCCCAGGCTGGGGTCACATCTGTCCCTTTCAGGCTAGCCTTTGAGCATATAGAGGTGTAGCACCCAAGGGCCTGTCATGTGGGAAGTTCAGGCCCCTGGGGTTGCTTCTTGTGTCCTGGGCCTGGAGGAGAACTTGGGCTCTTCTGAGCAGGTTAGAATGCTCAACTGGAGAGAACACGGAGCTTTGAGCTTTAAATATTTATCTGGAGTCTATCTTAACATTGGTCTCCAGGGCATTTGGGGGACAGACTTTTGGGGACCCATTACCTCGCTAATAAATTTATACTGTGTCCTTTCCCCTTTTGGCCACCTGGCCTTTGTACTCCTAGGACAAAGATTTGCTGAGTGAGGCGGGGGTTGGAGGTGGGGAGGTGTGCAGGCGGCCAGGGCCCCGGAGGTGGGGAACTTTAGGGTTCCCTGAAGCTCAGCTTCTAACCGCAATCACAGCCTACAGAGTGGGTGGGGGGTGGGTGGCAGTGGGAAGCGGAATGGGAGACATCCTTTGGCTAGCGCTCCACGGGTCTGTACAGCGGCCCCTGGCACCCCTGAAACGGTCACAGGAGGAAGGCTCCAGCCCAGGACCCCGTGCATGGCCCTGCGGTTCTCAGACTGCCCAGGTTTGTGTACCCAGGGTGAGGTACCCCTTCACCCTGGCACGTGTGTGTTCTCGGTGTGGTAAGCACGTGGCTCTGTACTTGGTGGGGACACTGCAGGGGAAATCTGGGGCCTTCTATTTGCAGGGAAAGCAGATGCTTCTTCCTCATTTGGACTGTCTTAGTTTCCCTGTGAAGAAGCGTGGGTTCCTTCAGGTTCGACAGGAGGCAGAAGCCTTGGCCAGGACAGTGCCCTCTGGGGGGCCCTCGGGACCTTTCACCCTCAGGATCTACCCTCTCCTTCCCATGGATATGCTTTTCTGTCTGTGTCACATAAGTATTTAGAAGTTAAGGAACAAGGTGGCCAGCAGGACAGTCCTCCCACATCTCTCGCTGCCTGCTGTGCCCGCCTCCATCCACAGAGATGCCATCTCCAACAGCTCATGACAAGCCGTGACCAAATGCTTGTTGCAGACACATCTGTCCACAGACACCAAGTGATGTGTGTACAGGGAGGTGTGTGACCTCTCTGTGAACCACACAAACACACACACCCAGCCACCAGCCTCAGGCTATGATGGGAAGAGCACTGGGCCTGGGGCCAGAAGATCTGGGTTCTAGCCCTGGTCTCCTAGACTGCTGGGTAAGTCATTTCCCCTCTGAGCCTCTGTTTTTTTGTCTGTAAAGTGGGGACAAGGATCCTCACTCTGCTTCCTTTCTGTGGTGGTTTTGAGGCTCAAATGGAATAGTGGGAGTGAAGACGTCATATAGATGCAAGACACACACATAAAGACAGACCCAGCCGACTGCAAGGGAAATCGTACTGGGACAGGGACCTAAGCTTAGAGCCAGGCCTGGGATTTGCTTCCACATTGCATGACCCAAGCTGGCCCCACCTCAGGAGCCCCATTCTGATCCCCATCCTGCTTGCTACCCAGGGCCTGCTCCACGGAGGCCCTGGTCCTGGTCCGGACTTGCTGCTGGAGGATGGAGAGGAGCCCAGCGGGCTTGGTCTTTGGCCTCGTGGTCCCATCCTGGAGTGAGGGAAGCCAGGCTCCCACAGGCAGCTGCACAGCATGTCAGGGGCTCACTGGAATGACGCACACTTGGTCCTGAAGAGAGCGGAGCTGCCCCTGGCCATGTGGCGGGAGGAGGCGCTCAGTGCCAGCCCAGGCGCCTGGGTGTTTGCTGGGCTGGAGAAGGGCCGAGAAGGCCTGAGGCTGCTGCCTCCATCCAGGCAGAGATGCCAGAGGAGCCGGTTGTGCCTCCTGCCCCGGCCCCGGCCTCCACCACCTCTGCCGACACTGAGCCAGTTCCAGGAGCTCTGTTATCTACAGGCCCTGAGCAGGGTGGTTGGTCTCTGTCCCTAGAGGACTGTAGAGTCCCTGGGTTCTTCACCCTGTTCCAGTGTGACCTGGCTTCCTGGGTTCCTTCTACCTTGGGCCTGGCCTCTGGGGCCAGTGCCCAGCCTGGCCTGCCCCTCATCACCCCCCTGGAGTTGCCTTTCTCCAGGTGTGCCCGTCGGCAATCCCAGTTCCTAGTGAGGATGACATGAACGGCACATTGTAACTGAAGAATCTCCAAGTTGGAGGGGCCCTCAGAAGGCACCTCCTTCAGCCCCGCCCCCGTGGGTGCATCCTCTGTGCCTGCCCCCACCAACGGGAGGCTCTCCACCTCTGTTCAGAGGCCTTCCGTGTCAGGAGCGTCCCATCTCTGAGATGGCCACCTCAGTGCTTCTCATCACTGGGTTCTTCTTCCATGGTGGCAGCTCCCCTTTCTGAGATTCCTACTTGTGGACCTAGTTCTGCCCTCTAGAGCTGTACAGAGCAAGCCTGACTCTCATTTGTGTTGTAAGCCAGGCTAAATGCACATTACATTCCAAAGCCCTTTAATCTCTGGGACCATGGGACGGTGCCTTGTTCCCATGGGGGGCTGTTCAGTAGGTCTTGAGCTCCTTCTGAGGCTAGGCTGCTGGGGAGATGGCTGTGAACGAGGGCTGCGCCAGAGTGCATGCTGCCACTCTGCGGTGTCACCTCCAAGACTCCAGCCAGCGGGCTCCTGAGGCTCCTTGCATTGGAGCCTTCGTTCTCTCTCCCCCACCTCCAGTCCTCGGGGCCTGGGTGGGGGCAGGTGGGTTGCAGAAAGAGAAGCCTGGCTTCTTTTCCTGAGCCCCTTTCCATGCAGATGACTTTTTCCCACCAGTCATATCACACATTCATACCATCACCCTGGTCTCCATGTCCTGCCAGGACCTTGGTGGGTCTCTGCAGACCAATCGCTTCTGTCCATTTGCTGAACTTGAGGCGTAGGTTACTAGTCAACAGGTTAGCAGTTAAAGCTCCCTGAGCTGCACTCTGGGTGGGTGTGGGCACCAGAGGGCAGTTTCTCCCACTTACTCGCAATTCCTGGCTTTCCCCTGGGATGGTGCTGGCTGCTTCCTGGGGGCCCATCTTCAAGGGGAGTTGGCTCCCCTCAAGCCCCACTGGAGTAGGGGCTCCTGTGGGTGGGGTCACTGCAAGGGGGTGGGCCTGGAGCTGACACCTCTTCTCTGGACAGATGGACCCCCCCCCTTCCTGGTGCTCCCCTGCTGGGGAGGGGAAGAACTGTGCTCGTCTCTAGGTCTCTTCTCCAACAGGGGATCGGCCTGCCTTTCCAGCCCCCTTTTTTCTTTTTTGGACCCTTCATTGGTGAAGACTCTGCTGGCCCTGAGAGAGCCCCCGTGACCTGACTCCAGGCCTGGCACCCCTGCCCTCACCTCGACATCCTCCCCTTCCCCCTCTGTCCAGCTCCTCCCTCCCTCTGCTCGCCCTTTCTTCCCCTTTTCTCTCTGCATCCTCTCCACTTCCTTCCTCTCCCTATGACTTCTGACTTGCCCCTGTATCTGCCCCTTGACCTCCCTCTGCCTCTCCCTCCGTGCCAGGCTGTGGCTCAAGGTCCCGGCTGCTCCCCCCCACTCTTCTGCTGCGGTTGACAACGCGTGTGGGGCTCAGCTGTACTGCCCGAGGGGCCCATGCCCCCAGAGCCACAGGGGAATCTTTCACCTCCGCTGCAGGAACCTTCAGGGCCCAGGGGATGCCAGGTGCCCCCACCCCTCTTTGCCTCCTGGGCCTTGTGGGCAGGGCCTGTTCCGGGAGGAGCCACAGGATGGCAGGATATTGCTGTTAACAGAGGCCTGGAACTTGCCCCTGTCTGAGAGGCAAGGGCCAGCCCAGTGGACACCTTTTCTTTCTCCCAGCTTAGGATCCTCTTGTTCAAGCCCCTCAGCTCACAGGGAGGGGAGCTGAGGCTCGGAGAGAAGAGGTTTGCCCGCAGTCACATGATGAGATTAGGACCCAGCGTTTCTGCCTCTTCCTGCAGGACCTTCTGCAGCCCCAAGCTGTCTGGGTCTGATGGAGCAGGACAGGCGTCCAAAGGGCCCTAAGCCCCAATTGCACAGGACTCTAGTGCTCTATTTCCTCGGCAAGGCTGGCTGACTCACATGGGGTGGGTAATGTATCCCACCAGGGGTGTGGCCAGAGGCCCCGGGGCTCAGGGCTGCAGCTCTGTGTAGACAGTGCTTTCTGAGCACATGGGGCCCTCCGAGCCTGGAGTTGCAGGATAGAAATGCTGGGGCTGGGGAGGGGGCCGGAGACTTTGCTTATGGTAACTTCTTGTCCCTGAAGTCCTCAGGAGTCATACATTGGGGGCCTCGGCGTCTTCACCTGTGAGCCCCTGGCCCTTCCCTAGGAAAATGGATTACTACTAGTTCCTCTTCAGGGTGAAGGACCACCCTGGTCCCCAAGGACAGCCTGGCATCCTCCAGGTTAGGAAGGGTAGCAAGAAGGTTCCTGTAGGGGTGGTGCTAGCCCCCTGGGACTTTGGGAGGTGTGTGGCCACGGGAAGGGGGCCCTGGGGCAGACTCCTCCATTTAGCTCAGAGCCCAGAGGACACGGGGTGATGTGTCACAGCCTGGGCTCTGAGCAGGGAGTTGTCCCAGAGCAGGGGGTGCAGGGGCCCTGGCCCTCCCCACCCGTCTCCCTCTCAGAGATGGGGAGATGTCGGGTTGGTCAAGCCCTCAGCCCCCCTCACTGATCCCCTGTACGACTGGGATTCCCAAGGTGCCCATCTCCCTCAGACATGAGAGGCCTGGGCCCCTCTAAGAAGGGAGATGTAAACCTTCTTCCCGTCACCTGGCTGCCCCACCTCCCAGCTCTGGGGAGGGTTGGAGCCCTCTTGGGGGAAGGAGGGAGAGGGGTCCAACTGAGGAGGGGGAGAAGGCACCTCAGCACGCGTGGTCCCCAGAAAGTGGCCCTGGGGGGAACCCCCGCCCGCAGACACCCCTCCCTGTGAAGGATGTAAAAAAAAAAAAACAAACAAAAAAACTTGTTCTGCCTTTTTGTCTCCCCTCCCCCTCTGCCCGCCCCATGGCCCCCCCAGACTGCCTGCGCGTCGGCTGCGCACCCAGTAAGTGGCTTCCCTCTTCTTCTGCAGAGCCCCAAGGGGCCTGGGATTCTGGACTCTGGGATTTGGGGAGGGATGGTGGGGGGAGGAGAAGGCTTCATGGCTAGCTTGTGTGGGGCTTGGGCAGTGGGTGTGGAGAGGGGAGCTGGAGTGGTGGGGGTGAGGGTGGTACGGTCGTGGGGGGCAGGATGAGCCCGAGGAAGCTGACCCAGGGGCAGCTGGTGGAGGGTCTGAGAAGATAGGCCCAGAAACTTCAGGTCACCTCACATCCTCTGGAGGGTGGGGCAAAGGCTCGGTGGCGCGCCTACAGCAGGATGGCCGGAGGGAGCCGGAGAGGGGCTGGGACATCCTGCTGCACCTCCAGAGGTGGCCACAAGGGGGAGGGCGGGGCACACAGGAAAGAAGATGAGGGCGGGAGGTGAGCTTGGCCAGGGCTTCAAAGCTCAGCCCTCCCACAGCCCCTGTTTGGGGTGGGGGGCGACATTCTGCCAAATGGGGGCTCTTTCAGAGGTGACAGGCTCGCGGCAGGGGTGAAATGGGGAGCGGGTGTGGACAATTCTGAGCATCCCAGTGTGCCTGGATTCCATGCTCTGTCTCAGAGTGTTTCTGCATGGTGTGCCCTGAGGTCACGTAAGAGAGCACAGGAACATGGCAGCCACAGGCAGAGTGGGTGTGTATGTACCGTGGCTCTGGTGTGTGTTTGGCACGTGTGTGCGCATGCGTGGTGAACCCTGTCCCTTCTGGCAATAGCACTGGGGGGCCCAGGTGTAACCTGGGGGTGCTGCAAATGGACTGCATCACCATTCTAAAGCTGCATGTCTTGGGAGTGGTTTATCCAGGTCCTGAATAAATGGCCCTAATTCCTAAGAAACATTCTGTTCTCCAGCCAGGCTGGATGTGCTGTGTATATGATTGCATGTCTGGGTGTGTGGAATTAACCAGACATGTGCAGAAAGGTCACGTTGGATTCCTCTGGATGGGGGAGCTGTGTGTCTGTGTGTTTTCACTGCCAGCAGTGAGTCTGTGGGTGCACATTCACATTTGGGTGCGTGGTAAGGCTCAGTATTTTTGAAAGTTTTAGGCCTATGTATATATGCTGGGACTTTAGCTGCTGGCTACACACACTGACGACGGAAGGTCCTTAGGAGATGTGGGGAGGAGTATGTTGGTGCAGGTGTGAGTCTCTGCGTGCAGAGTCTTAGGGCATAGCTCCAGAGGCACCGCGCCATTCACACCGTATTCTTTTCGAACAGCACCCTTGGGAGTTGTGCGAAGTGTGGCAATACTGAGCATGTCTGTGTTTATGACTGGGTGTGTAAAAGCTCTGTGTGTGTGGGTGTGTGTACCTGTGTGCATGGGTGTGTGCAGTGGTGAGGCTCTGTGTGCCCAGGGTGGTACATGAAGCCACATGCGAGCGGGTGGAGGTGCCATGCTCACTCCCCCCTTGGTGCCGCAGGTAAAGGCCCCGAGACGCTCTTTGCGGGGCACAAGCTCAACGACAATGAGTGGCACACGGTGCGGGTGGTGCGGCGTGGCAAGAGCCTGCAGCTGTCAGTGGACAACGTGACCGTGGAGGGTAGGTGGTCTGCGGCCCCATTCTTGGTGACCACTACCTGGGGCAGCATTCTGGCAAGCTGCCAGTGCCATTGATAGATCATGGGCTCCTGGACCCCAGGGACCATTTCAACTCCCCGCAGGCAGCTTTGCCCCCGCAAGCCTGTCGGCCCTGGCCTAAAGAGTCCCACAACTCCCCCAGACCCAGGAGCTGTGCTTGCTGCCAGCACCTACCTGCGAGGGTTTGCCAATGTCTCTCCCATGTGGCCCTTGAGTGGAGGGGAGGCTCCTGGGGACCCAATGATCCTACGATCTGGGCTCCAAAGCCACGTCCCCATCTCTGTCTCCTGTCCCGAGCAGGACAGATGGCAGGAGCTCACACGCGGCTGGAGTTCCACAACATTGAGACGGGCATCATGACGGAGCGGCGTTTCATCTCTGTGGTGCCCTCCAACTTCATCGGGCACCTGAGCGGGCTGGTGTTCAATGGCCAGCCCTACATGGACCAGTGCAAGGACGGCGACATCACCTACTGCGAGCTCAATGCTCGCTTTGGCCTGCGTGCCATCGTGGCTGACCCTGTCACCTTCAAGAGTCGCAGCAGTTACCTGGCACTCGCCACGCTCCAAGCCTACGCCTCCATGCACCTCTTCTTCCAGTTCAAGACTACAGCCCCCGACGGGCTCCTCCTGTTCAACTCGGGCAACGGCAATGACTTCATTGTCATCGAGCTGGTCAAGGGGTGAGGTGCTGGGCACTACACCGCTGTCAAGGACGTGGATCCCCCCCCCCCGCCGCCACCATGACCAAGATGCAGCTCCCCCAGCCACTGGCTGAGATGTCCAATCCCCCCAGACCACAGGTCAAGGTTCAGGTCCGCCCCCCACCAGCCAAGATGGAGAAGCAGCACCCTGTCTTCCACCCTGGTGACCCCCCCCCATTACTTCCTTGCCAGGGATTTCCCAGTCATATCTGTCCTCCATTCGCTGTCCTGGCTCAGGCAGAAGACAGGGCTGTGTCCCTCTTGCCTGAGAGGTCCCCGCCCTAGAGCAGCTCCGTCCCTGCCCCCAGAGGACCCTGCTGCCCTCACAGATCTCTCCCCGCACCAGCTTCTCTTCTGAGCCTGCCCCCAGAGCCAGGTCCTCTGTGGCCTTCCCTGCCCGCATCCGCCCATGATGGGACCTCACACCAGAGTCCTCGTGTCGTTGGCTTGGGTCCCTCCACTATGAGGTCTCCCTCTCCACCGCCTCTGCTTACAGCTCCCAGCCCCGCGGCAGCCGTAGCTCCTTTCCCCGCCTTCCCAGCGTCGGCCCCACCTTGACCCAGTGTCTCCTCCCTACTGTGGGGCAGGTACATCCACTACGTGTTTGACCTGGGGAATGGCCCGTCCTTGATGAAGGGGAACTCAGACAAACCAGTCAATGACAACCAGTGGCACGACGTGGTGGTGTCCAGGGACCCCGGCAATGTGCACACGCTCCAGGTTGACTCCCGCACCGTCACTCAGCACTCCAATGGTGCCCGAAACCTCGATCTCAAAGGTGGGGCCTGGGGCCTCTGCAGCCGTGATTCTCCCCCGCCCCCACCCCCATGGTTTCCCTCGCTCTTTCCTGTTCTCCACTGTGTCCGGCCTGACACCTTCCCGTCAAAGTTCTGCTCGCCCCCGCCGCGAGGCTGCCCTCTCAACACTGAAAGCCTGGTTGCAGGTTGTGTCTGTCTCATGGGGAGCTTGGTGGCCTCATTCTGGAGCTAGGAGTAGGCAGCTGGGCCTTCTGAAGACCTCTTGGCCCTCCAGGGTTGAGAAGTCTGCCTTGGTTGGGGGCTGGAGAGAGAATAGTGTCCTGGCAGATGCCTCCCTGCTGGGGTAGGAGGGGGCAGTGGTGTGGGGAGGAAGGAGGGACAATCTCCGGGTCCCCACAGGCTGCCCTGGTCATAGCCCTTGGGCATTGGCTGGACTAGGTCTGGGAACTTGTTTGGACTCAGGGCCTCCCTGGTGGGCTCAGCGTCATACCAGGGACCTACATTCCCCAGGGTCTCTTCAGTAGCTAATGAAACAGTCATTGCCTGCCCCCAGAATGGGTGGGTGAGAGAGGAGGGAAGAGGAGGATGAGCTTAGAGACTGGGGTTTTGGAACAGGAGTGAGGACAAGGCCTGCGGCTTCTCCAGAGCCCACTGGGGTAATGTGAGCGACCCTCACACGCCCAAAGCAGCCCTCAGTCCCTTAGGGACCCCTGGTGTCAGTGAGACTCGGACTGTCCGAGCTGGGGGAGGGTCCTTAGAGACTATTCATCCCCCTCTTGGAGAGACAGAAATGGAAGCTTCAAGAAGCTACACGGTTTGCCCAAGGTCACAAAGTGAGCAGGCCGCAGAGTTGGAACCAGAAGCTTTGGTCAGATCCAGGGCCCGACGAATGGCACAGTGCTGTCAATTCTCCCTCATGCCAGAAGGGGGCGATGTGTCTTGGATAATCCTCAGTGGCAGCAAACCCAGGGTGGTCTGGGCTGGTCTTGCATTGATTGCACTGAGTTCAGGGCAAGGGCAGCAGGGTTGACCCATGTCTTGTTGGAGCTCTGCTGTGGGCTAGCCATGATTTCCAGGGAGTTAGGGTCTTTGTGGCCAGGCAGTGATGTGTCCCCGAGGAGAACTTCCTGGTGTCACCCAGAGTCCCCAGGCCAAGCCCTAGTTGTTGTTGGAAGGTGCTGGGCTTAGAACCCCCAGGAGACAACTCAGAGTCGGGAGAGGCTGGCAGAGGCCTGAAGGAGTTCTGAGGATGGGAGACTTCGGAAGGGAAGGAGCGGGGGTGGAGGGGATCGGGCTGCACATCTATGAAAGGCCCTGATTACAGGCCGGAACTGGAATCAGATGTGTGGGAGAGAGCACGGAGCAGGTTCCTCCAGCTGCTCCCCCCTTCCCGGGCATCTGGGCTTCTCTGGGAGGGGAGCAGACAGATGGCAAAGTGGAGAAGGAAGAAAGAAGGGGGGGGGGTGGGCATCTGCGGGCTGCTGCATCTCTGAGAGGAAACTGGAGTCCAGGATGGGACACTGTGGGGCTGCAGGACCTGACAGCTGGATGCCGATGTCCTGGGAGGGCAATGGGGACCTGGGGAGCGGGATGCCGAGGTTTTGATCCCACTCCCTTTGCAGGGGAGTTGTACATTGGCGGTCTGAGCAAGAATATGTTCAACAACCTCCCCAAACTGGTGGCCTCCCGGGATGGCTTTCAGGGCTGCCTGGCCTCGGTGGACCTCAACGGGCGCCTCCCCGACCTCATCGCTGATGCCCTGCACCGCATCGGGCAGGTGGAGAGGGGCTGTGACGGTGAGTGTGGGGCACAGAAGTCAGGTGTGACTCTGCACGCTGCAGGGGGGCCAGCGGTAGAGGCAGACCAGGGCCGCTGAGTGGCCTTCCTCTCAGGCCTCGCAGGAGCTGCCACTCTGGGGCAGTGTATGGGGGAGTCAGGGGGGTCCCCTGCCCTCCCTGTTGCCTCCCACCCTGGCTACTTATCACAGTTCCAGGCCAAGACTAGCAGTCCTTGAGCTCCTCTCCATCCCCCTCCCACCCCCATCAGTTCTTGGCCCTTTCTGCCCAGCAGAACGGAGAGCAAGACCTCTTGGCCTGGCCCCGAAGCTTCCATACCTCCTGAGGCTGGAGGGGGCTTGGCTGAGCAGGGGGTGTTCCTTCCTCCTGCCTCTTCCAGGCCCCAGCACCACCTGCACCGAAGAGTCTTGTGCCAACCAGGGTGTCTGCCTACAGCAGTGGGATGGCTTCACCTGCGACTGCACCATGACCTCCTACGGAGGCCCCGTCTGCAACGACCGTGAGTGCAGGACTGGGAGAGTTCGGGGTGCTGGGGGGAGATCCTGGCCCGTTCCCGGCCCCAGGGATGCTCCGGAGGAGGGAGGGTCTCTGAGAGCTGTGCTGCTTGCTTCCTTCTCATCCCTTCTCGTCACGAGAGACCCAGGGAGCTGCTGGCTGCTGTCCTCTCCCGGAGTCCCCTCTCGGGCCTGTGCAGGACTGCTGCTGCCTGCATGTCTGGGGCAAATCGTTGATAGACGGCCTCTCCTCTTCCTTCTGAGCTGGTGGGACACCGCTCCCTTCACCCCTCACCAAGGGCGTCAGCCTCTGTCGCTCTCCCCATGCGATTCTGGCGATGGTCTCACAGGTCGTAGCTCACACGTACACACTGTTGCACAGGGTTGGGGGGCGGGAATTGTCGACCTGCACCCCCTTTCCTCTGGTGCCCTCAGAAACGTGCAGTGGAAGCCTGGGATTTCCTGCCCAGAGTAGGCCCACGCCCCAGAGGACCGGCTCAGGAGGGCAGGCCTCTGGAGCTGGCTTCCCTGGAAGCCAGCTGTGGTGCAGTTCCCTGGTTTTCCACCCAGCTGCAGGGTGTCCCTTGGAGCCACAAGAACACTCCCTAGTGTCCTCACCTGGTTCTTCTCCTCCCTGGCTGGGTATCTGCTGCCAGCTCGCATATTGTTTGAGGCCCCTTCCCAGAGAGGGCAGCTTCAGCAGCAGTTTCCAGTCCCTAGTGGTTGGTGGCCAGCAGCTGGTTGAGCTTGGCAGACGGAGGGCAGTGGGGCAAGAGTGGGGGAGAGCCAACCTCGTGCTTGCCGGGGGCGGGCTGGGGAGCACCCAGCCTCTTCAGGTGTCATTTGAGTGGTCTTCCTTGGGGTAGCCCTGCTGAGACCAGGGACATGAAGAGTCAGCTGCCTGGGGAAAACACCCAGACACACACAGACACACAGACACACACACAAAGGAGGATAGGGCTTCTCCATTTTACAAACATGGACGCTGAGGCCTGGAGGGGTGGGTGGATTTCTGGAGGAGTGAACGGTAGATCTGGGCTGAGAATGGGGGTCAGGGCCTTTGCCTCTGTGCTACACTGCAGAGCCTTGGTCATCTGGGCAGAGTCCTGAGTTTCTTATGGGATAGATAACCTACTGGTTTCAGGGATTGGGCTCTTGCGTGGGTCTTGATTTTTTCTTCTACTTTGTAAGAATGCCCACCAATCTCCCTCAGCGCTTTCCTGGTGCTCTCAGGCAGGCCTGTCCTTCGGTACCTCCACATCCCCTCCTGTCCCCCAGGATTTTTCTTGTCCGACCTGCCACTCTCTGTACCTTCCAGCCCCCAGACAATGGCCAGCTCAGGGGCGCTCCAGTCCTGGCTGTCGGGGAATAAAGACGGGGCTGGGCCTCGTCCTCTCCAGCTCACTCAGCTTTGCACGGGTGATCTGGGGACGGTGGTAACTTTGCTGTTTAACAATAACATTCCCCACTGATTGTTTCGTGTTTTGCAGCTTGCAAAGCCCTTTTAATTTGTCCTCAGAGAAGGCAGTAGGATGGAGACCAACCATCCGATTTAGGTGCTGAGGACGTTGAGGCCTCAGTAAGAGGCAGTTCCCTGCCCTAAATCACAGGGTGCTAGAACCTAGGTGTCCCTAAAGTTTGCTGCCCCTGCTGCTCACTTAGTCCCTGGGTGGGGGGCGGTGGCGGAGGTGGAGACGGTGCCGACGGTGGGCATGGCTGGCCCGGGCTGCAGGGCATCAGGACCAAGAAGAGCTGCTGCCTGTCATCACTATTACACTCCCACACGATGGAGCTTTCTGGAAGGGAGAGTAGAGAGGGATGGTGGTTTAGGGAGTCAATCCATCTTTCAGCAGGGGTGGGAAGGGAGCTTGGAGCAACTTCTCTAGGGGCAGGTGGGAGGCAGGGAGAGTTGGGGCTGGGCACGTCTTGGGAAGTGTCACTGTCCCCGATCACTGGTCTGTGTGTCTGGTGGCAGAGCCTGAGCAAAGCCATGGAGGTAAGGACAAGGTGGTTGCAATCTGGGAGCCTCCAAACCCTGGGCCTGGGTTACCTCTGAGATCTCTGGCCCCAAAGGTTGACCCAAAGGTTGGGTCAAGCCACAACCCGCTTTTCTCTTGAAGCTGTGCCTCCTCCCGCTTCTCCAGGCTTGGCTGTTTCACGTTCCTGCTGTCTCTCTGTGGCGGGTCTTGAGGATCCACTGATGCACAACTGTCAAGCAGGAACTTGGCCCAGAGGCCTGTTTGCTTCACCCCCAAGTGTGAAGGCCCTGGAGGCACCACTGGGCACTAAGGGCCCCTGTGCCTGAAGAGAGGGAGGCAGGTGGGAATGGCCCAGCTGTCCTTAGAAGGTTGGGCCTGGGGTGTGGAGCTGTCTGGTGGTAAAGAGACTGGAATGAGGAGGAGTCCGACCTTCAGGACATCCTTTCCCCTTGTGTGGCCTCAGTTTCTCCATCTGGGATATGGGCATTACACCTGGGGCTGAAGGTACCTCTGTGAGGCTCAGGAGTCTGCCCTGGGAAGGCAGGAGAGAGATCAGAGGGAGAGAAGTCATCTCCAGGATGGGAGAGAGGAAAGCGGAGAGAGAATGAAAAAGAGAATATGAAATGAGAGAGGAAGGAAGCTGGAAGGAGGCATGCTTCCTGGCAGGGCCTGAAGTCCCAGGGCTGAGGTCAGGACAGCTCCCCTTGGCAGCTCAGTCTCCTAGAGCCTGTCTCTGGCTCGCCAGGGCAGTCACTTCTTCCCCATCTCTGCCCCTCTGTGTGCTTCTCATCTCTCCACTTGCTCCGTGGCCTCTATTGATCTCTTGCACACCTCTGTCTCTCCCTTCTTTTTTACCCTCTGTGTCTCCCCCTCGATCCCCAGCGTCACCCCCTCCAGCTCTCCACTTCCCACTCACTGGTATTGATTGGCCTCTAGGCGGTTTCCCTTCCTCTCCTCTTGCCACCGGCTCCTCCCTCCCTCCCTCCCTCCCTCCGGGACCATATATTTTCTGCCTGCTCAGAGGTATGTCAGTCTCTACCTCAGCGCCAGGGCCAAGAGTGTGCACGGGATGAGAGGGCAGGAGGACAAGGTTTTGGGGGCCCCAGCCCTGCTCCCCAGCCTGCAATCTCTCCTCCCTCATGGGGCCACGCACCACCTGGAAACTTCCTCCCGGGTGCCTCTGAGGACCCCTTTCTTCCCTTCTGAAGGGCTGGGGGCCAAATGGGGCCCTGGCATCTAGCAGGGCTGGGGAGGTGGCAACTGCAGCAGAGGAGCTGTCCCAGGTTCTGACTGCACCCAGGGCCTGGGTGCAGAACTTGCGGGGCTCCTGGTAGCAGTTTTTGCTCCAAAACGGAATTCAGAATCAATAAGCAGGAGCCAGCCCCTCCCTCCCCTTTCGCACCCCCTTCCTTTTGCCCTTTCTTCACCACCTCTCCTTCTCACTCTATGACACTCCTTTGCCTCCCTCCAGGTCCCATCTCTACCTCCCTCCCTCTCTACCTTCAGCATCTCCCCCCCCGCCCCCCCCCCGGCCCCATGCAGAGGTGGCATCCAGATGAAGGGAAGAAAGCCTCCCTGCACTTACCTCTTGGCCTGTGACACGTGCTTCCCAGAGGTGTCCCAAAGTCTGGGAGGGGGCAGATCTCAGTGGAGGGGCCCCTAGAAGGAGAAGTGACTTCCTCAGCTGGACATAAGTGGCCCAGGAAGGGTTTTGTCACAAGTGGGCCACTCAGTGGATAAGTATCCTGGAAACCCCCCTCCCCACAGGGAGAGGTTGAGGCAGCGGGAGGGGCAGGGGAAGTGCAGAGGAAGGATTGGAGGAGTCCAGGAGGGTGTGGGGGGGGGAGGGGAGCACCCTTTTGGAGAGGTGGCGAGGGACTGTGTGTGTGTGTGTGTGACATGTCTTACTCTGGAGTACCTTTGAGCCTCTGGGTGCGTTGTCTGTATGCGTATGGGTGACCCTGTTTTTGGAGGGTGAGCTGGAGGGAGCTGTCTGTGTGTACGTTGGCTGTTAATTCATTACCTGTGACCAAACATGTATGTGTGTGTGCATGTATTGCCTCCGTGAGCATGTGTACACGCTCGGCTGAGTGTGAGTTCGTGTGCCAATGTCTATGAGCACATGTCTGCATGTATGTATCTGAGCCTATGTGTGCGTGCGCGCACACTGATGCCTGTATGGGCACGTGGGTGTCTCCATACCCGAGCCCATCCACATCCTAGCGCGCACGTGTGTTCCGAGGCGTGCGTGCAGAGGTGGCGGTGTCCACATCTCTGCGCATTGGACCAGCGAGCACTCCTGGGGTTCGTCCAGGTGTGGGGGGAGGGAGAGAGCGGCCTCTTCTGCTAGCCTCAGTCCTGTTCAATTATTCAGCAGGGCCCCTTCTCCGGAGGGGGCGGGAGGGGAGCGCGCGCCAGGGCGCGGGGGAGGGGCGGGGCTCGCGCAGAGGAGAGGCGAGCGCCGAGCGGGCTAGCCGGGAGCCGCGCGGCGGAGCTGCCCAGCGCCGCCCGCAGATCGGGAGCCGCCCGGGTCCCTCCGCCCTGCCCCCTTCTTCTCCCGCGCTCCCCCTCCCCTCGCCTCCCCTCTCCACTCCGCTCCTTTCCTCCCTCCCTCTCCCTTCCAGCCCTCTCAGCCTCTGCAGCAACACTCCGCTGCCTCCATCTCTCCGCCGGAATCTAGCAGGCTCGCGCCTTTCCTCTGCTCAGCCCCGCTCCCCTCCTCTCCTCTCCCCCTCCCCTCCTCTTCTCTCCCTTCATTCCCCCCTCACCCGGATTTGCTTCCCTTCCCTCTTCTCCCGCCCCCCCCTCCCCCGGCCCCTCCCTCCCCTCCCCTGTCTCCGTCGGGCGGCAGCGGCAGCGGCCCTAGCCTCCGTCGGTCTCCCGCTTCTCTCCTCCAGTCCCCCTCCTCTCCGGCTCGGTTTTTCTGCAGGATTTCCCCCGCTCTCCCCTCCCTGCTTGGCCCCCGCGCCTCCCCTACCTCTCTACCCGGCACCATGCCCCCTCCCCCGGGCGCTCCCCCGGGTTTCTGACGGCCCTCTGCGCCTCTCCGACCCCGCCGGGATGCGGGGAGACCCTTAGCTCCTCGCGATGGACCCAGGCGTCCTGGACCTTGGCGTTGCCACTCCGCAGACCCCGGATTTCCCGGCGGGATCCAGTTGATTTCGTTGGCTCTGGACCGAGGCTTGGGTTCTGGTTTTCCTTCTCTTCACCCCTACCCCCCTCCCGGGGCTCGGAGCCGGAGGGGGGCTTCGCGGGGCTACGCAACCCCGCGTCCCTGCCCCCGGCCATGGGACTGTGAGGTGGCCGCCCTCGGGCCGAAATGCCCCCCGGGGGGAGCGGGCCGGGGGGGTGCCCGCGCCGCCCCCCCGCCCTGGCCGGGCCCCTGCCGCCGCCGCCGTCACCTCTGCTGCCGCTACTGCTGCTGCTGCTGCTGGGGGCGGCCGAGGGGGCCCGGGTCTCCTCCAGCCTCAGCACCACCCACCACGTCCACCACTTCCACAGCAAGCACGGCACCGTGCCCATCGCCATCAACCGCATGCCCTTCCTCACCCGCGGCGGGCACGGTAAGTGGCGCTGCTGATACCGGCCGGCCGGCCGGCTGGCCCCCGGGGCCTCCCGTGTGCGCGGCCCTGGCCCCCGCGGGCCGCACCCCAGCCCGTGAGCGCCGAGGCCCGGCCCTTCGGCTCTGCGGGCCCGCGCCCCCTCACCTACCATCTTCGGTTCCCAGCATCTCAGCCCCACCCTCGCCTCTCCATCACAGTCCCCCCACCCCGTCCCTTTATCACCTTCATCTCTGTCTTCATCACTTTCATTCCTCGCCTCACCTTTACCTCCGAATCCCTATCTCTGGTTTGTTATCACCCTCCTGTTTAGGTCCCCTCACCACCTCCCCATCTGTCCTTTCATCCTCTCTGCCCAGCTCTCCCTTCCGTTTCTCTTGCTCTTCACCCCCTCCATCTCTGCCCCTTATCATTTCTCCATCTGGCTTACCTCCACCTCTGCCTCACCATCGCCTTCCCACTGCTGGTCCATCATCTCTGTACCCATTATTTCCTTATCTTTGTCCCCCACCAACCTCTCACCTCTGTCCCATCTATCACCTCTGGCTCAGACGTGTTCCGTCTCTGCCTCTTTCACCTCTTCATATCTGTCTCTATTTTACTTCTGTTCCTCTAGCAACTGTCCCGTCTTTGTCCTGTCTTTCCCCTATTACTGTCCTTCCACCACCTCCCAAGCAATCAACTCGCTCCACTGTCCCATTATTCTCCCAGCCTCATTCCCTGAATCTCTGGTTTCTCCTCTCCACACCTCTTCATTTCTGCCCTACCTCCACCTCTGATCCTCAGCATCTCCCACCTCCCACTGTTTGAATTTCTGTTCCCCTATCCCAGTCTCCCCATCACCTCCGAGTCAGTCCTCTATCACTTTACACTGACTATCACCTCTTATCTCAGCGCCCCCTCCCATAACCTTCCATCTCAAAACCTACTTCCTCTTCCCTCTCAGACTCCATCACCTTCCATTTCTGACCTCTATCACTTCTGGTTTCTGCCCTTTGTGGGTTTGCTGGCCCTCCCAGCCCAGTCCCTTCATCACCTCATACCTTAGACCTCTAAGGTTCTCTGGATGCCATCTCTTCCCATCTCTGTACCTGCCACCTTCCATCTCTGTCTTCCATATTATGTGTACCTCCATCACTTCCCATTATTGCATCTCCATAACTTCCGATCTCTGCCCTCCCCACTACCTCCCGTGTCTGTCCCTCTTCACATTTTATTCCATGTCAGACTCCATCATTTCCCATCTCAGTCTCTCCTTCACATTTCATCTCAAAGCTCCTGTTACCTACCATCCCAGAGACCCCCATCACCTCCCATTTTAGTCCACTTCCCTTCTCTGTACTCCACATCACCTCCCATCTCTGTACCTTGCTGTCACTTTCCATAGGGCACCACCGTTTCTGTACCTCTTTCACCTCCCATATGGTGCAACTCATCACCTCCCATCTCTGTACCTCCATCACTTCCCATCCATGTACTTCATCACCTTTCATCTTCGGTCCCCATCTCATCCCTCCAACGCTCACCGTTTCTGTACGTCCATTACTTCCCATCCCTATATTCTCATCACCTCCTATACCTGTCCTCCCATCACTTCCCACCTCTGAACCCCTATCACCTCCCATCTTGGTACTCTGACATCTCCATGCTTCCATCACCTTTTATCTTGACTCCCATCACTGTGCCTTCACCAGTTCTCACTCTGTACCTTGTTGCCTCTAATTTCTGTATTCCCATCACTTCCATTTCTGTTCATCCATCCCCTCTCATTTTTTTTTAACTCCATTTTTTTTCTGCCCTCATCTTTCATGCATTTCATGATACATCTTTCATGTATCTTCACTTCCCATCTATGCCCTCATGGCCTCCTATTTCTGCACTCATCTCTGCCTCCCCATCATTGTTCTACATCTGTCCATCCTTGCTTCCCAATCTTTGTTCCCCCTTATCACTTTCAGTCCTTCCACACCTTTTCTACTCTCCTTCCCCCTTTTTTCCTAGTTCACCTTTATCTTCTTCATGTCTCTACTTTCTCTTCATCCAGTTCCCAGGAGCGGCCTCTTCCAACACTCTTCTTCATTCCTTTCCTCTCCCTTGCCCAGCAGAGTGTCCCTGGCTAACCTCTGTCCCAGCTGGGGTCCTCTCTGTGCAATGCTCTCTAGGCTCTTTTCCTTGCTCCACTTCCCCCCACACACCTTGCACCTGATTTTAACTCCCCTTTTCTCCCCGAGAGCAATCTGGCCCTCTTTGCCTTTCACCGTCCTCTTCATCGTCCCTTCTGACTCCCTTGAGGCTCAGTCCCCGGAGACACCCAGATAGGACATGGTCTTTCTGGGCAATGAGGAGAGGCATGAAGGGACAAGAGAAGAAAGGCTATTGGGGGAAATCATGGTGGGGGGAAGAGGAGAGGAGGTGAAAGGGGAAAGGAAAGGAGAGAGGGGCTGGCCCAGGGGAGCTGAGCAGATTGGAAGGAGGGGCCTGGGAGCCAAAGTGCCAGAAGAAGGCTCAGTGAAGGAGTTGGACTCGGGATGTAAAGAGCTGGGGGAGAGGGAGAGAAAATGGAGGAAAGAGCTTGGGGGTGGGTGTTGGGGGACGGAAACCTATGGAATGTTGGTGTTGGGATGGCCTCAGAGACTCCCTTGCTGTGCAGAGGAGAAAAACAGCCCCAAGAGGGCCAATGGCTGCCGAGGACCACATGGAAGTAGAGGAGGTGGAGGGCGCTGCAGGGCAGTGATGGAAGGTGGTGGGGAGACCGAGTGGAGGAGCCCAAGAACAGTCAGGCAGTTAAGAGGAAGGAAGAGGGTCAAAGGACAGATACAAGAGGAGGGAGGAGGCCAGCTGTCATGGCTGAACCCCACCTGGGCGCACCTCAGATGTCGGGGGAGGCGACAGGATGGGCTTCTGCTGGGACCCCATGCTTGGCTAGAGGAAGAGGCCAGCTTGGGAGACCTTTGTAGGCCAGGGGAGACCCTTCCCTTCTGTGCCAACATCTCCCTGGCTTCCCGCAGTGTGAGAAGCCTCTCTCTCTTGCACCTGTGTCTCCACTTCCCTCCTCTTTGGGTTCTTCCTGCCTTCCTCCTTGCCTTCCTTCCCTCCTCTCTTCACTCTTTCCTGCCTTTCCCTTTCCACCCTCAACCCCACCCATTACATAATATCCCTACTGACCTGCCAGACACTCAGTGACACTCCTGCACCTGATGTCAGTCTGAGCTTGGGAGGACCAGTACACCTGGGTCCTAAAAATGGCCTGAGGGGGTGACACTCTCCTGATCCTTGACCCTGATTCTAGTTTCAGAGCCCTTTACAAGCCTTGCAACTCCTGACCTTCATTTCTTGTACCCTCTGAGGCCAGGAATAGAGGGGTCAATCCCAGTTCGGTTCTGAGTCAGGAGCTTCCAGGGGTTCTGGATTCATCACTACAGCTTATAAAGGGGGCTGGCATTTAATTTGATTTTCTGGATATGGATGTGTTCACTTGGATTTCTGACTGGATGTCTTATGGCCAAGAATAGGCTTAAGAATTGAGGGGATATTGTTCTGGGATCAAGAGAGACCTGAGCCCATGGCTCTGGATCTGGAGAGATAACCCCCTGGATTGTGAGGGTCTGTATACAAAGAGCTGGTGTGGGCTGTGGGCACCCAGGACTGCAGCTTTTCTGGATTGTGCAGGACGTTTTATCCTCTCATGATTCTAGATCTACCAGAAGGTTTTTGTCATGGCTTCTGATGCAGCAGGGACAGGCAGACAGAGGGTCTGCACATGTAGTTTTAACCACAGGGTAGCACTGCATGGGTGGTTTTTCACATGGGGTGATTATGCTGTTTGGGTCTGGGTAAGCTAACCATTATTAATGGTTGGTTGGGGGTTTTCTTTGTTTTCTAGAATGCAGGTGTGTGGGAATTGTACAGAAGATTCTTGATCATTTAGTGTTCTACTGGATCAGTGAATTTCTGGGTCCAGGAGGCATTGAGGGGACTATGTTGGGTGTGGGCAGAAGGTTCCAGGCCTGGGCCTTTGGGTGGTGGCCACTTGGGCCTGTGGCATTTCGTGTCTGGCCAGAGGCTGTCTTGCCTTGGGCTTCAGGGCTGCTCCCCACCCTTCCACCCTGCAATGTTGTATACTATGTAGCTCACTAGCGTTTTCCTGGGGAGGTCAAAAACAATGGGTCTGGACCACCCTAGGGCAACGTAATGGGCCTTGGCTTTGGCCCCTTTCTTCTCTGGAGCCCTGTCCGGAACCTTTCAGAGGTTCTAGCTGTGGTTCGGTGTCCTGCGCTCCATGTGCCTTCGCCCCCCGACCCAGGGCTTCTGGTGGCCAGGGCAGAGGACTCCTTGCGGAGTGAGAGGCGGGAGGCGCCTACGCAGCGCGGCGGGGAGGGACGGGGAGGGACCAGGCGGAGTCCCGCCCCTCCGCCCGCGTTCTCCCAGGCCCGAGCCGTCTGCGCCCGAGGGCTGGAGCGGGGTGCTGGGGAGAGAACTGTCTCCCCAGGGTAATTACTGCCGCCCCAGTCCGATAAACCATTCATCCTTCACCTCTTAGGCCCAACAAGTGCCTCTCTACCCGATCTCCCCACCGTGTAATAAACGCCCTTAGGCTTTAACAGGCCAGCCCCGTGTAAAAAGCTGGCGGCAGTGGGAGAGCAGCTGTGTAATAAATCCCGGGGGAGGCCCGGCCGAGCAGGGCCCTGGCTGGGGACTGGGGGAGGCTGAGGTGGGGGTGTGCGGCCCGTGCGCCATGGGCCTCGGGGGCGGGGACCCGTGCGCCTGTCCCGTCCTGTGCGGTGCCAGCCGCTGCCCTCGCCGCCTGCCAGGGCCCGTCTTTGTGCGCTTACCGCCATGTTTCCCGGCTGTCTCCTGGCTGGGGTCTGCCTCTCCACACTGGTTCTTTGTGCGCAGCGGGCTGCGTCGTGGCCTGTGTGTGGGTGTGGGGTCTGCGGGCTTTGGAGCACCCGCCCCGCCTCTCATCCCTCCGGCCTCACTGCCCTATGGGGCATTGGGCGTGCTCGCTCCTCGCGCCCTCTCCGGGCTCAGCCTGATGTGCTGTCTGGGTGCCCGGGGTGGGAAAGTGAGGAGAAGGGGCCTCCTTTCCCCTAGACCTGGGAGATTTGGGAGGCTCCAGGTAGATGGAGTTTCCTTTGCTGGTCTGAGGGATCAAGAAACCCAGTAAGCCCCTCCTGCGTCTGACTGGGAGGCCCTGGAGCCCAGCGGGTGAGAGGCCGCAGCCTCTGGTCTGGGAAGCAGGGAGGGGTCAGCATCTTAGCTCCCCTGGCCCTCCTCACCCCCCAAATTCTGTACATGCAGCTTGTGAGTGAGTGGAGGGGGAAGGGAGGACCCTGGCTATTACGGTTACCATGGAAACAGCCGATTTTCCAGAGTGCTGCAGTGTTGGGAGTGGAGAGACCGTTGCTGACTGAGGCCTACCCTGCTCCTAGCCTTCGGGCCCTGCCCTGTCCAGGCAGTGACCTGCCGGAGGGGGGTGTGTGGCTCACTGCCCCAATCCAGCTCTCCACCCTGATCCTGGCACCCCATCCTGAGAGTTCAGCTCTCACCACGGAGCCTCCGGGGCCCTCAGGTAGGAAGCATACCTCAGTTTGGAGGGGCAGAGCTGAGCTCCCTCTATCTTCTGCGCGGGGGGCTTCCCCTGCAAGGTGCTGTGGCCCGATGTCAGTTAATTGACATCAAGGTGGTTCTTTCCCACCTGCCTTGCCCCCCGGGAGTCATCTCTCTCCTCTGGCCTTGCCTGGGGAGACGGAGGGCACTGATGACAAGTGCTCTGGGTGACAGCTCCTGCCCCCCCAGCCCCAACCCCCTGCTGGCCTCACTGCCTCTCTGGGACCCAGGCAACAGCCTTCCCTTCTCAGCTTCTCCTGGGCTGGCAGATGGTGCCTCCCTCCAAGGCACTCAGGAGTCCCCTCTCCTTTGGGGGCCTAGGAGCTTCCTGGGATAGAGACCCCTGATCCCCGATTGCCCGAACTACAGTGGGGTTCCCAGTCCCTGAGGTGAGAGACCCCAAGGTGCTTGACAGGCCTGGCCTTAGTGTTACCAGCTTGGCTGCCATCTTGGCAGAGCAGTTTTGCTCCGGGGAAATACCCCAGGCCTTCCCTGACCAGGACTTCCCATCCCACCCAGAGCTCTCCCACCCCCAAGGCCATGCTTTTCTCCCAGCCTACTCCAGGCTTTTGCCCTCAGGCCCCATCTGCCTCTCTCTTTCTCTCTGGATAAGTCCTCCCCTGAACCCCTCTCCCCTCAAGAAGTGCTTTGAGAGGAGTTGTTAGTGGCTAATTATTTAATTAAGCGTTTTATGAATCTCATCTGCTCCATTTATGTTCTAAAGAATGCAAGATTGTTGTCTTCCCTCCTCTGAAGGCCCCAGAGTACTAGTCCTCTAGGCCTCCCAGACAAAGCTCCCTTCCCGGAAACTGGGTGACCGGCCCTGGCCCCTGCCTCCACCCTGGCCATCGGTCTGCCCCCACCCCCAGGGAGCCCAGGCAGCCGCAGGAGGGAACAAGGCGACTAATAGGGTTTATTTTGGGGCTGAGATCGTTAGGGACCTCACACCCGCCCCGGCAGCAGCCGGATGGCAAAGAGGAGACAGAGGGGGAGAGAGGGTGGGATGGGAGAGGGAGGGATCCCTTCATCATCTCTGGCTCCCACTCTCCCGCCTTCTCTCACCTACACCCTTCTCTGTCCCTCTCTGTCCATCTGTCTCTCTGCCTCCTTCCTCCTCTGGCTGTCAATCTCTACCCCCCCACCCCCTTGTCTGTCTCTTCTCTTCTGGGCAGGGCTCCAGGACCCCCCTCCCCCCCACCCCGTTTTGGCACCCAGGCAGCCCCCTAGCTGGGAGTAGAAGCAGGGAGTCTGGGCAAAGTGGGACCAGGATTTGCAGGGGCTTGAGAGGGGGTGGGGAGCAGGTGCTGGAGCGGGCCAGCCTGCAGGCTGTGAGTCACAGCAAACAGCCCCTGCTCTTCCGCCCGCCATCGCCTGGGGCTCCTTTTGCCTTGGTGCCTGCTCAGCTCAGGCCCCACAGAAGCACATACCTCGAACCTGTCACCTCTGCCAGCCCTGGGAGCAGCCCAGTGGGTCAGGCCTAGGCCCCTTGGGTCCTGCCTGTCCCTGGCGATCTTCTCTGTCCCCTTGCAGCCAGCCTCTCTCCGGGCTCTCTCTCTCTCTCTGTGTCACTCTCTCTATTACCTCTCTGTTTTGCTGTAATTAAAACTAGAATTCTTGATGAGGCAGCTACATCTGTCTGTGCGATTGCACGGGCTCCCACCCAGGCACCCGCCTGTCAACTGTTCCCTAGGAGGGCAGGGCCTGGTGGCCGCTCTGGGTATCACAGTTGAAGCCCCGTACCCTAAACCTGGTGTCCCAGTGCTCTGGTCACAGCCCCAAGGACCCACTAATCTCACCCTCCTGACCTCTTATCTCTCTCTCCCTTTCCTTCTCTCTGCAGCCGGGACCACATACATCTTTGGGAAGGGGGGAGCGCTCATCACCTACACATGGCCCCCCAATGACCGGCCGAGCACGAGGATGGACCGCCTGGCCGTGGGCTTCAGCACGCATCAGCGGAGCGCCGTGCTGGTGCGGGTGGACAGTGCCTCCGGCCTCGGGGACTACCTGCAGCTGCACATCGTAAGGACGCGGGGCCGGCGCCCCCGACCCCCCAGCTTTCTACCCCGAATCCACTCAGTCCTCTCTTGCCACGGGACCAGCACCTCGCATCTTTCCCTCCCGTGGAGCCCTCAGAACCTCTGTTCCCTGAGTGCTGGGGTTTCCTCTCTGTGGTTCTGCTCCTGAGGCCCATTCTCCTCCCGGTTGTTCACTGAGGCCCCCAGAGCCACCTCCGCTGTCCTGAAGCTCCCCGGCTCCCCACCCTGAGACCATCGGTATCTCCGACCTTCCGGCATGTCCTTCCCGGCCATTCTCCTGCAGCCTGTGGGAACGTCCCCACCTCGTGACTGCCCTGGGCTGCTGCCTGTTCACTCCTACACCACCTATGCCTCCCACTGTGTCCCGCACCTTTTCCTGTCCCCTCCTTCGGGCCTCCCTGCCCTTGATTACTGTTCCCATGACCTTTGCCCTCCCAGCCGCCCCCTTACCCGGCCTCCCTTACAGCCTTTCTGGCCATAGCCCTGCTCATTCCTCCCTGACCTCGGCCCTACCCCACATCTCTGCTCTGACCTCCGGTCCCGCTCAGCTCTGCTTTTCTCAGCCCAGCTCCCCTCCTCGCCCTCTGCTGCTTCCCACTGCCTCCCCGAGGCCTCCCGCCATGCCTGTGGCTCCTCTTCTCACAGTTTCCATCCTAACTCTCGTCTTCGGGCGGCCCCTTTTCTTCCCCCTCTCTGCTCTGGCCCCACACACATCCCTGTGGCCTCAAGCCTTGCTCCATTTCATTTCTGCTCTTAGCCTCTCCCCTGCCCCCTGCCCACTGTCTTAACCCTTGGGCCTCTGACCTCAGTCTCCATTTTCCACCTATGCAGCCCCTTACGGCCCCCTCCCTTCCCTGCCCGCATCCCGCATGGTGACCCTGGCCAGGACCCCGAGCTGGGAGGGTCGAACAGGATGGCCAGGCTCTGTGTGCTGGAAGGGTCTGAGTGGGGGGCCCTGAGCTTTCAGGGGAGCGAGGGAGCCAGGGGAGAAGGCTCGTTTGGGCTCTGGCCCTCCTTACACGACAGCTTTTCAGGGTCCTCAGCCTGCACACCCCTTCCCCGACACGAGGGAGGGAAGGAAGGAGGTCTGAGGAGAGATGGACCATGGGCAGAGCGGAGCTGGAGTAGAAGTGGCAGCTGAGGGACACCGGGCCTGGGAGGCCGGGCAGGGAAACGAGGGGGAAAGGAAAGCAGAGTAAGGAGTAGCCTGGGGAGAAGGCCTGGAAGTTCCGTGCGTATGAGCGTCTCCACCTGCGTGAGAGGCGGTGCGGACGGTGACTGTACGTGACAGTGTGGGCCCCGTGCATGTTGATCGTGTCAGGAGTGCTGGCAGGGGGGGCGCCGTGGGGGACAGTCTCGTGGCCTCTGATCGGGTGTGTCGCTCTATATTTGTATTTCTTGGCAGTGTGGTGGTGGCTGCTGTTTCAGTCTCCTGACTCTGCGTGGCCGGTGTGAGTGTGTTTCCGGGTCCCTCTCCGTGAGTGAGGGCTGCTGCTTTCTCATCCCCTAGTCCTGAGAGGTGGTGTGTGGCTTTGGAGCAGATGCCTGGGTTTGAGTCCCAGCTCTGCCCGGTCCTTGCTCTGTCCTAGTGCAGTCACCTTGTCTCTCCGAGCCTCAGTGTCCTCATCTGTGTAATGGCATGATAAGAGGACAGAGATGCTCACAGGTTTAATAAACGAGATCCTGTATATAAAGCACTGAGGACATTGCCCAGCCCGTAGGAAGCACTGTGTCCACTCATATCCTGAGCATCTGTGAGCATCCACCTGGGTGAGTCGATCTGTGGGTGTACAGTGTCTGCCTCATTGACAACTTCTGTTTCTGTGCCTGTAGGTTTAGGGGACAGGGTTCCCCCAGTGCTGAGGAGAAGGGGCAGGGGGGTCAGGGTGCAGGGAGGAGGAGTCCCCTTTCCCCTCCCAGCAGTTGCCCACAGCCCTCTCCTGGTGCCTGGTGCTGTAGACGGCGGGGCGGGGCGGGGCCGCCCCTGGGATGAGGAGCCTGGCGAGGGCCGGGGGCCCTGGAGGAAGCGTAGGAGCCATGAGAGAGGTCAGCTCTGAGGGGAGAGCTGGGCACCCGACGGCCTGAAGCCCCCTGGGGCAGCCCCCAAGCCCCCTCCTCCCCTGGTGATATATCCGCTCCCACGACAGCGTCATTAGCAGCTCTCAGAGAGTGGGGAGGCGGCAGCAAACTAAGAGAAAAGCAATTTGACGTTTTCTAATAAAGCGTCGCCCCACTCTGCCAAATTAATTTTGACTCCCATAATTATCTGCTGTAGGAGCGGCCTCGTGCTCCCACCGCCGCCTAATGAGGTAATTGGGGAATTAGGAATTAATGACTTTAACAGAAGTGACAACTGACTTCACATCAGGAGCAGCTCTGGGAGCTGCCTCTCCCCCGGAGTGCACGGCTCTGGGCTCTGGGCTCGGCTGCCTCCTAGGAAACGCAGGGGTCCTGCCTTCCAGCTGCCCTGGACAGCCCTCTGCCATCCCGGCTCCCAGACCACGTCTGCTCCTTGACCATTGTCACCACCCAGCTGAGCCTCGTGGGGAGAAACCCTCAGAGGCACCCAAGGGGCTGATGCTGTTCTATTACTAACAACAGTACTGAGGTCTCTTCCTCTCACGTGGGGAGCAGAGACCACCCCTTCTCCCTGGATGTCGTCAGCCTGTGGGTGGTGGATGAGTGCGGCTTGCTAGTACCCTTTGTTAGGCAAGCTCAGCCTCAGTTTCCCTGCTTTGCTGCATCTGAGGGAGGCTGCATGTGTATGACTCTGTGTGTGTGTGTGTGTGTGTGTGTGTGTGTGTGTGTGTGTGTGTGCGTGTGCGTGTCTTTCCCAGGTTCTAGGAGGGGGAGAACTGGACCCACAGTGGGGAAGGGATAGGGCGTGGATCTTCAAGTGGGCCACAGCTGCACATCCTGCCCCCCAGCTCTCTCTGCAAAACCCCAGTCCCTACCCCGTCTGTGAGTCACCCCATCCCCACTCCCACCGCCACCAAGCCTCTCGGCCCTGTTGGGTGCTGGAGGTGGCAACTAAATGGTTCCTCATGCCCAGGCCAGACTGCGACAGTCTTTCAGGAAGACTCCAGGAGTGTAGTGTCCCCGTGACTGTGTGACCCTGCGCGAGTGTCTGTCCTGTGTGGGAGGAGGGGTGCAGGAACTCAGGAGGCCGAGTTCAGGGGTGCTGCTGGGTAGTTCAGGGGAATGGAATAGGGGCTCAGGTTTAGGGCCGAGTGGGCCTTCCACTGGCTTCTTTAGACGTCTTTGGTCTTGAAGGAGGGTTGGCCTCAGTAGCCTCTCAGATCACCCCCACCTCCAGCTCTCTGAGTCAGTGTCTCCTGAGACTGGCGGGCAAAGCGGGAGAGAGCACTTGGCTTTGGAGTCAGGCCAACTGGGGTTCAAATCTGGGGTTCCTTTCTTATGAGTTGTGAGATTGGGGGAGGTTGCTTAGCCTCCCTGAGCCTCAGTTTCCCCCTCAGTAGAATGGGATGCTGTCTATTCCTCAGAGGGTTGCTGTGGGGATGAGGACAGCATGTGTGTACAGTACCCACAGAGGACCTGGCACCATTTAGGGGTTCAGTGAGGCTCTCCCTCTCACTCTGGCACCATGGACAGAACTCTTCCTGGGCTGGATCCTGGGTGGCCTCTGCAGGCTTCCCCATGCAGGTCCTCTCTGGAGCCTGGGCCTGGGGGAGGTTGCTCAGACTGACTCTTTGCTCCCCTTCTCCGGGCCTCAGTCCCTGTCTTTCCTCTTCCTGTTCCTTCCCAGCTGCCGGCCCTATCCTCTACCATTACACACCCAAGCTCACCTTCCCTTAATAAGCCCAACATGGTTTGTCTTCCTGATCTCTTTCTATACCTGACTCCCTCCAAAACACACAGTGTAGACCCCGCACCTGTGCCCCCTTGACTGCAGAGGGGCTGCCCCCGCACTCAGGCCTGACCTCCATGGGCTGACACCTGCCAATGCCCTGGTGCCAGAGCCCCCAGGGACTTGCCCAGTGCTGAACGTGCAGGGGAGGCGAGGCTTGAGCTTGGAGGTGTGAGGAGTGGGGAGGCCAGACCCTCCTCAGGCACAGGGCTGGCTTCTGTGGATTCCTCTGTTGGCTGTGCCTTGGTGAAGCCTCCACCTTCTGTGGTCCCACTGGTCCTGGGTTCCTCTTGGTCGTCCCTGTCTGGGGCCTGGAGGCTCAGTGGCCCTTGCATGGAGGAGGTGCCCTGTGAACATTTTGATTGAACCAAAAAGCAACAGGCAGGTGTGGTCAGTGGAAGTGCTCCAGGTCCATGCTGTGCACCCCACGGTGGCTTCCTCAACCTCTCTGAACCTCAGTTACTCCCTTGCTTGCATATGAGGCGGGGAGGGGGCAAGCCTGCCCACCTCCTTGGGCAGGTGAAAAGGTCCAGTAAAGATGTGGCTGGGAGAGGTGTGTTGTAAAGCTGTTAAATGCTGCAGAGCTGGACCGGTGGTGCTCACAGGTGGAGTTCTAGAAGGAGTGAACGGTCTCTCCCTCCGGATCCCTGACCTCTACCTCCCTGTCCCCAGGACCAGGGCACCGTGGGGGTGATCTTTAACGTGGGCACGGACGACATTACCATCGACGAGCCCAACGCCATCGTGAGCGACGGCAAATACCACGTGGTGCGCTTCACTCGAAGCGGCGGCAATGCCACCTTGCAGGTGGACAGCTGGCCGGTCAACGAGCGGTACCCGGCAGGTAGGCGGCGCCGGGCGCAGAGGAGGTGCGGCGGGAGGTGCGGGGCAGGGCGGGCGGGGCGGCGTCTGATAGGAGAGCTGCCTGCACCGGGGGCGGGGTTCAGTGGCGAGGCTTTCGGCTGCGGGAAAGGCGTGGCTTGTAGGGGCGGGACGATGACCGGGCAGGGCTAAAGGGAAAAGTTGGGATTTGTAGGGTGGGGGCGAGACTGTGGGAGTGGGTCAGCTAGGAGGGAGGCGGCCCAGCTGAACAGGGAAGGATGCAAGGCCAGGGTCCAGTTTGTGGATGGGGGAGGAGAGGAGGGAAGGAAGGCAGAGGTAGGGAGAGTCTGTCGTAATTGAGGGAAGCATGAGTTGAGAAAAGAAGGACAGGCGGAAATGGGGAGGCAGATGCAGAAACCAAAGAGAGAAGATCCAGAAGTAACCCAAAACGGATCTTGGCAAGGAGGCAGGGCTGCTCCCAAGGATAGAACCAAGGCAAGAACCCAGGTCTTTACAAAGAGCAAGTCAAAGGTTCATATTAGGTGATCTCGATAAAGGAAGAGAAGTAACCATGGAGACCCAGAGAAAAGGAACCCCAGGGTCTCAAGAAATAAGGGACATGGTGAAAAGGAGAGAGCGACAAGTGACAAGAGCGAAAAATAGGTCAAGTGCCTTCAACAAACCTTCACTGACAACCTACTAGTATCAGGTCCTGTGCTGGGCCCTGAGGACACAGCATACAGCCCCTGCTTGCAGGGAGCTCACAGTCTTGGGGGTGGGGGAGCACGGGGATGCAAGGAGACCCAGTTCAACAGTGTGACAGCTGTGGTGGCCGAAGACAAACCAAGGTCTGAGGAGCACAGGGGAGGGACAGAAATGAGGACCTGAAAGAAATGAGGAGGCAGAGACTCTGCAAGAATCTGAGGGAGGCAGAGAAAGAGCCTCAGAGTGAGAGGAAACCAGAGGAGGAGCAAGGGAGAGATATGGAAATAGTCACCCAGACAGAAGCGGAGACGGAGGCAGCTCCCAGAGGGATGCAGGGAGATATATGGAGCCGCTGTCGTGCAGACCCAGCCGGCGAGAGAGGAGGTGGCCGGAGCCTTGGGAGGGAGAGGAAGAGAGCCCCAGTGCGGGAGATGAAGAGGGAGGGGAAGTGGAGGTACTGCAGAAGAACCGCAGAAACACAGAGATGTGGAGATACAGGCTGAGCAACACTGCAGAGTCACACGCGCGGGTGCCGACTGAGAAGCAGCCCCTGAGAAGCAGAGAGAGCGTCTTCGGGCTCAGCCCCTCTCCTGGCAGAAGTGATGCCCAGAGAGGCTTCCCCATGCTGGCTGAGAGGGCCGTGGGCAGAAGGACAGTGAGAGGTTCAAGTGTGCAAACCCTCATGGACCAGCTTATGCTGGGATGAAAATGCCGGTGTGGGCTCACGACTCACAGTCATGTAGGCTTGTACCCAGAGACACTCTCAGGCCACCCCTGGAAATAAAGAGAACCACACGGCCCCCTAAGAAACTCAGAGGCTGATGAACACTCAGGCCAGCCCCAGACACACAGACAACTGCAAATATTCATATGATCAGACAGACACAAGGAAAAAAAAGCCCTACAGAGGGATGCCAGCTTACACCAGGGCCTGGGCATGTGTAGGGCAACTCAGGCACATAAATGCTCCCATGCTGAGTACCACAGATGCGCAGACACTGACAGGCCGGGCTCTGTGGGCATCAGACTTTGCTCTGTCTTAGACACACACACCAGGGCAACCTTTGTAGCAGTGAAGACACCAGCCTATACTGGACAAGGCTGGACTTGGGGAGCATGAAGCCTTTACCATGTCAAGCCAGAGCTCCTCCTCTTGGAGCCCAGTAGGCTGGATGCGAGGTTAGAGGAGTCACGCCTTCTCTCTTCTGCTCAGGGACCCCTGGCTGGGGTGCAGAAGGCCACTGGGTACCCCCTTACCTGCCACGCAGAGCAACCTGAGGGCCTGGTGGCTGCCTGTGTGCTCTGTGACAGCAGATCCCTTACGAAAGCTGAGAGTCACCCTGAGCAACACCAGCAGGCCAGGTTAGCAGTGTGCGTGGCCCAGACTCTTAGGAAGCACAGAGACACAGCCCAGGGACTCCGAGTCAGCAGGACCTGGCTTTAAATCCTGGATCTCCAACTGACAAGCTGTGTGACCTTGGACAAGTCATTTAGCTCCTCTGGATCTCAGTTTCTACCTGTGAAAGTTGGGGATATCTACCTCATATCCGTACTGTGAGAGTTCCATGAGATAACCTAAGGAGAGTGCTAGAATGGCGGGGCGTAGCAGAGGTGCTCAGAGGTGCTGTGTAAACGGAGCTTTTGTTAGAATTGTTATGTGTGCCAGTGAGACACACATACATTCTTCCCTCCTTCTAAGGACCCACACACGAATACATGCCACACACAGACACACAGATGCACCCACAACTATCCCAGTGCAGGTAGGTGCCTGAATGCCTCCTGCCCTCCTGCCTCTCTGCCTCTGTCTGTGTGTGCCCTCTCCCTCCGTTCCGCCATCTGACACTCTTCTGGCTACTATACTTCTCCTCCAGTGTCTTGTAGGGCCCCTCTCAGCCTCGTCCCCAGGGCTGTGCTATCTCTAACAGAACACAGGACACTGCTGGTCACTTGCCAGTCTCTCCTGCTTGGCTGGGGCTCCCCATGGTCAAGGACCGGACGTTCATCTTTGCATCTCCAGTACCCAGCACTAGGAACAGAACAGGCACTCAAGAAATGTTTGTTGAGTGACTAAACAAATGGATGATCCATTTTTGTCTGAAACACAAGTGACCTGAATCTGTGGCTTCAGAACCTGTGGAATCTGTGGGAAGGCAGGGCCTCATTGCCTCGTAAGCACCTAAGGAGGCCCCATCCATGCTCGCATGAACACACCATGGGCTCATTCGCGGGATGTGTATGAAGGCAGGCCCAGGCCCCGGTCTCATTGGGCAGGTAGTGCAGCTGTGCAGAGGGAGATGAGAGGGAGAATGCCCCTGGCATGCATGTTACTGAAGATCGTGTAAGTGGTTTCAGTGGGTAGAGTGGCCAGATTCCCAAAGGAAATCATTTCCATTTCCACGGCTGCAGTTTGGGATCACCCACAGCCTTGGGGAAGAGCTCACAGGACACACAGACACAGACAGACAGACACACACGTACACACACACACACATCCTCCTTCCTCCCTGTGAGTGGAGAGAAGAACAGGTGTGTATCCAGATGGGCAGCCAGGATTGAGAGGAGGGGCGGAGGTTAGGAATTGCAGGGGGAGGAGCCTGAAGGAGGGAGGCTCAAGTGGGAGCTGGACTGGGTTCCCCAGGGCTGGAAGGAGAGGGGACCTGAGCCGAGAGGAGTCTGAGGGTCTTGGAATGAAGCTGAGAGAGGGGGGGAAGAGAGCAAGGTGCTGCCAGGCAGAGGAGGGCTGGGGTGCCTGTGGGGTGGGCCATGGGTGGAAGAGGTGAGATGCAAGGGGTGGGCGAGGCAGCTGGGTGACATCCAGCTGCCACAAGCAGGCACCTGTGACCAGGGTGAGAAGGCCGGAAGTGCCTGTAGTGAGAGCAGCGGGGGGGCTTGGGGGGATTCAGGTGGAAGCTGGAGGTGGGGTGGGGTGGGAGGTGAGGGGAAGCTGGGGGTTGAGCACGGAAGGTAAAGGGAGCCGAGGGGGCTTCGAGAAGTGGTTTAAATCTCACTGTTAAATGCGTGTGCTGGGCCACCCCTTAAATGCCGCATAAACCCCCCGCTTAACCCATCCCTCCCACTTCTAAACAGCCCTCTAAACGCAGTAACCAGCCGGCCCACTGAGGCCTCCCACCCCCTAACTTAAACCCGCTAAACGCCCCTCCCCGCCCCTCTGCCCCCCTCTGGGATGGGGAAGGAAGTGGGCAGACAGGGAGAGCACAGACAAACCTGTTGTTTAACTTCTGACCTTCGACCTTCCAGCTGCCTTTCCTTCCATTCCCCTTTCCTTTTCTTCTTTGTCCCTCTCTTTTTCTTTGGGTCGCTCCCGCCCCCAGGGTGGGGCTGGCTCTGCGTGGGAGCCTAGGGAGGGGGACCTGAGGGAGGACGAGGGACCCGCGTTTCTTCTCCCGCCTTGGGTGGACCTGGCCCCCTCTCCGTTGAATGTCGCTGCTTACTCTGAGTCTCCTGAGAAATGCATAATTACTTTTCTAATTCCTTTGGACTTCGCCGCCTAAGAAACCTACTGTCTTTTTAAACTTTTCCAAGGAAACTTTGATAACGAGCGCCTGGCGATTGCTAGACAGAGAATCCCCTACCGGCTTGGTCGAGTAGTAGATGAATGGCTGCTCGACAAAGGTAATTAACCAGAATTAATTAATTAATTAATTAATTAACTTTAAAAACACTATCTTAAAGGTGCAGAGCTCTCTCTTTCCCCATCCGTGCCTTCCCCATCGCCCACCCCCTAGTGAAAGGACAATTGTCCGGCCAGGTTGTTCCCTTCCTCTCTGTTGTCAAGGGTCCCTGTCTTTTAGAGTGGTGGTTTGGGCAGGGGCGGGGCTTTTCCTAGAAGAGGGAGAGTCCTCAGTCTCTTTCTAAACCTGGGAAGGTACTAGGGTCATAGGGGAGATTCTGGAACCCCTCCGGGAAAGCAGGCTGGAGTGCAGGTTGGGAGGGAGCTGCCCTGTTGGCTCAGAGGTTTTGTCAAGGGCCAGCTGAGGGCCACAGCACACTGAGAAGCAGGAAGGCTTTGGGAAGCAGCAAGTGCTGGTTCTAGGATCCAAAGGGGGGTAGGAAGGGTCCACCAGGGTCATCTGAGGAGCAAAGGGAAGAGTGGGGGGCTCAGATCCTACTGGAAAGACGGCCACCCTGAGAGAGTGTCTGTGGGGCTGCTATCTCTGGAACGGGCCCATCTTGGTCCAGAAGGTCTCCTAGAAGCAGTGGAGGTTGCAGGGAGACTAGGAGATGGGGAAGAGGTGGCCATCCCATGGGGATTCTTGTGCCTGCTGAGCTGATGAGGAAGACAGAACAGGCTGGCTAAGTGGCTGTATGTGTGAGGCGCTTCTGGGTGTGAGGGAGAAGGCCACTTGTCACCAAGGGAAGTTGGGGCCAAGGGCAAAGCCATCCCATTCCCTTTGGAGAGGGGGCGAGCTCTGTACCTCTAAGGCTAAACTCTAGGGGGGAAGTAGAACTGTTAAACCTCCACCTAACCAGCTGATAACTGTGCTTTTAAATGTCCACTGGGGCCTGCCCCAACTAAAACCCCCAATGTCACTTCCAGCCCCCAACACGGCCAGCGGGGACTAAACATGCTGATAACCAGATGTGATAAATCCATAGCAGGATAAAAAGTTAAAGGGACTAACAGACATCGCTAAAACCTACAGCCCCCAGCCACACTGGGCTGCTCTCTCCAGCGGGGTGAACTTTAACCCTTTGAGGAGTTCATGGTGGGTGGGGCCCCAGGGGCCTAGTTGGCTCACCTATGTAGCTTCCTCTCCATTACCCACCTCCTTCTCCCGGAATCAGAGAGGCCAAGGGAGCAGCTTGGGCTGAGGCTGGGACAACTTGTGACCCCAAGGGTAGGGAGAGCCGGACAGGCCCGGTAGCGGGGTGGGGGTGGCGGGACTTGTGGTCCAGATGAGGGAAGAGCTCCTGCTGGTGGTTTGGAACCCCAGGCATCCTTTACTAGCTGAAGGGTCACATCTTCTCTTTAGGCCTCTATTTCCTCTTCTAGAAAGTGAAGGGTTGGGCCACATACTCTAGTATTTCCCAGAGTGTGGCTGGAGGAGCTCACTTGTTGCATGGCCTTGCTCAAGGCTTCACCTTCCCGAGTCTCAGTTCCCTCCTTGGGGAGACAGGGATGGTGATCCCGGCTCAGCCTGCCTCACACGGGGTGCTGTGAGGATGAGATGAAATGAGGAGCAGGAAAGTATTTGAGAACAAAAGCTGGGCATTCTTGGAGGGATTACTTTACTGTCAGCACCTGGCGTGTGGTAGGTTCTCAATAAATATTTATTGAGTGAATCCATTTTCCAGTTCCAAAACATGTCCTGTGAAGCATAAGTCCCATGAGGTGCTTCACAATAAAGAGATTTGTGGTTAAAAAAAAAGAGAGAGAGAGAGAGATTTGTGGTGAAATGAGCTTGAGAAATCTGAATCCTGTTTCTTCCTCTTGGAGATGCATATGGGCATGGATTTTAATAAAGGCTCTGAGAGGTCCTGTGAGAGAGAAACCTCTTGTGTAATTGTGAAATGTTTGTTTTCCAAACTCATTTGACCACTGCGAGCCTTCTCCCCTTCGTTTTTCTCATAATTCTCACATGCGGGAATAAACTCTGGACACAGTGCTCCTCAAGGGCCTCTCTGGGTCTGGCGTCCAGCTGCCACCTACTAGTTCTCCGCTTCTGTGGGCTCCGGCTCCCCCATCTGTAAGATGGTGACCCTGCTCCAGGCCTGAGGGAGGTGCTGGGCGGAGGGAGAGCTGGAGGAGGTACAGAGGTTGAGCAGAGGGGCCGAGCAGACACACCCCTGGCTGATCATTGGCCAGAGGCCAGACAGATGGCTGGCTGCCCCAGAGGCCTGGGTGTCCCAGGGAACCCGTGTTGCCAACGAGGGTGTGGGTTTCACAAGTTGGACTGTCCTCAGCCCAGGTTTCGGGGGCAGGGCTTACAGGCAGGTAACTCTAAACCAGATCTTTAACGAAGCGCTAACCAGAGGCTAACAAGGGCTAAGCCAGGTCTTAAATCCCCCCAGCACCAGCAGCTGAAGGTCCAGGGGAGCAGAGGGCAACTTAGTAGTTCCTCTGACCCTCTCCCCCCAAAATAAGCAACATCAAAACCAAAGTTAAATCTAAACTTAAACACAATAAATATCTTTTCTAAAAACCAAACCAAAGCAACAAACTCAGAGGGTTAAACTGACCCCCAGATCCATTAAAACCAAGCAGAACAGCCAAACCCCACCCAGGTGGGAATTCTGAGGTGTAACTGCTAAGTAAAGAGCGAGGTTGGAGCTGGAGTGGGTTTTTTCTGGCTGTCAGCGAGCGAAGCAAGGTCCCTTTAACATTTTCCATCTCTGTGCTTGCACATCCTGGCGGGGAAGGAAGGTCTCTGCGCTCCAGGGCCTGATCCCCAGGCAGTGGCTGGGCCTTGGAGGGGCAGAGGAGAGAGGGGGGCCTGGCCAGAGGTCAGAGGGCCTGCTGGTGGCTGGGAGGGTGGAGTGAGGTCCTCGCGGCTGCTCCCAGCCCCACTCGTGCTGGCGCTCCTCCCACGCGCTGTCCACCCCTCAGTCTCATCTCCATCCCAGCCCTGACATGCACTGACCATGCGGCCTGGCAGTCGCTGCTCGGTCTCTGCCTTTTTGTCTCCTCTACCTGCTGCTTCCGAGGGTTCTGTGGCTTGGGGCTGGACACTGGGTGTGGGAGGTTTGGGGAAGCAGAGAGGGAAGATGGGGGGTCAAACTGAGGGAAGGGGAGCGATGCCCCTGGAGCAGGAGAGGAGGGGGGACGGGAAGGCCAGAGGCATGAGCCTGGCGGGGAGAGTGGGGAGCTGGGCCCCCTTTCCCAGCCCAAGTGTGCCCTGGGGACCCTTCCTGTCCAGGGTCCCTACCCGGCTGGGCTGGGCTAGTGGCTGACAAGGACTTTCCCTGTGGTGTCTGCCCCTTGCTCCTTTCTCCCTCCCCACCCCACCCCCGCTTGCTGGCCTCCACCTCCACCCCTCCTTCCCTCCCTTGGATCTCCCTCCATTCTCCCTATCCCTTTCCGGTCTCCCCCCACCCCCACACCACTGCCTGTCCCCCCTCTGTCTGTCGCTCCTGCCCCTTTCCCTCCCCCCCAGGCCGCCAGCTGACCATCTTCAACAGCCAGGCTGCCATCAAGATTGGGGGCCGGGATCAGGGCCGCCCTTTCCAGGGCCAGGTGTCCGGCCTCTACTACAATGGGCTCAAGGTGCTGGCGCTGGCCGCCGAGAGCGACCCCAACGTGCGGACCGAGGGCCACCTGCGCCTGGTGGGGGAGGGGCCGTCCGTGCTGCTCAGTGCGGAGACCACGGCCACCACCCTGCTGGCCGACATGGCTACCACCATCATGGAGACCACCACGACCATGGCCACCACCACCACGCGCCGGGGCCGCTCCCCCACGCTGAGGGACAGCACCACCCAGGTGAGGGCCCCTCCGCTGGTACACGAGGGACGGGGCTCCAGGTGGGGAATAGGGCCGATGTCTGCATAGCGACTGTGGCGCTCGGGAAGGGTCTGAGGGGACTATGGTTTAGGTGGGGCTGGCAAGGTCTCCTTTCTTTCTTTTTTAAAAAACATTTATTTATTTGTTTGTTTGTTTGGTTGGTTGATTGGTTGTGCCAGGTCTTAGTTGTGGCAGGCGGGCTCCTTAGTTGTGGCATGCAAACTCTTAGTTGCGGCATGCATGTGGGATCTAGTTTCCTGACCAGGGATCGAACCTGGGCCCCCTGCATTGGGAGTACGGAGTCTTAACCACTGCACCACTAGGGAAGTCCCCAAGGTCTCCTTTCTCGAAGCGGTTGTCACCCTGATGACCAGGGATGTTGTAGATGTGGAGGTGACTACTGTTTCTAGGGGGACCATTCCCAGAGTTGAGGGGGAGTTTGGTACCACCCCACTTATGAGAGAGGAAGTCCGGGCTGGGGGTGAGGGGTGGAATGACCCCCTCTGCCTGCCCCATAATGAAGGCCACGCCCAGTGTTGTGTGGGCATCGAGGGAGAGACGGAAGGAGCCAGGATGGCATCGCTCTGCGCAGGGCACAGAGACGACAGCACTGGAGGGGCCGGTGGCTCCCCCGATGGTGGCAGCCCCTCTCCGGAGGCTGATGGAAGCAGGAGCCGCCTCTCCCTGATGGCTGGTGTCCTTGCAGTGAGACTGCCAGCCCGCTGCCGTCACACGTCCTCTCCGTGTGACCTTGAGTAGACGCCACCGTGTAGCAGGCCTCAGTGTCCTCCATGCCTGTGGCTCAGAGCTGGGGCTGGTACAGACAGTCCCCTGGTGCTTTACCCTCCCTCCCCACTGCCTGCCCCACCTGCTCAGGTGCTCTCCCTGTGTCAGGTTTGAATTTATCTTCTCTCGCACCCAGGGGAGCACCGGAGGGGGCTGTACCTGACAATGAGGCTCCACTGGGGAAGGACAGGCCTGGCTTTTCTGGTGGCCAAAGCCGACTGAGTATATGTGACTTACCAAGGCAGCCCTGGAGTGCAGCTGAGTTTTCTAGTTGTTGCTGCCTGGCCAGCAGGGGGAGGGCTCACACCTGGCGCATTGGACCTTGCTTAGTCACCCTGCTCCCTCTGCCCTAGCTACTTCTGGCCCCCATCACACATGGCTGTGGGCCTCTGGGCCTGGAGGGACCTCTGTCCTCCCAGGGTGAGGGAGGGGCTGGGTCAGCCATGGGGACGTGTCCTACCTCCACTGCCAGCCTGCCTTCAGCCTCTGTAAATGAGGGCTGGGTTCTCTGAGCTCCAGTCCCCTCATCCCTGCCAGTCAGTGCTGCAGGGGCCTGGGTCTGGCTGACAGCCTTGTCCAGGCAAGAGAGTCAAGCCTGAACCCCCTTCCGTTCTGCCTTCAATGCCAAGAAAATCGAGGGGACCTGAATGCCAGGCCTTGCCCTCGGGAGCGGGGAGCCCTGGGAGAAAGGCCTGGCTCTAGCCGAGGTTGGGCACCGGCCATGCCCAGTGCCCAATGGCAAGAAGGGCCGTCCAGTCTCAGTGTGAGGTGACGGGCAGACCATCCAGGTAGAAGAGGAGGGTGGGGTTCTAGGGGTCATAGCTGTGCTGGCGGAGCCTGCACAGGGGAGACTGGCGCAGAGGGGCGGAGATGCAGAAGGAAAATTAGTCTTCCAGGTCCCACCTTGCCCTTGGGTGAGGGCTGCAGTGTCCGAAGCTTAGGGGGTGGGGAAGAAGCAAGATGTGACCGTTTCACCCGCTACCCACCCCAGACTCCTCCCATCCTTGGCCTTCAGCCTGGCCCTCTCCCTGCACCCGAAGTCTCTCAGAGTCCCTTCCTGCTTGGATTCTGGGTTTCCCTCCTTGAGTTTCTTCCCTAGCACCCCCTGAGAATTCCCCCCACCCCTTAACACTCACTCATCTTGGGGATTCTCTTGCTTTGCAAGCAGGAGGAGAGAAAATGCTGACAAAGTCGACTCCTGTTGTCATGGCAACCACAGCCCTAATTATTGTATGCAGCCCGGTTTCCAGGCTCCAGGAAGGGGGTTGGGAGAGAGATGAAGGTGGTGGGGTGGTGAGGCTGGAGCCAAGAAACCTCCCAGGTCCTGCTCCGTGTCTGCCCGTGCTGGCCTCCAGAGGCCCCTGTGCTTCACCTCCCTGCTGCCCCGGGCCCCCTCGCTCTGGCCCTGCAGTCCCAGTTCCAGGGTCCAGTCTCCCAGACTTCCCAGAAATAAAAGGCACGACGTGTGCTGTTTCATGGATCCCCAGGAGCGAGGCAACCGCTGCAGGGCAGGCGCTGTTCAGTCTACCTTTGCACAAGGGAGGTGGAGGCCCATGGTCACCCAGCAAGCGATGAGAGAGCTGGGGTGTGGACCAGGGTGTGTGTCTCAGCCCAGGGCTCATCCCCTGTGCCTCAAGAGGTGGCTGCGGGTCCTGCTGACCCAGCCTGGAACCCTCTTCTTTCCCCCCACCCTCCTCTCGCCCCCAAGAACACAGATGACCTCCTGGTGGCCTCAGCCGAGTGCCCTAGTGATGACGAGGACCTGGAGGAGTGTGAGCCCAGTACTGGTGAGTGCCTTTCCCCCCTCCCCTGCCCCGGGCCCGCTGCAGCACTGATGGGAGGGGGGCGACTGTCCCTGCCACCTGGCCCACGCCCGAGGGGCCTGCTACCAGGCCTTAACTTTCCCTGATAGCTTCCTTTCCCCTCCTGCCATTGCCCCAGGTCCCGCAAATGCCCCCTGGCGAGGCAGTTTCTGGCGTTTTGGTGTCCCTCAGAGATAGTGAGGTCCTTAGCTTGGGGTCCTAGGGTTGAGGGCCAAGGGATGCCGGGAGGGAAAGAGGGAGACTTTTCCCTAGAAAGATGAGTAACTGCAGCTCCCATGAGTCCTTATGGTGTGTGTGTCAGGGGCGGGGTGGGTGGGGGATGGGGATGGGGAACACAGGCCTAGGAACTACAATTCCCATCGACTCCTGGGTCCAGAACTACAACTCCCATCAGTCCTCGAGGCCTGGTGTTCTTTTGGTCGCTAGAAGAGGAGGTCTCTGCTGGCTCCCGAACCCTCCTCATTCCCAGAGTCAGGGAGGTGGCCAGACACTGCCGGGGCTGCCAGGCCAAGCTGGGGCAGTTACTACATAGTGTCGGGCAGCGTGCTGGGTAGGAGGTGCCCCAGCCAGACATGAGGTCCCCCGGGGAGATTGGGGTCTGGTCCAGATTTCTAGTTGGGGAGCTGCTATAAGAGGAGAGCAGAGCTGGGAGGGAAGGCTTACTGGGGGAGGCATTCCAGGGGTCTGCTTGATGCTTCTAGCTGGAGAGAAGGGTGCAGCCCCAGAGAGAGAGAGACCAGATTGGCAAGACAGGGGTGGGCCTTGGGTGCTGACTCAGAAGTGTGGGGTGTGGAACGGCACAGGGGGTGCCTCTGAACAGGTGGGTGGTGGCTGGGAGGAGCTGAGGGGACGGAGGGCCCGAGGAGCTGAGGTCCTGGTGCTTGAGGCTGGCAGCGGGAATGGAAGGAGACTGGATGTGGCCAGATTTCCCAGTGGGAGTGCGTGGGCTTGGTGGTGTCCTGGATGAGCCCCCTGGGAGCCTCATCCCTTGCTTGGGTTTCCAGAGACTTCTCTCTGTTACTTTGCAGTGTGTGGCACCTGGGCTGTTGTTACTGGAAGGCTGGAAGTTGGGGCAGGTGCACAGGGTTGTGGCGGGGGGTGATGGGGTCAGCTGAGGTGGGCAGTATGACCTGGGCATATCCTGTGAATCTGGCCTGGGCATGAGCCTAGGGGGTCTGCCAGCCCCAGAAGAGACACTCTGGGGCTGAGGGTGGGGGTGGGCTGCAGCCAAGGAAGGAGGGTGAGGAGTCTTGGAGCAGAGGCTCAGGTTCCAGAGACCAAGGGCAGAGAGGCTTCTGGGGCGCAGGCCGCCAGGCCCAGAGGCTGAAGCCTGACTGCTCCGTGTCCCCCCAGTAGGTCAGAGCTGAGGGTGTTGTTCTGACAGTCCTGGGCCCTGAGGTCCTTGGGGGAGCCTCCGGCTGCTGGGCTGGAAAGGCCGCCTCAGCCGCAGCCAAGGACCAGTGCTTTCTGGACAGACAGCCTCCACTGTGGGGAGTCTCCTCTTCTGGGGGCTCTCCCCTCCATCTCACTGGGTGATCTCGGCTCAGGGATGCACCCTCACACCCCACCGTTGCTTTGGGAGGCTCTGGGAATCTGGCAGCTTCGACACAGCACTCTCCTGGCACCCTGCTTTTCCCCCTACCTAGTCACTGGTGGGGCTTTCCTATAGGTGGACGCAGTACCTCAAGCCCAGGCCTGCGGGGAGTGCCTGTGACAAATGGCCCCCTGAGAGCCCCGGGATGGGACTCTGGGGACAAAAGGCTGTACGGTCACGAGAAAAGGGCCCGGCCTGGCCCCACCGCACATGTTTGCACACTCGGGGGTGGGAACCGCCAGGTGACAGGAGGAGCCTCTGTTCTCCCTGGACCCTGCAGAGGCCATGATGCAAGGACGGGAAGCGCACACTGGGCTACCCCAAGGCCACATCCTGTCCACCAAAATTCTGGCCTCCCAGCCCCAGCCCAGGGTCTTGTCAGGGTCCTGGGTGTGATGCTGAGCGCGTGCACAGGTGGGCCGAGCTCTTTTAGGCTGTGTTGGGACCACGGAGTGAGGAGGAGCTGAAGTGGGCGGGTCAGCTGCCCTCCCCGCATCAAAGGGCCAAGTATGTGAGGGGACAAGGAGGGTGGAGGAGGAATGGAAGCTGGGGGATGGGGAGAGGCTGGCGGGCCAGCCCAGCACCGAGCTTTAAAAATAAGAGGGAGGGAGGGCAGAGTGCATGCCTGAGCCCCCAGAGAAAACCAACGCAACCCACAGGGTCCCCCGCAGGTGTGCATCGCGTATGTTTGCACCTCCACGCTCATACTGGCCTGAAATGCTTAAATTGGATTTTTATCTTGATGGGAGGCCAGACGATGACCAAGATGACTCCAGGGTCCCTCAGGCTGATTTAGACTGTGATACACCCCACCTGGAGAGGGAGGGGACTCAAGCCAGAGCCCTCTTGTGCCCCCAGTGCAGGGAGGCTTTTTCCCTAGCAGACGAGCAGGACTCCTTGGGCTCCAAGGTCAGTGTCAGAGGTGGAGGCAGCCTGGCTGGAGACAGCAGCTACCCAGGGGCTGACCGCAGGCTCTTTGCACCCCTCTCACCTGCCAGATCTTCCTTCCTGGGTCCAAGTGTGAAGCCTCGGGTCATCCCTGAAACGTTTCACACCTTCCCTTGACTTGGACCCCTCCACAGACCCCAGGTCCCAGCCTCCCCAGCCTGGAGAGCCCATCATCTAACAGTTATTTTACCTGAGGTTGGCAGCCCAGCCAAAAGTATTGTGTTGATGGACACGGTGTTTAACTTCTTTTGAATGGGAGTGCCTTTATGGGGACCTGCCCTGCGTAGTAGGCAATGTGACCCAATGCCCCTCGCTGCCTTAGCCAGCCTGTCCCACACCTTGTGTTATGGGCCTGGCCCCTGTAGGAATTGCTCCCCTTGAGGCACATAGGAAGTGCACACGCAGACTCAGACCCACAGAGGTACCCAGCTACATGCACACTCGTGTCTGACCAGAGGCACACCCACATCCAGGCACAAACATTTATGGACCTACCAGCAAGCTCACGCACATCCACTTCCGCAGGTACTCATATGTTCAGACCTAAAGGGCACACACCATTTGTGCCTAGAGCAAAAGAGGCACCAGGTGCTTAGATCTAAAGAGACATGCATGTATTCAGAGCCCCGGAAGTCCGATGAACACAAACCCATACACATGTGCACATTTTCACAGAGGTACACACGTGTGCTCAGAGCTACGGTCCTGCATGTGTGGGCTTAGGGCTCCACACCTAGATGTGGACTCACAGGTGTCTGCCTGTTTAGACACTTACACACGAGCTCAGCTGCACAAGGGTGCATACACAGCATGTCTTCAACCCACCAAGGCAGTTGCATGCGCTCAGAGCTGCACATCCATGCACACACAGACCCACTGAAGCGCACGTGCGCACATCTATCGAGGGGTAGACCAGATATTCAGAATCGCATGCACGTGCTCAGAAGCACTTGCATATTTCACACACTCCTGAGACACGTACACCTATGTGCTCAGACCCTCAAGGCCCAGGCATATACGAATCCTCAGACTCTCAGAATTCCACATTCACACTCAGCTCACAGAAGCAGACACACGTGTACAAATCCACTTGCATCACACACATGCTCACACATGTGCTCAGGCCACAGAATCCTCCATGTGAGCTCAGACTTACAGACGCTCACAGATGTTTCAGAATCACAGGTGCGTGTGTGCGTGTTCAGAGCAGGCACGTATACAACATGCACAGACCTGAGATGCAGGCACACACATGCGCACGTGGGCGTGTGAATTCAGGGATGTACACGTCTGCGCCCAGGCTCACAGAGGTGCATGAATGTCACAGCACCACCCCCGCATACACTTGGGCTCGGACTACAGTCGCCTGCACATCTGTTCACGTACTCTAAGACACACACGTCCTCAAAGGCATATCCTCGTGTACCGACGTGTGTGCTCATGCTGAGGGCCATGAGGGCGCACGTGTGTGCATCCTCAGGCAGGCTGTGTGTGCCCAGACCCAGGGGTCCACGCACACACACACATTTCTTCAGACTCACAGACCTGCACCCCTGCCCCACCGCCCCAGGAAAGGAGACCTTCGGAGGCCCACCTCAGCTCACACCTTCTGAGGCTCACTCTGATGTGCATGCCTTATGCTCAGACACACACACACGTGCTCAGACCCCTCAAGGCATGCATACTCGTATTCAGTCCCACGGTGGTGTACACACACGTGAACACACACACACACAGAGTCAGGCCAACACTGACACGGGAGCTCACAGCTGCTGGTGTACTTACTCATATGCTTAGAGGTACACATGCAGCTCCACATAGAAGGACACCCACATATCCGTGGACCCTCAGGCTAATCACACATGTTCAGACACAGTAAAATGCGTGCTTCCATGTTCACCAGGTGAGCACACAGACCCACAAGGACCCACACGCTCGGCTTCATATAAGCCCACGTGTGCTCAGACCCAGAGAAGCAGCCTCATGCACTCAGCCTACATGTGTGCATCCCTACCGAGGCGTTGCCCCCATGCACACATACCCAGGACCCTCAGAGGCGTACACATGCTTAATTCCACAGGCACAGACACATTTGCTCAGACCCACACATCTAGCTCAGAATCACAGAGGCACAAACATGTTCAGGTCCCAACGTGTCTTAAGGTAACACTAGTTGTAACAGAGAAACTCTCAACACCCATGGTTAAACACATAGACATTGACTTCTCCTTCACGTAAAGTTATAAACACTGTTCCTGATGGGTGAGCAGCTCTTTTTTTTTTTAAACATCTTTATTGGAGTATAATTGCTTTACAATGGTGTGTTAGTTGCTGCTGTATAACAAAGTGAATCAGTTATATGTATACATATATCCCCATATCTCCTCCCTCTTGCCTCTCCCTCCCACCCTCCCTATCCCACCCCTCTAGGTGGTCACGAAGCACTGAGCTGATCTCCCTGTGCTATGCAGCTACTTCCCACTAGCTATCTACCTTACGTTTGGTAGTGTATGTATGTCCATGCCACTCTCTCACTTCGTCCCAGCTTACCCTTCCCCCTCCCCATGTCCTCAAGTCCATTCTGTACGTCTGCGTCTTTATTCCTGTCCTACCCCTATGTTCATCAGAACCTTTTTTTTTTTTTTTAGATTTCCATATATATGTGTTAGCACACGGTATTTGTTTTTCTCTTTCTGACTTACTTCACTCTGTATGACAGACTCTACGTCCATCCACCTCACTACAAATAACTCAATTTCATTTCTTTTTATGGCTGAGTAATGTTCCATTGTATATATGTGCCACATCTTTATCCATTCATCTCTTTTGAGAGCGCTGATTCAGGGCTGGTCTGTCTCCACCTTGAAGCTGCACCGTCTTCACCGTGACTTCCCGAGTTGTGGTGGAAGGGGATGAGCAGGGCGGGGCATGAAGGGGAGGGCTTATGGGCCAGGCCTGGGAGGAAGAGGTGTGCATGGGCCCTACTGATTCTCTTCTCCAGAGCTCGGTCATGTGGCACGACCTAGCTTCCAGGCAGTCCAGGAGGAAGCAAAAACAGATTTGGTGACCAGCTAGCCATTTATTTGCCACAGTCTGGGCTTTGGGTCACCAACGATCCAGTCCACTGTTCCCCCCACCGACAGAACACACCCACCCCTCCCCAGGGGAGACACCCGAAGCCCTGCCCGGTTAGGATAGTCATCTCAGAGGTGAGGATGTCTGGGAGATGGACCCACTCCGTTGGGTCCGGACTTGGCTCCTGGGTACCCATATGAGGTCTGGATACCCATGAACTAAAAGGAGAATTGACTTCACTGCCCATACAGCCCAACACACACCCAGAATACCATGATGGGCCAGAGAAAACCACCACCATAAAACCCTGCGTCCAGAGGGCAGGATGGAGGGTGCACAGCAGCTTGTAGTTCCTAGTGTTGGGAAGATGCAGGCAGCTTGAGGCTCTGCCCTCAGTAGTGGGGAAGTTTCTCCCTGAAACCCCACCTCTGCTGTCTGGGAGAAACTCCCCTCTGCTTTGTCTGGGGCCCTGGTGCTGCCCTCTGGCAGGCCCTTCCCAGTCCTTATCCTCCATGGCCATCTCTGGGTGGGTGTCGGGAAAATGACCTCCTTGGAGGTCTCACAGCCTTGACAGCCCTCTTCCTGCTCATGCATATTTGGGGGCCCAAAGGTTGTTTTAAGGCCCAAAGGTGGTTTTGAGGCTCAAACGGTCAACGGAACGACACTCAGAGTTCTCTCCTAGACATAATTCTCAAGCCTGTTTATTTCCTTGTTTCTCTGCCCTATCTCTTAATTTAGTGGTGACTATCTTGAGGGCGTTTGAAACAATGGGTGGGGAGCCACACCCTTAGAGTGATCCTTTTCTTTTTGCCGTATGCGGGCCTCTCACTGTTGTGGCCTCTCCCGTCACGGAGCACAGGCTCCAGACGCGCAGGCTCAGCGGCCATGGCTCACAGGCCCAGCCGCTCCGCGGCATGTGGGATCCTCCCGGACCGGGGCACGAACCCACGTCCCCTGCATCGGCAGGTGGACTCTCAACCACTATTCCACCAGGGAAGCCCTAGAGTGATCCTTGAGGCAAGGCTGAACCCCGTTTTTCAGGTGGCAGTGTCACTGGGCCACTATCCCTGAAAGCCGTTTCCAGTCTTCTTTCTTAAGATTTGGGGTTTGGGGGCAGTGCTTCTTCTGACACTTGCCGGCCCCGCATTTGTAGGCTCTCTCTGGTCCCTTCATCTCTGTTGCAAACTCACCAATTCTTGTCTAACGTTGTTTCTTTCTTGTAATACGTTACCAAACACAGAAAGTAAAAGGCGGCATCGTCGTCCTGACTTCCCTGGCACCTTCCCTTAGTGCCTCAGCCTCGGTAAGCACGTGGCCTGTCCCAAGCAACGGTTGGTACCAGGTGTCCTGCCGCTGCATTATGTGGTTCTGCATCTTTCCAGCTTCCAAATCCATTTCCTTGAATTGTTACCTGAGGGCCACAGGTTTTTGTTAATGTGACACCCACTTCTGGCTGTGTCTGTATTCGTTAAGGTAACATGTGTTTCTGTAACAGATAACCTCCCCCCGAATCTCAGTGGGTCCTTCAAGGGAAGTTTCTGACTCAGGTGAAGCCCCACCTGGGTGCTCCTGACCAGCAGGTGGCTCTGCCCCAAGGAGTGCTTGGGGAATCCAGAGTCCTCCCATCTGTGGCTCCTCCATTTCAACACGTGGTTTGCAAGGTCACTGGAAGGAGGAGAAGGAGTGCGGAGGATCTGGGCGGTACTGGCACTGCCCACTGCTCACTCCTGTGGCCACACCTAATTGCAACGGATGCTGGGAAATGTAGTCTCACTGCCCAAGGGAAAGAGGTGGTCACAGAGGCACAACCGCATGTGTTCAGACCCATGGTGGCACGCTCACATGTTCTCAGCGACACATTCATGCATTCACATGCACACACGAGCTCAGACCCAGGCTTAGAGGCAGGCGGACCACACACAAACCACGTACAGAGCACAGGCTCACTCACATGCACACACATCCCCTAAGACTCGCTGACACGCAGGCTCACGTGCTTGGATCCATTGAGGTTCGTGCGCGTGCACACATGCACACACACACACACACATGCTTAGAGACACATGCCTAGGTGCTCAGAAACAGACCCTCAAAGGGGTGGGTGCATGTGCGTGCACACAGTAGGCGCTTCACCGTCTCTGACCTTGACTCCACCTTGGCGTTTGCCCTTGCTGTGTGTGGGTTTCCGGGTGGGGAGGGGTGGTACCCTTCAGTCCACTGCACACAGTTGCACAGATTGTTCTCTGCTGGAACAGGTGAGTAAGGGCTGAAATCTAGCCAGTGCTTTGCTTGCCAAGCTGTGTGTCCTGCGCCCTGGAGCGGGGCTGTGCCCACCAGGAGAACAGAATGCCTTTTTTCAGTTTTGCACAGAGATACTGTTTGCCAAATGATGCACCTGCAGGGCTGTGGCCACACTGAGGGTCTGCCGTGTTTCTAATCCACACGAAGTGCCCTGTGGACTAGTGGCCTTCTTGCCGTCACAGCCTGGGCAGGGCACCCAGCACTGGCAGATGATTGCTTAGTCTCTGACGCTCAGCCTCAGTTCTAGATGCTTCTTTGGGGGTGGGCACATCTTGCTTGGGTGGGAATGGGGTTCTTGGGTAGATTTTCAGTCAAGGGCCTTCTTTGCCCTAAAGGCAGAAAGGGCTCCAGCTTGCTTGTCCAGCAGCCCCCAGAGACAGGGGAGCTGGGGGAGGAGGGTGCTCGGGAATGGCTTGTGGTCTCCTTGGCCAGAATGGAATTCCTTTTAGTAAGCGGAACTGACATGCACTGAAATTCAATTTAGGAGCAGAGGGTGGGTGGCGTCTATGATAAGTGCTCTTGTGAATATTTCCCAAATGCTGCAGTTGCCTGAAGTGGGGGAGGGGAGGGAGGCTGCCTAGGGTCCTTATCAGACCCCCAGGGGCACCCCATCCCAATGTGCACCCTTGGCATAGAGCTGGACCCAGGGTCCCAGGCACCATGAGTCTTCATGAGTTTGCACCCCCAAAAGCCCAGCGGGAGGGGCGGCCTGGGGAGCCCCCAGTTGGACTTCTGCAGTGAGAAGTCTCTGAGGGTTCCTCCCCTCCTCCAGGCCCCACTAACTCCTCATTGGCACAAGCTTGCCTGACCCTTCCTGCATGACCCCAGGAAAATACGGTACCCTACTTTGTGTGTGACTTCACTGCCACAGAGCCCGGGCCGACTTGAGTGAGAGTTGGGGAAGGAAGGCAGCGTGGGGTCTCAGTAGTGTGTTATCTTGTGGTGAGGGGTGTAGGGCCCAGGGAGGAAGTGGCGTGGGAGGTGGAGGCTGATGTTCAGGGCCAGGAGAAGCGGACACCAAGGGGCAGTTGTGGCAGTGGGGGGGGATGTGAGTGAGGGCAGGGTGCCCTCAGGAGGTGCTGTCAAAGCCTCGGGCCAGGGAAAGTCCCCAAAGGAGTTGGGGACGCAGGGACAGGACGGAGACCCAGAGATGGAGGCCAGGAATTGGCTGGGGTTGAAGGGCAGGGCCAAGAAGTCAATGTGACCAGGACTGGGAGGGCTCTGGAGGCAGGGTTGGGGGAAGCAGGAGGCTGCACAGGGGGACCCTGGGAGCCTGTGTGTCCCAAGGACCTAAGGAACCAGTGAGTTGGGGCAAATGGTTGTGGGTGGTGGGGGCGGGGGGCAGCTCAGGCTGAGCAGGATTTGTCTGTGGTCCAAGGCCTGAAGCCCCCATACACCCTCATCTACTGGGGAGGTGAGCAAAAGGATAGAAAGCCAAGGTCTGTGCCCTGATTGGCCTGATCAGCGCCTCTGGGCCATGATGTGTCCCCAGCAAGGGGCTTCCCTGGCAGTGAGTCCAAACCTGTGCCTCCAGGACAAAATAGGGACAAGGTGTCAGAGGCACCCAAGGCAGGGAGGAGCCTCTGGAGGTCTGCCTGAAAGAGGAGGTATTTGGTTGGATTCAAAGGATGAATGAGATATCAGCAGGGGAAAGGTGTTCTGAACAGAAGGCAAAGGTCAGGAAGGGGGCAGGTGGTGTGGGCCAGCAGTGAGGACCCCAGATGTGTTCAGGGTCCACACAGGGAAGGGAGCCTTGTCATGGCTGGGCCCAGTTCCTACCACTCGAAGGGCTACCAGCCTCCTCCTGAGACCTAACAGCTGAGTTTGCCACTTACCCAGGGGCCAGGTTGCTGGGCCATCCTTGGTGGGTCTAGGGCTCAGTAGGGATGGGAGGACAAAGTATGTTCATCCATAGGCTGGGATCCAGGCCTTGGCCTCACCTTGGGCCTGGAGCCCAATACCCTAATTTTATAGATGAGGAAATTGAGGCCCAGAAAATGAAAAGAAACTTGCCCACAGTCACACAGGAATTAGTGACAGAACAGGTCTTGGCCTCCCACATTAAAATCCAAGCCAAGAGTCAAGCAGCCTAGCAGATTCCTGCAGGCGTGGGGAGGATGAGTCAGGCCTTCCGGGGCTCCTTGTGAGACTTGGCCCTCTCCTGGCCTCTGAGAGCCACAGAAGGGACTGGATAGTCTATTCATTCATGTAGCCTCACAGTGACACCTGGAAGACCCTGGAAGTCCTGCCCACCCCAGGCCTCAGCAGCATCCTCCATAAAAAGCCAGGGTTGGACAGTCCCAGCCCCACAAAACATGCTTCTCTGCTCTTGGCTCAGTTTTCCAGTGTGGCTGAGCAGGTGGAAGCCCAGGTGCCCCGAGGCTTCTCAATCTGGGGGGCAGGTGAGCCCCTGTCCAGGGGGAGATTGGAGCCTGGTGGGGAGAGCAGCCTGAGGAGCTCAGCAAGGCTGTGAGTTCAATAGCAAGATCTTGGCTGAGCTGGCTAGTGTGGCCAAGGACAGCTCTGCCAAACTGCTGGAGCTGGCGATCTGAAGGATCAGCAGAGGTGTCTGAACAGCAGGGTGGAGACCAGAGCGCTTTGGGTGGGGGGAGGAGGAGAAGAGGTGCCAAGGTGTGGTGGTGGTGGCACATGGCTGGCCTGGATGCACTGGGGCAGAGGGGCCTGTCAGTGAAACCCTGAGAAGCCTCCCATGGAGCGGGTGGGAGGCTTGTGGTGTGATCTCTGAAGATCAAGCCCTGCAGAGAGACCAGGGAGCTGCACTCAGATGGGGGCGGGGCTTGAGCTGTGCTGGAGGGAGAGCTAGAGAGGAAACCTACCGCCCCTACCAGGACCAGAACTGCCCCTCCAAGAGGAGGGAGCCCTTCCACCAGCCACCTAGACCCAGGGCTGCAGCTCTCTTCTACCCCAGACCAGTGGGTAGCAGTGCTTTTTGTTTGAGAGGGGGCCCAGGGGGCTGATGGGAGTTGTAGTTGTTGACCCACGGGCTGATGAGGACTAATGGGAGTTGTAATTCTCACCCTCTGGGGCCGATGGGAATTGCAGTTTTGGCCCAGGGGACCCCAGTTATCCGACCTAGGGAGTGAGGAGACCTACACCCCCACCCCAAAGGCCCTCCCCAGTAGTTCTCCTGGGCCCTATATTAGCAAGTGCATCCTTCCCAGATGGCTGTGTATGTATTTTCTTTTCTTTTTTTGCTTTCATCTTCTTTCCGTTGTTTTATTATTGTTTTAACAATAATAAGACGGCCAGAGGCCGTCAAGCCCTGGCCAGGCCCTGGCGGCCCATGGGGGTTCTGGGGAGGGGGAGGGGGGGAAGTCAGTGGGGGTCAGAGGTGGAGGGTGAAGAAAGAGAAAGTTGGGGGTTTAGGGTTAGTGCAAGAATCATGTGTCGCTGCCTAGTCCCTTCCCTCACTCCCTGTCCTTCCTCACCTCTTACCTCAACATGGCTTCTCACCACCACTCCCAAAGTCCTATAGGACAGGACCCTCCTCCAATGTGCCTGTGTGTCCCTGCCAGCTCTTCCTCCTGGACCTCGTCACCTCCCACCTTCAGTTCTCCTCTCCCCATGACCAACCTGCACTTAGCCTTCAAAGCCCCTTCGCATGATCATCCCCTCCCAAGTCCTCTCACCCATGAGGCAATTCCTACACAGCTGCCTGTCACGTGCCTCCTCCCCAAGCCTTCCTTCCCACTGCTCCCTCCCTCCCCCGCCACACGCTGACACCAAGTGGTGGTAACAGTTCCTCAATGCCAGCCTTCACTGTGCAGATTTCAGCTTTGTGTTTAATGAGGGGGAGAGGGCACAAGTGAGGGAGGAGAGTATTCTGGAGGAAGCAAGTTGTTCAGGGAGAGAAGAGTGAGGGAGGGAGATACCAAACAGATAGAAAGGAAACGTTGTACGGAAAAGTTGTTTTTTTCTTATTTTTTCCGGGAGAACCCGCTTACACAGCTCTGTTTGTAATTTTTTTCTTCATGCTAAAATCACACGGCCTATTTGTTGATGTAAGTTGCCTGAATTCCGTGGTATGCTATCTTCTTTTTTAAAAACAAAAGAAAAAAAAAGAAAAACCCAGAAAAAACCCTAAAAGATATTGTTGTTAGGTTTGTTTAAATGCTGCTCTTGTATCTGTTTTTAAAGCCTTAAACCAGTAGAGTTCTTTTCTTTTTTTCCATTTCTTTTCTATTTCCTTTCCTTTCTTTTCCTTTTGGTTTCTTAAGACAAACAAAAGACCAAAACCCAGAGAGCCACAGAGCCCGTGCGTGGGGTGCCCAGGGCATCCGAGCCGCTGCCCGCTTAAAAAGCGCAGTGCTCCGGCCGGCTGGCGGGCGGGCCCAGCCCGCTCTAGTCTCCGCCAAAGCCAATTGGAACCGATTTGGGTGTGTGAGGCTGTTGTTTCTCTCTCTGTGCCGGCCGCCTGCACCCCGGCCCTCGCTGACGCCCTGTCTTTTCTCTTCTCTCTCTTGTTCTAGGAGGAGAGTTAATATTGCCCATTATCACGGAGGACTCCTTAGACCCCCCTCCCGTGGCCACCCGATCCCCCTTCGTGCCCCCACCCCCCACCTTCTACCCCTTCCTCACGGGCGTGGGTGCCACCCAAGACACCCTGCCCCCGCCCGCGGCCCGCCGCCCGCCCGCCGGGGGCCCATGCCAGGCCGAGCAGGACGACAGCGACTGCGAGGAGCCTATCGAGGCCTCAGGCTTTGCCTCCGGGGAGGTCTTTGACTCCAGCCTCCCCCCCACGGACGACGAGGACTTTTACACCACCTTTCCCCTGGTCACGGACCGCACCACCCTCCTCTCCCCCCGCAAACCCGCTCCCCGGCCCAACCTCAGGACAGATGGGGCCACGGGCGCCCCTGGGGTGCTGCTCGCCCCCTCCGCCCCGGCCCCCAACCTGCCAGCGGGCAAAATGAACCACCGAGACCCGCTGCAGCCCCTGCTGGAGAACCCACCCCTGGGGCCCGGGGCCCCCACGTCCTTCGAGCCGCGGAGGCCCCCTCCCCTGCGCCCCGGCGTGACCTCCGCCCCCGGCTTCCCCCATCTGCCCACAGCCAACCCCACGGGGCCTGGGGAGCGGGGCCCGCCGGGCGCAGTGGAGGTGATCCGGGAGTCCAGCAGCACCACGGGCATGGTGGTGGGCATCGTGGCGGCCGCGGCGCTCTGCATCCTCATCCTCCTCTATGCCATGTACAAGTACCGCAACCGCGACGAGGGCTCCTACCAGGTTGACCAGAGCCGGAACTACATCAGTAACTCGGCCCAGAGCAACGGGGCGGTAGTGAAGGAGAAGGCCCCGGCTGCCCCCAAGACGCCCAGCAAGGCCAAGAAGAACAAAGACAAGGAGTATTATGTCTGAGCCCCCGGCACCGCGCCCCACTGCCAGCTGCCCCTCCCGGGAGGGCCCGAGAGGAGGGTGCGGCCCTCTCCCTGCCGGGGCCCTGGGGACCCACTCCCTGGCTGCCTCAGACTTCTCTCGCGAAGAGGAAACGCAAAAAAATGAAGAAAAAAAAAAAAAAAAAAAAGGAAAACCCCGTGCTCGTCCCCTTCCTCCTGCCGTCCGTCGGCGCGGAGTCATCGTGCGTCCTGGGGCTGTCTGTCCCTCTCAGCTCTGCGCCCATCGGGCAGGGCACGTGCTCACAGCCCTGGGTTGATTTATTTTTTTAAGGGGGGTAGTTTTATTTTGGTGGGGTTGGGAGGGAAGGAAGACTGGGGGTTTTGTACAGTGTCAACTACTCGTCCTGTTCATTTTCCTCCATTTTTCTTCCTCCTCCCTCTGTTCCCCCAGCCTTCCTTCTCCTCCCAAGCCCTCCAGTCCCCACCCCAGGCTTGCTGTGTCTCTCTGTCCCCACCCTCCTTCCCCACTGCTCCTTTTTGTGTGTGTCTGGTTTCCCCCTTCCTTTCCTCCCTTTGGGTTTCCAGAGTCGGTGGGAGAAGGACGGGAGGGTGGGCGGAGCGTCCCAGCGGGGGGCGGGGCCTGGATGGCCCCGAGAGCCATGGCTCCGCCCACCAGGAGGAGGCGCCTGCCTGGTTCCGCCCAGGGAAGGGGCTCGGGCCTGGGAAGACCTGTTCTGTTGTGTGCCGCCGGGCGACGTGCATTGATGGGGAAGCTGCTGGAGGAGCAGGGTGGGGGGCGGGTGGGAGGGGAAAGGCAAATGCAGATATATATTGAAGACAATTAATCTAGATATCGCGAGCAGCAGCCTGTGGCACCCATTGGGCGCCGGCAGCAGGGAAGAGAGGGAGCCAGGCATTACCCGCATACTGCTGGGGTCACTTTTCTGCCCACAGGCTCCCTGCTCCCCCAGTTTTGTTTTTTTTTTTCTCTCTTTGTTAACAAATGTGTCTGAGTCTTGGAAAACACCCCAACCCCGGAAATGTGTGGGAAAAGAAAACAAAAACTTTCCAAATCCAACGGTCCTGTGCAGTTTGTTTGGGTTGGGTGCTGTTGGGACATTGGTCCGAGCTCTGGGCTGGGGTCTGGGTGCAGATTGGAGCCCACGAGAGCTGGTAAGTAGCCCCCAAAGTTTTGTGCTGAGCATGACTTTGGGCGCCTTGGGGCAGCTTGTCTTTGTCTCACCCCCGTGTCCCAGCGGGCTGGGGAAGGAGACAGCAAACAGGCCCCAGGCTTGTGAGCGATGACTGGTCTCTGGACCCATTGGCCACGGACCTTAGCTTCTCTGGGGGCTGACAAATCCCGAGCCGGGAGCAGCGTTTTGCCCCCTAGTGGCTAAAGAGGGCCTGCCCCTCTGGTGGCTGTGTGTGCAGGGCACTGGCCTTGACACAGCCCTTGGGGGAGGTGATGTTATTCCTGGGTGGGAAGAGTTTCAGTGGCTGGTCCAAGGTCTCAAGGTAACTCAGTGTCTGAGTCCAGATTGGCCCCCAGTTCCGCCTAACTCCGGTCTCTGCCCCTTCTGCATCTCTAGGGTTCGGACCTTGCCCCCCACTGGCTGACCGTGGGCAGCCCCTGTGGCCGCAGGTGGAAGTAGAGCCAGCACACCTCAGACCAGGTGTTTGCTTCTTCATGGGGACACTAAACAGGCTCATGGTCCCAGACATGCTGAGATGGGTCTGGATTTGTTAAGCCTCTCCGTCGAAAGGAGCCGAGACTCTTGAGATGGGGGTTGTATACGAGGAGCCGCGCACCTGGGCGCCCTCGGGAGAGCAAGCAGAGTGTGGGTGGGTGTGCGTCTCCCAGGGGGCCACGGTGGACCGCCATGCCACTGGACACAGGACTCAGCCACGCTTCTGTCACTCAGGTCTCCTCTGCCTTCTGCTCGGTGGGTCTCGCCTCCCCCTCCTGGCTCTGCTTTCTCGTGCTCTAGGCTCACCGTCGCGCACTTCACCGCCCTATTCTGCTTCCTGAGCTCCCACCTCGGGCGGCTCTGCTGCCGGCCAGCTCATTCTTGCAGCATCTTCCAGTTTACAAGCCTGGTCTGTGTTTAGGCCTGGACACCACCGAGGGCCCTTGGGCTCAATTGCCCACAGGAGCCCCACCCAGGGCCGCCTCATCTCCCCCTCCCTCCTTCCCTCCATCCTGGGACGAAGCTTTTATCATGGGACCACCCTTCCCACCGTGGGTTGTGCCCCAGTGGCCCTTGAGAGTCCTCCCCCCGCCCCCAAGTCCTAACATGGGTAGGAGAGTGAGTCTTCCCTCAGCGGCCCCTGAGGGTGGATTTCCATGGACTTGGCCTCCCCTTTCCCTCCTGAACCAGCCACCAGGAGGGAGGGTTGGGCCCCGCTTGCCCCCTACTGCTGTTCAGTCTTGGAGATCAGCACCACCGAGGCCGGCTCTAACCCTCTGTGCGAGCCCGCGGGGGAGGCCTGGCGTGAAGCATCCTGTTGCTGTGCTGGTGATGGCCTTGCCCTGGCTCTTCTGCTGCCGCTCTCTCAGTCCAAGGAATGGAGACTTAGCTCAGGCTCTCCTGCCCCCATCACCACTGGCCAGAGAAAGCAAAGAGAGGCAGGCAGGATTTCCTCAGTATCAAGAAGGGAACATCCTTACTCCAGAAGTTCTAGAGTGGCCTTGATTAGTCTATCAGAGTAGGGGGCCAGAAAGAAGGAGCGTGCAGGAGCTGGAAGGATGGGCCCCAGTCTGGCTCCTCGCCGTGTGCCTGCGGGACTGGGTGTCTTCCTCTCTGTGTAAGGAAGCTAAGAGCCCTGCCACCCAAGGACTTGGTAGTAAGAGGAAAGATTCCTGAACTCTGCCGCTGACTCCGTGTACTTGTCTGTAAGAGATGGTCACCTTGCTCTTAGTTCCTTCATCCTGTGCATCTGATATTGAACTTAACACCTGGGCCAGACCTGGGCTCCTTGGTGTCTGGCTGGGCTGGCAGTGACCCCCAGGAGAGTCCAAACAGCATACGGGGGGGTGGCCGAAATTCCAGGCACGCTGCTCCTTGACAGCTGGTACTGGCAGGGATGTGTCAGGAGATTCTACCGGGGGAGGGGGATGGGAAAGGAAGGACGGAGTGTGGGGAAGAAGCTTGCAGTGAAGTCTGGCTGATGCCTTTGACCTTGAAGACCTGCACTGGCCATGAAAGCCCCCAGGGGAGGGAACACAAGCTCAGCCAGTGCGGGGACTCTTCTGGGAGAATGTCCTCCTCCTGGGGGTGGACATGGAGACTGTGTTGCTGACACTGTCCTCCCTCACACACCCTCCTGGGTGAGCTGCAGGCCTGGCTGGAGGCAGGAGAATGGCCAAAGTGGGTCCTGAGGCATTTTCCTGTGCCTGCTACCTGAGGCGTCTCCTGCCATGGGGGGCGGAGACTGTAGGGGTGGTGGTGGGTTCTTCCTTCCCAAACCTACTTCCCTTGGTTCTACCACTGCAGGGTGCCCAGCAGCTTCCGGGGCCAGGAGCAAACTGGGATGGGCATCAAAAGAGCGAGTGTGTCCCAAGTGAAGACCTGCCTTTCGGGTAGTAGCACCTAGCTGATTGCAGACCTGTGGCTGCTGCCGAAGGAGGCCCCTTCTCCCTTGGTAGGGTGCCCACTCCGCCACAGTGATGACACTCACTCCCTAGCTGCCCCAGAGGGGCAGGGCCCTGGACCTCCCAGCTTCTAGGTCCTGTTGAGTTAAGTGAGGAGTGACATGCTGGAATTAGGTAGGCCCTGGGTCCTGGAAGGCTGTGACCACCTGGAAGGACCAGGAACAAGGCCATTCTGAATTTGGGCAGAGGGAGAGCTCTGACCACTTGGTGAGCTGGAGGACATCTCTGGGGAGAGGAGGGGCCATCTTCCACCAGCCCTGGGGTCTGCCTTCTGGAGGCTTCTGGATACCCTAAGGCCCCAAGAATGCTAAGCAACAGTAAGTAAGGCAGCTGGAGCTCAGCTGGGCAGCAGGCAGACAAGACAGAAGGTCCACGGCAGGCTGGCAAAATCTCACCTTTGGGCATCTTTACAAACATGATCCCCACAGCCAGCCCCTTTGTCCTGGGGGTCTTCACTGAGGGGTGGCCACAGGCAGACAGCTAAAGGACACGACCCCCCAGAGGCCCAGGCAGATATGACCAAGCCAGGGAGTGATCCCGTCTCCTGGGGCCAGGGAGCTCCTTCCTGATTTCCCGTTGACCTTCTTACGTGTGTACACCTCACTGATGTGTGTGTGTATGTCGGTGTAGAGGCGTGCAGCCTTCTGCTGAGGTGCCTGGAAGCAGAGGCACAGGCACAGGTGGACCAGAGACCACCTGAGCACAGGTCTGGGGTGACTCAGTAGATAGGGCAGGGGGCAGGGACCCCACTAGGCAGGAAAGGCCTCCTGATGCACCCATGAGTGTGTTAGCTGGGGTAGGGGAGCTCAGGGGCCCACCCCTTTCCATCTGAGCCCTTGCACTGGGTTTCCCCATAAGTGATGCCAGTGAGGGGGGTTTAGATGGTTTTCAGAGGGAGGCCCTGCCCTCGAGAAGCATCGCTGGATGCCGAGACTTTGAGGCCTGAGGGCAGGCTGGGGGTGTTGGGGCCAGAGCTGACTCTGGGGGCCTTCGGACCTGGGCTTGACTCCTAATCTGCCCCTCCTAGTTGGGTGTCACAGGCACCCAGGCACAGTTTCTCTGAGCCTTAGATTTCCCGTATGTAAAATAGGGCAACATCTACCTCAAAGGGTTCAGGAAAAGATGAAACGAGACGATGCCTTGAGGTTCCAGCATGGTGCCTGGCCCACAGCAGAGGCTGGAAAAGACAGCCACTCGGCTGGCACTCAGGACAGGAAAGCTGGCCTGGGAAAGGGCCGTCCCAGCGAAGAAATCCCCAACCCCTGTGCCGGCAGACCCTGGGGGCTCATCACTGGAGTTGGCACAGTCCTTTATTCCCTCTCTCATCTCCCTCGCACCAATGGCCCTCTGCTCTGTGTGGGAGCTGGGGACACGGGAAGGCAGACTACCCCAACCCTCTGGGGACTCACAGGCTGGAGGGGTGGGGGACAGGCGTGTGGCCGCAGCCATGGTAAGAATTTCACTGGAGACTTGGGTTGGGCGCTGGGTCCCAGAACAAGGCCATTGCCCTGGGTGTGGGAGGCTGAGGTGGGGGATTTGTCAGGTAGGGAAGGTGGCAGAAGTGTTCCAGGCAGAAGACCTGGCCGCGTGGCTGGAGTAGCGAGGGGGATGGGGAGGGCCGGAGCCGTCTCTCTGGTGAAGCTGAGGGGCTGAGGCGCTTGTGAGGAGCCCTCAGGGTGGGGTGAGAAGCTGGGGAGATTTTGAGCACAGCTGACGTCAGCTTCCGAGCTCAGGGCCTGAGCGGCCAGGAAGCACTGGGTCGGGTCCGGCCCCTGCTCTTCTCTGTCGGCAGCCTTGAGAGAGGGTCGGGTGACGGTGAACCGGGCAGCGGCCTGCCAAGCACACCTTCCTGTGCCCCTTCTGTGTTTAAGGCGGCTCCTTAGATAGTGAGAGGCTGGGCTCGGCTGGAGGGGCAGCCCCCCGGCCCTCCGGAAACCCAGGCCTTTGCTCTCCTTCCTCAGAGAAGAGCCTCCTCCTCCCATCCCATCGCAGGCTTCCCAGGAGGCCTAAAATCATGTGGATTTCAGAACAGGAATCCCCTGGGTGCTGTATGTTGCCTTCTTTACTGCCCTGTTCAGGAAAGGCACGGAGGGGTTATGTCTCGTGGGTGCAAGTCACGCCTGACCCCTGACATGTGTCCGTCCTGAAGACTTAGGAGATACTGCTGCCCTGCTCTCAGGGCCCAGGACTGAGCTCCCTGAGCTCATCGTGGGGGATGGGTGTGCAGTGACAGCCTTGATAGATGTCTAGGGGCTTTAGTAGTAGAGTCTGGGGCCTGGGAGGACCTGCCGCACAGCCGTCACACCCTCAGCTCTCCCCCTCACACAGTCCTACACTCTCCCTTCCCCTTGATCTGTCTCGAGGTGGAGCTGGGGGTAGCTAGGGTATTTAGGTCTCAAATGGGGGAATGAACGGTAGGGGACAAAGTCCATACTGTCAGCCGGGAGACCCAGCCCTTGGTCTCCACTCTCCCAAAGATGTGCTGTGTGACTCTGGGCCAGTCCTATCCCTCTCTGGGCCTCTGCTTCTCCCTCTGTCCAGCAGTAGGGGTGGGTGCCAGGCCTGCCCTCTTCTGCGGTTCTCCGGAGGGTGGAGGGGATGGCCCACTCACCGGCTCCAGCAGCAGTGCAGCCAGGCCGCTCAGCACTGGCACCGCCCCGTACACCAGCAGGGGTAGGGAGGCACCGTGTACACCCAGCAGCCGGACCAGAGGCCCCAGGATGGCTCCCCCTCGGGCTGCCATCTGGCCCAGGCCCACTGCGGTCATCCTGCCCACACAGATGCACCTGTGAGGGGCCGTACTGCCTGCCTGTGGCTTTGGCCTCTCACTCTGGCCCGGCCCTACTCAGCCCAGAGAGGCGCAGTGGGTCAGGCTGGGTTGGGATGCACCTGGGCAGCCCTGAGACCACATGAAAGAGAGATTCAAGGCACGAACATCCGGTCTGGGGGAGGCCACCCCCACGGCACCCTTCCAGCCCAGATGTCCCCCACCGTGGGCCTCACCTGAGCACAGTGGGGAAGATCTCGCCAGTGTAGATGGTGATGCAGGTGAAGGCGGCCCCGCCCCCGCCCCGAGCCCCAGTATGGCCAGGGCTGAACACAGGGCCCCCACCTCTGTGGATAGAGATGGGGTTAGCGGGGCTGCTGGAGGAGGCCCCGGGGTCTCTCCATGACCTTCCAAGTGTCTGCTAGTCACCTCCACCTGGGTGTCCCCAAAGTCCACACATGCACTGTGTCCTAAGTGATCTCATGGCCACATTCCCTGCCCCCCAAGTCCGCTTCTCACCCAGACACCCAGAGCCAGACCCTGGGAGTCCTCCTCGACCCCCTCCATTTCTCTGCCTTCCCACATCCCTGCAATCCATCACTGAGTTCTCATTCTGTCTCCACAGTTTTTCACGATGCTGCCCCCTCCATCCAATCCTGCACCCGCTGCCCGGTGCGGGCCACCACCATCTCTCCCAGACGCCCCGGCAGCCTCCTTCCTAACTGGGCCCTGCTCTAGTCCAATGCCCTCTTGACGAGGGGGACAAGGGTTCCCACAAGGGTTTGTGGCTTAAGCCCTCCCCGGTAGGGAGCCTCTGGCCACAGCCATGTGCACCCAGCCTGCCTGCTCACGGTGGGGCACCAGCATGTCAGCCAGGATTCAGAACCCCACCAGCACCTGAGATGCCGCCTGTGTGGGCTGGTGACCCAGGCGGCTCAGCAACAGCAGGGTGCCAACAACCCCGATGAGGACGTGGAGCAGGAAGATGTTGCTGCCTAGGGCCTGCAGGTCCAGGGCCAGGTCGCGGGTGAAACCAAAGGCAAACCTGGGGGGTGAGGGCAGGCAGGTGAAGGCAACCTGGGGATTGGGCTGCTGGTTTGTTCTCAGACCTGTTTCCACCCTCCTGCTGGCTCTGTACGGTGGGTGGGGGTGGGGTCTCTGTAGACTACATTTCCCAGGTTCCTTTGCCAATGCCACGCCTCATGAGGTTTGGCCAATGGGAGGCACTGGTGAGAGGCTGGAGGCGGGACCAGGAGAGAAGCTAGGGTATTGCTCCTTCCCCAGCTCTGGGTGCCAGGTCGGGCAGTGGCTGTGTCCCCTCCATAGCTCCAGCTTCCACTGAGCAGCCCCTTTCTCTGTGGCTTCAGTGGTGTCAGTCTTTGCCAGGTGACCCTGGCTCCTGGGCTCTGATAGTACCTCTCCCTCCTCTCTTGTCCTTCCAAACTAGGGTGGATGTTCCTTTCTGCCACTGAATTCTTTGATTGCCTCCTCTGCCTAGGGGCGCTGCAGCTCTCCCAGCACCTTTGTTATGAATCTTCCTTATTAGTCTCTTCTATTGACTCTCTCCCCGACCTGAGCCCACCTGAGCCGGGCTGTTTCCTGTCGGGAGCCTGACTGATAGAAGTGGGTACCAGTGCTGCAGGCCTGGTCCTGGAGGCCCTCTCAGGCCAGTGGGGCCAACAGAAGAGGCAGCAGAGGCTCCCTGGCTGGATGCCAGCCAGAGCCCTGATTCCAGGTTCCCTGGCTGCTGGCGGCCCGAGGGCTGGCCAGAGGCAGAGGCTGGGGCTGGGTCAGGTGGGGGGGCCCGAAGGGGCATCCACCAGCACAGGGTGGAGGCACAGGTCCGGAGGCCCAGTCCAGGCGTGCGGAGCAGGGTGCCTAGGCTGGCAGGAGCCTGGACCACACTCAGCTCCTGCTGCATGGCTGAGAGCAAGACCTGGAGCTGGTGGGGGCGGGGCGCGGGCACCAGCCTGGCCCTCCTCCCTAAAACCCTCAGCCTGGGGGCCCAGGGCTCTCCTTCGGTCTCCCAGGGGCCCTGTGCAGGGACAGGGAGAGGGTCTGAGGGTCAAGTACTGGGGGAAGGCCCAGCCCCGCCTCACCTCGATGGTCAGTGCATCCCCCACTGCCCTCTCCCGTTGACGGCAGCTGCCCTCTGTAGCTCCTGCAGGCCCCTCTCCAGCGTGCCCGTAACGAGGAGCCATCGTGCTGAGCCTGCCGGCCACCTGGGGCGGGGGAGAGGGAGGGAAGTGGGAGGCGGACACTGCCTGTGGTCCCCAGGGCCTGGCCTGCATGAGCCTCACTGCCCCTCTGTCCCCTTCTGCCCAGAGGAGTGGCCTCACTGGCAGCTGAGGCTCAGGGTGGCTGAGGTCGGGGGAAGGCAGCACAGGGCTCCGGGGCTGTGGAAGCCGGGCCCTCTGGCACCCTCCTTCCCCTGCAGGCCACCCTGTCTCCCTCCTCCCTCCTCCCTCTCTTGGGCTGGGGTTGGGGGCCCCTGTTCTTCCTTCCTGCCTCCTTCCCAACCCCCTGGCCCTTTCCCGGCCTCGCCCGGGAACCAGGGCTGGTGGGCCTGCGTGCAGTAAGGACGCCCCCATGGCTCGGGGACCGCAGGCCTGCAAGCCCACCAGGGTCCCCCACTGTCCAGCCCTCCCCGATGTCACACGGCCCTCCTGTTTATCCCCATGGCCACACCTTCCTGCCTGAGCTGGCCCCTCCCCAGGTGCCCCTCCCTGCAAACAGGTCCACACCCGCCAGGGGAGGGGCTCAAGCCTGCAGCAGGGTCTTTGGTCCTGACATCACCAGCCCTGTCCACCTGCACCCATCTGTCACCAATGCCCCTCACCTCCAGCGCCCCTCGCAGGCGACCGGCCCACTGCCCTTGCCTCACTTTTGGCCCTTTCGCCCATGCCCGGTGACAGTCGCCACCTCCTGAGTGCCAGTCAGCCTCAGGCATCCCAGTGCCCCCTCCCCATGGCAGGGCCCAGCCCCTAACACTAACTTGTTTCCCACCCCCTCAACATCAAGCCCAGACCCCCTGCACCATCCAGGCCTCGGAGCCCCCTCCATGCCCACCACCGCGCACAGGCTCCTGCCTCCAGACTCAGGTCCCCCAGTCAGACACGTTGCTCCCCCCGCCCCACCCCCAGCAGCAGCCAGGGCGGGGCCGCCTGCTCCACAGCCACGGGGTCCCTGAGGTCCTTGGGGGTTTGCAGAGCAGGGGAGAGAGGGGGACTCAAGCGCACATTAGAGGTAGAGTTGGCAAGACCCTGTGACCTGCTGGACTTGGGGCGCGGCAACCGTGAGGGAGAGGGAGATGTCAGGGCGACTCTGACTCCAGTACCTGTGGGTGGGGGCCTGCCATCAACGTCGGGGAGGCCCTGGGGAGGAGCAGGGGTAAGGAGCTGCTACGTTTGAGATGCCGAGACTCTGATAATGGGGACATCACGCAGGTGGCTGGAGGCCGGGGAGCGGCAGGACAGGGGAGGGGGTCGGGGGCCTGCAGTGTTTGGAGCGAGAACAGGTGAGGTCCCCGGAGAGAGAGCATCGATGCCCTTTTGTGCGGGGGCCGAGGGAGGGGAGGAGAGCGAGGGCGGCAGGGTCACTGGAGTGGGTTTGTGTGTGCAGACGCTTCTCACGAAGAGAAATTGGGTTGGAAGAGAGGCAGAGGAGCTGGCGGGAGCTGAGGGGCCGGGGGGCCCCATCCTCAGATGGGTCCACATCCCCCACTGACGTATCAAACCCTAAGCGTGGTTTGTGACGCTGTGATGTAGGGGATTTCCTGCGAGCTCCACGGGGGCAGTGACCCTGTCCGTCCTGCTCATCGCTGTCACCCCGGCACCAGCCAGTCCCCCACCCATGGTGGTGCTCAGTGGCAATTTGTTGAAGTGGTGAAGTAGTGGAGTAGTGAATACATGTGGGCACATAGCACCTGTGTGGGCCCGTCTGCCAAGGAAAGTGGGGCTCAGCCCCGCAAGTCAGCATTAGCATCGGAGAGCCAGGAGGGGTGCCCTGGAATCTGCATCGCCGACATTTGCCCTTCACCCTCTTGTTATGGGGGTCAGTCTGCCATTCCAGAAGGCCACCTGTCAGGTACGAGTGCCCCCTCTCAGAGCCACTTGAGATGTGATTGCCTCCTGCTCTGGAGAGTGACTGCAAATTAGTTGCTAAAGGCTCCATATTAAGAACTTTTCTGCTCCAAGCTGTTGGTCTGGGAGAGATTTGTGGAGCCAGCCTTCCTCGCAGTGTGGGTGCAGGTGCCCTGTCCTCCACTGGGCCTCTGCTGTGCTCCTTTCTGTGGTGGCTGCAATGGCCAAGCAACTACCAGGTGCTGGGCCTATATGTATGTGATGAGCGAGGCTCAGCCCTACCCTGAAGGGCCATCCATCCATCCATCCATCCACCCATCCATTCACTCATCTATCTGTTTGCCTGTCTGTCTATCTATATATCTATCTCTCCATCCACCCAACAAATATTTACTGTGCACCTACTATGTGCCAGCAGCTTGGTAAGGGCCATGCCTGATTTATTTCAGGGCAGTGCAGACATTCCCTAACCTCCCATACGTGTCAGCCCTGTGTGGAGGAACCAGGGACCCTTCTGACAATTGGGCTGTGGTCCTTGTCCTCTAGCAATAATGTCAGTATGTAAGGCTGACTGTGGCTGTGTTTTGGGAGTGGTGCTTGTGTGTGTGTGTGTGTGTGTGTGTGTGTGTTTGTGTTGGATCTTTGCATCCCATCCCCCCATCTGGCCTAGTGCTGCCATGCCTGGCATGAAGGAGGGGCTCAGAAAACGTGCCTGGAGGCACACTTGCCAAGGCAGGCAATGACAGGAGAGGGGAAAAGGCCGAGAGGTGATGGGAAGGAAGGCGGAGGGAGTGGAGACACGTGGGAGGAGCAGGGGAAGAAGCCCTGGGTTGGGTGGGTGAGCTGTGGCTGTACCAGGCTCCCGTGGCTCCCCTCCGGCCTCCTGCACCCCAGCCCTCTGCGCCCCGGGTGGAGGGTGGGCAGTATCTCCTCCGAGGAGGGGGAGGGGCAGCACCCGCCAGGAGCACACAAAGCAGAGGAAGAAGGGGGCAGAGACCGCCAGCCACAGCAGCGCCCAGTCACGCACGCCGTAGGCCACTGCGGCCATCAGGACCTGGCCGAAGTGGAAGCCCGGGGCTTTCAAAGTCATTGCCAAGGCATGGGCTTGTGCCGATGTCCACTCCGTCACTGCAAGGAGACCAAGTGGGCCAGCCTGGGAGCCTGCACGAGCCTCCCCTGCACGGCCCGGGTCGGGGGACCTACGGAGAGTGCCGGTGTTCATCATGACGCCCGCCACGGCGAAGGCCACCAGGAAGCGGAAGAGGCAGTACACGGGGAAGGTGGGGGGAAGGCGGCTGCCATGCCCCACATGGCCTGGAAAGTAGCTCCAGGTCAGCACCAGCCTGAGTCCAAACCTGTGGCACATGCACAGGGAGGGCAGCCGGGTCCGTGGTGTGTCCACCCTATGCTCGCCTGCTGAGCATGGCGGTGCTAAAGTGCCTCTCAGGGTCAGACCCACATTCTGCATCCATGGAAGGAGGGTTCGTGGGCAGCGCCCCCGCGGCCCAGGCAGGAGTGGAGGTACTGGGTAGGGGGTGAGCTCCCTGTCAGCAGGGGCAGCCAAGCTGCGGAAGGCAGGCACGTTGCTGAGCAGGTTTTAGCAGTGAACGTTTGATGAGCTCAATGACCCTTCACAGCCTCAGAGGAGGGTCAGTGAAACTGAGGCCCAGAGAGGGGCTGAGCCTTGCTCAGCGGCACAGCTGGAGGGTGTCAGAGCGAGACCCGGGAGCAGGTATTCCCACTGCAAGCGGAGTTTTCTCCCTGGACCGGCTGCAAGAGGCCAGTTCAGGGCTAGTCAGGGCCAGGAGTCTGGGAGCATAGGGCCAGTGAGGGGAAAGGGGGCCTTACCTGTCAGAGGCTTGGCGGCACACAGCAGCTCCCACCAGGATCCCGGCCAGGTAGATGGACTGGGCCGTGGTCTTCCGGGCCTCGGAGTCACACATCAGGTCCCCCTGGTGGGAGAGGAGGAGGATCTGAGCTCCGGAGGCTGGATAGCCCAGGTGGGAGGGGCAGGAGGGGCGGAGGAGCCAGATGGGAAGGCCCAGGGAACTGGGGCCGGGTGGCCGGCCTGGTGACCTCTGGGGTTGTCACCCCTTGCTTAAGCCCCTCCATGGCTCCCTATTGCCCACAGGTCCAGGATCAAGCCCTCTCTGGCCTCATCTGCCTCCTTTGCTTTGGCCCCTCCGCAACAGCCACCCCACGCTGGCACCTCCTCCCCGCTTTCCCGAGGCCACTTCCCTCCCGTTCCACAGAGAGGCCCTTCCCGCTTGCTGGGATGGGCCGCCTCTCCCGCTCTCCCACATTTGCTGGATGCTGCCTCTGGGAACCCAGTGACTCTCCCCTGGGTCCCCTGAGACTCCTGGGTGGAGAGAGGTGCCCGAGTTGCAGCAGCAGGGCCGCCTGGGTATCAGACCTGCTCTAGTACCACCTGCTCTTCCACAGCCTGGGGACAGTGTCCGTCTGCAGGCTCATTCCTGCCACCAACCCCTGTAGGGCAATGTGGCCAAGGAGGAGCCAGAAGCCACCTGTGAGGTGGAGGCCGGGGTGGCGGGTCGCTCCCGGGACTGGGCCATTTTTGAGTCCAGCCAACTGTGATCTGTGACTTTGGCCTCTAAGGTGCTAGGACCTGGGGAGGGTCTTGCGGGAGGCCCTCACCTTGGCCACGATGGTGGAGGTGCTGCGGTCATAGACCCAGCCATCCACGCGTGGCTCTGGCAGCCTCACTCCAGTTGGTGGCCGTGGCTTTGGGGTCCAGGAGCTGCCACTGTGGTTGGCGGAAGTGGAGACACCGGTGGGGCTCGTGGTTGGGGCCCGGTGGGATGGAGATGGCCAGGAGGGCCTCAGGGTCCAGGACCCCGGGGACACTGGCCTGGGTAGTGCTGTTGTCCAGGAGGGGCGCCCAGCCACAGTGGCTGGGCATGGCGGCCGAGGAATTCTCCAGCATATTCTGAGTGGTGAACCACATGACGGGGACCACAAGGGCCACCATCTGGAGAACCTGGAACCTGCCCAGGCTGCCCACTCAGTCTGGGAGTTCGGAAAAGGCCATGGAGCCTGCCCAGGGGGCCAGTGGAGGTGCCCACTTCACAGAGGCCGGCCCAGGGCAGAGGGGCTGACGTGAGGGGCCTGCCATCCCCGTGGCATCTCCTGCTCCGCCAGCCAGGCCACCTGGGGCATGGCAGTGGCGCCCGCTTCGCAGACTTGGCCCGCGGGTATCTGAGCGCCTGCTCAGCCGCCGTCACTCAGGGTGGCTCCGACGGGGACCTGAGTCTGTGAGGTGTGACCCTGAAGCCACCGGCATCTCCCCAGAGTCGCAGCTGCCCCTGGATCTCTGGGAGAAGCTGAATTTGGGAAGTGGAGAAAGAGGAGGCTGAAGTCACCCAGGCTGGAGTTACTGTGTCCAGGTGACACTATGGAAGAGGGGTTAGTAATCATTTCCTTGGTCAGTTTAACCCGGCTCTGAGGGAGGCGCAAATTCAAAGGCACGGCAGCTCCTGCCCCATGTGGGCTGGGAGGCCTTGGCTCTGCCCTGGTTGCTGTGAGGCTGCCGCCGCCCCCAGCATCCCTGCTGCCCCTTGGCCTGGCTCTGCCGGTGCTGAGGGCTGACCCAGGAGAAGCACTGCCCGGGGTCCTCTTAATCTGGGGGCTGGTATGACATCGTGCACCGTGAGGACTTCTGTGTGTGTGTAGGCTGAGTCACCGGCAAGCATCCAAACCCCACGCATCCCAGCCAGTGTGGCCCAGCCCTCCACCCACGTCCCCTCACTTGTACGTGTCCACTGTCATGGATGCTGCCCCCTCTTTGCGGTCACCCCCTCCTGAGCCCTTCATGGGGCTTTTTAGTGTCACCAGACACCCCGTGGGTTCCTCAAGTTCAGTGTTTCCCCAAGGTCTCTGCCCCCTCCCCAAATCCACTCCCAAATTCCGTGTCTTGTTTCATGCTTCCTGTTACTCACTTCCCAACCCCTCCAGTGGCCAAGCCCTACTAACTTCTCCTCCCCCACCTCTCTGTCTCCACAGCTGTCCCCTCCCTGGTCTCCCTGCCTCTGTTCCTGTCCCTGCAACCCATCTCCCACACTGCAAAACCCTCCTGTCAAATCCTGCTTAAAAGCCAGGGGGCATCCCCTCAGCAGCAGCTAGCCAATGTGTCCCATGGCCAGGGCGGGGGTGGGGAAGCAATGCATGCTGGAGGGGAGGTCAAGAAAGATTGGACCTGAGCCAAGAGACCCCCCCCCACCGTGGTTGCAATAGTTAATTCTCCAGGCTAAAGGGCCAGAGGCCACAGAAGGGCAAAAAATGTGTGTGCATGTATACATGAGTGCATGGATGTGTGTGCCCATGTGTGTACATGAATGCACAGATGTGTGTGCACAGGCATGTGCATGAGTGCATGGATGTGTGTACACACGTGGTGCATGAATGTGTGTGCATGAGTGTATAGATGTATGTGCACATATATGTACATGAGTGTGTTCAAGTGTGTGTGTGACGTGTGGCAGGTAGAGAGTGGGCAATGGAGTAGTGATGGTGACCCAGCCATTTGTTCTCATGTGCTTTGGAGCATGAGGCCCGTCTATTTTAGGACTATCTCCCCTCCCGCTGCTTCCTTTTGTCTTGCCCACTCTTCCCTCGGCCCATTCATGTAGCTCACAGGTACAACCTCCTCGCCTCCCTGGCCTCTGTACCCCAGCTCACCTACTGCTTCCCACATGCACCCTGTGCTGGCTCAGTGGGCTCCTGCCCTTACTCAGACAGTGCCCCTAGCCTAGAATGCTATCTCCAGGCTCACCCTTGGGCCACATCCTCCATGTACTACAAGAGCCTCCTCCTCCAGGGAGCTCTCCTTGATTATTCCTGCCTCCCCGTGGAGCTCAGAGTGGGCAGTGGAGCCCCTCTCTTCACACTGTCCTGCACCCTTCTGTTATTGTCCAGCTGGCCTCAATTCCATCCAGTTCATGTTGGCAGGGACCTTCTTAAGAGCATCTTTGGAACCCAGGTTTGGACAGCAAACAAAGGTTCCATGAAGATGTGCTTCAGCTGTTTTTAAAAACAACTTCTTTTTTTCCCCTGATAATAAAATTAATGTATACACCTTCCAAAAAATTCAAAACATATTGAAAGGTAAAAAGAAAACAAAGGTCTCTCCTAAACTCACCAACCAGTGATCACCACTGGTAACAATTTGGTGTGAATACTTCCAGACTCTATTTTAGTCATTGTATGTTCTGCTTCATAAGCCTGGAATGCAAACTAAGCTTAACATCTCCTTTTGTAAAGTCCAAATGAAAAGCCTCTGCCTTTTACCTAGTGATTCTAGCCTATTCACATTTATTGTGGTTGTGGTCATGTTTGGCCTTTTGATGCTTTTTCTTCTTTACCATATTTTCCCTTTAAATCTTTTCCTTGTTCCTATTTTCTGTGGAATCCATTGCCTTTTCTTGTTCTATTTTTCTTCTGTCGTGGTTTGGCAGTGACACATTTTATTTCTGTTAGCCTTATATTTGAACACACAAACTAGGAGCTCTTTTATACCGTCTCCTTTCTTCAAACCTCCCACCTACTCTTCTGTTCTCTCAATAAATGTCTTTTCTCCTTATTTCACTAAGAGAATAGAAGCCATCAGAAACCAACAGTCTGAGTCTCTCACCGAAGCCAACAGGCCTCGGTGCCCCAACATTCTGCCTTCCATCCTGCCACTGTAAATGCCCTACACGTCCCCTCTCATCGTGGCCAGCTCCTCCCTGTGTGCCCTGCAGCCCACCTCTCCACCTTTTCAAGTCTCCCCTTCCTCCTTGGCACCTGACTTTCCCTCCCTACTGGACAATTCCCATCAATGTACAAACATGCTGCTTTTTTCTCCAATCCTCAAAAAAGCTCTTCTCACTTTCAACCTTGCATCTCTCTTCAGCTGCCACCCTCTTTTTCTGCTTCTATGTACTGTACAGTTCCATAAAAGGCTTGTCGACACCCATCTCCAATCTCTCTTCCCATTCTTTTTTTTTTTTTTTTGCAGTACGTGGGCCTCTCACTGTTGTGGCCTCTCCCATTGCAGAGCACAGGTTCCGGACGCACAGGCTCAGCGGCCATGGCTCACGGGCCCAGCCGCTCTGCGGCATGTGGGATCTTCCTGGACTGGGGCACGAACCCATGTCCCCTGCATTGGCAGGCAGACTCTCAACCACTGCGCCACCAGGGAAGCCCCCCATTCTTTTTTGGATTCATCTTCATCAAGTTTTTGCCCTGTCACCCTATGATCACCAGTTATGTCCCTGCAGCGAGTTCAGTGCCACTTTCCATTTTTATCTTACTTGAGCCATCACAGCCTCTGAGATTTCTCCTTTCATAAGACCCTTTTTCCCTGGGCCCCAGGGCTCACCTGGCTCTCCTCCCCCTCCCCCGCTTCTCAATCTCTTTGACTGATTCCTCCTCTTCTCCCCACACTCTTACCCTTGGGGTCACAGGGCTCAGTCCTTGGTCTTCTTCTCAGTCTCTCTCCTTTATCTTTGGGACAATTCACCTCTTCAAGGACCTCCTCTTGGAATGCTAGACTTTAATCCAACCCCCTAAGCGTAGGGGCCTGTTGAAATACACAAGGCCCCAGATGGAGCCGCTCCTGCTGGGGGTGCCATGGCAACAAAGGAAAACGTTGATAACATTCATGTCCCTGTAAATGCTCCGCTTGACCAGAAATGCAGTGTATGCAGGCAGCTGGTCCCCAGACGACAAGCCAACCCTGGGCTTTATACTTATTGCCTTGTTGCTTCTCATTCCAAACAGGGTTCACTATGTGGTCCCAGCCAATCTGATATTTTCTACTTTTGTCATCCTGTTCTTTATTCTTTATTTTATAAAGCTTCCTGCCTTCCCCCTCCCTCATTTTGCAGTTCTCTGAATGGAGATGGTCCAGGTCATGAAGTGTTGTGAGGTTTTTTTTTGAAATTTTTATCTAATTCACCATTAAAAAAAATTTTATTGTAGTATAGTTGATTTATAGTTTATTGTTGTGTTAGTTTCAGGTGTACAGCATAGTGATTCAGTTATACAGATACATATACTCATTCTTTTTCAGATTCCTTTTCCCTTATAGGTTATTACAGAATATAGAGTAGAGTTCCCTGTGCTATACAATAGGTCCTTGCTGGTTATCTATTTTATATATAGTAGTGTGTGTATGTTAATCCCAAGCTCCTAATTTATCCCTACCCCTTCCCACCACGTTTCCCCTTTGGTCACCACAATTTTGTTTTCGAAATCTGTAAGTCTTTCCTGTTTTGTAAAAAAGTTCATTTGTATAATTAAAAAAAAATTAGATTCCACGTATGAGTGATATCATATATTTTCTTTCTCTGTCTGACTTACTTCACTTAATATGATAATCTCTAGGTCTATCCATGAAGTGTTAAACTTTGTATCACCTCAGTTATCTTCTTTAATCACTTTCTAATAGGCCTAACAGACGTCCCACACTTACCGAGACCAAAGCTGAGCTCCCTTTAAACGTGCTTCTCTGTGGCTTTCCTGTCTCAGCAGTCGGGGACTCCATCTTTCCAGCTGCTCAGGAAAAAACCCTGGAGCCATCCCTGTCATACTTCATATGCCATTTGCCAGGATGTCCTGTTGGCTTGACCTTAAAGCCATGCCTGAGCCATGCCCACTTCTCTCCTCCCCATCTGCTACCTCCGTGGCCCAAGCTGCTGCCGTGTTTCCCTGGATCATTGCAAGGGCCTCTTCATTGGCCTCCCTTCCTCCACCTTTGAGCCTCTGCCATCTACTCTCCACATGCACACAGATAGAGGGATTCTGTTTTACTTTGTTAACAAAAAAAATTAATCAGTAGTCAACCTAAGAAAGAAATGGAAAATTTTATTTGAGCCAAACTGAGGATTATAACCTAGGAGACAGTCTCTCAGAGAGCTCTGAGGACTGTTCTGAAGAGGTTAAGGGGGAGGCCAGTATAGACATGATTTTGGCAAAGTGGAAACCTGCAACTGAGCACACATCTCAGGAGAAGGTTGCCACTAGTCACGAGGAACAGACATCTTAGTTAATGACCTTAGTGCTTTTCTAAATGTGAGAAGGTGCAAGAATCCGAGTTCATAAAAAATTTCTCCTGAAAATAGCTAATAATCCAAAGGCCCATTCTGCAAGTTTTCCCAGAGCATAAAGTGCTTCATCTTGATCTTTGCCCTGAATTTTTTTTTAGGATTACTGTAGGTCAGAGACTGCAGTGGCAAATGACTTGATTCTTGTAGAACTGGATGGTAGGCAACATTCTTTATTTCACAATCCCTTCCCTTTTGGACTTAATTTCGACCAAGGCTTAGGAGGCGTTTTATGACCAATTTGTTCCATGGCACTAGGAATGCTTATTTCCAGGTCAGGCGAGGATTTCATTGATAGGCCACTCAATGTGCTATTCCTGGACTAGGCCCTGTTAAAAGTAGCCAAAAGCCTCTGGGCTGCCCATCTTATTAGTCTTTTATGGTCCAGGAAATTGTTCCCTCTTGTTAATTCTTCCCATATCTAGAGTTACACTATTACAATCATTGATCTTACAGAACTGGATTTTTTTTTTTTTTTTTTTTGCAGTACGCGGGCCTCTCACTGTTGTGGCCTCTCCCGTTGCGGAGCACAGGCTCCGGACGCGCAGGCTCAGCAGCCATGACTCACGGGCCCAGCCGCTCCATGGCACATGGGATCTTCCCGGATTGGGACACGAACCCGTGTCCCCTGCATCGGCAGACGGAGTCTCAACCACTGCGCCACCAGGGAAGCCCCAGAACTGGATATTTGATCTATTGTTTCAAGTCACCTAATCATCACTAATTTTATCAGAGGCTCAGTCATACATTTGGTAATGCAAGAAACAGTAATCTTATAAATAGACAGAATACAAGTAATATAGCTAGTAACCTTAATATGGTTGTAAGTATTTAAGCTAAGAACTTCCATTAGGTGTGGCCCAGTATCTCCCCAGGCCATCTGACCAGTCTGTTCTGGGCCATACAAGGTGAGTGGTGGGTCATCTTGACCCCTTACAGGATTGAGAAAGAAATGTTATCTTCTAAGGAGTTACAGGGCTGGCGCCAGAAGGAGAAAAGTGGATCTTTATGGTTGAGCAGGTATCTCTGCCATTGGGGAGGTCTGGTTAACACATAACGTGGATGCACTATGCACACCATGGGGAGGGAGGAGGCCAAAGGGCAGAGAAAAAGTTTTATGTTAAAATTTTTCTTGTCTTGCCTTAAGATGTGAATTTTTATTTCGTCAACTTCCATCAGACTGTGTCACTGCTGTGCAGGAAACACAGCAGTGCCTCCTCATCTCATGCAGAGTGAAAGTCAAAGTCCCCTCACTTTCAGCCTCTGCTGTCTCTGTAGGCTCCTCTCCTGTCCTTCCTGCATCCATGCCAGCCCCACTGGCCTCCTCCTGTTGCTCCATGTCTCTGCCTCAGGGCCCTTGCACTTGCTGTTCCTTCTTCCAGGAACCCTTTTCTCCCAGAGAGCCACACAGCTCACTTCATCCACGTCTTTGTGAAGAAGTCTCATGCTCAGCAAGGCCCTCCCTGACCCCCCATTTATTTATTTAAAAATTTTATTGGAGTACAGTTGATTTACAATGTTGTGTTAGCTTCTACTGTGTAGCAAAGTGAATCAGTTATACATATACATATATCAACTCTTTTTTAGATTCTTTTCTCATATAGGTCATTACAGAGTATTGAGTAGAATTCCCTGTGCTATACAGTAGGTCCTTATTATTTATCTATTTTAGATATAGTAGTGTGTATATGTGAACCCCAATGTCCCACTTTATCCCTCACCCCCTTTCCCCCTTGGTAACCATAGGTTTGTTTTCTACATCTGTGACTCTATTTCTGTTTTGTAAATAAGTTCATTTCTGACCCCCTATTTAAATGTTAACTGCCCCCAACCTCACACTCCCCAGCCTCCTTTCCTGCTTCTCTTCTCCCCATTGCCCTCCCCACCATCCAGCACATTTCATCTTTTACTCATGGATTCCCCTGTTGTCTGGCTTCCCACTGCTAGAATGTAAGCTCCTTGGAAGTGGGGGCCTGGTCAGTTTTGCTCACTGCTGTATCCCTTTCACCTGGAGCAAAGCCTGGCACTTAGGAGGCACTCAGTAAGTGTGGACTGAATGAATAAATGAATGAGCAAATACTTAAAGTGCACACTACAAACACAAACACATTCCAGAATTCATCAGAATCAACCTCCTCCTGGTGGGAGGTATTCCACTCCAGCATCCAGCTCACTGAGTTGCTCTTCACTTGAACTCATTCTGCTCTTCAGTCCTTCAGTTGAGCCTCTGATTTTCAAACTGTGGGAATTTTAGTTTCAGAATTTATATTTTTCATTTCAAAATTACCATTTGGTCCTTCCTACAACTGCCTGTTCTTGTTTCCTAACTTCCACTTCGTTTCATGGGTGGCATCATTTCCTTGATCACTTAGAGGATATCAAGTGTGCTTTTCTCTTACTGTTGTGGAGATTCATTCTTCACTGAGCAGATTTTACTGAGCATTGATTATGCACCAGCCACTGCTCTTGGCACTGGGGATGCAGCAGAGAACAAACAAGCTAAGTACCTGCCCTTGTGCTCCATGGAGGCCATGCCGCTGGGGGAGGGGAAGCAAACCAAAAAATAGATAAATATAATCCAATGATGAGTAGTGGTCATGCCATGGAGAGGAACAAAGTGGCATAAGGGGTAAGAGTGAGGGGTTTCCTTTAGACACGGCAGTCAGGGAAGACCTCTCTGTGGAGGTGACATTGGAAGAGACACAAATAGGTAAGGGGACAAGGCACACAGATGTCTGGGGATAGAACATCCCTGGCAGAGAGAAGAGCAAATACAAAGGCCCTGGGGTGGGTGTGTGCCTGATGTGCTCAAGGCTTGGTAAGGAGGCTGGGGAGGGAATGGAGTAAGTGAGAGAGAGTAGGTTGAGGTGAGTAGTTATGGGGCCAGAACATACAGGTCCTTATAGGGTTCTGAGGAGGGGAGCAATGTGGTCTGACATGTCTTAAAAAGATCCCTCTGGCTGCTGTGTGGAGAATGCACTGAAAAAGGAGCAGAGTAGGAGGGGGTCCTCGGGGTGGTGTCCCCGTGAACAAAGACGAGGGTCAGCTCTAGGACGTTAGGGCAGGTGGGAGAAATGCTTAGACTCGGGGTATATTGTTTTATTTTGGGTTGGGTGTGGGTGCAGAGAGGGGAGGGAAGGTTGACCCTGTGGTCGGGCTGGTAAATGGGGGGCCATCTACTGAGATGGAGAACACTGGGGTGAAACGAGTTTGAGGGGGCAGCAAATTGTCTGGCTTTGGATGCGATAAGACTGACCTGTCTAGGAATTGCCTGGTGGTCCAGAGGTTAGGACTTTGTGCTTCCCCTGCAGGCGGCACAGGTTCGATCCCTAGTGGGGGAACTAAGATCCCGCAAGCCACGTGGTACAGCCAAAAAAACCCGAAAACCAAAAAGCAAAATAAACAAAACCTGACCTGTCTCTTGGAGGTCGCTATGCAGTGAGAGTTGGTAAGTGGGGATAACGAGGGCTGAAAGGCATTTCAAGTCCAGGACTGGCTGAGCTCACCTAGGGAGTGACCTTTCACAGCAGGAAGATGAGGTCTGAGGCTGAGCCCTTGGTCTCCAGTGTTTAGAGGCCTGGAAGACTAGGTTCCAGTGAAAGAGAGTCTGGATCATGACCGTGGGGGTGAGCGGCGGGTGGAGAGAAGGTCAAGGAGCAGAGAGGTCAGGCAGTTGGGGCGAAGGGACCAGGGGAGGTGCTGTTGCGGGAAGGGGTGGCGTCCCCGCTCCGGAGCCAGCCCTGGTCAATACTGGGGGTTGTGACCAGTAAGACTGCGCACTTTCCAAAAATGGGCACAGGCAAGCTGTTCATCAACATGTTTTCTTTTGTCTTTTTTTGTGTGTTTTTTTGGACCTGGGGATGCGCCATGGACCTTTCTGGCCAGATGGTCCAGCAGGTTTTCTGTGATTCCTCCCAGCCCCAATGTCCTGTGGTGACAGCAGCTGCCCTTGGTCCCAGGCCAGGCAGGAGAAAGGCCGGTAGGAGTGCTTACTGTCAGTGACTCAGCAGAGTCCCCGGTGGCCAGGAAGGCTGGTTGCATCCAGGCAGGCGTCTGGAGGAGGTGGCAGCCACAGCCAACTGAGTTTGCTTATGCATCCGGGGTCCCCAGCACTTGGGACAGAGTGTAATGTAGCACCTGAACTCCACTGTCCTCCCTTCTCTCAAGTGCTTTGAGACCAGATAGCAATTCTGAGAGGACAGTCTCAGGTGGTCCCTCTGACGGTGTCTGCAGGCTCCGGCTCGTCTCCCTTACTCAAAGCCTCCAATGACTCCCGAGTGCTTCAGAGACAAGGCCAAGCCAGCCAGAGCCCCCCTCCCCAACCCATCTTCAGAGCCTTCACTTTGGCGCCTCCTTCACATGGCCTGAAATGCCCTGCACCCGTCTTCCCTTGCGTGCCATTTCTTCTATCTGAGGGCCGTTGCCACCATCCCTCTACGCTTCGTCCTCCCTGTCCCAGCCCATCTCCACCGCAGCCCCCTGCCCACGGGAGGATCCTCCAGCTCTTCCCTCTGTTGGGTAATGGGCTGCACGCCTCCCAAGGGCCCGGACTAAGCCATTGTGTCCCTCACGGTGCTCACAGCAGGACCCAGCACGCGGACCAGGGCCCAGGCAGGACGCAGGGAGGCTGTGCGGTCTTCATGGTCTCGGTTGGAGTTTGGGCTCTCAGGACCTTTTTTTCCCTCATCTGTAAATAGAGCATCATAACCCCCACTTCGCAAGGTTGTTTTCAGGACAAGTCATGGTTCTTTGAGGGTCCTCACCTTCTCCCGCTGCCAGAGTGTCCAAGTAATTAGAGCCCCCGACACATGTGATGCCTGGAATTCCAAATCCTTCTCCAGAACCTCCGAAGATCTGGTCTCCTGGGTGTTACTTTTTCCAAACTGTTCTTCATGGCAGTTCTGAAAGTCTGGGCCACCACCTTCTTGGAAAAACGCACTGGGCCCATTACTCATTACTACCAAATGTGCCCCAAATGTGGCCACAGGCTCAACTCAGAATTCCCTGTAGAACAGCTGAGAGATGCCTCAAGGCTTAATGAAGAGGATGCTGGTGATGCTGATGATGCTGGTGGTGGTATTGGTTGTGGTGAGGAAGATGACAATGATGATGATGATACCTAACGGTCTCATTAAAGCTTTATTGCAATGCAATTGACAAGTAACATTGTGTAAGTTTAAGGCGTACAATGAGTTGATCCGATACTTTTATAAATTGCAAAATGAGGACCACCATATATTAGCTGCCGCCTCCAACCCGTCACATAGTTACCATTCTTTTTTGTGGTGAGAACGTGTAAGATCTACTCTCTTAGTAACATTCAAGCATATGATACGGTATTATTAGCTATAATCACCATGCTGTATGTTAGATCCCCAAACTTGTTAATCTTATAACTGGAAGTTTGTACCCTTTAACCAACATCTTCCATTTCCCCTATGCCCCCAGCCCCTGGTAACTGCCATTCTACTCTGTTTCTCTAAGTTTTCCTTTTTTAGATTCCACATATAAGTGATATATTGAGTCTTTATATGTGTTGGGCATAATTCTAAGTCCTCTTCCTGTAATAACTCATTTAATCCTTCTGACAACCCTTTTAATTAGATATATGATTCTTATACCTTTTTTTTTTTTTTCGGTACGCAGGCCTCTCACTGTTGTGGCCTCTCCCATTGCGGAGCACAGGCTCCGGATGCGCAGGCTCAGCGTCCATGGCTCACGGGCCCAGCCGCTCCGCGGCATGTGGGATCTTCCCAGACCAGGGCACGAACCCGTGTCCCCTGCATCAGCAGGCGGACTCTCAACCACTGTGCCACCAGGGAAGCCCCTTATACCCATTTTTACAGATGTGAAAACTGAGGCTCGCAGAGCTGAGTCTGGGTCATACAGCTACTCTGTGGCAGAATCAGGACTCCAGTCCAGGTCAGTCCAGCTCCAGTGTTTATGTTTTTAACTCCTGAGATTCGCTGAAGGTTTTCGGGTAGCAAAGGAGGACACCAGGTAGCATCCTTGCCTCAGCATCCTTGCCCTCTCCCTGGGCTCCTGCTCCGTCAGATCAGCAGCTCCTTCCCTCACATCCTCTCTTCCTTGAGCCCAAGGGCCCCCTTCCCCTAGCTCAGAACCTCCTTAGAGGGAGCCCCAAATCAATCCCTCTCATAGCCCTTCAGGGGCCGGGGAAGAGATCCATTTACTTCCTGATGCTGCCAGCTTGACCTCTTCTGCTTCTGGACCAGACTCTAGCTTTACCGTTCTGTAGCCAAAAGGCCCAATAAAAGGTTTTACCAGACAGAAAAGTAGCCTTCCCTCCAAGCTAACTTCCAGAGTCACCCATTCCCACCTCTGGGGCACCGTGTGTGGCACCTGCCTGGTATCCAGTGGGCACTCATCAAGAGAGTCCCTGCTTCCTGCCCCAGGCATCTCTCCAGAGCAGTCACAGGCACTGGCTGCATTGAAATTCATTTTCCTCTGGCTTCGAGGCTGCTGACCCCTGGGAGCAGGCGAGACTGGGCCACCTGTGTGCACCCACTGCCCACGTGGAGGCCGCACAGTGGTGGAGAGGGTGCCGCGGGCCGCTGGCCGCTGGCTCAGCAGCATCTCGGGCAGGTGGCCAAAGCTTGGGGGTGAGTATAGCATGGCTTTAATTGGACACAGCCCTGGTCACAGCCCCCGTTTGTTTCGCCCTCCCAGGAGCCACCCCTCCCCCTCCCCCGCCCTCCCCCTTCCCTTCCCCCCTCCCCCATCCCAGGGTTCCTCTGGCCCATGGAACAGATCAGCTCTAAGTAGGTCAAGGAGAGCTTTGGGCAGCCATGGCTCCGGCTCCTTCCCTTTCATGTGCCTGGCGGCTCCTGCAAGCTTAGCCTGCCTTCACCAAAGGGACTTCGCTCTCCTTGCTGCGTCAAAAAGATATTTCATGTTAAAATGCAATGGGGAGATGTTAACCAGCCAGTCGGAATAAGCCTCGTCAGAATGCGAGCTGCTCAAACAGGATGAACTTTGCCCCACTCTGCGCAGGGTCTTGACCACAGCTGGCAGCGACCAGCTGGCACATTTTAACAAGGCTGGATGTAAACGGCTGGCTTCCCCAGCCCTTGCACGATTTCCCTGGAACCCATGCCACGGGGCCCCTGTTCCAGGGGTCCGGACCACCCCTGCTGGCCCCCCTGGTTCTCGGCCTTTAGGATTTCAACATCTTTGCTGAGTAAGTCATATGCTGGTTTAGCTGCATTCTTAGGAACGCCTGGTCCTCTAGCAGAGCGCTGTCTCTTTGATTTTGTGAGTTGCAGCCTATTTTTTTTTTTTAAGTTTGGGGACCACTGTTTTATAAATTTATTGATTTTATTTTATTTATTTTTCTTGTGTTGGGTCTTCGTTGCTGTGCACGGACTTTCTCTAGTTGCGGCGAGTGGGGGTTACTCTTCCTTGTGGTGCGCAGGCTTCTCATTGCGGTGGCTTCTCTTGTTGCAGAGCACAGGCTCTAGGTGCGCGGGCTTCAGTAGTTGTGACGCGTGGGCCTCAGTAGTTGTGGTGCCCGGGCTTAGCTGCTCCGCGGCACGTGGGATCTTCTTGGATGAGGGCTCGAACCTGTGTCCCCTGCATTGGCAGGCGTATTCTTAACCACTGCGCCACCAGGGAAGCCCTGAAGCCTATTGTTAAGAAGAGTCATTTTAGGTGGATGCAAGGAAAAGCTGCGGGGAGTGTAAGTGAAAGCGTGACATGGATTTTGGCAAAATCCCTCTCATTTCACTGTAAAACACAGTGGCAGGATTTGGCCGGCAATGTGCAAACACACCGTGCAGTCAGAAGCTTTATTTTCTGCTTCTGTGGATGAGACACGCACGGCCTGAGATCAGAGTAGCCAGTGCCGGCCATGGTTTTAACAAACCCCCGAATTCTCCTGAAACGAGAGGCAGCGTGATTCGATGGTTACTCACACAGATTTGGGAGTAGGCTGTCTGGATTTGAATTCCTACTGTGCCCAATCTGTGTGGCCTTAGAAAAGGCATTAAGCCTCAGTTTTCTCCTCTGTAAAATGGGGATGATAATAGTTCTGATCTCATAAAGCTCTGTGAGGACTAAATAAGTTTATGTAGATCACTTATAACAGTCCCTGATGAGCAGTGAACGCCTGTTATTAATGTCATCCTCCTCCTCATCATCATTTTTTTTGACCATGAGGACTGTGGGAGACACATAGGGAACCCCAGAGACCAACTTGAGAAGGGCTCATAGGGAGTGGGGTTCGGTCCAGGGTCAGGTCAGGCAGGGATAGATGTTGTTTGAAGGACAAGCACTAAACTGTACACCATGGAGTGAGGCTGGCGTAGATCTAAGTCAAAATGTGATTCATCTTTTCACATATAACTAATGTTGCTTGCCAGTTTTAACGAAGAACTCTTATTTTTCGAGGAAGAACATCTGCAATGCAGATGTCAGGGGGACTGGACCTTTGGGCTCTCTCCCCATCTGTGCTATTTGAACAAAATGAAGGAGGGTTTTGCGGGGAGGGTGAAGGTGGGACTTCCAGGCTCCTGGTTACTTCCTGTCCTGCTGTTGTCGCTGTCTACCACGGGCTTATGATTTCCTATGGTTCTATCCTGGATGGGTCTGTACCTTGGAAACTGAATGTCAGCCCCCAGCCTTTATTTACACAAACACACACACGCGCCCACACACATATGCACCATTTGCCTAAATCCTAGAGGCTTAAGGAGACAGAGGGCATGTTTTCCTGCAGCCATGAGAACATGCCCGGGTGGAACTGGACAGCCTTGCTTGCTGGATGCCCTTGCCTCTGGGTTCACTGGGCAGCCTCCGCCTTACCCTCTCTCAGCAGTTTTCTCCCACCCCAGGATCATTCTGTCTTCTCTTTTGCTGCTGTTTCTCCTGCAAAAACTGGTGTCCTCAGGGTCTCACCTTGGCCCACCTGACCTAGCCAAGGGAGTTTCCCAAGCCAAGACAGCCGTACCCCTGAGAAGTCAGTTCTCAGCTCTGAGGACTAAACATGACACATGTGTAACTGGTGCTCCATTAGCACCTCCCCGGGGACCCAGCTGGGCACACAGCCTCAGCAGGGCCCCTGCCACCCACTGAGCCTGAAGGGACACGCACGGCTCCTGTGGGTGCCTTGCCCCCACCCTCTGTGCCAGGCCCAGGACCCCAGCGCAGCATCACCAGGCTTTGGGTTGGGACCAACACTGTCCCCAGCCTGCATGAGACCAGGGGAGAGTTGCACTGGGGGCCTGGGGGCTGCGTCCCTCCTCTGTCCCTTGTTTCCACTTCTCTCTTGCTGCAGATCTGTTTCCTCCACACAGGGGAAAGCGTGGCAGCCATCACCCCAGGATGTCAATTCTCGCTGCTCCACCCCCAAAGAGGGCTGATTTTCTTTCTCCATTTTCCTTAGAAATGTCCCAGGAGAGGGCTTTGGTGGACCCAGTGAGGGCCCAGAGGACACGATGATGCTATGGGAGGGAGGAGCGTGGGCGGGTAGCGAGTTCTGACGTCTGTGCCAGGAGGAGGGGGTGGGAAAGGGGGTGTTTGTGGATAGGTGGTGGGCCCACACCCTAACTTGGGGGGTGCTCGGGGCTGTCCCCATGGACCCCAGGAAGGGTCAGGCTTTCGGCAGGTGGAGGCAAACGGAATGGAAACCCCACTGAACAACGGGCCGCTCTCTTCAGCCTCCTCACTCTCTTCTCTCCCATTCATTCATTCATTCATTCATCATTCATTCACCCAACGAACAATTATTGGGTACCTTGAGTTGGGCCCTGGAGCAAAGCTCTGGGCATGTGGTGAGAACAAGACAGAAGCATTCCAGCCTGCAGGGTGGAGGGAGGGGGCCACATCTCTACTGGCTCCCCAACCACTAATTTCGTGAAGACAGATTCTAAGGGTGATGGGTGAAACCAAGAGGGCGTGGAGGCAACAGGGAGGGGTGGGCGGGGCCCCCAGCTGACGGTCAGGATGACCTCACGGAGGAGGGAGGAGCCTCATGCCCGATGGGAATGGAGCTGAGCATCCAGGCTGGTGAGGCTGGAAGAGGAGAGTGGCTTCTCTCCTCCAGACACCTCTGGCCCAAATGCTGTGTTTTCAACAATTGAGCCAACGTCGAACATTTTGGAGATTTCACATAAAAATTGTGACCTCTGACTGATTGACACCCCTGGGCTCACAAGCTCCAGGGCGACAGTGGTTGGGTCTGGGTGGTCACGGCCCCCACCCACCTTGGGTTCTCCACCTGCCTGGTCTCCCCAGATGTGTGAGTTCACAACCCTCACTCTCCCCTAGGGGAAAACACGTCACCCATCTCAGTAAAACGCCCTGCCACCTGTGTGACCCCAGAGCCCACTCTGTCCCCCATACTCGTGCCCCTGGGCTACACCGGCCTCCTGCCAAGCACCTGTGGCCTCAGTTGAGCTGGGAGCTGTCCCCCTGCAGATTTGCTGCTGCCTGAGGTTTGCTTTCAAGCTTAATAAATGAATAAAGGGGAGAAAAGGAGAAAACCACAGCCACGATCAATCATCGACGAGGTTGTATCTCAAACACATAACACTGTTGTTGAAATAAGTGGTTGAAGACTACGGGATTCCATGCTGTTGTCAACAAACAGCATGCCGTTGAGGAATGTGTGAGTAGCTGGCACATTTATGAGGAGAACACAAGAATGTAGGCTAGCGGTTACCTTGGGTCACAGGTCGGGGGGCCACCCAGGGGGCTACTGAGTACTTGCAAGGCCGTATTTCTTAAATACATGAGTGTTTGTTTGATTATAATTTTTAAATTTAATTACAGTTTTCTTGAGGATAATTGACTGTACTTATTTAAGTTTACAAAAAATGTGTGCAATTTAATGCTTTTTGACATATCCACGCACCTGTGAAACCACCTCCATAATCAAGGTAATGAATGTATCCATCACCCCAAAGATTCCCTGTTGCACCTTGGAAATCCCTCCTTCCCTCCCCTCCCCCTGTCTTGGACAACCGCTAATCTGCTTTCTGTCCCTAAAGATTAGTTTGCGTTGTTTTCTAACATGTTATAAAAATACATGTTTTATGTAATTTGTATGTCATTGTATAGATACAGCAAAATTTGTTACCTGTTCATCTGTTGACTGACATTTGGGTTGTTTCCAGATTTTGGCAGTTGCAAATAAAGCTGCTGTGGACACTCAAGCGCATGTCTTCGAGTGGGCAAATTCTCCCACTGCTGTTGGTAAATAAAAACAGTGGAGTGTCTGTGTCATACGGCTGGCATAGGTGTAAGTTTCTAAGAAACTGCCACGCTGTTCTCCATTCTCACCAACACTTGGTCTTTTAAATTTTTGCCCTTCTTGGGTGTGTGGTGGTTTTAATTTGCATCTCCCTAACGGTGTAGAGAATCTTTTCGTTCGCTTATTTGTCTTCCCTAGCTCCTCTTTGGTGAAGCATCTGTTCAAACCTTTTGCCCTGTTTTAAAATCGGATGAACTTTTTTTATTGTTGAGTTGTAAGTGGTCTCTATCTTTTCTAGATAGAAGTCCTTTGTCAAATATAGATTTTTCAAATGTCTTCTCCGAAGTTTGTGGCTTGCCATTTTATTTTTGTAACAGTCTCTTTACAGTCTCTTTGGAAAGCAGAAGTTTTGTTTCATGAAATCCAATATATCATTTTTTTCTTCTATAGCTCATTTTTGGTGTTCTGTTGAAGATATCTTTGAGATATCTTTGCCCAGCCCAAGGTGGCTAAGATTTTCTCCAGTTTTCTAAACTTCTAAAAGTGCTATAATTTTAACTCTTATGTTTAGGTCTATGGTACATTTAAAGTTAATTTGGGGGGACTTCCCTGGTGGTGCAATGCTTAAGAAGCTGCCTGCCAATGCAGGGGACACGGGTTTGAGCCCTGGTCCGTGAAGATTCCACGTGCCGCGGGACAATTAAGCCCATGCGCCACAACTACTGAGCCTGCACTCTAGAGCCCATGAGCCACGACTACTGAAGCCCACATGTCTAGAGCCTGTGCTCCACAACAAAAGAAGCCACCGCAATGAGAAGCCCATGCGCCACAACGAAGAGTAGCCCCTGCTCGCCGCGACTAGAGAAACCTGCGCACAGCAACAAAGACCCAATGCAGCCAATAAATAAATAAATAAATAAATAAAAAGTTAAAGTTCATTTTTGCATACGGTGTGAAGTAGGGTTGAGTTTCTTCTCCCCTCCTTTCTTTCTTTCCTTCCTCCCTCCCTCCCTCTCTTCCTTCCTTCCTTCTTTTCTCCCTTCCTCCCTCCTTTCTTCCTTTCTCTCTCTTTCTTTCCTGCCCCTCCCTCTTTCTCTCTCCTTTTCTTTTCTTCTTTTCTTTTCTTTTCTTTTCTTTTTTCTTTTCTCTTCTTTTCTATGGCTATCCAACTGTTCCAGCATCATTTGCCATAAAAGATTATCCTTTCCCAGTTTAATTCATTTGACACCTTGGCTGAGAATCAATTAATCATTTATGCATGGCTCTATCTGAATTCTTGATTCTATTATATCAAACACAAGTTGTCCAACTCTGTTCCTCTTTTCTTTTTTAATTAATTAACTAATTTTAAAATTTTATTTTATTTTTGGCTGTATTGGGTCTTTGTTGCTGCATGTGGGCTTTCTCTAGTTGCGGCGAGCAGGGGCTACTCTTCGTTGCAGTGCATGGTCTTCTCATTGTGGTGGCTTCTCTTGTTGCGGAGCACGGGCTCTAGAGTGCAGACTCAGTAGTTGTGGCACATGGGCTTAGTTGCTCCACGGCATGTGGGATCTTCCTGGACCGGGGCTTGAACCCGTGTGCCCTGCATTGGCAGGCGGATTCTTAACCACTGCACCACCAGGAAAGTCCTGAGACTTTCTTGCTTTCTTTTTATTTACAATCATTTTTTTGAATTTTATTTTATTTTTATACAGCAGGTTCTTATTAGTTATCTATTTTATACATATTAGTGTATATAAGTCAATCCCAATCTCCCAGTTCATCCCACCCCACACGCCCCCCACCCTGCCACTTTACCCCCTTGGTGTCCATACCTTTGTTCTCTACATCTGTGTCTCTATTTCTGCCTTGTAAACCGGTTCACCTGTATCACTTTTCTAGGTTCCACATATATGTGTTAATATACGATATTTGTTTTTCTCTTTCTGACTTACTTCACTCTGTATGACAGTCTCTAGATCCATCCACGTCTCTACAAATGACCCAATTTCGTTCCTTTTTATGGCTGAGTAATATTCCATTGTATATATGTACCACATCTTCTTTATCAATACGTCTGTCCACGGGCATTTAGGTTGCTTCCATGACCTGGCTATTGTAAATAGTGCTGCAATGAACATTGGGGTGCATGTGTCTTTTTGAACTATGGTTTTCTCTGGGTATATGCCCAGTAGTGGGATTGCTGGATCATATGGTAATTCTATTTTTATTTTTTTAAGGAACCTCCATACTGTTCTCCATAGTGGCTGTATCAATTTCCATTCTCACCAACAGTGCAAGAGGGTTCCCTTTTCTCCACACCCTCTCCAGCATTTGTTGTTTGTAGATTTTCTGATGATGCCCATTCTAACTGGTGTGAGGTGATACCTCACTGTAGTTTTGATTTGCATTTCTCTAATAATTAGTGATGTTGAGCAGCTTTTCATGTGCTTCTTGACCATCTGTAAGTCTTCTTTGGAGAAATGTCTATTTAGGGCTTCTGCCCATTTTTGGATTGTTTTTTTTTTTTTTAATATTGAGCTGCATAAGCTATTTATATATTTTGGAGATTAATCCTTTGTCAGTTGATTCATTTGCAAATATTTTCTCCCATTCTGAGGGTTGTCTTTTTGTCTTGTTTGTAGTTTCCTTTGCTTTCAAAAGCTTTGAAGTTTCATTAGGTCTGACTTGTTTATTTTTGTTTTTATTTCCATTACACTAGGAGGTGGATCAAAAAAGATCATGCTGTGATTTATGTCAAAGAGTATTCTTCCTATGTTTTCCTCTAAGAGTTTTATAGTGTCTGGTCTTACATTTAGGTCTCTAATCCATTTTGAGTTTATTTTTGTATATGGTGTTGGGGAGTGTTCTAATTTCATTCTTTTACATGTAGCTGTCCAGTTTTCCCAGCACCACTTATTGAAGAGACTGTCTTTTCTCCATTGTATATCCTTGCCTCCTTTGTCATAGATTAGTTGACCATATGTGTGTGGGTTTATCTCTGGGCTTTCTCTCCTGTTCCATTGATCTATATTTCTGTTTTTGTGCCAGTACCATATTGTCTTGATTACTGTAGCTTTGCAGTATAGTCTGAAGTCAGGGAATCTGATTCCTCCAGCTCTGTTTTTTTCCCCTCAAGACTGCTTTAGCTATTTGGGGTCTTTTGTGTCTCCATACAAATTTTAAAATTTTTTGCTCTAGTTCTGTAAAAAATGCCACTGGTAATTTGATAGGGATTGCATTGAATCTGTAGATTGCTTTGGGTGTACAGTCATTTTCACAATGTTGATTCTTCCAATCCAAGAACATGGTATATCTCTCCATCTGTATCATCTTTGATTTCTTTCATCAGTGTCTTATAGTTTTCTGAGTATAGGTCTTTTACCTCCTTAGGTAGGTTTATTCCTAGGTATTTTATTCTTATTGTTGCAAAGGTGAATGGGATTGTTTCCTTAATTTCTCTTTTTGATCTTTCATTGTTAGTATATAGGAATGCAAGAGATTTCTGTGCATTAATTTTATATCCTGCAACTTTACCAAATTCATTGATTAGTTCTAGTAGCTTTCTGGTGGCATCTTTAGGATTCTCTATGTATAGTATCATGTCATCTGCAAACAGTGAGAGTTTTACTTCTTCTTTTCCAATTTGTATTCTTTTTATTCCTTTTTCTTCTCTGATTGCTGTGGCTAGGACAACCAAAACTATGTTGAACAATAGTGGCTAGAGTGGACATCCTTGTCTTGTTCCTGATCTTAGAGGAAATGCTTTCAGTTTTTCACCATTGAGAATGATGTTTGCTGTGGGTTTGTTGTATAGGGCCTCTATTATGTTGAGGTAGGTTCCCTTTATGGCCACTTTCTGGAGAGTTTTTAAAATAAATGGGTGTTGAATTTTATCAAAAGCTTTTTCTGCATCTATTGAGAGATCATATGGTTTTTATTCTTCAGTTTTTTAATATGGTGTATCACATTGATTGATTTGCATATATTGAAGAATCCTTGCATCCCTGGGATAAATCCCACTTGATCATGGTGTATGATCCTTTTAATGTGTTGTTGGATTCTGTTTGATAGTATTTTGTTGAGGATTTTTGCATCTATATTCATCATGATACTGGTCTGTAATTTTCTTTTTTTGTAGTATCTTTGTCTGGTTTTGGTATCAGGGTGATGGTGGCCTCATAGAATGAGTTTGGGAGTGTTCCTTCCTCTGCAAATTTTTGGAAGAGTTTGAGAAGGATGTGTGTTAGCTCTTCTCTAAATGTTTGATAGAATTCACCTGTGAAGCCATCTGGTCCCGAACTTTTATTTGTTGGAAGATTTTTAATCACAGTTTCAATTTCATTACTTATGACTGGTCTGTTCATATTTTCTATTTCTTCTTGATTCAGTCTTGGAAGGTTATACCTTTCTAAGAATTTGCCCATTTCTTCCAGGTTGTCCATTTTATTGGCATAGAGTTGCTTGTAGGAGTCTCTTATGATACTTTGTATTTCTGTTGTAACTTCTCCTTTTTCATTTCTAATTTTATTGATTTGGGTCCTCTCCCTCTTTTTCTTGATGAGTCTGGCTAAAGGTTTATCAATTTTGTTTATCTTCTCAAAGAACCAGCTTTTAGTTTTATTGATCTTTGCTACTGTTTTCTTTGTTTCTATTTCATTTATTTCCACTCTGATCTTTATGATTTTTTTGCTTCTGCTAACTTTGGGTTTTTTTTTTTTTTTAACAAATTCAGTTCTTTTTTTTTTTTTAATTATATTTATTTATTTATTTATTTATTTATTTATGGCTGTGTTGGGTCTTCATTTCTGTGCGAGGGCTTTCTCTAGTTGTGGCAAGCAGGGCCACTCTTCATCGCAGTGCACGGGCCTCTCACTATCGCGGCCTCTCTTCTTGTGGAGCACAGGCTCCAGATGCGCAGGCTCAGTAATTGTAGCTCACGGGCCCAGTTGCTCCACGGCATGTGGGATCTTCCCAGACCAGGGCTTGAACCCGTGTCCCCTGCATTGGCAGGCAGATTCTCAACCACTGTGCCACCAGGGAAGCCCTAACTTTGGGTTTTGTTTGTTCTTCTTTCTGTAGTTCCTTTAGGTGTAAGGTTAGATTGCTTATTTGAGATTTTTCTTGTTTCTTGAGGTAGGCTTGTATTGCTATAAAATTCCCTCTTAGAACTGCTTTTGCTGCATCCTATAGGTTTTGGATCATAGTGTTTTCATTGTCATTTGTCTCTAGGTATTTTTTGATTTCTTCTTTGATTGCTTCAGTGATCTCTGGTTATTTAGTATTGTATTGTTTATCCTCCATGTGTTTGTGTTTTTTACGTTTTTTTCCCTGTAATTGATTTCTAATCTCATAGCATTGTGGCTGGAAAAGATGCTTGATGTGATTTCAATTTTCTTAAATTTACCAAGGCATGATTTGTGACCCAAGATGTGATCTATCCTGAAGAATGTTCCATGTGCACTTGAGAAGTGTAATCTGCTGTTTTGGGATGGACTGTCCTACAAATATCAATTAAATCTATCTGGTCTATTGTGTCATTTAAAGCTTGTATTTTCTTATTAATTTTCTGTCTGGATGATTTGTCCACAGGTGTAAGTGAGGTGTTAAAGTCCCCCACTATTATTGTGTTACTGTTGATTTCCTCTTTTATAGCTGTTAGCAGTTGCCATATGTATTGAGGCAATCCTATGTTGGGTGCATAAATATTTACAATTGTTATATCTTCTTCTTGGATTGATCCCTTGATCATTATGTAGTGTCCTTCATTGTCTCTTGTAACATTCTTTATTTTAAAGTCTATTTTATCTGATATGAGTATTACTACTCCAGCTTTCTTTTGATTTTCATTTGCATGGAATACCTTTTTCCATCCCCTCACTTTCAGTCTGTATGTGTCCTTAGGTGTGAGGTGGGTCTCTTGTAGACAGCATATATATGGGTCTTTTTTTGGTATCCATTCAGTGAGCCTGTGTCTTTTGGTTGGAGCATTTAATCCATTCATGTTTAAGGTAATTATCCATATGTATGTTCCTATGACCATTTTCTTAATTGTTATGGGTTTGTTTTTGTAGGTCCTTTTCTTCTCTTGTGTTTCCCACTTAGAGAAGTTCCTTTAGCATTTCTTGTAGAGCTGGTTTGGTGGTGCTGAATTCTCTTAGCTTTTGCTTGTCTGTAAAGATTTTTATTTCTCTGTCGAATCTGAATGAGATCCTTGCTGGGTAGAGTAATCTTGGTTGTAGCTTCTTACCTTTCATCACTTTAAGTATATCATGCCACTCCCTTCTGGCTTGTAGAGTGTCTGCTGAGAAATCAGCTGTTAAACTTATGGGAGTTCCCTTGTATGTTATTTGGCGTTTTCCCCTTGTTGCTTTCAATAATTTTTCTTTGTCTTTAATTTTTGTCAGTTTGATTACTAGGTGTCTCAGCATTTTTCTCCTTGAGTTTATCCTGCCTGGGACTCTCTGCACTTCCTGGATTTGGGTGGCTATTTCCTTTCCCATGTTAGGGAATTTTCGACTATAATCTCTTCAAATGTTTTCTCAGGTCCTTTCTCTCTCTCTTCTCCTTTTGGGACCCCTATAATGCAAATGTTGTTGTGTTTAATGTTGTCCCAGAGGTCTCTTAGGCTGTCTTCATTTCTCATCATTCTTTTTTCTTTATTCTCTTCTGTGGCAGTGAATTCCACCATTCTGTCTTCCAGGTCACTTATCTGTTCTTCTGCCTTAGGTATTCTGCTATTGATTCCTTCTAATGTATTTTTTATTTCAGTTATTGTATGGTTTATCTTTGTTTGTTTGTTCTTTAATTCTTCTAGGTGTTTGTTCTTTAATTCTTCTAGGTCTTTGTTAAACATGTCTTGCATCTTCTCGATCTTGGCCTCCATTCTTTTTCCGAGGTCCTGGATCATCTTCATTATCATTATTCTGAATTCTTTTTCTGGAAGGTTGCCTATCTCTCCTTCATTTAGTTGTTTTTCTGGGGTTTTATCTTGTTCCTTCATGTGGTACAAAGTCCTCTGCCTTTTCATTTTGTCTTCTGTGAATGTGGTTTTCCTTCCACAGGCTGCAGAATTGTAGTTCTTCTTGCTTCTGCTGTCTGCCCTCTCACTTTCTTCCTTTCTAATGTGAGCCCTTAACTATATAAAATTTCCTCTAATCACTGCTTTATCTTCACACCATAAATTCTGACACATGATTGAAATTTTTTCATCCAGCTCAAAATATTTTCTAATTTCCTTTGTGATTTCTTCTTTGACCCATGGTTATTTAGAAGTATGTTTTTCAGTTTGAACAGGTTTTCTAGATATGCCTCTGTTACTGATTTCTAATTTAATTCCATGACAATCCAAAGACACTGTGTGATTTAAATCCTTTTAAATTTATTACATGTGAAGTAAGGCTGGGGACCCATAGGGGCTCATTGGTGGGGGAAGTATGATCTTTATCATGAGCCACCAGAGGGTTTTAAGCAGACAGGGAATTTGATTTGAATTGGGTTTGATTGGTCTGATGTGCATCAGGTGTGAAAGAGGGGAAATGGGATGGGGAACTGGGGTTTGAGGTTTCTCTGAGTTGTCCAAGGAGAGTGGGGAGTTGTCTAAAGGGTCTGTATCTCCAGGGAAGGGTGTAACTTTGTGACAGTGTTGCAGATATCAGAACACGGAGGGGTACAGGTGAGGGCGAGGAGCCGGGTGTTTGGGAAAGAGCCCTGGACTGGGAGTCAGGCAGGGTTAGGCGGTGTGATTCTGAGCATGTCACTTCAACTCTCTGGGCTTTAGTTTCCTTACCTTTAAAATAGGTGATCAGCCTCAATGATCCCCTCATTTTAACAGCCTGGACTGCTGCTTGTATAGGGAGGGTCTGCATGAATGAGGAAAAGGTGACCCCTCAAGATAGACACACAGAAGGGTGGCCCTGAAGCAGGCCTAAAATTAAGGCCTAATATTCTGTGCTGCCTTGACATCTGGTGAAACCGGGAGGGTCTCTGTGGTTTATCTGCAGGTCCCCTTCCCCACTCAGCTCCTGTGGGTAAGGTCCCCCAGTCAACAACAATTCTCATGGGGGTTGGGGGGGCCAGCACAGTTCCTGTCATTCCTGAGAGGTGGGGGTCAGGTCCCTGCCAACCTGTGGAATGATTCAAGCAAGCCAATCACACGGTCCTGTGGAACCAGGGGTCCCCCCGCCACCTTCTTGATACCACGAAGCACACCTCCCACAGCCTTTGGTGGTTCTCTCTTCTCCTGAGTGCAACCCATGTGAGCCTGCGTGGTACACAGTGTCGACCTCCCTTGGCTGTGAGTTTACGTGATTAGTAAACTGCAGTCCATCTTATCTGTGCAGTGTTAGGTTGGGCCTTCCCTAAAGCCACATAACCACAGGGCAGGAGGCCTCCCTCACCAACGGGGGTAAACAGGAAGTGATTAAAACAACCCCTTGCTTGGAATGAATCCAGCCCCTCTTAGGGTAAGTGGCTGAGTTGGTGCAGCCTGGGCTGGGTTTCAGCTCCATGTGCCTCCTCTACTGGTGCCCGGGGACAAGGCACACCTGGTTGCCTGTTCCTGGCAGCTCTGGTAGCAGCTTCTATTTGTTGGAATCTGGTCTGTGCTAAGATCTGCTAGCCTTGTCACCCACCCTGGGAGGTAGATTCCATGAGTCCCATTGTACTGATGAAGACTCTGTGAGTGGCAGAGGAAAGACTGGAACTCAGGTCTGTCTGGACCCTGCCCTACGATCCACTCTGGAAGCTGGCAGGTGAGAAACCTGCAACACCATGTTCTGAGAAGTGAGAAGAAGTGGGTGGCTGAGTGAAGGTGTGAAGACGAATCCTGGCAGGGAAGGGAGAGAACCACTGTGTTAACGAAGTGGACCTGGGGGCAGCCAGGCTGGGCGTGTCTGTCTGCCGGGGGGTCCTGCGATGCTGAGGTGGGTGGAGAGTCTGGCGGGGCAGGGGGAGCAGAAGTGAATGGTGGTGTGGCCTTCAGCCTCAGCCAGCTCAGACAAGCCAAACCCTCAAGGCTGCCCAAATTGCTTCCACCCTCTGATCACAGAAGAGGCAATTCCCACCAGAGGGATCTTTGGCCCAAGGGGCTCCCGCAGGCAGAATTTCTAGAACCAGGTGGTTTCTGTAATGACCACCCTGGCTGCGGCTGACCTCCTAGAATAATGAAAAGGGAGAACAGTTGTGCGCTGTGATGGCTACAGCTCTGGGGCTTAGAGGGCAGAAATGGGGGTCAAGTCTTATGGGAATGTAAACTCTATGAGATTAGGGTTTTATTTACGGCTGTTACTCAAAGCATGGGACAGTGCCTGAAATGTAGTAGGTACACAACAAAAATGAATTAAGTGAAAGAGTAAATTAAGTCTTAGCTTTCCTGTCTCTTAGCTGGGTGTCTTTAGGCAACTTGCATAACCTCTCTGTGTCTCCATTTCCTTGACAGTGGAATTGGACAGAACAGCACCTTGTGGGCTTGTTGCGTGGATCACATCAGATGCTGTATTAAAACAATAAGGGCTCACTAAGCCCCCGCTGTTATTATTACTATTATCACGATCTTGGCTCTTGTTTAGCAAGGAGGGCTGCCTACGAACCCCCTCACCCGAGACCCAGCAGCCACACTTACGGAGCACGTGCTGTGGGCCAGGCACTGTCCTTGGTGCTGCATATAATTACTCACTTAAACCCAAATACAACTCTTTGAGCTACACTGGTTTTTTGTTTGTTTGTTTGTTTGTTTGTTTTTGCGGTACGCAGGCCTCTCACTGCTGTGGCCTCTCCCGTTGCGGAGCACAGGCTCCGGACGCGCAGGCTCAGCGGCCATGGCTCACGGGCCCAGCCGCTCCGCGGCATGTGGGATCTTCCCAGACTGGGGCACAAACCCACGTCCCCTGCATCGGCAGGCGGACTCTCAACCACTGCGCCACCAGGGAAGCCCAAAGCTACACTGTTTTTTTTTTAACACCTGTTTTACCAATGAAGAAGTGGAAACTTAGAGGTGATTCTGGCTATAAAAGAAAGTTGAGGAACATTCCTTCATCCTTATTCTCTCAAAGAACATACATGAGAATAGCATGGTTTTTTTCCTGGAGGGCCCCAAGGAAGACACCTGATAATCTGTCTGGGCCTGGGCTCCTTGGCAGGAAGCCTTAAGGAGAACTGTTGAGGATCTCTTTTTCTTCTTGTGCCAGTTTGATGAGAGAGGGAATACACTTGCCTGCGTAGGCAGGGATTCAGTCTTGGGCAGTCTGGCTGTAGAGCCAGGCTCTTGACCAGTACATTTTCCTGTCTAAGGTACAATCACCTTCTACCTGTGAGGCCTCAAATAAGTCACTTCATCTCTCTGAGCCTCTTGTAAACAGGGAGAGCAATAGTATCTTCCTAGCAGGGTTGTTGTAAAGATTAAATGGTTTCAGAAACATGTTGCCCTGAGCATGGTGTCGGGAATGCTCTGGGCACTAAACAAGCTCAAGCTGTGGGCGTCATCATGATGACCAGCCAGGCCCTGTTCCTGACCTCTCTGCCCAGGACATCTCCTGACCCTTGGGCTCTCCTGTCTCCGGGCTGTGGTGGACCTGCCACCATATCTGCAGCCCCACGCAGCTACATCACTCCCAGGGTGGCCATGGGTCACTCACTGTCTCTCCAGGTCCTGGATGGTGTCAGGGAGTGGAAGGCCCCAGGTCTCCAGGAGGAAGAGGACAATGAGGTTGGAAATGATGGGGATGACACCGTAGGAGGGGGAGCCAGAAGGGGAAGGACCTCGCAGGTCATCCTGGTCAGGGGGTCCATTACAGACCCCCGCTGACCTGCTGAATGCAGGAAGACTTCTGCTGTCATCCTGTGGGTAGAGAGGAGGGCTGGGACCCTTGTCACAATTGCCACTTCAGAGGGGCTACTTGGCTGGGCCAGAGGAGGGAAAGCTGGGCTGCTGGAGTCGCCCTCCTGAAGGGCTCTTCTAACCCCACCTCCTCCATTGAGCTCACCTAGATTTTCCCATCCAAAGGGGCTTCTGCCTCCTGGGAATATCCAGAGTCCTTCATGGGAGCTCTCTAAGGCCCACCCTATTCTCCCTGGTCTCAGGTAATTTGGAGGCTTTTCTCAGGGCTCCTGCAAGGCCACAGAGCTCCCATTTCAGACTTTCTATAAAGTATCAACAAACTCAATAAATGTGTGTCAAAAAAAAAAGAAAGAGTGGACAAGTGAGTGAGTGAGCACCATGAGTGAGGCTGGGCCAGGCCTCTGGGGGCTGGGGTCCAGCCCTGCTCTTCAACTAAATCCTTGGCCACCCTAAGCTTCAGTCTACCCAACTGTCCAATGCAGGGGTGGTCTAACTCTAGACCACTGGGTTCCGAGGAGGTGACCTGGGGCTCCCTTGGGGCAGGGAGGGGACAGTGGGAAGCAAGCAGAGTCCCCACAACCCCCAGGAGCTCTTGGTCTCCTCACCAGGGCTCTTATAAGATTTCACCTGAGCAGAGAGCTGTGTGGCTCGAAGCAGTTTCCAGTCCAGAGGCCTCCTGAGGGCTCTCCGTGGGGCTGCCTCCGAGCCTGGACTCTTGGGGAGAGGCTGTTTGCAAAGGCCCTGGCTGAGCAGGTGCCTTTGGGGGAAGGACTCCAGGGCGTCTGCTCGGTTCCATATCGGCGCTGGGTCCCCCTCTCCCTCTGCTGTGTGTCCCTGGGTGCCCAGCCCCTCTCTCTACCCCCACCATGGGCCCTCGCAGAGGTGTCCCTTTCTCGCCCGCCCCAGGCCTGGCGGCCCCTCCTGGGCCCAGCCAGCAGCCCAGCCTCCCGCAGCGAAGTTGGGAAGAATTCCGGCTTGTAGACCATGATGCAGGTTAAGCTGATGCCAAAACATCCCTTTCCCAGCACAGCCAAGATCACATGCAGGGTCTGCAGATCTAGGCAGAGGAAGGGGTGAGGGTGGGGTCTGCTCGGGAGGGTCCCCAGGAGCGTGGAGCAGAGTGACTGGGTTCTCCCACAGGCTGCTTTGGGCTGAAAGCAGGTCCCGGGCAGTGTGACCCGGTGCCAGGCTGCCCCAGGCCAGGTGGTGATGCAGTGCAGGATGACATCCTGGTGGGTGGGCTGGGGGTGGGGTGCAAGGCAAGAACCCAGCCAGGTCTGGGGTGGGTGAGCCTGGGGGCAGCTGCGGGTGGCACTTGAGGGGCGACAGTGCCAGGGCTCCTTGGGCCCTGAGGGTGCTTCCTCCCTCGAAGGAGAGGGTCATGCCAGGCCCAGGCCCACAACAGGGGCCCTGGGGTGCCCAGCTACCCAGAAGCCTTCCCACCACTCCTTCCCACCAACCCTCAGCCTGCCTGTGGGGCCCCTGCTTCCACAGGGAGCCTCAGCTGGGAAACCAGGGTGCAGGTCACAAGCCAGCGGTGGGCCTGGGCCTCACCTCCCTTCCCGCACGTAGTTGGGAAGAGTCATAAACTCTCAAGTGCTGTCTTTGGAGTTTTTCTCAGAGCGCCGCATCTCACTCAGAGTTTGGGCTCCCGACTGGTCTTCCATCCTCACCCCGCCCCTCCCAGCTGCTGGTCCTTCCTTGCCTCCCTCCTGGCTTTGCTGCCACCGTGGGACACCTGTCCCTGCCCCTCCCCCAGTCACCCACCTTGAGCAATAAAATGAGACACGGAGAGGGTTTCTGAGGCCTCACAGCCTCAGTCAGAAAGGGGAGTGAGGCCAGGGCCCATCCCAGCTGCCCCAGTGCTCAGCCTCTTGCTTCTTTTTTTTTTTTTTTAATACAGGTTTTTTTGTCATTAATGCACCCACATTTTATAGTTTCTGCAGTATGAGGTTTTAAATTTTTTTATATAAATTTATTTATTTACTTATTTTTTGGCTGTGTTGAGTCTTCGTTGCTACGTGCGGGCTTTCTCTAGTTGCGGCATGCAGGTGGCTTCTCTTGTTGCGGAGCACGGGCTCTAGGCACGCGGGCTTCCGTAGTTGTGGCGCGTGGCTCAGTAGTTGTGACGCATGGCTTAGTTGCTCCGCGGCATGTGAGATCTTCCTGGACGAGGGCTCGAACCCGTGTCCCCTGCATTGGTGGGCGGATTCTTAACCACTGAGCCATGAGGGAAGCCCCCTTTTGCTTCTTTTTTTGTTGGCCATGTGGGAATCTTAGCTCCCCAACCAGGGATCAAACCTGGGTCCCCGGCAGTGGAAGTGCAGAGTCCTAACCACTGGAGCGCCAGGGAAGTCTCCCCTCTCGCTTAGTTACAAGAGGAAACACCACACACACTCGGCCTGGTGCCTCTCCTGCCTCACTTGGAGCCCCTCTCAGCCTCCCGGACCCTTCTTCCCACTGCAGACTTGGCCTCTGGCTTGAAGTCTGGTCCAGGCCTGGCTCTGTCGTTTGCTGCTGAGGGATCTCGGGCACCTGGCTTCGTCTCTCCGAGCCTCAGTTTCCCCAGGAAAATGGGTGGGGAGCTGGTTGGGCTGTGGCAGTAATGGCCTTGGGCAGAGCCAGGGCGCAGTGGCCCCTGCCCATCCTCGGGGCTGGGGGAGGGGAAGAGGCTGGTGGTGGTGCGGTGCAGTGGACAGGCCAGCAGGTGCCTGGGCCGGCCGCCCCTCAGCCTTCCCTCCTGCTGCCCTGGCTGCACCTTGTGGGACCAGCATGTTGGTCAGGATGGCGAGGCCAGCCACAGCCAGGGAGCCGGCCAAGGTCGTGTGGCGGCCAAAAAACCTGAGCAGGAGCGTGGTGGTGATCCGGGCCTGGAAGTCCACGGCTCCAAAGAGGACCTGGAGGAAGAAGAATGCTGCTCCCCAGGTTCTGCAGGTGAAGGACTAGCCCATAGTAGGAGAGGGTGAGGGACAAGCTGTGGAGCGAATCCAGAAGTCAGGTCCCTGCCCCACGGAGGAGAGGACACCCTTGCACCATCACCTACGCTGGGGCTGCACTAGGAGAGCACCACCAGCCCAGACCCCCAGGCAGCCTGGTGAGTGCAGGATGCATCTCCCCTGGGTCAGGTTGTCCCAGGAAAGGGTGGGGAGGGCGGTGGCCCCATCCATTCCACGTGTGGGCCTTGGGTGTTAGCCTTGGGTGTTGGCCATGGTGGGCTGGACGTTGCCTCTTAAGCTCCCTCTCCACCAACCAGCAGGAAAACATGCTCTCTGGGCAGATGGGGCAGTGGGTCAAGCTGACCTGCCCCTTTGCCAGGCTCTAGCAACCTCTGGCTTTGTTTCCTGTTCCCAGTCGTGGCCGGGAACCATGATCTGGGTCCCACTCTACTAGCCATGGACCTGGGCAAGTCTCTGCCTGGCCCTCTCTGGATGCGTTTCTTTGTCTTGAAACATGGGATTAATAATAGAATGGGGTCTCAGTGGAGGATGCTGGCCTGCCCCCTTCAGTGCCCTGGGAGTTCTGCCCCCCAGCTGGGGAGAGCATCCCATGGCTGGTCTACACGGTCCAGAGAGACGACTCAGAAGGGCCACCCCAGCTCCCAGGTCCCCAGGCTGGGGCCTGGCTGTGACAGCATCACCACGACTCCTTCCCTGACCCTGCTGCTTCCTGCCCTCCCTGGCCCCTCTCTGCTTCCATGAGAGGTGGTCCCTAGAGCCCCCTCTGTGAACTGCCTGCTCATGGACCTCCATCTCAAAGTCTGCTTCCCAGGGGACCCCATGACACACGCTCCTGAGTAGCTGAACCTACAGTAGCTGAATTTCTACACCTTGGAGATTGAATCTGGCTCCACAAGTGGCCATGGTGGGAAATTATTCTCCACCACTTTTCCAGTCTGTCCCCATCCCTGCTTCACCTGGACGCTCCTCCCAGCCCGCCCCTTCAGGGGCACCTGAGTGCTGTCCTCAGGAGACACCTGGCACCACCAGGCCGACAACTGTAGAGAAACGCCGCGATTCCTGCAGAAACGCAGCGCTTCCTGAAGTTTGTGAAAGTGACTTGACAAGGGCCAGGCTGGAGCTGAAAGCAGCTGACCCGTAGGTATCTAGAGCCTTAGCCAGTAACAACTGGGTTAACAGAGATAAGAAAACCCACGAGGGTGGCCGCTTCACAGCCTGTGATTTGAATAACAAAGAGTGCAGAGTGGACCCTGGGAGAATTGAGGAAGCCTTGATGGTTTTTGAAAGAATGGCCCTGGACATTCAGTGGCCCTGGGCACTCCTAATTTATCAGGAAAAAAAAAAAACTTAAGCAAAGAAAATAAAAGAGAGAGAGAGAAGCATTTGATGCATTCTCTGTCTGAGATGTAGCACGTATTTGCCATTATAACCCACATGTGCTTAAATATAGCATAAAATAAATGTTTTCCTAATTTTGAGTTTTATTTCAAGATCAAGGCCCAATCAAACCTGACCCTCACTTTTCCATCCACTCTTCTGGAAGTCACTTAAACTGAATTTGTCTTAAGGAGCCTTTTCCTGGTCCCAGGTACCCCTGGGAGATGGGGCCTCCTGGGGCGGGACGGGGAGTCCACGCTCAATGTGGGGCTGGAGGGTCAGAGAGCAGGACGAGGAGGTAGCTCGGCCTGGGTTCAAATGCCCGCTCTGTCATCTTGGGCAAGTTTCTTGCCTCTCCCAGCCTCTCTTTCCCCATCTGTGAAGTGGGGTATAAATGAACTTATCTCATGGGGTGGCTCAGAGTGGGATGTGTGTGGCTAGCACGTGGTCCCTGCCACCCTCTCGGAGTCCAGCTGTCAGGGTGAGTCCAGTGCTGACCGGCAGTGATCCTTTCCAGCTATTGCTGGTCCCTTGGCACTGAGGACCTGGCTCTGCCTCTGCCCTGGGCTTCAGCCTGACCCTGGCATCCTGCCAGGACCAGAGCCCAGCCCTGCTGTCTAGCTGACTTTCTGCACAAGCTGGCCTCCCGGTCACATCTGTACGTACTCTGTCTCCCCTACCTGCTAGGCTCTTGCCTCCTGGGGGAGCTGCCTGTTCCGGCCAGAAATGTACCCCATGAGGCCTGCAGGGGCTGTTTTCCTGCTGGACACCCCGCCCTCCTTAGCCCAGGGAGGGATGCTCAGGATGGCATACCTCACTACCAACAGTCTGCAGCTTCTCCAGCGGAGCGCGAGCATACGGAACAGGTCCAGCCCTGACCAGCGGGACTTTGCAGAGGCTACGTCCTCCTCCATGCTGGACATCAGTACCTCCAGGGATGACGGGGGCAGTGAATGTTGGGGCCATGGCCCTGCCCCACCCCCATGCCGGGAATGGTGTCCGGATGGGCAGAGTGGTAGGGAGAGCCTGGCCTTGGCCTCTGGAGACTGGAGAGCCCTGGGGGAGCGGATGGCCTGAGGGCAGAAAGGGTTCTCTCTGGCCCCTAGCTGAGCTACCTTCTGCAGACCCGGTCGCCCTACTCAGAACCAAGGAGCAGGTCTTGTGTCCCAGCTCTAGTCTCTGAGCTGCAGGCTGCAGGAAGGTTTGGACAGTTACCCTGCAAAGCCCTACCATCCCTCTTCACTCCTCTTGGCTGGCATCAGTGCACGCCCCCTCCAGCCATTGGATCCTCCCAAGTACCCATCCAGTCTCTGCCTGCACCCCGGGCCCGGCCTGCCCTGTGCTCAGCTCAGTCCTGGTCGGCTCTAGCTCACCTCCTCTTGGAAGCTTTCCCTGATCCTTCTGCCCCCAGGGAGCTCTGTGTCCTCTAGTCTCTGTCTGCACATCCTCCCACACCTACTTCCTTGAAATAGGTACCTTCAGATAAGCACATCCTGTTTCCCCAAATACGCCGAGAAGCCCCGTGAGGTTAAATGAGCAGTATATGTGGATTAAGGTGATGAATAATAGAGATGGTGACGTGGGTGTGCTGTTGTTGATAATGGTTGTATTGTTGTTGGTGGTGGTGTTGATGGTGGCTGTGGTGGAGTTGGGGATGGTGGTGATGAGGATGCCAATGATGGTGGTGAAGCTGATGGTGATAGTAATAGTGGTGGTGTTGGTGATGCTTTGTAGAGATGTTGATGGTGATGTTCACGATGATATTGGTAGTGACGGTGACAATAAAGGTGAAGTCAGTTGTGATGGTGCTGGCGGAGGTGATGATGGTGGTGGTGATGGTGGTAATAGTGATGGGGGTCTATGGAGAGTTGTAATGCTGTTGATGATGGTATTGATATAGTGGCATTATTATTGGTGGTGGTAATGATGGTAGTGGTGTTTGTGTAGAAATGATGACAGTGGTGGTGATTGTGGGTGTAGTGGACATGGTAATGGTGGTGATAATGGTGATGGTGATGGAGGTGATGATGGTGCTGATACTGGTGGTGATGATGATGGTGGTGCTTATGGTGATGATTATGGTTGTGGTGATAATGGTGGTGATGATGGTGGTGATGATTATGGTGGTGGTGATGGAGGTGATGATGGTTGTGGTGATGGTAGTGGTGGTGATGATGGTGTTGATTATGGTGATGATGGTGTTGATTATGGTGATGATGGTGGTGATGATTATGGTGATGGTGATGATAGAGAAGGCAAAACTGACAACAGTGATGGTGATGTCGATGGTGGTGTTTTGATGGTATGGGTGTGTTGATGGAGGTGGTGCTGGAGCAGATTGGGGTGATGCTGGTGATAATAATGATAAAACATCAGTGGATGTCCTTCTCTGGGTCATATCCCACACTGTATCACAAATAGCAGCATCTCACCTCTATAGTCAGTGTCTTTTTGGCTTCCTTGTGGCCATTTATCTTGGCCACCTTTTTGCATTCCTGAAGCGCTCGATCTGTTTTGCCCACCATAATCAGCCATCGGGTGGATTCTGGCAGCCACCAGTTAAAGAAGCAGGTGCTTGGCTGGGTCTTTGTTTTCTTCGTGTAGATTGGGCACTCCCCCCAGGTCATGTGGGGAGTGGGTGGTGGGCAGCAGACCTGCCGGCTGCAACAGGAGTGGGGAGAAGGCAGCTGCTTCTCCCTCTGCACCGCTAATGCCAGGCTGGGAAGTCCCTGATGGTCTCAGAATAAAGATGAGTCCCAATGCCTGGCCGCCCTCTTCACCAGCCCCCACTCCCTGGCACCCCATCTGGCTTCCCTGCTGCCAGGAGCCTGCCCGCCCAAGCCTCACATTCAGCCAGCGCACAGGCTGCCTGGACATGGGGTGATTCTGGGGTCATTTCTATGGTAGAAAGCTTGCATCATGCTGCATTTTTTTTTAAAAAAACACACATTTAAAACATCCCCAACCAGAATCAAGTGGTTTTATGAAAATAGTAGGCTTCTTCCCAGCCTCAGGGGCAGATGGGCAGGGAGAAGCATCTCCCTTTTGAAAGGGTGAGGGTTTTCCCAGCCCGCAGGAGCTCAGCTCTGTTTGCAGGGAAGCTAAGAAAAACTTCTGGAGGCAGTTTGATGAGGTGGTTACAAGAGTCAGCCTGCCAGGATTCAAATCTTGCCTCTGGCACACAGTGACTGCGTGGCCTTGGGCAAGTCACTGGCCCTCTCTGGGCCTCAGCCCCTCATCTGGAAGTGGCAGTAATAACAGCATCTTGCTCATTAAAAGGAGTGTTGATATACATCTGGTGTTACCAACAGCACCTGGATGCACCCCATCAGTGTGGCTAGGGCAGCTTAATCAGTGTAACTATGGGATGGTCTTCCTCCTTTCTTCCTGGTCCTGTTGATACAATAAACCTCCATGTAGTCGGTGACTTTTGATCTATGATCTGTTTTATTTGCCGATGGGTCCCCAGTGCCTAAAGCCAAGTCTGGCACCGAGCAGGAGTGCAATAAATATTTCAGAATGAATGAATGAGTCCTTAGTCTTCTCTACACCCCACAGCGGACCTGCTCAACTCTGGCCCACGGGCACGAGAGAACTTATGAGGACAGGGATTTGTGTTTATTTCCCTGTATCTCTTCTTCTAGTCCCCACCCAAGCAGGTATTTCCAGGCCTCAGGGATTTTCGCAGCATCGAAAATAAAAGTGATAATATCTTTCCATATCCAATGCCTGACTTGGAGGTCCGCAGGCTGGGCAAGTGATGTGAGGGTGTGACATTGGTGGGTGGGTGGGGGGGGGCTGGTGCCAATGTGAGGGAAGAACGGAGCCCTCAGCCTCAGGCCCGGAGGTCAGTGGGCTGGAGGGAACCATGGACCCCTGCCTGAAATGCCCACCCCGGAACTCTGAGCCCCCAAGATGTCTCTCCCCAGTGGGGTCTGCTCACATCATTCTCTTCCATGGTCTCGACACCTTGGGAGCCGTGGCCAGCCAGAGCGGTAGGGCCCCTCTCACCCCGGGTCCCCCTCCCATTCAGTGATGTTCTCCCCAAGGGAAAAGGCCCCAGCTGCACTGACCAGGATATCAGGAAAATGACCAAGAAGGGCACCAACAAGGCCAGCTGCAGGGCTTGCCGGTCCCACAGGGCAAAGGCCAGGCTGCCCATGGCCGTCTCGCCGATGCTGTAGGTGCATCTCAGGATCGTCATGGTGACGGCCCTCGTGCGTGTTGTGGTCCCCTCCACCACTGAAAGGCGGTGCAGATGATCAGGTGAGGGCCACGTGCAGTGGCCTTGAGCGCCCTCCTCCCCCCCCGACAGGGCTGGGGCAGGCGATCAAGGGATCCACTGAGCGTTGTCGAGGTCAGGATGATGCCAGCCATTCCCAAAGCGCTCAAAACTCGTAGACAAGGAAATTGGGGGCAACGATGGGGCTGATGCTGGCCACGTCACCTGCAGGCAGCGCCAGCTCAGAACTGGCTTCTGCCCAAACCTATTTCGGGAGACAAGCACAGTGGGGGCCTGGAGAGGGGCCCTGGGGACTTGGGCGTAGAGGCAGGGACTTGTCGCCGGAGGTCCGAAGGAGGCTGGGGCACCTGCCGGAGCGCCTACCAGTGCAGGCAGCACCTCCTTCTCGGATCTCCTAGGGCCACGTACAGAGTGCATTTGTTATAAAAATGGCAGACGCCTTGCTCTCTGGGCCACAGTCTCTCCATCTGTAAAATGCAGGGATTCACGAGAACACACTGAACAAGGGAGGAGGCTGGCAGGAGGCTGAGCGCGCATGGCCTTGGGTGACCCAGGCAGCTCCTCCGTGCCTGTGACTGGAGGGCCCTCAGCCCCAGTGAGGTCAGCTTAGCCCGAGCCACTGCCTGCATTTAGCTGAAGTATGTGTCAGTCAGACTGGAGAGATGCGGGCGAACCTTGGCCCTGCCTGTCTGAGCAGCGCCCAGAAGCAGGGACATGCGCCCCAGATTCGGGGTGAGGTCTGGAGGCTGACACCTGGCGCTGACCCCAGGCTCACCAGGCGACCCTCAGACTGATGGCGATTTGGCTCCCGGTGTGGGTGGCCCCTGGGGAAGGTAAGTGGCGGCACGGCGGCCAGTCCTCCGAAAGTGCAAACTGGACCACCTCCTGCCTCACTGTTCAGGCTCCCTGCTACGCTCGGGGTAACATAAGGCCCACGAAGAGTGACCCCCGTGCTGGCCCCGCCCAGGCTCTGCATGTGATTAACTGAATCTTCACAACCCCATGGGTAGGTGGCAGGGTCCCCACTCACAGCAGGAAGCCTAGAGAAGCAACAAACCCGCCTCTAAGAAGCTGGGACATGAGGCCCCAGAGCCTGCACTGCCCAGAGTCCGGAAGCCATTCGTGCATTCAGCGTATTATGATTGTGTGCTATATGCTGGGCACTGGGGATACGGCCCCAAGGCCCCTGCCTCCTTGGAGCTACGTTCTCGTGGGGACACACACAGTAAACGAGCTAACGAAAGCTGGGCACCAGCAGAGAGAGCCAGGAGCTGCGATGGGGAGCGTGGGCGGGACCGTGGGACCTTTGTGCCTGAAGCCGGAAAGGCCTCTCTGAGGAGTGGCCTGGAGCTGAGGCCTGCGTGCTGGGCACGAAGCAGCCATGGGCAGAAACCTCTAGGTGAGGCTCAGCCACCGGCTTCATTGGGTTCTGTGGGCTGGACGGGAGCAGCGGTGCCCCAGGAGGGGCCGGCATGACTCAGGGGGAGAAGTCAAGTGCTGAGCAGGGGTGGTGGAGTGGGTGGTGGTGTCCTTGGTGTGGGAGCCCAGGGGACCTCAGGCTGGGCAGCGACCAGATCCACATATAAGCCTTTGCAAAGTCACTCTGAGCTCTGCAGCAGAACGGAAGGCCCAGTAGAGACAGGAGACCCCAGAGGAGGCCGTAGCAGGGCCAGAGAGGTCGGTGGCTTGGGCGGGGGACAGCGGGCGTGAGGCAGAGGGCGTTGGGCTGGGGCTGTGCCCTGGAGGATGAGTGTGGGCGGTGAGGGAGGGAGCACAGGGCTGGCTCCCAGCGGGGCTGTTTTCCAGGATGGAGTCTGGTGGGGAGGGGTCTGCGCTGGGGGTGGAGGGTCAGCGGCTCAGCATTGACCGTGGTAAGTGTGAGGTGCCTCCAAGTCTGCAGTTGGGTTTACAAGCTGAGGGGGTGCGACGTGGGCGTTTTCAGCACTGGACAGCGGTGCCCCGTGCAGGAGGGGACCGCAGACGTAGAGAAGGTCCCGGACAGCAGCGTTCTGGGTGCTCCACCTCAGGAGGGGTGTGGTGGGGGGCAGTGGAGGGGGGATGATGGGGGAGGAGGGAGAGGAGTATTTCTATTTCATTACATTTCATGTACTTGGAGTTAAAAGAAAGAGGGGTCAGTCTATGTCCAGAAGACCATCAGCTCCCTGAGGGCAGGGGCTGTGCAGTGCTTGGCACACAGTAGGTGCTCAATAAAGTTTGGTGCTATAGCTGAAGATGAGAGCCAGTGTTCAGGGCAATTTCTCAGCTCAACCTGGCATCGAGGTTCAGACATTGGGGTCTTGGCTCCATGTGAACCTGGGCGCAGACCCCAGACCAGGGGAGGCCCACCCTTAGGAAACACGAACGCTCACTGGACACTGCCTTACCTCTGGCCCCACAATGCTCACTCTGTTTTGAAGGATCTGGGACGGGGAGAGATACTGACTGGTGGGAGAGGAGGCCCCAGGTGATCCACCTGCAATGGCCCCCGCCAGGTAGATGGACCGGCCTAGGCGCTTCAGGCCCTGGTGGTCACACACCAGGTCCTGCTGGAAGAGAAGGAGGGTGCATCAGCCTGGCTCAGGGGGTGTGGAATAGCAGGGCCAGGGTGGCAGAGGAAGGTCCAGGACCCCCAGAGGGGATCCGGCCACCCTGCATGGGTTCCCCAGATTCCTAAGTCCAGGCGACCCAGGTGGAAGGAGGTGCAGGCAGCGGGCCTCAGCGCCCCCCGTCAGCCCACAGTGTGGTGCATGTGACACGGCTCTGGGTCTGATGGCATGACAGCCGCTCCGAGTGGACAGTGGTGGGTGGCAGTTAAACCACAGGCTCGAATTCTGAGTCAGCTGATGACCGACATGCTGGTGCCCCTGGGGACGTTCCTGCACCTGGCAGAGCCCGTCTCCTCCAGAAATGGGGCTGTACGGTTGCTTCTCTTACAGGGCATGAAGATGAGCACTGAGGGCTAAGCACGTGTCACCGTGATTTTCCCTGCTGCCTGACGTGGACCAGAGAGACATCGCCTGAACATTGGCCCCGTCACCTCTCCCCCCAGGTCAGCCCTTCCCTTCACCGAGGCCTGGCCGCTCCGCCCACGGTTTCCTCTCCATCTCCGCCTCTCTTCCCTTCACTGAGGCATGGCCGCTCCGCCCACGGTGCCCATGGTTCCCTCTCCATCTCCGCCTCTCTTCCCTTCCCCGAGGCCTGGACGCTCCGCCCACGGCTCCCTCTCCATCTCTGCCTCTCTTGCCTGAACCGCTGCAGGAGGAGCCCCCACCCGACAGGGCGTTCTTCACCCTGCAAAGTCACCTCTTGAAAATGCAAATCAGATCACTGCACCTCCTAGTCCCAAAGCCTCCAATGACTTTCCTTTGCACTTAAACAAAATCCAGGCCCCTTCCCCACACGCCCGGCCATCGCCGGACCCCTCACTCTCTGTGCCAGGTTCTGCTCTTTCAACACCCAGACAAGCTCCTACTTGGACCTCTGTCCCAACTAAGCTTTCTCCTGAACTTCATGTGACTGATTCCTTCTCTGTCTTTTAAAAAAATATTTATTTATTTATTGGCTGTGTTGGGTCTTCGTTGCTGTGCATGGAATTTCTCTCGTTGCAGCGAGCGGGGGCTACTCTTCATTGCGGTGCGCGGGCTTCTCATTGCGGTGGCTTCTCTTCTTGCAGAGCACGGGCTCTAGGCGCTCGGGCTTCAGTAGTTCTGGTGCATGGACTCAGTAGTTGTGGCTCACAGGCTTACTTGCTCTGAGGCATGTGGGATCTTCCTGGACCAGGGCTCGAACCCGGGTCCCTTGCATTGGCAGGTGGATTCTTAACCCCTGTGCCACTAAGTAAGTCCCTGATTCCTTCTCTTATAATCCAAGTCTCATCTTAGATGTCACCTCTTCGGAGTGCCCTTCCCTGCCTGCCTCTCCCTTCCCTACTAGCAGGAGCTGCTTTCTCCTTTGTGCTCACTTATGGACGCAGGGGCCTTGAGACTCAAGGCAGGACAGAAAGTGATGGAGAAGTTCTGGTGCCTGGCTGCCTGGGTTGAATCAGATTCGAGTGTGCTTTAGCTATGTGTCCTGGGGCAAATTACTTAACCTCTCTGGGCTTCAGTTTTGTCACTTATTAAACGGGGTCAGTAATAAAACCCACCTCAAGAGATTGTTGTGAAATTGTGATGACAGGGAAAGCATCAGAACAGTGGCTGCCACTTAAAGGGCACAAGGTATGGACTTGGTGTGCTGTTATTACTGGTTTAAATGTTGACTGATTCTGAATTCTCCAGCAGAATGTAAGCTCCTAGAAATCTCCCTGTCCATCCTGTAACCTTAGCCTTAGATCAGAATCCAGGCCATCCCAAGTGATCAGTAGTTACGTGTTGAGGGGGTGGCATATCAGTTAACAGCAGTGATGGAGTCTATCTAATCCTCCCAGTCATTGGGAGGCTGGGAAGGAAGGAAGTGGTGGGGTTGGTTGGGGCGGGTCGGGGGGAGGCCCTCACCTCGGTCACGATGGTGGAGGTAAACGTGCTGCGATCATAGACCCAGCCGTCCACGCACGGCTCCATGGCAGCCTCGCTCCAGTTGGTGGCCGTGGCGTTGGGGTCCAGGAGCTGCCACTGTGGTTGGCGGAAGCATAGACACTGGTGGGGCTCCTGGTTGGGGCTCAGTGGGATGGAGACGGCCAGGAGGGCCTCAGGGGTGAGGTTTCCAGGGGCCTCAGAGCCGTTGTCCAGCATGTGGGCACAGCAGCGGTGGCCTGGGACAGCAGCTGAAAAGTTCTCCACAACTCATTGGATGGGCGCCCAGACAGAGAGGACCTGCAGGGCCTGGAAGAAGCCCACACCCTCAGCCTGCTCCAAGAGCTCAGTGAACACCATGGACAGAGATGCCGGCACCTAGAGCAGGTCTCCTGGGGGTCAGGGAGCTGGTGAGTATCCAACCTCCTGCCCAGAACCACTAACAAGCGCAGGACCTCCAGACCTTCTGCTTCCGCTCACCACTCGGCCCCGGGGGGGTGGGGCAGCTGTCCAGCAGCCAGTCAAGTGTGTCCCAAGATGCCCAAGATACTTTGAAGAAACCCCTCCTCACCCAGTTTCCAGGAATGACCGCTCAGATGCTCCACTGCTCTGGAGAGGAGATAAGACTCACTGGGGCATCTGGGGCACCCTGAGAGTAAAAGGTCAAGAAGCTTAAAAAAAAAAAAAAGACTCGATGCCGTGATGTTACTGAATTACAGCAGTGGAAGAAACATCGACCGGGCCGTGGCCTCGTTGCCACGGTTAAAGTTAGATCCCAGCAAGGAATCCTGGGGGAGAAAGGCAGGCTCAGCTACTCAGAAAGGCCTCAGCAGCTCCCCACGGGCCATCTGATAGCATCCTTCAGTCTGAACTTCCAGAACCCTCTACATGCCCTCCTTCAAATCAGGAAACTGTTGGCCGAACTTTCACCCATCCCGGACCATATCAGTTCATTTGCTGAAGCACAGAAGTGAGGATCAGGCAGGGCCCTCTTGAGCAGGGCTCCACCACCCTGAGGCTTCAGGGAGGCTGGGGGAGGCGGCCGTGGGTGTGCGGAGCTGGCAGGAGGGCCCAGGCCTGGGCTCTGTCCCTCCTTACCTTGTGCCTCCTACCAGGCAGCATGGGGAGACCAGCTCACAGACGCACTATTTCAGGAAATTTCCATTTCAAGGTTCCAAGTTGCCTTTATTAGATTGTAAGCTCCCCCAGGTTGGAAACCAAGGCTACGATTTTCTGGCATCCCTTAGAAGGGCCCTTGTGGGCCCTGGAGCTGAGCAGACTGGGGAAGTGAGTAAAGTCACACTTCCCTGACCCAGAGTGTGATGCCAGTCCAGCTTGGTGTGAGGAGGCGGGGAGCCCCTGCCCCAGTGCCCCACCCTGCGCTATGCCTCTTAGTAACAGCTGCTCCTGGCACCAAGGGCTTGCTGTGTGCTCAGCTCCATGCTGACCACGCTGCCTGCACTCTCTCATTCCCTCCTCATAGCAGCCCAGGAGAGAAGCAGTACTGATTCCCCTAGACAAGGAAACTGAGGCTCAGAGAGGGCAGGCAGCTTGCCCAAAGTCACACAGCATAATCAGGATTCGAACCAGACACCACAGCCTGTGCTCTCTCCGAGGCCCCTGGCTAGCTGCTGTTTGGTCTCTAGCTTGTCCTGTACCAAATCCCAGCTAAAGGCTGGAATTCAGAATTTGAGTCAGAATTAGGGCCTCCCAGGTGCAAGAAGAATTGGCTGAGTCAGTTCCGGAGAGAAGTCTGAAGAGCGCTGGAAGTGTGGGTGAGGTGTGGGTGGGTGTCTGGACCCTAAACTTCCCAGAAGCTCCCCAGAGTGCTTGGGGAACTCAGCCAAGATGGCGCCCAGCCAGGAAGCCGGGAGTCAGGGTTCTGGGCCTGAATTTCAAAGCCCGGGCCACTGCCCCTCGGGCAGGAACTCGTGATTTTTAAAATAGCAAATAGAGAGAGGTGGGGAGAGAACCAGCCCAAACTAAAGCCCAGGAGGCCAGGAGAGAGGGGCTGACTGGGAGCAGCCCCCTCCGAAACTATCCCAGGCCAAATTTTACATGGAAAGAATTGTGCTTCATGCCTAGGTTTGTGCAAACACCATCATCACAGGGGAAGGCCTGGACCCGGGGACCATAACCTTGAGTAGTGACCTCCTCTCTCTGGCCCCTGGTTTCTGACCTGGGAAAGGAAGTGTTGCCATGTTGGTGTTTCAGACCTTAGCCAGGATCAGAAACCACTGGAGTGCTGGTGAAAATGCAGTTCCCCTGTGGGCCCAGGAATTTGCATTTAAAAATAAGCCCTGAGGTGATTCTGCTGCACTAGGACCCAGGCCTCCCTTGGATAGTGGCTGGGCTAGAGGTGGCTACTGAAATCCCAGGGTCTTCGAGAGAATTCTTTTCTCCTTCTAACTCCTCCTTCCATATGCTTTAAAAAATGTTCTCTTCTTCCCTGCCATTTGCCTGTCATGGACGCCCCTAAGCTTTGCTTACAGGAGAAGGTCAAACCTCCTGGATTTGCCAGAAGGCTCCCGGAATCTCCAACTGACTTTCCGCTTCCAGACCAAGGAATTTTTAATTTGTATTTTCTCTTTTTCTGGGCTGCAGGGGGCAGGGCTGGGTGCAGCTGCTCCGCCACCTGGTGGTCACACCCGGGGCTGCAGCATTCCCAGCATCGCTCTTCCTCACCCGTGTGCCCATCCCCCAAGAATACCCAAGCAGAGGTGGGAAGAGGGGGCCTTGGGGTGGGATGCAGGCAGCCTCAGATTGTAGCCACCAAGCCCTCCAGACTGTCTCATTAAATTAATTCATGTAAAGTGAACCCCTGGTTGTAGAACCAGAATTGCCCTTGGGGTTGACTTTTCTATCCAAGGGCTCTACCAGTTAAAACCAAGGCCAAGGGACTTTCCTGGTGGCGCAGTGGTTAAGAATCCGCCTGCCAATGTAGGGGACACGGGTTCGATCCCTGGTCCAGGAAGATCCCACATGCCGTGGAGCAACTAAGCCCGTGTGCCACAACTACTGAGCCTGCACTCCAGAGCCTGCGAGCCACAACTACTGAAGCCCGCGCGTCTAGAGCCCGTGCTTCGCAACAAGAGAAGCCCCCGCAACTAGAGAAAGCCCGCACGCAGCAACGAAGACCCAACGCAACCATCCCCCCACGCCGCAAAAAAAAAAAGCCAAGGCCAAGCTTGGCTGCCAAATGACCTTAGGCAGTTCACTTCCCTTCTCTGAACTTCAGGGTCCCTTCTCTGAATCTCTAAGGTGGAGGCCTTCCACTTACTTATAGTGAGATTAAATGAGATAATGAATGGCCTGACAGTAGGTATTAACCACCACCATCATCACCGGCATCGCACTTGACCCCTTATTCTTCCTTTTTTTCTTTTCCAGTTGAAGTCACGGCATTTCAGATCCAGCTGGGCTCACTGGATTTTGGCCCCTCCCTGCACTCCTAGAAGATCCTAGGGTTGGCAAAAGGTGAGGGTCTTTCCTGGGCTCACACAGCAGGGCAGAGGTAGAGACTTGTATAAGTCACAGACTCATGGGGGTAATGGAAGGAAAGCCCCTTCTCTGCTGTCTTAACTCCAACACTTCCCACCCCAGAGGAATCCACTCAAATGCTTTTTTCTATGTATTCAGGAACACATCAACATTAATAATTAGTTGTCTTTAATTGAGAAGTTGTATGTGTACACGGCAAACAACCCAATAGTCCAGAGCTTTGTAAAATGACAAATAAAAGTCCTTTTCCCCCATCACCCTCACCTGCCCGGAGGCAGGTGCCACCAACAATGTTTATCCTTCTAGAAAAATCTTAGAGCATCTTCAAATACATGCATCAAGTTTTAAAAGTGTTGAATAGGTAGTCAATTCGCAAGGTTCAGAACAGAAAATGTAAACAAGGTATACAATGAAGCGGTTCTCCACCTGCCCCCTTCCACAGTCCCCACTTGCCACCTCTACCCTCAGGTGACCTTTTAAAATTTCTTGTGCATCCTTTCACATTTGCTTCCTAAAACATAACCAAGGGCAAATGTGCATTCTTATTTTGCTCCCTTTTATACAAAAGGTAACTTTGCACTTTGTGTTTATTTCCCCACAATGGTATACCTTGTGCGTCCAAGAACATCCTGATTCATTTTCACAGTTGCATAGTATTCCATTGTATGGATTTCCATAATTTACCTAACTGGTTTCCTGTCAATGGATAGTTGGATTGCAACTAATATTTTTATATTACAAAAAATGTTGAAATGAATAACTTTGCACATATACTCTTTTGAATGTGTGCTACTGTATCTGTAGAATAAAATTCCAGAAGTGAGATTATGGAGTTGAGGTGTCAGTGAGCTGGTGGCCTTGAGAGGCAGCCCCAATGGCCTCCCCAGGGACACCCTCACGTACACTCTCCCCAGCTTCCTAACACACTGCACTATGACCACACTTGTGGGGTTTTGCCAATATCATGGGTGACAAGTAGTATTTCAAGGCAGCTTTATTTCATCTTTCTTTTCTTATGAGTGAGGTTGAGCATCTTTTAACATATTTAAGATATATTTGTATTTCTTTTTCCATGAACTGTTTCTTCTTGTTCTTGGTCTATTTTTTGATTACGGTATGTGGCTTCCTTAGCAATTTCTACAAGCCCCTTTTATGTTAGGGAGGTTGGTTCTTTGCCTGTGATAGAAGTTGAGAATATTTCTTAATTTCTTAGGACTTTGTTACCGTGCTATTGTTATTGATCTTTTTGCATGTAGAATTTTTTTTGTCACCAAATTTTCAATCTATTTTTTTTTTTTTTTCTTTTTGCGGTATGTGGGCCTCTCACTGTTGTGGCCTCTCCCGTTGCGGAGCACAGGCTCCGGATGTGCAGGCCCAGCGGCCATGGCTCACGGGCCCAGCCGCTCCACGGCATATGGGATCCTCCCAGACCGGGGCACGAACCCATATCCCCTGCATCGGCAGGCGGACTCTTAACCACTGCGCCACCAGGGAGGCCCTTCAATCTATTTTTTTTGACTTTGGGATTTTTGTGTCATAATCTGAGAGGTCTCCTCCACACTATGGTGATGAAGGAATTTTTTTCATGGTTTGCCTCTTTAAATCAAGAAGGATTGTTGGGTTTTGTCACATGTCTTTTCAACACCTATGGGGTTGACAGGATGACTTTTCTTGTTAAATCAATGAATATGATGAGTTATGTTAATAAATTTCCTGAATCATATGAATGAGTTTTCCAAAGAATGCTGAACCATCCTTTCATTCCAGCAGTGAACCTACTTAGACAACGGCTATTATTCCTTCAATGTGCAGCTAGATTCTGCTCATTAAGGTTTTATTTAGAGCTTTCCACGACTCTTCCCATGTGAGACTGGGCTGTGGTTTCCTCCCTTCCTTCCTCCCTTCCCACAATCTTTGTAGGTTTCGGTATCAATGTGATACTTCATTAAAAATAATTTGGCCTGGGCTTCCCTGGTGGCGCAGTGGTTGAGAGTCCGCCTGCCGATGCAGGGGACATGGGTTCGTGCCCCGGTCCGGGAAGATCCCACGTGCCGCGGAGCAGCTGGGCCCGTGAGCCATGGCCGCTGAGCCTGCGCATCCGGAGCCTGTGCTCCGCAACGGGAGAGGCCACAGCAGTGAGAGGCCCGTGTACCGCACACACATACACACACACAAAAATAATAATAATAATAATTTGGCCGCGTCTTCTCATGCCCTGCCTCAACTTACATAATGGAGGGCTTTTCCCCCATCCTCGATATGTAGGAAGGCTGAGATACGGGAGCCTCTGGGACTGGGGAAGAGAGACGGTGGAAGAGGGTCTGAGCTGCACCTGCAGGATCCAGGAGGTAGGATGTGACCAGTCTCATATCTGAGCTTTATTTCCTCAGAAGGGTCCAGGCTGCCAAGTGCTCATGTTCAGAGGTTGTCTCCTCTCCAGTGGACCCTGGTCACCACAGCCCCCTCTCCCCCAGTTTATGCTTTGACCAGATGCAAGAACCGTGATGTCTGGACACTGCTGGAATCGTCCTGCAACCCACGGCCTTGTCCACTGGTTCTTCTCAAAGCAGGTGGCCTGAGACTGGACTTTCCCTCAGCCCCAGCTATGTGGATTCAGCCCTTGTTATTTGCCTTCTGTTTACTTCCTTTGGTTCTGTGGGAAAAGGGGCAAAGGACTTCTTTTCTGTACCTTCTGATGGCACCTACTGCGGGTACCCGAGGGCTTTCTCTGGCTGCAGGAGCTTGAGGGGGCCACGTGGAGCAAGTCAGAAGTTTTAGAGACATAAGGCCCCCAGAGCAGCCTCCAGCCCGGAGCTGGTGGGTCCATCCCCAGCTTGTCTGGCCCCGGTGCCACGAAGGTAGCCGGCTTGATACCATCCCCTGTGGGCTTCCTTCTCTTCCCTGTCTCACTTCCCCTCCTGAGATCACCTCCAGATAAATGGGTTACACTCAGACCTTTGGAGGAAACCAACCTAAGGTAGGGGGTCCCAACCCTCTTTTGTGAGGCGTGACAGTTGGTCAACAGGGGTCCTGGGATTATGTGTGGTCACCAGGCTGATGCCTCGGTTACTCTCTGGACTACTGAGGAGGTGGGTGACTCATGCATAAAGGAGGCTCAAAGATGTCGGGTGATTCCCTCAAGCCTCACAGGGATGCCACAGGGTGGTGAGCCCCACTCCCAACCCCACCCCATTATCCTTCAGGGCGTCTGCTGCTGGGGGTTCCCCTCTGTGCATTCGCCAATAGACTAAAGGGACAGAGACTTAGAGACAGAAGGATCCTGAGATGCGTCCTCACCCCTCATCTTGCCACAGAGAAGAGCCTCAGAAACATAAAGTGCTGGCCCCAGGGTGGAGGGGTGATGGGGCAGGGGCCAGGATCCAGGTGTCCCTGCTCGGTTCTCTCCACACTGCCTGCAGCCACCAGAGAATGACCATGCAGTCACTGGTCACCCGTGCTCTTCCTGCCTGGACTGACCCACTCCCAGCTGTTATGAGACCCACTCTTGCATTTGTCTCAGAGGGCTTGGGATTCATCTCATTACACATTGTAAGGGGCTGAATGGTGGCCCCCAAAGTGATGTGTCCACACCCTACTCTCCAGAACCTAGGGATGTGACCTTATTTGGAAAAAAGGTCTTTGCAGATGTGATGAAGGATCTAGAGATGAGAACATCCTGGATTACCTTAAATCCAATGACAAGTGACCTTATAACAGACACACAGAGGAGAGGCACAGGGAGAACAGGAGGTCACGTAAAAACAGAGGCAGAGATTGGAGTGATGTGGCCACAAGCCCAAGAGCACCTGAAGCCCCCAGAAACTGGAAGGCACACAGAGAGATGGTCCCCCAGAGCCCGTGGAGGAGCATGGCTCTGCAGACACCTTGAATTTGGACTTCTGGCCTTCAGAACCATGAGAGAAGAAATGTCTGCCGTTGTTAGCCGCCTGGTTTGTGGTGCTTGGTTACTGCACCCTAGGAAACTCAGACACACATTTATTTATTCCACTTGGTTCTTAAATTTTTTTCCAGCAATTTCCCTCCACCTACCAAGACTCAGATTCCAAAGGTTGTGAAAGAATTCATTATTATTTCAGCTCCACAAATACACATTAAACACCTACCAGGTGTCAGGCCGCATGTCGGGCCCTGGGGACCCAAGGTGAGTCAGCAAGGAGGTATGTTCAGTAGAGAGACAGAGGTAAAAAGTCATCACGACATAGTCTGATCACACAATGTCAGCAGGACCTGACACACATCGGGATAAAGCAGAAGACATTAACTGCTGGGGAGGGGGCTCTGGAAGAACCAAGAGAGGGCACAGGTCTGAGGCAGGGAGAGGGAGTTGTGGTGAGTATTTGAGGAAGGAGAACCGCATGTGCAAAGGTCCTGAGGCGGGGGGTGCAGGGGGGAGAGGTGGGAGGAGAGGGTCTGGGCCCCAGAAGAATGTGTAGGGATGGAGGACTACAGGACTAGAGTAGGAAGGGGCCCTGAGCACAGAGCCCACCCGCTGGCTCTGCCCCAGAGGGTGATGAGCAGCTTCAAGAAAGAGCTCCAGTTGTGTTCACAATTTTGAGAGATCTTCTGAGGATGAGGATGGTGAGAGTGTAGTTTCAATAAATATTAAAGAGGTAACGATACAAACCACCCGCAGAATGACTTGCTGGATCCAGCAACATCCCTCCAGGTAAGTATCATCATGCACAATCCTTTTGAAGGTCTTGATAGCACATACTGTTCTTCAGAATCCTACAGTGTCTCTTTTCGGTAACGGGGTATCTTCCTGACCCGCAGAGTGAGCCTGTCTTGGTCACACGCTGGATTAACCTTTAAGCTTATTTATTAACCCCGGGTCAGCCGCTCTCCCCACACGCACATCTTCTGCCTTGAAAGGGGCCCTCGAAGCTCCGTGGTTGGGGAGGGTTTTCCCAGCTAGGTTCCAAGGGTGGCCCACACTGTCCTGGCCCCTGGCCAATGTCATGGGCTGCTGAGTCCCTCGGCCCCAAGATAACCAAGGGTTCCTGGACACCCGCCACATGTGCTGGCTTTGCATACAGGCCTCACTTTGTACTTACGGGGACCCGATGACAAACTCCAAAACCGGACACATGTATGCTTATAGGACCTTGTCTAACCCAGCCTCCAACCCTGGAACAGAGCCAGAGCCCCTGATGTTCTGAAGAGGGGGGTCTCACCTGCCCAAGCCCCCAAGCTGATGGGCGCTGTCCCACCCGGGCACACCCACCCCCAGCACCTTCCCCCTGGGGTGGCATGAATTCCTGGCCAGTGAGACGCCAGGTAGGAGGGCCTGCAGCCTGGCCGGCCCAGCACCGAGACTCAGGCCTGCGTGGGCATAGCACCTCCCTGAGAGACCACAGGACTCTTCTCCTGGTGGGGTTCCCAGGGCTCTGCACATCACCCACAGTGTGGCAACAAGGGTGTCACAGGAAGCTGTGGCTTCCCTCTCCCCTTACTACTCAAAGTGTGGTCCACGGACCAGCAGCATCAGCATCACCCGGGAACTTGTAGAAATGCAGAATCTCAGGCGCCACCCAGACCTCCCAGGTCAGAATCTGCATTTACCAAGATCCCCGAGGAATTTGTGCACCTGTTCAAGTTCAAGGGGCGCAGGCTTAGACGGTTCTCCTCCACCAGCCACTGCTGGTCCAACCCTTCCACCTCCTCAAAGGGACTTTCTAAGAGAGGCTTTGTTGTTATTCATCAAAACATAATCTCTTCAGGAATGGGATCTTACCTCATCTTTAAACTCTCCAGCGCCCAAGCCTGCCTGTGCATGGGAGGCGCATGCTGGGTGTTTGCTGCGTGAAGGAGGGAGCCTCGTCAACTTTATTCTCTGCTGGCACGGAGGGCAGGGCAATGGAACCTGCTGCCCCCGCCAGCGCTGGGCCCATAGAGGCAGACACCTGGGGACACGTGTTCCCCACCCCCCTTTCCCGTTCTGCCCCCGGTGGCAAGTAGACCCCAAACTCTCCTCTGCATTGTCAACCCAGCCACAGAGGGCCCTCACTCAGCCATGGCCTCCGCAGCTACGGAGCCTGTCGTTAAGGAACCTGCTGGGTGCCATCGCCCAGGGGATGCAGGGGCCCCGAGGCCCTGCTTCACCTGGGTCTCCTGAGCTCTGTACCTGGTTTCCCGGGGTATGAAGGTGGGTGTAGGGTACAAGCACTCATTTATCTCCCCTCCCCAAATTCAGGTGGATTGAGAGAGATGACAAAAGGCAAAGGAGGAAAGGAATACATGTAAGATATAAAGCTCATGGGGCAGGTGGACAAGGAGACCCCCCAGGCAGAGGGACCCACCACCCCACACAGGAGGAAGAAGAGGAGCTTTGGCAGGAGTGCGATAGCGCCAGGTGGGAGGCAGTGGGGGAAGGGAAGAGGATTTGGGTAATTAACAGAAGGGGCATCAGCAAAGTAGTCATGCCAGCCCCCCTCCCTACCTCCCCTTAGCCACTGACTCCAGTGTTTGCCCAGGGTCAAAGCCTCAAGTACAGATAAAAGGGGTTCAGAAACTGGGGGCTAGGCCCACAGAACAAGGGCAGCACCCCAGCAATGTAAGGGTCCCGCATCAGAGTGGAGCCCTTCATTCAGAAATTCATGTCCACTCGCTCCACCTGGCTATGGGACTTGACTGCTAGCCCCCACCTCAAAGGACCATGGCCAGGGCTCCTGCAGTCAGAGATGTCACTCACAGCTAGGTGGCAGGAATTCCCACTTGGCCTGAGGAAAGATGTTCCAGCAACCAACGATTTTGTCCAGACACCCCACTTCTTCAAACATGAATGGACAACCAAGAAACACCGACACTTAGGAATTCCAGTGCACTGAGAGAGATACACCAGATCAATAAACAGAAGAACCAACTCAGTAGGTAAGTGAAGTAATGCAGTAAACAGAAGAAAAATCTAAAGTAATTATAGCTTATATTGTCAGAGAAATTTAAGAGGACATCTGTCTTTTAAAAACAGACTGCTGGGCTTCCCTGGTGGCGCAGTGGTTGGGAGTCCGCCTGCCGATGCAGGGAACACGGGTTCGTGCCCCGGTCCGGGAAGATCCCACATGCCGCGGAGCGGCTGGGCCTGTGAGCCATGGCCGCTGAGCCTGCGCGTCCGGAGCCTGTACTCCGCCACGGGAGAGGCCACAACAGTGAGAGGCCCGCGTACCACCAAAAAAAACAAAAACAGAAACAAAAAAACAGACTGCTGTGAAAAGGAAACATTCTCAGCATTTTGGAAATTGCAAACATGACTGACAAATTCTGAAACTGTCAATGAATGGGTTGAACAGTGAAGTGGATGCAGTGACCTGGGAGTTCCTGATAAGGGAATTTCCCAGAATACGGTGCAAAAGGACAAAGAGATGAAAAAACTTACAAAAAGTTACAAGTCATGGAAATTAGAGGTTTTGACATCTAATAGAGGTTGGAGAAAACATTGAACATAGGATTTGAAATAATAGAAAAAAATTAGAGGGGAAAACATCTCTGAGCTGAGTGGTTTAGACTGCTGAGCAGGTATAACGAAAAAATGACACACACTTGGTGAAAGTCTAAACTCTAAGAATAGAGATGGGTTTACACGTTAAGTTCCCACCATGACTCATGCAGTATATAGTCACCTAGGCCATTATTTCAATCACAAATCTTTACTGAGGACCTGAGCACTGGGCCAATTACAGGTATCCCCACTTTACGCCAGTTCACTTTTACAAAGAGTTACATTAGCACCTGTTTTCATTAATTGAAAGACATCTGAAGAGGACTTTCACTTTTACGGAAACAAGCGAAAATAGAGATCAGTATTTGTTCTGCAGCAAGCCCTTATAGAGGCGGTGCTGCACCCTGGGCAGCGGGAGTGGCCCTGCCAAGTTCCTTCCCCAGGAACTACACCCAGCATCTCATAGTTTCAAGGGAACGCTCTACTTTTGGATAGTGGGGGAAACCTGTACTATGGACGTAAAGGTGAAAAAAAAAGCTTCTGGTCTGGGGGAACAGACACGAAGCCAGGCAGCTAGGACAGAGGTGCATCCCACAGTGGTTAAGAACACGGGGGCTCTGCAGTGTTAAGCCAGCTCTACCTTTTCCCAGTTCAGTGGCTTCAGGCAAGTGACTAACCTCTCTGTGCCTCAGTTTCCTTCTCTGCAAAATGGGAATTCTAATAGCAGTTCCTGTCCCATAGGTCGTGTTGAGGCCATAAGTAAAGCACTCAGAACGGTGACTTGCACGTAGTACAAGTGAGCACCATATATATATTTGATAAGGACATAAAGGCAGTGATAGATGCTAATGATCAGGGACATGGAAGCACAAAGAAGGTGGCTGACCCTCCTTGTGGGACCCTGGGGCCCTGAAGGCAAGTGGGAGTTGCTCTAAGGAGGTTTCGGGCCCAGGTTCACTTAAGCAAGTGCCGCTGCCTCTTCCCTGGGACCGGGGCCTCGCTGTCCACCTCGCTCATGGAAGCAGAGTGGGGTCCTGGGCTTGTCCTATCCTGTCTGGGTGATGCTGACGAGGATGGCAGTAGCACCAGCGCCTGAAGGAAGCATCCCTGGCGCTCGGGATGCTTCACATCTCATCAGAGAGCTCTGCTCATCCACAACCTGATTTCTTTTTAGCACATCACAGTTCCTCAGCCCCAAGGCCAAGGGCCAGGGCCAATCTGTGGACAAGGAGGGCCCTGAGAGATGAAGAAAGTGGGGAAGGTGGGCTGTTATATTCATCTGGAATTGTGGCAAGGGAGGTGGCCGTGAGGTGGGCTGCCTCTCGGACTCTCAGTGGAAACACAGAGAGAAGCAGCGCATCCAGGGCACAGGTGGCCAAGAGAAGAGGCTTTAGGCCAAGTGCTCCCCCCAGGGCCTGTCCTCAGGGGTATGGGGGGTTGGGGACGTGCTACCTCTGGGCAGGGTCTCCAGAGGTGGGGAGGCTTGAATCTGGATTTCTGTGAGGCCCCAGGAGGAGGACAAACATTGGTTGACTTGAAAATTCTCTTCTCTTGGAGGGTTCTGCTTCCTGCTTCTGGAACGATGAATACAAAAGGCAAATGCGGCTCCAGGGGCTGGGCTTGTGGTCAGGGGACATGCAGCCCAGGCTCGAGGCTCAGGGGTAGCCCAGGGACAGGTGGGTCCCATGATGCACAGATGACCGGAGGCCCCCTATCAGCTCCCGCACGGTGGCCTTGGGTCGCTGACTGCAGCCCTCCAGGGCTTACAATGCTGGCAGACCACGACCTGGGGCCCAGGAGAAAAGGTAAACCCCCAGAGCCTATCTCGAGACCGAGGACAGGATTTCCTGGTCCACGGGGACTCCAGCACCTCTGGGTTTTCTCTGTGACCTCCAAGGAGTTTCCTTGCCCTGTGATTTTGTCACCAGGACCTTGATCCTTTTTCCCCCTAGGGTCCCACTCACTGTCCTCCATGTCTTGGATGGTATCTGGTAGTGGAAGAAGTTTCAAGAAGGAGAAAAGACCCCAGACTGGCCATACCAGGAAGGATGCAGTAGATGATGTGCAGGACAGAGGTAAAACGCCTCCTGTGACTTTCAGGACCCAGGCCAGTGGCCGCCTGGTCCACTCGCCTGTGGTGGGAAGTCGGAACATCCTCCAACACTCCCATCCTGGAGGGGTGCCTGCTGGTGCCCATTTTATGCTTCAGCAACCAGCACTCCCCTAACTCTGCCCTGGAAGGACAATGACCGCCACTCTCAGCACTGTTAGCGTTCCCTGACCAGGGGACACCAGCCAAGGGAGCAGTGATTGTAGTCTAAAGAGAGGATTTCCACCCCAAACCCTTCGTGTCTCCCTCAGTCCCCAAAACACAGGGGCCCCAGTGCACCTCTGTAGTAAAGGACGATGCAGCCCCAAGAGGCTCCGAGGCAGGCGGCCATGGCAAAGACCTGGCAAAAGGCCTGCGTTTCTGCAGAGCATCCTCTGCCCTAAAACGCCTTTGAAAAGACTACCTGGGAATCAAATTGCTGTGCTGACATCGAGCTGCTGAGCATGAGGGCTAGGAAGCCAGGACCCCATGAGAGTTCACAGCGCTGACTCTGGAGCCAACCAAACTGGGTTCAAATCCCAGCTCTGACCTCTGGACAGTTAGCTAGCCTCACTGTGCCTCAGTTTCCTCCTCTGTAAAATGGGGACAGTAGTACTGATCACATAGGGTGTGAGGATGAAATGAGATAATATTATATTAGTAAAGCACTTAGAATAGTGCATAGCCACACAGAAAAGCGATGTACATATTTAATAAAGAAACACTTGTTCCAGGTTTTCAAAATCTTCAAGGCCCAGGTTTAAGTCACCAAAAAAAGCCCAAGACAAAGACACAGTAATAAAATGAGTTTCTGACGCAGCAGGCGTTCATCATCTTGCTTCAGAGCACTGTTTTTTCAAAATTCCATCATTTAGGACTTCCCTGGTTGCTCAGTGGTTAAGAATCCGTCTGCCAGTGCAGGGGACACGGGTTCGAGCCCTGGTCTGGGAAGATCCCACGTGCCGCGGAGCAACTAAGCCGGTGCACCACAACTACTGAGCCTGCACTCTAGATAGACCCCGCGAGCCACAACTACTGAAGCCCCCGCGCCTAGAGCCCATGCTCCACAACAGTAGAAGCCACCGCAGTGAGAAGCCTGTGCACCTCAACGAAGACCCAAGGCAGCCAAAAATAAATAAATTTATATAAAAAACTTCTATCACTTACATGTCTTCCTGACTTCTGTCACATCCTCAGTTCCCTTGTTTATTATTAATAAATAATAAACTATTATTTTTCTTTTCTTTCAGTCAACAGACTTCTAAATAATTTATCTTCTGCGGGATGTTTGTCAACTACCATAACTTGAAAACCAGTATCCCTTGTCATAAATAGAAGGAAACTGTAAAAGCAGATCCTGTGGAAACAAAACAAACAGTATGATGTTCTAGCTGGATCCCTTTGCCTGCCAAGGGCTCTGAGCTTTCTCTTTGTTTTTAAGAATAAAGCATCATCGGGCCTCCCTGGTGGCGCAGTGGTTGAGAGTCCGCCTGCCGATGCAGGGGATACGGGTTCGTGCCCCGGTCTGGGAGGATCCCATATGCCGCGGAGCGGCTGGGCCCGTGAGCCATGGCCGCTGAGCCTGCGCATCCGGAGCCTGTGCTCCGCAACGGGAGAGGCCACAACAGTGAGAGGCCCGCGTACGGCAAAAAAAAAAAAAAAAAAAAAAAAAAAAAAAAAAAGAATAAAGCATCAGCAAGGGTTAAGAAGATTCTCCCGTCAGCCAATCAGGGGGCGGAAAGAGAAGTGACTAGGGAATCAACTTCTTACCCTGTGAAGGCACGTATTTCCCCCTCCTGGGACACCGCCTAGAGTGACCCCCTGCCCCTGCCCCTCCGGCCGTGCGCCCGCATCGAGGAGTGAGCATTTGGGGGCGGCGCTTTCACAGTCGCCATGGCCAGATGCGCGCGGGCGGTGACCCAGAACAGGTGAGGCGGGAGGGGAGGGGCGGCCGCAGCTCAGGGCTGGGTTTGGCTAACGTGTGCCCTCTGGAGGCTGCTGCCTTTGGGCGGGCGGAGCACGTACGCCTGGGGTCTCGGTGGAGGATCTGCTAAAACAGCCGGGCTCCCTCCCGGGACCCGCTGGACACCCCAGGATAGGAAGTCATTGAGCGCGCATCAGGGGGAGGGGGGTGCCCGCTCCGTCCCGCCCTCTTCCTCCGGTCACCTCGTGGCCATGGGCAGCTTGGGGCAGACCTCTGGTGCCCAGACCCCCTAGGCCTCCCTCCCGGAGACTCCTCGCCGCTCCCAGCATACGTCAACCTGGCTCTGCCCTTGGCATCACAAGCCGTCCTTTCCCTCTAAGCAGGACCGAAAGACATGAACCGCTACCGTTAGCCAGCTCGAGGAGGAGGGGGCGGGGGCACTGAGGCCCCGAACGCAGCAGCCGCTGCTCAGGCGATGGCGCCCCCCGGCCCTGCGCACCCACCTGGGCGCCCAGGTAGTTACGAGCCCGCTGGCTCCGCCCAGGAGCAGGTCCAGCGCCCTCGCGACGCAGCGGCGGGTTTGCTGGCGGCGGATTTGCAGGCGGCGTGCGCACTTCGTCAAGCAGCGCAGGGACGGGGCCTGTCGCGCCCCACAGCCTGCAGGGCCCCGGGGGGGCGGTCAGACCTGCGGGCGGGTGCCGAGAATCCGCCTGGCACGGCGGCCTCAGGGTTCCCCAGCACCACCAACCACACAAAAAGGGAGGAGCCGCGCACCAGGCAAGCCCAGAGCACCGTGGATCGTTGGATCGTGAGAGGCTGAATGTACAAACCGACCAAGGCCAGACCACATACAAAAATAGAACACTGCGCGAGCCGCAGCAAACCAGCCCGGGGAAGCCAAACCTCAACTTCTGCAGCATCAACCCCAAAAGGCCAGAACTCGGTAGGTAACTCCCAGCTGCCCTAATTTTTTCTCTGCTCCAACTTAAGACCTACCAGAGAAAGCCAAATCTGCTCCCCTGACCAATCACATGGGCTGCCTCCCTTCTAATTTGCTCACCTCCAGCTTCCCCATGCTGACAACCTCCAATCCTGGCACACCTGACGCCTCCCGTTTCCCACTATGAAGCGCCTGTGGTGGGAAGCAGATGGCGTGAGACATAGCAGCAAGAGCTCGAGGGCCCCCAGGTCTGTGCCCTGGATGGTGGCCCTGGGGTCCCCCCCCCACCATGGTCCTCATCCCTGGGAGCAGACAGAGCGCTTGGGATGAACTCTACACGCACTCATTCGTTCATTCATTCATTCAACAGACATTTCCTGAGCGCCTGTTGTGTGAGGAACGGCCCGAGGACACGCCCCTAAAGCCCTGCCTCATAGGGGCTCCACTCCAGCAGAGGAAGAGAGACAGCAATCAACGCGCAAATATATTAATAGAAATGGAATCGCAGAAGGGGATGGAGCGGGGAGGGGAGTTCCTCTAACTCAGGCGACGGAAAGCCTCTCTGAGGGCAGCTGTGGCCTTCGTCCTCTTTGTTTAGGATGACTCTGGAGAACTAGGGGGCTCTACCCCTCTGCGGGTTATGCGGCAGCCCCTCTCCCCTCCCCTAGTGCTGGCGGCCATCTCCCTGCCGCTGTCCAGGACAACAGTGCTGTGCACGTTGCTTTGCAGCCCCCATCAGCAGCGTGCTTTGTTCCTGAGGCTCCGGAAGGACAGACGGGCAGCCAGCATCAACCCACAGGGACAAGGAGAGCACGTGAGGCTGCAGCCTCCTCTAAACCGGGTGCTTTTGGGGACCCCCAAGGTTGGCTCAGGGCTGTGAGCAGGGGCAATGCAAGACACAGCAAAATACCAGCCCGGATGTGGGTTTGAGGTCTCACTGTCTATAAGAAAAGGAATATGGCTCAGCTTTGGAAAGAGAGAGCTGGGTGGAATCTCGCTTTGTCACCATGTGACATGAGGCCAATTATTTAACCTCTTTACTAAGCCTCACTTTCAGCACCTGGAAACTGAGATGCAAATAGTAGCCCTCTCACAGGGCTGTCGCGAGGTTTCCATGAGATAATCTGTGTGAAGCCCAGAGCACAGAGCCTGGTGCTGGAAAACCCCTAATAACAGGGCCTGTGTTAACCTGGCATCCAGCAAGCCCAGGGTCTTAAGAGGTGGGCAGTGTTTGTTTCCGATGAGGAAACCGAGGCTGGAGAGCTTAACATGGCCCCATGAAGACTTGGAGCAGGGCACTGTGGGTCCTTTTCCAGCTCACTTCCCGACCTGTCCAGGGATCTGTCCTGTTCTGGATAGCAGCCCCCAAAGAAGGCTCTGATTCCGCCTCTCCCACCTGCACTCGGCTTTCCAAGAATTTGTCTATGCGTATATAAATATGTATTTTTTTCTTCTTTTTTATACAAATTGTAGCCCCTCTCCATTTCCACTACCAATAATTCTTGGAACTCATTTCATATCCGTACATATAGAGCTTCCTGATTCTTCTTTAAGCCCGAGTGATACCCCACTGTATGGATGTATGCAGTTTATTTCCCACAGGTGAGTACATTAGTAGGTAAATTCCCAGAAGATGAGTGGCCAACTTGGAGGCATGTGTGTTTGTCATTCTGAATCTGTCACTGTTGTAATAGATGACCTGCCTCCCTCACCATCAATGGTGCCTGCTTTCACATTGTGGATCTTGGCCAACATGATGGGGGAAAACTGGTATTTCAGTGTTTTTTTTTTTGTGTGTGGTACGTGGGCCTCTCACTGTTGTGGCCTCTCCCGTTGTGGAGCACAGGCTCCGGACACGCAGGCTCAGCGGCCATGGCTCACGGGCCCAGCCGCTCCGCGGCATGTGGGATCTTCCCGGACCGGGGCACAGACCCGTGTCCCCTGCATTGACAGGCGGACTCTCAACCACTGCGCCACCAGGGAAGCCCCTCAGTGTTCTTTTAACACATGTCCTGCTTACGATGAGTGAGCATCTTTCACATGTTCAACAGCCACTTTAGTTCATTTCTGTGAATCTCATCTGCCCAGCCCTTCTCCTCCCCCAATTAGGCTGTTAGTCATTTTCTTGTTGATTTGTACCTGCTCTTTATATTTTATGGAAATTAGCCTTTGTCTGTGATGTGAGTTACAGATATTCTCCCCAGGCTGTCATTCAGAGCAGCACTTCTAACCTTTCTGCTACAGACCATACCCTGTGCTCTTTTTAAAAAAATTCCACCATTATTGAGTTATAAGAGTTCTTTATATTTTCTGGATATAGTCCTTTGCCCAATATATGTATTGTGAATATGTAATATGTATTCTCCTCTGTGTAAACACAGACTAAAAGCAAAAGACTAAAGTCTTTTCATAAAAAAAAAAATCCCCCAGCATCTAGCTTAGTTCTTTGCCTATGGTAGAAAATCAATAAATGTTTGACAATTAGATTAGTGATGTAAAAACATTCTTTATTCATCATCTTCATTAAATAAAAAAGTTTAAAGCTTATTCTCACCATTTCATATTTATTTAGTTATAAATATATACTTAGACTCCTAATATATTAAAGATAATATAAAAGATAATCAAGAAATGGAAATTTCAAAGAATGAGCTAAAAATAAATACAAATGGGAGTTCTGACATTTCTTCCCTTACCCCGACAGATTGTCTGGTGCCTCTCCCAGAAGCATGCCACCCACTTTGGAGATCTCTGGATCACACATTGTTTCCTGTGAACTTCAGCTTAACTGTGATGTGAACTGGTGTGGCCTCTGGGGTTGGTTGTGAAATGTTTGACTTGTCTCCCCTGATCTAACACCAGGCATCTCTGAGCTGTCACTGAAACCAGACCACACCTGCCAGGAATACAGGAAGGGGGGTGGAGATGGTGAGGTGCAGGAGGTGCCAGTCTGGGATGCAGTAGCCCAGGGCCCCCAGCAATCTGAGGCCCACCGGTAGTGACAGGCGATGATGGCCCCCCCTGTGGTTCAGGCCCAGTTTTCAATCCACTCGGTGAGGAAGCCCGCAGAGGAGCCTGCCTTAGGGACAGGTGGGCAAAGAAAGGGACCCACAGCCAGGCCCCCGGTGTGCTGCCTGCAGACTTACAGAGAGGCCTTGAGGTCGTAATCATGCGAGTCACACCCACTGACATGGTGCCACTGTCAAGCGTGGGAACCCTGTACCAATGCCTGGGGCAGGTGCCAAGACGTTCTCCGCTAAATGGTGAGATGTCAGCAGCTCGCTGGGGAAGAGGATGGACTGAAGTCTCCCCAGGCCCCCCACTCTGTCCAAGGAGTCAGCAAGGGCCATGGGGCCCCTGAGCAGAGCTGTGACATCACAGGAGCCACAGGCAAGGACGTACTCGGAGCAGGTGTCCCAGCTTCCTCGTGCTGCTGTGACAGTGACCACCGACGTGGGGGCTTAAAACCACACCATTTTGGGCTTCCCTGGTGGTGCAGTGCTTGAGAGTCCGCCTGCTGATGCAGGGGACACGGGTTTGTGCCCCGGTGTGGAAAGATCCCACATGCCGCGGAGCGGCTGGGCCCGTGAGCCATGGCCGCTGAGCCTGCGCATCCGGAGCTTGTGCTCTGCAACGGGAGAGGCCACAACAGTGAGAGGCCCGCGGACCGCAAAAACAAAAACAAAAACAAAAAACACCATTTCTTCTCTGACAGCATGGAGTCCAGAGGTCCACAATCAGAGTCTCAATTGTCTGAAATCAAGGTGACGGCAGGGACTTCCTCCCTCCGGAGGCTCGTGGGGAGAACCTGGCTGCTCGCCTTTTCCAGTTTCCAGAGCTGTATTCCTTGTGCTCGGGAGCGTAACCACCTGCTTCAGTGCTCTCATCGTCACCTCCTTTCATCAAATCTCCCTCTGCCTCTCTTACAAGGACACTTGTGATCATATTTAGGGCCCACCTGGATAATCCAGGATAATATTCCTTAATCTCAAAAACCTTAATTCCATTGCATCTGCAAAGTGTCTTTTGTCATATAAGGTAACATTTGCAGGTTCCAGAGGTTAGGACCTGGGCATCTTTGGGGGGCATTACTCTGCCCACCACAGAGGGCAAAGCCAAGCAGACAAGAGGCTCCGAAGACCACAGGGTGTCGGGGGTGTCCAAGCTCACTTCTCACAGAGGCTGTGAGGCACAGGGGCTGGGACTTCCAGTGACCGCCGCGCCCCCCAGGTCTCTGCAGTAGCCCAACGGCTGCTTTGGGGAGTATCTCCAAGTTGGGGATGGGGAGAGGAAGGAGGGAGCCTGGATCCAGGGCTTACATCACCCACCCATGGGCACCACCTGCCAGACCTATTGCCCCATTGGTCCAGGATGATGGCTGGACAGGTGGCTGCTGAGTCATCCTCCCTCCAGCCTCCTTCTCGTCCCAATCTAAGTATTTTTCTGGCGTTTTTGAGGACAGCTTTTGGGCAGAGAAAAGCCTTTTCAGAAATACTTTGTTTTTTAAGCCCTAATTCTTTGCTGAGCTTTTAAGTGCAATGTACAAATCATATTCTATGAATATATCCAGCTAATTTTAATAATCATTTTTAAGGCGAACTTTGATTAATGTTTGTAGTATTTACTTACTTAGTTAATTAAACTCCTTTAAACATTTTACACTGCAATCAAAGTGTATTATATTCCATTTTCTAAGTTTTTCAATTATCTGACTAATAAATCTTCCCAAGTCCTTAAGTGATCCTTATCAGTCAGATACATTAAACTTATAATTACGGTGATTTTTAAATATTCAAAAACTGTTTACCAACTTAGTAAGATTTCAAATTACAATCACAGGTCAAAACCAATGACTCAAGAGCACATTTAAAATTAGAATCACAAGTCTGATGTTAACACTCAAATCTGCCCAATTTGCTTAAACTTTCTAAGTTCTGAAAATGCCAAAGATACAAAGTAGATTTCTGAGCTTAACACAAAAAGATAAATGCTATAGTTTTGATTTACTTCATCATCACTATACTCAATTCTAAATTTCCCTGGGTTAAAAGTGTTCCCCAAACCGATTTGGGGTTTCCTTCTCAAGCACATCCTTCTCGGCTGGATGTGGGTTCTCAACCCGCAGATGTAGGGTGAGTCAAATCTTTTTTTTTTTTTAATAAATTTATTTATCTATTTTTGGCTGCGTTGGGTCTTCGTTGCTGCGCGCGGGCTTTCTCTGACTGCGGCGAGCAGGGGCTACTCTTTGTTGCCGTGCACAGTCTTATTGCGGTGGCTTCCCTTGTTGTGGAGCATGGGCTCTAGGCATGCGGGCTCAGTAGTTGTGGCTCTCGGGCTTAGTTTCTCCAGGGCATGTGGGATCTTCCCAGACCAGGGCTCAAACCCGTGTCCCCTGCATTGGCAGGCAGATTCTTTTTTTTTTTAAAATTAATTTTTAATTTAATTTTATTTTTGGCTGTGTTGGGTCTTTGTTGCTGCGTGCGGACTTTCTCTAGTTGCTGCAAGCGGGGTCTACTCTCTGTTGCGGTGAGCAGGCTTCTCATTGCAGTGGCTTCTCTTGTTGCATAGCACGGGCTCTAGGCACTCAGACTTCATTAGTTGTGGCATGCAGGCTCAGTAGTTGTGGCTCACAGGCTCTAGAACGCAGGCTCAGGAGTTGTGGCGCATGGGCTTAGCTGCTCCATGGCATGTGGGATCTCCCCGGACCAGGGCTCGAACTGGTGTCACCTGCATTGGCAGGCAGATTCTTAACCACTGTGCCACCAGGGAAACCAGGGCGAGTCAATTCTGACATGAACTTTCTTTCCATTTTGTGAATAGTCCACACTATCTATCCATTTCAGCGAGGAGGACATTTGGGTTCTTTTCAGTTTGGGGCTCTTGTGAATGAAGCTGCTCTGGGGGCTCATGTGATGTCTCAGTGGGATGCACACTCATTTCTGTTGCATCTACACCAAGGGTGGACTTGCTGGACAGAGCATGAGCATCTTTTTAGCTTTCCTAGACACTGCCAAACACTTTTCCAAAGTATGCACCGCCAATCTCCCTGTTCTCAAGAAAGAAAGCCCTGAGCAGAAAGGACTCAGCTTCCCAGCCTGTTTACCCTCCATTTGCCTGGGCTTAGGGTCCTCCCACAGCTCACAGATCTCTCAGTTCATTGTGTTTCTGAGTTTACAACTGCTCCTCAAACCCTGCCACATCATAATCTTGGAGCAGTTGTGTGCCGGACACTGTGCTGACCCAGAGGGCACAGCTGAGCCAGGCCGGGTTCTCATCAGGAGCTCACTGGGCGGGAAGGCAGGCAAGCAACCGGCCACCAGGGATGTACTCTGGTCAGTGCCAGGACTGGTGAACATGCCCATAGGGGCACCAGGCCCACTCGGATGTATCAAAGAGGGAGGCATATACTTGGGCAGTGTCCCCAAGTATCCTGTATCCTTTCCCCTAGTGATAACATCAGCCCTTTGGGGACCACCCCTCCCCCATTCATGTGGACCAGACTGAGTCCATTTCTGTTGCGTCCACAGGATCCTGGCCAATCCCGAAGTTTTCCCAGGAAGTGACACCCAAGTGAAGGGTGAATAGGAGTTGGCAGAGGAGGGGTGGGAGGAAGGGCGGGGGGAACCACACATATGAAGGTGAAGCGGCAAGAATCGACCTGGAACAACGGGAGAAATGCAGTTCTCTCCACACTCCGGGAGGTGAAGTGAGAATCAGCACCAGGTCCTGAAGAGTGGGACTGCAAGGCTGGGGATGTGGGATTTCATCCTAAAAGGTAACCCGGAGCTGTCAGCAGGGTGTTAAGCTGAGCGCCTTGCTCAGATTTCCACCTTGGAAAGCTTCCTCTGGCCACAATACTTGGGCCAGAAGGAGGCAGGAGACCAGCCAAGAGGCAGTTGGGATGGAGGAGGGGGGGCCAGGTGGAGCGGGGGAGGAGAGAGTCCTGACAACAGGAACCAGGCTTGTAATAGGGGCGGGGCAGGTGAGACCTATAAGAGCCCCACTCAGCCACTGGTCAGCGCTGCAGTGGGCCCCTCCCCTCCCCCTCCTCTGTATCAAAGGAGCCTGAATTTGGACTGGGACAAGATGGTTTTTTGAGACACTACTCTGCCATCTTCTTGGTCCCTAGCTTTCCGATTAGTGATTCCTTGCCCCAACAACTCGTCTCCTGATTTATTGGCCTGTCGTGCAGCGAGCAGAGTGAGCTTGGGCTCAGTAACAGGCTGAGGACCCTCCAGACCCACATCACAGCAGAGCTGAGCTGATAGCTGTGCCCTGAGCCCAACGAGCCATGGCCTTTCTGGAAAGTTCCTAGCTCTGCCCTGCCCTCAGAGCCCTTCCTCCCTCCCTCCCCGACGGGGAGAATCAGCTGCTACCCCTCCCCTGGGATAACAAGGAGTAACACTTGGTCCTAATCCCCAGAACCTGTAAATGATACCTTATAGGCAAGAGACTTTGCAGATGTGCCTGAATTAAGGATCTTGAGATGGGGAGATTATCCTGGATTATCCTGGTGGGCCTGATGTAATCAACTGACGTGAAGGCAGAAGCGGAGAGAGACTTGAAGATGCTACATTGTTGGCTTAGAATATGGAGGGGCAGCCTCTAGAAGCTGGAAGAGGCAAGGAACAGATTCTCCGCAGGAGCCTCCAGGAGGAACCAGCCCTATTGGCACCTTGATTTTAGCCCAGTGAGAACCATTTCAGATTTTTGACCTCCAGAAATGTAAGATAATTTGTGTTGCTTTTAAGCCACTAAATTTGGGGGGATATGTTACAGCAGCAATAGGAAACTCATACGTACACCAGGGCAACAGAAGCAGCCAGTCTCCACCAATAGGTGAGGATGGTCCTTCTCTGCCCCACCCCTCATACTCTGCCCCCTACAAGACAACGTGGAGCCCTCTACCTTCTCTCTATGGGGTCAGGGGTGGGCGTGGCTGAAACAGATCATCCAGTCCTGCTGGGGCTGGTTGGACACACCCTGCCACCCTACAGGCTGAATAATAAGCTCACTGCTGGAACTTATCATTCGGGAGTTCCAGCATATGTCTGTTTTCTCCCTGCACAAGTGCCCCAGTAGTATTCTCTCAGGGGGACTGTAAGGCTACATAACAAAATCCAGAGGCTGGTCTGTGTGGTGACTCAAGCCCCCACTTTCACACTTAGCCCAAGGCAATGGTGGTTATTTTAAGACACTTAGGACAGTCCAGTTACCCACCTTCCCAGCGTCCCCTGCAGTTAGAGGAAGCGGAACATGACTCAGCACTGACCAGCACTGTTCTGTTCATCGAACTGCTGTTCATTCATGCACAGAATCAGTATGAGTGTATCTGGTTGCAAGTACAAAACCCAACCAGCTACATCTTAGACAGATGGGGTTTCTTTTTTTTACATAACTGTAAATCCAGAACAAACAGCCTACCAGAAATGGTGGGTGCATCATATTCAATGGGCAAGAGCAGGAGTGTCTTTAGCGATAGTTCCAGGACAAGTGGCTGCAACATGGGAAGGAAAGTTGGATCCATACCTCACACCACACATGAAAATAAATTGCACATGTATTAAGTAAGAGGAAGAATAACACCCAGAAATCTAGAAGGAACTAAATATTTATAAACAGTAATACATGTATTTGGTAGTTTGAAGGGCATAGTAGGCATGCCCCCCACATCACAGTGGTTTTTATCCCATGTTACTATGACCCCAACCCCTACAAGAACGAACACTCACACACCTAATACCAGACCATCAAAATATGTGAAGCAAAACCTGATAGAATTGAAGGCAGAAATAGACAGTTCTACAATAATAGCTGGAGACTTCAATACCCGACTCTCAATAATGGGTAGAACCAGATGGAAGGTAATTAAGAAAAGAGAGGACTTAACACAACGAACCAACTAAACCTGAGGGACATATACAGAACACTCCGCCTGACAACAATGACATACATGTTCTTCTCAAGTGCACAAGGGGTATTTTCCAGAACAGACCATATGTAAAGGGATTCTGAACCCAATTCCAAGGTAAGTGGGGGGATGGGAGGTTCCCTCCATATCACCAAGCAATTCTCCAGACACCAGCTGGGTGTATTACCACTCAGCTCAATCCTGACACTGTCTACCTGGAGTAGCATCAGATCCCACCGATAAAGGGCTCAGTCCCACAAGCCTCTTCCCCTCCTCCACTTCCCCCTTCCCCCCACCAAGGTTGTCACCTGTGCTCCTGACCGACTGGCTATAGATTGGAGGTTCCAGTGACCTCCTTCTAGGACTTCCACGTTGTGACCTCATAGAGTCAGCCTATTCCCTTTCCAGGGCCTGAAGGGGTGGGGAAAAGTTAACAGGTAAGTACAGATGACAGAGATAAAGTAGAACTGAAGTCTGAGACCCTGAGCAATAGAGTCCTTTATTTATTTGTCTTTTTAAAGGAAAAAAAAGTGGGAATTCCCTGGCAGTCCAGTAGTTGGGACTACGAGCTCCCAGTGCAGGGGGCACAGGTTCGATCCCTTGCTGGGGAACTAAGATCCTGCATGCTGCACAGTGTGCCAAAAAATAAAAATAAAAATGATTGAATAAAAAAGAACAAAAAAAGAAAAAGAAAGTGTTCAAAGTGGCCCAGAGTGTGCTGACAGCAATGCTGACTCAGATCCAAAGTCACAGGTCAGATAAAGGTCAGGGGTTAGGAGGCAAATGCCAGTGATATGGTGAAGAAGTGATACATTGAGAGAAGGATTTTTTTTAATATAATTTTTTAAAATAAATTTCTTTCTTTATTTTTTAGCTGCGTTGGGTTTTCGTTGCTGAGCATGGGCTTTCTCTAGTTGCAGCGAGCAGGGGCTACTCTTCGGTAGCTTCTCATTGCGGTGGCTTCTCTTGTTGCAGAGCACGGGCTCTAGGCACGTGGGCTTCAGTAGTCATGGCACACGGGCTCAGTAGTTGTGGCTTGTGGCCTCTACAGTGCAGGCTCAGTAGTTGTGGCACAGGGGCTTAGTTGCTCCACAGCATGTGGGATCTTCCCGGACCAGGGCTCAAACCTGTGTCCCCTGCATTGGCAGGCGGATTCTTAACCACTGCATCACCAGGGAAGTCCCGAGAGAAGGAATCTTTTAAAAATAGAATAACCAACTTGAGTTCGGGAGGGGAATAGTTGAAGCTGTCCAGTTAGTTGAATCAAGCCATTTTCAACACTTTCGCATTAAAAAAATTCCCTACATTGAGATTCCTTTGAGTTTATAAATTTCTCTTGGAAAATGTAAAGGATCTTTAAGGGTCAGTTCTTTGGGCTGTTTCCTACTTAAATTCCTCTCAGTAGCCCATCTAAAGGCAGAGACCCACTAGGATGGGACTTGATTGGGGTTGAGGAAAGTTGATCTTTGATCAGGAACGGTTCATACAGCTGGAACATTAAGGAATGAGATAAGGGGCTGGGGTTCTCAGGATGCAGGGCAGGAAATGGGGAGCAAAGTCCCAGAGGTGGGAGGAAAGGATTGGAAGAGTTGGTGGGAGAACGGCCCCGACCCAGGCAACCCACTTTGCACCATTGGCCCCTGTGGTGGACCCCCTCAGGTGGCAGTGTATACACGCTTAGAAAACATTGTGACCCATATTGTCCCCTTGGGTTTCTCTTTCTTTCTCCAGCTACCTCTTCGGATATAGCCAGGGTGATTTTCAATCTTAATCATCACAAACTCATTAAATGTACCTGAGGGTCCCAGAGCACACGTGATTTGAGTGTCCACCCGTTTGATCACAGAACAATCTTTTAGGTCATTCCGACTCCAGTGATCGAACTGCCGTCTAAGTAACTCAGCAGGAGGTTGAGCCCCGTATTCCCCTGGAGCAGGCAGGTTGATGTCATCCACAAAGACAACCCGAGAACAGAAAGAGAAGAGGTATCAGAAAATAGTAACATCTGCACACAGTGTCCTATTGGGCAAACAACGTTCAGTCAAAGAATTAAATTACCTTCTTGTTGAGTAAGTCGGTGGGAAGTGATGGTTTCTTTTCCAATCGAGAATACTGTCCCTTTGCATCCATGCTTTTAAGGAATAGGGAGACATTCTCATTACTAACCTTCATAGGTTAATAGTTTAGGATTCCTTAACCCTCTCACACAATTTATTTCTCAATATATCTTGTCTTTTTTCCTTGTACAACGTCAATACGTTAAAACAGATGAGAAAGGTGTGATTTCAAAATGCGCACAGCTTTTGAGTGGTGAGGGTGAGAAGGGTGTTCTTTGCAGAGGAACACAGATGAGTTAGTGGATAGCTGGGCTGTTAAAAGGCCTAGAGGAGCAAGCAGCCGACTCTGCTGAAGGTAAATAATTCCCCAGATGAATATTCTAATTTTAATTCAAAGGGAAGCAGCTTGCTTTGAATGTCAAGTTGTCCAAGGCAGAGACAAATATGACCACCATTTTAGGAAAACTTCTAAATCAAAATTCGTGATTAAAAAAAAAAAAAAAAAACTGTACACAAAACTGTCAAGCCCAAATAGTTGGTTTTCTTGTTCTGACCATAGCTGTGTACATGAAAAGGACCAGTGCAGTACTATGTGGATAGAAACCAAGGACAATTACCAGTCTCTTGCCTAAAGGAGTACCCAAAACTCCCTTTCTTCTTTTGTTCCATTTTGACATGACAATATTCTGAGTTTGAGCTACTGTAGTTGGTGCCGAGAAATTAATTAGCAGAGGCTTGTAGGTTTCCTTATTAAGTTAATCGAAAAGAAAATCCTATATAACAGGAAATAATGAAATGAGCCATAGTTGGAATTATGTTTTGATATTTCAAAATAAGCACTAAACATCATTGTTGACAGACTCAAATTTTTAACCTTTAAGTGTCATAAAAATGTGAAAAGAGATGGAATCCATGAAAATAACCATGTCAGTGGAGTTTCTTTATTTGTCCAGGGCATGTATGCAGCTTCTCTGATTTCCACAACCACCATGCACAGTACAGATTCCTTCTTACCATGAAGTCACGGGACTCAGAGGTTAAGAAACTTGCCTAAGGTCTCAGAGATGGATCAGGATTTTGTCTGCCATTTATTTCTTCGCAAATTAATGTCCTTTTAAATATACCTATTGTCTTTCCATTTATATATCAAGTTATTTGAAAAGATAGATTATCAATAAAACAATGACAATTAGGCTGAAAACAGACTTATCACCAGCTACAGTGGAAGCCAGAAGACAGTGTAATAATGTTTTCAAAGTGTCATTAATGTGAAATAAAGATTTTACAAACAAAAATCGAGAGTTTACCAGCAACAGATGCCAACCAAAGGAGGTTCTAAAGGAGGTACTTCAGGAAGAAGGAAAACAATCCCATAAGCCCTGAGGGCTTCCCTGGTGGCGCAGTGGTTAAGAATCTGCCTGCCAATGCAGGGGACACGGGTTCGAGTCCTGGTCCAGGAAGATCCTACATGCTGCGGAGCAACTAAGACTGTGCACCACAACTACTGAGCCTGCACTCTAGAGCCCGCGAGTCACAACTACTGAGCCCGTGTGCCACAACTACTGAAGCCCACGTGCCTAGAGCCCAGGCTCTGCAAAAAAGAAGCCACCACAATGAGAAGCCCGCGCACTACAACGAAGAGTAGCCCCCACTCACCGCAACTAAAGAAAGCCTGCGCAGCAACAAAGATCCAACGCAGCCAAAAATAAAGAAATAAAGAAATAAAGAAAAAGGAAAAGAAAAGAAAACGCCTAAAATGAAAAAAGAAATGGTGGGCAAATCAATTGGTAAACATGCAATGTGAGTTATCCTACGTCAAAACAGACTGTGTAAAATAGTCAAGATACTATTCATTTTGAAAGAATAAAAAACAAACGAGGGGCTTCCCTGGTGGCACAGTGGTTAAGCATCCACCTGCCAATGCAGGGGACACAGGTTCAAGCCCTGGTCTGGGAAGATCCCACATGCTGCCGAGCGACTAAGCCTGTGCACCACAACTACTGAGCCTGCATGCCACAACTACTGAAGCCCACGTGCCTACAGCCCATTCTCCACAACAAGAGAAGCCTGCAGTGAGAAGCCAGCGCACCACAACGAAGAGTAGCCCCCACTTGCCGCAACTAGAGAAAGCCTGTGCGCAGCAACAAAGACCCAACGCAGCCAAAATTTAAATAAATAAATTTATTAAAAAAAAAAAAAAAGAAAGCTAAGGCACTTTTATGTAGCCACTGTAATTTTCAGTCCCACTGCAAGATGGAAGACGATGGGCTTTCTTGGTGGCGCAGTGGTTGAGGGTCCGCCTGCCGATGCAGAGGACGTGGGTTCGTGCCCCGGTCTGGGAATCCCACATGCCGCGGAGCGGCTGGGCCCGTGAGCCATGGCTGCTGAGCCTGCGCGTCTGGAGCCTGTGCGCCACAACGGGAGAGGCCACAACAGTGAGAGGCCAGCGTACCGCAAAAAAAAAAAAAAAAAAAAAAAAAAAAGATGGAAGAGGATGGACTGAAGTGTGCAAAAATCATTGAAGCAAAGAAGTCAATTATGAAATTATTATCTCAGCTCCAAACCACTCTTCTCCATTTGGCTTTGTGAACCTGGGGCTGGAACTCAGTAAGTGTTTCTGCTTTGTCAGCAGGGTCCCTGTTAGGTTCTGCCCATAGGGGGCAAAGATGGAGGAGGAAGAAGAGACTTCTTCCTGTTTGCTTCCTGTTCTGGTGAACTTTATCCCAGCAAAGCTTCTTCAGCCCAGCAGCAGCATTTCCTGCCCACAGCAGCGGGTAGGATCCAGTTTGCAGTTGTGAAAATTAATAAACAGAAACCTCATTTGAAATGAAGTCAGGAGGCCAGTAGGGGGAACTCTCATACCCTGCCACTTGACCTCAGTTGCAGACCCAACAAGATGATTGCTACCTACCACCCAGCGGGAGGAAGGAAGAATTTCTCTTTGCCCCGCACCGGCCCAACCAATGTGAGACTGCCACACTCAGCCAATGAAAAGCCACGACACTTTGAACTTCCAGTTTCCTCCAATGGACCCTTTGTTTATAACAAAACAGCCCCTCCCAGCTCCCCCTTCTCCTCTATAAAAGAACACTTCTCGGCTTTGTTCTTGGACTTGCCTGTGGTTCACAGTAAAGGTATGTCCTGAGTTGCGATTCTTTACTGTTGCTGAATAAACCCATTTTGCTGGTAAAGTAATTGGCCGTTTTATTGTTTTAGGTCAACACAGTTTTTCCAACACTTGCGGACCAACTTCATCACGCCCTCACTCTACCCTTCAGAGACACCAGTGCAGCCAGTACCTCCCCTCAGAGGTGAGGGAGGGACATTATTCTGAGTTTAAAGATTCCAGCCTCTTTTCTTTGTTCCTTCAGCCCTGGGGGTGGTAGCTGCTTCCTGTGGTTGCTCACCCCCTACTACCTTAGAGTTTTCTCTTTACCTTTTTTGTTACCTAGTTAACAACTGGATACCTAGTTAAGGATTCTTTTTGTTTGTTTGTTTGTTTTTTGGCTGCATTGGGTCTTCGTTGCTGCGCAGGCTTTCTCTAGTTGTGGCGAGCTGGGGATACTCTTTGTTGCTGTGCAGGGGCTTCTCATTGCAGTGGCTTCTCTTGTTGCGGAACACGGGCTCTAGGCCCGGGGGCTTAGTTGCTCCGCAGCATGTGGGATCTTCCTGGACCAGGGATCCAACCTGTGCCCCCTGCATCAGCAGGTGGATTCTTAACCACTGCTCTACCAGGGAAGTCCCAAGAATTCTTTATATTAAATCTTCTCTGTTCAAATAACTGGAGTGGTTTCTGTCTCCTGACTGCTCTGATACAATACAGTTTTAGAAATTAAAGTTTTTATCATATAATGTTGGAAATATAAAAAACACTCTTCTTAAGTAAAAGCACTTGAGTAAACCATGAGAGACTTATTTTACAATTTTGGAGGGGAGAAGAACTTCCAACTATAATGCAAACTTAAAAGCCATAAAATGCACACAAAAAAAGAATAAGTTTGACAATATAAATTGAAACATTTCTGAGTGGGGAAAAATGACTGTAAGTAAAACTGAAAGACAAAGTCAAACTGGGGAAAATATGTATAACATTACAGTCAAATCCTAATATATAAAGAACTGTTACAAATAAACAAGAAAGACTAACAACCAAAAGAAAAAACTTGGCAAAGGAGATAATGATTCATAAGAAAAGAAATACAATAACTTTTAAAAAATAAACTTGTTATCTAGGAATAATTTTAGATATACAGAAAAGTTGCAAAGGTAGTCCAATATTACATTTATTTTGCTGCTCAAATAGTTCCAGCTTTGACCATTGGGAGCTTTTTCAGTTGGCTTCTGAGACCCTTTGACATTCTCCTATTATTGTAGGTTGTTTTTTGTTTTGTTTTGTTTTTAGTACTTCTTTAACTCTGACACTACAAGATGCTCCAGGCTTATGTTTCCTGCCCCAGGGAATCAGCCCTTTCTCCAAGGACACCTAATTCCTTTTAGTGGAGAATAGCATTTACAAACCAAGATCCATATGAATAACTTTAGAACATATAAAATTTGCTCTCCTTTACTCAGAATAAGAGAAATTCAGGTTAAAGAGAAAATATAACATTATTCACTAGTAGATCAACAAAGAACCAAAATTTGATAGGATACTGCTGGCAAAGCTAAGGGGTAAATAGAACCTCATGCTATGCTGCTGGATATATAAATTGGAATAGCCTCAATGAAAGGCATTTGGAATAGCTATCAAAATTCAGTTGCACATACACTTGACCTAGCAATTCCATTTCTGGTGATATTCTTGCCCACTGAGAAATAATCCCCCCAAAAGGGTTTTTTATGGCAACATTGTTTATAAATTTGAAAAACCATAGACAAAATAAACGTACATCAATAGAGAACTAAACTGGGTATCTAGAAAATGGTATGTTTAATTGATGGAATACTATGCAGCTGTAAAAACAAATGAAAAGCTCTTTACATACTGATGTGGAATAATCCCTAATATAAACTGTTAAGGACAAACTAAAACACACTTCAGAACTAAGGCATAGGATTTGTCTAAGAAGGGGGAAAGGAATATATGCATATTTATAAATGCAAATAATATGTTTATATGCTCATCTACATACATTTTGAACTATATCTGAGACATAAACTCAGTTAATGACTAATATTAGTTGTTTATGGGTGTCTGGCGGGGGGGATGGGGAAAAAGTGATAGTTTTCCTTGTAGAACTTTTAGGTTTTCTGGATTTTGAAACTTTTGAATGCACTGCCTATCTCCCTACCAAAAAAAGAAACAAAATTATTTTAACCCTATACCGCTAAATCATTCTTGAGTCAATTGAGAAATCGTAATGGAAATCTAAAAATAAACAGAACTGAATAGTAGTGAACACTCTCCAAATGTGTGGGATGCAACTAAAGGGGTACTTGTAGGGAACTTCAGAACCATAAATACATTTATTAACAAAGGCAGAAAATGGATGAGCATTTCAAACGAGGTCACAGAAGAGAGAGGTGTCTCGGATGTTTGTCCAATCTATCCCTTAACCGCGGTTTTAAAAAATAATAAATTAATAAATAAATAAATAAACTTTTGATTCCCTCCCCAAGTAGTTTTTAAAGAGCTTAAAGAGTCCTTAAAGGTGGACTAGTACCACCACTCACTCCTGGTTGAAGAAGTGGTGGGGGCGGTGGGGTGTTTGGGAATTGCCTGGCGCTCCAATGGTTGGGACTTGGCACTTTCACAGTGGTGGCCCGGGGTTCAATCCCTGGTTGTCAGAGAACTAAGATCCCGCAGACTGCGAGGCACAGCCAAAAAAAAAAGTAGGGCCAGAGGATGTTTGGAGACATTAGTGCTCATGTCTCCACCTTCTCCTATCCCCCACCCCGCTGTGGGCCCTCCAAAGGTGTCCCCACGGCGCATCCTGTGCTCAGCTACACCTGATGGGAAACAGCATCAAATGATGCTCCAAGGAAGGGTCTGAGATACTCAACATTCAAGAACACAGTTAACCAGGCCATAAGTGTTGCCGGACTTGAGGAAACTGCACTCCAAGTACAGTGACTCAAGCTGGGGTGGAGACGTTTCTGGCAAATGGAGAGGCAGCCCCGGAAGTCTGTTTCTTTGAGGAACAGGGAATCCGAGCAGGCAGGAGGGGCTGACCCATTAACAAGTGGTGTGCACTGCAGGGGGCGCCCAAGATCATGGCCACGTGTCCACCGCTCAGCCAGGGTCCCTGCCCAGCCTGGGCACATCTGGGTCCTAGAGGGGAAGCCTGAAAGAGCTGTTCTTGAAATCTTCTGGGCACAGAGGGCTCAACGGCAGGGCCTAATCCCTTCTGCAGACCAGGGAGGGGGGACTTCTCCCCCACCTGCCACCTGGAGCACCGGGAGGGCAGAAGCCAGGAGGCTGGGCCAATGGAAGGGACCGCTTGGCCCAGCAGAGGCAGGCGCTGGTGTGCTGACTGGTGTTGGTGCCCAGCAGAAGCCAGCTGGTAGCTGCCTGGACGTAAGCACAGTGGGCTATCCAGGAATATTGAGGGGATGCACATTGAGAGAACTCTGCAAGGGGCTGAGACCCCCAACAAGGGAGGTGCCAGAGCCCATCACAGGTTTTACCAGACCTGTGACACCAACCAGCCCCGGGCACCCTTCGTGCCCACAGCTGGGAAAGCATGGGGTGGCACCATCTCCACAAGCAGATGCTTTCAGCATATACAGCCCAAAGAACATCTTTGGAGCCCATCAAACCACATAACCAGCAATTCCAATCTCGTGAAAACACAGGGCAACTGAGACTTGCTCAAAGAATAGAGAATAAAACACTTCATGATTTACGGTACAGACAAGATTACACATAAAATGTTACTTTAGTCCTGAATTTAAAATTTACACTCGTTCTAAAAAGTACATATTTGCAAGTATTTCACTTTAGAATATTACAAAAACAATTTTCCGATGACTTAACGATTACAATTTTGAATTACAGAAGGGAAAGTGGAAGAGGCTGCTCTCAGAAAATTGGAAAAAAATGTCAACAGAATGGCACAAACAGCAGAGCCATGATTTTATGGGCAAAACAGATTTCTTAAAGCAATATCAAAGGGCCTGATTTGAGTAGTTACTTTGAATTTATTTATTTATTTTTATTTATTTTTGGCTGTGTTGGGTCTTTGTTGCTGTGCGTGGGCTCTCTAGTTGCGGTGAGCGGTGGCGACTCTTCGTTGCAGTGTGCGGGCTTCTCACTGTGGTGGCTTCTCTTGTTGCAGAGCACGGGCTCTAGGCGTGCAGGCTTCAGTAGTTGTGGCACACAGGCTTAGTTGTTCTGCAACATGTGGGATCTTCCCGGACCAGGGCTCGAACCTGAGTTCCCTGCATTGGCAGGCGGATTCTTAACCACTGTGCCACCAGGGAAGGCCTGAGAAGTTACTTTGAATATCCCAGTTTCCAAGGAACTTGCCTCCTCTTTGCTGAAACACTTTGCCTTGTAAGAACACACAAGCGCATAGACACTTCACAACAAACCTACTACTAAGAGAATAGGTTTTTTGTTTGATGCCTATAAATCTGCCATGCCAACTGCCAGAAAACTGACAGAGCCATTCTCACCTGGGATGAGCAGGACACCAAACCCCACGTCGGAGCCAGGCTCACTCTCAGGGGCATGTAGGGGCTGGCGCGCACATCCCTGGACGGGACAGCCAGGGCACCGTGCTGGCCCTGAGGACGCGCTCACAGGCAGGAACAATAGCTGTCAGACAGGCTCCCTCTGCTGCCTTTATACACAATGGAGGCCTCCTGCAACAGAAACAAGGGGTTTCCTCCAGAAACATCCCGACCAAGAGATGCCGGCATGGCTGAAAGAAGCTCTGGGAAACCACCCTCCCACTAACACCAAGACCAGCCACAGAGAATTCTCACTTCTGAGAGGGCAGCTGTGGTCAGGGGGGTGTCTGGTTTGGGTGCGAATCTGAGGGCTGGGAGTCAGCTTCTCTGTCTCAATAGAAGCCCTTATGTTTGCTGCTCAAGGTGCAAACTGCTACCTCGGTTTGGAGAACAGTTTAGCCAGACCTGATAGAACGAAGGCGCACGCATCCCTGTCTTCCAGTTCCCCACCTGGGTCTGTCCCCTCAAGATGGACACACACACACACGGATGTTCACGTCCTAGTGAAAAACTTGGAAATATCCAGAATGCCCATCAATAGGAGAATGATAAGGAAGTTAAGGTAAATTCAAACAATGGAATACTGAACAGCCAGGTAAAATGAACAAACCAGAGCAGCATCTGTCAACGTGGGGTAATCTCAGACACATCACGCTGAATGGAAAAAACGCATTGCTGCAGGTATCATATACGCTGTCTCTACAAAATTTAAAAATGTACAAGACAATACCATATATTGTTTATGAGGACTTTGCTATGGAGGAGAAGTTGCATCCTTGCTGGGATGGATAATACTAATGGAGGAGAGAGAACCGTCCATAAGGAGAGAGATGGCAGGTAGGGACACACGTCATGTGGCAGCGTGGGGTGTCTTTAGTTAGGTGGCTGTCCATGGATGTTCATTATATTATTCTTGCTACTTCTTTTTGCATGCTTGAAATATTTCATTAAAAAAATGACAACAGGGCTTCCCTGGTGGCGCAGTGGTTGAGAGTCCGCCTGCTGATGCAGGGGACACGGGTTCGTGCCCTGGTCTGGGAAGATCCCACATGCCGCTGAGCGGCTGGGCCCGTAAGCCATGGCCACTGAGCCTGCGTGACTGGAGCCTGTGCTCCACAACGGGAGAGGCCACAACAGTGAGAGGCCCGTGTACCGCAAAAAAAAAAAAAAAAAAAAAAAAAAAAAATTGACAACAGCCAGAAGGCAGAAACAACCCAAATGTCCCCAAATGTCCACTGGTGGATGGATGGATAAATAAAATGTGATTTTGTTAAAACATACCCAGGATTTGTGGTAATCAGGTATGGTAAGACACACAGACTCAGAAATGATTGTCATGAAGGAAGAAATCTATACTCACAGATTCCTAGAAACAGGAGGCATGAAACTCCAGACAGGGCCACTCAGGGGAGCACCAGGTTCAGTCGGAAGGCAAAAGAGAGAAGAAAAGGAAGAGCGTGGCCCAGAGCCTTTATTGGGGTTGTTGTGGGAGAGAATGGGAGAAGAGGGTAGTCACCTTGAGTAAGCCTAGGGTTGGATAGTTTGAATAACTTCAGCAGGATCTGGGCTATAGAGGCGGTCCCAAGTTATCCAGCACCTGGCCCTGGGGTGATTTAGGGCAGGGAAAGAGTTTGATAAAGGGGATGGTTGGGCGTGTGGGCCCTGGCTTGGTGGTTTGTACATCAAAGGTGCACTCACAAGGGAGTCGTCTGCTATCTCCAGGAATCAGTAAGCCCTGGGAGACGCAGACTCTCCAGGATCAAGGCCCCAGTGCCAGAGTATGAAGAATACAGAAGAGGGCTTCCCTGGTGGCGCAGTAGTTGGGAGTCCGCCTGCTGATGCAGGGGACGCGGATTCATGCCCCGGTCCGGGAAGGTCCCACATGCTGGGCCCATGAGCCATGGCCGCTGAGCCTGCACATCCGGAACCTGTGCTCCGCAACGGGAGAGGCCACAACAGTGAGAGGCCCGCGTACAGCAAAAAAAAAAAAAAAAAAAAGAAGAATACAGAAGATATGAAAAGATAGCCAATGCAGTGGTATAAACATACAATGGACTATCATTCAGCCTTAAAAAGGAGGGAAACGCTGACACATGCTACAGCATTGATGGACCTTGAAAGCATTATGCCAAGTGATAAGCCAGTCACAAAAGGACAAATACTGTATGATTCCACTCATATGAGGTCCCTAGAGTCAAATTCATAGAAGCAGGAAGTAGAATGGTGGATATCAGGGGCTGGGGAAGAGGAGAATGGGGAGCCATTGTTTAACAGGTACAGAGTTTCTGTTGGGGAAGATGAGAAAGTTCTGGAGGTGGATGGTGGTGATGGTTGCACCACTAGATGAATGTATTTAACGCCACTGAATGGTTAAAATAGTAAATTTAATGTTCAGTATATTTTACCCAATTAAAAAAACCCCACAATGTCAAAAGACCTCTTGTACATACATTAATGTACATGATTCTTTCAGTTATTCTCAGCTGACTCTTTTACACGTGACTGGGATATTTTCTCAGATTACTAAAATTTTCAGACTACCCTCGATAAAACAAAACAAAATAACAACACAGTGATTTGCAGGGCTTATTCCTAAAGGTCAGGGTGACCCATCTGATCCAGGATCCTGGCTGAGATTTTCTCTCTTTTCCTCAGCAAGGAGATCTTCTGGACACCAGGTAAGGACATGCTGTCACATTTTGAGCTCCAGGGATGTGCACACATTGAAGCTTCAGTCCATTCCTCCCACCCCTGCCAGCGCATGTCAGAGCTGGGCTCTGTTCCAGGGGAGAGTGAGCTGGATCAGGCCTGGCTGCTGCCCTCAGAAGACAAAGGACACAGGGTAGATCTGCCAAGAAGTATTCCAGAAGGGCTGGATGGGCTAAGGGCTTGTGGAGCCTGTACATAGAGCACAGAGCGAATATAGAGGAGAAATGCGGTAACTTCCAGGCGGGAGGGCTGTGGAGACCGGCGAGGGGGAAGCACTTGGAAGGGCTCCCAAGATGCATGCTGGCGCCAGCACTCAGCAATGGGGACAGGGAGGCCCACTAACTGGGTCACACAGCATCTGGGCAGAAAGGCATGCAGCCTGCTCAGGGCAGAGAATATCTCAGCGAGGGATGAAGCTGGACAAATGGCAGGCTGGAAGCAGGGGGCCCAATCCCTGGCTGAGGCCCCTGGGCTTCACTGGGGAGCTTTGGGGACCAATGCACAAGCTTCTGTGACAGGAACAGCACCGTGAGAGCGGGGCTGTGGGATCTCGTTTCCCCATCAGGCACAGAAGAAAAGGGCGGAGGGGCCAATGGCAGACAAAACCCACCAAGTCACAAAAACAGGTGTAAACTGACAACTGTGGCCGCTGTTCCCAAAGAGGGTACAAGTTCACAGGACAGGGTATACAGGGGGCTTTGATGTGGCCGCAGAGGTCAGAGACAGCCCCCCAAGGAAGCCATGCCGGAGCCAAGGGTTTCAGCATGAGTAGAAATCAAGTAAGTGAGGGGGGCAGGCAAGAGGATCTCAGCAAAAGGAGTAGCATATGCCAACGCCCTGTGGCAGGAAGGAGTGTGGGGCATTCTGGGAGAAGGGGTGTGGCCAGACCAGAACGAGGGGAAGGGCGGAGAGGTAGGTGGGGTCCTTAAGTAAAAGATGCACTGTCATTTATCTGACCAGTCACCTCCGGATGGTCCCATGGCTTCAGACACCAGCCATGCCCTTATGGCTCCCAGATGTGTATCTCCAACCCAGGCGCCAAACTCACACCAACTATCTACTTGACGTTGGCACTGGGCTGTATAATGGGCCACTCAAACTTAACAGGTCCCGTCCTCTATCCTCCCCGGGTCTTCCTCCATCTCAGTAACGGCAGCAGCATCACCTGGATGCAGGTAACCTGGGTGCCACCCTCGAGTCCACCTTTTCCTCTCCCCCCCTTGCAGCGAACGCTGTCCTTGCTCACCTGATCCCCTCAGACCCTCTTTCCTGGTTGTGTGCCCCTCCCCCAGCCACTGCGGGCTTCCTTCCTGGGCGGGGTCTGCCATTTTCTCCAGCTCCTGGAGCCACTTGTAACTGAGTGTCCCTGTGATTGCACCTCTGTTGGCTTCATCTTCCTTATCCTGCTTTCCCCGCTCTCCCTGTAGCTTCTCCTGGTAGCACTTCCTCAGTCAGTCTTTTGCACGTGAGCCCCATCTCACGATCTGCGAGAACCCGATCTAAACACCCCTCATTCAGTCTATTACCAAATCCTGTGGTCCACCTCTACCACTTCTCCCCATCTCCCTGGCCACCCCCTAATGCAGGGAACCATCACCTCTCAGCTAAACAAGTACAGCAGCCTCCTAGCTGCTCTTCCTGAGTTCTCTCTTGTCCCCTCCCCGCAACATTCTCTACCCAAATCATGTCACTGCCTGAGGAAAGCCATCACTCTCCTCTCAGATCAGCCAGGATGGTCTGTTTGGGCTCCTCTGGTACTGTGCCCTCTCCCCCTCTCTCTCTATCTCTCTCTCACACACACATGCACACACACACATGCGTGCGCGCACACACACACACACTCACACCAGCCAGGGCAGGGATGAATTGCCCTGGCACTGCCATTTACTAGCTGTGTGTTCTCAGGCAACTTGCTTACCCTCTCTGTGCCTAGGGTTGCTTGTTTGTAAAATGGATTTATTAAAACTTTCTTCAAGGGCTTCCCTGGTGGCACAGTGGTTGAGAGTCCGCCTGCCGATGCAGGGGACACGGATTCGTGCCCTGGTCCGGGAAGATCCCACATGCCGTGGAGCAGCTGGGCCCATGAGCCATGGCCACTGAGCCTTCGCGTCTGGAGCCTGTGCTCCACAACGGGAGAGGCCACAACAGTGAGAGGCTCGGGTACCGCAAAACAACAACAACAACAACAAAAAAAACTTTCTTCAAGAGGTGTTGGAAGGATGTAAAGTACTTGGCACAGTGCCTGGCTTAGAGTAAGTACTCAATAAATATAAGCCAGTTTTCATTAATTCATCAAGCAAAAATCTATTAAGCACCTGTTATGTGACAGGCACTGTTTTAGATGCTGGGGATGCACCCGTGAAGAAAACAGTAAAGATCCCTGCCCTCTTGGAGCTTACAGTCTAGCAGGGGGAGACAGACAGTAAACAATAATTACAATAAATAAATGAGCGGGAAGAGCAGTGCAGAGGTCTCGGGGTAGGAGATGGTGCTGATGAAGAGCAAGGAGACAGGGAGGAAGGGATGAAGTCGTGGGGAGCGGTAGGAGATACGATTACAGAGTCTATACTCTACTCTAAAAACACATGATAAAACGGAAACAAATGCATAATTAACGTTTTTCCTTTTTGTATATTTTGCAATTTCATTAATGGGCATTTTAAAACCTGTTTTTAAAATCATACATTTAAAAAGTTTTGAAAGCTTGGAAAAGGAAATTTTTTTTACAATAAAGAAAGCTCTAGAGTTGTGGGGAAGGAAGGAGCAAAGTTTACACCGTCCTTAGACGTCTTCCCTTTAGCCCTCTCAAGAATCTACCGTCTGGGACACTTGAGGCGTTAAGACAATGTGGTGCAGCTTCTTGGTCCCTCAGGCTCCTGCTTCCCTCCCCCAACCCACAGGCAGGCTCTGGGCGCCATTTTGGATCCTCAGTCTATGGGATCAGCCGTCAAGGACCACATGACCCAAGTCCACCAATCAGAGGCTGACCCCCCCTCCTCCCCACACCATTTTGTGATTTATCCCTTGACTGCTGGGGGGGAGGTGGTGGGGGGAGGGATGGGTGGCGGGGTAGCAGGGGAGGGGGTTAGGGATGGCGCAGGGCAGGGAGGGCGGTCAGATATGATGGGATTTGGCCTATATTTGAATGAGGTCACTGAATTTGGGTCTGAGTTAAAAGTTGGGAAGTTGGGGCTTCCCTGGTGACGCAGTGGTTAAGAATCCACCTGCCAACGCAGGGGATATGGGTTTGAGACCTGGGCTGGGAAGATCCCACATGCTGTGGAGCAACTAAGCCCGTGCGCCACAACTACTGAGCCTGCGCTCTAGAGCCCCCGAGCCACAACTACTGAGCCCGCGTGCCACAACTACTGAAGCCTGCGCACTTAGAGCCCGTGCTCTGCAGCAAGAGAAGCCACCGCAATGAGAAGCCTGCGCACCGCAACCAAGAGTAGGCCCTGCTCGCCACAACTAGAGAAAGCCCACGTACAGCAACAAAGACCCAACGCAGCCAAAAATAAGTTAAAAAAAAAAAGTTGGGAAGTTGTTTAAATTGTTCCTGTCTTCTCTGGTGCATCTCCATGATGGTTTGTCACCAAAGGGGAGAACCTAAGGGGATTTCTCTCCAAGAATGCTGTATTTTGCTGGAATTTCAAAATACCTTTGCTTATTAACCAACCTGCACTTCCCATCCTCTGCATTCTGAGCCTCTGCAGCCCAGATCTGCACCCTATTCCCATTATACTCCCAACACTTTCCTCTTTGTGCAAAGACTTTTAGTACCTTTAGGCTCCTACTGAATGTTACATCACTGCCAGCGTTGGCAGGAGACCCGCAGCCTCAGGGACAAGGGTGGCTTGGGCCCCTCAACGCCCTTGGCCCTGCCCACCCCTGAGAAATAACCCTGAGGAGAGAATAGACCTTCATGCAGGCACCTCCCCATCCTTCCCTCCTCAGCTCTAAATGGCCCCTGAATCCTTCTGTTTTATTCTCTCAGGGCCTGCACTTGTTCTTTCACGTTGAGGCAGGAGAGGCGGGGCTGAGCCCAAGGACAGTCTCCTCATGTATAGGCATTAGGCAGAAGGCAGGGCCACATCCTTGTTTTGCACTTAATAAGGCCATGACATGTGGAGAAATGGCATCTAAAACAGAAACTTTATAGTTTCTGAACAAGAAACTCTGACGTGGAAACCATGGAGCATGCAGAATAGAAATGCACAGGTTGCTGATGACCCTGTACAACCTTCCACGTGTGGCACTCAACTAGTAAGGGAAAACAGCTCTTAAAGCACAAGTAAGGAGGCTACAGGAGACAGATGTGCAAGACCTGGGGCTGATGCCACCTGGTGCAATCTAGGCCACACCTCAACCCTCCACACAATGAATATTCCACCCCTAATCAAAAAGACCCCAAGTTCAAAGGGCTAAAGATAAGATGAAAAACGTGCAGGGTGCCTCTCGCTCATGAGGATGCCCACAGTCTTCTCTGAGTGTGGCCTTTTGCCTCAATAAACGGCTTCTTTGTTCTCTTTGTTCCTCGGCCTCAGTGTTTTTTTTTTCCCTTTGTGTTTCTCACACACATTCTTTTTGGACAAGTTGAACAAGAACATGGACTTTTGATAAAGCTTTTCCAGTAGCACCATGATGGTTGATATGCATATGTTTACTTGTTTTCTTGTTTATTGTCTGTCTCCACACCCCACACATACCCAGGCTGCCCACTCTAGGGGGGCAGGACTCCGACATCTGCCCCACCGCACACTCTGGTCCATGGCAGGCACAGCTCTGGAGGTGTTTTATGAATGAATGGGCATGGGCATCTTCTCTCACTGGGGAAGGTGAGGAAGTGCCTCTTCCCGCCTTTAATCAAGCCCTTCCCAGCCTTTCTCTGTTCCACATCATTCTCTAGTGAGCTGGGGTAATAGGGAAGAAACTCTGTATTCTATTACAAGTTTATCACTAAAGGGATGTTGCCTATAATCTTAAATTATACATAATGGCCCATCTCTGAGATCCCTGCCTCCCAGGCAACCAGCGTTAAGCTAAAATACCTTTGTTTAGTTCATAGGAAACATCCTGACCAGGCCCACCTGTGAGTGGCTGCAGGAAGGAAGAAATTAACACATCCCCTATGGACTCTGGCTGGAACCAGGACTTTACCCCTGCCCCTTTTAGTACAAAAGAAGCCTGAATTCTAACACGGGGAAGATGGTTCTTTGGGACAGTAGTCCACCATCTTCTTGGTCTGCTGGCTTTCCAAATAAAGTCCCTATTCCTTGCCCCAGCAACTCGTCTCTCAATTTATTGGCCTATCGTGCAGCGAGAAGTACAAGCTTGGGCTTGGTAACACAGAGGCTGAGGTTCCCACATCACCAGACGTGCCAAAGCCATCCCAAGTGCCTGTTTGAAGAGAAGCCCAACGAGCACTGTTCTTTCCAAGACCGTGACCCACTTTGCTCCACAAAACAAGCCACAGCCTTATAAAAGCCCCACAGAGGTGGCAAGACCCACAGGCAGTCGGAAAAGCTGGTACCACTCACAGTGTCGGCCCAGCTTGTGCTCTAAACCCAGTTCTCGATGGGCAGAACCAGAAACATGGCGGGCAGAGAGCTCAGGGAGGCACTTTGTATGTGTCACAGTGACTGGGTGGGGTTCTGAGATGGGCAAGAATATCCTCCACCCCATCCTGCAAGACTTCCAAATGTCCCTGGATTGGATTTTCAATCATTTAAAATCATTATAAATGTACCGTGGTTTTTAAATGCTACAGAATTATAATTTCAAAATTAATTTTTATTACAAGAGCCTGTTTATAATTATTTAGCACCTAAAACCCAGCATCATTTTATATGGTTTTTGGGGTTTTTTTACTAAACACTTGATTTTTCAGGACTGCAACTCTCATGTGAAATGCTGGAAAATTGTACTTTGTCGTGTTCCAGTTTTACGGAGAGTTGGTCACCAGTTTGGGAGCCCGTGTCATCAGCGACAGTAACAACACTTTTTATACTTGCATCACCAGTACAGCACACCTGTGTCCGTCAGCATGTGTCGCTGCCAGGGCCACAGTGCCAGCCTCTGGGGGGGGGGGAGGTGGCAACACAGTAGTAGATTGGTTACTGAGAAGAGATTGATCAACTAAGCAAAATATGGAGAAGAATGGAAGGCTGGTTTCTCACTGTCAGACAAGGGGTTACAAATATTGAAAGGGAGAAACCTGGCAGGAACCCTGTGTGTTAGATTATCATAGGAGAGGTGAAATCATGGTTTTCAATACTTATGGACAGATACAGAAATGGGTGTAGATATAAATGTGTGTATACATACATATCTTGCCTAGCTTTATCCACTGACAAGGCCTCGAAGCAATAGCGATCAGCCTGCCCAACACGCAGAGCTCAGTTTCTCCCCTAACAGGAACCAGGCCTTCTTGGGGAAATGGCCAATTTCAAGACAGAGGCATGAAAAGTACAAGATGAGCCTATAAACATCTTTTTTTTTTTTCTTCTTTTTTGCGGTACGCGGGCCGGACGTGCAGGCTCAGCGGCCATGGCTCATGGGCCCAGCCGCTCCGCGGCATGTGGGATCCTCCCAGACCGGGGCACGAACCCGTGTCCCCTGCAACGGCAGGCGGACTCTCAACCACTGCGCCACCAGGGAAGCCCAAGCCTATAACATCTTTTGTGCCAGAAAATAAGGATGTGCTCAGAAATTGATGGGGATAAATCAAAAGGACAGGGGAGCCAGCTCTGAGGGGCTCCCACTGGCTCTGAGATAACTGAACATCAAAATAAATAATGAAAATAACAGTTTAGAACCTATGGAATGAAACAGAAAAACATACAGCTAAAAATGAATGAATAAATAAATGAGGAGGAAAAAAACTATTTACACTAAAATGCCAACTAATAGGGACTTCCCTGGTGGTCCAGTGGCTAAGACTTCACGCTCTCAGTGCAGGGGTCCCAGATCTGATCCCTGGTTGAGGATCTAGATCCCACATGCATGCCGCAACTAAGACCCAGTACAGCCAAATAAATAAATAAATAAAGCCAACTAATAAATGTAGAGGGAATGATGGGATTAGAAAAATTATCGTTTGACAACCATCATAGTTATTAATCATTTAACCTAGAAGTATCAATAGATGCTAAAACTGGTGGGTAAAATTTGAAGAGGCAGGGATACTTACAGAGCCTCAGAGTTCTTCCCCACAAAGCACATAATTACAAAGGGGAAAATGAGTACCTCTACAGTGGAGACGCCTGGCAGATATCACGTTAGTCAAGTGATCAAAGTCACAATGTCACATCACCAGTCATGGGACAAATTCAAGTTGTGTTCTCTCTGATCAGATACAAAGAGGAAAACATAACACAAGGTTTGTGATATTCCAGCCAAAAATGTATAACCTTAGTCTAATCAAAAGGAAATATTAAACAAACCCGACTGGAGGGACATTCTACAAAATAGCTGACCTCTACTCTTGGAAAGGGTCAAGGTTATGGACATCAAGGAAAGACTGAGAAACTATCACAGACTGAAGGAGACTTAACAGACCAGACAACTAAATACAACTTGTGATCCTGGACTGGATCCTATGGCTGTAAAAGACGTTACTGGGAAATTGCCAAAGCTTGAAAGGGGGGTTCTGTTGATTAGATGGCAATAACATTTGAGTTTTTGTTTTGTTTTGTTTTTTTGTGGTACGCGGGCCTCTCACTGTTGTGGCCTCTCCCGCTGCGGAGCACAGGCTCTGGACGTGCAGGCTCAGCGGCCATGGCTCACGGGCCCAGCCGCTCCACGGCATGTGGGATCCTCCCGGGCCGGGGCACGAACCCGTGTCCCCTGCATCGGCAGGCGGACTCCCAACCACTGTGCCACCAGGGAAGCCCAACATGTGAGTTTTAACAACCTGATTCTGATGGTGCCTTGTGGTTATGCAGGAGAATGTCCTTGTTTGTAGGTAATACACTATAAACTATCTGAGATCATGGGGCATCAGAATGGCAATGTATTCTTGAATGGTTGAGTGGGGGGAAAAAGCTATTTGTACTATTCTTATAATTTTCTGTAAGTACAAAATCATTTCAAAATTAAAATTATCTTTAGCATTAACAAATAAGAAGGTGGGCTTCCCTGGTGGCGCAGTGGTTAAGAGTCCGCCTGCCGATGCAGGGGACAGGGGCTCGTGCCCCGGTCCGGGAAGATCCCACATGCTGCGGAGCAGCTAGGCCCGTGAGCCATGGCTGCTGAGCCTGCGCATCCGGAGCCTGTGCTCTGCAATGGGAGAGGCCACAACAGTGAGAGGCCCGCGTACCGCAAAAAACAAAAAAAAAACAAAAAAATAAAACCAAAAAAACAAATAAGAAGGAATGATGAGCAAAGAAATTGGTAATTATGTGGGCAAATCCAAATATTGACTATGAAACAATAATAATAATGTCTAATTTTAGAGGTTAAAAGACCAGGCAATAATAGTGCATAAGTTGGATGGGTTATGTTAGGAATTAAAGCATTCTAAGGTCCTTTATTATTCAGGAGAGTGGGATGATTATTAAATTTAGATTCTGTTATAAGAATACATGTGAAAAGTCTAGGGTTACCACAAAAAGAATAAACAAATAATGAGAAAAAGGGGGAAGGCAAAAATTAATCCAAAAGAAGGGGAGAAAGAGGAGGAGGGGGAAAGTAAGAACACAGAAAACCCCAAATAAGATGCTCACGATAAATCCAAGCAGATGGAAACAGAAAGCAAGAACAAATGGTGCTACTAAATGAGAGAAGGTGGGATTGAGGTTATAAACACTAAGTAGAAAACAAGGGACATTATGTAATGATAAAAGTTACATTTATGAAGACAATGAAATCATTGTAAACCTGTGTCAGAAAACAGCATAGGGAATTTCCCGGCAGTCCAGTGGTTAGGACTTTGCGTTTTCACTGCTGTGGCCTGGATTCCATCCCTGGTCGGGGAACTAATATCCCTGGAAGGAAGCCACACATTGTGGCCCAAAATGAAAGAAAACAGCATAGCAGCTAAATATAAGCAAAAACTATTAGAAATTGTAGGAGACCTTGAGAGAGATATATATGTATGTACACATATACAGACCCATACATTAGTATATATATGTACACATATATACACATATATGCAAGTATAGTGGGAAACTTCATTATATACAATAAATTCAATGAAAATCTTCATTTAGTAGAAATATATCTAGAACTTTATGTCACCTGAATGGTGACAGAACACATCCATAGAACATGTTTCTGTTTTTGTCCATCAAGAAAGCCTTGAGAATATTTTTAAACTAGAGGCTTTAAGACCACATCTTCTAAACATGATCCAAAACAATTAGGAAAAATTAATACAGAGATGAACCAAAATGTTCACGACTTTGAAACTGAGACAAGTTCCTAGCTTACACTTAGCTCAAAAAAATAAAAATAAAAAACAGTGACATGCGATCATGAAAACAAAGAAAAAGAGGACTTTTCATCCCAAAATCTATATGAATCCTCAAAAAAATGACACTCGGAGGAAAGTTTATTACTTTAAATGCTTTTGCTATTAAAGTAGAAAGGTGGGGCTTCCCTGGTGGCACAGTGCAGGGGACATGGATTCGAGCCCTGCTCCGGGAAGATCCCACATGCCTCAGAGCAACTAAGCCCATACACCACAACTACTGAGGCTGCGCTCTAGAGCCCGTGAGCCACAACTACTGAGCCCATGTGCCACAACTACTGAAGGCCGCGCTCCGCAACAAGAGAAGCCTCTGCAATAAGAACCCCACGCACCACAATGAAGAATAGCCCCCGCTCGCCGCAACTAGAGAAAGCCCACGTGCAGCAATGAAGAGCCAGTACAGCCAAAAATAAATAAAATAAATAAATAATTTAAAAAAATAAAAAATGTAGAAAGATGAAAGTAAAAGAATTAATATCTTATATTCATCACGATAAATTAGGAAAGGAAAACAAAATTACTGAAAAGAAACCAAAAGAGAAGGAGTTCCCTGGCAGTCCAGTGGTTAGGATTCTGGGCTTTAACTGCTGGGGTCCTGGGTTCAATCCTTGGTCATGGAACTAAGATCCCGCAAGCCATGCAGCAGTCAAAAAAAAAAAAAAAGAAAAGAAAAGAAACCGAGAGAGGAAATTAACAAAGGTGGAAAGTGAAAAGTGCCGTTGATGGAGGGAGGGGTGGGCAGGCCACTTGGTGCAGGGCTTGAGGATGGTCCAGATATTTGCTTCCATCCTTGGGACACAGAGAAGCCACTGAACAAGGCAATGTGATCAGAAGTTATTTCCTTAAAAATGGCTGTGGCTGCAGGGTGGAGGGTGGATGCAGGAGGGGGTGGATAGGGACACACAAGGGTGCAGAGTGGCCCAAGCAAGTCAAAGCACACGGATGGTGGCGGAGAGGGGATGCTGGGGGCACTGACAGCCCTTCTCCAGAAAGACACACAGAGAATCGGATTCAGCAGGACTCAGGCGAGATCCTGAACATCTATTTTTCAATAAGATCCCTCGCAGGATTCCCTCAGAGCCACAAATTACTAAATTTACACAAATTACTACACAGCTGTTACTAATCAGAATATAGATGGTTTTAGAAAACGGAACAGACCAGTCAGAGGAATCACAGGAACTGAGGCCCCGTGGATTTGAACAACATGAGTGTGAGAGTGTGTATATGTTCGTGCATGTGGGCAATAGTGTGTGTGTGTGTGTGTGTGTGTGTGCGTGTAGTTTCCAGGAGATGATCAAAGAATGCAACACCCATCATAGGCCTTGGTCATTAAGCAGAAACGTAACCATCATTTTTGAAAACACACGGGTCTCTGGATGTGTTTATCAGATGCCCCAGTATCCAATAATGGTCAGTGTGAGGGCGAAGTAAGACCCCAGCATCAAAGCGCCAAGTTGAGGTGAGAGGAAAGGACGAGGGACAGAGGAGACTTCTCCGTGACCCCAAAACCTGAAGGGCCACAGGCTCACTCTGAGTCACTGAGAATAGGGATTTGGCCCCTACAGCTTGGGAGGAACCCTGGGGTGCATCCGTGGAACCCCCGAGTAAAGGCAGCCAACCCCAGTGGACACCAGGAGGACCCCAGTGGACACCAGGAGGTTGTTGGGCCATCTCGCTGAGATCGTGCCGGGAAAGAGCTCCCTCAGCTCTTCCCCTTGACATCCGGTGGTTCCTTCCGGGGCTGTGTTTATTAACGGAAATCTCCTAAATGGCTGAAGCTGAACTGAAGTCCTAAAACCTGCAAAGCCCTTCAGCCCTGAGACGCTACTCTGGCTGGTGGCCACAAGTATCCATGGCAACCATGGTGGACCACAGAGGAGGGTGCAGACCTCCCTGGAAACAAACCCAACGGGAACGTGGCTCTTTCTTGTTTGGAGCGCCCCCAAGTGGTCAATCATGGCAGAGGCGCGAGTGTCCGGGAGACCAAGACTGAGGGATTCTAGGAAAGTGGCCAAAGCTGGGCTTTTCCTGAGCACTCCCCCAAGGCGAAGTGAGTTTCCAACACTGCAGGTCCCCTCCCTGCCCCACCTTGGCATCTGGCAGTGAGTCATTCTCTGTCTTTGTTCCTTCATCCACTACTCGCTGGGCGTGGGGGACCCAGGGGTGAGAATACTCATCAAGCCCCTGCCCTGGAGGAAAGTGTCTGACGCCCCGATGAGTGTGCCTAGTTCGCTGGGATGAAACCATTCAAGTAGTCATTTTACATTTTTATTGTAAAGCAAAAGCAAAGAGTTTCTGGAGCAGCACGAACAATGCATAAGAATTTTTCCAGTAAAACAGGAGAGTTTCAAGTAATTTTACACTTGGGAGGGTCATTTCCAGCTCCTTCTCCATGTTCCGGGAAAGGCACATTACTCTTCTGTGTTGAGGATGCGGCTGTGGGAACATTTGAAAAGGGTGGCACAGGATTTCGAATCAGAAAGATCTGGGTTCAAGTCTCAGCTCAGCCTATAAACCAGCCATGTGGCCCTGGGTAAGCTGCTAAATATCTCTGAGCCTGTGGCCTCATCTATAAAATGGAGCTTAGGGACTTCCCTGGCGGTCCAGTGGTTAAGACTCCACGCTTCCAATGCAGGGGGTGCGGGTCCCATCCCTGGTCGGGGAACAAAACACACACACACACACACACAAAATGGAGCTTATATCTATTTTCCACAAGGCAAAGAAACCTTAAACACATTCCTAAATCTCTTAGGAATCTCAGATTACAGTTGATTCTCATTATTCAAGGTAGTTATGTTCTATAAAATCACCACAAACACTGAATTATCAAAACATGACCATTGCCTGTAGGGAAAATGCACGGTTAGGAAGTCCTGTGAGCCTCTGGTCCTGACATTTTGTCAACCCATCACTACATAACCTTGTTTTATGCGTGTTTCTGTTCAAAAACACCTTATTTAATATACTTTGTTGACTCATTAATATTGAACTCACAGCCCACAGCAAATGCTTGAAGGTTCCCTAACACAAATGTTTTCTCCCTAAGTCACATCCTAGTCTTTTCGTGCTTGGAAGCAGTAGACAGCATTTCAGCACTACTCTCGGGGCCATTTTAAACAATAAAATCACCAAGAGAAAGCACAAAGGTGCAAAAAACGTGACAGTACATAGACGTTGAAAAGGACACCTGTTTACAGCATGAGGGCTGAAGCCAGAAGTCAGAGGTCACCCTGTTGCACCTCAGCTGGGAATATGCACTTCAGGCAGCTCAGAAGTTCTTGCTGCTCTGCGCGTATCCACAAATGACTGGGAAAGTGCGGCAGGTATTGATTTGGAGTTACAAATAAATCTTAGCAAGTAGGTGGATTTACAAATACGGAATCCGCGAATAATGAGGCTCCGCCGTGTCTGCACTTGGGCACCCCTCGCCTCCATTGGCTGTCACCTATTTGGAGCACTGAGCATTTTGCAGCTTTGGATGGGGAGGCGGGTTTGCCTGGGCTGGGACCCTCGGTGACGGCTTCTTACGGGGCTCACGCAGCAGCAAGCCTTCCCCAGGCTCACATGAACCTTGGCAAAGCCATGATGGAACACCAAGGGCTTGATTTTTCTTGTCTTGTTGGGGCTTAGAGCAGGCTGCCCCAAGATATGCCACAATGGCTTATTGATTCTTTTGAATTAAAGTTACTTGAGAAACAGCCAGTGGGGAAAAATGATATAAAAAACCACTCTGACCCCCACCCTGCCACTTTCCCCCTGAAAGCAAGAAATAAATCTTCCATGTGAAGGTAGCCTCCCTGTACCAGGAGGATAGAAAGCCTCTTTATCACCAGAGTTAGGGCTCAAGCTAAGAAAGCTGTACAGACTAACTTTGTTACTTCATTAGCCTGCTACCCCGAGGCATGAGCCTCTTTGTTTTGTTAAATCTTCACAAATAATTCTTTGTCTGAAAATGATATAGAAACAGCCTGCTTTGGTCATTTCAGGGGTCCCATTTCTATGAGACCTTTGTAAGTAAGAATTAAATTGGTTTTTTTTCCCCTATTGATCTGTCTTGCGTCAATTTAATTATCAGACCAGTCAAGAGAACCCAAGAGGGGTGGGGAGAGGGGGAATCTCCCCTTCCTGACAGCCTGAGGATCATTTGGGTCATCTTCAATCCTAGGTCTTCCCTCTTCGATTTTCTCTCTAATGAGAAAAGCAATAAAAAGAGATCAAAGTTCACCTCTGGGGCCTGTGGTCATCCATGTTCAAGAGATAGACCAGAGATATTGGTCCCCAATCACATGGGGGCCATTGCTCCCTTATCCAGAGCAGAGAACATACCAGCTAAGCCCCCATTCCCCACATACCCACCCCCTGCCCAGAGCTGCCTCTAAACAGCTCCCGACACCGTCCTCAGCTAATTCCTCAAAGCAGTACCAGCTACCTAATTTGTGGCATCCTGGTAAAATGAAAATGAAGGGCCCCAGTTGCAAATTATTAAGAATTTCAAAGAACATTAGACCAAGCCGGGGCCCTTCTAAGTATGGGGCCCTGCTTCAAAGCCTTAATCCCCCAGGCCCTTCTCCTGCCCAAACTCTACCATCCTGGTGGTCCTTGCTGCCCTGGCCAGCAACCTTTGTCCATTTCCCAGGGTGGCCAGCAGACTCCACCCACTGATGGCGCAGGGGCAGGTTCTGGGTCTCCAGCGGGAGATAAGTATCTGGTCTGGTGAGCACCCCTTCCCCACCTCCCCTCCCCACTCCTGGGTAGGACAGGTCTGTTAACTGTGTCAGGATCTGAACCTGAACAGGGGGTGGGGGGGTGCTGCTGGGGAGTGGTTAGCAGACTAGTCAGGCCCAGAGCTGTAGGAGAAGCTTTGCCTACAGGCGCCGGGCCCTCCAAGCTGAAGGAGCTTGGCTGGGAGAACAGACACCTCCCCACCCCATACTGTCCCCCTGCCCTGTGACCTGCCAGTGCCCCCGCACTGATGGAGCCCACCGAGAAGGCCCTCGCCTTCTGCGTGTGCCTATGACAGTTCCTACCCCACTCTGTTGTGATTCTCCGTTTATGGGTTTATGCCCCCCACCCCACTGACTCCCTGTCCCGCGAAGGGGACCACGACTTACTCATCTTGGAGTTACCAGCTCCTGGGCCAGCACCACTGGATCGCTTTACCCGAGGGTGCCCCCCGCAGTGTTTACAGGAGGCGATGGGCCCCTTCCCTCCAGGCTGATCCCTTAGCACGGCTTCCTGTGATGAGCCCCAGGGGACCATAAGGAGGCACCCCGTGGAGACTGGGCCGGATCACGGGAAGCTCCTCCCCGGGCCACGCCCACCGAGTCAGGTCCCACCGTTCTCCTGTGTTTTCTTCACCAAAATTCTCCACAATGACTCCTCACAAGAAAGCAGAGAGGAAGGAGGTCCTGCAGGCGCCAGTCCACGTGAGAGGCCTCCAGAGGGTCATCTCTAGCTACAGGACGGGGCAGAGGTCCTGCAGGGAGGCTGACGAAGGCAGTGAGGAGAGGGGCAGAGAAATTCCAGCAACTTCTCTGAGTGGGGTCTTTGACGAGGGGGAGAGAACCCTAAGCTGGATTTATGGAATTGCTGTCAGAACAGTAAGAGGGACAGCGTGACAGGGCAACAGGGAAAGGGGCCTTGGGAATAAAAATCCTACAAAGGGGCCGGGAAAAGTGCCTCTCAGGACAAATTACAACAATAAACCGTCCGGAGCCTGAGCTGTGTGGCCGGCACTGTTCTGGGTGCCTCCCGGGCCTTAACTCACTTCATCCTCAAATCCGTCTGGTGATTATCCGCATTCTACAGATGAGGACACTGAGGCTCAAAGAGGTGAATTGACTGGTCCACAATCATGATCAAGCGGCCAGTGGCAGCCAAGCCCGGGTGGAACTTGTGGGTGGGGTTAGGGAGGGCCTCACTGCCCCTCGAACAGAATGAGATCCCGTTGTCAGTCTCACCCTCGCTCCTTTCCCTTTCAGTGGGTCAAAAAAAGTAGTGATTAGATTGTTAGACTTCCCTTGACCTAGTTATGTAAATGATCAGCCTTGGGTCTCCGTCTCTAAGATGGAAATGGTGTCCTCCAGCCTCCTCCCAGAGCTGTGTCCTTGGCCGTGCCATTACTGATAACAGCAGCCCTCCAGCCATCTCCGTTCCTCACCTCCCACCCCCTCGCCACCAGCTCTCTTCTCCTAGGACTGAAGCCCCAACAATTCCGCAGCCCCTCACCCCGCCCTCCCTTTCACCGGTACCCACCTCAGCTCGCCCCAGCCATCCCCCTGCACATGCGCTCATCTTCCCGCCCTCCTCCCCCCCCCCCCCCAGCCTCCCGTCTGGCTCTTGCTTCTGACTTTGAGAAACTTCAGCCCAGGTTAAATCAACCTCTCCTCCCGCGCCTGCGCGCCTAGGAGTACCCAACCCTGGGCTGCTGCGTCCCCCTGGCCATGGGTGTCAGCCCTTCCCCCTCCTCAACTCCCTACGGCCTCTCCCACCCTCATCTCAGCTGACGGAGCTGCTTCCTCCCTGAGAACCTCCGTGATCGCCCCCCTGCACACGCTGCACCTGCCCCCAGGCACCACATGGGCTTCCCCACGTCGGGCCAGTGTCTCCCTTCTCCCCTACTTCATCCTTCCCTTCCTCTCTCGCATAATCAGAGTTTCCCTCTCTTGTCAAGACCACCAGTGATTTCCTTGTTGCTGCATCCGGAGGTCAGCTCTCCCATCTCAGATACCTGACTTTTCTGTAGCACCTGACACAGCTGCTCATTCCTTCAGGAAATATTCTCTCTACTTGGTTCCCAGGGCTCGGCACTGCGCTGGGGGCACCTGCTGTCTCCCACGCTGGCCCTCCCCAGCCCACTAAGGGCTCACTGGCACTGAGGCTCGGCACTCTCCACACACACACTCCCCCGCCCCCACCGTGGTCTTAGCCAGATCCACGCTCCAGCCATGATTTCTACCTTTAACTCCCTAACGTCCAGTTTTTACTAAACGCCTCCACTGGATTGTCCGGGCAGCGTCTCAACTTAGCACGGCCAAGTCCTCCCCATGTGAATGGCCGCTGCATCCGGCCAGTGGCTCAGACCAAAATCCTTGGAGTCATCCTTGGTTCTTCCCTTTCTCTCACACTCCATGTCCAACCCCCCAGCAAACCCAGTCAGCACCACCTTAGGATAAACCCAGACTCCAGGCTCCTCTCCCCACTCCATCCCCACCTCCCACCCTGGACCAGGCCTCTGTCATCTCACTGGCCTCCCTGTCTCCACCCTCATCCCCATGTCTAGTTGCCACCCAGCAGCCCAGTGGCCCTTTTAAAATAGTATTTCTCAGGACCGCCCCCAAGGGGATATTTGGAAATTAGTAGGAGCCGCTCTGGTTGTTGAAGTGATTGTGCTCAGCATTTAGTGGCAGGGCCAGAGCAGCCCTGATGCCTGCAACAGGCTCTCTTGCTCAAACCCATGGGACCCTCAAGGCCGGTCCAGTCTCCAAGTCCTCCTGTAGGCCCCCCTGCCCTGTGACCCCACGAGGTCTCACATCACCTCATCCAGCCTCCACCAATAGAGCCCTTGGAGGTTGGCCTCTCCCATCTCTGAGCTGCACCCCTGAGGGCAGGGTGGTCAAGAAGAGGTTTCACAGCTCATCAAGCCTAGAACCTAAAAGGATCAGATGGGTGAGGTATTTGCAAAAGGGTTTCTTAGGAGACAGCTGGAAGTCCCACCTCCCCCAAGTGGGCTGAGGGGCTAATAGGGGGTCTGCCTCCTAACTCAAGCTTGGAGAGACTGGGCCTGCCAAAGGGTTTGGTGGGGGAGCACAGTGAAGGGACTGGGATGCCGCCATGGCCCATTTTGCAAGCAGGGACCAGCCATATCCCAGAGTTGGTCCAGGCAGAGGGGTCAAGAGTCACTGTGAGAGGGCCTCCCTGGTGGCGCAGTGGTTAAGAGTCCGCCTGCCGATGCAGGGGATACGGGTTCGTGCCCCGGTCTGGGAGGATCCCATATGCCGCGGAGTGGCTGGGCCCGTGAGCCATGGCCGCTGGGCCTGCGCATCCGGAGCCTGTGCTCCGCAACGGGAGAGGCCACAACAGTGAGAGGCCTGCATACAGCAAAAAGAAAAAAAAAAAAAAAAAAAAAAGAGTCACTGTGAGAAAGCTGCTGGAGTCCAGTGGGTCACCTAGAAGGACACACAGGCCTCACGGAGGCGGGCTGCTTAGTTGCCGGGGTCTGAGAAGGGAGTCAGTGAGCACAGGAATAAAGGAGTTCCTGCAGGAGCAAAGGGGCTGCCGATGAGGGACCCCTGCCCTGGAGTGTCTCCACATCGCCCATGTCAGCCCCCAGGAGAGGCAGTGTCTGTGTTCAATCTCATAGACCCCAGACTGCAGAGCTATCTTAGGACCTGCCTTTCCTGCCCCCCTCCTCCCCCTCCACCATCCTGCCCCACACCAACACCCACAGACTCACAGCTCCACCCTGACCCCTGCCCTGCAGCTGCGGAGGGGAAAGGAGGCCAGAGAGGAAGAGGAAGCTGTCCAGACCTCCTCCCCTGTAGCCAGCCGTCAACCTGCAGCCAGGTCAACATGCCTTGGCTCAGAATGAACAAGTATGTGTGGACTAATACACTGGACTGGAAACCTTGAATTTCTGAACTGAGACCCTATTTTGGACTTAAAGTGACTGTAGGACACTTCGGCCCTGAGGGTGATAAGAAAAGTCATAGGATTACCCAGATTTTCATCTCTCCCTGTGCCAGGTTGAACAGTGTTTCCCCAAAGTTCACGTCCACCCAGAACCTCAGAATGTGAGCTTATTTGGAAATAGATCTTTGCAGAGGAAAAATTAAGATGAGGTCACACTGGATTAGAGTGAGCCCCAAATCCGGTGATTGCTGTCCCTATAAGAGGAGGGAAATCTGGACACAGACACGCACAGAGGGAAGGCACGTGAGGACACAGAGACACAGGCAAGAAGGTCACATGATGATAGAGGCAGAGATCGGAGTGATGCGTCTACAAGCCAAGGAACTCCAAGATCACCAGTAGCCACCGGAAGAGGAAGAGGCTAGGAATGATCCTCCCTAGAGCCTTTGGAGAGAGCATGGCCCTACCAACACCCTAATTTCAGACTTCTAGCCTCCAGAACTGTGAGAGTACAAATTGCTACTGTTTTAAGCCACCCAGTTCATGGCATGTTGTTACCGCAACCACAGGAAGCTAATACCCCCACTGAATATAAATTTGAGTAAGGCAGTGGGGGACAAAAAGAAAGATGCTTTCCGATGCCTGCAGGTTGACTAGGTCAGCAAAACAGCCAACTACAGGCTCATGTTTCATCTTTGAAACCTCCGAGGGCTTGCTGGGCCCACTCAACATAAGAAAACTCCAAGTTCTCCTCCGAAGTCCGAATCAGGCCTGCCGAGTGCAAAGCCAAAATCCGCAGTGTTCCTCTGCGGTACAACCCAGCGCCGCCCAGGCTCTCCTTAAGAGCCTGTGTCGTCGAGTGATACTCTCCACAATTGAATTCAGTTCATCGATGGGTATAAATCTAAGATGCCAAGGCTTAAACAAGAGCCCTTAATTCTAATTAAAATCTCACCAGCCACAAAGCTGCTGCGACACCCGGGAAATGCCCGCATAAGACCACGTTTTCTTATCTCAGTGGTCAATGTGTCTCTAGCTTCCTTTTTCCCATTCATCTGTGCTGGTTTTCCGTGTGTTTTGAACTCCAGATCTAGTTTGCCTGAGGTGATCAGCCCACTGGGAGACCCTTCCAAATACCCATTTGGGCCCAGATTTCCCCAAGAAACATTTAATGCAACTCACGAACACTGGCAATGGACAGATAACTAACGCCCACGGCAAGGAAGCATCGCTGGCCGCCTAGCTCATTAGGGTCTACAGTGTCAGCACCGTGTCCAGATTCTTTCTAAGTCAGAAGTCTGTCTTTCAATCAAATAATTAGTGCCCAGAGCAAATGAAAATGGATTTGAATCTCACAGCTAAGTTAGAAGGTCATACCTTTTTCTATTTCAATCTTTACATACTCTATCTCCTTTACAGATACAATGATTCCGATTCTGTGTCTACTTCTTTCTTGTTTTATTTTATTTTCATTACGAATGTTAATAATGCCTTTTGTTTACGGCCCAGACAACAGGCCCATCCTCATTTTGTAGATGAGGCTCGTGCGGCTACTGATTACGAAGGCAAACTTCTAAAAACCTCTAGGCTCGCATCTTCAGTTCAAAACTTTATCCCCTGTGTTGCTTTCTCCTAAAGCTAATGAATGAAAAATTGTAATAAAAGGACCTTGAGAGTCCACTTACTGGAATCACTCTGGAAAACTGGTCAGAATTTATGAACCGGAAGATTCCTTGCATCCAAGGCTGGTAAAAAACGATCCGAGGAGAATTCCTCCTCCCTCCCGAAGGAGTGGGACTCTGGCGAGAGAATCCCCTGGTGACGTCTGTCACGTCTCCCAAACCAAATTAGCAGACGCACAGCCTGTGTTTGTGACTTGCTAGCTCCTAGAGGGTTCCTGGTGTAGGCTGCAAGGAACACTGCACTTACACTCAATTACCCACTCTCTGCCAGAGGCCTGGCTCTCAGGAGAGAGACAACTCATTCATTTTTATGAGCTGAATTGTGCCCCCCAAAACTCATATGGCAAAGCCCTAACCCCCAGTACGTCAAAATGTGACTGTATCTGGAGATAAGGCCTTTAGAGAGCTGATTAAGGTAAAATGAGGCCATTAGGGTGGGCCCTAGTCCAATGTGCCTGATGTCCTTATATGAAGAGAAAATTTGGACACCAGGGATACCCACGCATAGAGGAAGATGAAGACACAGCGAGAAGGCGGCCACCTACAACCAAGGGAGAGGACCCAAGAGAAGTCCAACCTGCCAACACCTTAATCTTGCACTGCTGGCCTCCAAAACTGTGAGAAAATAAATGTCTGTTGTTTAAGCCACCCAGTCTGTGGTACTTTGTTACAGCAGCCTGAGCTGACTGATACACTCACTGCCCAAGTCATTTGACCTCCGTGACCTTAAGTTTCTGATATGCCGTAGGGATGGGTTCCTGCCCTCTGCCACCTCACAAGTTCAGTGTTGAGGCCATGGACACAAAAGCCCTTTGTAAGACACAAAGCACCAAACACCCAGAAGACTGGAGGGTATGTGCCCATGGACACCACGTCCAAGGCTAGGACCGGGAAAAGCTGGGGTCAGACACTCGCAAAGCATCTGCCTCTGGCTTGAAATGAACTTTCAGAAACTAATTCGTACAAAAACGCTGACATGTGCATTGCCTTAGGCTTAACAATTCCACGTCTAGGAGAGAAGCAAACAAGTGAACTGACATAATGGAAAAAAGATGTTCATCCCAGAGTTGTTTATGGTGGCAAAATTAAAAAATTCCAATAGGGAATCAGTTAAGGAAAAATCATATGACAGGATAATTTGTGTCTATTAAAAACCATACAGTAGGAAAAAAATTATTAGCATTGAAAGATGGTGATAAGAGACTGCTGTCAGGAAAAAGAGGAAAATACCTGACAACAGAACCATATGTAAAAACCAACTACTTTGTAAGACTCTACCTGTATCTATCTGAATATATACATAAAGAAAAAATAGAAAATACATCAAAATGCTAACAGTGGACAGGTGATTATGGATTTAGGGATGTACCTTTCTGAAGCTTTTCTATGTTCTTCAGTTTTTCTGCATTGAATAATTATTAATTTGTTTTTTTAAAAAGTAGTAACCAGTATTTTAAAATAAATATATAGGGACTCCCTTCGTGGAAGTCATATTGGACTAGGGCCTATCCTAATGAACTCATCTTAACTTGACTACATCTGCAAAGACTCTATTTCCAAACTGGTTATATTCTGAGGTACTGGGGGTTAGGACTCAATATATCTTTTGGGAGGGAGGACACAATTCACCCATAACCGATGCTATTCCAGGCAGTTTCTGATGGGAAGTGCAAGATACAGAGACATGAAGGCAAGAGCAAAAGCACAGGTGCCCAAGAGCACAAAACAGGTACCAGAAGCACAGCACCAGCTTCTGCCCATTCCTGCAGAGGCTGCCATGACACGAAGTTGCCTGAAGTCCAGCCACATATGGAGAGACTCACTTCCACCTCCCATCACGCCAGGGCAAGTCTGGTTCAAGGACCACCCCTCTTGACACCGACACTAAATTCCCTGATATAAGATACAATGGGGCTTCCCTGGTGGCGAAGTGGTTGAGAGTCCATCTGCTGACACGGGTTCGTGCCCCAGTCTGGGAAGATCCCACATGCCGTGGAGCGGCTAGGCCCGTGAGCCATGGCCACTGAGCCTGCGCGTCCAGAGCCTGTGCTCCGCAATGAGAGAGGCCACAACAGTGAGAGGCCCGCGTACCGCAAAAAAAAAAAAAAAAAAAAGATACAATGAAGTCAAGTTGCAGGTACCCAGGAAACTGGAGGCATGAATCAAGACCTAAAGATGGAGAATTTATCCCACTCTGTGCATGCTTGTTCCCTACAGATGCAAAAGGAGCTTTGTACTAGTATCAGTAACAATTTTGTTAGCATCTTTTATGTGCTCAGCACCATATAGACAAAGTGCCCTGTGTGATCGTGCTAAGGAAAAACCCTATTAGTGGTTCTCATCTAGGGATGGGTCACCCTCCACCCCTGCTGGAGGTGTTTGAAAACATATGGTGGCATTTTGCGCATCAGCTGACTGAGAAAGAAAAACTCTGAGCCTGGTTTATGGACTGATAGAGCAGTGAAGCCCCAATCAGAGAGGCCCTCAAGGACAGTGGAGGATGGAAGTCCTCCCACTGGGAAGAAGGATATTTTGGAGGAGAATATGATTGTCCCCTGTGCCTGGGAGGAGAGATGGACAGAAGTATAGATCTACACTGACTCCTGGGCAGAAGCTCATGATTTGGCTAGATGGTCAGTCTGAGAGGTTTTTATCCTCCTGACACCAAATGTGTGGGATATTTTTTTTTTCTTACACCAACTGCAGTGGACTAAATGTGTCTTCCCATATTCATATGTTGAAACCCTAATCCCAATGTGATGGTATTTGGAAGTGGGGCCTTTAGGAGGTAATTAAGTCATGAGGAGGAGCCTCATGTAATGAGTGGGATTACGCCCTTGTAAGAAGAAACCATGTGAGGGTACAATGGTTCCAGACTCAACAAGGAGAGGGCTTTCACCAGAACCTGGACCAGGCTGGCACTTTGATCTCAGATCTTCAGACTCCTGAACTGTAAGAGATAGATTTCTATTGTTTATAAGCCACCCAGTCTGTGGTCCTTTGTTACTGCAGCCCAAACTAAGACATCAACCAATCCTCTGACACCGCCCAGGTGTCCCACAATTCAATTCAATCCTGAAACTATCTACCTGGAGTTAGCATCAGATCCCACAGGTTAAAGGGCTCAGTCCCACAAGACTGCCCCCACTCTAACCCCAGTTGCAAGTCCTGCCCCCCCACTTCTGATGGATTGGCTATAAACTGAAGGTTCCCACAAGTCCCTCCGTAGGTTTGACGATTTGCTAGAACAACTCACAGAACTCAGGAAGCCACTTTACTTACCATTACAAATTTACGATAAAGGATACAAAGGGAGAGCCAAATGGAAGAAATGGGCTGCGTGTGTGTGCACGTGCACACAAGCTTCCATGCCCTCAACAGGGGAGTCACCTTCCTAGCACCTTGTGTTCATCAACCTGGAAGCTCCCCAAACCCTGTCATTTAGAGGGTTTTAATGGAGGCTTTATCCTATAGGCATGATCAGTTATTAACTCAATCTCCTGCCCCTCTCCTCCTCCCAGAGGTTGTGGGTGGGGACAGAAGCTCCAACTTTCTAATCAGGGTTTGGTCCTCCTGGTGACCAGCCTCCATGCTGATGTGACCCAGATGCCCACCAAGAGTTGCTTGTTTAGAACAAAAGATGCTCCTATCACTCAGGAAATTCCAAGGGATTTAGGAGCCCTGTGTCAGGAACTAGGGACAAAGACCAAACATATATTTCTTATTATGCCACAGACAGGGGACAGAAAAGAACAAGAGTGGATCACTGGTGTCAAGGACTTCCGGGAAAGGGTACATGGATGGATCTCTTGGAATGGACACAGACTGAGGCAGCTGTGACCCACGCAAACGTTCACTGACGGGCAGTCATTGCAGTGCCGGCTCTCAGGAATCAGGTAGGAAAGTTTGCAGCCAAGTAAGTTGTTTCTCACATGGGTGAATTTTATAGCACACTCCAAGGGTTGCTGAGCAGGGAACTTACCTGTGTGAATATGGTTATTGATTCTCCCAAGCAACTCCAGCTGGTTTAGCCAGCTGGTTTAATTTATAATAAAATTCCAATTCATTGGAAACATGGATTTATTATTCAATGAAAATTATGGTGTAATTAGCTATCCATTTGGAAAGAAATAAAGTTGGATGTCTACCTCACACCATACACACAAAAACTAATCAATTCAACATTCATACACTTGTGTGTGTGTATGTGTGTGTGTGTATATATATATATATCAGTTATATGAAACGTAAGACGGTATATTTATAAGTTTGGGGTGAGTAGGGCCTCTCTCTAACATAACACACAAACCCAGAAGTCAAAAAAGCAAAGGCTCACGTGTTTGATTACATAAAATTTTAATTTCAGTGCAGCAAAAGACATTATAATTACAGTTAAAAGATAAGTGGCAGGGCTTCCCTGGTGGTGCAGTGGTTGAGAGTCCACCTGCCAATGCAGGGGACACGGGTTCGTGCCCCGGTCCGGGAAGATCCCACATGCCGCGGAGCGGCTGGGCCCGTGAGCCATGGCCGCTGAGCCTGTGCGACCGGAGCCTGTGCTCCGCAACAGGAGAGGCCACAACAGTGAGAGGCCCACATACCACAAAAAATAATAATAATAATAAGATAAGTGGCAGATGGGAGAAAATCTTTGTAGCATTTGTTCATTCATCATTCAACAAATATTTAGTGAGTGTCTACTATGTCCCAGGCACAATGCTAGTTGCTCATAAAATTACTTAGAAAATATTCACAAATTTGCATTTTTATTCCAATTTTTAATATATGTGTGACTAAGCAACAGGTTAATATTCAAAATATATGAACTGATACACGTAAAATAAAGCAACATTGAAAATAAACAACAAAATAAAAATAAATAAATCAAAATAAAACAACAAAAATTGAAAATGAAGGCACACACAGAAAAGATATATCTGATGTATGTTAAGATTAGTTTTGGCTACACATGAAAAGCCAAAAAAGCAGTGGATTAAACACAGTAAAAGTACATTTTTCTCTTTCACATAAAAAGGTGCAGATGAAGGCCATCCAGAAATGGTACAACAGTTCCACTGTCAAAGGGACCCAGCATTCAACTTTCTTTCTGTTTCACTATTCCAGTACTTGGTGCCATCCTCAAGCCAACCTCATGTTCCAAGATGGCTGCCAGAGTTCCAGCCATCCAATCAGCATTCCAGGTAGCAGAAAGGGGAAAGGGAAACAGAACAAAAAGGTGGCCTCCCTGCTGGATTGACTCCCTTCAATCAGCCTTTCTGTCCTGTCAACATCTCATGGGCCACACTGTACTGCAAGAAAGGCTATTTAACATAGTCTTTTAGCCAAGTGCATTTTCACCACAAACACAATTTGGGTCTGCTACTAAAAAAGAATGGGAAAATTAATACTGGATGGCAGCTAGAAACCTCTGCCACACTAGATAAATACTAACCAACAAAAGCTGGCCTGGCAATATTAAAATAAGAATTTCTGGCAGAAAACATTATTAGGCATACATAAATAAATATACAACATAATGACAAAGTGTACTATCATCCAAATCATGAATTTGTATGCACCTAGCAGTATAACTTCAACATGCACAAAGCAAAAACTGACTCATTTATAATGTGAAATTGTGAAACCACAGGCATGGAGAAAGACTTTGATACTCATCTGTCAGAAACTGATTAGCCAGATTAAAAAATGTAATAATTTATAATGTCTGAACAACATAATCCACAAGCTTAATTTACTTTATATATTTGAACCACAAAAAATAGACAGTATTTATTGTTTTCAAGCACACACTGAACATATATAAAAATTGACCATTGGGGCTTCCCTGGTGGCACAGTGGTTGAGAGTCCGCCTGCCGATGCAGGGGACACGGGTTCGTGCCCCAGTCCGGGAAGATCCCACATGCCTCAGAGCAGCTGGGCCCGTGAGCCATGCCCCCTGAGCCTGCGTGTCCGGAGCCTGTGCTCCGCAACGGGAGAAGCCACGGCAGTGAGGGGCCCGCGTACCGCAAAAAAAAAAAAAAAAAAAAAAAAAAAAAAAAAAAAATTGACCATTTACGAGGTCACAGAGGAAGTCTTAAGAAAGGTCAAAGGGGAATTCCCTGGCGGTCCAGTGGTTAGGACTCTGTGCTTTCACTGCCAAGGGTTCGAGTTAGATCCCTGGTTGGGGAACTAAGATCCCACAAGCTGCACCGTGCAGTCAAAAAAAAAAAAAAAGTCAAAGAATCTATATCTTACAGACAACAATCTTTGAGTACAAGGCAGTTAAACTGGAGAGCCACTATTTAAAAAAATTTTTAATCCCACTCATTTAGAAATAAGAAATTAGCCTCAGATAACTACAGACTATAAAGGAAGCTACAAATAAGTGACAAAATATTGAGAACTACATGTCGACAGAAGTAATGCTTTTCAAAGCTTGTGGAATGCAGTTAAAGTGCATAGGTGCTTAGTTTTAAATTTATACCCTTAACTGTATTATATTTTTTTAAAAAAAACAAAGAAGATTGAAAGCAATGACTAAAAGTACTCAACTCAAGAACCTAGAAAAATATTAAAGGAAAAAAACAAAGAAATTAGCAGGAATGAAATAAAAATGGTAAAAGAAAACCTAATGAAATAGGTACTTTTAAATATTGGAGACAATTAGTGTCAGGAGAGACTGTTTATTCCCTACTTCTGAGGCTTCCCTGCAATTGGATGGAGGAAAATGACAGCCCTCTCTCCTCTCACTTCACCTTATACTTCCTGGGGGACCAAATTACATCCCCTGACTGGACACAGACACTAAGCATATGTGAATCTGCCTCTTTCCTTTCCCTCTTCTCTCTCAATCTCTGTCTCTGTGTCTGTCTCTTCTCTGTGTCTGTCTCTGTCTCTCTCTTTCTCCTTCTCCCCGTTCCAATCAAGAATGTGTTCCCTACTATTCTTGACCAGAGTAAGTCGAGCATAAAAGCCCATTGAGTCTGCCTCACTCTGGGTTCAGTCCTGGAAATGCCTTTGCCCCACATATCAGTTTCATTCTATATCAACCTTGTCAATAATAAAGATGATAGTTTGGTGCTTTCCTTTTTGTCTTATTTCTCAAGTGACCCATAAATTCCGTAAGAAGGACAGATGTTATTTATAGGATTCCCTAAAACCCTCTCAATCAACAGCACCAAGAGCTGATTCCTTGAAAAGACCAATAAAATAAACTTCTAGCAAGTCCAATCAACTCAAATGGTGAAGTCATAAATGTTAGGAACAAAAGAGAGATCGTAATTATTATTACAGTAGGGACTTTTAAAACCATTAGAGAAGGTGGTGAACAAATTTATACCAATAAATGTTGAACCAGGGATGAAACTGTACACAAAGTTTTGAAATAATGTAAAAGACAGATTCCACTTATTTTAGGAAGATAGTACAACTGATAGCCCAGCTGTTCAAAGATTGCACAAGAAAAGAAAATTATAAACCAATTTCACTTTTAAACATATATATAAAAATCCTAAATAAAATACAAGCAAAACAAATCCATGGTGTATTTTTAAAATATATGTATCATGAACAAGTTGGGATTATCCTAGGCATATAATGGTCAGTTTTAGAAAAATATTTAAATAGAATTTGCCACATTAACTGATTAAAGCAGAGAAAATATCACCATCTCAGTAGATATAGAAAAACATGTCATAATATTCAACACTTATTTATGATACAAACTAAAATAGAAAAGAGTTCCCTTAGTATGATCAGCGATATCTACCAAGAACTCATAGCAAATTGTCATAATGTGAAAACATTAAAAGCATTACCATTGGGGCTTCCCTGGTGGCGCAGTGGTTGAGAGTCCGCCTGCCGATGCAGGGGACATGGGTTCGTGCCCCAGTCAAGGAAGATCCCACATGCCGCGGAGCGGCTAGGCCTGTGAGCTATGGCCGCTGAGCCTGCGCGTCCGGAGCCTGTGCTCCGCAATGGGAGAGGCCACAACAGTGAGAGGCCTGTGTACCACACACACACACAAAAAGCATTATCATTAAAATTCAGGAATAAAATAAGAATACCCACAATCACTCCTCTTTCAACATGTACTGGAGATCCTAGCCAATTCAATAAGACAAGAAAAAGAAATAAACAGTATAATAATAGAAAACAAAGATCCAAAACATTGTGGGGTTTTGCTGTTAATATAATTGTCTATATAGAGAATCCAGAGCAGCTACAAACTTTGAAGAGTAATAAAGATCCAGCAGGCTTGCCAGATACAAGATCAATGTAGAAGATCAATAATATCGTAGGCCCAGCAATAACCAATTAGAAAATATAATTTAAGAAGGCATCGTTCACAAAAGCAAAAGCCATTAGGAATTGAGATTAAAGAGAGTGATGGGTAAAACTTTTATGGAGGAAATTACAAAATATTACTGCAGAACACAAGAGGCATGAGCAAATAAAGATAAGTGACATGTTCATGGATAGAAAGACAACATCATAAACATAACAGTTCTTCCCAACTTAAGCTATAAAGTGAATGCAATTCTAATCAAATTCTGAATGGGCCTTTTCAGGGAACTTGACAACATAATACTAAAATGGAAATGGAATAGTGAAAGATCAAGAACAGCTAAAACAATTTTGAAGGAGAAGTAGAGGTAAGGGGAAGGATTTTCCCTACCAGGTATCAAGACTTATAAAGCTGTGATAATTAAAACAATGGGATAGTAACCCAGGGATAGACAAATACACCCAGAATGTGAACCCAGAAATTTGATATAATAAAAGCAATAAGAAAGTGGATGGACTACTTAATAAATTGTACTGAAACACAATAAACATAGGTTCCAGCCTCATATTTCTGTGGCCACAGGGGTGCCCTGACCTTCACATTCTCAATTCAGACATACAAAAGTGTCCACTTACAAACACCTCGGAGACCCACAGGCTCCCATGCACCCTACAAGAACAGCAGGCTGGAAGTGCAGGCTGAGTTAGTGCCCAAGGAATGGTGTTCAGGTGGTGATGGGCGGAGCTGAAGGATAAATCCCACCACTTCCTTGCCCCTCAAGGAGAACAACTGTGAGACTGGTTCTACACCAACTCCCCAAGGTCCCCAGGGGATGCCTGTTCGTCAGCACACCCTTCCTTGGCTTCCTCCCTTCCCCTTCCCATTGCTTGCACTCAAATATTTCTCTCGGGTCAGCTCCTGGAGGAACCAAACCTAAGATAACACTAAACCAAAAAAATAAACCAGGTACCTAGAAGTCCCAAATATGAAAAGATGAAAAGCAAAGTTTAAAAACATTTATAAGAAGAAAATACAGGAGAAACTGTTTATGACCTCTGCATAGGTGAAGGATTTCTTAAACAAGATGCAAAAAGCACACCCTAAAGGAAAAGATTGATACATGTGACAACAATAGACTGTAGTATCTGTGTTCAGCAAAAGACACCATAAATGAAGTGAAAAAACAAACTACCAACTAGGAAAAGATATTTGAATCGCACTTAAGGATCATGACCAGAATGCATATGAACATCCTCCAAAGAATAAAGACAAAATTGGGAAAATGAACCAAGGATAGAAATAGGAAATCCACAAAGTAAAAAATATAAGTGACCAAGAGACATTAAAATATGTTCTACTTCAATAATGCATAAGGAAATGCAAATTAAAACAATGAGGTAATCATATTTTATCTACCAGATTGGCAAAGTCTTAGAAGATGGAAACTTCTAGTGGGGGGACGACAGGCTTAAACACTTGTTCCAAACAGGACTCGGTGTAACCTTTTGGGAGAACAATTTGGTGATATCTACAAACATTTGAAATGCTTATCCCCTGTGACCCAGCCATCCCACTTTGAGAAATGTATCTTACAGAAGTAATAGCATGAATATATAAAAATATATTAAAGAGCATGTTTTTCTGCATTGTTAGTAAATAGAAAAATTTTAAAGGAAAACTAAATGTCTCTCGATACAGAATCTTTAAATAAAAGCAACTATACCACACCATCATTAGAAACAAGGGGTGAAATTTGGTTGTATACACAATGGAATACTATTCAGCCTTAAAAAGAAAGGAAATTCTGACACCTGCTACAACATGGATAAACCTGAAAGACGTATGCTAAGTGAAACAGCCAATCACAAAAGGACAAGCACTGTATGATTCCACTTATAGGAAGTCCCTAGAGTAGTCAAGTTCATAGACACAGACAGCAGAATGGTGGGTGCCAGGGGTTGGGGGAGGGGGATGAGGAGTTCGTGTTTAACGGGGAAAGAGGTTCAGTTTGGGACAATGAAAATGTTCTGGGGGTAGAAGATGGTGATGGTTGCACAACAATGTGACTGTACTTAATGCCACTGAACTGTACACTTATAAATGGTTAAAATGGTAAAATTTTATGCCATGTATACTTTACCACCATTTTTTAAGGCAAGGGGCAGATAACATGTATTGACCTAGACAGAGGTGCTCATTTGCTCAGTAAATGCTAGGGCCAACTTCCAGTGGAAGAAACAGACAATAAATAAGTAAACAAGCAGAGATATAAGATAATTTCAAGCTCTAAATATTACAGAGAAAATACAGAAAATGTAGCAGGGGCGTGTAATGGCAAGGGGACCCCCATGAGATGGAGAGCTGGTGGGGGGCTCAGTGAGAAGGAGGCATCTGACTGATGCCTGAACAGTGAGGACACTTCCTGAAACCCCCCTCTCACCTCTCCCCTTCCAACACTCTCAGTCCCATTTCCCCTCCTCCATAAGCCAAGAGAAAGCCCTGGACTCCTATCAGGGGAGGTGAATTCTCTTTAGATGTCATGCTAGTCCACGAATGAGGGAAATCTTTGTAAAGATATGCGGTAGGTTAAAAAGAAGTGAGTCATTTAGCTGGGGTTAGTGTTCACAAGGAAGAAAGTAAAGGTTATGTTAATGAAGCAGTGAGGCTTTCACCGACACAGGATTTCAGGATGGAAATAAATACCAGGGTAACAGGTGCTGAGGAAGAGCAGGACCTGAGGGTACAGTTCTGCCCCTTAGATAATATGTCTTCCCTCCACTTTTGGATCCTAGAACAGTCTTGGTGCAGTAATTAACACGCCCAAGACCAGGTAATAGTCCACCTCTCCACTTCATTTAAGGCTGAGGCTCAGCCCTCAGGAAGCTCGCAGTGGCAGATGTATGTGTGTGTGCCTGCGTATGTGTGTCTGTATGTGTGGCAGGGGAGAGGGGGTTCTTATTTTTCATACATCAATTTTAAAGTAAGGTGAAATTCACATAATATAAAATTAACAGTTCTAAAGCATACCTTTCCTTGGCATTTAGTACACTGAAAATACCACCACCTCTATCCAGCTCCAAAACTTTTCCATCACTCAAAAGAAAGCCCTGTACCCATTAAGACTGAGGCAGGGATTGGAGAACGTGTAAGTTAGTAGGGCGCACGCTACAGCGAAAGCTGGAAGGGGGTGGGGGAAGAGAAGAGGGCAGAGCAGGGGTGTGGGTTCCACCTGAGCATGGCCCTGCTCTGACCCCAGAGGGAAGGCTCTGCAAAAGACACAGCAGTCAGGCCAGTGCACCCACCACCGGAAGCTCCGCCCACTGTCTCTTGGGAGGTGGGGGTCCCCTTCCGTCGCCTCCTCCTGGGCTCACACCAGCACACGGAGCTGATGATCTACACGCCAACCCACCTCCCCTCCTCTCAGCTGGTCATGGCGAGGCCTCTATCAGGTGGGAGCTGGCACAGGAATCTGGGCCACCTGTTCGGGCACTTTGGGACCTTAGTGAGCCCAACCCACTTCCGCCTTAGAGGCCTGGCCTTGTGATCTGGTGGGTGACTCATCAGCTCATGATGACAAGTTATGGCAGGTGGTCACTGGATGGCCCCTGGTCAGGTGCTCAGTTCCTAGCGGGGCCGGTGGCACACCAGGAGTCCTTCTCTGCTGGACGCAGCCCGGCCTTGTTCCAGCGCCTGGGGAGCTTCCCACAGAGTGACCTTTTCTACCACAGACACCTCTAGTCCCATGGCATCTGGCAGGTCACATGTCCCAAGCATGGATGCATACTTCAGGGAAGCTCCAAACCAGCAGCATTCTGTGTCACCCAATCAACGGGCCAAAGAAGTGCTGAATATGTACGTATTCAGCAGTGCTGAGTGTGCTGTCTGCAAACCCAAGAAGGCCCACCAGGAAGTGTGCTTCTTTCTTAATGGTGGAAGGTACAGGGTGCAATAAGCTGACCCTTACTTCAGAGGAAATGACCCGGCATGCAGACCACTGGGCCTTTTAAAACTTCCTCAATGGGCAGGGCCCTGAATCTCAGCTTACCCCCCTCCAGCCTCCAGAGCACATACATTCTACCAAGGCTTCCCTCACACCTACAGCTTCTCACTCCTCAAGTCTGATTAACGTGCTGCTGCTGGAGTGGACCAAGGTGGCTGCCCAGATGGGCCAGTTCCTCTGGACTGTATTGTGCAGGCAGCAGGAGAGTGAACACAGCCCTGGGGGAAGGCCATGAAGGCATGTGTTGGCCAGATCAATAGCCGCATCGCATAACCCAAAATGATATTAACTGGCTCTGGCAAAGACGCAGGTCCTTCATAGAAGCTGCACTGGAGGTTAGGACTTGGCTGAGTCGCTGGTCGCCCACTGTTGTCTGCCATGACCCATATGGTTTTTGCAAGGGCCAGATTGGTGAATTCAACAGGGGTGTGATAAAGACCCTTGTTCCTGCATCCTTTAAGTCTCTGAAGATTGCACTATGTCATTCCTCCAGAAATGCAATATTGATTTGGATTTACTATCTTAGCCAGGATGGGGCGGGGGGAGGAGGATCAAGGCTGTACCAGGGGCCGCTGCTCAGGCTTTCCTAATACAGCTGCTCAAGCTCTGCAGCTCAGGGGAACAACAAGAAGGTTCTGTGAACTGCCAAGTATTGCATTCCATTCATATGTTCGGGGACTGGGAAAATGACTGCCAAGTGGGTCTCTGGATATAACAGGCCCATTGTGAGACGAACCTAGGCCAGGCCTCCATTTATCACCTGGTCCCTGTGCATTCTTATTCTGCTATAACAGGGGGGCCCTTGGATCCCTGGGTGTCAATGTCAATTTGGACCTTAGATCCAACAACCCTCAAACGATCTAGGTGGTCCATTGTGGCAACTGTAGAGATATGCCACTAAGCTCTCCCTTCAAGAGAGAAGCCACCACGAGGCAGTTCACTCACAGCCTCCATGCAGCACCACAGTGCTGGAGCCAAGGCCATGCCCTCCCCTGGCAGCTCTGGGTCAACAACCACACACTGCAGGGGTAGTAGGGCCTGGCGTCCTCTTCCCAGTGAAGGACTCCTCTAAAGGGCACTCTTTGGGCTCTGGCTCCGTCACAGCTGCACTGCAGCTGGGGGCTTCTCCTGCCCAACCCCCACTGCTTCCCACTCTCCTTCCACAAGCGCCAGACCCCCGCTGCAGCCTGAAAGCTTTCCCAGCTGCTCCTGCTCTGTCCTTGGCCTTTCACAGACGATGACCCCATAAATCTCTTGCACCTCTAACTCCAGCTGCCTGCTCCCAGGGGATCTGAACTGACACACACACACACACACACACACACACCATTTCCCCAAGTACAGTTACTAGAATGAATGGCTGAAGTTTCCTGTTACAGGTTGAATTGTGTCTCCCCTCCAAAAAATGTTGAAGTCCTAACCTCCAGTACCTGTGAATGTGACCCTATTTAGAAATAGGGTCTTTGCAGTTTATCAAGTAAGATGAGGCCCCCAATCCAATATGTGTGTGTCCTTATAAAAAGGGGAAATTTGGACACAGAGACAGATACGCACACATGGAGAGCATCACGCGAAGGTGAAGGCTGAGATCAGGGTGATGCATTTGCAAGCCAAGGAAACCACCAGAAGCTAGGGGAGAGGCCTGGAACTCTCCCTCACAGCCTTCAGAAGGAAACAGCGTTGCCAAACCTTTGATTTCTGACTTCTGGTCTCCAGAACTATGAGAAAATAAATTTCTGTTGTTTAAGCAACCCAGTTTGTGATATTTTGTTACAGCAGTCCTAGTAGACTAATACAGTTGCTTTAGGGAAAGACTGGAGAAATCGCTACTCTGTATGCTTGCCATGGTGTTGAAGAAGTCATGGGACCGACTCCTCTTTCAGTTGGTGGATTCTGAGTTTGAGAACTGGTTCAAGTTTGGGCAAGGGATCACCACTTTCCATTGGGGCATCTGACCTTGGCCTCCTGCTAGTCCATTCTTGATCACTTTCAATTATATATATTAAACAATACTCATGCTGGTTGCCCAAATATCTTACCCCTGGAAATGTCATGTCCTATTAGCCATCTTCTGACCTCCATCTCCTGCAGGTCAGGGCCCTTGGGTGCCATCCCAACCTTGCTGTCCTTTTTGGTAATTGCACCCACCTTGGTTGTCTACAGGAAAGTGCTGGCCTCTGGTCTCTGCTCTTCCAGCATCCAATCATCCCCATTGCTACTGGGGAGCTCAGCTCTGTAGCAACATCTCCCATTCTCAGGCCCAGCCTACAGTCACCCCTGGGCTTCTCAACGCTGCTGGTGCCACCTCCCCAGTCCACTACTTATCACACTGGTAAAGAGGGGGATCCTCCCGGGATTTAGTCAGCCAGCAGGCTTTCCAATCTACAGTAGAAGACCCATTCTAGCTTTTCTGAGCCTTTGCACGCTTTCTCCCATAGTCTGGCCCAGCTGTTCCAGCGTCTACTTCACTGAACGTGCACTATTACTTCTTCCAAGGTTCCAAGAACCATCTCCTAAGGGCCTTTCCAAGAGTCAAATCTTAGAGAGTCTTTCAATTCTGTTAAACTCTTCAATATCCAGCTTATATTCAGCCTCCCTTGACCCGGAACCTTCAGAGTCCACTCCTAGAAATATCCTCCCAGTCTCTGCCAGCCCCTGATCACTTGCTCCTGCAGCTCCATTGACCATTAATTCCTCCTGTCCCGTAGCAGTCAAAACACTCCCCTGGTCAGGTCGTGCTGAGATGTTATTGTACTTTGGGGTCTGGTGGTCAAGTGGGGAGGTGGGAGCAGATCCTGAAGAGGGTAGGCTTTGTTTTGTAGGACAGCGCCCCTTATTTAAGATTTCTGCTTAGTCTTTAAGAAATGGGGGTGGGGGGGGAACTTCCCTGGTGGTCCAGAGGTAAAGAATCCGCCTTCCAATGCAGGGGATGCAGGTTCAAGCCCTGGTCGGGGAACTAAGATCCCACATGCTGCGGGGCAACTAAGCCCGCGTGCCACAACTACTGATCTCAAAGAGAGAGATAAAACCCACACACCACAGCTAGAGAGAAGCCTGAGCAGACTGTACACCTTAACAAAATGATTTCTGCTTAGTCTTTAAGAAATGGGGGTGGGGGCGAACTTCCCTGGTGGTCCAGTAGTTAAAAATCCACCTTCCAACGCAGAGGACACAGGTTCAATCCCTGATCTGGGAACTAAGATCCCACATGCCGCAGGGTAACTAAGCCCACACACCGCAAGGAAAGATCCTGCATGCCGCAACTAAGACCCGAAGCAGCCAAATAAATAAATATATTTAAAAAAAAAAAAAAGAAAGAAAGAGGGGGACGTCTTTATTCCAACAGGAGAGATGGGCCACTCCTGTGGGCCCAAGAGTACAGGAGGGTCTGGGGGCTTGAGGTTTTCAAGAGCGTCTCCCCTACAGCTCCGTCTCAGGTCTCAGGATCCCCCTGCTCCCCACCAGGGCCCTGGCTTTGGAGGGGAGACTTCCCCAGGCTGGGAATTCAGCTCTCTCTGAAATCCTGTTACAGTTGAGTCCCAAGTCTTCCTCCAGCTGTCTGCCCTCTGGCTTCAGAAGAGGTTTCTTTAAATGCTGTCTAGGAATCCTCCTGATTTTGCTTTAAATGTGTGATCAATGGCCTAAAGTGTTGGGATTTTTTCCTTTAAAGCATCAGGTGTCCCCAGCAACAGCCTCCCATCCCACGGTCCTCATGATTATTATTTTCCCCACTGTCTCTCAAGCACCAGGGATACTGCATAAGCCAGAACATCCCTGTCCACCTGAGTCCTGTCCCAGGTGTGACCAAGTTGAGCAGTTAGGACTGTCAGCTCTCCGCCCCCCACCAGTGACAGGGCCTCGTCACAACTGGCCAGCAAGGCATCCAGTGCAGAATCTCATCCTTGGAGTCAGCTTCCTAGGATCACTCCCGGTACGACCTGCCTTTGGGGAGCTGGAAGCAGAGCCCGAGACAGGGTTTCAGGAGCAGGGATTTACTAGGGGGAGCTTGTCAGGACCAGCCCCTCTGGGAGTGAGGGAAGCATGGTGGGGAAGAGGCAAGGCTAAGCCCAGCCCTGGCCTGATGCACAACTGGTACCACAGGCTTACCCCCGTCTAGAGGCGAGGGGACAGCCTCTCACACCCTGTATCAGTTAGCCATCGACTCTGGGCCATCCCCTGAACCTTCCAGGCTCTGTGGCTCTGTCAGCTGAGGGCACTTCTCCAGGGAAGGCAGCAGGGTGCACCAGCTCCGAAAAGGGGATTCGGTCAGGACACCAACATCTACCACAACCTCAGCCCTCTCTTCTGCTACCTCAGGTTGAATCACTAGGCAGTCACCATTTCATGGTCTCTGGTGGGAGTCAGTCACCCACCCAAGCTGCGGGGGATACAGATCAACCCCTCCGAGCAGCTCTGTGGGTGCCTCTCCATACCACCTCGAGGTAAGGTGGGTGGGGGACACCAAAGGTCACACTATTCTCTCTGAAGAAAGTACCCCAAATTCCCACTCCACCCGTGGCCCCTCAAAGTGATAAGCCGGACAGGGGTGCTTAGCTAGGAGTTCCAAAGCCAGTTAACCATGACCCCAGCTTTCCAAGGATGGGAGACTTGCTGGCCTACTTTCTTAAAGGCCGCACCAAAGGGAGCCAGAACGTCTGACCTTGACACCCCATTATCTTAGTGTGCGAACTGCCTCTGATTCCAGCTTTCCACTCCCCACCCCTTTTCCCTGCACCGGGGCTCCCCCCACCCCCGCCGCCCTAAATCATTAGAAACGGAGGTCTGAGCTCCGTCCCTCGGGCCACCGCCCTCCACGGAAATCGGGAGGAAAGCAGAAGAGGAGAGCGCCACCTAGTGGATATCAGGGGAGGTGGAATCTGCAAGTGGCTGAAGGGACATGTGAGACTGCAGGGCGGTGTCCCAGGGGAGGGGGTGGCCTAGGCTGGATGGCCCAGGATGGAAAGGGAGAGGATTGGTAAGGGGAGGAACCAAGGCATTTCCTTTGGGGCGCCGTGAGCCCGCCTCTGCCCACACAGAAAGGGGAGAGGGTGTCCCTGCTCCATAGTGGCTTGGGGGGCATTGGCCCACCCCCTCAGCAGTGAGCCAACGGCCCCCCGGAGGTGGAGATGGAAGTCCTCCACCCTTCCCCTTCCAGACACCCCTGTGGGCAGAAAGGAGAGAGCCTGCACAGTTATAAGATAGAGGTTCTTCTAAGTACATTAAAAGGTCTGGAAGAAACTACCCAGCTGTTAGTAGAGGTTCTGGGGGGTGGGGAGTAGTATTGAAGGGACAGCTTTCACTTCTCAATTTACACACTTCCCCAAAAATGTGTTGGGATCATAGGTGAACTCCACTCTCAGGTTTGACCTCATTTTGTATTTTTTGAGTTAAAAAGCAATTGCATAGACAACAAGGACCTACTGTATAGCACCGGGAACTATTTTCAATATTTTGTAACAATTATAATGGAAAAGAACTTAAAAAATTATATATATATATATATATATATATATATATATATATATATATATAGGACTGAATCACTTTGCTGTACACCTAAAACTAACACAACATTGTAAAACAACTATGACTCAATAAAAAGAGTTTTTTAAAAAAAGCAGTTGGATCATAAAGACAGAAAGTATCATGGTGGTTGCCTGGGGCTGGGGGGCGGGGGATGGGGAGTGTTTAATGGAGACACTTGCTGTTTTACAAGATGAAAAGATTTACGGGGATGGAGGATAGTAACAGCTGCACAACAATGTGAATGTATTTAGTAACCATGGAGCTGTACACTTAAAAATGGTAAAGATGGTAAATTTTATGTTTGTTTTATCCCAATTTTAAAAAAGAGAAACAAAAAATAGTTGGAAACAATGGGACATGAATTGCCTCCTTAACACGGCAGCTCCAAAGAGGTGCTGAGCAGACCAAGCCTTACATCAGGGGTCTGCGAGCCAGGGCCCCAAGTCCGGTTTGATGCATCCCTGCTCGTTTGTTTATGTATTGTCTATACTTCTTTCATGCTGCAACACAGATTTGAGGAACTGCAACAGAACTCATGTGGCGCACAAAGCCTAAAACATTTACTATCTGGCTTTTGACAGAAAAAGTTTGCTACCCCCTGCTCTAGATCCAACCGCCAAGTCACAGGAAACACAGGGGACAGAGGGACACATTCAACAACGCCGATGGCATACAACCAGCAAAATCCAGACTGCAGGAAACCGTAGGACAAACCACCATCTTCTTCAACACGTAATTTGCAACAGAAAATGGAGGGGGCCTGTTGGTTTAGAAAGGGCTGGGCGGTTTCAGAAAATAGAAGTGTGGATGCTAAGAAAGTAAGACCTCGTTTCCCATGGTAGCAAATGAAGAGATATATCTAAAACTGAAAACCAGGAATTAAAGTGAAACCACTTCACTGAGAGGCAGTGATCACACAAAAAAGAGGAAACATCTATAAAAAGCTGAATGTGGTTGCCTCTGGAGAGGGGGTTTCAGGAATCGGAAATGAAGCCGAGAACGAATTTTTTTTTTCAACTCTAGTGATAGTACTTGATTTTAAGTATGTATAGGTTTAAACATAAAATATTTAAATATAAATATTTGAATGAAATAATAACTTGAAATTTTAAAAATTTAACATATGGGTGAATATTTTTGTAATCTTGGATTATAGAAGGCCTTTCTCTTTATTTATTTATTTATTTATTTATGGCCGTATTGGGTCTTCATTGCTACAAACGGGCTTTCTCTAGTTGCAGTGAGCGAGACTACTCTTCATTGTGGTGCTCTGGCTTCTCCTTGTGGTGGCTTCTCTTGTTGCAGAGCACGGACTCTAGGCGTGCGGGCTTCAGGAGTTGTGGCACGTGGGCTCAGTAGTTGTGGCACACGGGCTTAGTTGCTCCACGGCATGTGGGATCTTCCCGGACCAGGGATCGAACCCATGTCCCCCGCATTGGCAGGCATATTCTTAACCACTGCACCACCAGGAAAGTCCTATGGAAGGCCTTTCTAAACACGACTTGAAAATCAGAGACAATTATGGAAATGGTTGACCTATTTACCTAAGAATCTAAAATGCCTTTATGGGAAAAGCTATTGTGTGTTTAAGTTTGCAAGACAAATGACAACGAGAAAAAAGATTTGCAACAGATACAAAGAGTTAATATCACAGTTGGGTTTTGTTGTTGTTCTAAGCAACAGAAACTGACTTTAGCTGATTTAAGCAGAAGAGGGGTGGATATTGAGTCCAGCACAGACTCTCTGGGAGGGCGGTCCTCCCAGACAGGAATGGCAGTTGTGCTACAGTTGGTCAGGTAATGACCCCACTTCTGTCCCCCATGCTGGACACCAGCAGGGCCATAGGTCGGCGGCCACTGCCGCCATCCTCTCCAGAATAAAGTGTGCACAGTTCCTGCTTCCTCCCGTCACTAGCATCCAATTGCATTTCTGAGACGAGAGCATTTGAGTGGCAGGGTCTCAATCACAGGCCTGCATCCTCGCTCCAAGGGGGGCTGGAGGGCGAGCTCCGGCCATTTACAGCTTTCACTGCAGAAATCAAGGGATACTCCCAAGGGGCGAAGAGAAATCAGACGTCAGGTGGACAAGAATAATGACAGATGTGCACTACGATCCCTAATACATCAGAAGGCCTTACCAATCATAACATAAAAGATGAAAACCTTGGTAGAAAAATAGGCAACGTAACACAAAGAGGCAATTGACAAAAAGTGAAATTAGGTCATAAATATATAAAAAGCTGTTAAAAAAAAAAGAAAATAAATAAATAAATAAATAAAAAGCTGTTTAGCCTCATTAACGTAGCAGTCACTGGTGGTCGCCTACTCCACATCAATTCCCACCTTATTCCTTGCTGACGAAACCCAAGCGTTGTTTGGATACCAACGCCACCTGCAAACAACTCAGGCGAGAGCGTGCGATCCAGTTCTGGTCAATGAGCTGTACCAAGAGACTTCCAGGAAAGCATGCTCCACAGCCCTGTGGCTGACACAGCCAGAGTTTACCTCTTGCTCATGCAGAGTCCAACCCGGGCATTCCTGGTTGGGGTGCTCTGCTCCAGGGAGTGACCCAGAAACCTAAGATCCTTTCACCATGTGGTTCTGCCATCCTCGACATATGCTCCCAAATCGCTGCGCCCGCACCTTCTGCTCACATCCCATTGGCCAGAACAGGTTACATGGTCACTTGGACCCACCCATCTGCAGGGGATGCTGGGAACTGTAGTTTACTCTGTGCCCAGAAGAAAATGAGGCACGTTTAGTGAAGCCCGAGCACTGTCCCTGCCGCAGTTCCGCCTCTGGTCACCACTATCCATTTGGCTCTTCCTCCCACGTAAAGGACACTCCTTGATTGGGTCTTAATCCTCCTCTTTTAACAAAGCTCTCTTTCCGTTACTCTCCACGGCCTCGGGATCCTTCCGCATTAACTTCCTGGCCCAGGACTAAAGGGGTTGGAGGTCACGCCCGTCTTAGGGACTGTACAGCTTTTGCTGCTGGGGGCTTTCTGCTCTTTTTGTGGAGACCTGGGCGCACGCAGTGCCCTCCCACAGCAGGGCTCGGTGAAGGGTGCCACCAGCCCTTGTTCTACCCGCCGGACCCCCACTGCTCCTTTGAGCGGGCAGTCCCAGCTGGACAGGGCGACCTCTGCTCTCTGAGCAAAGAGACCCTAATAAATCGGATGAGACCCGCCAGGGGGGTGCACACAGCACACAGAAAGGAAGCATTCGAGATCTCGAAACAGACTCTCACACACAATTTCCAGAATTAACATTTAATAGAGGAAGTGAAAAAAGGAAAGTTCCTCTGAGAGCAGAAGCTGCCTTCTAGAAGATGAGATGGAAGAGCTCGCTCACAGCACAGAGCCAAGACACAAAGAAAGAAAAGCACGAATATGATCGTCAGACCAGGGACCCGAAACTGTGAATAATAGGGTTTCTGGAAGGAGAAAAATGACAAAAGGAGATGTGGTAATTTAAGAAATAGTCAAGTGGAAGAGAGACATGAATCTTGAGATTTGAAAGGGCTGCAGGCAGGAGGGATGAATAAAAAATACACACTTCGACGCAGCCGGCTAAGACGTCTGAACTCCACAGATAAAGACAAAGTCTTTGGATCTTCCAGACTGAAAGGCGCCTGACAGACGGAGAGGCAGGCTTCTCATCCACAAAGTGGTGACAGAACGCAGGAGACCAGGAAAAGAAAGACTCCTTCACCACCAACAAGGGAAACAGACCAGGACGTGCTCTGACAAGTTGGAAATCGAATCGGAATGGAAGTCTTAAAAGAGTAGAAAACAGAGAATACAAGAAACAGCAGTGAGAACTAACACACCATTGTAAAGCAATTATACTCCAATAAAGATGTTTTAAAAAATTAATTAAAGGGCTTCCCTGGTGGCGCAGTGGTTGAGAGTCCGCCTGCCAATGCAGGGGACATGGGTTCGTGCCCCGGTCCGGGAAGATCCCACATGCCGCGGAGCGGCTGGGCCCGTGAGCCATGGCCGCTGAGCCTGCGCGTCCGGAGCCTGTGCTCCGCAACGGGAGAGGCCACAACAGTGAGAGGCCCACGTACCGCAAAAATAAATAAATAAATAATTAAATAATTAAAAAAACATTGTGCCCTTCACTAGTTATCAAAGAAATATAAATTATAGGAATACAAAGACATCATTTTTAACATTATTAAAATAAAAAAAATTTTAAAAACAGCAGTGAGCACAAAGCTTCCTTACAGTTATACTGTATGATCATGTGCCTGAGAAAGAGTATAATTGTTCAGGAGGGATAATTAAAGGCCAGAGAACAAACTATAAGAGAAATCTTAATAACAAATAGCCTGGGACTTCCCTGGTGGCGCAGTGGTTAAGAATCCGCCTGCCAATGTAGGGGATACGAGTTTGACCCCTGGTCTGGGAAGATCCCACATGCCACAGAGCAACTAAGCCTGTGCACCACAACTACTGATTCTGTGCTCTAGAGCCCAAGAGCCACAACTACTGAGCCCACGTGCTGCAACTACTGAAGCCCATGTGCCTAGAGCCAGTGCTCCGCAGCAAGAGAAGCCCCTGCTCACTGCAGCTAGAGAGAAAACCCCAGGAGCAGCAACGAAGACCCAAGGCAGCCAAAAAACAACAACAAAAAACCAAAATCAAATAGCCTGAGACTGGAACTAAACTTTCTAAATGACATCAATAAAACCCAGACATTGTGTTGGGAGCAGCGACAAGGGATCAAGAGAGGGGAAGTGAGGTGTCCCGGAATCCTCTTTTTGTGGGGGGCGCAGAGTGGGAATGTAAAACATTAGGGGGTAGGGTATTTTTAATACTGAGCTTGGATGTGGGAAGGGGAATTTGAGGTTTAAATAAGGTTATTTAGGCTGGAAAGTTAACCACCAGTAGAATCCAGGAGCACAGTAGAACTTCTAAATCAGGAGCGGAGGGGTTGCGGGAGGGCAGAAATAAGAATGCAGTTGTTCAAGCCAGTAAAAGTGAAAAAAGGAAAAAAGAAAACAACGAATTCGAGTAATTGGAAAAGCCCCAGCATTCCAACCCCTTGTAGAGCACCTTGCTGATGGCTCGAAGGTAGAAAACAAAATGCATTTCCTAGCCTCTCTCGCAGCTCTGTTCTGCCCATCACCTTGCTTCCACCAAGCAGCTGCACCTGGGTGAGATCTGAGGACAAAAGTGAGGCCAGGCCCTGCTTCTGCTTCAGGCAAACGAGGGTGATGGTGGTGGGGCTGAGGTCCTCAGGGCAGAGGCAGCGTTAAGCATGGTCTTCTGGGCTGAGTCGTGGCCAGGCTGGGCCATCCTGCAGCCCACGGTCATGGCGGTGTGTCCTGACCCCCATGTCCAGCAGGGATGGTGTGGGCTGAGTCCCCAGCCTCCTGGTCATACTGGAAATAGCTGCTCCCTCTCAGGCCAGTTCTGTTGTGGCACTCAGACAATCACTACTGAAACCTCAGCCCAAAACTAGTTCTTCCAGCTATTACAACAATTTGATAAGCATCTGGGTTCTGGTATAAATCTCCCTCTGCTTAAACTAGGTGATTTCTGTTACTTGCAACTGTACTGTGACTAATACAAACATAAATATAAAATAAGATGGAAATGATTTTTAAAAACCAAATATGTCAATTGTCACAATAAAGGTGAGCAGGCTAAATTCTCCTATTAACTATGAAGTTGGGGAAGAAAGAAGGAAAGAGAGAGAAGAAGAAGAAGGGGGGAAGGGGGAGGAGGAGGGAGGGAGGAAAGGAGAAACAGAGAGAGAAAATCCCAAATCCCATTATATGCAACCACTTTGGAAAACCACATGGCCCTGTCTATCTACTAAAGCTAAACATATGCCTGCCTCCACAATGGTCCAGCGGCTCCACTCCTGCATAAATACCCAAGAGAAATGCATGCATATTTCCACCCAAAGGAAAGTTCACAGCAAGGTTACTCAATATAGCCCCCAAAGTAGAAACAACCCAAATGTCCATCAATGGCAGATAAATAATGATGTATTCATGCAGTGAACTACCGCAGAGCAAAGAAAAAAAGAACAAACTACTGTTACACCCAACAGTACAGATGAACCTCACAAACATAATATTAGGAGAAAAAACCCAGACACAAAAGAGCATGTATTGTGGGATTCAATTCATATGAAGTTCAAGAACAGACAATAGAGCACACAAGAGCAACAGAAGTCAGAATACTGGTTACCTCTGGTAGGGGCAGCCTTCTGGTGAGGGGTGGGGGGAATGTCCTATGTCTCCATCTGGTGCTGGCTGCTCCGGTACAGATCTACGTTCAATGTGGGCAAGTTGTCTGCTTAAAATTAGTGTGCTTTGCACGTCATATTAGATGTTTATTATACCTCAATAAATGTTTTAGGGGCTTCCCTGGTGGCGCAGTGGTTGAGAGTCCGCCTGCCGATGCAGGGGACACGGGTTCGTGCCCTGGTCCAGGAAGATCCCACATGCCGCAGAGCGGCTGGGCCCGTGAGCCATGGCCGCTGAGCCTGCGCATCCGGAGCCTGTGCTCCGCAACGGGAGAGGCCACAACAGTGAGAGGCCCGCATACCACAAAAAAAATAAAAATAAAAATAAAAATAAATGTTTTAATCCAGTCATATTATTTAGAAAAAAGATATATCTAAAACAAAATGAAAAGAAATACTGAAAAGAGACTAACTTGCTTGAGGAAAAAAAGAAAACCCTAAGAAAGGCATTTCAAGACCAAATCTAGACTCCTTTTGTGCTGCTCTCTTGGACAGTGCTTCTGGCTCTGGGGGAGAAATCAGCAAGTCCTTAAGAAGAGACATCAAAGCCACCCAGATCCCTGTTCTGGGCTCCTTCCCACCACCACCCAAGGGAAAATCTACCTCTTTCACCCCTGGACAGATGACAGGACTTCTGAACTTAGACTTAAGTTCCTTGATTGAACACTGAGTGGGCACCTACTGCATGCACCACACTGCCAGGTGTGTCCTTCCTTACCCTCTCCACCCCTCTGCACAGAAAAGCTGGATCTAATGATTTGCTTGGGATGCTTGACCCCCTGTCTCAGCGATGGCTCCCAGCAGGGTCCTGGGACCTCTTAGGAAGGGTCGTGCCCCACAGAGTCAGCCACTGCAATGAGGCACTGACCCAAACCAGACTGTGTCCATTCCATCCCATAGACTGAAGTGTCGGCGCCAACCCCAGCTCTTGTGTGTCACACCCTAGCTGTGGCCTGGTCGTGGTTGGGGGCACTTCCCTGCTCCTTGACTTTGAGGTTGTCCGTGTGCTGTTCATTGGCCAGTGACAGAACTGACAGTCGGCTAGGTCCTGAGAGGCCTCATGTGTTCCCCTCATCCACTGGTGCCTCTGTCATAGAGATGCATGCCTGGCTAGCCCACCAGCCTAAGGAGGATGAGAGGCACATGGGACTGAGTTGCCCCCACAGCAGAAGCAAAGCCTAAGAAGCCACAGCTCAGCTGGATCAGCCAAGCCCAACCAATACACGAAGTCATGAGAATAAGTTGTGTTGTTCTAAGCCACTGAGTTTGAGGATGATTTGTTACATGGCAATAGCTGACCAATACATCCTGTCACTCAAGCACTATGTGATCAGGACCACATGAGGGCATAACAACTTTTGCAGCCATTCAGAGGAGAGTGAGATCAACATGGAAGAAGAATCAGGAAGCTTCCCAGAGACGGTAGCTCTGTACATTGGTAGCCTGCTCTGCATCGGGTACTGTGTGTACCCTCTTGTTTATCCTCATCACTGTCTCTGCAAGGTAATGCTGTTATTCTGGCGATGCTAAGCTCCTCACTCCCACACAACAGCCAGCTAGAGCTGAGTGGTCGCCTGTCCCTTCCACAGGGCCCCCTACATCCAGCTCACCACACCTCCTCCACTCCTTCATGCCTCACATGTGGCCCAGGCCACCGCTCTATAGTACCTGCCCAGCCCTTTCCAGCAACAGAGTTTGAGACCCCTGCTCTGCCCGGTCCCTGAATCTCTACCAGCCCTGCAACAAGTCACAGTCTGTCTTTTTAGGGAGGGGACTGTTTCTTGGTTGAAAACTCACAACTTCCCAGGGCCGTCCAGCCTCTCTGCAGAGAGGAACCATAGTGAAGGTGAAATGGCAGAGAGGCACCTGTAGAAGACAAGATAGCCAAGGGCTCCAAGAGGAGGGGACTCCAAGGGGAGGAAGTGAAGCCCCAGGCCTCCAGGAGAGAGACAGAAATGTCCAGAGGCCAAGAGAAGCCTTGTCTCCAGAGGGAGGCCAGCAGACACTGCTGAGGGGCTAAGGAGAGGAGAGCCCAGCAAAGACCCCACCTGGGTCAGCAGGCGGGGGACCGTGACCTCTGAGAAAACTGCTTCCACAGGACAATAGGCAAGGAGCCAGGCTGCAAAGGGTTGTTTTAAAGACCAGAAACAGCTCCTGAGGACTCAAAAACAGCCACATGAAGGCCGATTGGATGAGCTTCCGGCTTTGTCCACACGCTGACTGGTATACACCCGGAGATACAGTACTGAAAACAGGTTCTCCATTCCTTCCAAAATGTTCCTAAAATAGGGTTGTTTCCTCTCTTTTTCCACAGGTCACTCCATTCTGCTTTTCTCCACATTCTTTGGTGCAAAAGAGACTAAGGTACATGAATAGAGTTGGGAGATTTCCCAGAAAGAAACAACACTTTGGTTTCCATAGCTGTGGAATTGTTGCTCCCTAAATACCTGTGTCCATCATTTCTTTTCTAGACAAATCCCAGGAGAACAAGCCAAAATGCTCCCCAGACTCATCCAGTCCCACCTCTGCCCCGGATATCTGAGCCCCGAGCAAGCAGGGGCATCTGTGGAGCCAAAGGTCAGACAAGACACACTGTCCGGTCCAGTCTCTGTGCAGACCCACACTCGTATTCCAGAAGTTGTCCAAATATCCTCAACTAATGGCTCTCAGGAAATGATGCTGCAAGAAATCTCTCCTGTCCTCTCGTGGGCTATCAGTGTCCCAAGCCTTCTTTCTTTCTCTCTCTCTCTCTCCTCTCCTCTCCTTTCCTCTCTTCCCCACCAAAAATCTCCCAAACCCACTAGATCATATCCCACCATCTCCTCTGCTCTCATTCCCACTTTCCCAATTTTGCATCGAGGGGTCCGGGAACTGACGTGGCAGGGACAAGGTTCATCTCGAAGGCCAGGAGCAGAGAAGGTGACCCAGCCAGGACAGAAGTCCCCTCAGGAGGCAGGAGGAGGGGGAAGGACCATCCAGCAACACTTACAGCCTGGAGAGTTCTGCTCTTTAACAAAAATGAGCTCTCATCGCTGCAGAGCTAGTGGTCTGAGGGCTGAAGGTCCTGCCCTGGTAATACCCCACCCCAGCTGACAAGCAGTACCATTTAGGATGCCCTCAAGAAAATGGAGAAATGTAACTCAAAAGTCCAGAGGAGGGACTTCCCTGGTGGTCCAGTGGTAAAGAATCCGCCTTCCAATGCAGGGGACGTAGGTTCGATCCCTGGTCAGGGAGCTAAGATCCCACATGCCATGGGGCAACTAAGCCCCACAAGCCTCAACGAAAGAGCCCACGTGCCACAAACTACAGAGCCCATGCGCTCTGGAGTCCACACACCACAGCTACAGAGCTCACGCACCCTGGAGCCCACATACCACAAACAGAGAGAGAAAACCCGCACACCGCAACTAGAGAGAAGCCCGTGCGCCGCAACGAAGACTCGATGCAGCCAAAAAAAAAAAAGTCCAGAGGTGAGGTGTACTCAGACAGTATCATCTAAAAGCATGCTCTAGCTTTCTGCTCTGTCTTCTGAGGCATTAGCTTCATCCTACCGTCAGCTGCTCTGAGGGTCCTAGGGTGGCCACCAGCAGCAGCTAGGGCTGCCTGGCTCCTGGATCCCTGGATCAGTGGGGTGCCACTTAGCCAACTCTCGGGGGCTGGGTTTGGCGGAGCTCTGATTTGTAGCATTTGCCAATTTCTGTGGTGTAAATGATCCCACCATGGTTGATTGCAAGCTACCAAATTGACAAGGTAGTTAGAAAAAGATGCTCACGATAGCCAGTCCTAACTGACTCCAGCATACCCTCCCCTAGATGAAAGAAAATCCCCGTGGAACCGAGGATGGGATAACGTGGATTGGTTTAGACTAATCAGGGCCCACCCCTGGGCTGGGAGCAAGGTCAACTCCACCCATACAGTTTGACAGCTGCATAACGGGGGCCAGAGGAGGGCAGAGCAGGTGTTGGGAGAGGCAGCCCTGATGGACACCTCTCACCTTCCCAGGATTCCCTTCCCAACACTCCCAGCTGGCCAGCATCTTGCAGTTTCCAGCAGCCCCAGGAGCAGGCCCCATCCAGGCAGGGTGGTGGTGGGCAGTGGTTGACCCCTGGTTTGAGCAACAATGAAGCCATGAGACGGACAGACAAAAGGACCTCAGGGATAACCAGGGGCGGTAAAAGCCAACATCCCATGAAAGGCCCCAGGAACAACGTCATGGGCCTTCATCACGGCTGCGTGGAGCAGTCTGCCTACTTGACAATAGCAGCAGCCATTGTCCGGTGGTGCAATCACAGCCTGGCGACGTCCAGGCCAAAGGAGGCAGCGGGACCCCTCTCTCTCAGTCTGCAAGCTCTGGGTCTCTTGGACCATCTCTGAAACCCACTGCGGGTGGAGGAAGCTGCGAGACTGGTACCCCAACCGCCTCTGTCGGGGTTCATGATCTTGTTGTCAGACAGCTCATTTTTCTTTCAAGCTGCGCCCGTGGTTTTGGGAAGCCTGTCAGCTTTGTGAGACATTCACACCCCAGCCCCAACGTGGCCCCCCAAGTCAGAGGTTCCGGCACCTGCTCTGGGCTGAGACTGAGGACCTGAAGCCCCCCTCCACTGCCTGCTTCCTGGCCCAGAGTGCATGGTGAGCTTGAAGGGATCTGTCCCACATCATCTGTGCAGAAACCTGTTTGTCTTCGCTGCCAGCAGAGCTGATTGCTGAGTTAATTGGCAATGTGTTGTTAGGTGAAAAAAAGCAAGTTATAAAACTGTATTTATAGTTTGACATTCTTGACGAAAAAGAAATATGTGTGTGTCTGTGAGAATGTGTGTGTGTGTATGTGTGTATGTGTGTGTGTTGCAGGGGAGTGTGTGAATATAAATGGACATAGGAGACGAGAACAGAGCGGGGGTTCTCACTGGCGGCAATTTCATTCCCCAAGGGACATGTGGCAACGTCTGGAGACATTTTTGGTTGTCATACTGAGGGGTGAGGTGGGGAAGGTGCCACCGGCATCGAGTGGGTAGGGCCCAGGGATGCTACTAAACATCCTGCAGTGCGCAGGACAAGTCCACAACAGAGACGTCGACGGTGCTGAGGTTGCGGGAGTCTGATCTGGAGCAGTGGTTCCCAACGTGGGGTCCTCAGAAAGGGCAGCATTACCTGGGAACTCGTGAGAAATGCAAATTCTTGGCGCCACCCCAGACCTACTGAAGCAAACACTCAGAGGTAGGCCCCGGAGATCCCCGTGTTTTCACAAGCCCTAGTGCACTCTCCAGCTTGAGAAGCACTGATCTGAGAAGATACAATGTTTTATCTCTGGATGGCGGGACAGTGACTTTTATGCTTTTCTTTTTTTCTGTGTTTTCTAAAATCTCTATATTTAAGTAGGTATTGCCTTTGTGACCGGGCAAACTGCAATCTAAGGCCTTAATTAACCCATGATGCTAAGGTTAGCTTGTCAGGGGAGAAGAGAACTGGGGGTTCCAAGACCGCAATGTAAATCCTGGCTCAATCTGACCAACAAGCTGTGTCACATTGAATGAGCAGGTGCCCCGAACCTCAGCTTCCTCACCTGGGAAATGGGTGTGAGATGGTCGCTCTCTCTCAAGTTTATTGGGGGCATGAGATAAAATATCCCAGGCAACAAAACAAAACAAAACAAAAAAAAAAAAAAAAAAAAAAAATCCCAGGCAAAAGCACCCAGAATTGTTCTGGGTTTGTGGGAGGTGACCAGTAAGTTCCCTGCCCCTGGGGTGGTGTGACCGGTACGTGGCTGGAGACAGGAAGAGCCCCTGGAGAAGGTGAGGGCCACGCCCACACCCCCCGAGGGCGGGGCTGCTAGATGGAGGTCAGCAGAGTTTTGTTCTGTATTTCCGGCCCCCGAGTCCAGGAAGGAAGCCAGGCCTTAGCTCCCTTACCTCTGGGGACACTGTGATGGGACCCAAGCTGAAGTTTCCCCCAAACAGTCTCTTTCCATAAAAATCCAAACACAGGGAGATTATCTGGGAGTCCTGGAGGGGTGGGGAGAGGAAAGCAAAGATCCCGCAGAGCTGGGGAAGGGCAGTGAACTCCCAGAGGCCCTGACGCACAGAAGCCAAAGAAGGGGGTGGCCGTGGTGACCACAGAGAGCCTGGGCCCTGACCTAGAGGGGCCACGGAAACCGCAGGACTCCAAGAGACCACTGGGCATGGCAAAGGGTGTCTCCATGGTGACTGTGTAGCCCAGAGACTGGTCCTCAAAGCTGTGAGCTGTGCAAGGTCCCTGTGGCAGGGTTTGGAGAGGAGGCGCCGCTGACGGCTGGGACTGCATTCCCTCCCACCAGAGTCAGACTTCATTGGATGTACATAAAGCCCTGTCACCAACCTAAGTTTGTGAAATCCTATTCTTCCCAGTTACCACACACACCCCATCCTCTGAGGGAGGAATCACTGTGTCCATTTGACAGATGACAGTGAGACTTGGGAGGCAGGTACCTCACCCAAGGCCGTACACGGGGCAGGCCCTTGCTGAGCCCATAACTCCCAGGCTGTGCCATCCCCATCCTCAAGGAGGCGATGCTTCGCACCCGGCTCCTCCCACACAGCTCTCAGAAGCCCTGCACCTAGCAGCTCCCGGTGCCCCCAGCCCTTCCCAAGAAGACCTCATCAGCAGAGATGTGAAGACAAGTGAACACAGCTCCAAAGCAGCCCACACTGCACACGGTGCTTCCCAGGAGAGGAAAACCAACAAGAAGGCAGATGCCTGGGCACCAGAAGATGTATCTCCCATTTGCAATGGGAGACGAGGACTGTGAAGGTTGTGGAAGCAGCAGAACTTGCCAGGAAGCCAGCATAGGCAGAGTCCAAGGGAAGACAGCCCTCAGATGCCCAGGATCCCCACGGGGGGGGGGGGGGGGATGACACTGTCCTAGTGTGAACCAGGCCACGCAGGGACAAGAACTCCCCTCGGCCACCCCGGACCCCTCCCTCATAACCAGAGAGCCAGGATGGCGCGATCACTGTGGGTGACGATGTCCCATCCCACGTCCTAGGGAGCCCGTTAGCTCACGCGACAACACTTCATGTTCACGTGGGCTTCTGGTGAGGGGGACATTGTGTTTAGGGGCATTTCCTCCATGGATCCATTGAACTGGATGCTGTAGGATACTGTTTTAGAACCAGCGAAGTGTGTCCTGCACTGAGAAAAATGTCAAAGACTCGGGCCCACCTCCACCACCCGGCACTTGTGTGACCGTGTGTCCAGCTGATCCATGGCAGGCAGACCCAGTGCCCTCATCCCCGCCTGCCCCATGACCGCTGGTGCCTGTCTGAGCCACGGTCAGAACTCAGGCACCACCCTGGGTTGTGACATGAGCGGATCCTTTATACATATTTCAGGGTCAACTGAAAAATCCAAATACACACAGTTAGAGGTGAATAATTAATACAAGGTTATGCCCATCACCAGACCGACTCCCAGCAGAGGGGACCTTGACAAAGGCAGACGGTCTGGGGTCGGTTCTACAGGTAGGCAGCAGGGGGCGCTCTGGGTGACCTTGGACAGGTGACCCGACCTGCTGGGGCTTCCATTCCTACTTCTGTAAACGTGGGTGAGGACAGCTCTCACCTCAGGGAGTGCTTGTGAGGATTTGTGAGATTATGTGCCTGCAGCTCTAAGCCCCTGTTGTGTCACATCTGGTTACATGGCGAAATAATTGCTGGTTAGATGGTGGCTCTTGGCAAATCTTGCACTGAGACCACCAGACCACCAGTGACCACCAGTCACCGGACACTGGGTCATTGCTCTTTTTTTTTCTGGAGGATTTGTGACTCAGGCCTGCCAACCCTTCAGGCCAGGACCAGGCAGGGCCCTCAGTCTCAAATCCTCACAGATGAAGGCCCAGGACGAAGCCCCAGGGAAGACAACTTTCCGTGTACATTTCACCCTAAACTAGGCTCTCCCTGCGGCCTGAGGAGATTTGGGGTAAGGAGGGTGCTTTGAGAGGGAAGGGAGGGCTTGTGAGAGGCAGCCAGGACCCAGGGGAGGGAGCAGCATCCCCCCCAAAGGGTCTCCAAGCCCCATCTCCTCCCTTGGGGGCCCACTTTGTTGCCTGCACAAGCATCTGAGCTGGCTTAGAAGGTGTCAGCATCTGGCTTTTAGCAGGACAAAGAAATAATGATCCTCAGAGGACCTGATGCTTATCTTGTGGTTTCCTTGGAAACCAAGTCTCCCACTCATCTTCCCCAGGCTTCTTCTTCCCTTTCTACTGCCTTGATCTGGGCCGCAAATCCAGGAAGCGCCAGGTCACTGCTGTAAAAGGGTGACCTCCCACTAATGAAGAGGAAAGGACCCCACAATTTCCCTGTCTTTCATGCAGGATCCATACTTCAGGATCACCAAGGAACCTAGATGCTTAAGAAAAGAATTCCTGCAAATAAATGTGGGAGAAATGGTAGAATTAGAAAACACCATTTTGTAGCTTCTAATAAAATAATGAATTCAGGGCCTTCCCTGGTGGCGCAGTGGTTGAGAGTCTGCCTGCCGATGCAGGGGACGCGGGTTCGTGCCCTGGTCGGGGAGGATCCCACATGCCGCGGAGCGGCTGGGCCTGTGAGCCATGGCCACTGAGCCTGCGCGTCCGGGGCCTGTGCTCCGCAACGGGAGAGGCCACAACAGTGAGAGGCCCGCGTACCGCAAAAAAAAAAAAAAAAAAAAAAAAAAATAATGAATTCAGGCAATAATCACCAATAGTTGAAACACTTAGAGGATAAGTCAGTGGGTGTTCTGGTCAATAACAAGACATCCAAAACACTGCGACTGACAACAACTGTCCCATAGGCTGCCTCACGGTCAGTGTGGACCTGGCTCAGCTGCGCGGGTCTCACTCGGGGTCTCTCAGACTACTGGGGTCAGATGGAGGCTGGGACTGGAGTCATCAGTCATCCTCTCCATCCATTATTCTCACGTCTGATGCCTTGGCTGAGACGACAAGAACAGTGGGGACTGGTGGGGCATCCCTCTCGTCATGCGACCTCTCCACGTGGCTAGCTTAGGCTTCCTTGCAGCATGGCAGACTCAGGACAGCCAGGCTTCTTGCATGGCAGCCAGCTTTCCCCAGAGTGAGGTTCTGAAAGACTAAGGGGGAAGCTACAAGACTTCCTCGGAAATCACAGTGTCCCTCTCACCACATGCTAGGGTCGAAGGCAAGGCTTGGAGCCAGCCAGATTCAAGGGCCGGACTACAAAAGGGTATGAACGCTGGGAGACATGGCTGCTTGGGGGAACATGGGTGGGAACCAGCTGACAAATGAGGAGCCCTTACCTGGAGGTGGCAGACTGTCACCATCAGAACCCACAGATCGTTTTTAGTATCACCAACAGAGGCACAAGCTGATGCATGTGCCTCTGATATGGTGCAGTGGGAAACCCCATCATGGAGTATCGATTGAGGCTAATTCTAATTGAGACGTCATTTCCGGGAAGTACATGGGGAAAGAGGTAGCAATACTGAGGGAGTCCAGAACGTGGAAAAATCCTCAGGGGCTTCTACAATAAGTCAAAAGCATTAAATTTATTTTTTTTAATTTTAAATTATTTATTTATTTTGGCTGCATCAGGTCTTAGTTGCGGCATGTGGGATCTTCTGGTTGCGGCATGCAGACTTCTTAGTTGCGGCATGCATGCGGGCTCTAGTTCCCCGATCAGGGATTGAACCTGGGACCCCTGCATTGGGATTGCGGAGTCCTACCCACTGGACCATGAGGGAAGTCACATTAGCATTCAATCTAAAAAGAGAAGGGAGGGGACCCACCCTAGATTGGAAAGACCTTAAGAGTCTTCAAGGCAAAAGCCACACACAGGTCTTTTCTGGATCCAGAGTCCAACAGACCAACCATAATATAAAAAGACACTTTTGAGGCAAACAGGAAAATTTGATTATAGACTGGGTATTGGATGAGCCCAAGGGGTTATTATTTATTTTGTTAGGTATGATCATGACTTTGTGGTTATGTAAGAATGCGTGTGTGTGTGTGTATGTGTGTGCAGAGAAATATATAGAAGTGAAATCACATTATGATTAAGATTTTATTTTATGTACTTCAACAGAAAGAAAGAAAGAAAAAGAGAGAGGATTAAGTCGATGAAGCATATGTGGCCAAGTCTTGCTAATGATCCACTCTAGCTGGGCGATGGGCATACAGGGCTTTATTGTACTATTCTTTCCACTTGTGTGTACATTGGAAATAGTTCATAATAAAAAGAAAGTTTAAAGGGTAGCCATTGAGAGGGAGCCTTTTATCCCTGCTGCTCCCGACAGCGCGGCCTCACACTGGAATCATTTGTCACGGTAAAGCTCAGCTGTCCAGACCTCGTCAGGAACGCATGCAGCCTTTCAAAGTCACCTTTCGCAGAGCCAGAGGCCGAGATTCTAAGCCGTCACCTTCCGCCCTTCCTGTTGTTCAGCGGAGGCTCTGCTCAGCAAGACTGCAGGTTTCAGCTCCTAAAGAACAGCGGGGTCCCCCCCCAACCATGGCTCATCCCCAGCGTTCTGTCCCCATTGTGGGGGAGTGACATTGGCATCACATGGATCCTTCAAGGCACACGCAGCATCAGGAAAGATCAAATACTTGGCACGTACAAGCCCACTTGTGCACGTCCTTCCCAACATGCACGATGGAGGGTGGGGGGCGGCCGGGGGGTACACTCAGTGGAAACTCATTGGCCGTGGCCAGTCCTCCTTCAGGCTAGATGATCCTTCTTCCTCTGTAAAAAGACGGGCTAGGGCTTCCCTGGTGGCGCAGTGGTTGAGGGTCCACCTCCCGATGCAGGGGACACGGGTTCGTGCCCTAGTCGGGGAAGATCCCACATGCCGCGGAGCGGCTGGGCCCGTGAGCCATGGCCGCTGAGCCTGCGCGTCCAGAGCCTGTGCTCTGCAATGGGAGACGCCACAACAGTGAGAGGCTCACATACCGCAAAAAAAAAAAAAAAAAAAAAAAAAAAAGTCTGGAAGTTTCTCAAAATGTTAAACATAGAGTTACCATATAATCCAGCAATTATTCTCCTAGGTATACCCAAGAGAAATGAATATATCCACACTAATTAGCTTCCATTCAGAGGGAAACACCATCCGACCTGGTACCCAGATTCTAAGCTACAGCCTTACCCCACCGCAAACCCCTCAAAGGACAGAGATCTAGCAGGACCAGGAGCTGCAACTGGGAAGAGACTGGCAATCCCAACAACACACCAGGTCTTTTCTCCTTGGCTTCCAGAGGAGAGCATCCATCCGTTGAGAGATAACTCCTTGCTTCTGGATCCATTAACCTCACAGCGTCTTCCAGAGACGGATCTCATTTTTCCCTCTGTCACCACTAAGTCTGGCCATCTCCCTTACAGTCTTTCCCTGTGCCTGTACTTGGCATATGGTGTCTATTTTCTCAGGTACTACTACAGTAACCCTGGAGGTTAGTGTTTTTATAGATCCACAGACCTTTCTCCAACACCCTGAGGCCAGAGGTATTGCAGAAATTAGATTTCTTCAAATTTTAGAAAGGTAATGTGATGCATACACTGTGTATCATGAAACACCCCCAGGGGAGTTGGGGCACAGTGCCCTGTAATCAGACGTATTAATATTTCCACAGCGAGATGTATGAATATTCACAATTATGTATGAATAAATAAAAACTATAAATAGTCTTTCATCAGCTTGGATCACATTTTGCAGAGTTGAATCTCTAACCAGTTCTGTCTGCTTTGAAGCCTCTGCCCTCACCCCCTCCAGTAACTGTCCCCCCAACACGTGCTCTTAAAACTTCAGCCGCATCCATTTTCCTTTTCCATCTTTCCATACAAAAGCCTGACTTTGCCATATTCTGGGACCCCAACCTATGTGCCCAGCCCTAGGGTGACTGAAGAAATTTGGTGCTTAGAGTCCATTCCTAACCTCCTGACCAACCCCTGCCTCAGAAAGCTATTTGTGTATATAGACCCTGTTTAGGCTGAGCCATGGACCAAATGCCCACCAGTGTGATCTTTTTGAAAAAAACCCCTTGCCCTGCACCTCCGGCAAAAGGCTCAGAACCCCTGACCCACTCAAGGTTTCACCTCTTCTGGGAAAACAGAAGGCCAGATTTGGCAGAGCAGAGCCTGTTTTGAGTCTGAGACCTGCCATCATGTCCCTGCTCCAGAGCTTGCTGTGGCTCCCTGTTGCCTGTTATTTCCAATGACCCTCTTTCTCAGACTGACCTTAGGAGAATTGGCTTATGAATCCCAGTATAAGACTCGTCTACTTATATACTAGGTGCCTCTGCAGAGGCCACTTAACTTATTCATTCAACAAGTATTTATTGGATACCTACTAACATGCCAGCCACTATTACAGGCACTAGGGTTTTAACAGTGAATAAAACAGACTAAGTTTCCTTTCCACTTGAGCTTGCACTGTAATGGGGGTGACAGATAATAAATAATAAATAAATAAATGTATAATGTAATGTCAGATGGTCAAAAGTGCCATGAAGAAAAATAAAACAAGAGAGCAAGCCAAGAGGATATCTGGAGGAAGAGCAGTATAGATGGAGAGAAAAGCAAATTCAAATGCCCTGAGTAGGAAATGGACTTGCATATTCAAGGAAGCCAGGGAAAATGGGACACAAAGGAATTATGTACTGTCAGAAAGCTTAGCAGCACTGCCTCCTTTGGTAATGTGAAAAGTAGAAAATGTACTTAATGAGATAGGTGATCTAGATTTCCAAGCAGAGTGTTGAATGTTCCACCTCATTTCTTCTTGCCTGTGTTAGTAAAATGAGATAGGAGAGAAATAAGCTAAAAGAAGTGTTGCTGAGCATAAAAGAACAAGGACTTTCGGGCTTCCCTGGTGGCACAGTGGTTGAGAGTCCATCTGCCGATGCAGGGGACACGGGTTCGTGCCCTGGTCTGGGAGGATCCCATATGCCGCGGAGCAGCTCGGCCCGTGAGCCATAGCCACTGGGCCTGTGCATCCGGAGCCTGTGCTCCGCAATGGGAGAGGCCACAACAGTGAGAGGCCTGCGTACCGCAAAAAAAAAAAAAAAAAAAGAACAAGGACTTTCTGGTTTTGAAAATCCCTAGCTTCTCTAGAAGGCAGATGACCTTAAAATTTAAAAATAGTTTCTGTGAAAAAAAACAAATCCAGGGAAATATCAGGAAAATATGATCTAAAGATGAAGCTGAGGTTGTGGCTATAAAATCTGTCATTAAGTTCTAGAGAATGTAAGGGGGTGCTTCAAAGAACCATTTGCTTAATAAGGCTTCTAAAAAAATGTAAAGGCTTTATGCCTCAGCAGTCTCAGCAGAATCTCAAAGTAGAGAAGGATTTACCTCGAAAAGGTTTGTCTAATGGAGCAAACCCCAATAAGATTTATAGGAGATCCAAAAAAGTTTTAGGAGAATTGTATTGGCAGAAATATTACAAGCTTGAACTGAGAGAGACAGAGACAGTACAAAATGAAAAGAAATCTTTGACTCGTAAACTTCTACAGGCAGAAAGGCTGAGAAACTCAATCAACTGCTAACATAAGCCACCCTTCATGGAAAAAGAAAGATGACTCAGAAGGTGAAACCAAGTTTGCATAGAGCCAAGAGCCATGGGGAATTATTTCCAGCCCTTAAGTCCAAGTGAAGGAACTCCCAACATTGGAAGTTCTGATATATTTCAGGATTGCTATTGACCAGTGACTCCTGAATGCCTCCTTTTTTGAATTGGGAATGTCTTTAATAGTTATCTTATGCTTCTCACACCATTGTATGCTTCATTCATGGAAGGGTGGGGAGCCATATAACTGTCTCTTTAGTCCACACATCTTCAGATCAAGAGGAACTGTCCTCTTGAGGAAACTTACCCAAGAAGCCTCATCTGTACCTGACTTAGATGATGAGATTCTGAACTTTAGGAACCTTGAGAGGAAGTCAGAGAATTCACATGCGGGAGGCACATGACTTATTGGGGACCAGAAGGCAAACTATGGTAGATGGCTTCAAGTGATCTCCTCTCCTGGTGTTCATATGGTGACTTTCTCCCACATTGAACAGGAAGACCTGTGTAACCAAGAGGATATTGTAGAAATGATGGTGCATGACTTTTGACTCTAGGTATAAGACTTCTTCTTGCTCTTTGGCTTCTTCTTGCTCTCTCTTTGATCACTCATTCTGAAGGAATCCAGCCACCATGTTGTAAGCACCCTCAAGCAGCCCTATGAATAAGTTCACATGATGAGGAACTGAGACCTTCAACCAACAGCCAGCTCCAATTCATCATCTATGTTGGTGACCCGTCTTGGAAACAGAGCCTTCAGCTCAGTCAAGCCTAAAGGTGGCTGCAGCCCTCACCAATATCTGGGCTACAAATGTAATGAGAAACCTCACATCTAAACCATTCCACTAAGCCACTCCCAAATACCTGACCCACAGAAGCTATCTGAGATGATAAATGTTTATTGTTGTGTTAAGCCACTAGTTTTGTGAGTAATTAGTGATGCAGTAACAGATAACTAACACAAATGGGCATTTATACTTTGCTTAAGTCCTTCCAGGATCAGAGGATTCATTTATTCATTCATTAAACAAATAGTTATTGAGCATCTACTCTGTGCCAGACAAATAGTCAACCACCCCTCCATGTGGGAGTTTATATCTCCCCACCCCCACTGATGACAGACTTGATCATTTGATTTGCTTTGACCAATAAAATGTGAACTGGACTGATATATGTTACTCTGAGCAGAGGCTTTAGAGCCATTTCATGGTTCGACCATCACTCTTTTCCCTCTGCCTCAAAAACAATACTTTCCTAGCTGATCCTTCAGCCTGACTCCTGGAATGAAGAGGACATGGAGCAGGGCTGCAGCCACCACAGGTAACATGTACTATTAGCAAGAACAAACCTTTGCTGTTATAACTGAAACTGAGCAGGACCCTGTGGGGCCCCACGGAAAGTCTTCTGTGCCCCTCATTTCTTGTTTGTAGGGAACAGACTCCAGCCTCCATGACTTTCCCTGAGTTCAAAGGGCAGGTTCAAACAGTTGTTAATCAGGGAAGGGAGGGGATGCAGAGACAAGGGAGGAGCAGTCAAGAAACAATAGTGCAGCCTTGGGGCAGGGTCCTGGTTCCACCTCAAGGGATGCACATAACAATATCTTTGAGCTCTTCTCCAGAACTAAAACCCCCAATAAATGGATGTTAACTACTTAATTAAGCATTCTTCATTCCGGAGAGAAGGTCACAGTTTGACAACCACAGAAGCTCATCAGGAGAATACCTGAGGCCAGATTAAAGGAATGCAGGCCCTGCACACACCATGATCCTTATCAGCAACCCGCCCCCTTGAACCATTGCTATAAAATTCCTCATCAAATCCCCCTGGGTGGGGACACACAGTTTTTGAGGGCATGAGCCCACTCTGTCCCCCTTTGCCTGGCAAAGCAATAAAGCTGTTCTTTTCTACTTCACCCAAAACTCCGTCTCTGAGATTCAATTCAGCACCAGTGCACAGAGGCTGAGTTTTTGGCATTATAACCACTGTGTTTTGGTGACTGTTTATCACTCAACATAACCCAGCAAGAGCTGATGGGTGATACAGTTACACTGCATCCGCCTGTGGAACGTTGTTTTCTGAGCCTCCTCTCCTGGCTTTCCTCCCCAAAATGCTGTCTGGCTCATCACTCTTCTTCAAAATGTGGCTCCCAAGGCTCAGTGTGACTCCCAGGGCTCACCACAACAGAGTCTGAGCAGCCAAGAGCAGTGGCCTCATCCCTCTCAGATCTGGGTGTCACACAATCACTCCACAGCTTCCTGAAACTTGGGGGACTTTGCTCTCTGGCAACTGCACAGTCTCCCACATAGCTAGGGAAGAATGTCTCTGGGGACCAAAAAGACATCATGAGTCCACCTTCTGAGGCTTGGGAACTTGACCCTTAGGACAGGCAGCCTTCTAACCTCCTCAGAGCCTAATTAAACACCTTAACCTACAACCTAACAAGCTTGATGATATGGTTGCCAAGTCCACAGCAGATTTAAAGGTGTAAATTTGAGCTAAATGGACACGCTAGGAAATGAAGCCAAATCAAGGAAAGAAACAATGGATTCTGAAGGCCAAACAGTGCCAAGGATGACGCAACTCACAACTGCTCCACAGGATCAGTATTTATGTGCCCATTTTATAGGAGAGGGAACTGAGGCCCATATAGGTTAGTAATTTGCTAAAGTCACCAGCTTGTCAGTAAGGATCCAAATTGGCATGTAGTACATACACTGTGAACAGTAGCTCCTGGTGCTGATTTTGAACTTGGTGTTGTTTGTGGGTAAAACAGAAAGAACCAGGGAGAGATAAAAGGGTGACAAGAGATTTTCATGGGACTATATCCCAGGTGGAAGGGGGATGGATCATCTGAAGAGTAGGGCACTGGGGAGAGGGGACATCTGAGAGCCCAGGGAACCCAGGAAAACCATCCCCACCTCAGCGAGGTCCTGCCTTGAACAGGCTGTCCCCCTGCTCTTCTCCTCCAGAGACTGGAATTCCTGGATCATATAGTAATTCTATGCTGAATTTTTTGAGGAACCCCTAAACCATTTTCCACAGTGGCTGCATCATTTTACATTCACATCAGCAGTGCAAAAGATTTCAATTTCTCCAAATCCTTGCCAACGGATGTTACTTTTTTTTGCTTTTGCTTTCTTTCTTTTTTTTAAAAAAAATGTTTTAGTAATAGCCATCCTGATGGGTGTGAAGTGATATCTCATAGTGATTTTGATTCACACTTTCCTAGTGATTAGTGATATTGAGCATCTTATCACGTGTTTATTAGCCATTTGTATATTGTCTTTGGAGAAATGTCTTTTCAAGTCCTTTGTCCATTTTTTAATTGGCTTTTTTCTTTGTTGTTCAGTTGTAGGAATTCTTTATATATACTGGATATTAACCCCTTATCAGATATATGTTGTGCAAATATTTTCTCCCATCTGATGAGTTGCCTTTTCACTCTGTTGATAGTGTCCTTTGATGCACAAAAGCTTTTAACTTTGATGTAGTTCATTTTATCTGGTTTTCTTTTGTTGCCTGTGCTTTTGGTGTCACATCCATTTATCATTGTCAAATCCAGTGCCCTGAAGCTTTTCCCTTATGCTTGCTTCTAAGAGTTTTAGCTGTTAAGTTTAGGTCTTTGATCCATTTGGAGTTAATTTTTGTATATGGTATAAAGTAAAGGTCCAACTTCATTCTTTTTCATGTGGCTATCCAGTTTTCCCAGTGCCATTTGTTGAATAAATTATTTTTATACAAACACAAAAGCTACGTCTATAGTTCTTACAGAACTATAAGCCACACTGAATATACAAATTAAACACAAACCAAGCAAACAACCAGTAAAGTTCAAATAGCACTAAATTAACATAAAGGATGAAGTTATTTTGCTGAAAGAAAACCCCCATAGCTCAGCAACAGCACAGCAGGTTCGACTGATCATCTCACCACAGTTCTCCACTAGAACCGCTGCCTAAATACATCTGTCCCACATTAGTCTGACTCTTTTCTGTTCCCATTAGCTGTGACATTTAATACTCCAATGTGGTCATAAACACACACGGTGATCATGAAACCACATGACAATGTGCATTCACGTGTGGTCATGCAGGTAGGCCAGAATCAGGTGTCTAAGTTATTATTGACATGAAACCCTAAATTAAGAATCCTTGTAAAAAAAAAACTCATGAATCTCAAACATAGAGAACAGACTGGTGGTTACCAAGAGGGGAGGTTGAGGGAGGCATGGAGCGGGAAGTTGGGGTTAACAGATGTAAGCTTTTATATATGGAATGGAAAAACAACAAGGTCCTACTGTATAGCACAGAGAACTATATTCAAAATCCTATGACAGGGACTTCCCTGGTGGCGCAGTGGTTGAGAATCTGCTTGCCAATGCAGGGGACACAATTTCGAGCCCTGGTCCGGGAAGATCCCACATGCTACGGAACAAATAAGCCCGTGCGCCACAACTATTGAGCCTGTGCTCTAGAGCCCGCAAGCCACAGCTACTGAGCCTGCGTGCCACAACGACTGAAGCTCGCACGCCTAGAGCCCGTGCTCCACAAATAAGAGAAGCCACCACAATGAGAAGTCCATGCACTGCAACAAAGAGTAGCCCCCGCTCGCCACAACTAGAGAAGGCCCACGCGCAGCAATGAAGACCCAACGCAGCCAAAAATAAATAAATAAATAAATTTATTTTTTTTAAAAATCTTATGATAAATCATAATGGAAAAGAATATTAAAAAAGAATGTATACATATGTGTAACTGAATCACTTTGCTGTACAGCAGAAATTAACACAATGTTGTAAATCAACTACACTTCAATAAATAAACAAACAAACAAATAAATAAGAACTTGTGAATCTTGAAAATATCTCTAGAACCTCAGGGAGCCCATGGGCCCCAGCTGAGAAACCCTGAGTTAGGTAGATGTAGTCCAAAAGCCTTTTAGAATAGAGAGGTGTGCAGTGGCTTTTCTATGGCATTTACAGGGTTCCATTTACAAATGTAAACAATTAACTTTACAGTGGGCAGAGCTGCATCTCTGCAGATTATGCTTGCTTAAGACAAATGTGTCTTTTCTAAATCTGGATTCCTGGGCTGACCTCAAGTGGGCATTGGTGCTGCCTGGCCTCACTCCCCCGGCGGGGGCAACCCCTACTCCCCAGTCACTACTTCATCGTTCTCTGCCTTCCTCCTCCACCTGCCTCTCAGCCTGCATCCTTGCTTCGTTTTTCACAGATAACTTCCTCAGCTCCCCACCAGCACATCTGCTTAGCCTTCTCTCCTGATCCTCGGAGGATCTGTCCAGGCTGCTACCTAAGCTGCCCCTCCAGTGCACGGCACAGCCTGTCCCCTCTCTCGGACTCAAAGACATCCTTCTGGTAAGTCTCCCCCCTCCTTCTACATCATAATGTTTTTCCTCTCTGTTCAAGCATTCCCATCAGCAACTCATTCTCTTGACTTCTATTTTAAAAACTCCTCTTAATCTCTCTCCCTCTTTAAATGCAATCTTATTTCTCTCCTCCCTTCCCTCAAAGCCCCTCTGAAGTGTGGTCTCTGCCCTCTTCCCAATTTGGCTCCCACCCTCTCCTAAACCCACTCCAGGTAGGTTCACAGGCCAAGCTGCTGTTGTCAAGGTCACTTGATCCCACATTAGCAAGTCGATTGTCAGTCCTGTCATACTTCACCTTCAGTAGCATCCAACCAGACCCTCACTATCCCTTCTTGAAACACCCCCTCCACTGGGCTTCCAGGTCACCGCTCACCTGGTTTTTCTCTTTCCTCATGGCCCAGCCTCTGTTGTGGCTGTCCCCAGTCCACCTTGTGGTTTAAATGCTACCATATCCTGATCACATTCAAGTTTACACCTCAGCCCAGGCCTTCCCCTGCACCCCCAGCTCACAGCAGCTGCCAGTTCCACATCTCCACTGGGGGTCAAACAGGTACATAAAACTTAACCTGTCAAACTGAGCTTCCCTGCACCCCCAGCTCACAGCAGCTGCCAGTTCCACATCTCCACTGGGGGTCAAACAGGTACATAAAACTTAACCTGTCAAACTGAGCTTCCCTCCCACTGCCTTTTCTGTTTCACTTATTGACAGCTCCATCCTCTGGCTGCTCAGGCCATCACCTTAGCTCCACTCATGACCAACAAGCACATGAAAAGATGCTCAAACGGGATTTCGCTGGTGGTCCAGTGGTTAAGACTCCATGCTTCTAATGCCAGGGGCGTGGTTTCGATCCCTGGTCAGGGAACTAAGATCTCACATTCCTTGCAGTCAAAAAAAAAAAAAAAAAAAAAAAAAAGACCAAAAAAAAATGCTTAAACAAAAAACAGACAATAACAAGTGTTGGCAGGGATGTGGAGAAAGTGAAACCCTCATACATTGCTGGTAGGAATGCAAAATGGTGCAGCCAACTGTGGAAAACAGTTTGGCGGTTCCTCAAAAAGTTAAGCATAGAGTTACCATACAACCCAGCAATTCCACACCTAGAAATATACCCAAAAGAATTGAAAACAGGTGTTCTAACAAACTTGTACGTAAGTGTTCATAGCAGCACTGTTCACAGTAGCCAAAATGTGGAAGCAACTCAAACGTCCATCAACAGATGAACGGATAAACAAAATGCGGTATAATCATATGATGGTGTACTAGTCAGCTTTAAAAAGGAAAGAAATTGTGACATAGGCTACAACACAGGTGAACCTTGAAGACATTATGTTGAGTGACATAAGCCAGACATAAAGGCCAACATGTTGATTCCACTTATAAGAAATACCCAGAATAGGTAAATCCACAGAGACAGAAAGCAGATTAGTGGTTGTCAGGGACTGAGGGGAGGAGGATGGGGGAGTGATTGCTTAATGCTTACAGGGTTTTCCTTTTGCAGTGATGAAGATGATTTGGAACTAGATAGATCTGGGTGATGGTTGTGCAACATTGCAAATGTACTAAATGCCACTGAATCGTATATTGGAAAATGGTTAATTTTATAGTAGGTGAATTTTGCCACAATAAGCAAACAAACCTCATTCCTCCCCTCCTCCTGCACCTCACATCCAACTGCCATCAAAATCTGTCCCCTCCCACTCCCATCCTAGCCACTGTCACCTCTCACCAGAGGACTGCTGGACCCTCCTAACGGGTCTCTGGGATTCCAACCATTTTTTTTAAATTAATTTTTATTGGAGTATAGTTGATGTACAATGTTGTGTTAGTTTCAGGTGTACAGCAAAGTAAATCAGTTATCCATGTACATATACCCACTCTTTTTTTAGACTTTTTTCCATATAGGTCATTAGAGTATACTGAGTATATTCCTTGTCCTATACAGTAGGTCCTCGTTAGTTATCTATTTTATATATAGTAGTGTGTATATGTCAATCCCAATATCCCCATTTATCCCTCCCCCCTTCCCCCTTTGGTAACCATAAGTTTGTTTTCTACATCTGTGACTCTATTTCTGTTTTGTAAATAGGTTCATTTGTACCATTTTTTTTTTAGATTCCACATATAAGTGATATCATATGACATTTGTCTTTCTGCATCTGACTTACTTCACTCAGTATGACAACCTCTAGGTCCATCCATGTCACTGCAAATGGCATTATTTCATTCTTTTTATGGTGGAGTAATATTCCATTGTATATATGTACCACATCTTCTTTATCCATTCCTCCATCGATGGACATTTAGGTTGCTTTCACATCCTGGCTGTTGTAAATAGTGCTGCAGTGAACATGCAGGTGCATGTATCTTTTTGAATTATGGTTTTCTCTGGATATATGCCTAGGAATGGGATTGCTGGATCATATGACAGTTCTATTTTTAGTTTTTTAAGGAACCTCCATACTATTCCCCATAGTGGCTGTACCAATTTACATTCCCACCAACGGAGTGGGAGGTTTCCCTTTTCTCCACACCCTCTTCATCATTTATTGTTTGTAGATCTTTTGATGATCGGGCTTCCATCCTTGCCCAGCTTTGGCCTGTGATTTTCACAGGATCCTGTTAAAATGCAAGTCAGGGGGCTTCCCTGGTGGCGCAGTGCTTGACAGTCCGCCTGCCGATGCAGGGGACACGGGTTCGTGCCCCGGTCCGGGAAGATCCCACATGCCGCAGAGCGGCTGGGCCAGTGGGCCGTGGCCGCTGGGCCTGTGCGTCCGGAGCCTGTGCTCCACAACGGGAGAGGCCACAACAGTGAGAGGCCCGCGTACCGCAAAAAAAAAAAATGCAAGTCAGATCACGTCCTGCCTCTACTCTAAGCCCTCCCAGGGCCAGCATCACACCCCGAGTCAAAGCCAAAGTGTTCACCGGGACCCAAGGCCCACGTAGCTTCCCGTCTCCGCCCCCCCTCATCTCCGATATCCCAGCCATGCCAGCCTCCTGCTGCCCCTGCCACGTGCCAGCCTCCTCCCTCGTCAGCTCCGCAGCCACTCTGCTCTCTCCCTGCAATGTGTCTCCTGCTATCTGCATGGCTCACCACCACTTCCCTCCTCGGCCGTCCCTTCCCTACGTTTCAGCCCCACACCCAGCATCTCCACCGCCTTCCCTGATGGAGCTTTATCTCTATCACTTATTATTGTCTCACCTACTGCAGTGTACAGTTTACCTCTTAACTTTATATGCAGTCTGTCTCCTCCACTAAAAGACAAGCCCAATGGGGGCAGGGTTTTTCCCTTTTTCATTCACTGCTGTATCCTCAACACGTGGGACAGTGCCCCGCAGGGAGAACACACCCAATAGATATTTGTCAAATGAATGAAGGGACTCAGATTCATCTGAGCCCATCTGTTTTATTTGTTTTGCAGAGGTGTGTGTGTGTGTGAAACATTTCCCCCTAGAAACATGGTAGGAAACCAAGAAAGCAAAGCTGGAAAGATTTGCCACCAAGGAGGGGAGGCTGTAAAAGGAACTGGATTGGCTTAGAGTGTCCCATACGGGATGTTACTCAAAAGCAAATAACTCAGACTCGGGGAATAGTCCATGCCAGTGACATTTGCTGACAGCAGCTGCCTTGAAGGGAGTAGATATTCTCACCATCATCCTGAGACAGGCAGAGCCTGGGCAAAGAGGTGAAGGCCTTTGTCTGGGTGAGGCCACACGGAGGGGAGGGGGCCTCCGGTGGGGCAGGCTGAGCGCCTCCTTCAGTTCCGCGTCCTCGGTCCCTCACTTGCCTCACCCTAGCCCCGGGGGTACCCCTGCGGCCAGAGTTGCCTTTTGGCCAGTTCCCAGGTGAGCTATACCTGTGAGCCAAGCTAGGGTGTCAGTTTCATTTCAGAACCACAGCACGACTTCCCATAAAAGATGTCTTCATGGACAGATGTTCCATGGCGGCAGCTTAAGAAGGCTTACGTTTCTTGGGCAGCTGGTCCTCCTCTCCCCGCAAGCCCACAGAGGCCGGGGGATGTGTGGGGCCTGGATTAGCTAATCATGAGATCTGCCGGTCAGAGGACATGGGCTACAGGTGTCCTACCTCAAACTCAGTGGTCAGAGAGCAGCCGCATCTGGCCCCATCCCGCCTCGTTCCAGATGGGATTCGAGGTGGCTGAATGAGGATATATAAACTACAGCAAGAGAACATAAATTGGAAAAGGTTGTGAAAGAAAATAAAATAAATGGGAACTACATGGAATGAGCCAGGGAAAGGGGGAGGGAGTATAAGAACAGAGAGGGGGACACCTAACCGTCCAGGAAGGACACCTAACCATCTGGGAAGGCTTCCTGGAGGAGGCAGTATCCCAGCAGACTCTTGAAGGCTCAACAGGAGTTTACTAGGTCAAGAACTAGAGGAGGAGCCCTCTAGGCTGAAGGACTAGGGTGTGCACAGGAACAGGGTGAGAGAGGGAGAGCCCGGCAGGGAGTGGGACCACCCCCACAGGTGAGACTCCCTGCCCCCCTCACAAAGTCTTAGAGAGACCCCTTTGGCCTGGCTCCCCAGGGAGTCTGGTTGCACAGCTGGTTTCCCAGGGCCAGCACGGGGACACCAAAAGGGGGGGCCTGCTCCCGCCCTTCCTTGGACCTGCCTGAGCTTCAGGAGATCAGTCTACACCACCTGCCTATGAACAGGAACACTCAACTCAGAGGGGCTGGGAGAAACCCTTGACTCCACAGTTCAGAAGCTACCAAGCTTCCACTAAAAAACTGTGACCCACACTTCGGTCCCTGGGTCTGTTCTTAGGGAGAAAGGGACACTGAGTGATCATTGCAAAGTCTCCCTCTCTGCACGATGATCCACAAGGACTGGCATTCTGGGGCTCTGGTACCACGTGGAAGGAACAATGTTCTGGTCATCCACAGGCCTTGAGTCTGCACAGGATGTGGCTGGCATTTTTTTTTTTTAACATCTTTATTGGAGTATAATTGCTTTACAATGGTGTGTTAGTTTCTGCTTTACAACAAAGTGAATCAACTATACATACACACATATCCCCATATCTCCTCCCTCTTGCGTCTCCCTCCCACCCTCCCTATCCCACCCCTCTAGGTGGTCACAAAGCACCCAGCTGATCTCCCTGTGCTATGTGGCTGCTTCCCACTAGCTATCTATTTTACATTTGGTAGTGTATATAAGTCCATTCCACACTCTCACTTCATCCCAGCTTGCCCCCTCCCCTTGTTCTTAAGTCCATTCTCTACATCTGCGTCTTTATTCCTGTCCTCCCCCTAGGTTCTTCAGAACCTTTTTTTTTTTAGATTCCATATATATGTGTTAGCATACGGTATTTGTCTTTCTCTTTCTGACTTACTTCACTCTGTATGACAGACTCTATGTCCATCCACCTCACTACAAATATCTCAATTTCGTTTCTTTTTATGGCTGAGTAATATTCCATTGTATATATGTGCCACATCTTCTTTATCCATTCATCGGATGATGGACACTTAGGTTGCTTCCATGTCCTGGTTATTGTAAATAGAGCTGCAATGAACATTGTGGTACATGACTCTTTTTGAATTATGGTTTTCTCAGGGTATATGTCCAGTAGTGGGATTGCTGGGTCGTATGGTAGTTCTATTGTGATTGGCATTTATTATAGTCATTGCTGATATGGAAGGGTGTGCCAGAGCAGATAAAGTCAGGTCGGACAAGGAAGGATTTAGAAGGAAAAAAAACACATGTGGGGGATGGGTTTCGTCTTTGGATATGTCAAGGCTTGTCCAGCACAGGGAGGGGGAAGGGTAAGCTGGGACAAAGTGAGAGAGTGGCATGGACTTATAAATACTACCAAACGTAAAATAGATAGCTAGTGAGAAGCATCTGAGTAGCACAGGGAGGTCAGCTCGGTGCTTTGTGACCACCTAGAGGGGTGAGATAGGGAGGGTGGGAGGGAGACGCAAGAGGGAGGAGATATGGAGATATATGTATATGTATAGCTGATTCACTTTCTTATAAAGCAGAAACTAACACACCATTGTAAAGCAATGATACTCTAATAAAGATGTTAGAAAAAAGAAAGCAAAACAAAAAAAAATTAATTAAAAAGAAATAAAATAAAATCATATGTCAGGAAATAAAGTGTAATGAAAATGAAAAAAAAAAAAAAAAAAGACTGTCCAGGAACTCCACAAGACCCAGAGCTAAGATGGAGCTCTGGCTTGGATAAGAGGCAGCTGACCTCTTGGGACAAAGTTTTATGGAGAGCTAGGGCCCAGGAGACCAATGGAATAAAATGAATTTTCACTTGCATGTTTGTCTGTTTTCCCTTTTTACTCAATTTCTGGAATTTAAATTGTGTGAGCTCCAGGGGTATGACTTTAGCCATTGGCAGGGGCAGGATTTACCCTGAAGCCAATGGTCCCCTCCCTTGAGCAGCCCCTTCCAAAGGCCAGGGAGGGACCCAGGTAGAGCTAGAGTTTGTGGTATCCGAAACTCATTCAATATGGAGCTGGGGGCATTCTTTAGAAAAAGAATGTAGAAGTGTGAATACAGATTGCTAAGGTTTGGAGAAAAAAAAAAAAGATTAAAATCAGCAAAGGAAAAATGTGCACACGGCAAGGTCAAGGAGAGACCAGGTGCGAACTTCCAGCTGCTCCTCTCCCAGTGGAGAGTTTAATGGGCCAAGAACTAGAGAAGGGTCAGCGTTGAATTCTCCCAGTAACAACGTGGGGCAACATCCGAAGTATTGCCAAGCAGGGAGATCACTGAGCCTTGGTGTCCAGAGTTGTACTGCAGGTCAGTCTTGTAGGCATGCGTGTGGCACCCACATGGCTGATCTTAGTTACTCATCCACAGCCTCCCTAGAGGCCAGACTGATATTGTATGGCCAGGGCCCCCGGTTAACAAAAGCAGGTGGTCACCAAAATCATATTGCTGGCAGAAACTCGCTGGTGAGATCAAGGACCCAGGGGAACAAAGACACTCCATCAAGAAGGATGTTCCGAAGACCCAGGCATTAGCTCCCTGGAGCTGGTTAAAGCCAGTTCTCTCTTTGGCTTGTGCAGGCTTGGAGCAGCCTGCTGCCCGCTTTTCTGCTGAGTTAAGCCTTTACTGCACAGGACCCCTGCTGCATAGGTGGAGTTAACATGGAACAAGTTCTGCCTGCTGGAAAAACTGCAACTGGGTCCAGCACGACGGCAGGAAGGGATTGCTGCTGCCGGAGTGAAGGGGTTCTGTGGGGGTGACACTCACAGGGAAGGAGGGAGCAAGGCCCTTCCTCCTCCAGCCTCGTAGTCACTCCCTCAACATCCTCTGTTGTCAGGGTCCCGCGGGACCAGAGTCTCAGCGAGCGTCACACCATAGAAGAGGACAGAAGGGTGGATTTGAAGCTGAAAGACGCTAACTTGATGACACGCAAAGCACACCCTTTGCCTACTCGGCATCCATATACACCCTCTGTTCACACTTGTACTTCCGTACAACAACAAAAATTACTCTGTGGTAACATAACAAGATGAAATGATCCTTCACACAAAGACCATCCCACCCTCTCCCCCAAATGGGAAGATGAAAGTCCCAACAGTCCGTGCGTTCATCCCAGGAGGCTGTAATAAGGAAGAACCTTTTGTATTCTATTACAAGTTCATCACTGAAGGGACGTTGCCCATGAATGACTGCAGGGAGGAAGGAATGAACACATCCCGTCTGTCCAGAGGCTGATGGGAACCAGGAAGTGTTTGACTTTACTCCCTTCCCCTTTTAGTATAAACAGAGCCTGAATTCTAACTCAGGCAAGACGGTTCTTTGGGGCACGAGCCCCGCATCATCTCAGTTCGCTGGCTTTCTGAATAAAGTCTCTAGTCCTTGCCCCAGCAACTCTCTCCTATTATTGGCCCGTCTGCGGTGAGCAGTACGAGCTTAGACTCGGTAACGAGGCAAGCACACCCTCCATCTCCAGGACACGCTAATTTCTCCTCCAGTTCAGTCACCACCCCATCTGAAAATTCTGCTACCTAAATTGTAAATTTGACCTCCAGGGCTTCCCTGGTGGCGCAGTGGTTGAGAGTCCGCCTGCCAATGCAGGGGACACGGGTTCATGCCCCGGTCCAGGAGGATCTCACATGCCACGGAGCGGCTGGGCCCGTGAGCCATGGCCGCTGAACCTGCGTGTCCAGAGCCTGTGCTCCACAATGGGAGAGGCCACAACAGTGGGAGGCCCGTGTACCGCAAAAAAAAAAAAAAAAAATGCTCAAAGGCTCTGAATTGACATTTCTCCAAAGAAGATATACAAATGACCAATAAGTACATGAAAAGATGCTCAACATCATTAGTCATTAGGGAAATGCAAAACAAAACCACAATGAGATACCACTGCACACCCACTAAGGTGGCTTTAATCAAAAAGAGAGACTGGGAATTCCCTGGTGGTCCAGTGGTTAGGACTCAGCGCTTTCACTGCCATGGCCCAGGTTCAATCTCTGGTCGGGGAACTAAGATCCCATAAGCTTCGCAGCGGCAGGTGGGGAAGAGTGTGGGACAGTGGAGAGCCAGTTCTGACCACAGTGTCCAACTTCAGGGACAGTAGGGGCTGCAGGGTCAGGGTGGCACCTCGGGCACAGAGCCAGAGGCTATAGCGGGGCCAGACGTGGTGCCCGGTGTTCAGCGGTGGCCTCAGCAGGCAGGTCCTGTGTGTGATTTTGCCCTGGGTCCTGGAGCCCCCATTTCTGCTGCCTGGGCCTCTAGCCTCCCAGGTACTTACACCCAGAAGAATCCCTTCCAGCCCGTGGGTGAGGTCAGGTGCCTCCCTCTTAGTTCTCCCTGGTACCACTTCCCTGCTGCCCTCTCAGCTGCTGTCTTTGTCTCCCCACCAGACTAGCAACCCCTGAGTCAAGGACCACGTCCATCTTGTTCGCTTCTCTATCCCAGCCCCCAGCCTCCAACCTCCAACCCAAGAAAGGATTCTATTGTTGAATGGGTGTCTGATTTTTTGGAAACAGAAACAACCTGGGAGGGTGTTGACCCAAAGGTCCCATCCTGCAGGGAGACTCAAGGGATGAAGTGTGCAGGTTTTGAGAATCCCCCAGACCCAGCAGTGCCCAGCACTACAGAGGTAAGGCTCTGAAAACGGCCCCTGAAAGGAAATCAGGAACCCGATAGGGATGAACTTTCTGAGACCTGCCTGAGATTTGGGACCCTCTGTCCGCCCCATCACCCAGTGACCTGCAAGAACCACACAGCAGCAAGAGTTCTGGGATAACAGTTTCTCTCCCAAAAAGAAATCCTAAGAAGCAGAGTGGTGGCTACTGCTTTAAAAGGAAGGGCTGGGGGATTTCCCTGGTGGAGCAGTGGTTAAGAATCTGCCTGCCAATGCAGGGGACTGGGGTTCTAGCCCTGGGCCGGGAAGATCCCACATGCCAGAGAACAACTAAGCCCGTGCGCCACGACTACTGAGCCTGCGCTCTAGAGTCTGCAAACCACAACTATTGAGCCCACGTGCTGCAACTACTGAAGCCCATGTGCCTAGAGCCGTGCTCCACAACAAGAGAAGCCACCGCAATGAGAAGCCCGCGCACCGCAACGAAGAGTAGCCCCCGCTCACCGCAACTAGAGAAAACCCGTGCACAGCAACGAAGACCCAATGCAGCCAAAAATAAATAAATAAATAGATTAAATTTTAAAATAAATAAATAAAAGGAAAGGCTGGTCTCCCAGGCTTGTAGGGGGAGGGGGAGGGCTGGCCAGGGCCTGAGCAGCACAGGATGGTGGTGCACACAAGGCTTGAGGTACAACAGGCCTGGCTTGAGCCTCAGTCCTGACCCATGCTGCAAAAGATGAAACCTCCCTGTCCTCAGTTTTCCCACCTGTAACTGGGGCTCCATGAGACCAACTACAGGCTGAAAGCAGATGACATCTGTAAGGTGCATGACATACAGCAGGTGCTCTTACTGCTATTTGCCTTCAGGTCACCATGAGGTTCCCAGATGGTGCCACCTGAGGAAAGAGATGTAGGAAAACCCTACCACGAAGGGTCTGTTTAGCCACTGCCTGCCTGGAGAGAAACAGACTTTGCCAAGAATGCCGACCCCCTTTCTCCTCCTCAAGTTCCCCCAGGCAACTTCCAAGCCATTGCTGGCCTCTGCATTCAATTCCCCAGCCAAGAGGGACCGCCTTGGGCAAATTGCTGCCATCGACTGATTAGGTGGACAGAGAGAGCTGCCCTGCAGATTAATGAATTGGCTCTCCAGCCCATAAATCACCTCCCGTGACAAGCCTGGTCTGTTCCCAAAAGAATGTCCAGCCTCAGAGTGAGCCACATCCACTGCAGTTTCCCAGACCACATTCCAGGGAACCCTGGTACTCCACAGGTATTCCTGGGAGTCGGGGGTGGGGTGGGGGGTGGGGGAATCCTTGAGTCAAACAGGCTTTGGGATGCAGGTCTTCTCAGAGCTTTGAATATACTAATGAACTTCATGACTTTCCAAGAAGGGGCAAAGTAGACAGGGGATGACAAAAGCTTTTTACAGAACATCTATTATTTCTTACAAATACCTTGAACTTTAAGGAACACAATTTGCAAAGAGCTCATTTAAGGCAGTTTGCCACTACTTTCCAGCTGAGGACACTCCACCTCCTGCTGGGAGCAGTGGAGAGTCAGCCTGATGTCTCCAAGCTGAGGCTCTACCCATGACATGAATTTTCGGAGCCCGCTGAACCAAAACGCAGGCCTGGTGTGTGAATTGGCCTCTGCCTTCTCCTCTGGGCCCTCCCTTGCGTCCCCTTAGCTCCAGCCAGGACACCGAGGCACAAAGCCCGCCAGGCTCCATGGCCACCTACCGACATTCCCCCTCCTCCCAGCCAAGTCCTCTCTCCCATCCTTGCCCTGCCCCCTGCAGGCCACAGGAAGGTCCCTCAGCAGCACCCACTGAAGGCTGCTAAATGAAGAACCCCACCCCCTCGGAAATCCCAACACCATCCAGGGACCTGCCCATCACACCTGAGGATGGGCCGCGCGCAGTGGAAGGAACCCAGCCCCACTCCTGCCTGTCAGCTACCTGCTGGAGCTCCAGGCTTCTGTGCTGGCCAGTGCCCACGTCCCGTCCCACAGCTGGGCCAGGCTTCCTTGGAACCTCTGCCATCGCTGAGCCCACTCCCTCTGCCAGCTACACACACCTGCCTGCATGGGACTTTTTGTTAATGGACATAACGTCGTCTATGGGCTCTAGACAGCGCTGGGGCTCTGTGCTTCCTTGGCCATGGCTGGTGGAAACACGGGAGTGGGTATTACATGCACTGTGACTTTGGTCAAGGCGTGACCTAGAATGGGCTTGGGCTGTGGAGGGACAGAATGGACGCCTACAAGAAAGTCGGGCTTTTTAAAGATGGTGTAGTGGGAGGCAAGGACGCTGAGTAAGCTGTACGTGTTAAATGAAATCACATATCCAAGGCACTTGGTGCTGGGCCAGGTTCAGAGTGGCTGCTCATAGATCAGTAGCACTTTTATTGTATTTAAACAAATATTTTGGCTAATAGTGAGCCCATTTTCCTTTGATGCTAATAGTTTGGAGGGTGGTGGAACATGATAAAAACTAAAAGCTCTAATTTATTTTTTTCTAATTGGTAGAGACCAATCACCGCCCACAGCATCATAAGCAAGACCCCACCTTAGATTCTCCGTCTATAAAATGAGCATTAAAATAACTCAGAGGAGAGACCAGGCTTTATGAACTGCAGAGAGGTTGGCTGTTATACTTCTGACCCTCGCTGCGTGTTTCAGACCCTTATTATGATCATCAATTGGCAAACGGATGTTTCTGAGGATGGAATCCTTTGGCTAACGGTAAGCCAGACAGGGCTGCTTGGACTGAGGTAGAAGTTTTTGCTTTAAAAATGAAAGTTGGGGCTTCCCTGGTGGCGCAGTTGTTGAGAGTCCGCCTGCCGATGCAGGGGACACGGGTTCGTGCCCCGGTCCAGGAAGATCCCACATGCCGCGGAGTGGCTGGGCCCGTGAGTCATGGCCGCTGAGCCTGCGCGTCCAGAGCCTGTGCTCCGCAGCGGGAGAGGCCACAACAGTGAGAGGCCCACTTACTGCAAAAAAAAAAAAAAAAAAGAAAGAAAGAAAGTTGTTTTATACCTTTAAATACATTCGGTTGAATTGCTGATTGAATAAGCAAATACAGGACAGACTAAGAAAATTTGGTGTGGGCTCCAAGACAGCAAAGAGGGCTGTGAACTTCAAGGATCTTTATGGAACAGTTGCTGAAACCAGCTTTGCAAAGGGGTAAGTCTCCACCAGGTAAAAAGGAGGCTACCACGTTGGGAGCCTGGCAGGATTTATGATGTTAATTAAGCTCATCAGATTCCAGCTCCGTGTAGAACCCACTCAGCTGTCTGAGGCTATAAATGAAGTCTCTTCCATACCCACGTCTAAATTGCCAAGCATCTTAGCGCCCAGCTGCACACTTGCAGGACCACGGCCCACCTCAGAGCCTTCTCGGGTGTTTCCTGTGTGCTCGGGTACAAGCCCAAACTTGTCTTCCTCCCTGGCCTCATCCAATCTGCGTCCCCTGCTCTGCTGACCCGCCCTCCAGGAAAGCAGCCACCCTCTGCCAGCCATCAGGGCTGCCCTCCACCATTTCCGTGATGCAGGGCTGCTCAGAGCCAGGTCAGGCTGGAGCTGGGGGCAGAAGTGCAAGGCTTCGTGCCCTCCCCAGAGCTGTCCTGTTCTTTGTCACCCAGGCCTGGAGGGGACAGTGCCTGGGCCCAGAGGCTCGCCACCTCTCACAGAAGCAGCTCCACAGGTCTCTAGCCCCAAGCCCTCCCCACCTTACTCCTCACGTTCCACTCTTCTTGCCTGCCCCTCCTCTCGCTGGGCACTTCTGCACCAAACGCTTTCATTCTCCCCTTCCAATCCTGAGAGAGGAAACCACATGTGTGTCCACTCCTACAAAGAGGACCAGGGCAACACAAGCCCCCAGGCCTGCAAAGTGTAGGCTGTGCCTCCCGGTATACACACCCCAGGGACACCCTGCTACATCCACATCAGACTCCTCTTTATTCATGAATAGAGGTAGGAAATTGGTATCAGAATTGCACCTGGCTGTAAGTAAAGAACCAAAATAACAGCAGCTAGAATAAGATAGAGGTTAAATTTTTCTCTCAGGTAAAAAGAAGTCTAGAGGCAGCCAGTCCGGGGTTAATACAACAGCTCCATAGCCATCCATGACCCAGGCTCTCCTATCCTGCTCTCAGCCATCATTAACATGAGGCTCCCATCCCTGAGGTCACCTCATGATCCCAAGATAGTCACTGCAGCTCCAGATATCACATCCACATTCCAGGCCGCAGGGAGTGGAAAGGGGTAAGGGCAAAAGGGCAGGCCTCCCAGCTAAGTGATCCTGCTTTAAAGAGCATTCCCAGAAACCTCACCCAATAACTTTTGCTTACATCTTATTGGCCTCCTTCTGAGAGGCAAGGAAATGTGGCATTATAAAAATCCCATGGACACACCCAACACTATAAGCTTTCTGTTGCTAAGGAAGACAGGGGTGTGGATTTTGGATAAACAAATATCAGCCCTGGACATACTTTTTTGAGAGTTAAATGAAAGTAAGGGAATAGAGCCTCAAACTAATTTCTCACCTGGTTTCTTGCGGAGGGCCACAGTTGAGAATAATACAAGTCCATAAACAGTGATTATGGCATCAAAAAAGAGGCCGTGGGCTTCCCTGGTGGCGCAGTGGTTGAGAGTCTGCCTGCCGATGCAGGGGACACGGGTTCGTGCCCCGGTCCGGGAGGATCCCACATGCCGCGGAGCGGCTGGGCCCGTGAGCCATGGCCGCTGAGCCTGAGCATCCGGAGCCTGTGCTCCGCAACGGGAGAGGCCACGGCAGTGAGAGGCCCACGTACCGAAAAAAAAAAAAAAAAAGAGGCCATGTTGGGTATTCTCAGTCCATTCTACACCTGAGATGGGACACTGTTTTGTGGTGCTCACCTTAACAACTCTACTACCATATTCCACTGCTAGGTAAGCATTTAAAACAGCAGCGAACCTACTAACGCTCAGCTAGTGGTTTACTAGGACCTCAGGGTCTTTGTTTCCTATACTTTTTCAGAACTTGTTCCTCCTCATCCATCTTTTGTTCGTGTTGTTTGCTCTTCTCCTTGAAACGACCTACTCAAGGACCCTGTTTCTAGTCTTTCCAGACCACAGTCTTCACATTGTGGTACAAAGTTGGTGATCAGAATGGAAAACTGAGCTATGATGAGGGACACCGCAGTGTCACATGGTGACTGGCGTGATTTGTTGCTGAAAGGGCCGCTGACGTGTCTGCCTTTTTGAGTTGGCGCGTCTGCCTCCAACAAAGAAAGTCCAGAGCTGGCATTCATGGCGCTTCAGGCTCTACAAGTTGAGGCAAGACCCAGACCTTAGGTGCAAAGAAAAGCTAAAACTTTTAGCAGAGGGAAGCAGATAAACACACATCTGTTAGGGGGAACCGTCTTAAAGGTAGGAGATAACTTTGGGAGACAGTTTAACATTATGATTAAGAGCTTAGTGGAGAGACCTGGGTTCTGGGCCCGCACCCCTGGTTGTGGTTGTGTGACTGGACTATTTATTTCTCTGAGCCTCACTTTCCTCATCCATAAAAAGGGAACAGTACCAGATAATAATAATGCAAGACCTATTCATGAAATGAACTCATCCATGCACAGTACTTGGCCCAGTGCCTGGCTCCTAGTACAGGGCAAGTGCCCAAAACATCAGTAATTACTATTATTTGTCTAACAACAATAGTGATAACAAGAGTATTGAGTTGTTCTGTATGGCACAGAAGGTTTTAACACAGGGCTTGGCACATAAGTCTCAATAAATTGGTTCAACATCACTATTATCCTTGTCGGTGATAGAGGACGTATCCAGAAAGTGTCTCCTCTTTCCACAGGCAACAAAAGACACCGCCACCTGGACTTCCCTGGCGGTCTAGTGGTTAGGACTCCACCCTTCCACTGCAGGGGGCATGGGTTTGATCCCTGGTTGGGGAACTAAGATCCCGCGTGCTACGTGCACGGCCCAAAAAAACCCAGAAAACAAAAGACACCACGTCTGGATCTGGTTCCCTCCAAGAAGAAGAACCTTCTGGTGTGAACCTTCAAGCCTCAGGCGGGGGAGAAGCAGGACATGGCGGCCCCTGTGGGTAAGCTTAAGGGGCGCCAAGCTGCGGAGTCTGCTTGTTGTCTGTGACTCCCCACTGCTGACCCAGCATTGCCCATCTGGACTCATAGGCTCAAGGGCAGCTTCTCCCGATTCTCTTCTGTGTCCAGCATCCTCCCAGAAGCCTGCCTTGTGACAGGTTTTCTGGAACATCTGTCAGTGAGTAGGGCCTGTTGGTCCCCAACGGGCAGGAAAACAACACACAGAGGATGGGGGCAGGGGGCATGGCAGACGCCCCTACCCCACAGACTACCCTCCTTCCAGTAGAGTGGTGATGGCCTGAATTTCTGGCAGAGGATACTGGTTTCTGAGAGCTCCTGCCATAAAATTGGATCTGTGTCCCTACAGAAAATTCCACGTTACAGAAAGCAGGCCCAATGAGGCGGAAAACTCCAGCTGGGAGCATCAGGAGACCCAGCTTTGCCCTTCTGCAGCCCTGTGACTGTGGCTGAGTTCCTTCCCCTCCATGTGCCTTGGTCTTTCCATCAGGAAAGTTTAGGGGTTTGGTGAGATCCGTGGCTCTAAACACTGAACGTGCATCAGGGAAGCTTGTTACAAAGGCAGATTCCAAGACCCAACCCCAGAAATTCAGATTCAGCTGAACACAGAGGGCCCAGGAACCCACCCCAGCCTCCTCCCAGGGGACGGGGCATCTCAGGCTGCCACTCAGCAGGCAGTTTCCGGCATCCCAGAGTCTCTCTCTGCACATGACTGTCTCCTGAGCCCCAGGGAGAGTCAGCGGGTGTGGAGGGTCCAAGAGGGGAGCAGACGGGAAGCAGAAGGGTCCCAGAGGCCCTGGCCTGGTGACTGCTGTCTGCATACCACCCCCAGCAAAGCCCGGCCAGGTACCGCCCACCCACCTGCCCCGGCACCAGCAGGGCAGCTGCCAAATGCAGGCACTGCTGGGAGATGCACCTTACTGAAGTCAGTCTCCTTGCCTTTCCTGCTGAAAAGTCCTTACCTTTGAGGTTTTCAGAAATCTGAAAAGAACAGCTGTCTGGACTCCATGTGCCCTTTAAGCAAGGAAGCAAGGGTTTTCTTTCAAGAAAGATGTGGTGCAAGACCACACTCACAGGCAGGTACGCCCTGTCCTGTGGGAGCCAACCTGGGTCTCTGGCTTGGATGGCAGCGACCTCCCTGCCTCGCCCCCAGAGACGCCTCTGCCCTCTGCTGACTCCCCAGCCCCCACTCTGCTCCATCATTAGCATTTAGTGACACTTGGGAGGTGCTCCATGGGCTTTGTGTGTTTCACCCCATCTAATCCCCACCACGAGCCCATGAGGTAGCCAGTATCGTTGTCCCCATTTCACGGATAAGGCTACTGAGGCGTAGAGAGGTTCAGTAATTTGCCCAAGGTGACCCACGTAAGAATTGGTGGAGCTGGGCTTTGGAGTCAGGCAGTGAGGCTCCCAGAAGCTCTGAGACCCGTGTGTGCTCAAGAGCTCACCTCTGCAGCCCCAACCAGGACCATGAGACCATCCATCCCGCTCGCTCGGGGTCGGGGTGGGGAGGGGTGGGGGGTGGGTGATAAACAGGAAGAATAAGGTAGTTGCTGCAAAGCTTCTACCCTGAGGCTATGTGCCTCCCTCCGAAAGCCCGGTGAGAGCACACTCACACTCGCACACACACACACTCATATGTTCATGCTCACTCACATATACTCAGTCAACTCACACAACACACATTTTGCTCACATGCATACACATTCACGCTCACACAAGCTCACTCACACTCAAACACACTCACAACACATTCATGGTGCACAACACACACACAGCCACACACCTGTGCAGACACACTTGCACATGTTCACACACTCTCAGTGCACACACATCCTCATGCTCACACACGTATGTCCTCACATGCACACACATTCGTGTACTCACACGCACGCGGGTATGTTCCAAACCCCCACCCACGCCCAGCTGGTTGGTTTGTTCTCAAGCTGCTGACAGCACGGCAGTCGGGAAAGCTGAGAGCCAGACTCTGCAGGGGAGGGGGCCCCATCTGGTCCCCACACCAGGGGGAGGCAGGGACACCATCAGCCCTGGTGGAAGCTGTAAGGAGGGCCTTGGGGGCTGTTGGGCAGGGGCTAGGGAGACTGGAGGGTGGGGAGAGCATCCCCACTGTCCTGCCGGGACATGGGTCCCTGTCGTGGGCGTGCCTGAGCAGATCCTCATTTTCCCTGGGTTCTCTTAATTGCTTTTCAGTTAAGCTGCTGTTTGTGGAGGGCTCACAGTGTGCCCAGTGTCTTGCCAGGGGCCCTGCCGGACACCCCACAGCTCTCCGTGGTGGGTGCTGTTCTAGCCCCGCTTCACTCAAGCGGCAGTGGAGTCCCGGCCCGGGTGAATGACTTGACAATCGCATGGCTCGGCTCCCAGGTGTCCCAGCCACACCCCGCCTGCCCTCACTGCACGCCAACTCCCTGGGACTCCGTGGGGTTCACTGCCACCTTCTCCACACAGATGTCCCCGCCCATCCCTGCATGGAGAGGAGAGAGGGAGGAGCTCCCCACCATCCTGCTCTGGGGCCTCATGTCCCCCCACCATCACAGCCCAGCCAGACTCCAGGCAGAGGAGAGAAGGGCCCCCCTGGTGACCTCCAGGAACTCTGCCGAGAAAAACTCTGGCAGGCTGGCAGGCTGGCAAGGACTCACTCGGCTGGTGAGACGCGTCCTTTCATTTTCAAGGAGGCAGCGCGGCTTGGATCTTGCCCGTGCTGCTGAAAGTCACGTAAAATGGTAGGATCTTTCTGAAGGGCACTTTGATCATATATATGGAAAGACTTTAAAATGTGCACACATGGGCACATCCTTTAGCCCATTAATTCCCCTTCTAGGAAATGTATCCTAAGGAAATATTTGGACAGGTGAGCGAATATTTGACAGGTACAAGGATGTTCATTGCATCACTGTTTAAAATAGCAAGGAATTGGGACTCCCATAGTGGTCCAGTGGCTAAGACTCCACGCTCCCAATGCAGGGGACCCGGGTTCGACCCCTGGTCAGAGAACTAGATCCCGCATGCATGCCGCAACTAAAAAAAGATCCCACATGCCACAACAAAGATCCCACATGCCTCAACTAAGACCCGGCACAGCCAAATAAATAAATAAATATTTAAAAAAAAAAAAACAACGGCAAGGAATTGAAAACAGCCCAAGTAGCCAAAAATAGAGAAGGGTCTAAATAAATCATAATATATTCACGCAATAGAATATTATGTGACTACAAAAAAAAGATTCATGTAATTATTGACATACAATCTATTTCTGAGTTTACGACAGGCTATAACAACTTATTTATATTTGATACCATTTCCATTAAAAATCTCTATCAGTAAAAATCAGAAAGTGAATACATCAAAATGTTAACTAACACAGATTATCTATGGAGAGTTATGCCACTGATTCGTTTTCATTTTTTCCTTTTTGCATTTTCTGATTTTTTTCTAAAATTGACATTCAGTGAAGGTGAATTTTTTCAATCATATGTACATCTTATTATATTGGTTTGACTATACATGAAGTATTCCTGAAAGACTACATAAGAACTGGTAACATTGATGCCTCTGTTAACAAAAGTCGGTGGCTAAGGGTCAGGACATATGGAAGAAAATTTTTTTCATTATGTACCTTTGTAGACTTTTTTTTTTAATACTTTTTCACACACTTCTTTTAAATAAATTTATTATATTATTTATTTTTGGCTGCGTTGGGTCTTTGTTGCTGTGCGCAGGCTTTCTCTAGTTGCGGCGAGCAGGGGCTACTCTTCGTTGTGGTGCAGGGGCTTCTCGTGGCAGTGGTTTCACTTGTTGCAGAGCACAGGCTCTAGGCACACAGGCTTCAGTAGTTGTGGCACGTGGGCTCATTAGTTGTGGCTCACGGGGTCTAGAGCACAGGCTCAGTAGTTGTGGCGCACGGGATTAGTTGCTCAGCCGCATGTGGGATCTTCCCGGACCAGGGCTCGAACCCGAGTCCCCTGCATTGGCAGGCGGATTCTTAACCACCGCGCCACCAGGGAAGTCCCCTTTGTAGCCTTTGAATTTTGAACCATATGAGTTTATTTATGGAAAAACCCAAACAAACTTTTTGGCCAACCCAACCAATACAAATACAAACTAAATTTAAATTTTGAAACAAACAAAAGATTGATGGGGTACCTTCGACATTTCACAAACCACATTTTTGTGTAGCAGTGAATGTGGAAGGAGACTATTTATATGAGAGTTGCAAACTCAGATACCTAGAGGTTTCAGGAAGATAAATGAGGGACTGAGCTGGTATGGGCAATAGACAGTGGTGGGGACTGGGGCCAACCAGAAAGCAGGGGCCCTCTCTCTGTGACAACACGATTCTGCTTTGGTTGATCAGGCCATCAACAAAAGTCAAACATCCAGGCTTTCATATGCAATTTCTCATTTTGAAACATGTGCTGGGTCTTCCCCGGTGGTCCAGTGGTTGATGCAGGGGGCCTGGGTTTGATCCACACTCCCAGTGCAGGGGGCCCAGGTTTGATCCCTGGTCAAGGAACTAGATCCTGCATGCTGCAACTAAGATCCCGCATGCCACAACTAAAGATCCCACACGTGGCAACGAATATCCAGCATGCCACAACTAAGACCCAGCGCAGGCAAATAATAAATAAATAGATAAACAAACAAACGTGCTATCTCCCCCGCCCCCCAAAATAACAAATCTCTATAGGCCAGGCACTGGCACCAGTTTGCAATCCCTACTACATTACTGTGGAATATTCTTGTTGAGAGATGCAGGGGATGTTAAGGAGGGGTCCAATGGTGGATGCAAGGCACAGACTAAAAGCAAGCACCTCGACTTCAGTTCTAACAGCAGCTGGTTAACAGTGACTTGGAGGGAAGTGAATGTTTACGGGCTGCCAGGCCTTCTCAAGGGCATCAGCATTTTAACAGAGCTGGGAGCCCAAGCCTACACTCTGAGGCCATTTAAGAGTGGAATTAGAGGCTCAATGCAGAAAGGTGAGCCCTTCCAGCTCTCCCAGAAGAGACAGCCTCCACGTAAGGCTGGGCTGGTCAGAGATCAAAGTCAAGGTGTAGAAGCAGGCTGCCAGACCGCAGCCCTGATCACTTGCCTCTGGGCTCCCCACCTCCCTGCCTGTGGCCACCCTCTCCCCGCCCACTCTGCTTGGTCACACCCTGTCCAGCTTACAGCCCAAGTCTCATCTGTCTCCCCTGCAGGTTCCCTGACCACTCGGGGTAGAGGCAGGACTCAGATCAAGGCTGCTTATTCCGCTGAGCCCCAGTCCCTTCCATCCAACAGGCTCCCTCCTTGGGGTTACACCCATCCTCTGAATCTCATGAAATGAGGCTAAGAAGACCTCTTTCTTAGGGTGGCTGTGAATTATGTGGGATGAAGGGTGAGGAAATTGCAGATAAGAGACCACTTTTTATCCATCAGAGTAGCAAAGGTTTTATCACTGAGGGATAACACTCAGTGCTTGTGAGCATAAAATGAAATGCGACATTTTCATACCCTGCTTCTGAGACTGTATGCCAGTATATTTGTGAATGGCTGTTTGAAAGTATATTTCAAAGTATATATCAAAGTATATAGGCAAATCTACAAAACAGAATTTATATGATGGTTGTCTAGGGCTGGAAGGTCCAGGGGAAAGGCAGAGTGACTGCCAGTGGGCACAGAGTTTCTTTTGGAGGTGAAAAAAGTGTTCTAAAACTAGACTGATGGCTCTACAATGATGCAATGATGGTTGTACAACTCCGAATATTCTAAAACTCACTGGGGAATTCCCTGGCAGTCCAGTGGTTAGGACTTGGCGCTTTCACTGCCCAGGCCCGAGTTCAATCCCTGGTCAGGGAACTAAGATCCAAAAAAAAAAAAAAAAAAAAAAGGCGGCCAAAAAAAAAATAGCTTTACTGAGATTTTTTTTTTTTTTTTTTTTTTTTTTTTTGCAGTATGCAGGCCTCTCACTGTTGTGGCCTCTCCCGTTGCGGAGCACAGGCTCCGGACGCGCAGGCTCAGCGGCCATGGCTCACGGGCCCAGCCGCTCCGCGGCATATGGGATCCTCCCAGACCGGGGCACGAACCCGTATCCCCTGCATCGGCAGGCGGACTCTCAACCACTTGCGCCACCAGGGAGGCCCAACTGAGATATTTTTAATTGAGGTATAATTTATATACCACATTATTCACCCTTTTGAGAGGACAATTCAGTGATTTTTTTTTTTTTTTTTTTTTGCCCTTCTGCTCAGCGTGGCTTGCAGGATTTTAGTTTCCGGACCAGGGATTGAACCCAGGCCCCAGCAGTAAAAGTGCCAAGTCCTAACCATTGGACCGCCAGGGAATTCCCTCAATAAAGCTATTTTTAAATTTTTATTTACTTATTTATTTATTTTGGCTGTGTTGGGTCTTCGTTGCTGCATGCAGGCTTTCTCTAGTTGCCACAAGCTGGGGTTACTCTTCGTTGTGGTGCATGGGCTTCTCATTGCGGTGGCTTGTCTTGTTGCGGAGCATGGGCTCTAGAGCGCAGACTCAGTAGTTGTGGTGCAGCGGCTTAGTTGCTCCGCGACATGTGGGGTCTTCCTGCACCAGGGGTCGAACTTGTGTCCCCTGCATTGGCAGGCAGATTCTTAACCACTGTGCCACCAGGGAAGTCCAAGCTATTTTTTAAATGTACAAATTTATGTACAAACTTGTCTCCGCATCATTTATGATAGAAACAAAGTTTTAAACAATCCAAACATCCAGCCTTGGGGTAAAATTAAAGCCCATCCTCACTACAGAACTCCTATGGTTGAGGGAAGTCTGGAATCCGACCACCGGGATGGAAGGCACTTCTAGCCGAGTGACCTTGAGCAAGGTGCTGACCTTCACTGAGGCTCACTTTTCCCCTCTATTAAATGGAAATGGTGTTTTCTTCATCATCTAGTCGTGGGGAGTCAATGAGATAAGCCATGTAGTGTTCAGGGCAGTCCCTGCACACTGGAAGACCTCAGTAAACCCCAGTAAATACTTGATCGTTAAATGACCCCACTCTCACATGTGTTCATTCTCTAGTTCATCCTGACAGCCATATGACTCCCTCTTGACAAATGGGGAAGCCTGGGACTGTTAGGTGACTTACTCAAGTCACACGGTCAGTAAAACAAGAGTCAGAATTAGCGGTGCTTTCCCCTCCGCTCCCTCCGACCTTCTCCTGGGCGCCCCCTCCTCCCTCAGACCCATAGGATGGGATACAGTTGGGTGTTTCCCCATCCCCCCAACTGCCCTTGATCCACACCCATGGGGTCCCACCTGCCCACCAGGCCCACCTGGCTTTGCCCTGACTTCAGCATCTGTGGGGCCCCAGCTCCTGTCCCCAGGCCTCCAGTTACCTCCTCCTCTAAGAGGCAAACGTCAGAACAGGAAGGGAAGGTCCACGCTGAGATGACCCCGCAGGGTGCCTATGGGGAGAGAAGGCCTGGAGCAGCCCAGAGTAGTATCCAGGCAGGGGGTTGGGGCTCTCAGGACATCTGCACTATACGGACAAATAGCCCTGACCTGGGGGGGCACAGAGGTGCTCACGCCAAACTGCCCTATGGCCACAACCACCCAGTAGGGATCACACAAGGGCAGTCTCACTCCCCCTGAGAGGAGCACACTCTGATCACTGCCACAGCCATGGGTATGAGCTGCTCCCCTCTTGCTCTCCCTCCCTGACAGGGACCAAGCCCTGTCCAGCTGACCCCTCTCTAGGGACCACCCCTTCTCCTGCTCTCCACCCAATGAGGTTGCAGAGGGGAGTCTAAGATCCAGATCTAAGCCAATCAGCACACTGCATCCCTGGCCACAGTGATTGATTCAGGGTAGGCACTTGACCTAAATGGATCCAATTAGAGTACATCTCAGGATTCCTGCCAGGAATGCTAAAACAAAGACTCTCTTTATCACCAGATTTCAATCTGTAGTCCCCTGGAGCACCTGCCACCCATCTTGGGGCCAAAAGGAGAGTCCTCCAAGTCTGCAACACCACCAGAAAAACCCAAAACAGAATAAAAAGCTGAGACTGGAGAGCTGAGTCCTGATCATATGTTTGCATCCTGATCAGGTCTTGCCTGAAGCTACCCCTGGATTGCATAGTTCAAAAAGCCTAAAAATCCTGTTCTGCTGAAGCAAGTTTAGGTTGGGTTTTCTACTACTTACAACCAGGAGAATCCTAAATGATACATAGCAGAGGTGTCAGATACACACCCAGGATAACTGTTTGACCCTCATGTCAAAAGCCAAGGACAAAGGGTACCATCTTACCCAGAAGGGTCTGCCCTGTCCCTCCTCTTTGAGGTCTCAGGCCCCGTTGGCTGGAAGGTAGCCCCAGGAGCTCTGCCCATACACACCCCCAACACATACACACACATGCCACACACAGCACTGGGTAGACTTTTATTTTAAAGTCAAAGGCACAGCCTGGATGGGCTGAGGCAGTGACTGTGGATGCCCACCCCAGACCCCCAAGTTGCCACCCCCAGCTAGGGGCAGCTGTGCCAAAGGGGAGGGGATGGGTGAGAAGGGGGCCTCCCCTTTTAGGGGGTCGCCTACCTCCTTCCTTAGCATCAATAGGGGGAAGCAGGTGACATGAAGTGAGGCAGAAATGCTTCAGGGGGTCCCCCAGGGCCTCTCACTGAGCACCCCCGACACAGGTCTTTGGTGGACGTAATTGCACAAACAGTCCATAAAGTGACAGCTTGAGGGGTGCCCCCTCCCAAGAGCAGGACCTCAGGGGAGGGCAGGGGAGAGGTCCCAGTTTCTCCCTGTGGCAACTCAGTGCTTAGAAATGGAGGAGGAGCCCTTCCCTGCCGGGACAGCCCCCTGGGGGAGAAGTGCCTTCCACCAGACGAGGCAGCATCTAGGCAGAGGGCCCCCCCACTCCACTCCCCAGCAGGCCCCCTCCCTCCCTGCATCACTAACTCTATCTGGTAAGACATTAAAAAAAATTCTCTGCTTATAAAAATACTTCTGCTCTGTCTGGGGGTTGGGGGGGACGGGAGAGAAGGGTAACAATCCCTGGGGATGGGGCGGAGCGATGCAGGGGGCCTGCGGGCAGTGAGCCGGCCTCCTAGAACACAGCCCCGACCGGGGAGGGGGTCACAGTGACGGGGGCTAGGAGGGGGGCAGGGGGCCGTTGGCTCGTCGAGGGGCTCCCTTGGCGGCGGGTGCCCGGCCCGGGACGGCGGGCACGGGGGAGACGCGGCGGGATGTGGCGGCGCTCCGCAGCTTCTGTTTCCGCCGCTTGGCCAGCGGCGCGTTTTCCACGCTCTTCAAGAAGAAACCCTCGCGTTTGCCCCGATTGAACGCCTGGCGGAAAGGAGGCGGTAAGTCCCACCGGGCCGGCCTCGACTTCCAAATCCTAGCTTTGGCCCCCATCCCAGGCCTTCCTTCCCATACCACTAGGTCAGGGCCAACAGGTCTTTGGCCTCCAGCCTCTCAAACGGTCAGGGTCCCGACAGGTCAGAGGCCCGAACTCAACCTTTCAGGACTCTGCGGAGTCGCCTCCCGCAGGCTCCGCCTCTCCAGCCTCTGTCCCCCACCCCCCGCAGGCCCCGCCCCTCACCAGAAAGGTGGCGTTGAGCCCGGAGCGCACAGCTGGCCCCGAGGACTCCAGCACGTCCGGCGTCCGTAGCGGAGGCGAGGAGCGCGCGCTGCCGTCCTGCAGCCACGAGCTGCCCCGCAGTCCCTCGAGCTTCAGCCGCTTGGTGGGGTCCACAGTCAGGAGCCCTGGAGGCAGGACGGGGGAAGTGTTGGGGGGCTGTGTGTAGAGGCTGCGCCCCAGAGACATCCTAGCAGCCCCACTCTCCTCCCCACAAGTCCCCCACCAAGACACCTGACCCAGTAGCAACCCCTGTCCCATCATGACCCCATGGCCTCCCCTCCCCAACCATGATCCGTGACCTCCGGCTTCGCACCTCGGACCAGCTCCTTGGCTTCCTCAGACACGCCTTGCCAGGCCTCCCCGTCAAGGGAGAAGCGCCCCTCGCGGATCTTGCACATTATCTCCGCCGCCTGGCTCTGCCCGCCCTGGCCTGAGGCCCCCTGAAAGGGGACCTGGCCTGACAGCATCATGTACTGGGGGGTGAAAAGTGAGACCAGTCCAGACTAGGGGGCCGGTGGAGGCCAGGAGACTTAAGCCACTGACTTAAGCCACTGCAGGACCATTCACCCTCTCCAAGAGGCTAACTCCTGAGGCCCATGGGTTATGAACTCTGACTTCCAACTCCTAAAACTAGGATGCCCGGACCCCAGCACCAGAGAGACCTCGCCTCTGTATTAGGACGACTTCTGACCCCAGCCTCAAACCAAACCCTGCCACCCCAACAAGAGAACTCCTGTCCCCAGGCTCGGAGGGCCCTGACATCTCCTCGGAGACCCGGTCCCATACCAGAATGACGCCGAGGCTCCAGAGGTCGCAGGACTCGTCGTAGCCCTGCTGCGCCAGCAGCTCGGGGGCCGCGTACTGCAGCGTAAAGCAGGGTGTCTGCATGGGCCCCGCTGGGCTCTGCGGGCGCAGACGCGCAAACCCGAAGTCGATGATCTTCACCGGGGCTCCGGGCGTATCATCGGCGTACAGGATGTTCTATGAGGGCGGCGAGGCGGCCGTCAGAGACTGGCCCTCCGCGCCGAAGCCCTCCCAGTCCGCTGAGGCCCCGGGCCCACCTCGGGCTTGAGGTCGCGGTGCACCACCCCCGCCTCCTCGTGCATGAAGCTCACGGCCGACACGAGGCTGCGCAGGATCTGGCTCGCCTCGGACTCGCTGAAGTGCCGCTTCTTGCGGATGTGCTCTAGCAGCTCCCCACCCTGCAGTAGCTCCAGGACCAGGTACGTGTGCAGCTGCGGGCGGCACGATGGGCCACGGTCACCACCTGGGTTACTGTCACCACCTACGCAACCGGGCCGGGCCCCACCCGCCAGCCAAATCCTGCCCCGTGGTCAACATCAAGCTCCGCCCCCGGCTCCAGGCCCCCCGTCCGTGTTCGAACCCTGACCTCAAGAGCACCCCAAGAACCACCTTAGGACTCGCTTCAGTTTCTACCCCCTACTTTTTTCCAGGCCCCCGTCCCTTTGGCCACCTTAAAACCCGCAGCCCGAAATCCTCCCCCTGCCCCGTTCCCTTGGCCATCCTCAGCTCCGCCTTCCGGTCCTCAGGCCCTACTCCCCTGAAATCCCACTTCCCTGACCTCCGGGTCCTCAGGCCCCGCCCATGGCACTCTCAGGCCCCGCCTCCTGTCCCCCTCCCCGCCCCCTCCCCGCCCCGCACGGGCAGGCTCTAGCGTCCCAGCGCTCCGCCCTAGCCCAGGAAGGCGTCACCTGGTCCTGATGTACTTCGTGCAGCTTCACCACGTTGGGGTGCGACTGGCACAGCCGCAGGGCGGCCACTTCGCGCTGCGTGTTCGCCTCTAGCCTGGGGTCAGGGCAGGCGGGGTCAGGACAGCTGACCTCCGGCCCCGCCCTCCCCGAATCCGCTCAGCAGAACCCCGCCCACCCCGGGCCCGCCCACCTGCGGCTGAGGATTTTGACCGCGAACTCTTGGCCGTTCTGTAGCTGGCGGCAGCGGCGACACACGGAGAAGCTACCCTGGCCCAACGCGGGTTCCCGCAGGTCCAGTTCGTACTGCTGGAAGAAGGGCGAGTCCTGGGGGCGAAGGGGACGCGTCAGAGGTCCTACCGGGAGCCTTGCGGCCATGCCACGCCCCAGTTCAGAGAGGCTACGGACCTCACCGAAGCCACAGCGTGCGCCTGCTGAAGCCAGATCTGGAGTCCCCAAGCCCAGATGCCCCCAAGCCCACTTCTCCCCACCCTGGCCCAACCCACCTGCATCATGGCGCTCCTGGCCAACGCTGCCCGGCCAGGCCGGTCTCCAGCAATAGATGCTTCCAGCACATCGGTCATCACCGCGTTGTTGTGGTCAAACAGGATGGACGGTGCCACGAAGGAGTATCCCTGGCGGAGGAGGGGTGTTGTCAGGGGTGGATGGAGGTGCAGATGGAGTCCCCGAAGGCCCAGACCCAGCGGGAAGGAGGGTGGGGGCAGAGGAAAGACCCTGGAGTAGGGGATGTTGCTTTTGCATCCTGGTGCACACAGGATGTGTGGACATTTTATTCCACCTTGTTCTATGATCTCTTGGGACCATGTCTGTTCCCCCACCAGTCTGTGTGACTCTACCTTTCTCATCACAGTGATCCCCCCAAGTGCCAAGGGCATCATCTGGAACAGTGTAGTGGCCCAGAATATGACAGGCTGAATACATGAAAGAACTGTGGCCTGGCATCACACATACTTAACTTAGGAGAATTCAACTCTACCCACTCGGGACAAAAAGTCTTTATTCCTTCCTTTCAAATCAAACTTTGGCCTCCTCTGCAAGGGGGGCTACTGAGGAAATGTAAAGAGAAACCAAAGTTAATTCTTTGCCTTTCCTAACAATCCACATCCTGGCAATTTAAGGGACTCTCAAGGGTAATTTTAACAATGTGTTGTTTTCTCCTAAAAATGCAGCGCCACAGTGCGCTAGAATGCAAGCTCCACATGGGTGGGATTATCGTCTGTCAAGTTTATTGTTACATCTCCAGTGCCCAGGTCAGTGCCTGGCACATTGAAGGCACTTAATACATATTTTTGAATCATTAAATGAATGAATGAAAGTAACCACTGATTCACAAGAAAACTTGCTCATTAGGACTGTGAGATCGAGGATGGATTGCAGTAGATCGAGGGATATTCAAGCACAGAGCTGTCCCTTGTGAGAGCTTCATAGAGGGGAACTGATCCATCCATACCTGATATTGGCCTATTCTTATTTAATAGTTATGGACCATGTCCTACAGGCCAGGCCCCCAAGCTGGACTCAGGGACACAGAAATTACAAGCTGGACTCAGGGACACAGAAATTAAACACATAGTCCCTGCCCTCTGGGAGCTTCAGACCAGGTGAGGCCGTCTCAGTCAGCGTCAGGATAAAACCTGACAAACTGTTTAGAAGGAGATTTTGTCTGTAGCAGGCTGGTGCACAAGGAAAGGGTGACCCAGGGCCAGAGGAGCAGGGAAGACTTCACATGCGGACTGCACTGGACAACAAGGCTTGAATTTTGCCAGGTGAGCAACTATTCCCTCCAGGTTGAGGGAACCACATATGCAAAGGTACAGAGGTGTGTTCTGGAACCTCTGAGCAGTTCAGAGGTGCTAGAGCACTGAGTGGAATAACAGAGTGCTGCGGCTAGGGCTCTGAGCAGAGACCACATCATGCAAGGCCTTGTATGCCGAGCAAAGGAGATGGGACTTGTCCAACAGGCCTAAGCTTCTAAAACTGGGTGGAGGGGGCCTATGCCCCCAGGAATGTGATATGGTATGCCAAAGGGACATGCAAAGCCACAGTATAAACAAGGCATCTCTTCCTACGTGTCCCCTTAAGCAAGTGAATAATTTAAAACAGTATTTTTACATAACAATAAAGAGATATGATGGAGAAGAAGGGAAATTAACATGAAATTTCAAGATAAACCAGGAAATTCAAAGGCATGTCCTGCCAAGGTGGTCTCTATGACTGACAATTGTAGGTTCCGCACGAGTGGAGAGATCTAGAGGAGATGCTGACTCCTGATCAGGACACAGGGCCTATGCAGTGCCCACAGGTCAGCCAGGCCTGAGGCTGGCAGCAGCATCCTGCCTCCCCCGCATCTGTGGTTCTATGAACGCTCACTCACCTGGAAGATGCGAGAATCCCCAGGTGGGGGGCTTCCAGGGGGTGAGTAGACAGGCTCCAGCCGGGTAAATTCCTCTGCAAAGTTGCCCACATCCAGCTCTGAGCGGATCTGGGGTCGGAATGGGGCTGGAATCTTCCTGGCAGCCAGAGCAGCCCAATCCAGACCCTGGAGAAAAGGAATGAGAGATAGGGGGTCAAAGGGCAGGAAGTGGAAACCCCTGTCCACTCAGGCCACCCTCACCAGGCAGCTCCTCAGTGAGGCAAAGGTCTCACTGGCATTTGTGTGGGAAGCTGTTCTTCCTGCCTCCCCAGCTTCTGTTTCCCTTCCTCTGATAACAGAATCCCTATTTCTCTTGGAGAACCACCCCTCCACCACACTCAGCCAACTCTGGGGCTTTTAATAGAATTGATGTGCAAAAAAAACCAAATCTCTTTATCCTACTGGACTTAAATCTGGGAGGATATGGGCCTGGAACTGCTGGGGACCCCCTCAACGTCTAATGATGAAGTACCTGTGCAGAAAAGCAGAACCAAGAGACAAAGAAAGAAATTCCTAATAACATAGATTCAGCACCTGGATGCAGCCTTGCCTGAAGTCAGACCACTTTTCCTTGGACTTTTCATTTATGGGAGCTAAAACATTCCTTTTATGTTTAAACTAGTATGGCGGAGCCTGTTCGCTGCCTGCCCAACATCCATTCTCCTGGTCTTCCTTAGTACTATAGCCCCAATTTTATTTCAGGAACCAATGTACACAACTAAAAAATAATATTTTATAAACTTCCTTGCAGCTAGCAGTGACCGGTTACTTGTAAGCAAAAATTACGAGGTAGGAATCCAGGGAAAGAGCCTGAAGAGGAGGGTGAACAGTTGGTAAGGTGCCATTTTTGCCCTTCCACTCCTTCTTCTTCGTGCTTCCCACCTGGAGAGCAACCTAGATAGCAAGAGCTCCAGCAGTCATCTTGTACCACGAGGCAACCTTGGGGACAGAGGCTATGTGCTAAGAATAGAGGAGCATTTAAAAAGAAAAAAAAAAAGGGGCTTCCCTGGTGGCGCAGTGGTTGAGAGTCCGCCTGCCGATGCAGGGGACAATGGGTTCGTGCCCCGGTCTGGGAGGATGCCACATGCCGCGGAGCGGCTGGGCCCGTGAGCCATGGCCGCCGAGCCTGCGCGTCCAGAGCCTGTGCTCCGCAGCGGGAGAGGCCACAACAGTGAGAGGCCCGCGTACCGCAAAAAAAAAAAAAAAAAAAAAAAAAAATTGAACTTGGCTTCATGAAGACACCACAGCAGCCCCAGCCTGCCAACTTCTGGATTTCTTTTATGTGAGAAAATAAATAAATAAATAGACGTCTATCTTGTTTAGACCACTATTCATTTCTATCTCTGTTCTTAGCAGCCAGACTCTATTCCACAGATATCACCATCTTGAGTTGGACTTTTTGTCACTTGCAGCCTACAGGCCTGGCCTGGGCTTGAAGGCCCCAGTTCTGGCACCAGGGACCTGAGCACTGCTATCACCAAAGAGGCTATCTCAAGAGAAGGGGGGAGGGGCGGCTTCCCTGGTGGTGCAGCGGTTGAGAGTCCACCTGCCGATGCAGGGGATACGGGTTCATGCCCCGGTCCGGGAAGATCCTACATGCCACGGAGCGGCTGGGCCCGTGAGCCATGGCCGCTTAGCCTGCGCGTCCGGAGCCTGTGCTCCGCGACGGGAGAGGCCACAACAGTGAGAGGCCCGCGTACCGCAAAAAAAAAAAAAAAAAAAAAAAAGAGAAGGGGGAATAAGGGCACCATCAGGCCTCGAAAACCTTGGTGTGCCTCTCCAGTGTGACTACTGGTCCACCTACTCCCAGCACCTAGGGCCTGGCATGTGCTCAGTGTGGGTTGAGGAATTCACTTAAGGAAACTGACCCTGTTCAGTCACTTCGCCCACAAAGGGACATCTTCACCGCAGAGACTTAGACTCCTGTCTGAGAAAGCCTCTCTGAGGGCCCTTCCAAGCAGTACTTGCTGGGAAGATTCAAGGAGATGGTACTCATAGCAAGGGTAACTGGGTGCCTGGCCCACTATAAGTGCCCGTAGGTGGATGCTTTTGTTTCTACGTCAGACAAGGCAAATTTAATAACCACATGTAAACAGAACATAACGGTTAAGAGGATGGGCCTTCAAGCCACCCAGATGCAGGTTTAAATCTGAGCTCCATCACTTAGCTCAGTGATCTTGGGCAAATTACTTAACCTCTCTGAACCTCAGTTTCCTCATCTGTAAAAATGAAGATAATCAGGAAGGTTCTGAGGCTTACATGAAATAATGCAAGCAAGGGGCCAAGACACAGGTGTTCACTGTTACAGGGCCCTGCTAGGCAATGATGCTGGCCAGGCATAGTGCCCGAGCCAGTGAGGTCTCACAAGGACAGAACTGACTCTGCACTGCACCTTAAACTGTGTGTGCTTTTAACAAGTGAACAAAACCCACGTGGTTGATTCAGACATGTCCATCTGAAGAACAGGCACACAGCCTGTACAGGTACAAAGACCAAAACCCTGAGTGGATACAAGAGTCATAAGATTTGGGCTGACAGCAGACCTGGGGTCTGTTCCCAGCTCTACACTTTTACTGTGTGATCTGGGGCAAGTCACCTTGCTCCTCTGAACCTGTCCAATGAAAGGACTGATGAATTCATTCTCAAGTCCCTGCCAGCCCTACCAGGCAATGAACCTAGAATGCTTTCCCGCAAGACATCTTCCAAGTTTCAATAGAGACGGCTGAGAAGACAAGCCTGCTTTCTTTAACTGAGAGGTTTTCCAAATCAAGTGAAACTGGCCAGCCTCAGACCATCCCTCCAGTGTCCCCCAACCCAGAGCAGTAGCCTGGCCCCGGTGTGTGCAGACAGGTATGGGGGCGAGCCAGGAGCCTCACCTGGAAGAAGGGGTGGTTCTTAACTTCCTGTGCCCCCTGGTGTCCTGCACCCAGCCGCTTCTTGGGGTCCTTGCAAAGTAGCCGCTGCAGTAGATCCTGTGCCACTGGCCCAATCCGGGGGGGGAAGGGAGGGGAGCACTTCAGGATCCGTCTGGGAGGATTGGTGGGGGGGCGTCAGGGGCAGCAAGCCCCCCCTCCAGCCCTGCCCAGGCCCCTCAGCCGCCCTCTGCTTCCAACCCTGCTCACCGAGACACCTCTGCCTGCGTGTTCCTCTCGCCCTCCAGGGTGAAGGGCGAAGCCCCTGTCAGCAGCTCGAAGAGCAGGATGCCTAGGCTCCACCAGTCCACAGCCTGCGGGGCAGAGCCAGGGTGAGGGCCTGCGGCCACCCCCACCTCACCACCCCCACCCCTCTGCTCCCCTGCCAACCCACCTTGCCGTGGCCCGACTTGCTGCGGATAATCTCAGGGGCCATGTACTCGATGGTGCCACAGAAGGAGAAGGTCCGCTCTTTCTGGGAGGGCAAGAGGACCCGCCCAAGGCTCAGAGTAAGACTCGTGGACTTGTGAGGGTCAGAGCAGTGGGAACTCCCCGAAGGCAGGGCCTGGGTCTACTCACCTCTGCACCCCCAAGAAACGCAGAGCCAGGCATGAAGCAGGAGCCGGGAAGGGAAGGCCTGCACGGGGGTGCAGGAGGCCGAGACTGCGCTTCACTCACCTCCTCTGTCAGGAACTCCTTGCTAAGCCCGAAGTCCGTGAGGACGACATGGCCCTCGGAGTCCAGGAGCACGTTCTCCAGCTTCAGATCTCGGTAGATGATGCCCAGCTGGCAGGAACAAGAAGGCACTGAGGATCCCTCCCCCGACACCCTCTGCTCCTGTCCCTGCACCTGGTCTCTGGGGAAGGGGATCTCCAGTGCTGGTGCGGGGCCGGGGTGGGACTGGGCCATTGGATAGGAAAAGCCATTTAAGATGTAAAAGCAAGGAAGAGGACACCATGGAGAGGCCGCAGGGGAACAGGCCCCAAGTTCCCAGGGAGAGGAGCCCCATCTCATGATGGCTTTGGGAGCCAAGGCATGAGGTCTCCGTTTGCAGAAGTTCTGTGAACGTGGCCCCAGGAAGCAGCCTCGAGTTCCCTGTGAGAGGAAAGCCCCTTCGAGGAGACCCCAGGGGAGGAGACCCCACCAGGCAGCACGGAGGCTTTCATTCCAGGAGGCCTAAGGGATGCAGCTCCTGTCCCCACCAAGGCCACCAGCCCTCAGAAAGCCCAAGGCTGCTATGTTCACAGGCCCCTTCTAAGGCCCAGGCCCAGGCCCAGTCCCCACAGCCACAGCCAGGTGGCCAGGTCCTCACCCACCTTGTGCAGGTGTTCCAGGGCCAACACGATCTCACCCCCATACACGCGCACCTCAGCCTCCTTGAAGTACTGGCGCTGGTAGAGGTGGGTGAACATTTCGCCGCCGTTCACATAGTCTGGGGGCGGGGGGTGGGTGAAAGTTGCGAAGTAGCCCCCTTGTGTGGCCCCCCCGCCTCCATGGCCCCCAGGGTTGGAAGGTGCCTGCCCTCACCCAGGATGAGGTGCAGCTTGGCATCCGTCTGGAAGGCGTAGTGCAGCGTGACCAGGAAGGGTGCCTGGCGCACCAGCTCCAGCACGGAGCGCTCGGTGCGCGTGTGCTCCTGCGTCTTGGCTCGCTGCACCAGCGCCGCCTTGCGCAGCACCTTCATGGCATACAGCTTCCCCGCGTCGTGCCCGCCCGCCTTCCGCACCAGGAACACCTTCCCGTAGGCTGTGGGAGCAGCGAGTGGGCGGAGGGTAGGCCATGAACAGGAGGGTGGTGAAGACTGGTGAGGGTGGGCACGCTGCCAAGCCAGGAGGGTGTGCAAGTTGGGGGAAGGAGCTGGGGTGAGAGGCAGGTGTGCAAAAACTGGCAGAGCCTTCTAAGGAAAAGGTGTGCACACCCCCGGGCAGGGGCTCAGCAAAACCAGGGAGGGGATATGCAAACCAGGCTGGGGGGCACACAACTCCGGGAGGCCTGCAGCGGGGGTGGGGGTGGGGGGGTGGAGGGCGGGTCATGTGCAAACCTGTGGAAGACGAGACAGATGCAAGAGGATGCAAAGCCAAGGAAGGGAGGCAGGGGTGCATGCAGACAGGGGAGGGGCGGTCAAACCCGAGGAGGGGAGTTTGCAAAGTGGGGGATAGGGCCCTCATGTCTCGCAAGGGAAGGAGCTGTGAAATCACACAGGGGAGCTGCAAGCCCCCAGGAGTGTTGGCAGATCCGGGCGGACCTTCCAGGGAGGAGCAACGTCAATGTGGAGTCGACATGCAAACCATGGCAGGGCAGGGCCAAGCAGGCAAGGCAGGGAGAGGCTGGGGGGCATTGCCGGTGGCCTGGCCCAACCCAGGTAGGTGTGCAAACGGGAGGCCCGGGGCACCATGCCTGGGACACCTGCCGGTGGATAGAGCTCCTCACCTCCCGTGCCCAGCACCTTGAGCAGCTGGAAGTTCTCCACGCCCACCTTCTCCTCGTGCCCGGTCAGGTTGGCTGCGGGCACAGGGGGGCAAATGAACCCAGCCAGTGCATGAACCCTCCCAGCCGGCCTGGGCAGCCATCACCCGGCCTGCACCCCGGGCCACCGCTGCCCCACCTTCGGTGATCTGCAGCTCCACCGCACAGCCCTCGTCCTCGTCCTCGTCCCCCATGGCCGGGGGGTCGCTGGGGCCCGCGAGGCTCAGCTCCGGGCGGCGCCGGTTACATGGCGGCTCCGGCCGGGGCGGGAGCTTCCTGGTGCCGCCTCCGGGGCTGAGGCGGGCGCCGGCGCCGCCTCCCGGCTCCCCGCCCCGCGCGGCCTGAGTCAGGCGCTGGAACGTGACAGCGCCGGGTGGCGGGCGGGCGGGCGGGGCGGTCCCATCTCCCGCAGGCGCAGGGGGCTGGTGCTAGGGCTGTGTGCTCTGGGCCCCAGGCGACCATCCTGGGGACCTGGGAACACCCCTTAGGAGCCATGCCTGGGGTCCGTGGATAACCTGGAGCCTCTGTGGGGCGGACACTCCCAAGCCAGGTGTTGGCTCCAGGGCGGTAAGTCCACATCAGGCTGTGCCCCAAGGTGGGTGGGGGTCCCACTCAGGTACTTTAGAGCCGCCTTCCCCTCCAGGGTGCCAGCCCTAAGGGCAGCCAAGCAGCTCTGTCCAATTCTTAGCCACCAGCGAAAGTGAGGGATTTCGTAAAAATCACAGCCCACTTGCCTCGTTTGGGATCACTCCTTGACCTCAGCAAGTAGGGGAGGGGGTCTGTCCGTCCCCTTGACAGATGAGCAGCCTGAAGCCACACAGCCACCCTTGCCCAGCTACTGCCAGCACAGCCCCAGCCCTGCACCTCTCACTCAGCGTGGCTCTCGCTCTTGGTGCTGGGCAGGCTAAGAGGGCCCCAGAAGCCGCCCGGCCCAGCTCAGCTCCCTGTCTATACCCCCAACAGCCAGCGAGACCCTCTCCCCTGTAGACTTGCCTTTGCAGGGGAGGCCTGGGGGCACAGGCACCCTGAGGACCAAGCCCTGTCTCTGGGCTCCCCTTACCTACAAGGGGCACCGGGAGGGAGCCCAGCCCAACCCCCAGCAGGGAGGGGCAGCCGATTTTCTAACCGAATCTCTCTGAAGCAAGCGGACCTATAAAAGCACCTCAGCCCCCAGCCGCCCTTCACAGCCCACCCAGTGCGCGCACCCCAATGTGGCTCCGCCCCTTGTGGTTCCCCAAGCCTGGCACAGAGTAGACCTCGAAAAGGCACATCAGAGCCACATAGGGGTGGCCTGCTCTCCCCGTCAGGCCCAGAGCCTTGTCCCCCTCCCTGACAACTGACAGGGGCCACCAACAGGGTGGGGCAGCCATCAAAGCCCCCCGCCCTGAGGCCTACAGGAGGGGCTTCCAGCTGCTCAGCCCCACTGGAGGCCAGGGGGGTCCACTCCCATGCCACCAACTTCAGAAACTCAGGCTGAGAGGAAGGCAGAGCGGTGGGTTATCCCCAAGGGGAGGGCTGTGGAAACCCTGTGAGTCAGGCTGCAGTAGGTCACCCTGGGGAGGCTGGCCTGGCCACCCGTCCCAGCTCTTCCCACCCCCAGATTCAGGTTGCCTCACCTCAACCGGGCAGCCCCACCCTACTCTGGGCGGCCCCAGGTGCCTTGACTCACATCCTGCCGCCCAGGCAAATGGCCCCCTTCCCGGGCGTCAGTCACCCTAGAGGCCCTGGTCAGAGACCCCGGCATCCTTCCCACCTCGTGTGTCCCTCCACAACAGCCCCCGACACCAGGCGACACCCCAAGGGCGGTGAATTCCCTGGGGAGGGGCTCAGCCCCAAAGGCATGGAGGAGAGAGGACGAGGAGGCAGGAAGAAATAAAAGGAGAGAAGAGGGTACATGGGGCGGGCGCAGGCCCTCTGGGTACTTCTCCTGCCCCACACTTGGGAGCCCAGGCCCCACCTTTCAAGCAAAGGCTGAGCCCAGACTCAGACCCCACCCACTCTGCTGGCTACCCAGAACCTCCGCCCCCTCACCCCACCACTGCGTCGTCCAGGCCAGCCCAGCGGGCCCCTCCCCTGAAGAAAGCCCTTTGCTGCCCCATGAAGGGCAAGGAGGCCAATGGCCACAGGCCTCTGCCAGCAGAGAAGGATTCCAGGCCACATGTGTCCCTGGCACCTAGTGGCTCCTAGATGCGACTGATAGACACAGAGCACAGATTCAGGTGGTTGCATCCCAGCTTTATTCTCGTGTCCCTCACATCCCAGCTAAGGCTCAGACATGGGCCCGGGCCACAGTCCCCAGGAAATGGTCCTTGGCTCGCCGTCTGGACCGGGCAGGGGGCTCTCTTGCCCACTCCTGCCTGCCTCCTTCAGCTGGGGGGTGTCCCAGAGACCACCTCCTCAGCAAGGGCCGCATGGCGGAGCCCCAGGTGGGAGCTGTTTGTGGGGGCCGGCCATCGCCCCTGTCCACAAAGTCATCCCAGCTCCAGCTCGGGGCCCCAGTGCAGGCTGTGGAGGACCTGGGGGCCCAGGCCTCCCTGTCCAAGGATTCGCCACAAGTGCCCTGCCTCCCCAAATTCTTGGGCTGCCTGGGGCCCCCGGTGAGACTCCAGGGTCGAGAAGACTCCACTCCCAAGCTCCCCATCCACGCAGTGTCACTGGCTGAGGGAAGGGGCGAGAGTCCGTTTCTCCGATTCCTGCACCTCGACGTCTGGAGGGAAAAGCTCAGCTCAGGCTCGCTCCCTCGGGGGACTCCCGGCTGCCCTGCCAGGCCTCAAACATGCCAGGCCTTCGCTTCGGCTGTTCCCTCTGCCTGGGAAGCCATTCCCCAGATATGTGGACAGGACATACTCTCACCTCCAAGCCTTTGCTTCTCCTTCACCTCCTCCTGGAGACCTGCGTGAGCGCCCTAATTAAAACTGCCGCCTGCCCACCCAGCACTCCTGATCTCACTCACCCTGCTCTCCTTTTTTCCCAGAACACTGGCACCTTCTAATATCCTAGGGCTGAGCTGCCAAGTGTAGGACGGGGCACGTGAGATGTGGCCGGTCTGAACTGCAATGTGCTTGGGTGTAAAATACCACTGGACTTCAGACTTAGTGTGAAAAAAATAATAGAAAATACCTCATTAATGACCTTTACACTGACTACACACTAAAATGATAATAGTTTAGGCATACTGAGTTAAACAAAATATGTTATTAAAATTAATTTTACACGTCTCTTTCTACATCTCCTGATGAGGCTACTTAAAAATTTTAAATTACACGTGGAGCTCACATCAGGTTTCTGTTGGATAAGCCATTGTAGATAATTATTATTTTTATGCATATTATTATTTTTATGCCTATTATTTGCTGTCTCCCACCTCCCCACACCAGAATGTTCCCTGCTGTATCCCCAGCTAGCACATCACCTGGCACGTCGTAAAGGTTCATTGTCAAATGAGTGAATGGGTGACTGAGGCCTGCCAGGGGCCCCCGGCAGGGCAATTACCCGCCCTCCCTCCCAGGCCCCCACTCACCCTCTCTGTTGGCATCTGCTTCACGCTCCGCCAGGGTCTCGACAGAGCCATCCCATCCCATGCCAGGTCCTGGGGGGGGCACAAGGCAGCCACTGGGCCATGAGGACCAACACAGAGGCAACAGGGCTTGTGGGGAGACATAGGAGACAGGAAGGAAGCCCCCTCCCCCATGGAGCTGGTGGGTCCACAGGGAACTGGGGGGCTAATGCGAGGAGGGATCCTTTCCCTCACCTTTGCCATGGGGGCTGGGTGCCCCCAGCGGGCCTGGGCGCCGCTGTCGGAATCTCTGCCGCGGCGTGTCCCCGGGGCTGAATGACTCAGAGCTTCGCCCCACAGGAAATCTTGAGCTGAGTTTCCGCCGCTGCCCACCTGCCAGGGTCTCATCCCGCAGGCACAGGGAGCTCTGGGCCCGGCGCATGGGTGCCGGTGAGGGGGACCCTGCAAGAGGCATAGGCAGGGAGGGTATGAGAGCAGTGCCAGGAGGGGCTGGGCAGAGTGGAGGGGCCAGCAGGGAGAAGCTGCACAGGGGCCACAGGGGACAGGCGGCTGCAGAGGTGAAGGCAGGAAGGGGCGCAGGGTTGGGTGAGCGAAGGTGGCGACAGGAGGCTGGACCCTGTGCTGGTTCTGGCACTAACTCACTGTGTGACCTTGGGCAAGGTGTTTCCCCTCCCTGGGCCTCAGTTTCCTCATCTGCTGACAGGGAAAAATGACTTCTCACTAAAGTCCCCTGCTGCTCCGAGGTCCTAGGTACCGCTGTGGTTGGGCAGGATGGCGTGGGTGGCAGCGCAGGCAGAAGAGAGGTGCCAGCCAAGAGGGACACAGCAGGGATGCAGGGCAAAGAGCTGCTGGAACCATCTGGGGGAGTGGGGAGAGGTTGCAGCAGGGCAGGCCAGCGGGGAGCACGTGTGCAAGCCACACAGGAAGACCAGAGGCGTTGGCAAGCCCCGGGGGCCGGGGGGGGGACATGGAGTAGGGACCATCTTGGTCACCTGACCCCCAGACCCACCTGTCCCGTCTGCCTCCCTGCCCTCGGAGAGCTCCGTCTCTGGGGGGGCCCCTAGGCTCTCGGTGCTGCCAGCCCCATCGGCCCCCAGGCGCGCCCCCTCCCGCCGGGGCCGCATCAGCCTCTTCACCTTGTCTGCCAGCCAGCTGCCCTTCCTGGGGGCAAGAGGGCACAAGAGGGGGTAAGGCCGGGGAGGAAGGAGGGACAAGAGGGCCACGTCTGGGATGGCAAAGGCCAGGCAAACCCTCACTGGGGCCTGGACCTGGGCTGGGCCAGGGCTCGAAGGGCAGGGCAGGGGCTAGGTAGGGAAGATCCCAGGCCCACCAGGGTGGAGGGGCCGCTCACTTGGTCCGGGGCAGGGGCCCAGGCTCCAGCACGCGGTACTGGTCCATGATCTTCTCCACCAGCTTCTGTTTCTCCCGGCGCAGGGCATTGAGCTGGTCCCTGGGAGGATGGGGAGGGAGGAGGTGGGCTTGAGGCCTGGGCAGGAACACGGGGTACACCCTGGTACAACCCTGCCCGTTAACACAGTCTGACATACCCCAGGATGGGCTGATAAATCCCCGCTGCCCCGAGCCCCTGGGGGTCAGCCTCCCCCTTTTCCCAGGCCCTCCCAGGGCGTCTCCCCATAAACAACCCAAGGGGCAGCCATGCCGGCCCCCACGGCCCCTCACAGGTACTCGCGCTGCTCGCGGTGCAGGTGGTCCCGGCTCTCCAGGCTGCGCTCCAGGAGCTCCCGGTTCTCCCGGCTCAGAGCCTGCACCTCGGCCAGCAGCTGCCGGTTCTCCTCTTCCTGGGCGCTCCGGAGCTCTGTCAACAGCTGTCAGGGGCAGGCGGCAGGACAAGCGGGGGTGCTTGACAGGGCTCGGGGCCGCCGCCTTCCACTCTCTGCACGCTCTTGCCAGCCCCCAACGCCCCCTCCAAGCCACCCTTCCTCCCCAGCCACCACCCACCCCTCGCCACACCTCACACTGTGTGGCCAGCCGGCAGGCGCTCAGGTCCAGCTGCTGGTTGGACTCTCGCAGTCGCAGGCTCTGCGCCTCCAGCTGTGCTCGCTCCAGCTCCAGCCTCGCCAGCCGGCCCCGCAGCTCCCCGCGTTCCCCCTGCAGCTCACCTCGCTCCCGGGACACCTCCGCCAGCAGCGTCTGAGCTCTGCAGGGGCAAGGAGAGCTGTTCTCCAAGGGGACTTGCCCCACCCCACCCCCAGGCCCCTCGTGAGGGCCAGAGGAGCCTTGATGGGGAGAGGAGGCAAAGCAGGACCCCACAGGGAAAGCGACCAACTCACCACCAACCCACTTCACAGATGGGAACAGTGAGAACTGGCCCGAAGGGCGAGGGGCTGTGCCAGGGCTGGTACCTGTCATGCTCACTCTGCAGCCTCCGGAGCTCCTCCTCCAGGCCCCGCTGCCGATGCCCGTCCTGCATCAGGCGTTCACGCTCTGCCAGCAGGGCTACCTCCTGCGCCTCCACGTGGGCCCTCTGGGCCTGCAGCTGCTCGTGCCTGCAATGAACAAAGAGCTAAGAGGGCCGCAGGGACCGAGGCCAGGGCGTGTAGGTAGCTGGACCGTCTGGACCTGTAAGTCCGTCTTCCCCTAAGCATAAGCCCCGGGGCAAAGCCACAGGGCAGAACGCTGTGCCAGGCGCCCACCACTCCCGACCACCAGTGAGCCCCAGGGTGAGCCCACCCTGGAAGTGTAGAGAGCCCAGCCACACAGGAGGGCACAGCAATGAAGGTGGGTCCACTGGCGGCACTGCTGCCTTGGTGGCATCAGACCCACCCAAGGAACCTGCTCTGGGCAGATAGGGGGAGCCCAGGAGAGGAGCTGGGAGTTTGGAGGAGGCTCACCGGCCTTGCAGCTCCCGGTGGGCCAGCTCCAGTGCCCGCATGTTGGCCTTGAGGTCGCGGTGCCGGGCCAGCAGTCCCTCTAGCTCAGCCTCCTGCCGCCGCTGCAGCTGTGCCAGGGCCTTGTGATCCCGAAGCAGGGCCTGCTGCTGCCCACGGGTCTCCTCCTGGGAGCGCCGCGCCGCCTGCACCTCTTCCTCCAGCACCCCCAGCTTTCTGTGCAGCTCCTGGCCCTGCCGCTCCAGTACAGACTTCTCAGCCTAGGCCAGGGGAGGGAGCAGGGCCTGCTGGGTGACGTCCCAGGCCAGAAAGGGGGTAAGGGGTGGGGGCAAAAGGCAGAGGGCAGGGCAGAGGAAAGGAGAGAGCGGTCCAGGGATCCGAAGGCAGAGGCAGCCGTGGAGGGGAGGGCAAGGGGCAGAAGGCACAGATGGGGCTGTGGTCGGGGCAGGGAAAGCAGGAGGGGCTGATGGCTGACTGTGGAGGAGAGGGCTGGAGACGGGGTGAAACGGGTACTGACGTGGGGGCTAGAGGCAGCCAGAGGGGTTACGGGCAGGGGAAGGGGCAGGAAGTGGGCAGCGACAGGGCAGGGGACAGGTACGCAAGCCGCCACCCACCTGCAGGCAGCTGCTGTGCTCCTGTGCCCGCTGACTCTGCAGCAGCAGCTCCTGGACGCGCCCTTGCAGGCTTCCCAGCTGCCCCTCCAGGTGCTGCAGCTGCCCCTGCAGAGCCGCCTTCTCGGCGGCCAGCGTTGCATTCTGCCCAGCAAGGAGGGGGTTAGCCAGTGCCAGGCCTCTGGGGCACACCCCCCAGCCCCGTGCCCACCACGGCGACACTCACACTGCGCTCCACCTCGATGAGCCGCGCGCTCTGGGCCTCCGTGACCCTCGGCTCAGCCTGCTTCTCAGGCCCCTGTCCCACAGCACCCTGGCGCAGCTGCAAGGAGAGGGGGAGTGGCAGCGGCCTGGGCACAGCGCAGTAGACCCTCACCCTCTTTGGCAGCCCTCCCCCGTCACACTGCACCCACGGCCCAGAATCCCGCAGCCCTGCCCTCCTCGCTCCCTCACTCTCCACCCCACCCCCTGCACCTTCTCTCGGTTCTGCAGCAGCGCCCAGCCTCTGCCCGAGCTGTTGCTTCTGCACATCCTCCTCCTCCTCTGGGCCCCCGTTTCAACACTGCTTTCTCCAGAAAACCTCCCCCGATCAATCCCACACCTGCCAGCTAAGCAGTCTGCTGGGGGCCCACTGGCTATGGTCGCCTGTGTTCTTGCCTCTGTCCCAGGTGGACAGTGAGCTCCCTGAGGGCGGTGGCAACCTGCTATGGGGCCGCACCAGAGCGGCGCTGAGCCCGCATGCAACGGGGCCATCAGAAACGATTCCCGACTTAGGACAATAGTCGTTGAGCTCAGGAAGTGGTGGAGCCAGCGCCTGAGGGACACAGCAGTCGTCTCAGAGTAAAGCCGCCAGGCTCTGCCCCCTTGAGGAATGGGGGAGACGAGGCGCGGGCAGAGCCGCCTGGCTCCCGGCACAGTGCTCCCTGCTATAGGCCCCAAATCGGGGCACAAGGCGAGCAACTGGCCAAGATTGAGGGGCAAGACCAAGGGGGCGATACGAGTGCACGCGGCCCTGGCTGTCTGTGTGCAGGATGGAGGGAGGAGTGGGCTGGGGCCCCGGCAAGCAGGGCAGCGGCCTCACCTGGAACAGCTCCTCCTCCAGCTGCAGGGCCCTCTTTTTGAGTGATAGCAGTGCCTCCTCCTTGCTGGTGGCTGCCACCTGCAGCTCAGCTTCCAGCCGCTGCTCCAGGCCCTGGTACCTGCCAGGAGAAGTCTTGGCTCCCAGCCCTCCCCAGGTCCTTGCCTGCCCCTCTCTGCCCCTCGGGCAACACCCCACCTTTGCTGCTGGAACTCCTGTTCCCGCAGAAATTCCTGGTGCTCCAGAGCCGCCCGTTCCAGCTCACTCTGCAGATGCTCCAGCCGGGCCCCCAGCTCCTGGCCCCGCACCATGGCCTTCTCTAGCTCCTGAGGGCAGGCAGAGAAGCCTCAGAGCCAGAAGGACAGACCACCGCCCTCAGCCAGGCCTGAGAGTCAGGAGACCCGGCTTTCTGTCCTTGCTTTGTCACCCTGGGCAAGTATCTTTAACCCTTTGGGGCTCTACTCCCCCATCTGTAAAATGGGAACAAGGCCTGGTCGCCTTGTAGAGTGGGTATGAAAGAGCTGGGGATTATAAGCCTGCCAGGGTGTGAGGGAGGCCCCTGGGCCCGGAGTCAGAGACACTCGCTGGGCAAACGTCTTCACCTCTCTGAGCCCATGGTTCCTCACGTGCCCAGTGACAGCTGGATTCACCCTACGTTCTGAGGCCACACAGGTCATGTGAGGGAAAGAGGGGCTCGGAGGAGGCGGGACTGGAGAGTACCCTCAGCCACAGGAGGGTGGCCACAGAGGGCAGGAACTTGGTGAAGGCCAGGCCTAACCACAGTGGGAGCTGGGAGGGGGAGGGCCAGGATGCCGCTGGCCAGGCAGCCTGTGGCGGTTGGGCCATACCACTGCGGAAGTGGATAGGAGACCCACTCTGGCCTGTGGGCCCCACGAGGTAGGTCAAACCATTCTGAGGTACGGGGGGTGGGGGCCCTGGCAGGATGAAACCCTGGGGAAGGCCCGACCATGACAGCCGCCCGCCAAATCCTACCTTTGGAAATGGGGTCTACCAACCCGTACTCTGATCTTCCTGGCTTAGCAACCCCACCCAGACCACCGCCCAGGGTCACTGCACTTCTAGACACCCTTGGCCACGGCCTCTCATTGAAAAACTAAGAGTCCCATGTGTCCCTGTTGCCTGCAGCCAGCAGCCACAAGAGCCCCAGGGCAGAGAATAGGAAGAACAGTGGTGCCCAGGAAGACCTGCATCTCGGGCCAGACCCCTGCCCTGCCCCGTGCAGGCTCTGGCCACAGCCTTCAATGCCCCATCCACCATGCCTCCTGCCCTCCCCCTAGCCGGGAGGCCCACTTGGACAAGCCCCTTGGCCCCTGGTTCCCTGCCCTCCTTCCCCTGGCCAGCCACCCCAGCTATCACCAGGAACTGCTCCACCAGGAAATCTCACTAAATTTCCCTTTGTCCTCAGCCTCTTCCACCCTCTTGGTCCTCAGAGCTGGCTCCTCCAGCCGGCCAGCCCTACCCCCTACCTTCACTGCCCACCTGCTGGCACTCCCTCTCTACGGATTAAGCCCATACTGAGTGCCAGGTACTGCCCCAAACTCTCTACGTTCATTACCTTACAGGATCCTGTGACACAGGTATTGTTGTTATTCTGGTTTCAGGTAAAGAAACTGAGACTCTGAGAGGTTAAGTAACTGGCCCCAAGCCACACAGTTGAGTAGGGGATCTGAGATATAATCCAGGTGCGTCTGACAGCATCTCTCAGTCACCTCCTACAAAGTGGACCCCAGAGACAACCTCTTGGCCTTACCCTCTCACCCACACCTCCAATTCTCACACTCCCCAGGCCAAGCCAACAGCCTGTTCCTCACTCCTCTCCATCAGGAGGCCTCTCGGAGCAAATAACTTATCCTCTCCGGATCTCAGTGCCCTCCTCTGTGCAACAGGGATGAAACTGGAAACTGCTCAGCCAGAACATGTGATTCCTCGTCTGCAGCACACCTTCCCCTCAGCACTGTGCCCCACTGGCCTGAACACCCATCCCATTGCCTTGCGGTCTCCTCTGCTTCCCCTGAGGGGCCTTCAGTCCCGCAGACCTGACCACCCTGCTCACTTTAAACCCTCCAGTGACTCCTCATTGCCCTCATGAAAACAGCTGCAACTCCTTCCTTTGCTCATAAGGAAGACAAAGCCCTGCCCTATAGGAAACCTGATTAATGAAGGCTTAGTCTCACCTCCCTCCACTCCCCTCCTCACACTCCACCCCTACAAACTCGGGCCTGTACCTCCTCCTCCAGGAAGCCTTCCCTGACGTGCCCCAGCCTGAGTCCAGTGTGCTTCCTGGACCCCCACGGCTCCCCGCACGGTCCTGTCTCCACCCCAGACTGTGAGTGAGCATCACCCGAAGGACACATGCACTGGCTGCCTGGTATAGGGCCTGGTGCCAAGGAGATGCCCGCAAACATGCTTGACTGAATGAATAGAGGGGTTTCCAGGTCTTCTCTCTCCTCCATCCCCCATCCCAGCTCCAGCCAGCCTCACCTGCCACCATTTTTTTTTTTTTGGCCACACCACGCAGCTTGCAGGATCTTAGTTCCCCGACCAGGGATTGAACCTGTGCCCCTGCAGTGGAAGCATGGAGTCCTAACCACTGGACTGCCAGGGAATTCCCTCACCTGCCACCTTGACCACTGGCACTGCCTCCTTATGGCCCCAGCTTCCCCTGTACACCAAGGTGACCCTCCCCAAACGCATCCTCACACAGGTCTGCCCACACCCTTGGGTGAATTTCCCTGCCTGGGGATGGAGTACCAACACCTACAACGCTGGTCCAATGTACTTCTCCACCTTCCCCCACACCTCCTGGGCCCCTGAGCATCTCTAATGCCTTCAAGTTTTTGCACATGCTGTTCTCTCTGGATGAAATATCCTTCCCCGCTCAGCAAAATCTCCATCTTTCCTTAGAACCCTCCCCGAAGCCTCCTTGCCCCGACCCTGGCACCAGCTCCCTTGCCCGTGGGGCTCCCAAAGCACTTTGCCTGTAACAACCAACGTATCTTGAGCCTTCGCCCAGCATGAACTAGGCTCTTCACGCCATTATCTCCCTTGGTCTTCCAAAGACCCGCTGAGGCAGCTACGAAGAGCACCCCCATTTCACCGAGGGAGGCACCGGGGCAGAGCTGAGTAAAGCGCCACAGTCAGAGAGCCAGGATTTGCACCCAGGCCATCTAGCTCTGTGCCCACCTGCTACAGCCATCCCATCAAAGGCAGGGGACATCTGCCCCTCTCCCAAGCCAGGCATGCCTTTGGGAGGCAGGAGGGGACTTCACCTTTCTATTTCCGGCCCCAGCTCAGTGCTGGGCACTCAGCGGCTGCTGATGGAATTAATAACCCAAAACCCAGCAACTGGCCTGGAACCCTGCTTCCTGACCCCGGCTACGAGCCCCGACGTACCTCCTGGAGGGCCTGCCTCTCCCGGCGCTCCCGCTCGGCCTCCTCCAGGTGCTGGTGACTCTGGCTCTGCAGCGCCTGCAACCGCTCCTCGGCCGCCTCGGCCCGGGCCCGCAGCCTGGGCGCCTCTCGCTCCCACTGCCTCCGCTCGCGGCCCGTCGCTGCCAGCACCTCCGCCAGCGCCCCCCGCTCCCGCGACGCAGCCTCCAGCTCCCGGCCAGCGGCCTCCACCGCCTCCCGCAGCCGGGCCAGCTCCCGGGCCTGGGCCTCCACCTCCCGGTGGGCCTCGGCCTCTGCCCTCCGTGCCTGAGCCAGCTCCTCGGAGAGGCGGGCGGCCTCCGTGCCTCGGGCCTCCAGCCTCCAGGCCTGGGCCTCCAGCTCAGCTCGAAGAGCCTCAGCCTCTCTCCTCAGCCGTGCCATCTCGTCCTTGAGGGCCTCCTGCTCTGGGACACCACTGGCCAGGATCTCCCCTGGGATCCTCCCCTCCCAGGTCTGGGCCTCAGGAGCCCCTTCCAGCTTCTGCTGTGGTTTTTGTTGGACTGGGTCCCCGACCATCCTCTCCAACTTCTCTTCATGCTTTCTGGCCTCTGCTCGCCCCTTGGGTAGGTCCAGCCTCTGGTCTAGGGTCTCCTCCAACTGCCCACAGAGGCTGGGCTCCGAGAGTCCGGGTTTGCTCCCAGGGTCCTGCCGTCTCAGCCCCAAGGCCTCGGGCACCGACTCTCCAGTCTCTCCTCCCAGCGACAGCTGGGCCTGAATTTTGATCTCTGGACCCTGAGGCGGGGCCCCAGAGGCAGGGGTCTGGAGAGGGGCTCCAAGGCCAGCCTTCTTTAGGGACACCTGTGCCTCTACAGCGGGGCCTGACTCCTGGGCCATCGTGCCTACAGGCACCATGACAGCCGCCTGGAGGGGCCTCTCCACCACCTTTGGGTCCAAATCAGATGCCAGAGGACACTCAGCTAACCCCTCGAGGGCTGAATCTGACGCCAGGGGAGCCGGGTCCAAAGCCTGGGGGCCTTCATCCCCTGCCTGACCAGGCAAGCCCTGGGGGCCATGGTCTGAGGCCCGCCGAGTCTGGGGAGCTGAGTCTGGCCCTGGAATCACGGAGTCCTCTCTCGGCTCCTCCAGCAGGGGGAGCTGAGGGCACATGAGAGGGATGGTCAAACCCAGAGGAGGATGCCAGGAAGGACGTGCTGATGCTTGGGGGAGGGGACTCACCTGGCCACCTGGCCGCCCCTGCAGCGCCCGGAGCAGGCCTCGAAGCTCCTGATTCTCCCGCTCTAGGGTCCGCAGCCGCCCAGCCTCTGCCTCCCTCACTTCGTCATGCAGAGAGGGAGCTGCTCCTGGCAGGGGCGCTGGGGTGTGGGAGATGAGGTCAGGACCCCTTTGCTCCCTTATGGCTCCTCACCCCCACCCCCCACCCCCCGACACACCCGGGGGAAGGGGATGAAATCAGGAGCTGTCCCCACTAAGGTTCAGGAAAACACAGGCAGCCTCCCACCCACAGCCCCTCCACTGGGGTCCCACTCACCCTCCCCAGGGGAGCCCGGGGCTGGCTCCAGGCTCCGCTGAAGCTCCAACTCCAGCTCCACGTTCTCCTCTGCCAGCTGGTCCACCTGATGCCGCAAAGAGTCCAGCTCCTGGAGGGGAGAGCAGGGTCAGACAAGCTCTCCCCGCCAGGGCCAGGCCAAGTGTGTGGGCTAGAGGGTCACGAGGGGAAACAAGGAGTAGGAGTCACAGGCATCACCACTGGGGTCACAGATCACTGCGTGACCAGGGCTCACTCTGGGAATCTCACCGCATGGGCCTCGCCCAGCCGGGTCCGCAGCAGCAGGTTCTCCCGCTGGGTCTCATGCAGCCGAGCACAGCGCTCCTGAGCGGCCTCCAGCTGCTCCTCCAGCAGCGCCTTCGAGGCTTCCAGAGCCCCGGAGAGCACCCGCTCCTCCTGGTGGGGGAGCAAGAGAGAGCCGGTGGTGCGATGCCCCCAGCACTCCGGGGCCACAGACCCTGGCTCCCCTCCCCCATCTGACCCTGCACCCCTGTTGCTCTCCAGGCCCCGCCTCTCCCCTCCATCTGCCCCTCCCCCTCCAAGGTTTCTTCAGGTACCACTCCCCTAGCACCCGGCCCCGCCCTTCTCCTATGTAGGCCTTGCCCCTTCTCCCCAGGAACTGCCTTCCAAGGTCCTTCTAAGCCCCACTTAGCCCCGTTGCTGGGTGCTCTCTCCAGACCCTGCCTCCCCTACAACTGGCCCCACCCTCCTCTCCAGGACCTACCCTTACCCACAGCCTCCACCTCTCCCCTCCATCTGCCCCATCCTCCAGAGGGCCTGTCCCCAGACACCACCTGACCGCGTTCTCCTAGCGGTGACTATTCCCTCCATCAGGCCTGACCTTTCCCTTGGCCCAAATTCGCTCCTCTCGAGGCCCACCCTGTCCCCAGCAGGCCGCGCCCCCCATGCCCCGCCCCCTGCAGCCCCCGTCGCCCGCCTCACCTCCAGCTGGCCCTTGCAGGCCTCTGCTGCCTGCAGCCGTTCCCGGCAGCGTCGCAGTTCCTCCTGCAGGCGAGGCAGGCGGCCGGCCCGCTCCCGCAGCGCCTCCGCCTCCTCGCGGTACAGCTCAGCCCGCTTGGCCTGTCCGGACAGCGCCTGGGCCTGGGCCAGATGGTGCGGAGCTAGGAAGGGCCACCCGCTGGCCAGAGGGATGAGGACGGGAAGGAGCCGGGTTGGGGGAGGCAGTAGGCTGGGGAAGGTGCGGGGAGCGGGTTAGGGAATGCGGCCATGTTTGGGGGCATCTGAGCGCACCTCCTGGCGGAGCCTTCGAATTTCGGCCTCCAAGCCCTGCACCTCCACCTGGGAATCTAGCAGCAGCTCGGCTTTCTCCTCCCTGGAGGGAAGGGACGCAGGAGGGGTCTGGGGACCTGCACCCTCCAGCTCTTGCTAGGCCTGATCTCCATCCGGACCCCACCCAGACCTAAGCGGCGCTCCCTGCCCGCCCCCCACCACCCCCACCCAGCCAGGTCCTTCCCAGCCAGCAGCGCTCACAGCTCCTGCCGGACGTGCCGCAGTTGGGCCTTGGTGTTGGCCAGCTGCAGGGCCAGGTGGTGTGAGGCACCCTCCTGGGGAGTCCTGGCAGGAGCCTCAGGCAACAAGGGGGCTTCCGGCTGCCGCTCCAGCAGCAACTCAGCCAGCCGCTGGGGGACGTCAAAGGTCAGGGGTCAGGAGTAACCCACCCCAAGAGCCCCACATCTGCCCCCAAGCACCACAAGATGTGTGTGACTGTTGCAGCGCTCCACCCCCAACTGCACCTCCAGCACAGGGCTGGGTCCCCGTGGCCCTCCTCTTCCTCCTCCGGCCGCCTCGTACCTGGGCCCCCACGTCCCGCTCCCGAGCCAGCCTCAAAAGTGTCCCCACCAGGCTCCGGGACAGCATCTCCAGCTCTGGAGGCGCCAGCTCCCCAGGCTCAGGCCCAGCCAGCGCCAGCACCAAGCCGGCCCCGGGCTGGGTCACCTGGAGGCACAGGGAGAGCAGGTCAGCCAAAGAAGTAGGGGGCAGGGTGTCCCAGACGGCCGACCAAACTTGTACCTCCTGGATGGCAGCAGCCAGCTCACTCTGGACCTCGAGGCTGAGGCCCTGGATGTGCCGGATGAACAGTTCCCGGTGCTCACACTGCAGGGGGAGCAGGGGGACGAGGAGGGGACAGTGAGGCTCACACCGGAGTCTCCCACCTCTGTGGCCAAGGCTGGACCCTGCCCTCCCCTGCCCCACTCACCTGCACTGATGCCCCCAGCAGTAGCCTAAGGATGCCTTCCAGCTCCTCCACCGCCTCCTCTGCAGGGTACAAGCCACAAGGGGTTAACGGGCAGGGATAGGGGGAAGAAGCAGGAAGGGGTGGTGGGAGAGAGCACCTGAGAAGGGGTCAAACCCCAGCGCCTGGAGGTCTGGGGGTGGAGACAGGATCAGCAGCTGCAGCTCCTCCTGCGGCGGCGGACAGGCGGCGGACGGGCAGCGGATGGGCGGCGGATGGACGGACAGACCGGACGGGGTGGGAGATGTGAGAAGGGCCTTCCCGCAGGCAGGGGGCTCCCAGGCTCAGCCTCCCCTCCTGACCCCTCACCTGGTAGAAGTCCCTCAGCCGGCCCCACAGGTGGTTTAGGTTCCACACCCGCCAGGCTGCGGGACCATCGTGGCCCCTGATCATTCGAGGGCCGCCTTGGGAACTGGGGGCACTGTGGGCACAGGGGACGATAGGTGGGAAGGGTAACTGAGGACCCACCTCCCCTAAACCAGGCTCTGCCGACCACCCGTCAGGCTCTTCCCACCAGGCTGCCTGGCCCCCCTCCCCTCAAACCCCTCCGCAGATGCCCCGGGTCCCCCTCTGATGCCCCTTACATGATGCCCAACACCCGGAGAAGCAGGGCCCCGTCGCTGAGGCGTAAGAACCTCGTCTCCGGACAAAGAGGCCCCTCTCCTTCCTCCTCCTCTTCCCCCTCCGGCTCCCCCACCAGCCCGGCCAGGCCCAGCGCCTGTGGGGACACAAAGGAGTCAGTTGGTCTGGGTGGGAGGCCTGCACCGGCAGAGTGAATCCTGAGCCCCTCTGACCTGCCTCCTGAGCCCGCACAGCCCCCTCCTCACCAGTGCCCAGAATGCCAGTGGCCACGGGCCTGGACCCCTTTTCCTGCTGCACAGCTGCCTGGACTTCTCCATCCCCACCTGAGCCCCCACCTCCCCTCAGGCCCCAGCTCTGCCCCCTCTCCCCCAACCCCACACCAGCCCCTCCCTGCTGCTCATTTCCCCTCCCCATTCTCCCACGGACTGCCCCCTCACCCAGGTGGCCAGGCTCCCATTCAGGAAGTCTCTGATCCTGGGCCCCTTGCCCCCATCCATGACGGGGTCAGGGTGTTGGTCCCGCTCTGGCGGCTACACCTGCCCTGAGAGGAAGAGGAAGTCCCCGAGTGGGCCCAGGCCCAGCCACAGACACCCTGTGCAGCTTCCTCCTTCCGGGTGCTGGCAGGCCCGTGCACCCCCGGAGTCCTGCCTCAGCACCCCCCGCTTCGCCTCCCTGCATCCTCCCAGCATCTCGGGCAGGGCCAGCCCAGAGGTTAGCGGGGGGCGGTGGAGTCAGGGCCACCCAGGAGCAAGGCCCACAGCTCTCCTGGCTCGATGGACAATGGCAGGTGAGTCCTCCCCATCTCTGGGCCTCGGTTACCCAACTTGAAACCCAAGAGGGTGACCTCGGCCTTGTACCTTCCAGGGCCTCAGAAGGGGCCTTACACGGGGCATCTAGGTGCCCACACCTGCATCTTCTGATTTGCCTGGCTTCCCTTTCCCCTTGATGTTTCCCAAACTTACCCAAATCACCCTCCCAACTTACAAAGCTTGGGAGGTGCCGCCTCCCATGTCAAGCCTCCTCTGAACCCCGACCAGAAGTGAGTACCCCTTCCTCGGACCGCCCCCCATACTCTATATACACTGGACTGAGACAGGATGTCTAGCCCGTGGGCTAGTGACCTCACAGGCCTCAATTTCCCATCTGTGAAAGAAGTGAGTTAGAATCCAGCCTCTGAGGGACACAGTTCAATGCAGAGACCAGCGGCACGTGTCTCGTAGATAAACCAGGAGGCCAGGAGGACACCCCAGTTCCCCCACTGCTCACTACTGGGCTACATGTGGGACATTGCTGGGTACTGAGATGTAGTAAAAAGCCACATAGTCCCTGCCCCCGTGGGACGCACAGTACATCGGGGAGACAGCTACGCAGAAAATCACACATACACACACACACACACGCACACACGCGCGTGCGCACGCACACACACACACATACACACAAAATGTAACATTGCAGCTGTACTACGTGCATTGATAGGGAAGGGATTTGACTTCAGTGGGATGATCAGGAAAGACATGGGGGGTGGGGTGGGGGGGTGACCATGAAGCTGAGATCAGGGATAACTGGGTGAACTAGGCAAAGTGGGGAGGAAGGAAGGGCATTTCAAGCAGCCGAAGCAGAATGTGCAAGCGTTCCGTGGCAGCTGGAAGCGTGGCCTGTGTACAGTTCAGAAATTATTCATGTTTCATGGATTCCCAGACCCTTTGCTTCTCACATTTAAATCTCTAAAGTCAGGTTACATGGTAGAGTTGCTGGCTAGTCAGCAACAGTCCTGACATCATTGTCATTGTCTGCACGTGCCCACACTTCAGAAACATCAAACCCTGCCGAAAGGGCATCAGCAGCTTGGGAGAAAACCCCAGAGACAAGAGCGGAGCACTCTTAACCCCAGGCCCCAAATGGGGGGAGCTCCCAGGGGAGAGGAACCAGACTTGTCAGCCACACTCCCAAAGCCGAAATCCAGAGTCAGCTTGCTCTGCAGTCCTGCAAAGTTGGCTTCGGACTCTGATGGCTGCTGGTGGTTTCTGGTCGTCTTATGAATTTCAGGGGGGAGCACCGCTCTCCCGAACTCTTGATGCCTCACAGGAGTGGGTGGCAGGGAAACACAGACATCGCGCCTCTGTCGGATTCCAAATGTGAAGGAGTTTTCTGAACAGCGTAAACTATTTATTTTGCTTATATTTTCCTTTTTATGTGTGCATCAGAATTATGTATGATGAGAATCTATGTCTAAGTCAAAAAGAGCTCCTTTGGGAAGTATGAAATAGTCTAGCGATGAAAGAGCCTTGGGACATAGTTAACTGGCAGCATTCTTCTTTTAGTGGCATTTTCTTCAGTGGCATCTTTTACAATCGTTGACATCTTAGATTTGCTGCAAGATAGGGCAATATTGCAAACACAGGCTTATCATGAGCCAGTCCTGGTTACCAATACTTTATGCTTACTAACTTATTTGCATAGGACTAGATTATGAAATAAGGACTATGGGTAATCTCCAATTTATAGAGAAGGAAACCGAGACTCAGAGAGGTTAAGAACTTGCCCAAAATCACACAGCTCTGAAGTGGTAGCCTGACCAGGCAATGGGAAGCTGCGCGGGGTTGTTAGCAGAAGAGCACATCCAGTTGTCTAAGCCTCCCTAGACGCATCTGGAAATGCAGATAATCCTCTCAGAAGGTTGTTATGAGGATTCCACAGCTGGTGCCTGGCTTGAGCATTCATTAAATGGTCCCTGGTGTGGTTATTATCTTTAGTATTAATAATACCAAGGGTGGGCTTCCCTGGTGGCGCAGTGGTTGAGAGTCCGCCTGCCGAAGCAGGGGACACGGGTTCGTGCCCCGGTCCGGGAAGATCCCACATGCTGCAGAGCGGCTGGGCCCCTGAGCCATGGCCGCTGAGCCTGCGCGCCCGGAGCCTGTGCTCTGCAACGAGAGAGGACACGACAGTGAGAGGCCCGCGTACCGCAAAAAATAATAATAATAAAATAATAATAATAATAATATCAAGGGTCTATCCAGATTGGACTCCGCAAATCTTACTCCTATTTCCATCCCCAACCCCGACCCCGGGATTTCAGCCCAGGAAGTACTCCGGAGAACCCGCTCTGGGTTAGAGAAGAGTGGTGACAGGGCCTCACTTCCCAGCAGCCAAGGGCCCCTGCCGTGCTCCGTGGCTTCCGAGTCACACCCCTCCTCCAGCCTCCTCGGAGGCCTGGGCCGTGTCGCCCCGTTGCTCTTGCTGATTGCTCTCACATTCGTCACTCCAGACATGCCCGGCTGCACCTCAATCTCTCGGTCTGGTTCTATGACTTGGTTCAGCTGAGTCAGGCAGAGGGAGGCTGGGGTTGGGGGGAGGGAGGAGGCTGGGGAGGGGCTCCCTCATCAGCTGACACCAAGATGCTGGGATTTCGAGGCTCAATTAACTATTGAGGGATGTTCATCCGGGGCTGGCAGTGGTCCCTATCCTTAGGCTAGATTTTTTCCTTTAAAAAATGGTTGAGGGGGCTTCCCTGGTGGCGCAGTGGTTGAGAGTCCGCCTGCCGATGCAGGGGACATGGGTTCGTGCCCCGGTCCGGGAGGATCCCACATGCCGCGGAGCAGCTGGGCCCGTGAGCCATGGCCGCTGAGCCTGCGCGTCCAGAGCCTGCGTTCCGCAACGGGAGAGGTCACAACAGTGAGAGGCCCGCGTACCGCAAAAAAAAAAAAAAAAAAAAAAAAAATGGTTCAGGGACTTCCCTGGTGGCACAATGGTTAAGAAAATGCCTGCCAATGCAGGGGACACGGGTCCGAGCCCTGGTCTGCACATGCTGCAGAGCAGTTAAGCCCGTGCATCACAACGACTGAGCCCGCGTGCCGCAACTACTGAAGCCCAAACACCTAGAGCCTGTGCTCTGCAACAAGAGAAGCCACCGCAAAGAGGAAGCCCACTCGCAGCAATGAAGACCCAACACAGCCAAAAATAAATAAATAAATAAATTTATGTCAAAAAAATTGTTCAGATACATGATCAAAAATGTCAAGAGAGAGTCCGCCTGCCGATGCAGGGGACACAGATTCGTGCCCTGGTCCGGGAAGATCCCACATGCCGCAGAGTGGCTGGGCCCGTGAGCTGTGGCCGCTGAGCCTGCGCGTCCGGAGCCTGTGCTCCGCAACGGGAGAGGCCACAGCAGTGAGAGGCCCGTGTACCGCAAAAAAAAAAAAAAAAAAAATGTCAAGAGTGCCTAAGGATACAGAGAAAAAATCAAGTCTCCCCCTCCTCACTCCCAGCCCCCGTCCCCAATGCTGTGCCCCGTTAGCATTTTCTGTGTCCTTCCTGAGCTGCAGCTGCCCAAGTCTGTCTGTCACAAGTGGTTGCAACCACACACACACACACACACACACACACGTTACGTGTCCACCTCCATGCTTTGAGATATATTTCACAATCTGCTTCATTTCTGTTCAGAACCGTTGGCCTTGGCCTTTTGAATGGCTACATTGTATTCTACAGTGCGCTATCCCATCATCACTTTGTCTCTTATTGACAAAGGTGTTAAATATTTGCATCTTTTGCTATTACTACAGTGCCATAATGACTGCTCATCTCAGAGATCTTTTTCTGGAAGTTTTTAAGGTGTGGGGGGTGGGGGGTTGGTGCCCACTGCTGCCAACATGTGGATTCAGGAGGCAGGCAAGAAGCAGAGAAAGACAGACAGACAAATGGACAGCGTCGTCAACTGCCTGCAGCCTCCTACTTCAGGGCTCAGCTTCCCCAGCTGCACAGGGTGGGAGCAGGAAGGACTCCCACTTCCCTTCTGGTTTTGAATTCTCTGGGTAGCCCTAGTCTGACCCCAAAGACCAGAGGCAGGAGGGTTCGAGGGCTCTGGGGCTCCAGGAAGCAGAGGCCAGGGAGGCCAGGGCAGGTGGCAGCTGGGTTCAACCAGAGCCCAGGACCAACCAGGACTGAGTCAGAGAGTGGCTTTTTCTCCCTGCCTGCGGCAGGCCCCACCTGACACCCCAGCGGCTTGGCTGGGGTCCAGCTCCCTAACCAGATGGTTCAGGGCCCCAGGCTCAAGAACTAAAACCCTAAAACAGCCTCCAGGGTTTTCTGGGCACCTGATCCTCTGGCGTTGGGTCTGAGGGACTCCCTACTCCCCACGCAAGTGTCTGAGAAGGGGTGTTTTTCCTACTTACCATTTGGGGGTGGAAATAGCCAGAGTTGGACAAGAGCAGAAATGCTCAGCCCAGTAACCCAAACAAGCTGCCCAGGTGGGAGGAGGCAGTGGGAAGCGAGAGCCAGGGAGGGTGGGGCCCAGGGCCATCTGCCGAGTGCCGGGCCAGGTGCCCAGGGACTCAGGATGCGGCCTGCAAGGCCTGGGCCCAGCACTGAAGAGGGCCCGGTGTGGCCCAGCCGCCACTACCTGACTCTGGACCAGCTCTCCCTGCTCTCCCAGGGCTCCCCGACGCTCCTGGGGGCCCTGCCTCGCCCCGAGACTCTCACCGAGCCTGGCACCCCGGCACCAATCCTTCTCCTGGTGGCCTCCACCCAGTGCCCAAGGAGTTGTTCAGAAACACTGACTGACTCATGACCCTTCTGTGCTTAAAACTCTCCAGTGGAGGATCTTCCCTGGCAGTCCAGTGGTTAAGACTCCACACCTCCAATGCAGGGGCGCGGGTTAGAGCCCTGGTTGGGGAGCTAAGATCCCACATGCCTTGCAGTGTGGCCAAAAACAAAAAATCCTCCAGTGGCTTCCCCCTATACTTTGAATCAAGTCCCAGCCTCTCACCATGACCTCCCAGGCCCCTCAGAACGGCCCAGGCTCGTCACCTGACCCTTGCCCCCCCACACACACCTCCCAGCCTCACACCCCCTCCAGCTTCCTCAGTCTCTCTTCTGCCCTCAGCACCTCTGCATTTGCTGTTCCCCAGACTGGAACACCCTCTCCAACACACACACATGCACAACCTGCCTCCCCCATCTAGCTCCATCTCACCTTACTGGTGTGCCTAATGGCTTTCTCAGAAAAGATTTTCCCTTTTAGAGTTTTGTTTTGTTTAACAAAACTTAGAGTTTTGTTTTGTTTTTAATTTTATTTATTTATTTTTGGCTGTGTCGGGTCTTCGTTGCAGTGCGCGGGCTTCTCATTGCGGTGGCTTCTCTTGTTGCGGAGCACGGGCTTTAGACGCGCGGGCTTCAGTACTTGCAGCATGCAGGCTCTGTAGGTGTGGGTCGTGGGCTCTAGAGCGCAGGCTCAGTAGTTGTGGCACACAGGCTTAACTGCTCCGCAGCATGTGGGATCTTCCCGGACCAGGGATCGAACCCGTGTCTCCTGCATTGGGGCGGATTCTTAACCACCGTGTCACCAGGGAAGTCCAAGATTTTCCCTTTCTAAAGGAGACCCCAGTCCTTCTCCCCTCTTAGTCTTAAGCCACTCTGCATCTTCCCTCGTTCACTTCATCTACTCCCCACTAGAGTGGAAGCTCTGTGAGGGCAGGGATGCCGTGGGGTCGTCCAGGGCTGCGGTCTGGGCCAAGGAAACCATGAGAGTGACACCGACACCGTATGCTGACCACTTGCCCATGCCAGCTCTGTCCTTCACTTATGTTAATCACTCAATCCCCTCTACAGCATAAAATACAGGTACTATTATTACTATCTCCCTTTTATGATGAAGAAACTGAACACAGAGAGGCTAAGTCACTTGCTTCAGGCCACACAGCCAGGAAGTGCTGGAGCCACGATACAGAGGCAGCTGAATTAATGGTTTTGAACAGATGAATTCCTACTTCAGGGAATTCCCTGGTGGTCCAGTGGTTAGGACTCTGAACTCGCATTGCCAAGGGCCCGGGTTTGATCCCACAAGCCACGCGGTGCGGCAAAAAAAAAAAAAAAAAAAAAAAGAATTCCTATTTCAGAGATGAGGAAAGTGAGGCTCAGAGGGGTATGAGGGTAAATAAGACAACTGAGGGTAAATCCAAGTCCTCACTCTTAAGAGTTGCATCTCCTCCCACGGTCCCCACTGCCTTTTTGCTGCCTCCTGGGAGGGTAAGTCTGGAGCCCAGAGCCCAGTTAGCAAGCACGGGGAGACCCAGTGCCAAGCCCTGAGGTTGCCAGCCTCCCTCATAATTAAAGACACACACATCAAAGACAGCTCCGAGGTACCATTAAAAATCCATTAAGTGGGGCTTCCCTGGTGGCACAGTGGTTGAGAGTCCGCCTGCCGATGCAGGGGATACGGGTTCGTGCCCTGGTCCAGGAAGATCCCACATGCCGCGGAGCAACTGGGCCCATGAGCCATGGCCGCTGAGCCTGTGCGTCCGGAGCCTGTGCTCCACAATGGGAGAGGCCACAACAGTGAGAGGCCCGCGTACCGCAAAAAAAAAAAAAAAAAAAAAAAAAAAAAAAATCCATTAAGCGAGCAAAAAATAAATCCAGAAGGTAAAACTCGGGTTGGCACACTGCGGGGAGAGGAGTACATGCACGTATCCCTGATGGCCCTTAAAACAGCCTCAGGGTTTTCAGACACCAGTAAAACCGCCAGCGCCCTTTGACCCAAGCACTCTCAGCATTTGGGAACACGCCCTGAGGAGGAAGGCCAAGAGGAAACAAAATCAGAAATGTGTCTGAAGCTGCCCATAGCCACATCGTGGACATACCCAAATGTCCACCAGGAGAAGCCAGTCGTGCCGTGGCTTGTGGACAAAATCCTCTCTCTGCCCTCACCTGGGCTGTTCGGTCCACTCTCTCATCTGCCTCACCTTTAGCCTTTACACAGGCTGTTCCCGCCACCTGGAGCACCCTTTCCACCTCTGCTCAGCTGGCTATCACCTATTCATTTCTCGGCCGCAGCCAGAAGTCCTTTTCTCCCTTCCTTTCCCCCATGGGAGGGTGGGGTAGTGGGTAGGGTCCTTCTTTTGTGATAGCCCAAATGACCAACCTGTGCTTCCTCTTCGCATCTTCACCACACTGATTGTAAGCACTCATGCGGCGTCTGGCGCCCCCACTAGCCTGAGAGCGCATGGAGGTGGGACCAGAGCTGTGCTGGCGCCGCCCTGGCCGGGAGACCCGTGGCGCCCGCAGGGCCCGTGCCCAGCATGTTCACTGCTGTGTCCCAGAGCCCCGCACAGTGCCTGGCGCAGAGATGACTCTCAGCAAACAGCCGCCGGATGAAAGATACTGATGTGACTGTGGGAAGCGGAGCCCCCGGAAGTTCGAATGAGTCTTCATAAACACACAGGGCACGCGCACACGCATCACAGTGCTGGGTGAGGCAAGCAGCAGCCTCCTCCTGGCAGAAGTCACTGAGATTAAAAATCCACCTCAGGGACGCCCCTGGCGGTCCAGTGGTTAAGACTGTGTGCTTCCACTGCAGGGGGCCCGGGTTCCATCCCTGGTCGGGGAGCTAAGATCCTGCGTGCCCCTTGGCGCAGCCAAAAAAAAAAAAAAAAGAAAATCCATCTTAGTAGTGGTGATGGCTGCACAACTTGGTGAACAGACTAAAAACCACTGACTTGTTCACTTTTATTTATTTATTTATTTATTTATTTATTTTAACATTTTATTTTATTTATTTATTTTTTACTGCGTTGAGTCTTCGTTGCTGCGCGGGGGCTTTCTCTCGTTGCGGCAAGCGGGGCTACTCCTCGTTGCGGTGTGCCGGCTTCTCATTGCGGTGGCTTCTCTCGTTGCTGAGCACGGGCTCTAGGCGCGCGGGCTCCAGTAGTTGTGGCACACGGGCTTAGTTGCTCCGCGGCATGTGGGACCTTCCCCAACCAGGGCTCAAACCCGTGTCCCCTGCACTGGCAGGCAGATTCTTAATCACTGTGCCACCAGGGAAGCTCTGATTTGTTCACTTTTAAAGGGTGAATTTTATGATGTGTGAATTGCATGTCAAAAAAAATACTCCATCTTTGATGAAGCCAAGGGTGCGGTCCCCATGGACTGGTTCAGAGAAGGAACCAGGAATGGACTGTTGTCCTCAGCAAATGGGATGGACATGGAGCCTCGAAGGTTAAAATGACTTGGGAAGGGGTAGGAAAGGGACAGGCATCCCAAGTAGTGAACATTGCTGGGAGATGCTGAAGAGGCAGGAGCTTGGAGCACCCACAAGCTAAGGAATCCGGGTGACTGTGGAGGCCAAAGTGGCAGGGACAGAGCTTGGGGATGTGAGGCAACCACACAAGGATCTGGGACAGCTTAGTATGTGCCCCTGCCAAGACTGATGGGAGCAGCAGGGAAGTGACACTGTCCCTTGAGAGGCTGTTGGAACCCAAGGAGCCATGGAACTTTTTTGGGTTTTTTAAAATTAATTAATTTGTATTTTTGGCTGTGTTGGGTCTTCTTGCTGCACACGGGCTTTCTCTCGTTGTGGTGAGCGGGCGCTACTTTTCATTGCCTTCAGTAGTTGTGGCTCGCAGCCTCTAGAGTGCAGGCTCAGCAGTTGTGGTGCACAGGCTTAACTGCTCCGCGGCATGTGGGAGCTTCCCGGACCAGGGCTCGAACCCATGTCCCCTGCATTGGCAGGCGGATTCTTAACCACTGCGCCACCAGGGAAGTGCCAGCAAGTCTAGTTCTAATTAAGAATCACTATGGTCAAGTTTATGCTGGAACAATGGGAACCAATATCTAAGAAGCTGGAGAGAAGATAGCTTTCTGTCTCCCTCCCTGCACTTTTTACTCCTTCCCAAAACACATGTTGAATATTTCCCACATTCCCTACCCTGAGCAGGGCACCTTACCTGTGTTAAGAAAAAAATATGATTCCCAGCTCAAGCAGGCAGAGTTGGTGCAAATATTAATATCATAGCAGATTGATATGCATGTTTATTAAAACCAAAAATCTGTGCATTCACACAGATGCTACCCAAACTTCTCTAGAAGTTATACAAACACATGTATGTACACACACACACACACACACACACACACACACACATACTTTCTCTCTCCACTGTCACTCCTCTATGCCTGTGCAGCCAAACCGAAACCAAGACCAGCAGCGTGTGTTCTCCTGGGGCCAGTAATCTCCAGGGCTCCCAATCACGGTGCCTGCATGGCTGCAGCCCAAGTCTAGTCTAGGCCAGAAATGCTGGGACCACTTCCAACCCTCTCTTGCTCTTAGAAGCCCAGGTTTGATTCTCTAGGAGACGACAAAGATTCCCCTGGAGATGTCTTCCCAGCTCCTTCTGGTGAGGCTTTGGGTGCCAGACAACATAAGGAGATCCTGGGAGCCTAGAGACACTGGAGATAAGAGAATCACTAGCCCCATTATACTGATGTGGAAACTGAGGCCCAGAGGGGCACAGAACGGGAATCACCAAGGACAGGCCTGGGATTTGGCCTCTCTCTTAACTCCTAGCTCTTTCCCTACCAACATGAGGGCTGCATGATGGAGAGCAAGGGTTCTTTTTCTTTTTTTTTCCAGCTGTGTATTGGGCACTTACTGAGTGCTAGGCACTGCACCAAATGCTTTACATAAACTGTCTCATGCATACCCCACAATGACCCTATGAGGTGGATTGGATTATTCTCACTCTAAAGATGAGGGAAGTGGGGCCAAGGAAAACCAGATAGCCTGCCCAAGGTCCCCAGCTCCTTAGTAGCAGGCTGGGACTCACAGTCTGGTGGTCTGAGCCCGAAGCCTGGCAACCCCACTCTGCTATGATGCCTCCCAGGTCGGGGACGGGGTTCACCTGGAATTCTGGTAGGACTTTAGGAGTTCCTTGAAACTTTTAAAGAACATGTAGGTGTCCATGTGTGTGCACACGTATTCAAACATGCATTTTCTAAGGAAAGGGGCATTGCTCTTAGCAATACTTCAAAAGAATTTCTGACCCAGAAGAGGCTCAGAATCACTGATACTGAGCAAAATCCTTGACCGTCTAGGTAGAAGTTGCTGTGGCCTTGGGCAGGTCAGGACATGTCGGGGAGTTTTACTTGCAGATGTGTCGGGTGAATGTTTGAGGGTTGGTTGATTAATTCTAATGTTGGCCCTTCGGCTACCAAGAGCCCAGGCAGGTCAGTCCAGTGCTCTGTCATGTGTAGCCCCAGGCCTCCAGAACCTGCTGGTCCAGGCCACTGTGGCCTGGCCTGCCCTTATCTATAGGCCTGAAATCTGACCTGTCCGCCCTGGAGGTGGAGATCTGCCAGATGCTCTTACCATGAGATGGTTGATCTTGGGCACTCCAGCACGTGGAGCAGTTCACAGGACACCCACCACACCAAAGCTGAGCCACACGGCCAGCATCCAGGGCCACTGAGGCCAAAGGTCCACCTCTACCCACACCCAACTCCCATCATGCTGTCCGAAGGGGCCACCCCGGCCCTGGAAGCCCCCTCATCCTGCCCTAAAGGCCCAGCCAGTGGCAACAGGACCCTGGAGGGGACACTTCCTCTCAGAGGCCTCACTGGACTTCAGCCAGCCCAGACATGAGGCCAGGAGTGGAGGAACAGAGGCAGCTGAGTGGCACGCATGGAGACTGGGCTTGTCCTGAGAGTGGGGAGCTGCCAGGGTGGCACAAGGTCCGCTGGGAAGAATAAGGGTGCCAGCCCACAGGGGGCCCGTTTGACCTGCCATCTACACCGGCAGACACCAGGCTCAGAGCCCAGCTGCTGACTCGGATGCTCCCTCTACCTGGGGCTCCCAGGAGCTCCAGACCACTCACCAGTGTGCGCACAGGTGACCATGGGGGAAACTACATACGCCTCAGTTTCCTCATTTGTATGATGCAAGGATTGTGAGATGGTGTCCGAGAAAGAAAGGGCCTTCCCACCATCCGGTCCAGGACAGCACTGTGACCCAGGGCTTCGCAGGGGCAGGTTACAAGGGCTTGGGAAGCTGGAGGGGTGATCAGCCCTCTGCCCCACCCCGCCCCAGGACCCCTGAGGGGTGACAGACTGTGGGAGAGAACTGAAGGGACAAAGGTCAATGGGCCGGCCATCTCAGGCAGGCTGAGCAGCTGGGACCCCTGCAGGGAGGCTGGCCCCCTGCTGAGGGCCCACCCATGTGGACACCACCCCTTAGACCTCCAGCCGAGTGGTCCCCTGGACTCACCCTTCCCTCCAGCACCCACCTCCTGGACATCACTCGGTCATCAATCCTGCCCCGCACTGGCCTCTCCCCTGCTCCCTGCTCGCCCCGCTCTAGCTCTACGTCCACACGGGAGCCCAGGTAGGAATCTGACCCATCACTGCCCTGCAGACATCCTTCACTGGCCTGAGGGGCCCGCAGGGTGAAAGGTAAGCAGCTTACAGGGCTGCCCTCCCGGCATCCTCTCATTCAGCTGCCCCAGCACTGCGGCACCTTGGGGCTGTTCCACTCTCCATACCTATGGTCACATGCTCCCTCCATCTGGAGCACTGGTCCCACTGCCTCAAGGGCTGTGTCCTCCAAGAGGCCTTTCCTTGAGCTTCTCTGAGACCTCTCAGCCCGCCCTAGGCAGCTCTGCACCTGCCCTGAGCCCCCACAGATGGCCAGGCAGGGCAGGGAGGGCCCCTCGGAGCCTGGTGCTGACAGGGCACATGGCAGGGCGGTGCCACACATGAGGAAAGTTCCCAGGGGCCAAGTCCAAATTCCTCTGAAGTGGCTGGATGAGCCAGGCCTACCTACCTAACCTCTCTGTGCCATAACAGGGCAGTAAGAGCTCACACCCCACAGGGTCGTGGTGAGGATTTGTAGTTTTAACTTGAGTACCTGCCTCCCTTAGGCTGAGCTCAACACGGCAGGTGTCTAATAATCACTGTTTGCTGCCAGACACAGGGCTTCCCAGGAACAAGAGGAAGACGCCCAAGGGGGCAGGGCCTTCAGACAGCCATGGACTTCAGCCCCAAGCCCCGCTGGCCTCCCCGACCCCCAGCCCCTCACAGTATACCCACTGCTGGGCAGGTCTCACGAGCATCTCCTCCCCTCTACAGCTCACCTAGACTCTGCTCCCAGGAAGCCCTCGGACTGAACCGGCACTGCCTCCACTGATGGAGCCCTTTCTGCCCATCAGATGGTCCCATGTGGCCAGGGGCCCTTCTTGGGACGTGGGTGCTCCCAGAAGGGGTTCAGCAGAATCTGAAAGAATGGTGGGGCTGAGGTTTGGCCCAGGTGTCGGGGGGGCCTAGGGACAAAGTTTCCACCCTGAGGTCTACAGTCAAAATGAGATCAGCCATCACCCAGATATCAGATGCAAAAGGTCACAGGCCTTAGGCAAGCCCAGGTCTGCCCAGGGCCTGCCCAGGTGAGCTCCCCCCGCACGCCTGCTCCTTCCCTCACTCTTCAGACCACTGGCCCTTTCTCAGCTTGCAGATGGAGGCTTCATAACACCTCCTTCAAGGGACTTTCTCTGACTACCTCCTAAGTTAAATCAGGGTCCCCTACTAGACCCCCCTTCAGCACCTGCCCACTACCCTCACAGCTTGACTGTCAATGAGGCCTGGCCCTGGGAAAAGCAGGAATTCAAAATCAAGGAGACAGACACGAACCAGAAGTGTTTATTACAGAAATCTGGCCAAAGTTCCAACTGAGTAGCCCCAGCTGAGGCTAGGCTGGGGCCCTCTGCCCAGGGCTGGGCAGGTGAAATAGGAAAGAATAGAAGGAGTACATCTGGGACCAAGGCCTCAGAGCTGTGAGATGATGTTGGGGGCCAGACTGCAGGTGAGGCCCGTGCCATCTGGCTCCACGTTCAGGGACTTCACGACGCCATCCTCTATCACCATGGAGAACCTGCCAGAAAGAAGGGCCGGGCCAGTTGCAACAGCCTGGGCCTGGAGGCTGGGAATGGAGACAGGCAGGGTAGCAGGGGAACCGCACAGGAAACCCTCCTCCTTTTACCTCTTCAGCCGTCGATTCCCAAAGAGGGACACCAGTGAATCATCTAGTAACAAATCTGTCTCCTGAAAGGAGAAGCAAAGGAAAGGTCAGGAACCCCCAGACCTGGCTGGTCCCCACACTGGCCATGTCCCTCCAAGTCCCTGCTTCCAAGATGGAGGCTGGGGGGGCTGGTGCACTCACCTTTCCAAAGGCCCCAGTGGGGTCGGCCAGGAGCCGAACCTAAGGAGAAAGTAAGGTTGCAAGAAAAATCTCCTGCTTGGCCCGATACCCCGCAGGACCCACACCTCACCTTGCCTTCTGTGTTGTGCGCTCGTCCCCACTCTTCAGTCACAAAGACATCGTTAACGCTCAGACACGCCACCACCTCGATCCCCTTGGCCTTCAGAGCGCCAGCCTGCTCCACGTACCCAGGCAGGTGGGTCTGGGGAGGGGAAACAAAGAATCAGAAGATGGACAATTGCCTCTGCTCCTCAGCCTACCCTTCATCTCTAGGCCCTCCTCACTTCCCTACTTCAACAGCTTTGATCAGACAATGAGAACCGTGTAAGCCACAGTTCCTTTTTGCCTTGGCCACTAGGAAGCTTGGATCCAAACTTAAGTGTTCCTTGGTCAAGACCATGAACTTCCCATGGGCAGGACTATGTCTCATTTACCCAAGTCCCAAGTCCCAAGTCCCTTCCACCGTGCCTGTCACCCAGCAGGATCAATAAGAGATGTTGGATTTCACTGCATCACCTTTTCTCCTACATTCCTGGTATCTGTTCACAGCCTCAACTTATTTTTTAAAAACCCGATAACGGTTTTCTAACTGTCATGTTATCTACATCCTCTTGGTACAAGCTACCCCAGGACTATGTAAAGGACTAATGAACAATACAAACATGTACACAAGATCCCAATTGCTGAGCCCCAGAAGGGCAGCCCTCACCTTGGAACAGCCAGGGGTGAAGGCCCCAGGGACTCCAAAGAGCACCCCCTTCTTGCCCTTGAACAGCTCTGCCAGGTTCACCTTGTTCCCAGGCTTCCCTTCAAATACCACCACGGATGGGATGGCATCTCCCACCTAGAGGGAATGACACCAAGGTAAGGAGTTGGGGGGTGGGGTGGGATGCAGGAGGCCAAGGCCAGGGCAGCAGCGGATGGTGGATGGTGCACAAAGGGCCAAGTAGCACTGCCTGGTCCGGTGGAGCCAGGGTTGACACCCGGCGGGAAAGTCGAAACCTGTCAGAGCTTCCAGAGGTCCCTCCCCAGCAACCACCTGGTTACCCCACATGATCCAGGTTTCAAGGTGGCCCTATTCCTCTTAAGGGCCAGTTGGTAACAACAGAAAAAGGGAGAGGCTTCTCCGGGTGTCGCAAGAGGTTGAGTACACAAGCTGAGTTACAGAGAAGGACTGGGGTAGGTGGGCAGGAGGAGGCGGGGAGGAGGCCCTGACAACACGGAGGGAGGGGATCCCGGCCACGGCTGAGTGTCCCACTCTCAAGAAGAGAAAAAGGGGGCCTCCCTGGTGGCGCAGTGGTTGAGAGTCCGCCTGCCGATGCAGGGGATACGGGTTCGTGCCCCGGTCTGGGAGGATCCCATATGCCGCGGAGCGGCTGGGCCCGTGAGCCATGGCCGCTGGGCCTGCGCATCCGGAGCCTGTGCTCCGCAACGGGAGAGGCCACAACAGTGAGAGGCCCACATAACGCAAAAAGGAAAAAAAAAAATAAAAAATAAAAAAAAGAAGAGAAAAAGGGAAGGCAGCAGAAGGTGGGAAAGTTGGGGAGTGGAGTGCAGATTCCTACATCCAGAGGGTAGAGAATAAAAGAAGGAATCTCTTGAAAGGGGAGGGATCAGTCTACCTGGGAGTGTGTGAGGGCTTCATGGGGCTAGAGAAGGTAGAGAAAAGGGGGGAAAGTCAGGGGTGAGGGGAGTGCCTCTGAGAAACCCAGCAGTTGGTTGTAGGATGAAGCAGAAGGAAGGGGGAGATCTCAGAAGACTGTGGAGCAAAGGGGACTCCCAAGGAGCTGGGGATGGTTCCAGAAGATGAGAAGGGTGAAAAACTCAGAAGCGTGGGAAGTAGCCAAGAGTGGAGTGCAATGGGGGCGGGAAGGTATGGAGGAGGGCACATATGGGGATTGAAAAGGGTAAAGGAGATGGTTCCATAAGGTGGGGGAAGCCATGGTACTCAATCTCCTGAAAATGATGAAGACTCAACACAGGTGTCCCAAGGTGGATGCGGAAGGGAGACGAGGGGAAGGCCCAAAAGCCTTGACTGTCCCAGGAGATGAGGCACGAGGCCCCTAAAACTGGCGACAACGTTGCAGCTACAGGGTCTTGATGAAGGAATGAGAGGGGACAGACGTCGGGAGGAGCCTCTAGGGCAGCGGGGAGGGGTCCGGAGGGTAAGAAAGAGGGTGACCCTCCCCCAGAAAAGCAGGACGAAAGGGCTTGGGGAAACAGGCGGGGGGTGGCGGGGGCCGCGAAGAGGTCAGGCCTGGCTGGGCCAACGGTCACCTTGATCGGGGCCATGGCTACAGCAGCGCTTCTGAAACCTCGGACCCCGCCAAGCGTCCACTCTAAGCCTCCTTTCACGCACCCTCCGGCTCCCGCTGCCGCACACTCAACGACGGCCGCCCGGGAGACCGCCGAGCCCGCTCTACGGCCCAGGATGCGCAGCCACGCCAGCAGCATACCGTGTCTCGAAACCACAATTGCCCCGCCCCTGCCTCACAGCTAAGGTAGAAGGCTGGGCAGCACAAAGGTGCTACCACGCAATCCTGCGAAAGGCGGAGCAAAAGGCGGGGCGTAGGTCGCCCCGGCCCCCTGCGACGCGCCTCCACTGCGCGGGCGCGGGCGCCGCGCGCAAGGCGGCGTCTTCGACACGGCTCGGCTCATCTGCATTAGGGACTGGATCACTCGCGCACTTGCAAATGGGCGGAGCTTTCGGCTGCCGCGCAGCTTATTTGCATGCAAGAATAGGGTGCTGCTGTCTTGATTGGCATAATTTACGGATTGGGGCAGTATTTCCGTTCCTTAACCGATGCAAGGGACGAGGAACGATGGTGTCAGGCGCCTGTGTAGGAGTAAAGCATATTTATTTTGCATTCCACGAAGGCCCCTGCATTGCAGCTGTTTTACATATTTGCGTTGTACACGACTTGTAGCAATTTGAGGTTTGTCTTAGCCAAAACCACTGCGCCTGCGCCGTAGCAAGCTCCTGCCAAAACACTTCCGGGAGCAGCGCTTGACCCCGTCCGACCTCCGCTCCCGCAAGCACGGGAAGTTCTAGCAAGTTCGCCGGTTCCGCTCCTCCCAGCTGTCCAATAGGATAGAGCGGAGCAGCCCCGGAAATGACGCCAGGGGAACCCGCCCTCCTTCCGGTTCCGGCTTTGCGAGAGCGTGTAGCGTCGACATGAAGCTGCTCACCCACAACCTGCTGAGCTCGCATGTGCGGGGGGTGGGGCCCCGTGGCTTCCCCCTTCGCCTCCAGGTACCGGCCGGGGGAGATCTCGGGCCCCTCTCCTGGGGGCGGGGGTAGGAGAACCAAGATCTGGTCCCTGCCTAACAAAATATGTCCACCGCGCAGGCCACCGAGGTCCGCATCAGCCCTGTGGAGTTCAACCCCGACTTCGTAGCTCGTATGATACCCAAAGTGGAGTGGGCGGCGCTTCTGGAGGCTGCGGACACCGTGAGGACCCTCGTTTTCTTCCGTGCACACCTTGGCGGGGGGGGGGGTCGTCTCACCGCAGCCCTTTACACCAGGCCAGGGAGCCTGGCCTCAGGGCGAGTGACGGGGATACCCAGAGATGATTTAGGCCTCTTGCCCACAGTTGCATCTGGTCGAGGTGCCCAAAGAGCCGATTGAGGGATATGAGCATGACGAGATATTTCTGAGAAAGATGCACCACGTTTTACTGGAGGTGAGAACCGGCCCATTACTTGCTTCCTGGATACACCCACACCTGGAGGCTGTCAGTGCTCAGCTCTCTTCCCCTCTTCCCGCAGGTGGATGTGTTGGAGGGCACCCTGCAATGCCCAGAGTCAGGACGTCTGTTCCCCATCAGCCGTGGGATCCCCAACATGCTACTGAGTGATGAGGAAACTGAGACTTAAAAGCGTGCCAGGCCCGTTTTTCATTTTGTGAGCGTTGTGTATCTTTGTTTACCTGTATCCTGTTTGCTACTTCAATCCTGTGTATCCCCAACCCTTGGTCCAGTGACACACCAAACACACGGTGTTCTTGAGCTCGGTATTATATTTTTTTTCTCATTAAAGGTTCAAAACCAAAAGCGGTTTCTCTTTGCAGCAAATATACATTAAAATAGAGTCTCTGTACAGCCAAGGGCTCTGGGCCCTGGCTTGCCCCATGTCCCTGCGCCTCCCTGGCCAAACCCAAAAATAAATATAGTGTTATTGCTCTGCAGGGCATAGAGACAGTGCTCTCCCTACCCCGTGAGGAGGCTGGGTGGGAGCTGATGTGGGCGCCCTGGCCATCCCAGGGGCCCAGGGGCTGGAGCCTGCTTGGAGTTATTGCTTCAAGGGGCGGGCAGTAATGCCCAATGCAAATGATGAGGAAAGGAGCGAAGGGAGCAGGGGCCTTTGCTCTCCAAATCCCTCTCTGCTCTGGAGAGGAAGTCGGATTAAGCAGCAGCAAAAGCATCACCCACTGGGAGACTATGGCCTCCACTCCCTTCCCTCCCTGAGATCAGGCTTCTGCCCCCCTCGCCCCACCCCACCCCACCCCCCCCACACACACACACACATGTCCCCTACAGCCCCCTATGGCTTCCGCAAGGCCCCCTACACCCTGGGGGCACGTTATGGCTTGCGAGGGGCAGCACTGTGCCCAGAGCCTGGGCATGCACGTTCCCAGCTTCTGACACCCCCTGGAAGGGGGGAGGGGAGGGCATAGGGCCTGCTCCGGCTGATGGTGTTGCCCTGGCCCTGCCATCAGGCTGTGGCACTGCCCAGACCCCAGCTCTGCCCCCTTGGGGCTGACCCCGTGCTGGGCGGGTCCTGCCAGCACCCCCACCTGTGCCCAGCCCTCGCCTCAGTCCATCATGGCCTCAAGCATCTCCAGGAACAGCTTGTGCATGGGCACCTTGCCCTCCAGCTTCACCCCATAGAAATGGGCCAGCACTTTGCCTGCCGTCTGGCGAAGGAGCGGTAGTGTAAGCAGCAGCCTGCCTGCCCGCCTCCGCTCAGCACCCCCTCCGGGGCCTGCCCGGCCAGCTTCATACTCCAGCAGGGCCTCGTGTAGAGCTTCTCGAAGCTGCTCCACCGCCTCAGCATCTTCAATGTGCACAGAGTCTGCAAGGGAAGGCGAGAGAGCTGTTGACATGGGCCGTCTCCAGAAAGGGCAGAGCCACATCTGCCTGGACACGGCTGGATGGGTCCCAACCAGGAGCCAGACAAGGATTTGCTGAAGCACCACCCACTGCTCCTGCCCATCAGCCAAGGCCCACCCTTTCTTCCCCAGCTATGGCCACCTCCTGTCCCCATCACCTTCTCTCTCACTAAATGGTTCACCTTTCCACAAAAGTATCGACACCAGGGCTCAAAATCCTGCATGCAGTTCCTGGACCTGTCTTTGCCCGGCTTTGTGACTTTCAGGAAGTCACTGTTCTTCCTTCCCCTAAGCTACAGTTTTCCTTGTCTGCAAAATGGGACTGTGCCACCATCAGAGTTAAAAACCACAGGGCCTTATAAAGACACCTGTCAGTACCTGCCCCAGACTCACCTGAATTGGCGAGGGCCAGGGCCTTCAGCAGAACGTACTCCTCGCGTTCAAGCCGCAGGGCCTGCAGTCGCCTCACCAGTTGCAACAGGGCAGCCCCCAGTTCCCCAAGGCCAGCTGCTCGAGCCCCCTCTTCATCCAGGACCAGGTCCTCGGCGAAGGCCAGCTCATCCTGCAGTGGCAGTGAGCGCTGGGCCACACCCAACACCAGGACCTCCATCCACACGCTCTGCAGAACTGACATCTGGTCAGACAGCGACAGTGACGAGAAACCTGGAGGGCAGTGGGGGGCAGAGATGGCTGAGCAAGTGCACCAGAGCAGGCATGGCCCCACCCACCCAGGGAAGCCCCGCGTCACCTGGGCCCTTTACCTGGGATGCTCTTGGCCCAGCTGATGGTGACCACGATCTCTCGGTCAAAGAGGTCACAGAGAGTAGCCACGGCTGGGAGGTGCCCATCAGGGCCCGCTGGGTCGGGCATGGCATACAGCTTCTCAGGCTCAACCACCAGGAGGTGGGACACCAGTGCATTCACCGGGGCTGCAGTGATAGTTGGAAGAGGCACTCGAATTCATCACCTTGCCAGCCCTTCAGGGTCAAGCATCTTCCCAGAGTCAGTCCCCCTGTGGCCTTCCTCAAGAGCCACTGGCCAGCCAGGCTCAGACACCTCTCTCCGGGAAGGGCTGCACTATCTCCCAGGGAAAGCGTCTGTTTGTGGACAGGTTCTGAGTGTTAGAAAACCTTCCCTGCTCCCGGCTGTACTGCTCGAGGCCTGACATAGAAAAGGGTATTTTTGTAAATACTTCCTGGGGGAAATGAGTAAACGAATAGATGAAGGCAAGATTTGGGTCCCAGTGCCCAAGATAACGACTATCCCGGGTGAATGACGTCAGACAGGTCTCCCAGGTCTGAGCTCCACCCCAACCCCAGAGCCCCCAAAGACCCCACTGTGCTCTCACCTGTCTTCCGAGGGCCTCCAGCTACTGCCAGAGGTCCAGCAGGGAAGGGGCCTGGGAAGGGCAGCGGGTCCACCTCTGGCCGCCGCTTGTACTTCTGTCGCCCACCCCGGACACGGTCCAGACGTACCCCTTGAATTGTAGGACAGGGCTGTGTCCATGGGGCTGGGGCTGGCCTGCTCTCCAGAGCCCACCTGCCCAGCCCAGTCTGCTAGAACTGCTCAGGCCTTGCCCAGCCCAAACCCGTGCACCCAGCCCCCACGCCTTGCCCAGGCCCCCGCCAGCGCTCACCCTCCTTGAGCATGCCCACCCGCAGGCACTTGGTGAAGCGACAGGCCTGGCAGGCCTTGCGTCTCCGCTTGGTGATCTCGCACTCGTTGGAGGCCGGACAGCTGTACTCGATGCTCCCTGCCAGGAAGAGGCAGGGCTCCAGTGGCGGCCTCCCGGGGCCCAGAGGAGGCCCAGCGGACAGGAGTCCCCTGACTCACCCCAGGTAAGCACAGGTCTGGGGAGAGCAGGAGTGCTATGAATGGGGCAGGGAAGCCCGAGCACTGAAGGGAAAGGCCACTGGGCTAGGGGCCCCGGCCTGGGCAAGGGAGGGGCTGGGACCAGAGAAGTCGGGCTGCACCTGGCCCACGCTTCTTGTCAAGTCATGTTTGTGGGCTGTGCTGCTCTCATCCAGGGCCAGAGTGGCCCCCACATTGCTACATCAAGCGGTCAGTTCTCATCCTTATGTCATTTGGCCCAACGGAGCATCTAATGCCATTGGTCCCTCCTAGAAACACTTTTCTTCTTTTGCTTCTAGGACACCACACGCCCGGCTTTCCTCCCACCTCACTGCCACCTGGTGGTTTCTGGGCATCGGCCCACGCTCCTTCCATCGAAGACCCCTAGGGTGGCCCTCCGACCTGTCTCCACTGACTCACTCAAATGGTGATCTCAGCAAGTCATGGGCTTTCAAATCTCCGTCTCTGGCCTAGACCAGCCTGAACTCTATAGACGTATCCCACTGCCTCCTCCTGCGTGCCTGGAAGACACTACAAACTTAACCAGTTCTAGATGGAGCCCCCAACCTACGCCTCCAAAACCTGCAACCCCATTTGTCCAGCTGCTCAAGCAGAAATCTAGGAGACATTTTTAATTCCTCTCTCACACCCCAAACCCAACCCACTGACAGATCCTGGTGGGCTTCACCTCCTAATATGTCCAGAAGTGCCCCTCTTCTGCCCCTGGCAACTGTTTCTGCCCTTGACCAGAGTCACTGTCACCTCCCCTCCTGCTCTGTCTTTGCCTCCTTCAATTACTGTCAACACAGAGGCATCCTATTAAACCTAAGACAGGGAGTTCCCTAGCGGTCCAGTGGTGCATTTCTCCTCACAGCCTGCTTTCTCCTACACCCTACCTGGGCTTCCTCAGCTCAAGACACCTCTTCAGGGAGGCACTCCAGAGCCCCAGACCCAGGCAGGTTCCCTGGCACACACCCTGCTCCTTGCTCTCCAGCACTCGCCACAGCTGCACTGTAACAACTGTGTGCAGTTCACTGTTTTCTCTCTCTCCCCTCTGCTGGAATGTAAACCGCTTGAGGACAGGAGCGATCCTGCCTTAATCCCAGCTATGCCCCCACACCTGGAACAGTGGCCAGGACAGCAGAGCACAAGTTTGTGAAGAGCAAGGATCCTGGAGGCTGCCACTTACCAACGGTGTGACCTTGGGCAAGTCCCACACCTAAGCCCTCGAACCCTCAGTTTTCCCATCTGTAAAACTGGGATGATTAAAAACTACTTCTGGGCTTCCCCGGTGGCGCAGAGGTTAAGAATCTGCCTGCCAATGCAGGGGACACGGGTTCGAGCCCTGGTCCAGGAAGATCCCACATGCGGCGGAGCAGCTAAGCCCGTGCGCCACAACTACTGAGCCTGGGCTCTAGAGCCCAAGAGCCACAACTACTGAGCTCACAAGCCACAAATGCCAAAGCCCGCGAGCCTAGAGCCCGTGCTTCGCAACAAGACAAGCCATCGCAATGAGAAACCCGTGCACCGCAATGAATAGTCCCCGCTCGCCGCAACTAGAGGAAGCCCGGGTGCAGCAACAAAGACCCAATGCGGCCAAAAATAAATAAATAAATTAATTAAATAAACTAAATAAATAAATATAAAACTTTATAAAAAAAACTACTTCTTACAAAGATGAGTTGTGAGAACTAAATGGGAAAATCAAGGTAAGACATTTAACAAGGCTCACAGCACCTAAATGCTCAATAAATGATCACTATTTATGGCTAGTGCTCGATAAATATTTGTTAACAGAGAAAGAAGCATTCCAGGGTGGGTGGGTCACCTGGACCCAGACCTGGACCTGTTGGCTCAGGTCTTCAGGGCCAGAAGGGAGCAAAGAGCTTTTAGACCAGCGGGTCTCAGCCAAGTCAAAACTTGCTAGAATGTCACAATCAGTCGTGAGGCATCTGTCCAAAGTTCAGTTATTAGTAATAAGCAGAGGCAACAGTCTGGCCTTTATGAGCTTAGCTCTGGACCTCAATCGACCCAAGTTCATATCTTGTTTCTGCCATTTTTCTACCTGTGGGACCTGAACAAAGTTTTGAAAACCTCTCTGGGCTTCAGTTATAATAGTGCTGGCACCTTAGAGATTGCTGTGTGGGTAACTGAGAGCACAAACGTAACAGGACACAGTGCCTGGCACTCAAGAAATGTTCTCAAAAAGGCTATATGTTATAACCCCCAAGTAACCAATGGTTTATATAAAAATATAAGTAATGGGCACATCCCAAATAATGCTTATTACATCACCATCTTGCTCACTCGTATTTTGATATGCTTTCCTGAGTGAGAAAAATTCAGTGAGTACAATTGGCAGGGATGCCTAATAGTCTTTTTAAAGTTACGTGCTGAAATACGACATAGCCACTCTCAGTTACCCGTAAAAACCTGCCTTGTGCTCGTGCTGCTTTGGGGAAATCAACACAAAAGGGGGCATATTCTCTGCTGGTGAGAAGGCAGCAGCTGCTGGAAGCAAGAATAAAGTTTAGGAGCAAGCAGAGGCTGCTTTGAATTTTTCAGAGCCGCTGTGGAAGGTGCTGGGCCTAGAGTACCCAGAAACTTAGGAGGCGTCTTGAGTCCCACACTCACACCCCACATCTAATCCATCAACACATCCTGGTGGCTTTATTTAACGCTTAAGGGAAAGGACGTTCCTGGGAGGTAGGAGGGCCTGGGAACTCCAGGCTGCCAACCCCAAGTGGTACCACGGCAGCCTGGGGGCCTACGGCCACCCAGCAGTGCACCAACTGGGGAGCACCAGGCCCAGAGGGCAAAGGGCACAAGAGCGGGGTGGGGGCTCACCCTGGATGGTCCTCTTGAAGAAGGCTTTGCAGGCCTCACAGGATGCCACACCATAGTGGTAGCCGGAGGCCACGTCCCCACAGACCAGGCAGAGGCGTTTGGGCAGGGAGCTGAGCACCAGCTTCCCACCACCCTGCTCGCCGGGCCCAGCCCCCTCCCCATCCTCCTCCTCCTTGTGGCCTGGGAGGCAGCGGGTGGGAGCTGGGCCAGGGGCCAGGGCCACGGGGGGCTCAGTCTCAGTCTCCGAGGAACCCTTTGGGCTGTCAGGACTGGCTGGCTCTGCCTTGATGTAGAGAGGCTCAATGCCCACCACCTGGCTGGACATGGCGCTGGTCACCTGCGGGAAGAGACCCGTCAGGTCACAGGGAGGCACTGGGATGGGGGATGGAGACACCCTGTCACCCTGGTTGCCCAACCCCAGGCCTGGGGCCAGGCTTCCAGGCTCAGCAAGAGGGTTGGGGGGACAGAGTCCAAGGAAGGCTGCCCATGAAGAGCACTCCCCCGCCCCGGCTGTTGCCATGGAAACAGAGTCTCCAGAGCCAGTAACTGACAGCAGGTCTCCCACTTGGGAAACGGAAGGAGGCTTGGAAACCCCCTACTCCCACCCAGGCCAAGGAATAGGGTAACCTAAGTGCCCAAGCAACCTTCAACCCCGTCTGGAATCCCCAGCCAGGAGTGAGATACCTCTCAAATTTTCTCCAGATGTTAAGAGAGCTCAGTGATCTCCCCCACACCTGGGTATCCTCCATTCAAGAGCGAAACTAAACAGGCACACAAACCCAAAGGCAGTTGATGTGCTCACACATGCGTGTGTTTACACCCTCACACTCCCACTCACCTGGGTCCTCAGGTGTCCTCACCTGCACACACACGCTCACACACACTCTCCTGGACAGGTTCACACTCACACATGTCCTTTCCCAAACCCCAGCACTCACTCATGCTCCCGTTTGCCTTCGCACGCTCCTCCTGAAGTGCACACCCCATAACACTTACACCCAAGGCTCATAATCACACTCTCGCTCACACTCTTACACTCTCACCATGCCCACACTCACACACACACACAGTCATAGTCCCTTGTGGAAACACATTCAGAGCCTCTCACACCTGACACATCGCCACCTCCAGCCCCAGGCACACCGGCGGGCGCGGCTCCACCTCCTTGCACCCCCTCCAGCACACTCGCTCTTACACTCCTGCTGCCGCAGAGTCCTCCACCACGGGGCGCCCCGCCCCCCCCCAACCTGCGCACACCTACGGGAAGTTGCCTAAAGTTGCTGCGCCTCCCCTCCCCCTCCGCCCGCGGGGGACCTCTATCAGGTTATCAGGAAGTAATGGGGGAGCGCCAAGGAGGAGGAAGTTCTCCCCTGCCAGTGCGATGACCTTTGACCCAGAGAGGAGGGTGGCCCTAGGCCCCTTCGAGCGCCCCCACGTGGTCTTCAAAGCCCCTTCCCCGACAGAGAACCCTTCCCATCTTCCAGCCCGGCCCTCCCCTGGGACTTCGGCATGCTCCATGTGCCGGATTGAACCCTGCCCTGGGACTGGATCCGAAGCCCAAGCCCGACCCTGGTCTCAGGCCGGCGCCCTAAGACCTGGACGCCATATCCCGCCCAGACCCTGACCCTGTCTGGCTTTCGACCGGGTCCCGACCGTGACCCGGGCAGGACCCGGACCCCGCCTGGAGCACGCCCCCCGCCCGCCTCCCGCCTCCCGCCCCCCTGCCCCGTTCGCACATGGCCCCGGCGCACCGCCCGCCCACCCTCCAGCGGCGCTCCCCTCCGCCCCCGGACCTGGGGCCCCGGCAGGGCGGGCGGGCAGGCATGGGGGCCGAGCGGCCCGGAGCGCCGGGGTGAGCCTGGGGCCGCGGGCGGCCCCTCCTCCGCCGCCTCCTCGGGCCGCGCCGCCCCGCCGCGCCGCGTCCCCTCACTCGGCGGCGCCGCCGGCGGCTTGTAGGACACAAAAGGACATCGCGGCCGCTTCCTACTCCGCTTCCTCCAGCTGACAGCGGGGGCGGGGCTGGCCGTGCGCATGCAAAGCAGGGGGCGGGGCCCAGCGCCCTATGCTAATCAGGCAAGTGGGCCGAGCAGCGCCTGCGCTCCGGGACTTGTCAGGGCGGAGCCGGCGAAGCCAGGGGGCCGGCCTTCATGAAGGCCTCGCCCAGCCGCCGCCGAGCCCCAGCGGCGTACTTGCTTGCGTATGCGGCCGCTGAGAGGGCGTGGCCAGAGGAGACGCGGAGAGGCTACGGGAGGGGGTGGGGCCAGGAGCGTTCTTACGTAAAGAGGGAGGCGGGGTGCGCTGTGCGCAGGGGAAATGGGAGAGGTAGTTCAGCGGCCGCCTCTGAGGGTACGGGGGATGATATGCATATGTAAATGAGAGGGCGGGACCAGAGCGGGGAGGGGGCCTAGGGTATCTGCATATGCATGAAGGGCGGAGCCTAGCACGCCCAAATTAGATAGGAGGTGCTGTCCCTTTCCCTTTTCCGCCTTCCCCCAGGATAACACAATCGGGGCACTTGGACCGCTCACCCAATATCCCCACAAAGCTGCTGAACCCGGAGTGGAAGAAGCAGACCTAATGCATGCAAGAAGTTCTGGATTTCGAGTCCCGGGAAGGCGGAGCCGATAGGGCCGGAACCGAGAACGCTCAAGGTCACTGCGGTGACCGAGTGAAGGTCACAGGGAAAGGCGGGGCCACGTGCGTCCGCCTCACGCGGGCAGCCACGCATTGACTCACGGACCATGTACAGAAGACTCTTTTATTTCTCTAAGGCTCAAAATCCACGTGGACAGGGTCGGACTTGGATCTGGGACCAGGGCTGGAGTCGGGCGGTCACTCGAGCCCGAGGCGGTGCTCTCAGATCACCATGACTTGCAGCCTCTTGTTCCGGCGCCTCTTGAGCCCCTCGATGTATTGCTGCAGCTGTTTGGTCAGGAAGTGGTCCCGGCCGATCTCCGATCGGTAACCTGGAGGGCAGAACCCAACTCGGGGCAGTGAGCAGGGGCATGGCCTCCCCAGCAGCTGGTCTTTGTTCTTTGGGGAACTTTGGATCTCCAGGGTACTGGGACCTGCCTGTTTTGTTTGTTTCGAATGGTCAAGTCATAGACCTGTGCTCCAAATAGATGGGGGATTCAGAGTAGGATGGGGGTGTTGGAGTGCAGGATGGACGAGGAAAGGAAGGCAAGTTTAGAGAAGATGTTGCCGGCCTGAATTAGGGCACTGGGAGCAGGCAGCTTTTGGGACACCGCTTCGACCACCCAGTCTCAGCCATTAGCCCTCCCCACCCCACCCCCACATTCATAAGGTAAGCAGGGCAAACCAAAGGAAGTTTACTCAAATAATCCACTGTCCAAAGGCTCCTCACAGCAACCAGGGAGGGGCCAAGGCCACAGAAAGGCTGTCATCCCCAATGGGCAAGGGAAGAAGTAGCCTTAGAAAACCTACATCAGGTTGAGAGGGGCTGCACTGAGGCTAGAGCCCAGGCCCTTGACGGTCACCCCACGCTGTCCCCATTGGGTCTTCCTGTGCCCAGTCTCCTAACTTTTTACTTTTCATGGGGCTTCTGGAATATTTGTGGGTGATAAGGGTATCTGACAAGGCAGACACATCCTGAAACCCCACTCCCACAGGCCGAAGCCCTGCAAAATCCCCCAAGGTCTCTTGTGGGAGCTGGGGGGATGGGGAGTGGGGAAGCTCACTCCGGAGGGCTTTGGTGAGGATTTCCAGAGCTTCATTCTCCATGAGTTCAGTCAGGGGCAGTGGCAGCTGGAGAGGCAGCAAGAGACTCAGATGTACAAGGGACCCCACCCAGCTCTGCCCACAGCTGAGATGCCCCACCTGCTCCCTCCAGCCCCAAGACCCTCAACCGACCTGCCTGCCCCTCCACCCTGCAAAGCCCCCCCACCCTCTCACCCCTGAAACCCCCAACTTGCCCATCCCCCACTCCCCACTAAACTCCCCAGTCTCCTTGGGTGCCTCCAACCCTGCTCTGCTGCTCCACCCAGTAGGCTCGATGGGGTGTGTGCTTCCAGATATTGAGCGATGACACTGAGGAAGACTTTTCTGGAGAAGAGAAAAAAGGAATCAGTCATCTGCAGACCGCTGAGACTTCCCTGGAGCAGAGGGGATGTATGGGTAGGCATGTTGGCCGGGGTGGGGGTGGGGGGCCTTCAGAGACCAGCTCCAGGTGCCACTTTAGTGGGAAACAGTATGGGACAGTGGTTTAAAGCCTGGGCTTTGTTGTCCCACCCTCCGAGGTTCCAGTTGTGACTGCCCCACTTTGTGAGACTTAAGGCCAGTGACTGACTTTCTGACCCTCAAGTTCTTCATCTGTACAATGGGATAATAAGAATGGCCCCATATGGAGGTTGTGAAGTTAAAGGTGATCATGCAAGGGAAGCCCAGTGCCTGGCACAACAGCAAGTGCTCAATAAATGGCAGTTGTTATATGTTCCAATTCCCTGATGAAGGGCTGGAGAGCGGAGGTGGTGGGGAGAAAGGGAGGCATGTCCCAATCAGCGCACAGCGCAAAGTAGGAAGTAAATACTTAAAAATTGTAAACAATGACTTAATGAATGAAAGACAGGCACCTCCTCAAGCAGCGCAAATCCACAGAAAAGGCATTAACTCCCTCCTTTCAACTATCTGGGTGATTCCATTAAAAGCACAGGTCCTACCGCGCTGCCTTTGCACATTTTCCTGCTCTTCTCTATGACCCCAGGACTTTGTACGACGCCTGCCCGGTAGGCGTCTGGTTGATTTAAAGCGTGGAAGATTAGCGTTGGCGCCCCTTCCAGGGAATCCTGGAAACTTGGGTCCCACAGTTTTCCCCCATTTTACAGCAATAGTAACTGAGGCCCTGGCCATCCCCCTGCCGTGCGCCCACAGCCCAGTGAAGCCACACTGACCGTTGTCGGTCTTGGAATCGTCTTCCTCTAAACGGCCTCCCGGGGAGCTGCCGCGGCGCATCTCCAGCTCCATCAAGGCGTGCTCGTCCAGCTCCTCTGGCTTGAAGTTGTCCTTGTCCTCTCCGTCATCCGATTCTTCCCAGCCACCGTGCGAGTCGTGGCCAGCCTTCTGGTTGTAAGACCAGCGAGTCTTGCCGCCTACGCTGCTGCCCTCCACTTCCGAGTCCTCACGGACAGTAGGCAGCGGTACATTCAGCTTCAGCTGCGACTGCGTGGCCGTGGTCCACAGATTCCGGATGTCGTGCGGACTCGACTTGCCTGAGCCACGGTGGCCCGAAGACTTGGCCAACGCCTGTGGGCCACATACACCGAGGGAAGCCAAGGGTCGTGGGGAATTGGGGAGGAAAGGAAGAGCAGGCTGGGGGGGGGGGGATCCTGAGCCCATCCAGGGCCAAGACTCAGTTGCGGGGCGGGGGAGGGGGTGATGGTTGGGAGCTGCCCTGAGCCAGGGCTGAGTGAGAGGATAGCCAGGGAGGGGCCCAGGGTGGACCTAGTATGAGTCTGGGTGCTGACAGGGTGAGGAGGACCAGGAAGAGTTCTTACTTTGAAAGGCTTTTCCTCCATGGTTCTGCCCCAACGGACCCAGTCGCCAAAGGCCTCGGGGCGAGGAGGAGGGGCTCACGCTCTAGGAAGGGGGAGGGGCAGGGTCCCGACCGGAATGGCAATGCGGGTCTCGCGCGGGGAAAGTTCAAGCTACAGCCCTCCACACTAGATGCCATTATGTCTCCCCATCCCTGCCCCCATAGCTGTACTGAGGATGGACGCACCGCCCATCTTGGCAGATTCCCATGCCAGACCCTATCCTTAACCTCCAGGCAGAGACACCCGAACAAGCACAGCCAAGAGTGCCACGCCTTGACCGATGGTTCGGGTGTTGAGAGGGGAGGGTTTGGCCTGGGGGTCGTAGGGGAGGGCCTGACTTGACCCTGAGGTGGCCCGACGACGCAAGCACTCGCACACCCTCTCGCGTCCCCGGAGCTCCACGCCCGCAGCGATGCAGACTGTTTTCGTTTATTGATGCAGGCTTTGAGGCACAGTCGTGAGATGTTGTGAGGGACAGGCCCAGACGGACAACGAGACAGAAAGCCTTGGGGTTCTGGAAATGGATGAAGTGAGGAGAGGGCCAGGAGCAGAGAGTGGCAGACAAGCAACCCGTAGCCTCCTCCCCAGGTTGCAGTAGGGTCGGTCGAGAGAGGGGTCTTTGGTTAAACAAGCAGAGCATGCCGGGTAGAGAGCAAGAACGGAGCCCTTTGAGAGGCCCGGGCAGGGGTCTTGCCCCTACGCGGGCACGCCTTTTTCCCGGGGGCGCCCCGGGCCGCGGGGCCGCGCGGGCTTCCTGGGGGTGTTGAGGGGGCGGCGGCTGCCCCGTGGAGCGCGGGGCAGTGCGCAGCCGCGCTCGCTCTGCGTGTCCGAGGACTCGTCGATGAAGGCCAGATTCTCGCTGGGGTAGTCCAGCGCGGAGGCCGTGGGCGGGGTGGGTGGAGTGGGCGGAGAGGGTGGCTCGGTCTTCTCCGGGGCCGCAGGGGATAGGGGCCTGCTGGCGGGCTGCGCTGGGCACGGCGGCGGAGGCAGGGGTGGCCGCTCCTTCTCCTGCGGCGGTGGTGCCGTGGGTCCGACTCGCTGGGTCACCCGCGCGGTCACCGTGCCGGTCCAGCTGGCAGCCTGCGCCGTGAGGCCGCCCATCTGCGCGGGGAGGAAAGGCAGTCCTCGACCGGGGCTCCTCGACAGTCTCCACAACCCCGGGAGCCTGTCCCTTCACCAGTCAGGCACTGCCCCTCTTTTCTGCCTCGTCTTCCTGCCTCAGGAGTGGGAAAAGGCCGGAGGAGGGAAAAGCTCATCACCCAGCCACATGCTCTCCCCTCCTCCATCTGCGCGGAAGTGCCCTTTTCTCCAGAAGAAAAGACCGACCGGACTTTATTTCAGCTCTCCCTCCCGTGCCCCCGGAGACCTTTGCGCCTCCACCCACTCCACGGCCGGCAGCAAGGAGTGGGTCTACAAAATATTGAGAACAATAAATAAAAGTACAACAACAAATAAAATTTTAGTGTAAGTATGTCCCATGCAATATTTGGGACATTTATACTCAAATATTATTTGCAACTTATCCAAAATTCACATCAACCGGGCTTCCTTTATCTTTATTTGCTAAATCTGGTAACCTTATCCATGAGAGTAGAGATGGAGTCGCCTGCAAACCTGTCAGAGTTTATCGCGCTTTGTTCCCGGCCGGTGCGCAGTGGGGCTCCCTCAGTCCCTGCCTTGGGGAGCCCACACTCTGCAAGGGAGGCAGACTAGTCAACCTGCTGCTGGTGAGCAGTGTGCATCAGCGCCAGGGCGCAGGCGCGGTGTCGACGCAGGGGCGCCTACCTCTGCCCGAGTGCGGCGGGACACTACTCGCAGCCAGTTCCCGATGGTGGTGAGCACTGAAGCGAAGTAGGCCAGGCCGAGTAGGATCCAGAACCACACCAGCGGCTGGTAGGCTGCAGAGTTCTGGTTGGGGCTGGCTCCTGGGACGCCACGGGGAGGGCAGAAAGAAGTTGATTGTGAGACACGCCTTGAGCCTGTGAGTCTCTGGTTCACTGCCCCTCTTCCCAACTCATTGAGAGGATCCGCCCTCCCCAGGACAGTGGGTATGAGCTAGAGTGCGCGAATGGATGCAAGAAGACGAGTGGGAGTGACTTGAAGGTGTGCAAGAGAAGAGTAGGTGGGGTGCTCGCGTGCAAGAATGTGAGCATGTGTGAGGGGTGCACGTGTACAAGAATGTGGCACGTGTGAAGGGGTCACTTAATATATGTGAGCATGCGTGGGGTGCAAGCATGCAAGAATGTGAGTGGGCACGAGGTGTTGCATCCCTGGAAAAATGTGAGGGTGCATTCAGCGAGTGGATGTAGGGATTGGAGCAAGCACGTGTGAGCGCACAAGTGCCCTGTGGAACTTGGAGGGAGAGGCAAGATTGCAGAGCCCCTGGGCAGGAATAAAATGGGTAGGGAAGTGCAACCTAAGAAAGTGGCCTCACCGGCCACATAGTCCCCGAAGCCCACCGTGGTGAGCGTCACCACGACGAAGTAGATGGCCTCCAGCTTGCTCCAGCCCTCCACATAGCAGAAAACGAATGTGGGCGTGAGGACGAAGAGCAGGCAGCCAATCAGCAGAAAGAGCACCGCCGATAGAATTCTCACCAGCTCTGGTGGCACGTGCCACTTCTGCAGGGAGGGGCAGTAGGCAGGGCCGAGGAGTCACCAAAACCTCCAACTCTCACACCCCACAACCCTTTTCTGGGAGCCCGTGTCTGAGGTTCAGGCGCCCCCCGCTCACGTGCCGGGTGGGTATGTAGGGAAGTGTATCCTGAGCCCAACGCAAGGGCGCGCAGGGTGTGAAGCAGCTCACCAGGAAGATGGCTTCGATGTGACCAATGCCGCGGCGTAGGGAGGAGCCCAGCCGGTCCCCGACCCCTGCCAGCAGTATTCCGAACAGCGGGATCCCCACCAGTGCATAAAAGATGCAGAAGAGGCGGCCAGCATCTGTGCGCAGGGCCGCGTTGCCATAGCCTGGGCAGAGGGGTCGTGCAGCAGCTCTAGGGGTTGCCTGGCACCCCCCCTACCTCCCCCTGCGCCTTCGCCTGTGAGAAAGCCCAGACACCCGGTGCCCCACACCCCATGACCAGTCCCCTCCCCCACCGATGGTGGTGATGATGGTGCCTGAGAAAAAGAAGGCGCTGCCCAGGTCCCAGGCTGAGTGGTTGCTGTTACTGGTTGAGTTGGTTTCAGGGTTTGCACCCCCTCCCAGGGCATCAGCCACCTCCTGCAGGACAAGATGCAGAAGGAGGAACCTCAGTCCTTCCCTCCCGTCCTAGCCAACCCCCTGGCCGTCCAAGTCTCCAAGGTGTTTCCCTCCTTACCCCTCCCAGCTCTCCCCTGCCCTCTGGTCTCCCTGAAGGCAATCCCTTAGAGCAGACATTGCAAATTGGAGAGCCCAATTTTGTTTGACCAACACATTGTTTTAGAGACATTTGCATTATCGGCCCCTTAATTTCATATAACAGATTTCCAGTTTTACAGTGGTCAGGAGCACAGACTCTGGGACCAGACTGCCTGGGTTCAAATCTTGGTGCTAGGTGAAGTTGAGCTGTGCATCAATTTCTGCATCTATCATTTGGGGATGGTGATAATAGTACCTACCTCATAGAGTTATTGTGAAGAGTTAAAGCACTCACATCAAAGCAAGCACTGTGTGTTTGTGAAATTGGTCCCCATGTAGAGATCATGCCCAGTGAGTTCCAGCTTTCCACAGACCCCACCACTCCCACTGCCCCTTTGGAAGCTGAGTTTGAGTCCCTTGCCTTCGAAAATCTGATGAAAGTTAGGGACCCTCCCTCCAGAAAGGTTCACATACCAACAAATTTTGCATCCAGTTTTAGGAGGGTCATGAATACACAAACCCCTGCCCACCCTGCTGAAGTCCAAACCAAGCCCTGTGCTACATAATAGGTGATCAATAAACATGATTAAATTAATGAAATGGCCATGATGTGTCTGCCCCTCTTGCCAACCAGTCTGCCTCCCTCGGTGTTTTGAGAGTGCCTGCCCTAAGTGATGGAGGTCAGAGCAAAAAGAGGAGGGGGTACAGCGGGGCCCTTCCCCAAGGAGCACAGAGCTAAGACACAGTGGTGTGAGGGAGGTCATAAACCACCTTCTTTCTCTCTGACTGCAAGTCCTCGTTAGCAAGACACATTCCAAATTAATCTTCCTAAAGTGACTGCCTAAAATCTCCGTTGCTCCCTGCTATCTGCAGAATAGAGTCCAAACTCCCCAGCCCAGCCTGTAAGCCCCTTCTCAATCGGGTCCCACCCTCCCTTTCCCCAGTCTTCACTCCTGGGACTCCCATTTTGGAATTCAAGTTACAGTGACCTTATCCCCAGATTTTCTGAGATGATTCCATTTCCTGAAATAATTGTTTAATACAGCCAAGAAGTGAAATGTATGATTAAAAGCGGTTTAATTTTATTGTGCAACACTTTTCCAATAAATTCACTACTTAGGGGAAAAAATCCTTTGTCATTCTGTGTGTTCTAATTTTTGCTTCAAATGACTAGGCATCTGTTAAATCCAAGAACTGCAAAACACTCTGAGTTTTCCAGCCTCCACGCCTTTGCCCATGCTGTTCCTCTGCCTGGGAGTCTCTTTCAACCCAATCACTAACCCATCTCTAAATTCTACCCATCTCACCTGCTTCATTTCAATTACCAGCTCTTCCCAAAGGCCCCTGGCATCTCCCTCCTTGCCCCCAGCACCTAGCCCAGGGCCTAGCATACAACAGGCATTTAACAAAGAAGGAAGTAATGAAAGCTCCTTTTCTACTAAATCCTACAGTGAACTTTCCATGGATTTGTCCCTTCACCTAGATGTAACATCCTCTAGGGTAGAGCCTGCATCTGTTCCACCCCAATATCAATTTCCCTGCTCACGCTATGGTGTACAGCACAGCACCTAGCACATAGTAGGTGCATAATTGCTGCATGACTATTTATGGAGGAGAAATAAAGCAGCTGTTGCCCTCCTTGCTTGGTTCTGCCCTTGCTTTCTTCCTCTTCTTCTTCTTCTTCTTTTTTTTTTTTTTTTTTTTAAACCAGGAAAAAAGGAATTCCTTTGTGAAGATAAAATAGGTCAGATTTCCTCCCTCCTCCTGCCCTGTGGTCTGGCCAGACACTCTCCTACCCAGGCCTCTCGGAGCTTTGCTGGGCATTCTGGAGGTGTCAGAGACAATGTCAACCTGCCTGTGTCCTGGACCCACCCCATCCTCATCTCTGCTCCAGGTCCTGCCACCTTGGAAATCAGCTGGAACACCGAGGCTCCATGTTGATGGCGCCTCCCTCCAAAAGAAGGGGCAGGGGGCTTCCCTGGTGGTGCAGTGGTTGAGAGTCCGCCTGCCGATGCAGGGGACACAGGTTCGTGCCCCGGTCTGGGAAGATCCCACATGCCGCGGAGCGGCTGGGCCCGTGAGCCATGGCCGCTGATCCTGCGCGTCCAGAGCCTGTGCTCCTCAACGGGAGAGGCCACAACAGTGGGAGGCCCGCGTACCACAAAAAAAAAAAAAAAAAAAAAAAAACAATGGGCAGGAAATAGGGGTGCCTTTCAATAAAATAATAAACATTAATGTATTAAAGTTAAATGTTACTTTATTTTTTTAAATATGACAGTGGCTCAGAAATCAGAGAGAAAGCAGCAGAGGTGCTTGCCCGACAGTAGCCCAGAAGGCTGCAACCCACACTTTCTTTAGTCATTGGTCCAAAGTTGACCCCATCCCTGACTCGCCCTCCCTCTAGCCTCCGCATCATAAGCATGTGTCCTGGTGGGAAGGCGTGCTGAACCTGGCATCCATGATGGCATGGACCAGCTTGGGGGCTCCTGAAATCCTCCGGAATCATCAGTACATGTTTATATGTGCACTTTTCTGGAGGTAGGGGGTAGGGGTTCACAGTGTTCTTGGGTTTCTCTGAGGCATCTGTGACTTCAAAGAAGCATAGGAACTAGTGTAGGGTTGCCAGATTTAGCAAATAAAAATACTGCATGGGACATATTTATATTTTAAAAGTATTCATGCTTTAGCTGAAATTTACATTTAACTGAGTGTTCCAGACTTCATCTGGCAACCCTAAACCAATGAGTTAGACCTGAGAAAATGTAACACATCTCATCTGTTACAGCCATTTATTCATTTCTTCCTTATGCGTTCCTTCATTCAACCACTATCACACACGGAAGGAGCCATTTTAGGAAGATAATCCAATGCCAGGCACAGCAAGGAAAACAAATGCCGCCCTGGCCGCCATATTGAAAACACAGAGACCTGGATCCCAGCCTCTGCCCTGCACCCCCCAGCAGCACCCTGCCTTCAAGGGTGCAGGTCTGGAAGCAGCACTCCAGCACAAGCCCCCAGTGGCATGCAGCTAGTGTCAGGGGGTCATGGGTGACTGCTGAAGGAGCTCTCCTCCACCCACGCACCTTGATGAAGAGCCCCAGGTCCTGGTCGCTCACACATGGATGGGCCCTCAGGAACTTCTCTCGGACCTCCCCCAGCTCCCTTTGGGCCTGTTGCTCATGGGGCTGTTCCAGGGCCTGGAACACCAGGGCACCGGACACCAAGTAGAGCAGGACCACAGCCAACAGTGCCAGTAGTGTGGTGCTGCGCATGGCGCGCCCAGAGGCCCGGCCAATTCCACGGCCCGTCTGGGGAGGCCGGGCAGGGGGCTCCTGGGGAGCTGCAGTCACTGTGGGCAGAACCAGGGATGCTGGGATCAATAACCTGACCTGACACCCCTACACCCTCCTTCTCCAATCCCTACACACCCAATGGTCTTGGAGCCCCCAGCCCTACTACCCACAGACGTCTTCTCCTCACATCTCTCTGGCCGGACACTTGGTACCAGGACACACCCAGTCCCCCCACCTCTGTCCCCCTTACCTCCACTGCCCTGCCCTCAGCCCCTGTCCGGGGACTCCAGGGTGTGAGAAGATAAGAGGGCACCGGGAAAGGAAAGGAAGGAGAGTGGAATGGGGAAAGAGAGACGGAGCCTGATGAGGGAGAGGCGGGACGAGCGAGGAAATGTTGGGGGCCAGGAGGGGGCGTGGGGAACCCGCCTTCCAGCTGGAGTCTGAGGGGGCACAGAGGACTGTGCAGGGCAGGGACGGGGATGACGGGTCCTGGCTCGTCCACCGAGGCTGCGGCAGCATCTTCGCGGCTTCTCCCTCCCCTCCTGCCTCTCCTTGCTCCTCTTCTAGACGCGATGGACCGGGCGGGGAGCCTCCAGTGTCCCCCAGCGCCCCGCTGGGCTTTCGAGGAACCCTGGGGCGGGTCCCGATCGCTGCGCAGAGGCGAGGCAGGGCGGAGGGGAAGGGAGGGTACTGAGTTCCGGGAAGAAGCGCGGTGGGGGTGACCAGGGCCGGACCAGTGCAGCATCCCCTGAACAGCTGTCAGCCCCCGGGACAGCGGGCGGCGGCGCCCTCGCGCGCACACGCGGGCACAAAGACCCGCGCGCCCACGCTCCACCCTGCGGCTCCAGGCGGCCCCTCTGCCCGGGCTTCACGCACACACACACTCCACCTGCACACTCCCCGGCCTCTCGGGCACACCGGACCCTCAGGGCCGTGCGCGCCGGGCCAAGGCCCCCAGAGGCCCACACACTTGTGTGCACACACTCACATACACACATACCCAGACCGCGGGGCCACCGCGCAGCGCCCACTGCCCAGACACCACACCCCCGCCACTCGCTCCCACGGCCTCCCAGCGTCTTCACGCCGACGCCTCGGAGCGTGACGGGCGGCGGCTGGATGCGCGGCCGCAGGACTCCCAGAGGCGCCTACGAACGGGGAGGTGGGCGCCTCTGCCGGCCGGTCGCCCCCTGCGCGCCCCAGCCCCGGAGCCCGGCCGGCGCCCTTCGCCGCCCCGCACTCCCTCCCCGCGCCAGCGCGCCCGCCCTCTCCGCCCCGCACTCACTGTCGGCCCCGCTGCGGCTGCGGCTGCGGCCCGGGCTCCGGCGCGGCCTCGCCGGTGCCTGCCGGCTGGGCCGCGGAGGCGGCGGCAGAGGCAGGGGCGGAGCGGGCGGCCGCCGGTGCTGGGACCCCCCTCCCGCCGCCAGAAGCCCCCCTCCTCCCGCATTTAACCCCTCCGGCGCCGCGCTTCCCTCTGCTGTGCCTCGCCCTCGCCTCCGGCGCAGCTCTCCGCAGACCCTTACCTGCGGCTGCCCAGCCCCCCAATCCTGGCCGGTCCCGGGAGATGAGTGGCAGAGGAGCCCGTGAGGGGTCGCCGTTGGGTCAGGCCTGGAGTCTCAGACCGGGGCCCTGGTTCTGCCCTGTTGGCCAGCCAGCGTGGCCAACGGCACGGCCCCAACTTGGACATCAGCCGGCTCACCTCTTCGGACAGGATCCACTCTAATCTCCCAGCATCTTCCAGGCCCACTACCAGGTGGGAAGGGCCCTCAGCTCCCCGCCCCGAGGGACAGCCTGGCCCTTGGGATCTGCACTCACGAGGGAGGGGACCCCAGGGGACAAAGGGGTGGGGGATCCCCTGAGGCAACTTGGAATTGGCCAAGGTAGGGTTGGGACCAAGCTCTGGGAAATCAAGGTGGGGCACCTCCTGCATCCCCATCCCTTGTTCCTCACTTCCATGCCCATCCCAGCCTGGAACTGGTGCCAGCACTCCCTCCCCCACTGTCTGAACAGCAGGGCCCTGGCAGGTCCTGGAACTCAGCTCCTCTCTGCTCTTACCCATTTCTTTACAACTCTGATCTTGCCAAAGACCCTCCTCTTGCCTGGGGGCCTCAGCCTTCACTTGGGTGGTTTTAAGCCTGGGCTCTAAGGCTGACCATCCTCTACCAGTAGGGGGCCTAGACAGTTTACCAAACTCCTCACCTCCCAGTCCCCACTTACAGAAAAGGGATGACCCTCACCTCAGGCTGCTGTTCTGAGCATTTAAGTGGTTGGTATTTGTAAATGCTCAGAACAGAGCCTGGCACTCACAATTAAGTGCCCTACAAATGTTGGCAATTTTCCTTTCAACAAAAAGCAATTGTCCAGTTTCGAGCTGATTCTCTGAGTCTCAGATGCCTTCTCTGGAGGCCCTGAGGCCTGCCGCTCAGGATAGTCCCAGGTGAAGGGTTTCAAGACGGGCTCAGTGCTAGGCCCCAGGAACTCCCAGGAGCTGGAACAAATGGCCACACACATGGGCAGGAGACAGACCCTCTGATAAATGACTCCCGGCCATGGGACAGGTGACAGACCTGTAAGGGCTGTGACTACAGAGGGCAGTGACTGCACTATTAGGGACAGTCAGGGAAGGGGCCTCCCAGGACCACCAGGCAGGCTGTGTCGGGGCAGCCCAACCATCTGGCCAAATCCACACCTGCTGGGGAGATGGGGGCTGCTCAGTTACTGGCCAACTCCTCCTCCACAGGCCTTGGACTAACTCCTGGACCTGAAGGCCAGGTTGGGCATAATGACAGGGAAACAGGGTCTCTAGAAATCCCTATCCACTAAGGGTAAGAGGCATAGTAGCCATGCAATCACTGTGCCAAGGGACCCAGGAGAGGGGGACACAGTTCCCTGACCTGGAGATGGTAGGCTTCATAAAGGAGGTGAAATTTGAAGCAGATCTTGAGGAAAGAGTAGAAATTATTCAAGTGGCGAGGGGACCGGAGTGGGAGCAGGGCCTTTCTGGTCTTTCTTCCCCTCAGACTGCAGGCTCCTCTGTCAACCAGCCTCGGGGGAGGTAAATGGCCCCTGCCCAGCCCAGCAGCCCCCTTCAAGGGCCAGTGTCTGATCAGCCTTAGACCAAACAGGCAACGGTGTGAGAAACACAAGCAGACAACTGACAGACAGTGAACAGACTCGGGGCACAGACACTGTTTATTGAGGGGCAGGCAAAGGAGAGGTAGCTGGCTCTGGTGTAGAAGCAGAGGTGGTAGATCATGCCAGGCTGCTATGAGCATCTGGCAGCCAGGGCCATGCCCCCCATCCTAGGGAACAGCACAAGCTCACTACAACAGGAGTAGCAAGGAGCCGGCCTGGGAAAGAGGCAGCCACAGCCCCCGGGATCCCGGGCAAGAAGCGGCAGATGAGCTTGGCACAGGGGTCTGGGGTGGGAGGGACTGGGGTCTGGGTGTTCTGGGGGGAGATGAAGGGGGATCACGTCTGCGGGGTGGAGTAGAGACTGTGATGGTGGCTGCCTGGTCCCAGAACCTGGGAGAAGAGCAGAGGAGTGGTCCGCGTCTGGCTGCCCCCGCACCAGCCTGGCTCCCGCCCGATGGCACCATACCAGCTGCTGGAGCCTAGGCTGCCTGACATGCTGCAGGCAGAGAAACAGGTTCAGTCCCATGGCACTCACTAGGACCACAGTCGCAAGAGTTGGGGGAGGGAGAGATACCTAGAAGACCCCAGTGACCCAGACCTCTCTGACTATGGCAAACTTCATCTTGGAGGGAGAGGTGGAGGCTTTAGCAATAGCAAACCAGAGGGGACCTCACCTGGTACAGATCGTGGCACGGGTGGGGGTGTGCGAAGGCCCAGCTGTAGGTCCCCATGGCTCAATGGGGCAACCCGGGAGCCCAGGGGTCCTGAGGTGGAACCGGGACTCCTACCTGGTGCTCTCACCCCGGCTGTGCTCCCAAGAGCAGCCCTCATCCTCGCAGTGTGCCCGGTCAAAGAAGTAGGAACGGGAGCCAAAGACCTGCCCGTTGAGGATGCGGCTGGTGCTCTGGGGGAGGGAGCTGCCATTGATGCTTCCTCCTGCCCCCCACTGCCCTCCCCCAACCCCCAGAACCCAGCCCAGGTACCCCCAGTGCCGCCCCTCTCCACTGGCCCTCACCAGGTCCTGTGGGGGCCGGTGCACCCGGAAGAAGCCCACCAGCAGGGTGGTGGGCAGCAGCTCCCACACAAAGAGGATGAGGCCAAACACCAGGTAGCCTTTGTTCCCCAGGTCGTTCACCAGGTCCGCCTGTGGGGAGGCAGGGGCTGTGCCAACCTGCAGTTGTGCCAATGGGGCACCCAGACAGGGCCCAGGCCAGCTTGGGGCCAAGAGCCACAGCTACTGAGGAGGCGGCAGATGTGCCGAATGCCCACCTGATCAGAGACGTTGTACCAGTCATAATCGAAGGCGTCCAGCCGGCTCCGGGGGGCCAAGGCCAGGGCCGCCAAGTTGTAGCAGGCCCGGCTGGCATAGAGCAGAACCATGGCACCACCCATGGCAGCTGCCTGGCACACACTGGTCCCCTGGCATAGATGACAGCAGAGGATCCTTAGGGAGGGTAGGCTCCAGCTTTCTCTCTACTCTGAAGACCCCAAACACCCCAAAGGACAATCAGGAATCAGCGCTTGTGGCCCTACCTTGGCCTCCAGGTAGATGCTGGTGGAGGGAGCCCGCCGGGCGACAAGGCAGAGGCAGGCGGCAAGAGAGAGTGCGCAGATAACAAACAGGGAGTCGCTCACCAGGACGCGCACCAGCAGGAGGGCCCAGGGCTGTGCCCGGCGCCGGCGGGACAGCACTGCACACAGCACATTCACCAGCAGAAAGAGCAGCGAGGCCCCCACGAAGGCCCCTCGGACAGCCAGCCTGCGGCCCACAGCACGGTCAGCCCCAGAAGACCACCCTTGGTGCTCCCCAACCACCCAGCCTCCCCCAGGAGACCCCGGTGTCAATCAGAACCTCAGGTCATCCAGTCTGAACCCTGCTCCTCTAGTTTTACAGATGAGGATACTGAAGCTAAAGAGGTCAGAAGATGACTGACGGCTGTGGTGCAGCAGAAAGAGCACTGGATTGGGAGTCAGAAACCTGGGTTTAAGCCCTGGCTGTGCCTCCTGCCAGGTGTGTGATCTTGAACATGTTGCTTTACCTTGCTGGGCCTCAGTGTCTTCACCTCTCAAATGGGGATAATAACAGTTTCACAGGTAAGTTGTAAAAATTAAAGATGTTTGTGAAAGCTCTTAATAAACTGTGAGATGTTACACAAATGACAAAAGTATCACTGCCCAAGGTCACCCAGAAGTGCCCTTTGGCTTTGGAGTTTCCAAGGGCTGGAGCCTCCAACTCTTCCTCCATCATGGATGACATTGGTACCCTCTCCCTTCACAGTATCTCAACTGTTTCTATTATAGTTGTCCTTCACATATGCAATGTCTCTGCTGAGCCATCTTTACCAGATGCCTAACTCTTCCAAGCTTTTCACAAATATTCTGGGTTGTCCTTGCCTCAGACCTACCAGGGAGGAAGGAATGGACACCGGGCTTCTCCCTGCCTCTGACCTGGAGGCTGAACCCACCAGTGTCCCGAGTACTTACAAGCCTCGGCTCATCTCTGGCCGACGCTTTGCCTTGGCCTTGAACACCACCTGGGAGCAGAGACACCCATCATTCTTTGGGGCCCTTGGGGCTTGCCACCCCACTGCCCACCCCCACCCGTCACCATGGTTACCTGGGCAAAGTAGAGGTTCATAAGCGTCAGTGTGAAGAACTGGAGGCAGACAGGACAGCAGTAGAGAAGCCAGAAGGGCAGTGGCCCCAGACGGTTGGCTCGGGGTGTATCTCGAAAGTAGAAGGAGAAGAGGGTGGTACGCAAGGCAGCCCAGAGCAGACAGAGTGCCAGGAACACCGTCTGATAGCTGAGACGCTTGTGCCCATACAGGAGCACCAGCCAGAGCTGGGCATAGACGGAGAAGAAGAGCAGGGCGTACAGAGTGGTGTAGGCCGCAGTCAGCCCCAGGGTCACGGCGGGCGGCAGCGCAGGCACCAGCCCAGCAGCAGGCACCAGGCCAGACAGGTTACTCTCCATGTCAGGGAGGGAGGCCTGAATCCCGGAGACGAGATGGAGGGGCTGGCAGGGGGCCAGGGAAATAAATACGGAGGGGTGGGAGTTTTAGGGTGCAGAGACAGAGGTGGGGAGCTCAGGGGGAAAGAAGTTGTGGCTGGCCAGGCCCTCCCCCCTGAATAGAGGGACCCTTGCCTTTGCGGGGCACAGGCAACCTGGGTCCCTCACTCAGGGGTGTGGAAGGACAGCCTTTCTTCTCCAGGGCACAGGGGGATGGGGAGCATTGCTCTCTGGGCCAGCCTCAGAGCCGGGGGTGGGGAGGGGCAGAGGCTGAAGAAGAGGGGTCCCTGGTCTTGGTCGCTGGAGTCGTCCTGGCAGGAGGGGGAGAGCCGGCCAACGCCAGTCTGCTCAGGGTAGCGGCCGCTGCTGGGAACGCTCAACGTCTGGCTCTCCCCCTCCCCAAACTGGGGGACTCTCTCCCCTCCAACAATCTGGATGGGGAGGGCCTCTGCCTTCCGTCCTCGGGATTCCGGACGCTGCCCCCACCCCACCCCCCACTGCGTCTACTCTCCAGCCGCGGGGGGCGGGAGGAGACCGACGCCGGGTCCTCAGGCCGCCGCTGGGGTAGCCGGCTCCGGTCGCTGGGACGCGGGGCTCCGGCTCCCCGGCTCCCGCTGCTCCGCCCCCTCCTGCGCCTGCGCGGCCGCCGTTCGCTACGCAAATTGCTCAGAGTCTGGCCCCTGCTACGCAGAACCGCGCCGCGCCCGGCGCGGAACCGTCCGAGAATTGGCGCGACTTGCGCCGCCGGCGGGCGTCAGGGGTTACAAGAGGCGGCGAGCGGCCGTGACGCTCGGGCTGCGCCGCGTCCGGCCAGTGCCCGGGTGGGCACTGCCCGGGGCCAGCGGCCCTTGCTTCTTTGGGGGGCCGGCAGTTCCCATGCATCTCTTCCCCATCCTCAAATCGAGATCATGCCGCCCGACGCGGGGCGGTAACGACTTCCCTTCACCCGGTCTCTGAACGAAACTTCCGCCCTCAGCCAAGATGGCCTCCGGGGCCCGCCCCCGGGCCTTAACCCGCCTGGCCCCGCAGCCCGCGCTAGCCGGCCCGCGCGCTCCCTGGCCGGCGGCGGTTCCCGCTCACCTGGCCCGCCGTCTGCCAGGCGCGAGGCTCCGCGAGTCCTATGGTCACCCTCACAGGGGCCCCTGTCCCTTCTGCGCCGGGGCAGTCATCCTGCCAGGGCGGAGGCTCCCTCGCTTATCTCGAGTGCTCCCGAGTTGGCGCGGGGAGTGGCGCCCCTGATGCGGGCGGTGCGAGGTTTCCACCGCGGGGAGGAGGAAGGGGGACTTCCCGAGCCGGCCACCCGGTTCTGACGGAGCAGTGACAACAACAACAACAGTTGCATCCGACGGCTGAGCTTCAATTACGGCTTTGCAAAGTGCCTTCACCCACAGTAATCACCACTCAGTTTACAAGGATCACCGACTCCTGAGGGAGGTGTCATTATCCCCATTATACAGGGGTGGGAATTAAGGCCCAGAGGGCGTGAAGGACTTGTCAGCAGGAGCTGGCCCCCAGATGGGGACCCCAAAGAACCCCTCATCTGCTCCCACACACGCCCAAGGCATAAGGAAGTCGGGAGCTGAGCATCCGGAGACGTAGAAGGGACCCAGGAGGAAGGTGGTGGGCGGGGCCCGTAGTGGCCCCGCCTGCTGGCCAGTTAGTGACATTTCGAGAGCTGATTGGGCCGTGTCGGTGACAGTTCGCGTTGCCCAGGCAACTAGGGCCGGGCTCCCTCGGTGCTAGGGGGACGCGGCGGGCCCGGGTCAGGGGCCTCGAGATCGGGCTTGGGGTGAGACCTGTGTGCCATCACCACGGGCGGGTCTGGCCGAGGCCTGAGTAGGGGCCTGGGGCTGCTCTACCGCCCTAGGGCTCTGAGAGATTTAGATCCTGGGTGGGTAGGTTGAGCTTCTTGCTGGGCCAGACTCAACGGACAGATTGGGGCCTGGGAGGCAGGGTGGACCTGGGGTTCTGAGGTGGGAGAGGGAGCCAGGCATGCCTGCGCCCCCCCACAACCGCCGGCCCCCGTTAGCCCCAGCTGTGCCCTAACCACCTACCATCTTACCCCCGCAGCCCAGAGCATGTTCCAGATCCCAGAGTTTGAGCAGAGTGAGCAGGAAGACTCCAGCCCTGCAGATAGGGGCCTGGGCCCCAGCCCCACAGGGGACAGGCCCCCAGGTCCCAGCAAGCACCGGCAAACGGCCCCAGGCCTCCTGGGGGAAGCTGGTCACCAGCAGGGGCAGCCAGCCAGCAGCAGCCACCATGGAGGTAGGCACCCCTGCCCCAAGAACAACCACCTGCTTGTCCACCTGGCCTCCAGCCCAGTAGCTCCCTGCACCCCAGCCACATCCACACTCACTGGGTGGCTTTGAGCAAGTCCCTAACCTTTCTTCACCCCAGCTTCCTCCTCGGTAAAACAGAGCAATTAGTCGCCACCAATGTAGTGCTGTGGGGATGACTAGCAGGAATACCTAAGAAGCACTTAATTATAGAGCTGGTGCTTAGTAAATGGTCAAAGTATTTAGCTCTTAGCTTAGGGCCAGGACAGAATCACTGAGAGGCAACTTGCCTTAGGTCACACTTGCTTGGCATTTCCTTGGGGCTAGAAGACTTGGTGGTGCCCTGCCCCAGGCTAGCACTTTCCCTGAGATCCTGGGATCCAGCCTTCCAGCCCCAGCTATGTTCTTCCCAGTCCTGTGGCTCACACCCACACGCGGGCTGTCCTTGCCAGTTGCCAGGGCCAGGTGACCCCAAGAGGCAGACAGCCCTACCAGGCAGCGGGTCTGTGTGGGGCTGGGGAAGCGTCGGCTGCCCTCCACACCTACTGAGGGGGACCCAGCGCTGAGATGGAAGGACGGGCCCTGGAGGGCAGTGGCCATTTCTCTGTAGTCCCCACCTCCCCAGTGGCCAGCACAAGCCTTGGCACCTGGAACAACCACAGAGATCTTCTGAAAACAAAACTCATGTCCCTCACCTGTGGAAGCCGAATTGACACCCTCCCATTTTCAGGAGCAGGAAGGCTTATTAAGATCCCCTCCCCAGGGAATTCCCTGGCAGTCCATTGGTTAGGACTCAGCGCTTTCACTACCTAGGACCCGGGTTCAATCCCTGGTCAGGGAACTAGGATCCTGCAAGCCACAAGGCGCAGCCAAAAAAAAAGAAACAAACAAACAAACTAAGAAACAAAAAGGTTGGTATTCAGTTATTAGTCAGGGATATAATCTCTAAAACAAAACAAAACAAAAAACCCTCCCTAGCCCGCTGTCTGTCACACTGAACTCCGCAGGCTTTCTTTAACTTCCAGATTTTTGCACTTGCTATTTTTCTGCTTGAAACAGCTTTCTACCTCCCCACCTGGCTGTCCCTTCCCATCTTCTGTGTCAAGTGCTGAATGTATGTTCCAGCTGCCAGGGGTTCATCAGTGACCAGAAGAGAGAAACCCTTGCCCTTGTGGTTGCCCACATTCTAGTAGGTGGAGGGAGACAAGCCATAAACAAAGAAACAAAGTAGCGAGTGATGCATTAGAAGATGATGCACTACATGACACATTCTTGACTTTCTCATTGGAATCCAGGGTACTGGGGGGCCCGGGGAGTGATTTTAACTGAGGTGGTCAGGGTGGGCCTTGGTAAGAAGCAACATTTCAGCAAAGGCTAGAATCAGTGAGGGGTGAGCCAGGCAGAGGTCTCTGGGAAGACAGATGCAGGCACAGACCTGCAGGCGGAGGGAAGGGCACATGCAAAGGCCCTGAGGGCAGGACACAGTTCAGGCCAGTGAGGGGAGGGAGGTTGGAGACTCATCAAGAGTTAAGGGATGGGCTTCCCTGGTGGCGCGGTGGTTGAGAGTCCGCCTGCCAATGCAGGGGACACGGGTTCGTGCCCCGGTCCGGGAAGATCCCACATGCCGCGGAGTGAGCCATGGCCACTGAGCCTGCACATCCGGGGCCTGTGCTCCGCAACGGGAGAGGCCACAGCAGTGAGAGGCCCGCGTACCACAAAAAAAAAAAAAAAAAAAAAAAAGAGTTAAGGGAGGAGGAGGGGCTCGTGGGCAGGGCCTTCAAGGCCCAGGTAAGGACTCTGGCTTTCACTCTGAGTGAAAACCTGGAGGGCTTTGATCTGATTTGGACCTCGAGAGAATCACCAGGCCCCTGTGTTGAGCCGGGTCTGCAATGGGCAGAGGCAGGGGCAGTGCCACAGGGGAGGATGGTGGCCTGTGCCAGGCTGGTGGCGGTTGAAGTGGTAAGCAGCTGGACTCTGGGTTTCTCTTGAAGGTACAGCTGGCAGGATTTGCTGGCAGACAGATGTGGGGTGTGAGGCACAGAGAAGATGGCTGCAAGGGATCTGGCCTGGGCGCCTGGAAGGCTGGAGTCGCTCTTAACTGAGATGGAACTGAGATGGCGTGGGGTGAGATCAGGAGCCCTGTTTGGGCCAGAGCAGGTTAGACGTGCCTTTTGGGCATCCAGGTGGAGACTTCTAGTAGGGATAGATACCCGTAGAAGCTGGCAGTCGCTGATGTAGTGTTCTGTGGGCCCTGGGAGCCAGTGTAGACAGGGGAGGACCTGGACTGAGCCTGGGGATCCAGTCTGCAGAGGGCAGCAGGAGAGGAGGAGTCAGCACTGGGGGCTGAGAAGGAGGGAGCGGTCTGGGAAGGAAAGGGAGAGCTGAACCTGTGAGGCTCCTTCCAGGGCCGCTAGAGGAGGACTGGGAGTGAGCACTGGACTCGACACAGGGCCAGTGCAGCTTGGGTGGCAAGTGGGGAAGGATGATAGGAAGAGAATTGGAGGTAGAAAGGAGAGCCCACCCCCTCTTGGCAGCTGAGCTCTGGCAAAGAGGAACAGAGGAGCGGGTGGCAGCTGAAGGCCCAAGGAGAGTCAAGGAAGGGTGGTTTTATTATGTCTTTTACGATAGAAAGGGAAAAGAAAAGAGCATTTGTTGGGGGGGTGCCCATGCTGTGCGGCTTGTGGGATCTTAGTTCCCCAACCAGGGATGGAACCCATGCCCCCTGCAGTGGAAGCACGGAGTCTTAACCACTGGACTGCCAGGGAGTTCCCAAAAGATCATGTTTATAAGCTGATGGAGTAATCCAGGAGCGAGGAAAATACTGGAGGATGCAGAAGAGAAGGGAAGCTTGCTGGAGAGGTGTCCTTGAGTAGGAGAGAGCAGTCTGGTGTGCAGGGGAGGGGTGGCTCAGCTAAGAGCAGTGGAGGGCAGGGGGAGATACCTCGTGGAGACTAGTAGAAGTCTCTCTCGTGGGTGCTTCCAGTTTCTTGGTAAAAGGAAGCCAGGTCTTGAGCCAGGAGTGAGAGTGGGGAGAGGGATGGGGGCTGAGGGGGAGAGAGAAACAGGTTTGAAATGGTTGTCTTGGCCTAGAGGATGGAGTGTGGAAGGTGTGGTGGGCAACATCTAGGGTGCCACTGGGTCTTGTGACCGTGAATTTGAACTGAGGTGGCACGGCTGTGCTTTTCTCCAGCCCCACTGGCCAGTCGGCTGCCTGTGGGAACTGGCAGGGAGTTGGCCTTAACCAGACCTGTGCTGGTCTCAGCCCAGTGAGAGAGGTGGCTGGGGGCTTAGCTCGTGTGCAGTGTAAGCTGGCCAGGTGTGAGGAGTCCCAGCATCATTAGAGTTGGGGTGCCAAGGCAGGGAGGGAGCTGGGAAGGACCACTTCAGTGCTATGAATGAATGAAGACATGAGCAGCTAAGGGAGTGGCTGGGGAGAGCGCGGCAGGGAGCTCTAGTAATCTCCTGCACCCACGAGGGGCCCACCCTGTGGGCGGTGGGTGCTTGAGGCCCGGAGCGGGAAGGGTGGCACAGCCCAAGAAACTAGATTTGTGGAGGAGGGAGTGAGAATGGTCTGAAGCAGCAATAAGCCAAGGGGATGCCTATCCCAGCTCCAGGTCCAGCCATGAGGAGGCCTGCAGGGGAGAAAATAGCCACCATGTAAGAGGACTGCACTGGATTCCTTAAACTTTTTTTTTTAATTAATTAATTTTTGGCAGCCTTGAGTCTTTGTTGCTGCACGCAGTCTTTCTCTAGTTTTAGCTGGGGCTACTCTTCGTGGAGGTGTGCAGACTTCTCATTGCAGTGGCTTCTTCTCTTATTGTGAAGCACGGGCTCTAGGTGTGGGATTCAGTAGTTGTGGCTCGTGGGCTCAGTAGTTGTGGCTCACGGGATCTAGAGCGCAGGTTCAGTAGTTGTGGCTCATGGGCTTAGTTGCTCCAGGCATGTGGGATCTTCCCTGACCAGGGCTCGAACCCGTGTTCCCTGCATTGGCAGGCGGATTCTTAACCACTGCACCACCAGGGAAGCCCATCCTTAAACTTTTGACTTAGTTTTCGATGTCTAAAAAGCAAGTGATTTTTCCATAAAAGATCTGCAAGTGCCAGTGACCTGCCAGAGCCACAGGTCCACTGCCCCCTCCAGATGGGCAGGGTCCTGTCACTCTTCATATTCCCTGCCTCCACACCCCTGCTGTAGTGGACTGCGTGTGTCCCCAGGGCAGGCCTGTGGGCACCTTGTGTGCTGTGACAGCTCCATTGCATAGCCTGGTGCCTGGGGCGGCTGATGCGTGGATGATGGAGAGGGGAGGAAGGACATGGAGTGGGAGAAGCAGCCCAGTGCCAGGCCCTGGGCCAGACTGCAGGGTTCAAACTCAGCTCTCTCCTCTATTGGTAGGTTGAGCTTGAGCAGGTTACTTAACTCACTCTGCCTCAGTTTTCTTTGTTTTTCCTTTTTTAAAAATTGAAGTGTAGTCAATTTACAATGATGTGTTAGTTTCAGGTGTACAGCAAAAGTGATTCAGTTATACTTACATATACATATATATATTCTTGTTCAGATTCTTTTCCATTATAGGTTATTACAAGATATTGAATACAGTTCCCAGTGCTATACAGTAAATCCTTGTTGTTTATCTGTTTTATGTATAGTAGTATGTATCTGTTAATCCCAAAGTCCTGGGAATCCCCTGGCAGTCCAGTGCTTAGCACTCAGCGCTTTCACTGCCATGGCCCAGGTTTGATCCCTGATTGGGGAACTAAGATTCCACAAGCCAAGCATGCTATGGCCGAAAAGAAAAAAATATCCCCAAATCCTAATTTATCCCTTCCCACCTCCTTTCCCCTTTGGTAACTGTAAGTTTGTTTTCTATGTCTGTGAGTCTATTTCTGTTTTGTAAGTAAGTTCATTTGTATAATTTTTTTAGATTTCACATATAAGTGATATCATGTGGTATTTTCTTTCTCTGACTTCACTTACTATGGTAATCTCTAGGTCCATCCATGTTGCTACAAATGGCATTATGTCATTCTTTTTTATGGCTGAGTAATATTCCATTGTATATATATACCACATCTTCTCTATCCATGCATTGTCGATGGACATTTAGGTTGTGATGAACATTGGGCGCCTCAGTTTTCTTGTCCGTAAAATGGGAATAGAACTAGTCCCACCTCATAGGGTTGTTGTGAGAATCTGATGCATTAATATAGGAAAAGTGCTTAGAAACAGTGCCTAGCACAGAGGAGGGTTTGGTGTTCTTACTATTACTGCAGTTGTTATTGTTACAGCGAGTTGGCCCAGGCCCTGAGAAGACCTGGGGACTGCCGTTCATTCAGAGGGGTTAAGAGACATGAATAACCAATGCCCCTCTGATGGCAGACAAGGAAGTGTAGGTTAGAACCATAATGTTAGGGCTTTGAAGGCCATGCCCAGGAGTTTGGAGTTTATCTCATAGGCAATGTGGAGCCACTGAAGGTTTTTTTTTTTTTTTTTTGACTGTATTAGGTCTTTGTTGCTGTGCGTGGGCTTTCTCTAGTTGCAGCGGGCGGGGGCTACTCTTCGCTATGTTGCACGGGCTTCTCATTGCGGTGGCTTCTCTTGTTGCGGAGCACAGGCTCTAGGCGCGCGGGCTTCAGTAGCTGTGGCATGCGGGCTCAGTAGTTGCGGCGCATGGGCTTAGTTGCTCCGTGGCATGTGGGATCTTCCCAGACCAGGGCTCGAACCCGTGTCCCCTGCATTGGCAGGCGGATTCTTAATCACTGTGCCACCGGGGAAGTCCCAAAGAAGAAGAATATTTTATTTCAGTGTCCCAAATACAATTTTGTGATGGAATACAGCAATGCATAGCCATGTATATATTGTTTCTGGCTTCTTTCAAGCTATGACTGCAATGTTGAGTAGTTGTGACAGAGACTGTGTGGCCTGCAATGCCCAAAATATTTACTATGTGGCCCTTTACAGAAAACATTTGCCAGCCTCTGCTTTAGTGTTTTCTGATTTCCTCAGCTCTGAGCAAGGTGGGGGTATGTTCTCTACAGGACAGTAAGGGGCTTTTGTACCCCAAACGGCTTTGGGGACACAGGAAGCTGGTCCAAGACATGACAGGCAGCGCGCCTGCTCAGGGAGGAGTGCCACGCTGCTCTCCTGCTGTGGGTGAGCAGTAAGTGAACCACCCACGTGTGGTACAGCAGGATCCAAACCCAGCCCTGCCTGATGGCAAAGCCTCACTGCCTCAAACTGTCTGGAACATCACTGTTTTAATGAAGTGTGCAAGGAGGCTCACAGAAGCATGAACATGGATGTGTCCAGCCCCATGCACGTACCCAGAAGCCCAATGGGTAAAGAACTTAAAGCCTGGTTGGTGGTGGGCCTTGGGGCACCTCCAGCCCTAGGCCCCTCCCAATTCCCCACCCCAGCCCCAGGCAGGCTCTCTGGAAGGATGGTGTGAGTGGGCAGGCCTGGGCACCCACCCATGCTTACAACCAGACAGGAGCCACGCCCACTCTCTCACCCTTACTTTCCCCAAACTGGGAGAGGCCACCTCTGCCATGCCCTGGGGCATGTAGGGGTGAGAGCTGATTGAAGGTTGGATGCATAGGGTGGGAGGGGCATATCCACTTCCCCCAGGGAGTTCACAGAAAATCCCTCAGATTTTTTTCTAGTAAACAGAAGGACACTTAACTGTTCAGTTTACACTTAGGAGTGTCATTTTGACAATGGCTGGCTTGGTGTTGCTAAATCCATGGCTTTGGTAAAAATCCCCACTCCTTAGGGTAGGCCCCTGGTAGAGCTGGCACTTACAGAAGGACCAGGGGTGCCTTCCCAGACCTGAGCCCCCAAGGTGGCCCATGGTGCTGCTGGGGGGAGCCGGGGGCATGAGAGTTAAGCACACAGGCACAGGAGCCAGACTGGTTGGGTTGGAATCCCAGCTCTGCCATCTACTAGCTGTGTGACCTTGGGCAAGTTACTTACCCTCTCTATGCCTTAGTTTTCTCCTCTGTAAAATGGGGACAGGGAGTAACCGCCTTCATAGGATGTGATGAGGACGTAAGGAATTGACACACATGAAGCAACACTTCCAACCTGACACGGCGAGTGCTCTTCTGCTTGTTCTGATTCCTAGGCGAGGGTGCAGTGCCCAAACCAAGTGCCCACCTGCCAATCACTCATCTTCTGGCCCTTGGGCCTTGCATCTGTCAAGTGTGGAGGTGTGTGTATTCTTAGTGCTAGTAAAGGAAAATAATAGCTGATGGTTCCTGAGCATTTAAGTGACCGGGCAGGGTGTACCAGCTGTGCGACCCTGGGCAAGTTCCTAACCTCTCTGTGCTTCTACTTCCTCATGTGTAAACTAGGGAGAACTTGGCCTCTGCCTCACTGGGAAGCTAGGAGCCTTCAGGACATGAAAAATGCAGAATAGGGTGCTCTCCCTGTGTCATTTGTTCTCGTGGAGGTCCTGGGGTCTGGGGTCCATTTCACAGAGGACTACACTGAGGCCCCAAGGGATTAAAGAAAAGGCCCCAGGTCACAAAGCAGGAAGGTGGTGGTGGGGAACCCGGCCCTGCTGCCCACACCTCATGGAACTGGTCAGCGCTCTGCAGATGGGCCTATTCTCATCAGGGGTCTTGCTGCTCTCAGCTCCTTAGCCCCCACCCCCAATCCCGACTGCTGATTTAGCTGCCCGTTCCCCACTGCCAACTCACTCCTCAAAGGCTTTATGGTCTCCCTACCTACCTGACCTCAGGCTTTGGTGAAGCCCAGGAGCTCCGACCACCCGCTTAGCCTAGGCCTTTCTGGATCCAGCCCCCTCTTCCCTTTTTGGCTTTCTCAGCCATGTGTCTGGAGATGGGACCCTTGGCGGCCCAGCAGCCCTGGAGCTGACCCACAGGCCTTTTGGGAGGGGATGAGACAGTTACCCCTGGCTTCAAGACCTGGTCTAGATCTTACTTTCTCCCAAACGCCTCCCTGTGGACGCTGGTCCCCTGCACTTCTTCCATGCCTGTCTTTCACTCTATACTTAGCTCTGGATTTTTGCTCCTGGGAGTGTTCTAGGTCTTTGCTGGACTTCGTACGGGGGTGGGGTTGGCAGGAGTTCGGGGGATGGCACACAGTACATAGGTCAAACTCAGGACACACCTCTTTGCATAATGATCCATCGCGCCCTTTCAGCTTACAAAGCACTTTCCCGCTCTTTATGTGACCCTTATGCAGTCACTGGTAGGAAGGACTAGGTTTATCCCCACAGAGAGGTGAGGGCACAGGTTCAGGGAGTCGAAGGGCAGCTGGACAAGGGAAGTGAAACTCAATGGATAATCATTGGACTCTGGATTCCAACAAACCTCTAGGGACGTCTCGCATCAGAGCTTCACAGCTGTGGACCCTGGGCAGGTCTTAACCTCTCTTAAGCCTCTGTCTTCTCATCTGCAAAGTGGAAGCAATGTTAGTACTCACCTCCCAGGATTGTTAGAAGGGTAATGAAGTAATGCCCAGGGCCTACTAGCGCACAGTAAGTGCTCCCTAAGTATTACCTAAAGTCAACGGAACTTTCTGGACAGTTTCTCCAAAGTGGGTGCTGTGAGAGGTACAGACACGCTGCTGACAGGCTCTTGTTCTCTGGGGGCCCAAGGTCTCCTGTAGGCCACAACAGTGAAACAAGTGGACCCCAGCAGGTCAGCTGCAGGTCAGCTGCAGGTCGCCTGGCTGGGGCAACCTCCTCATCCAGGGGACTGGATTCCTCTGCGAGGGAATGGGGCTGAGCAAAGAGCTACCGGCCCAGGGGGTTGCTGGGAAGCCCCAGCGTCTCGCACTCGCAGCTCTAACTACTAGTTCTTATGCCCTTATTTTGTGCCAGGCACAGAGGAAAGTCATTTTATACACTAAGGGCCTGGCCCATTATTGGGGCTCAATTAAGATTTGTGGGAAGTTAATTCGAATCTTCACAGAAGCCCCATGAGCTTCCCTTAGGAAGGAACTGGGGCTCTGAGAGGTAAAGTGATGTGCACGCAAAGACCACAGCGGGCCGACGGAGCTAATGCTGAGGGCTTCGGCAGGGCTGGGGGCACAGAGGAGTTGAGATTCACGTCGTCCCCACCCCCTGACCTTCTCAGCAGGTACCGGGGCTGTGGATACGCGGAGTCGCCACAGCTCCTACCCCGCGGGGACGGAGGATGAAGAAGGGACGGAGGAGGAGGAGCCCAGCCCCTTCCGGGGCCGCTCGCGCTCGGCGCCCCCCAACCTCTGGGCTGCACAGCGATATGGCCGCGAGCTCCGGAGGATGAGCGACGAGTTCCACGGCTCCTTCAAGGTGAGCTCCGGCCGGGGCGCGCGAGGTACCATAGTCGAAGCATGCCGGGACCTATACTCCCGGGGCTCCTCCCACTGGGCTGTCCCATTCGAGTCCCACTGCATATCGGGATTTGCGGTCTCGGGACTCCTCCCTCCAGCCTGTCCTTTCCAGAGTCCCAGGGCATTTCGGGATCTGTAACCCAGACCCCGCTCCAGAAGGCGAAGGCTCCTGGGTTCCCCAAATCCTTTGAGCGCGGGGCATGCTGGCATCTGTGCTCCTGACCGACCCTTTTCGGATATCCGGGTTCCTGGACCTCAATTTAGGAACCGCCTCTTTAATTTTCGAATTACGGTCCCATCTTCCAGGTGCTAGATCTCCAGCTCTGGTGCTTCCAGGGTCCTAGGCATCCTCTCTTCCCGCCCCCGGCATGGAGGGTCTGGGATCTAACCAGTCCACTCCTAAGGGCCCGAGCGATCTCATGCTTAGTAGTCAGGAGACCCCTCGGTACAGGGCCTGCTGGGAGCTATTGTCTTTATCTCCCCCGGGATCTCACTGGCGGTGGGATCCCGGAAGCGGAGGAGCCAGCCTCGAGCTGCCAGGATAAGCTAATTCACTTAACCCTTTCCTCCTCCCACCCCGAAGGGACTTCCTCGCCCGAAGAGCGCGGGCACAGCGACGCAGATGCGACAAAGCCCCAGCTGGACGCGCTTCCTTCAGTCCTGGTGGAACCGGAACTTGGGGAGAGGAGGCTCCGCCCCCTCCCAGTGACCTTCTGTCCCACATCCCGAATCTCCCAACCGCTGCTGGCGGCCATCTTGGGAGTGGGCGGAAGTCTTTTCTGCAGGCCTTATGCAAAAGGAGGCGCAGTTTCGTCCCTTTCAGAAGGAGGCGGTCTGACCCAGAGCCCAATTCCCTTCCGGTGTGTGCGAGGACCGCGGAGGGGCTTGGCCCCCATCGGATGTTTTGAAGTTTTTCCGCCCTTAGGTGCTGGAACTGGCCCTGTGACCCCGCCCCCGGCGCTGGGCTACCACCGTCGCCTTCGCCCTTGCGAGCCGGAATTAACCCTAACTTCGCCAGAACCCTTTCCTCCGCGGTAACGCTGCGGGCCGATGCTCGCTAGAAATGTGCTAATAAAGACCGCGTCTGTGCCGTGGAGTCTCCTATGTCCGTCGCTTGGGGCTTCGCGGGCAGGGGGAGCGATAGCACTGACAAGAGTTTCAAAAGATGCCCCTGTTTCATATATAAGGGAAATTGAGGCTGTTTCTGAGTGACATCATGGGACCGAGATTAGAGAGGGGTTGAGGCGGCGAGCACAGCCACGGCTGCTTGGCCTCCGGGAAGCGGAGAGCGACCGGACCTCGGGGACCTCCAGGTCCTTATCTCTAATATGGTAATTGGGAACTGCAGGCCGACTGGCCGCCGGAATTCCACGCACTGCAAACCGTGCCGCAGTCCCCCAGGGAGGGTCATTTGTTCCTATTTGGGTCAGTCCTTTTGAGCAGCTACTGTGGCCGGCCTGGGGCCAGCGCTCCTCAGGGAACTGGCTGGACGCGTAGGGCGGGGGAGGGGGTGGAACGCTCGGCTCAGGGCTGTGAGTGATCGCTAGGGAACCCGAGAAGCTTCACCAGGACCTGGGAGCAGAGCTCAGAGCTCAATTTCAGAAAGATTTATTGGCGCCCCCTACAGACAAGCCAGCACTTTGTACTAGGTACACAGAGATGAATTACGCCACAGCCCCTGCTGTCCCAAGCTTCCTGGCAAGGGGAAAGCCAGCCTCTCACAGTGGAGTTACTGTCAGCCAGTGCTATAACAGGGGCCTGGAAGCGGGGTGAGGGCGACTCCCTCCGGCATGGTAAAGTCAGGGACGGCTTCAGGGAGGAGGTGAGCTAGAGCTGAGACTTGAGGAGATGGGGGAGGGGGCTGTCATTCCCAGTGGAGGAAAGAGTAACCCTTGGAAGGATGGAGGAGCTGCAGAGACCAGGCTTCTCAAGGGTCGGAATGTCATGCCTAGGAGTTTAGCCTGGTCTTTGAGGACCTGTGGACTGACGTGTAGTGTTTATGTGTGGAGTCAGGAAGATGGGAGTCAGCTGCTCAGGGGCCTGGACAGGGCAGCTTTGGGGCTAGGACAAGACCTGACCACAGAAGCAGGGAAGGCCCGGGCAATGATACTGACCCTAAGGGAGCAGGGCCCAAGGCAGAGGTCCCCAGCCCTGGGAAGGCCCCGCTCTGGAAATCCTGTTTCTCTGGCCTCCCCACCCCATCTGTTTGCCTGAGGTTGCAGCAAAAACAAAGAAAGAAAACACTCAATTGGCAGGAGATAAGCTCAGATAAGAGGCTGCCTTCCTCTGGAGGAGGGAGGCAGCCTGGGAAGCGCCAGGAAGCTGGGAGAGGCCTTGAAGAAGTGCCAGCCTGACCCTGCTGCAGAACCCAGCCGCACCCTCGCTGCGGGGTCTCTGCCACTCCACGCTGTCCCAGGGCAGGAGGGGGAGGCATGGAGCAGGTCCTCCAGGCTGGCCGAAGACAGTCTGCCATAGAGGGTCCAGGCCCACCCTGCCTCCAGGTCAGGACGTCTTGACTTAGTTGTGGCCTCAGTTTCCTCATCTGCAAAACAGGCATAACGTCTCCCTCACAGGGATGAGGGGGATGCTGCGTCTCCTAGCCCCTGTGTCTGTGACTGTCAGCCTCCCTTCTCCCAAGGGTCACTTCTGGCTCATCCACTTCCCACCTATTGCTGAGAGCCCAGGTCCCCTGATGTTGGGCAGGTTCTGAGCTGCCCAGCTGCACCCCTAACAGGTCCATCCCCCGATACAGTCAACTGCCTGTGTGGCCCGGAGCAGCCTCAGCGGAAGATGCTGGGTGCTTGGGTCATATCAGGCAACAGGAAGAGGGTGCAGGGGAGGCTTCCTGAAGCAGAGGCCTGAGCCTCTGTGAAGGGAGGACAAGAAGAGCCCAGGAGGAAGAAAAGTAATGGGTGGGGGTGGGGTGGGATGGTGGGAGGAGAGGGGAGCAGGAGTGATAGCCCAGGGCAGAGGGCATAGAGGCAGGAAAGCCTGGGGGAGGCCAGAGGGCCTCTGATGTCAGGTCACTGGGAAGATCTGCAGGCAGTTCCTGGGCAAGGAGGTCTCAAGGTTGAAACCCAGCAACCCTCTGTTGGGGGCCTGACCTCAATCCCACAATGCCCACAATCCCATTTTATAGATGAGAAAACTGAGGCTCCAGAAGTAGCAGAGCCAGATCTAGGGCCCGAGTCCTCTCCAGCACTGCCCCACCCCAAACCACGCTGCACACAGGGTCCCTGAAATCCACTTTTATTCATGTAAAAAAAATCCCCAAAGGATAGAGAAAGAATGTGACCCCGACTTCCCAGAGCTCAAAGTCTCCACCCACTGTTCCCTGGGGAAGTGAAGGAGATGAGTCCCATTCTAGGGTGTGGGTGTCCTGGGGGCGAGGCCCTTCTAGCCCAGAGTGACCCACCCACCACCTTCCCTAGGACTGAGGGCAGGAAGGAGGGACTGGGGATTAAAGGAGCCCCAGGAGGGCGAAGGAAGGGAGTTAGTGTGGGGTGCTCGCCCCAGTTTAAAAAAATAAAATTTCTAAAGATAAAAAGTTTTTTTTTTTTTTAAAAAAAGCATTTAGTGTCTTAGCCTCCTGCCCTCCTCCCAGTGCCCACCCTGGCCTGGTGGCCACCTCTTGCTCAGCCAGTTCAGAGCTTCGTAGTCTCCTCTTGGCTCTCCGAATCAGCGCCGGACAGGTGCCCACTGCTCCCAGGCGCGTGACCATTGCTGGCACAGGCCACCAGATGCCCGTCCCCCAGTCCCTCCGGCGTCTCGCCCAGCAGGCTCCGGCGGATCTCCTGGGGCAGCCTCTCCCGCTGCTCCTGACACTCCTGGGCCAGCTGGGCCAGCAGCTGCAGGAAGAAGAGTATCACAGGCAAAGCCAGGCCACCCGGCACTCTGCCTACCTGCTGCCTGCCTGCCCCTCATCCGAGACCTCACCTTGGGCTCCTCTTCTGTCAGCTGTTGGAGAATCTGCTGCTGCGCGGCCACAAGGCGTTCCTGCCGCTGCTTCTGGGCCTCCTCCAGCTGTGAGGGGGCAAGGGCTCAGCCAAGGGTCTCTAAGGAAGGGGCCTGGACCCCAGGGCTCTGCCTGGGCACAGAAGTCAGGCAGGCATAGGCTCCCGGAGTTGTGTGGCCAGGGTCCTGAGATGACTCTTAGAGCAAACCTTCCAGACCCGAAGGAAAAGGCTCTAGAAATCCCTCTAGGGCAACGTAGCACCAGGCTGGCCCCCAGGATACAGGTTTATGATGACTAAAGGAACAGGGGTGGGCTAGGGTGGCACCTGAGCTTCACTCACCCGACGGATGGAGTTGACCGACTCAGTGATGTGCCGACGGTTAATCTCTGTCAGTTCCCTGCACAGGAGCAAGGCAGGATGGGCTCAGTGCCCAGGCACCCGGCCCGGCCTGCCCAGCGCCCAAGTGGCTCCCGGCCCTGATGCCCTTACGCCTCCTTCTTATGTTTCTCCCTGGTCTTTGCCTCTGAGATACTGTTGTGGCGCTTCCTGTCCAGGATCTTCTGCAGTTCCTTCTTCTCCCTGGAGGAGCCAGTGGGGGAAGAGGAAGGCTCAGTGGCAGGACTGGGGGCTCTGCCCTCCTCCTGGCACCAGGGAGCACCCCCCGTCTGCCCATGAGATCCCCTGCCTTCACCTCTCGTTCATCTCCTTCAGTCTCTTGAACTGAGTGGTGTGAGCATCCATGACAATCTCCCTGAGCCTTTGCTGAGCCTATAGACACAGGTGGCCAACAGGTGACATGGGCTGTGACAGGCCTGTCCAGGAGGCAGTCTCTCCCCCACTGCCACACGTCCCCCTCACCTGTCTCAGGTGCTCCAGCCTCCGCTTGGCCTCTGTGTCCGCCTGGGCCTCCCTCAGCTCCAGCAGACACTGCACCTGTTTCTTTTGGAACTCTTGATACCTCTTCACCTCTTCCTCCTCCTCCCTCTCATCCTCCCCGCCTCTGTGGGGAGAACCCCTCTGGGTGATGCTCAGGTCATCACATGGACTTGGGCTGGAAGGGCAGGGGGACAGGGCATACTCCAGCAGGCAATGGGAGATGCCAGCCCAGAGGGGTGGGATCTGTTACGCCAATGAGGAGGCCCGTTAGCTCCACCCAAACGTTGGGAGCCTGTTTGGGCAACAGTCTCTGGAAACACACTCTTACGGGGACTTCAAAAAAGGTATCACTCCCTGGGGGAAAGAGGGTGGGACCCAGACTCCTCTGTCTTCCTTGCACCAAACCCTCCTCCCTGGGGTCAAGGGGCAGCGCTTGGCCGTCCCTCCACGCCCACCTAGTGCAAAAACCCATGTGCACACACATCCTCAGATTCACATCCATGCACGCAGCACACTTGCACACAGGCAGCCTGGACACTCACAGGACACCCGGCCGGTGCTGGCACCTGCTCTCGGCCCGAGCCTGGGCCAGGTTGTCGAGCAACCGGCGTGTGAGGGCAACCGCCTTCCGCTGATGCTTCTTGTGCAGCTCTCGAAAGTCTCGCTCTTGCCGGCTCTGGAGCTTCACCAGGGCCTTGTGGCCTCGGAGCTCATCCAGCGGGGCCGGGGCCACCTCTGTGGGCAGCAGAGCAAAGATGGGCCAGGCCAGCCTGGGCTGGGGCAGACCAACCCTGCAGGAGCACCTGCCCCCTCCAGGAGTAGCCCCGCCCCCATCCACAACAGGCCTGCCCCCTACCTGAGAGGACGCTGGCAATGAGGTCATCGCGCTGACCTGGCGAGCAGAAGCAAGTCTGTCAGAAGCTGGAGGACCCAGCAGCAGAGCTATGCCCCTGCGCCCACTCCAGGCTTCCTCTCACCTGGGCTGCTGAGGGAGGTGCTGGCTGGGGAGGTGATGGGGCCTGGGGGCCGGCGGGGGGAGGCGTCCAGTGGGCTGGGTGTGGGGTTTGGGGTCAGCTGGGACCCTGGCTGCTGAGACTGGGTCTCCTGGCTTGTCTCTGGGCCAGCCTGAGCCTGTGGGGGAGAAAGCAGAATGCTCTATGCTCTTTCCAGAAATGCTGCTCTCTCCAGACCCTTTTTTTTTTTTTTTTTTGGCCACGCCACGCAGCATGTGGGATCTTAGTTCCCCGACCAGGGACCGAACCTGGGCCCATAGCAGTGAAAGTGCGGAGTCCTAACCACTGCACCGCCAGGAAATTCCCCATCTCCAGACCTTTCTGTCCTTCACAACCTCCCTCAGCCTGCCTGGCCCTGGACTCCTCCTCTGTAATGTGGTGCTGCTGGGACAACTCCATGAGAACAAGAGGTATAAAACGAGCATTTCTAACCCCTCTTTCCACGTGAGGCATGAAGAAGATTAACGTGAGGTCGTGTCGCTAGGATGCCAGGCCTCACTGCATATGCTTAGGAACTTCCAGATTGTTCCGGAAAGCCTTAGCCCAGCCCCATTTCCTCCCCTCTCCAAGTCCCCCTCCACCCTTGCCCACAGCTGCTCATCTTCCTCGTTGCTTAGCTCCTGATTAAATCAATGAAGTAACCACAGAGTGGGCACCAGCCTCTCCCACTAACAGCTCTAGGCAGCCGTCTCTCTTCCCTGCCTGCCGCAGGGCCCCGTGAGACCGGGTCTAGATCTGCGGTGAGCCTCTGCTCCTGACCCCTCCCCGCAGAAGCCACTGCCCAGCTCCCAGGATTTCCAGCTGCCCTGGTGAAGCGGCTGTGGCTGAACCCTGCACCCTGGCCTCGAACCCGCTGGCAGCAGGAAGAGTTCTAGCCCAGGACTGTCCTGAAGGCCTTTCTCATGCAGAAGGGGTGGTTTCCACCTTAAAATGTGGAGAGTAACCAGAGATGGCTGGGCCTATTGAACAAGAGAGCCCTGAGGCCCCTCGCTGCCCTGCACCAGGGCGGAAAGGCCAGCGTTGGAGGCGGAGCCCAGGGTTGGAGGGATGGTGTGGGTAACTGCATGAAGTTAGCGTCTGCAGCAGGCAGGGAACAGCCCCACTTGGGGAGAAGAGCCAGACCACCAGCTGGGAGTGGCATGGGACGGTGCAGGTGGAGGAGAGCACAGAAGGCTGCGGGGTGCTTCTCCACCAGGGCTGGGCCCAGAGGTCAGCCCTCACCTCCTACCCCACCCACACCCCGACCCCCAGGGGCCTCCAGGGTCCAGGTGAGCCTGAGCCCTGCTGCCTCCTGCCTGCCCCCGACCTGCCCTGGCTCACCTCACTCTCCCCAATGAGGGCGGCCAGCTGCTTGGCCCTCTGGTCCATCAGGCTGACGTGCTTGATGGGATTGATCAGGGCCTCTGCGTAGTCTGGGTGGGAGCAGAGGGTAAGGGTCTCAGAGATAGAACCCCCGGAGCCAGCCTCCGGACCAGCCTTCCCCGGCTCTGGCCTCACGGAGGGATGGAGGGAGCACAGAACCCACCCTCAGCTCTGTTTACCACCCTCAGTTGAGGCCACCAGTCCCAGCCACTCCCAGGCCCTGGTGGTGTCCTTGTCCCCACCCTGCCTGGCCTGCCCCACCCCAGCTCCCTCCAGCTCACCCTGGTGGTCATCGGGGATGTAGTCAGAGGCCTCAGTGTAGATGAGCAGGGCCGGCAGGCACAGCGGCTGGTTGGCCTCGTTCCGCAGGCAGATGTAGTGGTACCCTGGGAGGGCGGGAGGGCAAGGTGGCTGCGCCCCAATAGGTCCCCACACACCCCGCCCCCCGTGCTGCCCAGAGCCCAAGTGGCCTCACCTGAGCGGATGGCAGAGACAGGCAGGATCCGGTGCCCCACAAACTTGCCACCCTCCTCAAAGGCCGCGATGCGCAGCGAAGCCAGCGTGGGCAGCACCACCTGAGGGCCCAGACTGGTCTGAGCTGCAGCTGACCACAGCCACCAAGGCCAACACCCAGAGTGGGCCCTTGGACAATCTGACCCAACCATGACCATCAGTCACCATCGTCACTGAGCCAGTGGTGGACCCACACCTCTGTGACCTCGCCAAAGGGATGACCAGCTTCCACCAGAGCCCTGAGTCAAGAGAACAGGCAGATGGACCCCTCCAGGCATCGCTATGGTGGGACAGGTCTGGTCATTGCCAGCTTAGAAACTGGCATGCGTCTGGGCCTGAGGCCACACACCCCCCAGCAGGCTGCAGAGGGCACATCCATCTGGGGGGGCAGGGAGAAGCTGGGGTGAGCTTGGAGCAAGTCCCTCCTGTCTGGGAGATGGGGTGGGTGGCGCCCACTCCCCACGGGAGCTGCAGGACCTCCTGCTGTCTCAGCTTCCTGTCCTCTCCTCTCACCCCACAGAGGCAAGGGAGTGTGAGCCTGATGTTGGGACATGCAGGACCCGGGGCACAACAACCTTCACATCCCCAAATGCCACCAGTGCTCCTGGTTCCCGTCCCCCCACTAAGAGAGCCCAGCAGGTCTGGGCTGCAGCTCGCTGTGCCGGGGAGGGCGCAGGTGCAGGGCTCACCTTGGGGAAGTCGAAGGGCTCCTCATCCCACACGGGGTTGAACGAGTTCCCCTGAGAGGTCCGAGTGCGGTACTTGCGCCGCGTGTCGACAGGGAGGCCGAACATATCCACCTCCACGTAGATGCCCACCTTCCTGTCAGACAGGAACTGCCCCGAGATCACCTGGGGGGCCAGGAGGGTGAGGTGGCTGCTGAGAGTCCCGTCCCCAGGTCACCCTGGCCTGAGCCCTCCCTGGTCCCACCTTGACCCGCACGGCATTGGCCACGATGCCGTCCACGATGACCTCGGTGAAGGGGTCAAAGGACTTGTCCGGCCGCCGCATGAACTCGGGCTTGAGTAGGTAGCCACTGCGCCCGTTGTACTCGAACACGCCCGCGTTGAGCTGCATGGCCACATCTGGGGGCAACAGGGGGAGGGCAAGGGTCAGCAGGTCAAACGGGGTCAGGAGTCAGGAAGAACAGTGCCGTGCAGAGGGGGGACCAGGAGTCATTCAGGTCGGATCAAATGGCATCAAGGATCCAGACTCAGGAAAGAATGGACGAGGGGAAGGGTCTAGGATCAGCCAAGGTCAGGAGTTAGGGTCAGCCAAGGTCTCGGCTGGGTTTGGGGATCTGGGATTAGACAGTCAGAGGCCCCTTCAGTCAAGAGTAACAGGGTCGGGCTTCCCTGATGGCACAGTGGTTGAGAGTCCGCCTGCCGATGCAGGGGACACGGGCTCATGCCCCGGTCTGGGAAGATCCCACATGCTGCGGAGCGGCTGGGCCCGTGAGCCATGGCCGCTGAGCCTGCGCGTCCAGAGCCTGTGCTCCGCAACGGGAGAGGCCACAACAGTGAGAGGCCCGCGTACCGCAAAAAAAAAAAAAAAAAAAAAAAAAAAGGAGTAACAGGGTCATGGGGCAGAAGTCAGTGAGGCTGGGGGCCAGAGGTCAAAGGTCAAGGCAGGCCAGCACTCACCCAGGGTCTGGAAATTGAGCGCGACGAGCTGGCAGCCCACGTTCCAGAAGAGCTGGGGCATGTAGTTGGACGAGTCCACGCGTGTGCCCTTGGGGTAGATGCGGCTGAGCTGCTGCTTGTTGTATCTGAGGTTGGCAGTCAGGGGCCACGCCAGGTACTGGCCCCGTCGGGTAGCAGCCCCGCCTTCTGCCTCGAGCCCAGTGCTCCAGGCCCATCCTCAGCTCCTGTGAACCCACCTCCCCACCTTTGCTCAAGCTGCCCCTTCAGTCCCCCGCTTCTCAGCCTAGGCCCTGCACCGTCTCCCAGGCCTGCTCAAAACCCAGACCAGGGTGCTAGAGCATCAGGATCCTGCGCAGGTGCTACGAGCGGGGTCAGAACAATCTAAGCCAGCCTCCGAGTGAGTAGCCCCACCCTGCCAGCCCTAGCAACGCGGAAGGATACTCCACAAACTCCATGGGGCTCTTGGTCAGTTGCTCCATGGCCTTGGTCTCCACAAAGGATGACATCTCAAAGCACTTGTTCCTCTCTGGGGGGTGGGGAGTGGGAGGGGGTCAGGCCTGGCAGGGCCAGACCCCCTCCCACTCCTCCACCTCTCACCCCACTCACTTCGAGCAGCCTCAAAGGACTTGAACTTGACGGGCTCGATGTAGTTGACAAGTGTCGACATTTCCTCAGTGGCATTGACCTCACTGCTGGCAGTGCCCTGTGGCCCCCAAATGCAGGGTCAGCAGTCCCATGGCCCCCAGCCATCAGTTGGAATTTCCCTCACCTGCCCCCCACCACAAAGGAGGCACTGACCCTCCTCCCAGCCCTGCAATCACACTGCCCAGTTCTCCCAGCAAAGACCCCAGCCTGGCCACGCCTGTCAGTCCTGGTCCCATCTGCCCTGCAGCCTTCTCTCTGGGCCTCTCCAATGCGCCCTGGACCCCACCTTCCTGGTTTGCCTTCTACCTCCCTGATCCTTAGAAGCTGGAACTCCTCACCCAACCCCAGGGGTTCAATTATTCACATGCAGATGAGCCCCAGATTTCCATCCCCAGTCTCATTTCCAACCACCACCTGCCACCTCCTCTTGAGTGGCTCACAAGAGCCTCAAACTCAACCCCTGCTACCTGAGCTCGACCATGGCTGCCCACACCCTTCCCCACTCTGGGCCCCTCTCAAACCCAGTCTCATGATTGACCTTTTCTGTCACCTTCTCTCCTCAAAACTCAGCGCTCCCTCGTCTTGCACTGCCCCTCCCCCTGCACTCTCTGGCCCTGCCACAGGGCCTTTGCACGGTGCTCCCTCTTCCTCAGGTCTGCTCACCCAACGTCCCGCTGAGGTCCGACTCCCCCTCCTCCCCCCAGTTCTGCACTCTAACTCACCCCTCCTGGCCCACGTCCTGAACACAATTTCACACTCGCTTCCGTGCCTGTTTATCCAAGACCCCTCCCTCACTCCACACACACCCCCCTCTGAACTCTGGGAGGGCAGGGATAACGTCTGATCGCAAGTGGACCCAGCACCCGGTGCTGTGCCTGGCATAGTCAGGGCTCAGCAAACACTTGGGAAGTGAAGATGTGCCGCCACCCCCTCTTCCTGCCTGTAGGCCTGACCTCATCGGTGGTCGGCTTTTTGGGGTCCGTCTGTTCCTCCTCTTCCTCATCCTCTTCCTCATCCTCACGGTAGGCAGATCCAAGAGTATCAGGGCCCCGCTGCAAACTCTCCTCACCCAGAGACTTCTGAGGCTCCAGGCTGGGCTTCTCAAGGCCCGCCTCCTCCCCATTGCTCAGGCCTGGGCAGCTGTCAGAGCTGGGGGACCCTGCAGAGGACAAGGCCACAGGGGGTCGGGGGTCAGGGCACACATATACACACAGGAGCCAGGAGGAGTTGTGCCCAGTGTGTAGAGGTGACTCACGGAGTCAAGGGGTACTCTCAGGGCAGTGTGGCTGGGGGATGCGGGAGCTCAGCAGCTGGATGGGATCAAACCGAACGGTGGTGTAGAGGAATCAAAGGTCAAAGATCAGGATGCAGAGTTATATCCAGCAAGGAGGTAGGTAGCGTGGCTCAGAAGGGTGAGAACTGGCGTACAACAGCCTTGACGGTGGGGATAAAGGATGACAACGTGGGGTTCCAAGTCAGGGCTCAGTGAGGGCCACACCCAGTGAGGGCGCTTAGTGAGGTGAGCACTCAGGGGTCGGATGTAAGAGGGACCTCAGTAAAGTGAGAGGTCCAGGGTGAGCTGAAGTTAGAACCAGCTGGGTGGGTAAACTCAGTAGGGGTCTCAGGAGAGAAGTGGTTTAGGTCAGAGGTGATTGAGGTCAGAGGTCAGAATTCAGAGTGATAACCTGGTTGAGGGGGAGGGCTCTGTGAGGTGCCAGGTGGAGGTTGAGATTGAGGGGTCAGGAGGTGGATGGAGCCAAATCCAACTGGGGTGAAGTTCAGTGAGGTGAGCACCTGGGGTCAGGGGTCAGAGGTCCCATACTCAGCTGAGAGGTGGCGAACGGCTTGGTGAGGAGGGAGGTCAGGTTGGGGGCAGAAAGAGCATCCCGGGGGAGGGCTGAGCTCAGCGAAGTGGGAGGTTAGGGTCAGGACTGGGGTCGAAGGTCAGGCCAGGGCCGTACCGAGCTGGGGCGAGGAGGGCTCGGTGGCAGCGGAGCTCCCGCTCAGGGCCGAGTTGCTGTGCTCCAGCGGCCGCTTGCGCACGGAGCTGTCGGGAACGCCAGTGCTGGGCCGGTGCCGCTTCTTGTTCTTCACCAGGATGCGGCCCATCAGGTCCTGGGGGCTGGGCAGGGGGACGCCCGGGGCCAGCTGGTGGGCACGGACAGGTCAGGGTCTGCTGGGCGCCCTCACCCCCATGCCCCGCCCCGGCTCTGAGCCCCATACCGGGTACTTGTCCAGGGGGTCGATGAGCAGCGCGTCCCCAAAGATGGAGCGGCAGTACTCAGCCATCTTGGCCTGCTGCTTTGCCCTGTGGGGCCAAGGTCAGAGGTCAGAGGTTCTTGGGGTGAAGCTGAGGTCCCCAGGGTAGGTCAGAGGCCGGCAGGGTCCGTGCAAGATCCCAGGGTCAGAGGTCACAGGAGCAGTCCAACAGTGCCATGGTGAGGTGGTTGTCTCTGGGTCAGCAGGGGTCCCCAGGCCAGGATCGGGGTCCCCAGGCCAGGATGGGGATCCCAGGGTCAGGGGCCCACTCACGAGTCCACATGGTTCTCAAAGGAGAGGATGACGGGGTAGGGCGAGGTCTTGAAGGCGGTCTCCGCAATGGCCTCCAGCACATCTCGCAGTGGCACCTCCGTGGTCATGGTGAAGCCGTGGGTGATGAAGGGCTCCTCCTCAGGCGGCCGCCCTTTCCACACGTCCAGCTCCACGCAGCGGCAGCCCCACAGCAGTGCCTGCCGGTACATCTCCACCGACGAGGTTCCCGCCAGCTGCCCCGCTGGGGGCAAGTCTCCGTCACCACGGCCACCCTGCCAGCCTCGCCCTCTTCCCCAGGCCTGCGCTGAACCAGGCCATGCTGGGGACACAGAGCCCAGGGGGTGGCCTGACCCTGGCACGCTCTGTCTGGCCAGTTTCTGACCACTCCTTAATTCACTGTGGAACCAGCACCATCTCCCCCTGAAGTCCCAAAGCTGGGTAGAGTCGGCATCCACCAGCACTGGCTGACAGGCTGGTTCCTCCTCCAGGTCTCACCCTCTCTCAGATAAACACCCGCCACCCCCCATCCCACCAGCCTGAACCGGGGAGTCAGCCCCAACACCCCCATGGCCTCTCGCTTCCCTTTCCTCCCTCCACCGCTGCTGCCCTGGAACAGCCTCCATCACCTCCTCCTGGGGACAGCAGGCCCCTCCCCGCCTCCCAACCAATCTCTGCGAAGCACCTGGCATCATCCTGCTAAAAACATACCAGGTCACAGTCACCTCCTCCTGCTAAACACCTTGCAAGAAGCCTTCCCAGCACTTAGGATCAGTCCAAATTCTTCCCATTCCTTCTGTGCCCCCTGGGTCCCTCTCATCTCTACCTGCCCCAGTCCCCGCCCCACCCTGCTCCACCCTGCCCCACCCCACCTCTCAGCCGCCTTTCTGCTTAAGAGCACCAAAAGGTCTCCTGCCCCCGGGCCTTCGCACAGGCTGTTCCTTCACCGGGCAGATGCAGGCCTCAGCCCTTCCCCCGGGGAAGCCTCCTGGACCACCCCGAGAAACCCATGCACAGAAGCCCACTCCCCAGGGCAGGCAGTCTGTTCCAGGCATGTACCCCTAGCAGGGGCCACCCCAAAAGGAGGGAAGCAGTCTAAGGGCCACAGGGCAGAGGGCAGAGGTCATGCTAGGATGGGCTTGCTCACCAGTGAGATAGGTGTTGTGTGAGGAGTTGATGAAGTAGGCACTGAGCGGCTGGGTCATGTCTGCGCTCAGATCCAGGGCCTCTAGGGGCAGGATGCCATTCTCCTCACCTCCCAGGTAGCGGCTGAAGCCCTCCATGGACATCTGGTCTGGGGGCGGGGTGGGGTCAGCGGGCGCAGCTGGGGCCCTCCCGCCGTGCCCCCAGCTCCCATGCCAGCTCACCTCTCTCCAGGAATTGCTGGTTGGGCTCATACTTCTCGATAAGCAGCCGGGCCTGGGAGGGCCGCAGAGGCGGGTAGAGCACTTCATTGAGCCTCGGGTCCCGTTGCTTCTGGTTGATGAAGTCCATGAGCTGCTCCAGCGTCAGGTATGGTTTGCCCTTGGCACCTCTGGAAGGGGGCGGGAAGTGGAGTCAGGCTGGAGCCTCACCAGCCCCTGCTCCAAACCCTCACCCTGCGAGGAGTCAGAAGGCCGTGTCTGGCTCCAGAACCCTCTGACTGGGACTTGGGCAAGTCGCTGGCCCCTCTGGGCCTCAGTCTCCCCATCCGCTCTCCTAACCACTTGGTGCTGCCACTGGTATCAGCAAGGGCTTTGGAAGCCACCAAGTGCTTGGCCCACCACACCATGCTTCCAGATCCTGGACCCGATCTCAGCTCCAGCCCTCACGACAACACGTCTGAGCCACTGGGTCCTCAGCCCCAGTGTGCACAGATGACAGCAACCCCGGCCAAGGGTCAGCATAGAACTGTCCACGACAGAGCCCCAGGCAAGGCAGCTCTGAGCACAGGCACAGCTCCAGCACGCAGAGACCCCGACAGCTCCAATTCCCCTCCCTTGAACTGGAAGGAACGCCAGCAGAGGCCAGACGCGGCGTATGGGGGGCTGGGAGGCAGGCCAGGCCCTGCTCACATCTCCAGCAGGATCTTGTCAATGTCCGGCCGCAGACAAAGCTTGTTCAAGAACCTCTCGAAGATGTCCAAGGAAAACTCGTCAGGCCGGATGGACTCGCTCTAGGGGCCAGGAGTGAAGGGTGAGAACCCAGGGACAGCCAGCCCTCAAAGAGCAAGCGCCCACCGTGACACCCCCCAACCCCGGCCCCCCTGTCCCCAGCCCCCTCACCCGGTTGAAATTGAGGCCACAGGATTCCAGCGCAGTTTCTACCCGCTTCTTGTCTGCTGAGAACATCTTCAGGATGCTGAGCAGATGGGAGGGGTTAGGGTCAGTGGGGGCAAAGGTCACCAAGGTCAGAGAAGCAGAGAAGGCGCTGAGGGAAAGGGGCGCTCACTTCTTGACCGGGATCCGTCCATCCTGGTTCACCTGCAGTTTCAGCTTCGTGTACCTGGGGTCACAGGTGGAAGGGTCACGCCCTGGGAACAGCTACCTGAACCCTGCCCTGCCCCCGATGCACTGCCCCCAACCCGGCCGCCCCGGGGCAGGCCCAGGGCTCACGCTTTGCGCAAGAAGGTGTTCCGGGAGGCGTTCTGAGCCAGGATGTTCATAGCCAGCTTGAACAGCTCCTCGGACCAGACCTGAGGGGTCAGGATCCGGCAGGGAGGGCGTGAGGGGGGCACAGAGGGGCTGGCCCAGCCACAGCCCACGCCCAGAACTAGGTCTGGTACGCACTAAGTGCTTAAATACCACTTTGTCAGAGGATAATTAGAAACAGGGGCAGAGGACAGCCTAGTACACAACAGGTGCCTACTAAGTGATGGCTGACTCAGCAAGTGAGGCTGTAGCTCCCCCAGGCCGAGCCATCAGTCCCAGCCCACCTTGGCTGTGTCATCCTGCACGGCCATGAAGTTCAAAAACGATGTATTCACCGGGTCTGGCCCGGCCACCACTGTTATCAGCTTCTCCTCCAACCGGGCATCAGGGCCCCCAAAGCCCAACACCTCCCGAATCTTGGGGTCCTGAGTAGGTGAGAGCCAAGGGTGAAGAGGGTAGTCCCCATCCCCCACGGCCTCACTCCCATCCTGAGTCCTGGGCCCCCATCGCTCACCTTGGGTAGGCGGGCATAACGGCCTGTCCTCGTGTCCCTGATGGAACTGATGTCCAGTGTGTCCACCTCCTGGGGAAACCAGATGCCAGGGGAGGTCTGAGAGGCTACAGGGTGACAGCTGGGCGCCCCCAAGCTCCCCACCCAGGCCAGGGAGTGTCCACCCCCTGCTGGAGCCCCAGCCTCAGCCCCCGCCCTTAGCACTTCCTGTCCAGGGAACCGTGGGAGAGGTCAGGCAGCAGCGGGGCCCCACCCTCATGGGCGGGGGCTGGGGGTGGTTTCGGGGGTCTGGGGTGGGAGCCCTAGACCTCAGCAAGCTGCACCAGCACCCGCCCTCACCATGTTGGGTCCTGTCCAGTACAGGAAGAAGCCACTGGGGTCCACGCGCAGAGTTACCAGATTCCGACTGGAGGCCTCCTGGGGATGAGACAGACGGCAGGGGTCAGGGGGTGAGGGCTGCCGCCCAGGTTTGGTCCCTGGACCCCCTGGGGCCATCCCCGCCCCCCAGTCTTTCTCTCAGTAGCAAAAACAAAGCCTCAGCCAGCCCACAGGTCCTTTGTGGCTCCCTGCAGTCCTCAGGACAAAGCTGAGGTCCTAGTCCCCTCCCAGCCCCACTGCTCTCTTGCCCTAAAACTCTGTCACATGGACCACTAACTACCCTTTCCCCACCTCCAGTCTTTGCATCATTGTTCCTTTGCAAGGATATTCTCCCTTCCTTCTCTATCCCCGAAATCTGATCTGCCTCCTTGGGAAGGCCTCCCCAGACCCCAAGCCTGGGCTCAGTTTCCTCATAAGGTCTGAGAGCTCCCTGGTGGCTGAAGCCCTCACAGCCCCCTTGGGAATATTTATGGAATGAAAGAAGAGGGTTTGGAAGCCTGACCCCCATGGTCCTTCTGTGTCCCTCGGGTCCCCATGACGACCAGCCACCCCTTACATCTGCTTCAAAGTCCATTACCCCCGCAACCCTGCGCCCCACTGGAGTCTCACAGCTTCGAGGCTCACCCCATCAAAGTCCCCTTGGAAAGGGACTCACCCTGCCCTCAGGACTAGACAGTGAATTCTGTTCTCGCTCAAACAGCCCTGGCTGGCAGGAGGGTAGAAAAGGGTGCACTGGCCCCATTTTCTGAGGAGGGCCCCCCTGTGTGACTCAGGACCAGCAGCAGTGGGGGAGGGGGTGGTGTCATCAGAGGCTTAGACTCGGCCAGGGACCAAGTGACCAAGTGGCCCCAGGTAGAACTCTCCTGCCCCAGGCCAAGAGAAGACGCTGCCTCACCTTGGTGCCACTCCAAGCTGCTGCTCACTGGTGGACGAACAGCTCACCCTCACGCTGCCCCCACTGCTTGCCAGGTACGGTTCTAAGCACTCAATATCTAGGAGCTCACTTAGTCCTCCTAACAACCTATGAGGTTTGCTCTCTTGTTCTTCCCAGCTTACAGGTGAGGAGACTGAGGCACAGAGAGACTACCTAGCTTGCCTAACGTCAAGAAGAGGAGCCAAGATTTGCATGCAAGCAGTATGGCTCCAGGGTCCCGAGGTTTGGGAAGCAGGGAACCAGGACCCCTGCCAGACTCCCAGCTCCTGACCTCAGCCACAACCCCACTGTGGGGCCTGAGATTAGCCTCCCTTCTCCAGACTCAGTTTTCATCTTCTGGAGAACAGGGACTGCACTAGCCCCGCCCATCTCAGCCTTTACTTACAAAGGACAGGAGGTTGAGCTGGGGGCAGAGCGGGTAGGAGGCTTGGGAACTGCTGGGATGCTTGGACCTCCCCACCTCCCTGCACTGACACCCATCCTCAGCCCCTCTCTGGGATTACCAACGCTGCCCTGGGCTCAGGGCCCCCCAGGAGTGTGATGAGGGGGGAGTTCTGTGGGTACTGCCTCCAGGGTCTCCCGCTCCCCCTCCTCAGGGGTCTGGTCTTCAAAGGCAGCCCAGGCCCCAGGTTCTCAGGCCCCAAGGCCCTGTCAGCAACCCCCACCCCACCCCCAGGGCCCTCTCCCTGTTCCCACTTCCTTATTTGGGTTTATCACACTGGAAGGAAAAGGAGAAACTTTTCCCTTCAAGCCGGCCTGGGGGGAGGGGTCTGCCCTAGCCCCAGGGGCGCCGGGGCACCCCTCTACGGCACACCTGTTACCTCAGGCCACGCCCCCAGCCCCTCCCCCCAGCTCCCACGCCTACCCGCCCCACCCAGCCCGGAAAGGAGCCGAGTCTTCCAGGCCTCCGGCCTGTCTGGGAAGGAGCAGCAAGGAAGCTCAGGCAGGCGGTTGCGGGGGGGTGGGGAAGCCCCGGGGAAGGAGGGGCTCAGGGGGCAGAGGAGGGGGCGGTGTGAGAACGAGGGTGAGGTTCAGGACAGCTCGCAGAGCCGTAGGTGGGAGCGGGGCCTCTGGGAAGCTCCAGGGGCAGGGCAGGTAAAGGGTGGTGGGGAGGGGGAGTCAGGATCTATTGGGGTTCAAAGTCCAGATGCTAAGGAGTGGAGAGCAAAGTTCCCCCGGGGTGGAGGAACTTGGGGGGGCACAGTCTCCACTAGGGGGGTGACTTGGTGCTCCCACCTGAGCAGCGAGCTGGGTTGGGATCCAGAAGCAGGGCAAAGGGGTGCCAGCCAGAATAGGGTGAAAAAGTGATGAATGGAGAAGAATGTTCAGACTAGGGCACTGGGAAGAGTAGGGTCCCAGAGGCACCCACTCAGAATGGGAGTACACTGAACCAGACTGGGGGCTATGGCTCTTGAGCCAGACTGTCCAGTGCCGGGCAGGGGTCTGGGGACCAGGCCAGGGTTGGGGGAACCAGCATTAGACCGGCCGGGAGAGGGGAGAAGGGCCAGAGAAAATTGGGGGGCTGGAATTTATTGGGGTTCGAAATCTCTGGGCCAAGGAATGAATGCCAAATTTTCCGTAGATGAGGGAGTGGGGGGTGGAGGACAGAGTCTTCATTACGAGGACGACTGGGGACTCAAGTTTCCGGAGCGCAGCCAGGCTGGGATTGGGGGGGGGGCGCGGTGGCCAGGCCAGTCTGGGCTGGGGGTCCCCGGCGTCTGGCGGAGCTGGGGTGAGGGAGTCCCCGGATCTGGGCGGAGCAGGGGGCCCCTGCACTTACCTCGTCCCATTTGATGAACTTACTCCCGCGCCGCAGGGTCTCCACGACGGTGGGCGGCTCCAGCTGCAGCGCGTGGACGCCGGGCCTGGCGCCCGCCATAGCTGGGCCGGGGGCGGGTCGGGGACCCACGGAGCCCCGACGGGGACCCGACGGCGCCGCTGCTCCCCCCGCGCGCTCCCGCGCGGCCCGCTCCGGCCCGGCGGCGTCACCGCCCGCCCGCCCGCCAGTCTGTCCGGGACAGACCAGAGAATCGGCGGGGCCCGGCCGGGGCGGGGCGGGGGCGGGGCCGCAGCGGCACCGCCCCCTCCCCCGGCGTCGGGCCCGCCCGCCCCGCGTCGGCTCCCCCTGGCGGCCGGGGTGGCGACTGCAGCCAGAGGAGGGATGAGGCAGAGGCACGCCCGGACTGGGGCACTTCGCTGGGGGTGGCTCAGCTGAACACGCCCAGGGTTGGAGGAAGGCGCTTTGGGGCGGGGAGGCTGTTGGGGTGCAGCTGGAGGGACTGCGTGCAGAGGGCGCTGCCGAAGACCGGCCGGGGTCGGCCCGCTAAGGTTTCTGAGGGGCAGGGGCGGGGGGGTACTACCGGAGAGCAGGACTTGGGCCTGGGGGCGCAGAGACCTGCCACCCACCCCACTCCTGCAGCACTTAGCTGAGCGCTGGAAAAGACACTCCCACCCCCCTCTCTGCCCTCACTTCGCCTCACCCTCTTCTGCAGCATCTCGGTACCCGCCCCCCCTCCCTGGGAGCAATTAGCAAGCTAATGGGCCTTCCGCCGGCGGGCGCCCCTCCCCCGTCCCTAGCCCGGGGAGGCCCGGCGCCAGTCGCCTCCTTCGAGGACCCAAGCACCCTGGCTTTCCAGAGCGAGTCCTGGAACAGCGCCCTTCTTGTTCCGCAGACACCCCCCCACAGCTCAACCTGGAGCCTGTCCCTGCGGGGCTCTCGACTGCAGACTGAGAAGGGGACAGCTGGTCGTTTGCCCAGAGGGGTCAGAAGCCCCCTGGGTGTCCACAGACAAGGAGGGTCGAGGAGGGGCTCTGCCACTCCTGGCTGGCCCACAGCAGGTGTCCTGAAATCTAATGCATGCCAGGGACGGGAGCGGGGAAGGCGCGCATGGGCACTGAGATGGGTGGGGGCTGCAGCCCCTCCCGCAGGGCTTGGCTGGGGGGGCTCCTGCCTGGGGGCCCCTGTGGGAGCCCCCCCAATACAGAGACAGTAGCAGCAGCAGGTTTAAAGTAGAACTCATCCAGAGGGGCCAGCCAAGTCACCTAGAAACCCAGAAAGAGACGGAGCTGCTTCTGGGGGAGGAGGGGTCAGTCAAGGAGGAGCCAGCCCTACAGGCCTCTTTGCCCCAGGCTCTCAGACCCCCAAGGGGAGCCCTGCCTGGCACTGGCCATCCTCAAAATCCCCACCATGTTGGGTACCAACTCTAACCTAACAGATCTAGCCTTTGGCTGAGGCCCTGTGGGGTGTGATTATTATCTCTACTTGAGGCGCAGAGGAGGGGAAAGGACTTGCCCAAGGTCACACAGCTTCATAGGAAGATTGCAGCCCTCTGTCTTGAAGGCCAGTTTATGTCCTGCCTTTACTCCTTGCCCTTGAAGAGACAAAGAAAGAGGGACAGGACTTGTGATCCTTGTCCTCTCTCACCAGAGCAACAGAGCCATAGCCCTCAGAGACTCAGGGACTACGAGGTCTCATTGGGCAGAGCCATGCCAGGTAGAGATTGGCCTCTGCTCCCGTTGACTTGGGTTCAAGTCTACCCTACCGGCAGAACCTCGTCTCTCTGTGCCTCAGTCACCTTGTCCAGAAGGTGGAGGTTGTCAGAGGATGAAATAGGCAAATGGGTGTGAGATGACCCCTAGGTGTGGACAGCTGGATCTCTAAGGAGTGAGAGCAGGCTGTGGGGACAAGGGGGAGGAAGGAGGAAAGGGCATGGATCAGCTCTGGGGCAGGGGGCTAGCAGGGCCTAGAGCCAGGGCCTGAGCTTAGGGGTAGAAGCTCTAGGCAGCAGCTCCTTGGAAAACAGGATGGGAGCCTGTTTCCTGGGCCTGAGCCCCTCCCCCTCTCCCTCCACCCCTGTGTCTCCTGAGGCCAGGGCAACCCCCATTAGAGGGCTTCTTCCTCCTCGGATACTTTGTTGCAGCCTTGGTAATGGTAATAGAGTTTCTGGGCAAGCAGTAAATGGTGGAAGGGAAGGCAGCCTTTCCGGCCTCTACCCTTGATTAAGGGAGCCGTCTCAGCCAAGGGACCCTCCCTAGGGCCTCTGCTTTGAGGAGGTGCTGAAAGCAGCCTTAGCTGCCCTCTGGTGGAGGGGGGCCAGGATCCCAAGAGGGGTGGGGCTGGGGAGGCCACAGCCTGAGGCTGGAAGGATGAAGAGCAGCAGCGGTGACAGGTTCAGACAGGAGAGCAAGGGCAGGGTTATGGTCTTGGAGCACTGACCTCAGCCCCAAACCACCAGAAGTCAGCAGAATCTGCCGCTGCACCTCTGAAGAGTCTCAGGGCAGGTAAGTGACTTGCCCAGGGCCTCGAAGCCTAGGGCAGAGGCAGGATTTGAACCCAGTTCTTCCACTCCAAGGTTCTGTGCTGGGCACCCCAGCCTCCAAGACAGCTGCAGGCCATCATGGCCATCTGCACTAACTGTTCACAGGGTAGGTGGCCATGGGAAGGAACTGGATGGACAGGGGAATCAGTCCCAGGAATCTGGGAGTGCCCTGGGGGTGGCACAAGAGGTGGAGAGAGGGAGGGTCAGGAAAAGCATCCCTGGCTCTTCCCTGTTCAGCCTAGAGAATCCTCAGGGGACCCCTGAAATTTGGACATGACCGGAGGCCTTCACACCAGCCTTGAGGGGATGAAGATCATTGCTCAGGGTCATAGCATCTGGGGGGTGCAGAGCTGGGGCTGGTACCCAGGTCTTCACCACCAGTAGGTTTCACTTCCACAAAAAGCTATGGTATATCCTCTCTTGTAACTGTGAGCTCCCCAAGGCCTGAATCAATGCTCCAGTTCAGAAAGAACAGACGCACCCCAGTGGGGTGAGGTGGGGTGTGGTGGGGAATTTGGATGTGGGTAAGTTGCTTCTCCCATCAGGCCAAGCTCAGAGCCAGAGGCCAGGCTGGGGGTGGGGCTCTCTTTGAAAGAGTGGGTCCTGTCTAATCCGCAAGAGCAGGGTCAGCCCTTCCCTGGCCCCCCAGGCTGGCCAAAAGGAGGCTAAGGCCAGAAGGGGGGCTTGAGAGGGAGGAGGTATCAGCCCGTCACCAAGCCACATTAACCTGACCCCTACCCAGGCCTCCCACCTGGCCTGAATCCCACCACCACCACCATCACCACACACACCATTCTCAGCCAGCGCCTTCTCATTGTCTATTCTCCGCAGCTACAAGGTAAGCCTACAGTCCTAGGTTTGGGTTTGTCTGCAGCACCAGCTGTGTGACCCTGGGCCAGTGTCAACCTCTCTCTGAACTCCATCTACTGCAGAGGACTTCTCTGGCATCCAGAGAGAGGGTGTCTGTGAGGGGCTGGGACTTACTGCCTCTGGGACGCTGAGACTGTGCTTGGGACTGCAGAGGGTGAGCCTGCTATCTGTGGAAGCATCCCAAACAGAGCTGCATAGCCTTGTGCCGTGGTATGAGTAGTGATTTTGTGTCAGGGGACCTGGGTACACAAGCTGAGCTCCATCTCTATCTGGCTGTGTGACTTAACCCCTGTGGTTCAGTCCTTGAATCTTCCATGCACTTTCCTATTTAATCTTTGCCACAGCCTTCAGAGGAAATGGATGCACAGAAGAAGCCATTAATTCTTTCATTCGGTCATTTGTTCAACCAATAGTTATCGAACACCTACTATGAGTGTGACCTAGGTGCTGAGAGTTCAACAAAAGTCAGGTAATTTGCGCGATCCATGTGGGTTTGAAGCCCAGCAGGCCCACTCAGCCATGGGCATCAGCAGTAAACAAAGGCCAGACAGGTCTCTGCCTCATGGAGCTCATAGTTGAGAAATGGGAGACAGACTGAACAAATGAATGAGAGACACTATTTAAAAATATGGAAAATCAAAGCAGGTGCGGGAATGAGACGCACGGTCGACTTAAGAGAGGTGGGCCATATTAGGCGCCTGTGAGATCTGAAGAACAGAGGAGGCCGCAGGGCGAGGATCTACCGGAGAGCTAGTGAGGTGCCCTCACGCTGGAACCGACTATGTGGAACCGACCGAAGGAACTCTCATTAGGGTCAGCTGTTATTATCTTTATTATCGTGAGTACCGGCTCCCCCACTTCCCAGCTCTTTACGCCTCAGTTTGTACACACAGAGGTTGCGGGGTGCAGAGAACCGCGCCCTGTGGAGACCAGCCCTACGAGGGCGCTCCAAACAAGTTCTGCGCTTCCCGGACCCGGTTCCGCTCCAGGGGAGGGGCGGCCATGGGGGCCGGACCATGGGAACTACATTTCCCATAATTCCGTCCCCCCGCCGCCATCTTGGCGGGTGGGCGGTGGCTGCCTGGGGTCTGGCCCTTCAGGCCGCCCGGATGGCTCAGCTCACCACCAACCTAGGCCTTCATCATGGGGGGCGTGGAACCCCGACGAGTAGGGCGTCCGGTGACCTGGGCAGTACCTGCCCGCCTTCTCCACTCCTCCACCCCCGGGCGTCCGGCCCACGTGTCCGTCCGCGCGAAGAAGCCTGCTTTTTACCCGCTGGCCAAGGGCCTGAGGACCCAGAAGTCGGGGGCTCCCACGTCTCTTCCTCGGACCTCTGTCCTGTATACAGTGCCCACTCCCCTCCATTCTCAGACGGCCCCTGTTTTTGCTTCAGTGAGGACAGAACACTAGGTTCCCCGCAGGAGCGCAAATCCGGCTACCGGACGCTTAGAACGCCTGGGCTTGGGGCAGGAAGCTTAAAAAGGATAGCGGACAGCTAGGTCCAAACCTCTAAGGACTAGACCCTCTCCTAGCCCCTGCCCGAGGGCGGGGTAGGGGTGAGGGGCCTGCTGCAGGACTGTCCCTTTAAGGGGGTGTGGTCGGGGGGCGGGGGAAGCGATCAAGACAGAGAAAGCGGCTTCGGCTGCGGCGGCTCGGGCGGCGGCCGCGGGGGACAAAGGGCGGGCGGATCGGCGGGGAGGGGGCGGGGCGCGGCCAGGCCAGGCCCGGGGGCTCCGCATGCTGCAGCTGCCCCCGGGCGCCCCCGCCGCCGCCCTCGCAGCGGAGCCGTGCGGAGCCGAGCTCACGAGCTAGCCCGAGCCAACGGCCCGGAGCCAGCCGGCGGGCGTCCCGGAGGCGGCGGCGCAGGGAGGGGCCCGACGCGCGCACGTGGCCCCGGCGGCCGCCATGGCGGACAGCGGCCCCGCAGGGGGCGCGGCGTTGGCGGCTCCGGCCCCTGGACCGGGGAGTGGCGGCCCAGGGCCCCGCGTCTACTTTCAGAGCCCCCCTGGGGCTGCAGGCGAGGGCCCGGGCGGCGCGGACGACGAGGGCCCAGTGAGGCGCCAAGGGAAGGTCACGGTCAAGTACGACCGCAAGGAACTACGGAAGCGCCTCAACCTGGAGGAGTGGATCCTGGAGCAGCTCACTCGCCTCTACGACTGCCAGGTGTGTCCCCCACCCTGCGCCGACACCCTAAAATCGGTCCCGATTCGGGCCGCCTGGGAACCCCACCTTGAGCCCGCCTGTCACCCGGAGTCAATGGGCGCTCCGCTTCCGCGCGCTCCCCAGCTCTCCGTACTCCCCGCCCCCAATGTATGCTCTTTCTTGTCTGACCTAAGTCACTCCTTTCTTATCTGCTGCCTTGGACAGGAGACTCGGGGCTTGTCTGGGCTGGCGGGGAAAGGAGATCTACCTATTGCCTGCTAGCCTAGACTAGTTAAAAGGAGCTAGCTAACCTGGGTGGTGGTGGTACGGGTCTTGCCTATTCTAATGGGCTAACCTGGAGCTCCATCTTGTCATGGGGGGCAAGCTAGCCCACACTCTGGGTTCTAGTTCTCCACCCTATGACTCCTTCCTTGATCAAATGGTGACTCAGTCCCCGGGGGGCAGGGTGGAGGAGTGGGCCTGCCCTGTGCTGCCTACCCTAGCGCAGCCCTGGGATGCAGCTGACTCCAGACCGGAGAGATGCTTCCTGGGGGGGAGGGGTGGCAGGCACCCCCTCCCTCAGCAAAGCATGGGCTCTTTGTTTCCCCTTTACCAGGCCTGGGTCCTTCCCACTGACCCCTCACCCTTCACTTCCTCCTCACTCCTGGGAAGCTGTGACAGGTGTTTGGGGGAGGGGAAGGGGCTATGATGAGTTGGGACAGCTGGCCCCACCTGTGCTCTGGTTGAGATGGGGGGCCCGGAAGTTGGGGAGACACATCTGCAGGGTTCCTAGCCCAGGATCCCCAGCCCTAGCTGTCTGGCACCCAGGGTGCCCAACTGGCAGGGACAGGAAGCTCCCCCCCCCCATTGGGCAGTTTGCCTTGGCACAAGCCTGATCTGTTTTCTCCTCGGAGCAGCTGCCGCTGTCTGCTGGGCAAGAGGGCTGGCTCATCTGCAGTAGGGCAGGGGCCTCAGCCAGAGAGCCCCTCTCACACCTTCTCTCCCAACTCAGGCCCTTGTCTCTCCCTCCTCCCCCACCCCTACCCCAGGAAGAGGAGATCCCGGAGCTGGAGATTGACGTGGATGAACTCCTGGACATGGAGAGCGATGATACCCGAGCTGCCAGGGTCAAGGTGAGAGGGGTTGGGGGGCAGCAGGGCCAGGTCAGGGGAGCAGGGAATAGAGGGGTGCCTGGAGGCACTGCCCCGTGGGTAGGCAAGCCTCTGGAGCCAGGCCTTCTTTGGTCTGAGTCAGCCAGCTCTGTGACCTTCCTGGGCTCACCTTCTGGCTCCGTCAAATAGGGCCAGTGGTACTTGCCTAGCTGTTCAGTAGCTGTGGCATCTCCTGTGCCTCAGGGTGGCCCCAGTGCCTTGGAAGAGGGTGTAGGTGAACTTTAGGCTCGTGTTCTCGAGACTCATACTTATACTTTCCCCCCATGCCCCACTAGGAGCTGCTGGTTGACTGTTACAAACCCACTGAGGTAAGGAGGTGGTTTCCCCAGAGGGTGGGGTGAGGAGCCTGGGGTCCTGTCATCTTGGGTTCTGGCCTCCTTAATGTCCTCCCTCCCTCCAGGCCTTCATCTCTGGCCTGCTGGACAAGATCCGGGGCATGCAGAAGCTGAGCACACCCCAGAAGAAGTAAGGGTTCTCGACCCAGGTGAACGGTGGCTCCCACAGGACAATCGCTGCCCCGCAACCTCGTAGCAACAGCAATACCGGGGGGCCCTGCGGCCAGGCCTGGTGCCATGCGCAGTGCTCCCCGTACCCCTGGCCCAGGGGCCTCTTCCCTGCCCCCTCAGTTTTCCATTTTTGGGGTTTTTTATTATTATTAAACTGACGGGACTTTTTGTGTTTTTATATTGACTGCGGCGCGGGCCCTTTAATAAAGCTAGGATATGCCTTTGGTGCAGTTAACAGGCTCGCCTGGTTTCTTGTAGGGGGGATACACTGCTCTACAACTGCTGCCAGCTGAGCTTCTCCCCAGGTGACCGCAGGCCTTCCTGAGGGCCACGCAGCCATGGCGATACCCCAGTGCTGGCTCCCAGACCAGGATCTGGAAGCGGCTGGGGAGTTGGGGAGGAGCCGTGTTGCTGCTGGCAGGCAGGAATACTCCTTTTTCCCTCTGGACAAGGGCCACCAAGTCACCCACGGCTTGGCCATCGTGACCTCCGTGCCACTGAGCCTACTAGACCCCAAGGCTCTGCAGCCAGGAAAGGAGAGGGAGGGATGGGGGGAGGATGAGGGAGAGGGAAGGCTGAAGCTGTGGTTTCTAAGTCTCCAGGGCCCACAAACAAACACAGGCTCACTTCATGGGCTTTAAAGTTTTTTTCTTTCTTTAAACAGTCTGGTCCCTGATGGGGGCCTCTCCACCAGCCCTCCCCAGTTTGGCTACAGTTCTGAACGTCGCTCGATTTTGAGCAGCTCCACCTCGAACACCAAGGTTGCACCGCCTGCAGGGGAGAAGTGGGATCAGAATGAGAACCAGGGCCACAGGGAGATGGAATGGGTGCAGGAGATGGGAGGCAGGATGGTTTATTACCTGGAATCTTTGGGGGAGCTCCCCGCTCTCCGTACCCTGCAAAGATGCACAAAGAAAGTGAGCCGTGGCCAGACAGAGTGAGGTGTTCTGCAGACAACCAGGCTGAGACCAAGCCTCTGCCCATCCCAGCACAAGGCCAGAAATGGAGAAGGTGTAATGGATTTGGGAGGGGGCTGCTAAAGGTCTTGTAGAGGGCAAAGAGTGGGCACCAGAGCCAAGCGTCCCAAGGGTCTTGCCCTGTCCTCACTGCTGGACACAACTAGACTTGGAAGTGGCACATACTGAATGGATTGAGTGGAGATCAGTGCAGAGGCTGAACCAGCTTTCACCCTTACGTAGATATAACCCTGAACTCCCTACCCCCATTCAGGAAGGGCCTCTTACCTAGCTCTGATGGGATCACCAGCTTCCGCTTTTCCCCCTCACACATCCTGTAGGACAACACATGTTCAGCATGTGGCAGCGCCCAGGCTCCCTGCCCCCAACCCGTACCTGGAGCTTGCCTCCCACAGTTCACCTCCTGGACCACAGCCATGGCCCCTCGACTCACCCTAGCAGCCCCTGGTCCCAGCCCTTGATGACCTGGCCCGTGCCCAGGGAGAAGACAAAGGGCTGGTTCTGGGGCAGGCTGCTGTCAAACTCTGTTCCATCTTCCAGCTTACCCTGTGAGACCATGGGAAGGCCAGTGAGGAGGAGGGTCTGCTCTGACACTCCCACCCCCAGGTGCTCTTCCCTTCAAGGTGGCAGCCCACAGCACTGGCGGCCATAGTCCTAGAAAGGGACAGAACCTTGGGCAGCTCACAGTACATTGCACTGCTTGCTGGTGCCAACTGGGAGTAGACAGTGAAGAGCAAGATAGGATCATGCAAAGTAGATGAGGAGACTTGCCCAAGGTCACCCACCTTTTGGCAGACAAACCTGGCTCCCAAGTCCTTTCTGGTCCCCGGAAGGCCCACCCACCCCCAAAAGCTCCACTCCCTCACCCACCGTGTAGTGCATGTGCAGGACGTCCCCTTTGCGTGATTTGATGGGACAGTGGTCTACCCGTTTCTTGACTCCGATCTGCAGCTTCCGTTTGCCCTCGGCCCCGGAGGCCGTGACCAGGGCGCTCAGGCAGATGGACAATACTGTCAGGACCCAGCTCAGCCTCATGTTTCTGCGGGAACAGACCCCGACCAACCAACCGGGGGAGAGGAACGGGAGGGCATGGAATACGGGCAAGTACCAGGAGGATTCCACCCCACCGTACCTTGCCTGCCCCTGGGGATCCCCTTGTCCCGTGTCACCGCCCCCTCCCCCAGGCTCCGCGGCCACACTTACCAGTCCAGTGAGAAGGGGGCTTGCCCGAGGACCCCAGCAGCGGGGGGAGGGGGTCAGGGGAGGCCACAGCAGCCAGGGTCCAGCCCCTTTGCTCACCCCCTGCCCTTCCGTCCCTCCCAGTCCCCAGCTCTGCTCTTCAATTCCCCCCCGTCCCTTTCCGCAAAGTCCAAACCCTATCTGGCTGCGCAGCAGTTGCCCCAACCGGGCGACCCCATTCACGCCACACCCAATTGCCTCCCGCCCAGCACACCCACACCTCTGCGGCTGCCGCAGGGGGTCGGCCCCGAGGCACCCACACATCTCCACTGGGTGGCTCCGGGGAGCCCCTGTCCTCCGGGGGTACCCCCCAGGCTGGTCCTGTGCCTCCGCCCGAGGCGCCGCCCCAACTCTGAGCCCTCGGGGGCCTGCGGGGCACCCAGACTGGCCCCGTATCGGGTGGCCGCCGAGCCCGCTCCACCCACACCACCTCTCCCGGGGGAGTTCTCGGCCTACCGCGTCCCCAGGCACGGCCACCACGGAGACCGCCCCCGCGTGGACGCCCCGGGCCATTACCTGGGCCTACCCCTTCGCTGGGCTCCTTAGCCCCACCCTTTAGAGGGCGTGGTTCCTCCCCCGGCCCTGTAGTCCCGCCCCCGACAGGACTACTCCCCTTCTCCTGAACTGTAGCCGCGCCACTCACCGGCTGAGGCCGCGCCCCCAGTGCCTGGGCTCCTTCCCCCTCGGTCTCCAAACCCGAGGCTCCTCCTTCCGCCTGTTCCAGCTCCTCCTCCAAGGGCCAGCCTCCGTCCCTCACCAGTACTAGCCCCGCCCCCAGCCCTGGAGCTCCGCCTTCCACTGGCACAAGCTCAGAGGTCCCACCCGTCTCCGTTCCACGTCCCGCCCCGACTCCCGGAGCCCCGCCCCGTGAGGCGTGAGAACCCTCCCCCTGCGGCATCCCCAGACAGCTCTGACCCCAACCCTCAATTTCCTCGTAACCTATCCCTTGTTGACACTCAGAGCCCCGGCCCGCTCCTGCCCCGCCTGATCCAGCCTGCCCCCTTGCACCCCGGCTCCCCACAGCCCGGGCTGTGGCCCCCGCTCACCTCCTCGCCGCGCCCCCGGAGTCAACCCCAGTCGTGCTGCCGTCTCTGCGCAGGCGCGTCATCGTCGCCACCAGACCCGGCCACGCCGCCCGCCCTCATTGGACCGTGCGAAACCCGCGGCCACAAGCCCGCCTGGGCGGCCTTCTCTAGCTCCGCCCCCCGCGCCGCCATGTGACTTATGCGTCAGGTCCGGTGGCTCTGTAGTCCGTAAGGTTAGGTGAAAGTGACTTCTGAAAGGGCCGAAGGCACTTCCGGTCGAGGTAAAATTAAGGTCAGGTGGGCGCGGGTTAGCGGCGGGGGTCTTGAGACGCCATTTTATGTCGCCCCCAGCCTCTCCCACGGCTCTCCTGTTTGCCCCTGAGCCTCTTCAGGATCCACAATCCTCAGTTGCTGTGGAAAGAGCCTGGCTTCAGAGTGAGCCCTGGGTTTGAATCCAGGGTCTGCCATCATTGACTGGCTGTGTGACCTTGAGCAAGTTCCTTGGCCTGGTAACTCGGGCTTGATAACACCCACCCCGCAGGGCCCCTGGAGGATTGCTTCAAGTGATGTGCACTGCCAGGCCCTGGTCCACGGCGAATGCTCTCTCCCTTTTTTCTCTCCCAGCGCATAGGCCTGCCTCTACCTGCTGCACAATGACCCCTGAATCATGACTGTAATGGTCTGGCTGGGTCCGTTCCCCAACCGGACTTATTTCCAGGCACCACAGCACCCAGGCGTGAACAACTGTCCATTGAAGTAATGAACCTGCAATTGGGAGCAGCTAAGCCTAAGTTGAGTGTTAGGGAGAGAGCCGACCTGAGGTCAGATGCCCAGGTCAGTCAGACTTTTCGAGCCTATTTCCTCAACTGAAAAAGGAAGATAATTACACCACTTAGAATTGAGGACTAGGCGAGAAGGCACATACGAAGCAGTGTGCACGCTGGGCAGGCTTAAATGGCCTTGGGAGGTGGTAGCTACTGTCCCTAACCCTCATCTGTCTCACTCTAATTGAGCTCTGGCATTTTGGGTGACGTAATAGCTGAGAAAATGATTTGAAAGTAGCCATCACTGTCAGGAATTGTCTCTTCTGGTTTAACCCCACTCTTGGTTTGGGCCCAACAAGATCACTACCTCACCCTCTCATCTAACACTTCAGAGAAGGCCTCCATTAGGGTAGCTGCTTTGGCTTAACCTCTGCCATGAATGTTCTGTCTCGATGGGGCAAAGCACTGGTGCCCAAGGTTGCCCTTCAGTTCACCCCCTCGTCACTCAGACCCAGGGGCACTGAAGGCTACAGGCCGAAAGCTGGCCACTGAGCTTGGGCTGGGTCAGATAAAGGTCAGGAGAGTCCCAAGCAGCGCCTGGGGAGGGGAGCCCAAGGTGCCAGGGAGGCGAGAGTGGAGAAGACTGTGTAACTGGGGTGAGCGGGGCCCACCGACCACAGACCTTTGTGCTGCCTCCCTTTCAGGGATGTGGGAGTGAGGTGGGGGCAGAGCAGGTGCGTGACCTTCGAGTTAAGCTACCGGGAGCAAAAAGCTACAAACAGAGAGTATAACCCGGCAGGGAAGATGGGTGTTCTTTCCTATTACGTGACTCTCTTTCTTGGAGCCCAAGGGCCCAGACCACAGTAATCATCTGTTCCCTCCGTGTGCACATGTGGGAACTGAGGCTCAGAAAGAGAGAGGCAGTGACAACCAAGATCATTCAGCAGATCTGGGTCCCACCTCAAGCTCACTGGCCCTCTGCTTCCAGAAAGGAACCCTTGCAATGAGCAGAGGGGCAGGGACTCCCCAGGGCCTGTGAGCACAACATGAACGTCAAGGATGCATGATTCTGGCTCTGTGACCTGTTGTGGGGCCTTGGGCCTCATCTCCTCCAAGCTCCACGTCTAGGAGGCAGTGTGACGCAGACATTCATGTCCAAACCAGCCAGCCTGGACAGTGACAAACAGTGACACAGGCAGGGACAGTTCCTTCTATCTCTTTTATCGGGACTGGGGTTCACAGTTCTTGTACTGAAGCCCAACTCTCATTTTTTTGTAGAGGACCAGGGTCTTCTTAGTGAGGGGACGGAGGAGCCAGTTGTAAGATGCTCACTTGCACAAGGTGGTTAAAAACTCAGCCGGGACCCCATTCTCTCCCAAGATGGTACATGACCCCTTGTGCTGCCTCCAGGTCTCTTCATCCAACTCTGTCCACGTTGTTGGACGGCAGCCTCAGAGAGACAAGGGGCAGTTGGAAAGCCCTCTTAGAGGCCCAGGTCCTGGAGGAGCTTCCGCCCAGGTTGAGGTCTTGGGGACTGGACTGTTCTCACCAGGATGCCCTCTTGTTCCCCTCTGGGCAGGCCTGTGAGGCAAGTGGCCCCACCGAGTCTGAAAAGCAATGTATCACCTTCGCAGCTTCCGGCACCTGAGAAGGGAAGAAGGGGTCCGTTCATGCTGGCACAGCTCAGCCCCTGCTCCTCTAGACTCACCCCCTTCTTACCTTCTGTGAACCTCATTCTCCCCTAACACTCCTGGGAAGCCCCAGCTGGCCTGGTCCACAGGACGCCACCCCATGGCCCCGCTGTGGAAAGGAGGGGTGGTGAGAAGCAACTTGGACAAGGGTGGACCAGCGTTCCACTACATCCCCTGGCCTCTTGGAGAACATAAGGTGGAACAAACTCTACCACAGGGGTTTCTGGGAAGGCTCAGAGCTTTGCAAACTGGAAGGCTGTCTTTCTCTTTTCTACACCTGGCGATGTCACCTCTTCCAGGAAATCTCTAACCTCTCAAAGACGATGTCAGGCGCCCCTCACCACAGTTCTTAACTTGACTTCCTCTGTTGGCATCATGTGCCCTCGTGTCTGACTCCCACATCAGAATGTGAGCCTTGTTTATGCTGACCCCAGTGCCAGCAGGCGCTTGGTCAATAGTTCAGCACACTCAAAGCTTCCCCTTCCCTGGCTCTTCTCCCACCAGCAGGCTCACCGGGACCTGCTCCAGGATGGCGCCTTGACGCCACACCCAACTCCTCACCTGCAGGTGTCTGGGTTGAGCTCTAAGCCCCGCCCTTGACAACGGAGGAAGCTGCGGCGTCGGCAGCGGCAGTGGCAGGTCCGGGGGTCAGGGCGCTGGCGGCGCTGGGGGCAGCGTGGGCAGAGGGGCCTGGGGCTGGAGTGGGATGGGTGATGTCAGCTGGGGAGGGTGCTCCGGGGGCAGGGTCCCAGCCCGGAACAGAGCGGGGCTGGGGACGGTGGTGGGGAGTGGAAGCCCTAGGAGGAGAAGCAACATGTCTCGGGTGAGAAGTAAGAGTCTTCCCGGGAGCTGGGGTTGGGGAAGAGCATATAGTCTTGGGGAGCAGAGGAAAAGGGGAGAGGGGGACACGAGTGGGAGGAGAAGGCGGGGGACCACAACTTCCTGACACACTCTTACACCCCTGCCCCACCCACACATTACATTCTGGGTGCTGGGCCTGGGCTCCAACCCCACCTCGGCAAGAGCCCAAGACTCACCTGTCCAGCTTCACAGCACTCTCTCGTTTTTTTGGTCTGAAAAGTAAGAGAGACAGACAGAGACAAGGAAAAAGAGGATCAGGAAGCCAAGCATCCTACTCTCTTGCCCTAGATCCCAGGCCTACCCGGCTATACTCTTGGAAACCTGGTCCCCGCTGTGGTGTACCACCACACCCAACACCCCCCAAGCCTTGTCTCTGCGAACTCAGGAGTGGAGCCTGGCTGGCACCTGCATTCACACTGGCTGTGTTCTTCCAGGGACATCTCCCCCAGCTGACTGCTTGGGTACCGGATCATGAGGATCTGTGCTCAGGAGAACAGGGAGAGAGACAGTCAGAGAGAGAGGAAGCGGACGCTCCATGGGCTGGAGAAATGAGAATACCTTGCCCACCAGCCAGGGCTCTGGTTGCCACCCTCTCGGTCCCCAGAACGCTAGCATCCAGCCAGGCACACTCCACCTGCCCCATACCTGCATTCGGACTTGGTGCTGCCCAGTGGGCACACACTCCAGGCCGTCGTCAGGGCAGCAGCCGCCACAGCGCTGCACCGTCACGCAGCTGGGCACCAGTTGCTTGGCCACAGTGCCCATGAGCTCCATGGTCAGGGGCACCACCACCTCCCGCGGCTGGCAGGTGGCACGAGCATACACGTCTATCCATGACACCACTGGGGGCAGATGCGTAAGGGTTAAGTCCCCACTGGGTTTCCTGCAGCTGCTCCCTGGTTCCCCTACCCCTGTGCCCAGAAGCTGTTCTCCTTAGTTCCCATGTCACAGCCACCCTCCACTAGCCCCCACTTCTGCCCTCCCAATCTGTCTTCCCTGCCCTGTTCATCCAGAACCCAGGAACCCCCCTGCCTCAATCTCCTCTTCTGTGAAATGGGCAGAATAAGAGTTTGCATCTTACAGAGGAGTGTGATTATACAAGATGAGGAATACACAGAGTCTGGAATCAGGACTGGAAGAGAAGATTCTTAGTGCTGGCTAGTAGAAAGTTCCTGTTGTTACTATTACCTTTCTTCTGATGGCCAGGGGCATCAGGCTGGGAGACCGGGCCCTGCAGGAGAGAAGAAACCTGGACCCAAGGTGCACTCCAGGAAGGGCTAGCCCTGTCGCTGGCCCCAGGGCTCTGCCCTTGCAGTCAGGAGGCTTATTTCCAGACTACTCCGTTCCTGGGGCCACTCTAGCTTTACCTGTCCTCTCCAGGCCACCTGGGACCTGGGACCTGCCCTGGCTACAACCCCCCAGGCACACTCTGCCGGCAGCGTCGAACCTCCAAGCCTGGGGACCGGGCTTGTTCTCGAGGCCGCAGACCAAGAGGGGGCACAGTGAGCGCCGAACCGCGTCCTGCAGGCACCGAGGCGGCCCCGCCCCCGGCTGAGCCCTGGGGACGGGGTGGGGCGGGGGAGTGGCCCCGGAGTTGGGCCGGCGGGCGGGCGGGGAGGGACACCTCCCGAGGGATGCCCAGGCCGGGCTCCCGAGACGCCCCCGTCCGAGGCCCGACCCCGCGGATCTCCGAGAACCCGGTCGCTCCGCGCCTCCCCACTTCCGCCAACCTTGAGAGAGGGCACGGCGGGCGGGCGGGTTGTCGCGGACGCACGTACCTGGGCGGGGGCCAGCTGCAGGAGCGCGGCGAGCAGCAGGCGGCGGAGCAGGGGGCTCATGGTGCCCGCGGGGGCCGCGTGCCGGGGGCGCCCGCATCGCCCTAGCCCGGCGGCGCGGGGGGCGGCGGCAGCCAGAGCCCCATGGCGCGGGCCCGGGAGCGGCGGGCGGGGGCCGGGCGCGGTGGGCGGCTCCTCCGCGGCCCCCTCCCGAGCCCTGGGCGCAGGCAGCGCAGCGCGGCGCAGCGGCGGCGGCGGCGGCGGCCGGAGGAGCCGGGCGGGCGGGCGGCCGGTGGTGGCGGCGGCGGGCGGCGGGGACGGCGGGGACGGCGGGGGGCCGGGCCCGGGCTGGCGGGCGGGCGGCTCATGTGACCCAGACACGCGCTCCCCACCGGGCCGCGGGGCGGGGGCGGGGTGGGGGAGGGGGGGCGAGGCCGCCGGCGGGGCCCGCCCCCTCTACACACACCCCACCTCCTGCCGCAGCAGGGGAAAGGGGACGCACCGCCCAGGGGGCCGGGCTCCCGGGTTGCCGCCGCCAGAACCCGGAGGGCGGGGCCCGGGCCGGGGGCTCTGGGCCTGTAGGAGTGAGCCAGACAAGAGCTCTGAGAATCACTTTATTGCACGCTTTTTGGGGAGTGGGGTGTCCCAGAAGGGAGCACACCGCGGGCCCCATCCAAAGTGAGCTCTCCAAGGTGAGCCGCTCAGGGGCTGGGGCCGGGGGGCACGATCCCGGGGCCTTGAGGAGGCCCGGGTGGTGGCTGCAGCTGCTGCCCCTGCCGTTGCTCCTCCTGGGGCCTGGCTCTGTTGGTCCTGCAGAGGAGAGCACCTGGTGGTCGGGAGTGGGATCCTGGAAGGTGGTGCCAGGACAGTGAGGAGAGGGCAGGAAAGAGCTGGGACAGACCTGGCCCGGGCCCGAGTGTCATTGTAGATGGCTGTGATGATCCGATCCTTTTCATCCATGAATCTACGATGCATCTGCTCCAGCTTCCTGCAAGGGGGTTACAACTGACTCTGGGAATCCCCAATCCCCGCTGTCCCCCAAGTCCCACCCCCCTCCACCCCACTTGAGGGTCTCACAGCTTTACACTTGTGGGGACCTCAGCTAACTGCCTGTGCTAGGTGAGGAAAGGGGCACAGAGTAGCTGGGACTTGTCCAGGGCCTAATGGTGCCCCAGGTCCCTGACTGTCCTGAAGGTGGTGACAGCAGCTCTGTCATGGAGGTCCTTAAAGGCAACTAGAAAGGTTTGTTCATCTAACTCCATCACTGAACTAGGCACACTGCTAGCAGTGTGCACCAGCCTTTAGGTGTCTTTGCTATCAAACCTCGGTGGCAATGGCACGCATGAGAGAGTGGCAGGAAAACAGCAACTGCCAAACAAGTGAAGACAGTTGCTGGTGAGGCCCAGTTCAATGCATTTCCTTCTTGTGCAGGATTTTGATTGGCTCCAGCACTCTCTGGCAACCAGCACCAAAGATTTAAATTCAAATTATAAAAAACTGAAAATGACATTAGCCCTTAGTGCAGAGCTGCCTTTGCTAAATAAGAAGAGGCTCTGGAGGAGACCTATTTCATGCAGTTCTTAGCTTGAGAGACACAAGGGTGCAGGCCACAGGGGTGGTATGGATGGATGGCTGACACTGGGCTTCACCCACCCTCCTGCCCTCTGCCCATCACCCTAGGGGGACGCGCACCTGAAGGCAACATAGTGCAGGCCCATGCCTGCCAGCATGACCAGGAGGCAGTACCCCAGCACCCGCCGGTTGTGCATGTGCTGCTGCTGCCTTGACTCTGGTCCCTGAGGCCTCACTTCATGAAACTGGGCCCAGTATTTTGCATTGGGGGGTGCCCAGGAGCTGCTGGGAGGTAGAAGAAGGGACAGTGTAAAGATGGGGCTCCCCAGGAGACTTGGGGGTGGCAAGCTGGGGGCAGGACTACTGTACCTGTGGGCCTGATGAGCAGACCTGGGATGGGCTGTGGTTCCTGGACACTTCGGGGAAGCTGCCGAACGGAGCTGGTGGTCATAGCTGCGGCGGCTCTGCTCACGGCTCAGCACTTGGTATGCTTCACTCAGCTCCACAAAGCGGCTGTGCAGGGCTGGGTTCCTGGGGTCCCGGTCAGGATGCAGCTGGGGTGGGGCAGGACTCCCCTCATCTCCCTTCCCATGACCTATCCTGACAATATCCACCCACAAGGGCTCATATCATACCCAGAGGCCCTCCCTGGGCAGTGACCCTCACTCTCAGGCCTGCACATCCCTCTAGAAGACCAGAGAGTTAGGAAGCACAAACTCCTGCCCCCTCCCCTTGTTCAAGCCCTCCCCACCTGCTGCCTGGCTCTCATTGTATGCCCTGGTCCCAGCTTTCTCAAGAGCAGGCAGGTCAAGAGAACCAAGCCCAGCCCATCAGGACTCCTGGTTCCTGCCCCACAGCCCTTCCTTCCACCCGGCCAGACCTCTCCACTTGGGGCAGCTTCCCCTCCCTATGAATGCTGAGGGAATGTGCACCAGCCAGAGTGAGCCTCTCAGCTCCATTCCTGAGAACTTGGAGCGTACCCCATCTGGCTCAGACTTCCCTTCCCCCTCTCCACTTAAGACCACTGGTACCTCTTTGGACTTGGAGAAGAAAGCTCGTTTAACTTCTTCAGCGCTGGCACCAGGATGCACCCCCAACAGTTCATAGTAGTTACTGGGGCCAGACCTGTGGAGAGAGGCCCAAACCTGCAGAGGCTAAGGAAAACACAGAGGATACCCCTTCCCTGCCCGTCCCAGCCCCGCTGGATCACACCCTTCAACTCAGCATCCAGATGCTGAGGGGGCTGAGGCAGGTGCCAAGGGAGATCTCTAAATCATCCCTCCCTTTTTGAGTGTTCCAGGTAAGGGGAAGATCAGATTGTCTCAAAGTGTAGTTTTCAGACCCCTTGCATCAGAAACGCCTGAAAAGCATGTTTTAAAAAATAGATTATTGAGGCCCACCTCATTCCTGCAAATCAGAATCTCCAGAGCAGCGCCCAGGAATCTGCAGTTTTGTAAGCTCCCCACACCCCGCCTGGGTTATGCACAGCGATGCTTGACAACCACCTGAGTTGTGGAAAGTGCATTGGGTTTGGTTGGGCTCAAATTCCAGATGTGCCACTTAACTCTCTGTATGACCTTGGGGGGTCATCCTTTAATCTCTGATCCTGTGCCCTCAGCAGTGAAGGTGAGGGTGAGCTGACAAGCCTGTAAGGCGCCTGACGCAGAGTAAGAGATCACGACTATCCCAGCACCTAGACTATCCCGGCACCTAGCGCAGGGCCTAGAATTGGGCAGGCCAGCCACAAAAACCTACTGAACGACCGGGCCCGGCCCCGGGCGCCCGACTCACCCCTGCCGGGCGGCCGCTGCGAAGAACCGAGTGGGAGGGTTGTGGGGCCACAGCCGGCGCAGGAGCAGGGGCAGCATGAAGGCAGGCGGGCAGCTGGTGAAAGGTCACAAAGAACAGTGGGATGGGAGCAGACTTCAACCACTGCAGCGGGGATGAGGGGTGGGGGTGGGAGGCAGAGGGAAGGGACCTGGCCCCGTTGAGATGCAAAGGAAAACTGAAGCAGGTCCGGGGGACTGAGGGGCGGGTGGAACCTCCCTGCTGAAGACCAGACCCCGGTGTCCTGGCCCTGTCCCCGCCTCCGACCCGGGCGTCCAGGGCCCCTCTCCACCCTTGTCTCGGTGTCTGTACACCCAGCCCCGGACGCCGAGACCCCCTCCCCACCCTGGGAGCTCGGGGGGCGGGTGCAGGGAGAGCCACACCAAGCCCCGCCCCCCTTCACTCACAGACCCCTTGGCGGCCGCCGTTTCCTGCTCCTATTCAGGCCCCGCCTCCACACTCTCATTGGCTTAGACATCCAGACCACGCCCATAGGCCTGAGGGAGCGGACCAGCGGCGAAGCCCCGCCCCCGCACATCCATTGGCCTTTGACGACTCGGATCCACCCATCGAGACAGCAGCCCGGGGACTTGCAGAAAGGCGCCAGCGCCCACCCGGGTAGGCTGCGGCACGGTGCCTGACCCTCAGTGAGGCTTTCGGCTCAGCCCCCGTTGTTCTGTTCCCTCGGACAAGGCTGTTACTCCGCTCTGCAGCGAGACGCGTTTCACAAAGCAGTTTCCACCCCATAATCGGCCTGGAACTTCACCGGAGCCTGGCAAGGGGGCACAGCCCTCAGCTTACAGAGGGGAAAACTGAGGCTGGGGCTTTTTTTCACCCAAGTCACTTGTCCTGTCTCTCTCACCCACCCCGGCCCCTCTCTGTCTCACGGAAACAGCAGACGCCAACGGAATCCAAGAATAAAGTCCTTTATTGTCTTCCGAGCTGTGGTGATAGGGCTGGGGGACTCTAGGGCGACTTAGGTGGAACTTTCCTGGAATTCGTTGTAGAGAAAGATGGCGCCTTTGGCCGAGGGGCAGAGTTCGGCCCACATCTCAGTCTCCTGCAACCTCCTCACACTCTGTGGGGAGACAGTGAGACCCAAACATTCCGACCTCGGGTTTCTTGCAGGAGCTGTGCCCACAGTTCCTGCGCCTCAGAGCCCTCTAGGGAGACATGTTAGGGGGCTGAACAGGTCCCTGGCCCTCTCCCTTGGGCTGAGGGCATCCCAAATGAGGCCTTGTGCCTCTGGAGGGAAGCCCTGAGAGATCTGGGAGGCCCCTCTGACCCAGGCCCAGGAGACAGACATGCATCACCAGGCCTCTGCAAGCCCCAACCCAGCTCCTTGTCCACCTCAAACCTGTGTCTCCACAAAGATGATTCCTGTGGATTCATGGGCCTCAGGTCCCCCACTCGTGTAGTGCTTCCTCACCTGCTCAGAAGTCAGGCTGCACCTGGGCAAGGATGTGAGAGTGGCCTGGTGAGTGCTCAGACCCTGGAAGGTCCCTGTGGGGCCCCAGCTGCCTCAGCCGTGCCGCTCAACCACCCATCTACTCCAGGACCCAGGACCCTGTCTCCCAGAGCTCACTCACTGGACGTAGAACTCAGCACTGGCACGGCCGGCACTGGTCTCATTGCAGGCAATGCCCAACAGCAGCGGCTGGCTCAGGGTGAGCAGCGGCAGGTTCACCTGGGGCCAGGGGTACCACCTGTCAGTGCTCACTGCCCGCATCCCTGCCCCTCTCAATGAAGAACAGCATGTTACCCGTGTACCCTTGTACAGCATTTTACAGTGTGTAGTTCAAGTGCCCAGAATCACAGAATGTGAGATCTTGGGCATGTTCATTTCACATGGGAAAACCACAATGGGAGAGATGGAACAGTTAGCTCAGGGTCACCCTAGGGAAGTCAATTTAGTAACTGGGGGCTTCCCTGGTGACACAGTGGTTAAGAATCAGCCTGCCAATGCAGGGGACACGGGTTCGATCCCTGGTCCGGGAAGATTCCACATGCTGCAGAGCAACTAAGCCCGTGCGCCACAACTACTGAACCTGCGCTCTAGAGCCCAAGAGCCACAACTACTGAGCCCACATACCACAACTACTGAAGCCCAGGCACCTAGAGCCTGTGCTCCGCAACAAGAGAAGCCATCGCAATGAGAAGCCCCCACTCGCCGCAACTAGAGAAACCCTGTGCACAGCAACGAAGACCCAACGCAGCCAAAAATAAATAAATAAAAATTTAAAAAGTAATTGGGACTCCCATTTACTCCTCTTTTCAACAAACCTCGGGGGAGTAGGCAAGACATTTATTATTGTCCCCATTGTAAAGAGGAACACAGAGACGAGGCACACAGAGATGAGGGTTAGAATTCCACTCCAAGCGTGCCTAGCTGCAAAGCCAAGCTCTTTGCTCAATGCCAGATGCCTGGGAATTCCCTGGCGGTCCAGTGATTAGGACTCCACACTCTCACTGCCAAGGGCCTGGGTTCAGTCCCTGGTCAAGGAACTAAGATCCCACAAGCCACGTGAGGCAGCCAAAAAAAAAAAAAAAAAAAAAAGATGCCTGCAGACACTCCTGCCATCCCAGACCTGTGAAATTCTGGATTGTTCTCCCCCCTCCCTCCTTGCCCACCACTCTGTCCCACCTGCCTCTTGCTCACCTCATCACAGATCTCCCGAAGGACGCTGGAGAAGAGCTCATGCACCACCAGCTCCCCAGGGAGGTTGATGTGCAGGGGTCTGCCATCTGGGCACAGGGCCTGTAAGAGGTCAGGCTCAGCCCCTTCTCCCCTCTTCCCGCCTTGCTTTTCCCCACACTCACTGGCCCTGAGGGCCTGGCTGGGCACAGAGTAAGAGCCTTGGTGATCCCCTGACCCAGGCCCTGTTTTTCCAGATGGAAAACCACAGGTCCAGCTAGGTCTTCCAACCCTACCCCCACCCCCAATTCCCTAACTTCCCATGGGTCTGGGGCAGGATTCAGCAGGGAGGCTGAGAGACTGCCCTGAGCAGAGACTTTCGGATAAGCACCAGGCCAACTCCCCCTTTAAGGGAGGAGGAAAACAAAGCCGAGCTCTCTGGGTCTTTGTGCCTTTGCGCCCAGCCTGGCATCTCACCTGAGGCTCAGGGTGCCCACCGGGCACGTCCACTAGCCCAGGTGCCTCAGCCACCTGCCCAGAGCGGCGCAGGAAGACAAGGAAGTCGTCAGCAGTGGCCAGTGCAGCGCCCACCCCTAAGGGGTCCGCCAGGTAGGCTTGCTTGTCACCCCAGTCGGTGGCCCCCTGCTGTCGCAGCCAGGCAGCTGAGCTGGCCCAGTTGGTGCCCAGGAAGTCTCGATAGGAAGTAAGGCCCAGGCACAGGTGCAGCTGTGGCCCCGGCGAGCCAGTGGGCACCAGGGTGGCAGAGTGCAGGCGGAACTTGGGGGCGTCAAAGAGCCAGGGCTGGGCCTGAAGCCGGCTCTCCCAGACTGCGGTGATGGCCTTGTCCCCTCCTGGCAGTGGGCGACGGTCGTAGGCAGGGCTCAGCTCAGCCCGTACCTGCTCCTCAGGCAGCCCCCCCGGGGGGCATTGCAGCAGCAGGGACACCTCAGGGTCCATGATCTGGATAGGGCAGTTCTGGGGGAGGGCACAGCCAGGCCTGTCACCCCGGGGGACCCACAGCCACCCTTGGACCCGACAGCTGGCCCCCTCTGCCACAAACCTCCTGAGGGTACTCCCAGCCCTTCTGCACCCCCCTGACCCCTCCCTGTGCTGTAAAATGTCTTATCATCCCAGCAAGAGCTCCGAGGCTCCTGCTACCAGACATCCCTGATACTCCCGGGCATCCCTACGACCCAGAGGTCCTGAGTCCTGTCACCCGCTAATGCCTCTGTCTCCCCAAACCAAAAGTCTTGCCTCCAACCCCTGATGCGCCGGGACCCTTTCCAGGGTCCGGAAGGTCCAGGCTGCAGCCGGCAATCACCTGCCTACTCTCCTCGCAGGCTCCGCCTCTTTCCCCCGGAGCGGAAGTACCCGCCCCCTTCTTCCTCGGCTTCTCATTGGCCGGTCCTGGCGCTCTGGGCCCGTCGGGGTCAGCTGACGGGCCCGTCCGGGTCAGCTGCCCGGCCCCCGACGTTGGTGAGCCTTCCCGTCTGGCCCGGCTCTGTCTCTCTGGCCGGCCCAGACATTTCTGCCCCGTTAGCCTGGTTGCCGGCCCCGCCTCCCCAGGCCCGCTTTGCGGGGCAGACCAGGAGACTGGGTCGCAGGGGCTCGACTTCCCTGGGCCCTGTGGCTGACAGAGTGTCACCTTGGGCAAGTCTCTCTGGGCCTCAGTTTTCCTATCTGCACCAGGGAGTTAAGGGTGGGAAGTGAATTTAGAAATCTGAATATCCCAGCTCCCAGCTCTCACATCCTGAGGCTTTGTGACTTTCTGGGCATCGTGGGGACATGGGAAGGTCCTTAACAGTCTCCACATTTCACTGTTCCCCACAGGTCTTGGCCATGAACGCCTCTAGAGGAAGGAGGCAGGAAGCAGCAGGACCCAAGGGTAGAAGGGCTCACAGACCCCGGGAACAGGTGCGCCCCCTCCACCCTCACCCCTGCTCCCAATGTGGGAGGGCAGGGGAGGGGGACTCTGAGTCCTGCTCGCCGGGAAATGCTGGTGAGGTGGGAGTGGGGCAGATGGATTGTGCTGTTCCCAGGGAGCACAGGGACTCCTCTCCCTCCGGTCTCCTACAGCAGATCACTGAGTTCAGGGTGAGCAGCAGGGCAGGGTCACCACGGGGACTAACGGCCACCTCTGGGCTCTTTCAGGACCGAGATGTACAACTGTCCAAGGCTCTGTCCTATGCCCTGCGCCACGGGGCCCTGAAGCTGGGGCTTCCCATGGGGGCTGGTAAGTGAGCATCTTAGAGGCTGGGCCCAGGAGTGGTTGGAGCCCAGGGAGCAGTGTGAGCCTGGCTCTGACTGCCTTCCCTCATGGTTCCCACTGCAGTCCTATGAGAACAGCACAGAAGGTACATCCCTTCCATGTATAGGGAAGACCGAGGCCCAGAGCCCAGTATCATGTCCGGGGCAGACTGGGAGAGGAGCCTCTATCTGGGCCAGGCCTGGTGATACCTCCAGCCCAGTGGCCCAATAAACACTTATCTCAAGACTGGGCACTGTGGGGGTGTTGGGGCAACTGATGTTTATTGAGTGTCCACTCTGGGCTGGGTACTGTGCTCAAAAGGGTCACTTGATCTTTGTGACCCTCCATGAGGCAGATCCTATTCCCATATAAGTTGAGAAACTGAGGCTCAGAAAGGGGAGACTTTCTTTTTTTTTAAATTAATTTAAAATGTTTTGGCTGCCTTGGGTCTTCGTTGATACGCGCGGGCTTCAGTTGCGGCGAGTGGGGGCTACTCTTTGTTGCGGTGCACGGGCTTCTCATTGTGGTGGCTTCTCTTGTTGCGGAGCACGGGCTCTAGGCATGCGGGCTCAGTAGTTGTGGCTCGCGGGCTCTAGAGCACAGGCTCAGTAGTTGTGGCGCACGGGCTTAGTTGCTCCGCGGCATGTGGGATCTTCCCGGACCAGGGCTCGAACCCAAGTCCCCTGCATTGGCAGGCGGGTTCTTAACCACTGTGCCACCAGGGAAGTCCCAGGGGAGACTTTCTAAAGGTCACAGAGGCTCTGTTCTTGTTGCCTGTGGCTTCCCCTCTTAACTCTGGCCCAGGCCAGAGCAAGTTCAGCTCCTGACCACTCTACCTGCCCACAGATGGTTTTGTGCCCCTGGACACCCTCCTGCAGCTGCCCCAGTTCTGCAGCTTCTCAGCTGAGGATGTGCAGCGCGTGGTGGACACCAATGGGAAGCAGCGGTTCACCCTGCGGCCAGGGGACCCCGGCGCCGGCCCTCTCATCCGGGCCAATCAGGGTCACTCCCTGAAGGTGGGAGCTAAGCAGACAAGTGGGAGAGCCATGTGAGACCCCTGTCTGTGAGGGGGTCTCACTGCTGCCCATTCCCCATCCATCCCAGGTACCTGAGTTGGAGCTGATTCCCCTGGAGGCCCCGCAGGCCCTGCCCCTGGTGCTCGTCCATGGCACATTCTGGCAGCACTGGCCATCCATCCTGCTCAAGGGCCTATCCTGCCGGGGGAGGACGCACATCCATCTGGCCGCTGGACTGCCTGGGGACCCTGGTGTCATCAGTGGTCAGTGCCCCCCCCAGCTACTCCCACCCATTCTGTCCTCCCAAGTCCTCCTCCAAGAGTCATAGCCTCTTGTCCAGGGGCAGCCCATGCCCTGCATGCAGGAGCAACCCCCCACCCGCACCACAATAAACTCAGGACCCCAGCCCACCCAGGTCTGATAACTACAATCCAGACGCCCCAGACCCCAGCTCCAATTGTCTACTCAGGCATGCGGCCAAATTGCGAAGTGGCCGTGTTCATCAACGGGCCCCTGGCCCTGGCAGGTGAGTCTGGACACAGCAGGTATTGCCCCAGGCCTTCAGAGAGGGCATGAGTCACATCTCTGGCTCTGTCTGCAGATGGAATCTCCTTCTTCCGCTCTGCTAATGGGGTGATCCTGACTCCAGGGAACGCTGATGGCATCCTGCCTCCCAAGTATTTCAAGGAGGCCCTGCAGCTACGCCCTACCCGTAAGAACCACCACCCCACCCCTATTCTTTGTGCCTGAAGCCTGTGCCCTCTGCTCTCACCTCTTTCCCAGCTCCCAACCCCAGACTTAGTTCTCCCTTCTCTAACCAACTCTTTTCTCTCTCAGGAAAGCCCCTCTCCTTGGCTGGTAATGAAGAGACGGAGTGTCTGAGTGACCCCAAGCACAGCTCCAGAGGAAGAAGGATGACCCAACGATAAAATATTTATTTTTTTAATGTAAAAAGATAACAAAAGAGAAACTCCAGTTTGAACCTATGAGTCTTCGTCCTGTAGCTGTAGCCAGTCTTCCTCATGTGCTCAGGGACTACAGCTAGGTCAGGGGTGTTGGTCTTGGTCACTCAAACAAGGGAAGGGCAGGTGCTATACAAACTAGAGCCCACTCTCCCTAGCCTGGGGGATGGCAGAGTCTGGCCCAGCCAGGTCCCTGGTCTACACAAGGCCAGTGACAGTGGGTGAATGTGCCCAGCTCGGTCAGTGCACGTCTGGAGAGGGTGTGGGCAGTGAATCCCCATGGGTGTGGGCTTTGGAGTGGTCATGGAAGGTGGTGAGTGGGGCGGAGGCAGTAAGACAGGCTTCAGAAGGCCTCGTGGCCTCCTGTGAGCTGCAGGAAGAGGTCCTCGTCCAGCTCCTCCCCGCGGGCCCGCTCCCGCGTTGACAGGAAAATGTAGCCCCCAATGTACTCGTGCACGATGCGGCAGCTGGCAGATACGCAGCTGAAAGCCACGTTGATGTGCTCGTCAAACTCAATGGCTACCTGTGAGGTGGGCAGTCTGAGGGCTGGTAGGGGGTGTGATGAGGGAGCAGACCCGCCCTGGTTGCGTCTGGCCCAGCCCCGTGTCCCTCCCCCACCCTCACTCCGGGCCCACCTGCCGGATGTCCCAGTTGACGTTCCACTGGCGCATGTTGCTGAAGCGCCAGGTCTTGACCACGTCGCCCACGGCCAAGTCGATGCGGATCAGTCGGTTGTTGGCGATGCCCAGAATCTCGTCCTTTCTGCTGCCCTTGAACCTGGTGCCCAAGGGGAGAGTGTGAGCCGGGGCCCCACCCTGCATGGCCCCGGAGCCCTCCCAGACAGCCAGGTGAGGAGCTCAGCAGCAAGCTGGCAAGTAAATCACTTAGGTTCTCTGGATCTCAAGTTCCTCATCTGGAAAATGGGGGTTAATTAATAAGATCACAGTGAGAGCATTTAGCAGCATCGAGCAAATAGTCCATGCTTTTCGGTAGCAACTTTCTCTTTGTAGCGTCATCATCCATTTGCTCCTATCTTTGCAGGCTTGGAAAATGGGCAGTCACAGGGGGCACTTCCTGTCACAGCAGCCACCCAACCCTGTCCTACAGATCAGCTGCCCAAGGCCCAGAGAGGAAATGGTCTATGGCAGAGCTGGGACGGGTGCGGGATCTCCTGCTCTCCCCGCCTGATCCCTCTCTTGTGTTTGCAGGACGGAGGGGGGTGCACGCAGGCTGCCCTCTGTAAGGTCTCCCCGCAGAGGACGGGAAGGAAGGCTTCAGATGGCTTCACCATCTTCAGAGATGGTGCTTAGCAGAATGGACTGGGGTGGTACTCATACCTGACCACGACGTAGGAGATGCCAAAGTCAGGCAGGGACTGCCAGGCTTGAATGAAGCGCAGCTGGGCCTCAGACAGGGAGAGCTGGGCCACATTCTGGTGGGCTTCCAGGATCCGTGGAGTGAGCTGTGGGACAACGCTGGTGAGGGGCTGCCAAGGTCCCTGAGACACCCTGCCTGTCCCCATCAGGAAGACAGGATGCTGAGCCTGGGGCAGGGCCAGTGCCCGGTGTGGGTCCACCCGAGTGCACCCTCTCACCATTCAGCAAATGTGAGCTGAGCCGGGCCCTGAGGTGGACGTGGGCAGCTGGACCGTGACCCCCCCTAGAGGGTGGGGACCAGCACACTCAGTCTCAGGGACCCAGGTGGGAGAAGGAGCGAGTGAGCGTGTGCATTTCCAGAGGAAGGCTCTGTGGACATCCAGGGGCAAGGGTGGCCAGGTAAACCCTCTGGCCGTTCCCGCCACCTACTCCCTCTGGCACCTGCTTGGCCTTGAACTTTCGCTGGAAGCGGGGAGCGACAAGCCCGTAGGGGTTGAGGCCCTCCGCGGAGGCATCAGGGCCCTGGGGGTGGTTGCCCGAGCCCCCGCTGCCCGTCCGCTGCAGGCTGAGGAAAGCCAGGATGGCCTGCACCTCGCTGGAGTAGCTGCTGTCCGCCATGGTGCGGCCCTTGGAGGCCAGTCGGCAGCCGGCCATCCAGCGGGCATACTGCTGCTCCTGGGGTGGGAGGGGGGGAGAGGGAGGTGAGGGGCTGGCGAGGCTCTAGCTCAGGCCCCTGCCCTTGGCCTGGCTCAGCCCTGGCCCCTGCCCAGCCCTCACTCACATCCTGGCACCGCAGGTAGATCTCACTCATGCCCTCAGGGGAGGGCACCAGGAGTTTAATGCAAAACTTCTGGCCTGAGACGTTGACATCAGGGACCACTTCACAGCCTGGAGGAAGAAGGGGTGGGCTAGGCCGGGGGAGGGAGCGCTGTTGAGAGGCCCCGGGTGAAGGCCAGTCCTGCACAGTGGCCACAGGTCAGAGGGCACCTTCCCCGCCCCCAGGAGGAGACAAGTGAGAGCATTCACCTGGCCAGCACACAGCCCTTGTCCCTCTCCCAGTCAATCCGCCCTCACTCACCCTTGAGGTTGAGCTGCTGAATGGGGTCCCCGGGGGCCTCGTCCTGGCTCTTGTAGTAGGACAGTGTGGTCTCCTTGAACACTACCCAGTGCTGGCGGTACCCCTTCAGGGTCAGCTTCCGGGGCCTGAGGGTGAGGTGGGAGGTTCGTGACAGGCCCCCTCCCTCCCTCCTGTCCTCTCTCCACACTGGGCCCCTCCAGCAGGGCTGCCAATTCTGGGCCTAGACTCACCGGAAGATCCGGAGATGGTCCTTGAGTTCTGGGATGGTGGTGAGGCTGTCCTGGGGAGGAGAGGAGTCAGGGGGGGGCTGGTCCCTGCACTTGACCCTGACCCCAACCCCTGACTGGGGCCCCTCCTCACCAGCACGTCCGTGGGCGCCGACCCCTCCAGCTTCACCTCCAGGTTGCTCAGGGCTGCATCCAGGTCATCCAGCCCCGGGTCTGTGCCAGGCGGTTCGTCCGCCTCCCCACTTTGGGACAGCTTGTTGATGTGGTACTGGGAGAAGCACGTGACCAGGGACGGCCGAGCGGGCAGCCCGTTAGCCCACCTGTGCCCTCAGCTGGGCTTCCCTGGAGGTGGGCCCCCACCGGCACACCCTCCCTGCCCTGGGCCTGGCGCGCACCTAGCCACCCGGGGTACCCAGGCCTGCCCGGCACCTGTAGGGCTGCAAACACCATCATCTCCTCCTCAGTGCAGTCAATCTCCTCCAGCAGCAGGTCCCACCGAGCCTGCTCGTACAGCTGGGTCAGCCTCACCGGGTCTGTCTGGAGTGGTGGGAGGGGAGGCTGGGTTGGCCGGGTGCTAACTGCCCTGAGCACCCCCTGCAGCCAGCTCCTGTGAGCCCCAGGCCTCAGCCTTGCCCTCTGTGCTGTGCAATCTCATTTAGTGGCTCCGCAACCCCAATCCCAGCCCGCCAGCCGCCCAGCCTGCCAGCCCCATCTGCCCAGGAAAGCGACAGCCCCTTCCCTCTAAACCTCTTTGTGCAGGTATTGAGTATTTGTCTACTGTGTGCCCTGCATGCTGCTGACTGGACAACGGGGGCTGAGTAAACCAGTCAGTAAATAAGTGAAGTGATTCAAGAGTACAGCCAAAGCGATAAAGGAAGTAGCTTCCAAAGGGCATCTCACTTGTATGCTCAGGCAGGAAGCCCACAAGTTTGATGGTGATGAGAGAAAATGGAACTGGGGTGCGGCAGGGGGGCTACTCCACAGGAGGAAGCATTCCGGAAGGCTTCCCTGTGGAGGTGACATGCTGCGCTGAGACCTGAGGATGGACAAGCCTCTGAAGGGAAGAGTGGTAGGAAGAACATTCCAGAGAGAAGGAACTCAAAGGGGGATCCCAGTTACCCACAGAAGACCAAGCCCACGCTCCCTCTGAAACCCACCAAAATTGATAGCAAAGGCATAAAAAGGATAAACCCAAAAGGACAAAGAAGAGAGACGGGAGACAACTACAGCTGGTGAGAGATACCAACAAAATTTTGGAAGATGAACAAGCAAAAACATGGACAGGAACTGAGTTGCAGGGAAGGAGAGCTGGGATCTCATACACTTTTCCCTCTCTTGTTCTGTGGCAAACGCACTAATGAGTTTTGTGACCACCTAGAAGGGTGAGATAGGGAGGGTGGGAGGGAGACGCAAGAGGGACGGGATATGGGGATATATGTATACATATAGCTGATTCACTTTGTTATACAGCAGCAACTAACACAATATTGTAAAGCAATTATACTCCAATAAAGATGTTAAAAAAAAAATTAAAAGATCAGAAAGCAAACAGCAAAAAAACTAAGATCTGAACAAAGGCATCCAGTTCACATGGCGGACAGGCTCAGGTCTGGGATCCTCGGGGAGGCGAGGGTAGGCTGAAATGAGGACCACAGAAAGTCTATAAAAAGAGCACTTCCCGGGCTTCCCTGGTGGCGCAGTGGTTGGGAGTCCGCCTGCCGATGCAGGGGACGCGGGTTCGTGCCCCGGTCCGGGAAGATCCCACATGCTGCCGAGCGGCTGGGCCCGTGAGCCATGGCCACTGAGCCTGCACGTCCGGAGCCTGTGCTCCGCAGCGGGAGAGGCCACAACAGTGAGAGGCCCGCATACCGCAAAAAAAATAAGAGCACTTCCCTCCCCACTCCCTGCAGCCAAGTGACAGCCAGCTGGCACCAGGTAGAAACCAGAGATTTACTCTCGAGATGCTGAGCCAGAGGTACCCCTGCATTTGGTACATCTGGGTGTGGGGTGCATTGTGCTGAAAACAGCTGAATTAAGGGAAAGTTGGCATTTTGAAAGGTGAGACATCCCCAGCCCTTCCCCACTTGTCACCAAAGACATTGGCAATGAGCCTTCTATTCCCCAGTCAGGAGATGAGAGCATTCACTGCTGAGAAGCCAAAGAGAAAACCCCCACAGAAAGTGGCATTCCTGCCCCATCTTCCCCAGGAGGCCTAAAATGCCAAGCCCTATTCATCCACTTAGGGTTTCCAACTGGCTTCTCAGAGGCTTACTTCTAAATATGAAAAGACAGGCAGGGATTACCCACATTTTAGGAAAGCTGCTGGAATGAACAAGAGAGACCCATGAACTATAGTCAGATGGGAAAAAAAGAGCTTGGAGGAAATAAAGACAATGTAGGGAGCAGAAAAAACTTCAAACACCAGTCAGAATCCTTACAGAGACATAATACTGCACTCATAAAACAAGAACAGGATGCTATTTTTAAAAGGAAGGTGGGGCTACCCTGCAGTGGTTAAGAATCGCCTGCCAATGCAGGGGACACAGGTTCAAGCCCTGGTCCTGGAAGATAGCAACTCAGCCCGTGTGCCACAACAACCAAGCCTACGCTCTAGAGCCCGTGAGCCACAACTACTGAAGCACATGTGCCTAGAGCCTGTGCTCTGCAACAAGAGAAGCCTCCGCAACGAGAAACCCACGCACCACAACGAAGAGTAGCCCCTGCTCGCCTCAACTTTAGAAAGGCCACACACAGCAACAAAGACCCAATGCAGGGCTTCCCTAGTGGCACAGTGGTTAAAAATCTGCCTGCCAATGCAGGGGACACAGGTTCAAACCCTGGTCCTGGAAGATAGCAACTCAGCCCGTGTGCCACAACGACCAAGCCTATGCTCTAGAGCCCGTGAGCCACAACTACTGAAGCACATGTGCCTAGAGCCTGTGCTCTGCAACAAGAGAAGCCACCGCAATGAGAAGCCCGTGCACCACACGAAGAGTAGCCCCCGCTCCGCACAACTAGAGAAAGCCCACGTGAAGTGACAAACTCAACGCAGCCAAAAATAAATAAATATTTTAAAATTAAAAAAAAATAATAGGACTCAATGCAGCCAAAAATAAATAAATAAATAAGGTGTTTTTGTTTTTGTTTTTTTGCGGTACGCGGGCCTCTCACTGTTGTGGCCTCTCCGTTGCGGAGCACAGGCTCCAGACGCTCAGGCTCAGCGGCCATGGCTCACGGGCCCAGCCGCTCCGTGGCATGTGGGATCTTCCCGGACTGGGGCACGAACCCATGTCCCCTGCATCGGCAGACGGACTCTCAACCACTGCACCACCAGGGAAGCCCAATAAGTTTTTTATAAAAATAAAATATAAATAAATAAAAGGAACGTGATTATAAAGTTATAGTAATTAAGACAGCATGGCATTCACAAAGAGAGACAAATTGATCAATGTAATCAAAGAGAGACAGAGAGAGACCCACACATGTATGTTCACCTGACTTAAGACAAAGGTGATCTTGCCATCACTGGGGAAAGGATGCTTTTTTCAGTAAATGGACCTGGGTCAATTGGATACCCATATGGTAAAAATTTTTTTAATTTAAAAATTAAAAAAGTTTTTGTATCCCTACCTCACACTACATACAAATATCAATTCCATTTGGGTCAAAGATCTAAATATCAAAGTTAAAACAATAAAGTCTTTGGAGAAAAATAGGCCTATATCTGTGTGATCTTAGAATAAAAGATTTCTTAAACAGGGTGCAAAAAATATTAATCATAAAAGAAAAAATACGACTCAGATTATATTAAAATTAGGAGCTTCTGCTTAGCAAAATAAACCACTAAGAGAATGAAAAGGCAAAGCACAGAGTGGGAAAATATATTCACAATATATTTATCTGTCAAAGTACTCATGTACAGAATATATAAAGAACTCCTACAAAGCACTATGAAAAAGACAAGCAACTCAATATAAAAACTGGCAAAACTTTTGGAAAGAAACTTCACAAAAGAGGATATCCAAATGGCTAATAGCCATATGAAAAAGTTGTCAACTTGATTAGTCATCGGGGAAATGTAAATTAAAGCCACATAAAAAGTACATCAAGGGGCTTCCCTGGTGGCGCAGTGGTTGGGAGTCCGCCTGCCGATGCAGGGGACGCGGGTTCATGCCCCGGTCCGGGAAGATCCCACATGCCGCGGAGCGGCTGGGCCCGTGAGCCATGGCCGCTGAGCCTGCGTGTCCAGAGCCTGTGCTCCGCAACGGGAGAGGCCACAACAGTGGGAGGCCTGCATACAAAAAAAAAAAAAAAAAAAGTACATCAGGGCTTCCCTGGTGGCGCAGTGTTTAAGAATCCACCTGCCAATGCAGGGGACACGGGTTCGAGCCCTGGTCCGGGAAGATCTCACATGCCGCGGAGCAACTAAGCCCGTGTGCCACAACTACTGAGCCTGCACTCTAGAGCCTGTGAGCCACAACTACTGAGCCCACATGCCACAACTACTGAAGCCTGCATGCTGTAGAGCCCGCAAGCCACAATTACTGAGCCTGTGTGCCAAAACTACTGAAGCCCGGGCACCTAGCGCAAGCGCACCGCAACAAAGAGTAGCCCCCACTCACTGAAACTAGAGAAAGCCTTCACACAGCAACGAAGACCCAATGCAGCAAAAATAAAAACAAACAAATAAATTTTTTTTAAAAAGCACAACATTGGGCTTCCCTGGTGGCACAGTGGTTGAGAGTCCGCCTGCCGATGCAGGAGACACGGGTTCGTGCCCCGGTCTGGGAAGATCCCACATGCCGTGGAGCAGCTGGGCCTGTGAGCCATGGTCACTGAGCCTGCGCGTCCGGAGCCTGTGCTCCACAATGGGAGAGGCCACAATAGTGAGAGGCCCACATACCGCAAAAAAAAAAAAAAAAAGCACAACATTGGTTGCCTGGGATTGGGTGTGGGATGAGGAATGACTGCAAATGGGCACTAGAGAACTTTCTGGGGTGATGGAAGTGTTCTAAAACTGGATTGTGGTTGCACAATTATATAACTTTACTAAAAATAAACTGCTTACAGTGGGCAATTTTTATGGTATGTAAGTTATATCTCAGTAAAGCTGCTTGAAGAAACAAACAAAATACCATGTGAGATACTATTATACACCTACCAGAATGGCTAAAATGGAAAAGGTAGGAAATACCTGCTGGTGAAGTTGTGGAACAACTGAAACTCATACACTGCTGGTGGGGTGTATGAGTGTGTAGTTATCTACTACACATAAACCAATGCCTGCCCCACAACCCAGCAATTCCACCTCTGGGTATATACCTTATAGAAACGTGTACATATGTTCACGAAAAACATATGCTGGAATGTTCACAGTATCTCTATTCATAATAGCCCAAACTGAAAATTGCATGATGTTCATCAACAGTAGAATGGAAAATTAGTTGTGGTACATTGACAGCATGGAATATTACACACCAGTGAGAAATATGCTACCACTATATGAACATGGATGACTTATACAAGCATAATGCTGAGTGAAAAAAGCCAGACACAACAGAGTATAGACTGCGTGATTTCATTTATGTAAATTTCAAATACAGGCAAAACTAATCTATGGTGTTAGCAGTAACATTAATGGTTCCCCCTGTGGGAAATACTGCTTGGCTTCTAAAGGCTGGTAAAGTTCCGTTGGTTTACATTTATGAATATTTCTAAATGTATGTTACACTAAAAAACAAAGCAAAAAACACTTCAGAAAGGAACAGTCAGAAAATAAGAGCTCTTACAATTTAAAAAGACAGTTGCAGAAATTAAAAATTCAATAGCTCATTTGGAAGATAAGTCAAGGAACTTTCCAGAAAGTAGAACAAAAAGACAACAAGCGTAAAAAAAAGAAGGAAAATATAAATGTCTAATTTTTTTCTTTTAAAAATTAATCTAGGAGGTCTAACATCTACTAAGTTCCAGGAAAAAAAAAAAGCAGAAAAATAGAGGGAAGTAAATTATTAGAGATTGTATAGAACATTCTTCTAGAACTGGAGGACCCTGATTTGAAAGGGCTCAGCAAGTGTGCAGGACAATCAATGAAGAAAGATTCATACGAGGACATACTATTGAGAGATTTTTAAACACCAAGTGATAAGGAGAAGATTCTTTTGTGTTTTTGCTTTTGTTTTTGTTTGGTCACGTTGCATGGCTCGCAGGATCTCAGTTCCCGTACCAGGGATTGAACCCAGGCCACGGCAGTGAAAGTGCTGAATCCTAACCACTAGACCACCAGGCAACTCCCAAGAAGATTCTTAAAAGCTTCTGGGGCCTCCCCTCCCCTTTCAAGAAAAATTAAAAGGGTCACACATGGAAGGATTGAAAATAAAAAATGGCATTGAACTCCCCAACAGCAACACTGGAAACTAGAGGACAATGGGAAGGCGGCTTCAAAATTTGGCAGGAAAATGTTTCAAACCTAGAATTCTGTACCTAGCCCAACTCTCATGCAAGTGAGCGTAGAACAGCGACCTTCTCAAACACGCAGGATTTCAAACCACTTAAGGGAAGCTATTATTATTTCACCATTTTAGGGGAAGCTATTGAAATATATGCTCCATCAAGATGAGGGAGTCAGTCAAGAAAAAGGAACACAAGAGATCCAGGAATCAAGAAATCCAATATAGGACTTCCCAGGAAATAGTGAAGGGAAGTTCAAGGACAACAGTTAAGCAGTGGGTCTAGATACTACCATCCATGGTCCTGACCAGGAAATAACACTGACTGATATCCTAAGGTGATCGATCATTTTGAAAGGGGCATTGTCCTTAGGTTGCAATGTTGGAGGGGCTTGGTTATGGAACATCCCACCTCATCACTCTGAAGATGCCCCATGGCAAGCCACAGACTCACAGAGAGTATACAGATAGCCTTTTGGGGTCTCTCTTCTAATTGTACACAGACAGACAATTAATAGAAAAGAAATAAACCAAGAAAGGAAGTATAGTTACTCTGTGGCTTAGCTAAGAACGTTATTTATATGTGTTACTATTTACAGCCACACTCATGTTGTTTTAACCAAAAGCTACAACACAGGTCAGCTGGAAAGATGCAAAGAGATGCGTGTGTTGTGGGGGAAGGAGGGAGGATATAAGACAGATAAATCTTCACCTTTCATACAAAGTGAATAGATTATGCATGAAATGAAAAAGTCAAGGGAATAGACATATATAAGCTTGTCATATAGATGTAAACACTAGAATAAAAAGCTACAGAGTCAAAACCTATAGTCTCTAGGGATCAGAAATCTGGGATAAAGAGAGGTGGGGCAAGAAACTGTTTTTTTTTTTTTTAATTCTTGTTATTACTATTAGGACTATTCAACTCTTTAAGCCACCATATGTTACTTTGATTAAAAATAAAATTTAAGCTTTTTTTTTCTTTTGGCCGCATAGCTTGTGGGATCTTAGTTCACCAACCAGGGATTGATCCTGGGCCCTCAGCAGTGAGAGCACAGAGCCCTAACCACTGGACCTCCAGGGAATTCCCTAAAATTTAATTAAAACAAAGAAAATGACAAAGACCAAACGGATTTTAGATACTGGACAACAAACCACACAGAACAGGGATCCCTGAGAGAAGGGAAACAAGTGAATGGTGAGGTTGCCCCAGCTTGCTGCCTGGAGCAAGTGTGCCTGCTGTAGCCAAGAGGAGGACCCCAAACGGAGCCCAGCATATTCCCTGAGGTGAGCAGGTGCAGTTGAGAATCTGGGGAGTCCAAGACAGCTAGAATTCAAGGGACAGAGTGTTGCAGAGGAGAGAGCTGCACAGAGAGAAAACTCTGGATGGAAATCAGCATAGGGCTCCTCTTTAGTCATTAGCTGGGTATTGATCAGCACATGTGTATAAGGAAATAACTCAAGGCTAGAAAGAAACACTAAAAGGAGCAGGTGGAACACTTACCAGAGCTCACATGAGGTGGGAATAGTTCATAGTCCCAACACAGATTAGAGAAGCCTCATCATATATATAACATCAGAATACTCAGAACACATGAATTCCCTGGTGGCCCAGTGGTGACCACTGCCAAGGGCCGAGGTTCAATCCCTGGTCAGGGAACTAAGATCCCATAAGCCGTGTGGCAAAAAAAAAAAAAAAAAAAAAAAAACTCAGAAGGCTCTTGCCACAATAATGGGGTAAATTAGTCCTAGATTAAAAGATGCTTTTTTCTGATCTAATTAATTATTATTTAATTATTATAAATTATAATGATTAGTTCATGTTCAAAGCAAACCTTAGAAGGAGCAAACTGTTTCCAAGTGTCTTAACTTCATCCCCAAACAAGGTTTAAAGATATTTAAAGCACTACCAAAAAAAAAAAAAAAAAAAAAATCCAGGACCCAAGAACATAAGATTTGTAGTGTCTGGCATCAAATAAAAATTTTCCAAAAATGTCCAGGCATGAGAACAAGCAGAAAAATACAATTCATAATTAGGAGATAAATAGTCAATGAAAGTAAATCCAGAAATGACACAGATAATAGAATTAGTAGACAAAAACACTAAAAAAAAATATTTTAAATATATCCTGTATGTTCAAGAAGGTAGAGAAAAGCATGAGCATGTTAAGGAGAGATGGAAAATATTAAAAAGATGTCAAAATTGAACTTCTAGGCAGGGTATTAATGACATATTAGATACGGGAGAAGAAAAGATTAGTAAACTTGAGGATAGAACGTTAGAACTATCCAAAATGAAACACAGAAAAATAAGACTGGGAAAAAAAAAAAAAACTGAACAGAGCATCAGTGAGCTGTGGGATGATTTTAAGCAGTCTAATAGTCATGTGACCAGAATCCCATAAAATAGGGAGGAGCAGAGAATATATCTGAAAAAATAAAGGCCAAAATTTTTCCAAAGTTGATGAAAACTATAAACTCAGATTGAGGAGGCTTAATGGACCCCAGCATGAGAAACCTGAAGTGAACCAAGGCACGTGATCATCAGATTGTTTAAAACCAGTGATAAAGAGAAAATCATAAAAGCAGTCAGAAAAAAACGTGCGTTTCATACATTTAAACAAAGAGAGACAAGCCACAAGACTGAGGCAGAATTTTTAAGGAAAAAAAATGTCAACCAAGAACTCTACAACAAATAATATCTTTCAAAACCAAAGGCAAGGGCTTCCATGGTGGCACAGTGGTTGAGAGTCCGCCTGCCGATGCAGGGGACACGGGTTCGTGCCCCGGTCAGGGAAGATCCTACACGCCGCGGAGCGGCTGGGCCCGTGAGCCATGGCCGCTGAGCCTGCGCTTCTGGAGCCTGTGCTCTGCAATGGGAGAGGCCACAGTAGTGAGAGGCCCGCGTACCGCAAAAAAAAAAAAAAAAGAATAACAGCAACAAGGATGACAATGTATCGTGGGCTTTCACGCATGTAGAAGGGGAGTGTGTGATAACAAGAGCACAGAGGCTGGGAGGGGAAGAGGGGATCCCACTGTAAGGTTCTTACACTGTAGTGAAGCGGTGTTTCACTGGATGGTAATTATAACCCCTAAAGCAACTGCCAAAAAAAGAAAAAAAAAGCAGCATAGATAATACACTCTTATAAAGGAGATAAATGGAATCATGAAAACTACTCAGTCCAAAAGAAGGCAGGGATGGGAATTCCCTGGAGGTCCAGTGGTGTAGGACTCGGTGTTTTCACTGCCAGGGACCCAGGTTTGATCCCTGGTGGGGGATCCCGCAAGCCGCGCAGTGCAGCCAAAAAAAAAAAATAATAATTAAAAAATTTAAAAAATAAAAAGAAGGCAGGGAATATTGTACAACACAGGGAACATAGCCAATATTCTATGATAACTATAAATGGAGTATAACCTTTAAAAATTGTGAATCATTCTACGGTATACCTGTAGCTTAGATCATATTGTTCATCAACTATACTTCAATAAAAACCAACAAACAGGGCTTCCCTGGTGGCACAGTGGTTGAGGTGGTGTAGTGGTTGAGAGTCCGCCTGCCGATGCAGGGGACATGGGTTCGTGCCCCGGTCCGGGAGGATCCCACGTGCCGCGGAGCGGCTGGGCCCGTGAGCCATGGCCGCTGAGCCTGCGCGTCCGGAGCCTGTGCTCCGCAACGGGAGAGGCCACAGCGGTGAGAGGCCCGCGTACCGCAAAAAAACCCAACAAACAAAAGAAAGCAGGGAAGGCGGGAAAAGGGCACAACAGCCTGGAGGAGAGGAAGGAGCAGGGATGTGGAAGGAGAGGAAAGGGGGGCTGGACGGGTGGGAGGGAGAGGGCAGCGCCAGGGCCAGACCAGCATATGGTCCTGGGCCACAGGCACCCACAGGAGCCTTGTAAGCAGGATTGACAGGACCTAATGCACCTGGAAACGTTCATTCCAGATGCTGTGTGGAGGTTGGGGAGGCCAAAGGCGGAGAGAGGCCCATTAGGAGGGGCTGCAGCAGCCCACACGAGAGAGCCTGACGCTGCACAGATGAAGGGACAGAGAGGAACGCGTGGTTTGGGATGTTTAGTTCAAGGAAGGATCAACAGGACACAATGAGGGATGAGATGAGAGGGAAAGGGAAAGACCCAGAATAGCGTAAGTGCGGGGATTTTGCCATGTTCCACGGTGGGAGGATGTGCTGGGCAGACTTGGAATCAAGAGTTTTGTTTCAGGACTTCCCTGGTGGCGCAGTGGTTAAGAATGCACCTGCCAATGCGGGGGACACGGCTTCGATCCCTGGTCCAGGAAGATCCCACATGCCGCCGAGCAACTAAGCCCGTGCGCCACAACTACTGAGCCTGTGCTCTAGAGCCCGTCGAGCCACAACTACTGAGCCCGCGTGCCACAGCTACTGAGCCAACGTGTCACAACTACTGAGCCCATGCACCGCAACTACTGAGCCTGTGTGCTGCAACTACTGAAGCCCGCGCGCCTAGAACCTGTGCTTTGAGAAGCCACTGCAATGAGAAGCCTGGACACCGCAACGAAGAGTAGCCCCACTCGCCCCAACTAGAGAAAAGCCTGCATGCAAAAACGAAGACCAAATGCAGCAAATAAATAAATAAATGAATAAATAAATAACTTTAAAAGGTTACTATGTCCAAAACAAGTAGGCTTATCCTAGTGGAAGGCCACTTTCAAAAAAACAAAAACAGTTCTGTTTCAGGCAGAAGCTGAGATGCCTGTTAGGTGCCAGAGCAGAGACAGCCAGTTGGACATGAGAGTCTAGAGCTCAGGGGAGAGAGGTCTGGGCTGGAGGTGGTAAATCTATAAAGAGCACAGAGATGATCCTTAAATCCAGGAGGCTGGAGCTTCCTGGGAGAAAGGGTAGAGAGAAGGAGGCTGGGGATGGAGCCCTGGAGCCCACAACTCCCAGAGGCTGTGGAGACAGGAGGAAGGGCTGAGGAAACCGGGCAGGGCAGCTGCAGACCCCTGTGTGCGTGGGGATCCCAAGTGGCCAAGTAAGAAGTGGATGGCGAACTTCCCTGGCCATCCAGTGGTTAAGACTTCACACTTCCACTGCAGCGGGTGCAGGTTTGATTTTGTATGCCGCATGGCGCAGCCAAAAAAAAAAAGAAGAAGTGGACGGGAAGTGAGTAGGGGACAGATGGCATGGAAGGCATGGTCACCTCAGCAGGACAGGGACTCCAGGATAGAAGACTCTAGGATAGAGTTGGCTGAGGAGAGAGAGGGAGTCGAGGGGCACCCACAGGAAAGACTTCCGGGGAACAAAGACGCTGGACCCCAGGGTTCTAGAGACAATGGCGCTTAGCAATTTTGCAGTGAAGGGGGTGCAGAGAAGTGGGGCCACAGGTAGAGGGAGAACCTGGAGGTTTTCCAGATGGACTCATGGAGTCTGTTGGTTGCCGGTGGGGACGGCAGGCAGGGAGGGAGAGAGGCACACAGGTGCCTGTCCGCAAAGCCTCGTCTTTCATCTGCCCCTAGTCCCTGCAGGTCCCAGTGCCACCGCCTCCAGGAAGCCTTCCCTGAGTGCAGGTGTCGGTGCCTCCCACCTGAGCAGCCTTCCCAGGGGCACCTACAACCGTCTACACTGAGCTGTGGTCATTATCTCCCTGACGGTCCTTGAGAAACAGGTCTTGCCATCAACCGGGGCCCAGCACCATATCGGTGGAGTTAATAAACGGGTGTGGATGGACAAATGGACAGATGGACAGACCCCTACAAGTGTCTAACATTCCTAGAGCCCAGACCCCCGATGCAAGGTCCCTGTGTCCCACTGATCCAGACACTCCTTCTCCCTGACCCAACCCACCTTGGGATCCAGGTCGAAGAAGCTATAGTACTTGAAGCGCAGCCAGAGCATGTCCCCCGCCTTGACACCCTGCTGCATGAGACACCGCGACGAGTCCAGCCACCTGGGCGGCAGCGTAGGCAGAGGCCGGGTCAGGGCTGAGCCGGGGGCAGCGGGGTGGGCTGGGCAGGGGCTGAAAGGCCTGGGCACAGGCGTGGGTTTGGGACGAGCAGGACACAGGGGAGGGTGTGGGCTCTGGGAGCAGGGGCTCAGGCACAAGGGCAGGTGAAGACTGGGCAGGCGAGGCACCTGCTGTGGAGCTGGGTCTTGTCCAGCAGGGAGCTGGGCCGGGGCAGGCGCTGCAGCAGCAGGGGGTCTGGCGGTGAGATCGGCCGGCTCAGCATGTGGTAACAGGCCTCGGTCTGGGCACTGTCTGAGAAGTGGGCTGGCATCCCCCGGAACGACACAGGTGCCACGCCTGGAGTGCGGGTCACGGTCACCCAGGCCCGGCCCCGACCCCAGGCCTCCGGGGCCTGCCCTTGTGGCCGCCCCTGGGCTGCCCCGCCTGCACTCACCCCCGGCCAGGACGACCTTGGTCAAGTCATACACCTCCTCCTCTGGCTCCTTCTCCTTCTTCTTCTTCTCCTTCTTCTCAGGAGCCCGGAGCAGAGACATCTCCTCAGGGCGCCGGATGCCTGAGAGGAGCAGGGGTCTCAGCGGGGGCTGGGGTCCTGCCCTGTGACCTCCCACCCCACCCATGGGCAGTTCGGGGCAGGGCACAGCCCCACGAGCTGGATGGGGAACAGCTCAGCAAGGTCGAGGTGACAACAGCTGGGCCTGGAAAGGGAGGGAACGTGCCCCCTGGCAGGACCCTTGCAGGGGGCAGAGTGGGGACCAGCCGGGGACTCACTGAGGAGCCGGCAGATGGCAGCCACAGCCTGGAAGAGGGGCTGCGAGAAGCTGGCTCGGAGGCGCAGGGCACGGCGATTGGGCAGCCGCAGGATGACAGGCCGGTGCTGGGGCCCAAAGAAGAGGCGGGCGTCCGCCAGGATCCCGTATTTGTCCAGGGTCCAGTGGGTCTGCAGCAGCCATTGTCTTTTCTGTTCCCACCAAATGGCATGGTCTGACCAGTCCTGCTTCCGCTCTGTGAGGCCACAGGCAAGGGGGGCCACGTCAGCCTTGGAGGGCCCTGCCCCCAGTGCTGAGCACAAGCCTGGAATTCAGAGGTGGTGACCGCCCCTCCGCTGCCCAGGCCAGGGGCCGGGCCAGGCGGGGTTGGCTTGGGGGCTAGGACTGAGGTCATGGCAGAACAGCTCTTTGCTGGCTAACCCTGCTTGTCCCCTGGGCTCAGTTGCTACCGAGGGGAGTCACTTCCCAGGGGAGCCCCCAACCCAGAATCTTAGAGCTCCCATCTCACACACTCCAGTGCACTGGGCTCCCCCGTACAGCACCTCCTGTGTCCTCTTGCAGTTCCTGGCTTCATGGCTTCTCTCTGGCATTCCTGGGAGCCAGAGGCAACTGAAGGGCCTGGGGTTGTGCCGGGCACGCAGCAGCAGGCACTCCATAAATATCTAGTGGTTACTAGCTCTGTGACCTTGGCCAAGACCTGAACCTCTCTGGGCCTCCGTTTTCTAGTTCCTGAGATGTGAGCAGCAATGGACACTGAGCAGTGCCTGCCGCCACGTGGCGAGGGCATCGTGTCTGTGACACAGGCGTGCGGCCGCATCAACACCGCGCGTGGGCCTTCGGATAGAAATGCGAGCACTTCGAGGTCATGCGGCTGGTGAAGGGTACGTGTTCTCCTCTCCTCTCCATCTTCCCTTCAGGAGCCTGAACTGGTGCCAGGTGAGCACAGTGGAAGAGCAGAGCCCACTAGCGTCCAAGCCCTTCCTGGGGAGCGGTCCCGTGCTCCGCCCCACCCCCCTCCCTCTTCCCCCTGCCCTGAAGTCGCCCGCTGTGCCTTCACTCTGTTCTTGGTTTTGTGGCGCCCACTCCCCGCCTCCTCCTGACCCTTTGCTCTGGTTCTGTCCCGTTGGCCCCCCTCTGATGGCCTGCCCCCGTGCTTCCCCGTTGGTTCAGTCTGAGGACCCTCCTCTCCCTCCTTAGCCACGGCCTCTTCCCGGGGTCTCATCTAGTCTACGGCTTCATCTTCCTGCTGTGAGCCCCAGGCCAGAAACCCACAAGCCACTGGCTAAGGGGCACGTCCACTGGCTTCGATCACTCCAGAAACCTTTGTTCACCAGCCCATATGCCCGGCTCTGGGACTATAAATGCAGTGACTCCTAGTCCCAGCCCTCAAGGTGCTCCACTTCACCTCGCTCTGCCTGACACTGGACAGAGGCGCCCCCTCCCCTCATCAGCTCCCGGGGGGCTGGGTGACCACGGCTCTCCTGCCAGGCCCGAGCTTCCTCCCTTTCACTTGTAGCCACCACATTTTACCAATGCCAGCCCTCCTCCAAACTCACCTCCTGTCCATCCTCACCCGACCCAAGGGGCCTGCCTTAGCCTGAGAGCCTCCCGCTGGAAACCCTTCGGCGCAGCTGCCCTCCACCTCCGGGATGGAGTCCAAAACGCCTTATGGCATTCACCCCAGGCTTGTTTCTTGTCATACTCCAGGAGTCCTCCCCAGCCTAGAGGCTCCAATTTAGCACCGCACGCCCCCACGCCCCAGCATGTCGCCTTGTTCCTCCCTGCTGTGGCCCCCTCTCAGGATTCACACTGTCCCGGGCTAAGTGCAGCCCCTGTGCTGGCCTCCCCTGTGCGGCAGCCAACACTCAGCCCTGTGCCGGCAGCTAAAGGGTGGGTCCCACCTGCCCGGCTGCGCTCCAGATCAGGGGCTGGCCCAGCCAGCACGGCCATCAGTAGACCTCTGATGTGCTAAGGAGTGAGTGGGAGCTGGGGGGTGGGCACAACGGTATGCTTGGGGCTGGGGACAGGAGCTGGAGGGGCTTGACCCCGGGAGCCCCCACAGCGGCTGGAGGAGTGGGTCCGGCTGGCCCCTTGTTCAGGCCTCGCGCTTTGCTGTGGGCCATGCCCTGGGGCCAACCGGCTCTTCTCCTGGAGCACCTGGTCTTCACCCTCTCCGCCCTGCTTGGCCAAGCCTGCCTGAGTCTCTGTCTGACACCCTGTCTCCTGCGGGACCCTCTACTCTCCACTTCTGCTTTCACAACCTCCTTGGGCCCTGCCTTCTGGAGGCTTCCCTCACCACCTCAGCCCTGTGGCCCGGCTGCCCTGAGGCCCCGTGCTGTCCACAAGCCACTGACCTCCCTCCCAGGCCACCCACTCACCCCCACCCCTGGGGGACCCAGGACCCAGGCTGGCTGGCACTATCACGGGCCTGCCTTCCGGCTCTGGCTATCAGAGCGGGCCCGCCGCCCTCCCAGGAAGGGGCAGCCCGCACCCCCAGCAGGGAAAGGCGATGAGAAGCCCCTGCGTCAGTGGCCCTGCTCCCCTCCAGGGCTGATACCAGAGGCGGCTGTACTGTAACTTCCTGTGGGGGCAGGGCCTTCTCACCCAGGCTGGGCCTGTCACCAGCCTGCTGAGGGCTTCCGCCTGCCCGGGGAGAGGGTGTGGGAGCCCGTCCCCAAGTCAGCAGGAGCCCCCTCTGGGCTCCTCTCGACCCCCAGAATGGGATCTCTGCCTCAGCCCAGGCAAGGCCTCGCCTGCCCCAGAAGTGGGTGAACGGAGGACCGTGGCCGGGTCTGCTCCTCGGGGTCTTAGTGGAACCCGTTGGAGCGGGAGGAAGGGAGGAAAGACAGGGGGAGGGAGGGGAAGTTAAGTTGGGGAAATGTCTTTTTTGGAACCAAATGATTAAGCTGGTGCCTGAGTCACTGTGACTCCATTATCGAGGGCCACGCAGCAGGGCTGGCCCGGAAGTGCCAGGGGACCCCGTGGGCAATGGGGGCGGTGGGCACTCACTGATCTCCTCCACGATCTTCAGGAGCACCCCACCGATGTGTGACTCCCCTGTGACCCGGAGGGTGACCGACTCGGCCTCGGGGTCCTCCTCTCCTACAAACACCCGCAGCTCCCAGGACGAGTCGATGTAGTCCCCGGTGGCTGTCTTCATCCCCGCCATGGCTGCGGCAACTCTGGGGAGAGGGAGGGAAGGAGGCAGGGTGGGCAGCTGGGGCCTGGTAGGCTGCCTGTGGTGCCCGGGACAGGCGGGGGCCCAGAGAGCAAGCCCGTAAGCCAGAATGCCACGGCAGCAGCAAGACGCTGGGAGCTGAGTTGTTGCAGGCGAACCTCAGACCCTTTCTCCATCACAGATGACTGGGCTGAAGGGACCTTCAGAGTCTATGTTGCCCAGCCCTCTCCCTTCTTGCAGACGGGAAGACGAGGCCCGGTAAGAATAAGAAGGGCCTCACTCAACATCACCCAGCTCAGCTCGATGCCAGAGCTGAGCACAACCTCCGTCAGCTTGCTCAGCCCACGGCCCAGCCCAAGCCCACACTGGCAGCTGCCCGCCCTAGAAATGGTTGTGAGCCCAGGTCAGAAAAGAGTTCCAGTCAGGCCCAAAGGTCAGCTCCATCATCCCAAACCAGCCGAAGCCTCTCTAGGGCAGTGGAAAGTCCAGACTGCCACATGGAGAGAGGCATGCTGGGCAGAGGGGCTGCCGGAGGCGAGGAAGAGAAGGGTCCTTGGGTCTTCAGCCACCGGCTGGCTTACCTTCCCTGCAAGGGCTTGGGGCTGGAGCTGGGGGTCGGAGCGTCAGCCACTCCTGGCTGCAGCCCGCACACCTGCAGACCACTGCGTGCTTCCTCCTCCTCTCTCTCCGTGGAGCTTCCTTCAGAGGGCAGCCCTTGCGCCTTATCAGAGCAGGGCGGGCCTGGCCCCTCCCCAGGGCGTGCTGGCACTGGGGGCAGGAAGCAACGGCCAGCACCGTGGTGGTGGCGCGGCACGGGTTCCAGTGGGGCCCTGCCTTTGCTCCCAGTGAGCACAGGAAGCAAGTGGGGCTTGTGGACCCAAGACCACACAAAGGGTCCCGTCATTTGAAGGGAAGCTCGATTCAAACTAGAGAAGCCACCTATTTGTGCTCCCTTGTCGGAGCCATCTCTCATCTCCAACCTGTCATGAGGTGGAGGTCCTTGGGCTGTAAGCATCACTCAGCTGCAGAGAGGGAGAGCCATGGAGTTCAAAGGGTTGGATCTGGGTTATTTAGGGACCTGGCAGGTCAAGTCAGCTCAAGCCCCGAATGTCCTTTATCACCACAAAGTAGATCCTTAAAGGCCCTGAGGGAAACGACTTTCTTATGTCTTTCCTGTCCCCAGTTAAGGGACTCTTTTCCAAACTTGTCAACCTTAGAACTGCCCAGGGGAACAGCTGAACAGAAATTGGCCCCTGATGTTTCACGACATGCCTCCCCGACGCCTTCAGGTTTCAAGACTTCAGACTTGCCACCTCTACTGTCCCTCCACCTGCATCACTCCCCTCTGGGGCCAGTACCCACGAGACTCACTCCTGTCATGTCCCTACGCACATGTGACTCAGAGGGCCCCTGGTGGCCCAGCGTCTTCCCATCACCTGCAACAGGATGTAAGCTTTGGGAAAGCAAGGTCTTATAGTCACTGGCTCGCAGCAGAAATTCAGCCTTTCTAGACAATCAGTTTGGGGATGGAGGGGACAGAGCCTGAAGAGACAGTATAGCGCCAAAGGCGCAGCAGAATCCCTGTGGACTGTGCCACCCAGACGGGGGAGGCCTGCTGGGCACTCCCAGGGGAAGGCCAGCTTATGCAAAGCCAAGGCAGCAGGAAGTGCAGCCAGCTGCTGGCCTCAGCAGCTTCCTAGCCCAAAAGCTGCACTCCTGGAACAAGTGAAGTTTTAGTCCAGCCCCAGAAGCCTCCCCAGTCCAAGTGGAGGGTTTTTAGAAAGTTTGTGTCAACTGTGGAAAAGTGTAATTAAAACATACTTTGGGGCTTCCCTGGTGGCACAGTGGTTGAGAGTCTGCCTGCCAATGCAGGGGACACGGGTTCGTGCCCCGGTCCGGGAAGATCCCACATGCCACGGAGCGGCTGGGCCCGTGAGCCATGGCCACTGAGCCTGTGCATCTGGAGCCTTTGCTCCGCAACGGGAGAGGCCACAGCAGTGAGAGGCCCGCGTACCGCAAAAAAAAAAAAAAAAAAAAAAAAAAAAAACATACTTTGAACTCAGTTGAGAGCAGTGAGTTAAGAACTAAAACTAAACTACAGCAGTTGACAGATTTGACCTTTCCAAAAAGGTCTGAAGTGTCTCTTGCAATAGAAATTGTTTTCAATTCTTGAGTGGGACCCACTGTTCTCTGGATCTAACTGGTTTCTGGCTTTGCGATTTGAGTGTGGAGAACTGACAGCACGGGAATCACCTGGAAGTTCATCTGACCCTCCGGAGCTGGAGCCACTCTGGGTCAGGAGCCTCCGTGTCCCCTTTCAGTTGTTCGCTGAGCGACGGCACCACCTAGTGGCCACCTTGCTAGGCCAGGGAACCCAGCCAAGCTCACACCCACCCCACCCTTCAGGAAGGAAGGGCGCGTGCGGGCCTGGTGCCCAGGGCTCAGTTCTCACTCAACTCTCCCAGTCCAGGCTGTGACCCCTACAGGACATCTGCTTCAAAGTCTTTTGGCAAATAAATTACTCAGGGACATAGCAATGTATAACCACGCCTGACGGGCTTGTTTTATTGGAGAAGAGGACGTGGAGTTAACAACGTGAAGACAGTTGGGACCTGAGGTTGGGAAGAACACCCTCCCCTCCCCTTACAAGCCCACTGCCCCAAATAAAAAATAACCAACTATGGGAGAGCAGCTGAGTCAGCAACTGGGGGCAGGGGAAGGAGACCATGCGTGTGCTGGGAGGGCCCAGAGGCAGCGGCTGCACGAATACGTGAGTACAAGTCTCTGAATCTTCCTCGTACGTCTGTATAAATATATAGATAAGTTGTTCGCTTGCTTCCCCTGCTCTCCCTTCTGCTGCTCCGTGCTGCTTGCCGCGGTCCCAGCTCCTCTTTCCACGTGAGGGCGAAGGGAAGGGGCATGATGAGCAAGTCATCACCGAATTGCGATCAGACCCACATCCATCAACTTCTGGATCTTCTGCGCTATCACAGGATTCTTTAAGTGTCTGACAAACAAGAGGCAAAGTTATTTGAAATGAGACAACCTATAAAAATTCTTACTTGCTCGCAGAGCAAGCCCCAACCAACACAAATCCCCCTGGACACCACCAACCAACAAGAGGTGGTAAGGGAGTCCTGGCAGACTGCCCAGGGGGACCCACAAGGGCCTCCTCTGCCATTGTTTGGAACCTGACCAGTCCTGCTGCAAATGAGTCCACGGACACGGGTTTAAGCTGAGACCACTCTCCCAGCAAAACTGGTCTTTCCAACTAACCACTTAAGCCATTGCCACTAACATATATAAATGAAATCCTTCCAGCTCACCACCACTGCCAACCTTCCAAGTAAGAATTACACTATAAATATTCCACTCAGATCACACTGCTGCCAACGTTGTGCATTCTCAATGCTTTTGTCCACCTTTTCCCTCGAAGGCCATCTGCCCCCAACTTGACTCACTCGCTGAGCGCCTGGGGGTCCTTCTGCATCTGTTCCAGGATGAGCCGCATGGCCGGGTCACTCATTATCTGCTGCACCTCAGGGTCGGCCATGGCCCGCCGCTTCACATCTTCAGGGCTGTCATGTCGGTTGTACTGGGCCATCATGCAGCGCTGGTAACCATCTGCGGCCTCCTGCATTCCGGCAAAGCCAAAAGCGGAGGGTGTTAGCACTACCTGGCTCACTGCTGCAGCAGGTCCGAGATAACAGAGGTAACTGAGGGGAAGACAGACACACAGAGAAACAGGCGAGAGGGAAGAATCAGAGACACGGAGGCAGGGGAGAGCTCACTGAAGGCCAGAGCAGCCCCACCTTACAGCTGGAGTCCAGGTCGAGTGCCTTCTGGTAGACATCCATGGCTTTGGTGTAGTCTTTCATCGCTTCCAAGGCAGCTGCTTTCCGTGTATAACCCTTGACTACACAGACAGAAAGGGAGAGGTGAGGCATCACCTAAAACACACTTCTGAAGGCTGCTCTTTCACCTCTTCATCTGAACACCATTGTTCTTCAGCCTGACACTAGCTCCTAAATGTTACAAACCCGAAAGACACACAGGCAAAGAATATGCTCTCTCCTTCTCTCAACCCTCTGGCCAGTCAGGGGACAGAGAAACAGCACAGAAAGGCACTTACTGAAGGTCGGTTCTAGCTGGATGCATTCCTCACAGTCCTAGGGAGGAAAGGCAAAAAAGAATTAGGCTCATTCCTTTAGAGGAGCTACTCTAGCTTGGAATTACAAATCTAACTGTTCACCCAGGGCCATTACAGAACATTCTGCTTTTGTTCTAATGCTTCTGTTCTATTTTTTAAAATTTTTTTATTGGAGTATAGTTGATTTACAGGTGCTCTACAGGTGTACAGCAAAGTAGATCCGTTATTATATATACACATATCCACTCTTTTTTGGATTCTTTTCCCACAAAGCCATTACAGAGCACCGAGTGGAGCTCCCTGTGCTACACAGCAGGTCCTTATTACTTATCTATTTTACACATAGTAGTGTGTGTATGTCAATCCCAGTCTCCCAATTTATCCCTCCTCCCTCTAGTGCTTCTGTTGTTCCTGGCAGCTTGGTAATTTAACAGCAGGCCCAGCAAAAGGAGAGTAGAGAAGGAAGGAAAGCAGAACTAGAAGGGATAACAAATCCAGATCATGGACCATCTCGTATAAGGGGGCTGGGACTATTCAAAAGGCTGATGTTATGATAAAAAAAAAAAGGGGAAAAAAAAACCCCAAAAACCAAAAGGTGGGGAAACTTCTAGTTTGAGAAACTAAAGAGGACATGATCACCAGATGAAACGAATGGACCTTGATATTGACAACTTTAAAACTTTATTTTTAGACAACTAAGGAAATCTGAACATAGACACACAGCAGATGACACTACGGCCCGAGTTTTGCTATTAGGTGCTAATAATATTGTGACAGGACAGGGAAAGTCATTTCAGGAGATGTATGCTCACGAATTCAGAGGTCAAGTGCCAAAATGTATCATTTCCTTTCACAAATGGTTCGCCAAAAGTGTCAATGCTTATGGTTGCAGAAAAGGTGGAAAACATAGGTATTCTGTGTATTTTTGTCTGAAATATCTTCAAAACATAAAATTACGGAGAAAAGAATGCTATGCAGTGTCGTGTGTGCACTGAGGCCCAACCAAGAAGCTCTAAGACTGGGAGCAATTCTACTCATTCTTTCCTCCCATGTGCACATTGGGAAAGTCCTGTTCCACCTCTCAGGTGACTAACAATGTTATTCTTTGCTTTGCAAACCAACTTGCTTTTGACATTCCCCTTGTGCAGTCCCACCAGCAGCAGTGATGTCTAGGCCAGATGGACCGAGAAAATAGTGGCATCAAACAAAACCATCACGGACTCAGGTACTGGTGTGTCTAGACAAATAACATTTTGTCTAGTTCCCACAAGATAGTCCAGGTTTATCTCCCAGAGAAGAGTTTAAAACTCGCCAAGAGGCAAAGAGCGGCTCATGCTCAAGAGCACCATGGAGAGCAACTCCTGCAGTGCTGAACACGATCATATCTGAGCATGCTTGACGTGACTGACAGCCGCAGGTCTATCTAACTGGAGTATGGAAGAAAAGAAGGGTAAAGCTGCTGTGGAAAGTAAGGCAGTTCCTCAAAAAAATTAAACACAGAACTATAGTACTTCCACTGTTGCATGAAACACTTGAAAGAATTGAAACCAGGGACTCAAACAGATATCTGTACACCCATGTTCACAGCAGCATTGTCCAGAATAGCCAAAAAGTGGAAACAACCAAATGTCCATGGATGGATGAACAAAACGTGGTCTACCCAATGGAATATTATTCAGCCATGAAAAACGAAGTGCGACACATGGTACAACGTGAACCTTGAAGACATTATGCTAAGTGACGTAAGCTAGACACAAAAGGTCCAATATTGTATGATTCCACTTACAGGAAGTCCCTAGAGCGATCAAATTCAGAGACAGAAAATACAACAGTGGTTGCCAGGGGTTGGGAGAGGGGGCTGGGGCGTTAGTGTTTAGAAAATGCAATTTCCATTTGGGAAGATGAAAAAGTTCTGGGGATGGATGTTGGTGATGGCTGCACAACCATGTGGATGTACCTGATGCGACTCAACCATACACTTAAAATGTTAAAAAGGTAAACAACAAAAAATGTAAGGAAGGACAAAGGGGAGGGAAAAGGATCTACTTTCCCAAATACTCCCAACCACGAATAAATCCACAGGCCAGGACAGGGTAGACACAGGCCCTGTATTTTTACAAATTTCCCATGTGCATCACCACCTTGAATCTATGATCAAAATAAGAACATCAAGCTGACGCTGATGAAAACATGAAAAGAGGAAAACATATTCCTCATGCACAGGTTACATTAACGGCTGCTCCGCATTCCCAGAGCCTCACCTTGAGTGCCAGCTGGAACTCCAGAAGTTTGGTGTAGCAGGCAGCTCGATTGCTGTACAATTTGGCATCTTTTGGGTTCCGTTTGATGGCTTCTGTATAATGCTTCATGGCCTGGGGATAGTCCCCTGAACATGGAAAAGACAAACAAAAAATAAAATAAAGCACACCATCAGAGCGCATCTACCCCACAGTCAGCCGAGGCACAGAAAGCAACATCTACACTGCTCTTATCCAAAAGTTCCATCAACTGAGCTGTAGGTACCTTTCTGAAAACATTCATTGCCTTTGTTCTTTTCCTCCAAGGCCAGGTCAGGGTTTATGTAGGCCAGCCGCTCTTGCTCTTTCAGGATTTTCTCTGCCTAAAAAAAAAATTAATTCTTGCAATAGTCATTTAAACTCTCATAAACATTGGGCTAATAAAAAGTCTGATTAGAATTTCAATTTTCACAGTGGCAAGACTTAACTTTTGGTTTAATAATTTTATATTTCTTACAAACTATGTATAGCTTAAGTAAGCTACAAAGATATATTGTACAGCATAAAGAATATAACCAGGGGGCTTCCCTGGTGGCGCAGTGGTTGAGAGTCCACCTGCCAATGCAGGGGACACGGGTTCGTGCCCCGGTCCGGGAAGCTCCCACATGCTGCGGAGCGGGTAGGCCCGTGAGCCATGGCCACTGAGCCTGCGTGTCCAGAGCCTGTGCTCTGCAACGAGAGAGGCCACAACAGTGAGAGGCCCGCGTACCTCAAAAAAAAAAAAAAAAAAAAAAAAAGAATATAACCAATATTTTATAATACCTTTAAATATAATCTATAAAAATTTTGAATCACTATGTTGTGCAACTGAAGTATAATGTTGTAAACCAACTTTACCTCAATTCAAAAAAAAATTTTATATTCCTCATTATCAAGGTGTAGGTACTATGAAGCAGAATGAATGGTATTGATGTACACTTGATACAAAGATATGCCCTGTGTGAAAATGATCTATGTATTGACAGTTCAATTTTCTGCCTAATCTTTCTGTGAATAAAATCACTCCCCTACATAATTTGGTTGTATAAGGTAAGAAAAAACTTAAATTACAATAACAACCACAACACTGTCAGAGCACTGACCCTCAATATCAACAAATTTATGGTGGAAACCTTGGCCAACCAAAAATCACAGCAGAAAAACTGAGTTATTCCCTACATGTTGTCATCATTAAGTGACAGGGGCAGCATCATATACAATGACCAAAGACAACAGATTTATCACTAAATAGTAATGACTACAATAAATAAAACAAAAAATAGCAAAACATCCCATATTCCCTACCCACCTGTTGGCATTTCTTGAGCACATCTGGGGTTCGGTGCTCTGCCAGAGACTTGTTGTAGAAATGGATGGCATCCTTGTACTTTTCTTCTTTGAAATAGGAGTTGCCAATTCGAGCGTAAGCTCTGACAAAGAGAGAAAAGAATTTGCTAAGGGCAGAACACAGACAAGGTCAGCCCCTGCAGAGAAAAAAACACCTGCAACCAACTAGACACAAGGCCCACATCACTGCCCCAGGGACCACGCCCTTCCAACACCTTCTGTCTAGGATCCTTCAGCCTCCTTTCCAGCCCACGGCTAACAGAGTAGGTTGTGCAGCCAGCAGCCCCCTCCCCATGCAGACATGGAACCCTCCACACCACTCAAGGCGTTCCAGGTCAAGCGTACTTGGCAATCTGTCGGTAGTCTTCTCGGTTTTCTCGCCCCACTTCAATGGCCTTCTCACAAAGCTCCCGGCATTTACCATAGTCGCCCTTTTCAAAGTACACGGCTGCCAGGCAGGAGGGTCAAAAAGGAAGAGTCAGTCCATGCCTCACCCCAGGACCACGTAACAACTCCTGCACCTGCGTCCTGGGTCTCACCTGCTTGGTTGGTTATGTAAGTCATGTTGGTGGGGTCCAGGTCCTTGGCTCTGTCATAGTGTTTCAAGGCTGTGTCAAAGTCTTTCTTCTTATAGGCTTCATTCCCCAGCTCTTTTTCTTTCAGTGCCTAGATAAGGTGTGGGAGAAGTCAGTGCTGAGCACATCTAACCAGACGGCAAAGAGAGCAAGGGCCTGTGACGTCACAGGTACCACGCAGCATACACAACTAACAAGGCTATGGAAGCAGGTTCTCGACACCCACAGTGAAGTATCAGCTGTTAGGATGAAAAATTATAGACTTTCATGTCTGCTTCCTCTGAAACTCCCCCTATCCCACCTACTCTCCTGGATCTTCGTCAGCAAGTGAGGGCTTCTTCAGGGGAGAGGAAATCCCTTCAGCTGGAAAGAACTTCAGAGAGGACAACATAGTTCTGTGCTAGGTTTAATTCCGAGAGGCTGAGCAAGTTCGGTTTCTGTCGCCTGCTGTCTCGGGGTCTTAGGAGGGTGAGGAGCCGAAGGGGCTGTCCTGGTGGCAGCAGTCTTCAGCCGAGCTCACTACCACCCACGTTATAGGGCCTTTTTCCAGTTTTGAGGCGCCATGAACAACCAACGCTTACCCATTTAAAGGTACTAAATTTGGCAACAATCTGCTGTTCCCATTTATAAGAAGGGAAATAAAATCGTTCAGGCACATGCCTCCTGCTCTGGAAGACTGAAAGTTGTTCACTTAGCAACACAGACAACTTTCAACTACACACCACGTCCAACCAGGAAACAGAAGCATAAGGAATGATAGACAGCATTCCTCTGGATCTCCGCAAGGACAAGGACCACACACAACTTTTTTGGCTGGCCCTGGCTGACATCCACACTGCCAGAACCACAGCGGCCGTGGGACTATGGACTAGTAGCTTCTGCTGCCTGAAGACTTTGAGATACACGATTCCTATGAAACTGCTTGTTACGTGGACCATTTAATATACTATTTTATTTTTTGAATATTTATTATTTATTTATTTATTTTGGCTGCACTGGGTCTTAGTTGCGGCACGTGGACTCTTAGTTGTGGCATGTGAACTCTTAAGTTGCAGCATGCAAGCAGGATCTAGTTCCCGCCAGGGATCGAACCCAGGCCCCCTGCACTGGGAGCACCAGGGAAGTCCCCTGACCGTTTTAATTAACAACAGTAACTTTAGCACATACTGAGCATTCAGAAAACAATCACAGCCAATGAAAGTCTACAGATGGTCCCAACTGACACACATATTTCTAGCTGACTTGGCTGTTTCTTCTAAATTCATGATAGTAAACAGTGTAAAAAAAAAAAAAAAAAAAGCGCGAGACACCTGCTTCTTATTCTCTGGAAGATCTTCTTCCATCGGCTCTGGTTTTGCCTCCTTTCTGGGAGGCGGCGGCGGTGGAGGTGTCGCAGCTTCCTCCTCTTCATCCATCCCACCTAGATCGACCCCCAGGAGGACGCTGAGAGTAGTCATGATCCGGGGATCTTGCAACTTCCTAGTATTGGTTAAAAAAACAAAACAAAAAACAGCACTTAGTCCTCTCCACAACTGATCTTAAACCCCATTTACTGCTAAAGCTCAGATTACTGTATATAAAAGCTCCTCACCCGTGAGAAGGTTCCTAGATCCTGTACTAAAAGTTACAAATGGGGAACACTCAACCTTTCAAATATCCATATAAAATGAGGTAACACAGACCAAATTTATTTGAGGCCAGCAGATACACAGAGAAATAAATGAGTTAGAGATACACTTTGTCTGATCTCAGGAGACAGAGGGATTCAGACAGTCACAGATAGCAGTACAAGGTTTAGAGAGACCTCTTTAGATCTGACATCCTTTCAACCTTGAGTTTCCACTCCAATATACCAACAGAGAGAGGGGGTCCTATGTGTAAAGAAAGGATAGGGTTGGTGCTAGGTCAGCAAAGCAGGAGAGCAGTGAAGAAGGAAGGGAGGGTTAGAACAAACACTCCAGATTACTCTGATATATACTCCTCCTGACCCTTTCTAAAAATACAAATAAACAGTAAACAAAGCAATAAACTCCTATTGCTCTTTGGAGAAAAAACAAAAGGAGAAACTCTGCAGTCCGGTCGAGGTAACCCCCTGCCACAGGATCCCAGGAAGAAAGCACAACGTTCATGTCCATTTCCAGAGACAAACGGTGCCGCCTTGACTTACGTGCCAAGGTCGGAGGGCTTGTTCCGCAGCTGCTCTATCAGTTCCCGGTAGGTAGGATCAGCGAGCAGAATCTTTGTCCTGGGATCACTCTCCAACTTCTGGTATAGATTAGGCATGTTGAAAGGGTTCATGAATTTCCTCTCTGTTTCAAACGAAGGAAAGCACATTACTAGAAGTCAGTTACTATGCCCACATAGCCTACTAGACCAACACTGGGGGGATGGGGGAGCCTCAAAGTTAATCCCAATTAAAAAATAATAGTAGGGCTTCCCTGGTGGCGCAGTGGTTGAGAGTCCGCCTGCCGATGCAGGGGACACGGGTTCGTGCCCCGGTCCGGGAAGATCTCACATGCCGCGGAGCGGCTGGGCCCGTGAGCCATGGCCGCTGAGCCTGCGCGTCCGGAGCCTGTGCTCCACAACGGGAGAGGCCACAACAGTGAGAGGCCCGCGTACCGCCAAAAAAAAAAAAAAAAAAAAAAAAGTAATAATAATAATAGTAAATAAAAGGAAAAGAGCAGTATACATGGTGCCTGCCTACCTGCCAACCGGGCCTCCATATTCTGTAAACCTTCTTTGAGCTGAGGGTTGTTTGCTTCATGTTTTAAACCCTCCTCATAGGTTTGCTTGGCTTCTTCAAATCGGTTTAAGAACTCAAGAGCTGCTGCTTTTCGAGAATAGCCCTTAAATCAGCAAAGAAAAATACAAAATAAAAGACACCTTGTGGTAAATTCCTAAGATGAACTCAAAAAAAACTATTTTAGATTTCATGAAACAAAATGGGTATTCACGTGAAGGCCAAAGGAAAAACAGAAAGAGGAGCAGGATACAGCAATGGTATATTATCGACCCTATAGAACACAGCCAAACATCTAAGGTGCACACCTGCCCCCTCCCAGTTCATCTTATGACCCTAAGTGTTGTCAGTTTTTTGGGTAGTGTTTTCCTTCCTAGTAGTACAAAAAATAAGACATGTCTTAACCGATGGTACCTCGGCATGTTTGATGAAACATGCCGTCACTCTGAGGAACATTCTCAAACAGGCAGGAAGAATACTCGGGGGAGGGGAATAATCAACTCTGAGTCTCTGGAGATAGGCAACTAGGCAAGCCAGGAGGGCTGGTATTTAAAAACTGCCCCCGAAAGGAGTTTCTGGGCACCTGAGGAGCCCCAGCACGCGCATAGCTTACCTTGCCCCAGTCAGGCTTCAGGTCCACGGTTCTGCAGCCGTCCTCGTAAGCCTTCTGGTAGTCTCCTTTCTTGGCATAGGCTGCGGAACGATTGCTGTAGAGCACGTGGTTCTGGGGGTCTAACTTAATGGCTTCCGAGTAGCACTGCAATGCATCATCGATGTTGCCAGCACTCAGGGCCTTGTTGCCCTTTTCTTTGAGCTCATTTACCTGAGAAGAAAAGGAACCAATATAGTTTCTCTCCATAAAATGTCTCTTTAGTCCCAATTTCTTAGGGGATACTCATTCCTTTCCACAGCTATTGACAAACAGGTTACTTTATGGATCAGAAAAGAGAAATCATAGATTCATTAATTTACATTTCCCACACCTTTGGGAACCAGCAAGGAAAAAATAACCAGGAAGAAGTGGCCTGACACTGTTCTTTGCTGGCTCCCCTGTGGATCAGTGAGAACTCCAGCCACTCTTCCAAAAATCTCTACTTTGAGCTGATGAAGCCACTCTAGAACATACTCATGAGTTCGTTTTGTGGAAAAACAAATTTATTTGCCATGGATTTCCCGAGTTCGAATGATAAACTGAACACAGGCCTAGTTACTCCTCACAGGAAGAGGCAACCAAGAAGGAAGTGGACTGAGCGTGCACTGATACGTGCTTCAGCAACCTGCCGGCTCCAGGAGCATCAAGACGCTCACCTATGATCAAAGAACAATCTGTTTCCACTTACAGATGTGGTAACATGTCACAACACGGGTAGATTACTGGTCTGTTCCTTAACGGGTTAAGGAAAGCTAGAAAAAAACAGTTTTTGTCATGCTTAAGTATTAATATGCTACTAAAAGGATGAAGAAGAATAAAGAAACACTATTTGTGGTTCAATCCACTATCCTCTCAAATATTCATTCAGCAGGAACGCATCAAAACGTTTAATAAAGTGACCCTGGCCCTGTCAGAACAGGATCCTAATTAAAGGGCTTCTCCTAACCAGGGAGCCCTACAAGACGGGAGGGTCATCCCTCAAATGCATACACACTTGGTGAGATTAAGCTGTGTCCCTCAAGACACAAAGTCATTCTTTCTTGGTACCTATCATCTGCCCATGACCCAGTGTACTGATGCAAGAAAGAATTCTGTTATGAGAAATGGCTTTGGAACCTTGAGGCACACTAATTGGGAACCTCCACCAACCAGAGAGATCTTAGAGAGACAAGCTCTATGAGGAAAAAGGAAAAGAAACTACCAAATTTAGCAAGCAAGGGATAAAAACCTTAGAGCCCAAGATGCTGGCCAGGCGGCAAAAAGTTTAAAAACTCAACTAATACCACGAGGCCGCTGAGAACAGCTTGGTGAAGTTCTTGCCTATCCTACAGAACATCTTCCAAACTGGGCACCTACCTGCAGTAAGACAGGAAATCAAGTTCGTACACAACCAGCACTTTAAAACATCAAATGGAATAGAAAATATCAGCATGTGGTACATATAATACAGTAAGTTGTTTTGTCTGACATATTATACAGTTGTATGTCTGTATTGGGTCAAATTTTAAAAGTTTATCACTATGAGATTTATTTGAAAGGTGCTTAGTTAAAAAAACACAATTTTGGACACTCAAATTTGTCCAACTTGAATATTTCCTAAAACTGAAACATGGATCTCAGAATTAAAAAAAAAAAAAAAGAAGCTACATATTGAATGGGGGGCAACACAGCAGGTTCTAACACACCTGGAGTAAAATGCCAGGCCATTTGTACAACGGGCATGGTAAACATGCAGTCCCTGAGTTTAGTCACTCAGTCTACCTGTACCTACACTTCTACAAGGGGCAATTGCGATTAAGAAAAAATTTTTTCCTCTTTTGGTAACGGCGGGATGAGAGCTTTTCTTGAATTTAACACAGCAATGTGTTTCTCACATCAGCCCTCTGTTTCTTGTCTATATCACAGCCTACTGAATCCCAGATACAATTTAATTATCAGAAGGGCTCAAAATGTTTATTAACCTCTCCGTTTCCACTCTAATTTCTAAAAATTTAGCGAAGAGGCACCAAGTTTGGCTAAAAGAGCAATACCTATACTAAGGCAAAAGGTTCGGCTTTGTAGATCACACCTTAACACCCGAGCTGTCCCCCCACTCCCCCAAGTCAATCATTACAGACTAATAACAGCTTCCAATTGAATAAAACCTCTCTGGGCTTTTCACAACCCTCAGGCCACAGAGCGTACAATTAAGTCACTGAAAGCAACTAGCAGCAGCTTCAAACTCGGCCCCCCAATAATGCTGAGAGGAGTTAAATAACTTACTTCTTACTGCTTATCTGTATATTCTAAATTTTCTAAGCAACTAATTCCTCCTTCTGCAATTTGAAACCGAAGTTTTGTAAGTATCGGTCCTGTTACTCTTGAATCGCACGCACACAGAAAGAAAAAAGAGGAGGGGGAGGGGCCGCACATACGTTTGTAAAACACTGGTAGAGATGAAATTCATTCCAAGGACTTTTGCTGCACCCTCCCCTTTCCTGCATCATGAAAAGAAGTCGGCCTGCTGCTCGTCATACCTTCGCTAAACACTCTTCCATCCCGGCCTCTTCAGATGCCCAGAAGTAGGGTTTTCCCTACTTCTGGCTACTAAGTCCATCAGCTACTTCCAGTGTATTCCCGTCCCCGCTCCCCAAATTCCTCCAAGTTAACTGTGCCAAGTCCTGGGTAGTCTCTTCGTCCGCAATCTCTGATCCCCCTTTCAGATGACGAACTCCCAGAGGTTGACCCAATCCCTCCTGCCTTTCGCAAGGCCCCTCGCCCACCTCCATTCCTCCCGGCGCCTCGGGCGCCATCCCCCTGGCTCAGCCTGGACCCACTCCCCGAGAGACCTCCGGAGTCCGGCCGCGGCTCCTCTTCCCGCCGCGAACCGGACTTATGCCGAACGGATACGTCTCCCAGCCCATCTCGCCGAGTCGGGTGGCGACAGGCGCTGAGCCGAACCCGCGCTCCCCACAGCCAACCCTCGCTGCCCGCTCGCCCGCCCGCCGCGGCCCTCACGCCCTCGCCGCCTCAGCTGCTCCGACGGTCCCGGTCCCCACCCCGGCCGCCCCGGCCGCCCCAATTGGGCTCCCGCCCCGCTCCTCCACCCGCGGCCTAGCCTCGGCGGGTCACCGAACGGCCCCGGGCCTCAGCCCGCCCCTCCCCCTTCACCTGCTCCATAGCCCGGCCCAGAACCCAGTTGAATAGACTCCGTCCGCTCCGCGTTCACAACCGCACGCGCCGCCTTCTGGAACCTACTAGAAGCTGCCGGGACCCCCAGATCCCGCCCCTTCCTCTCGGGCTCACTGGTCGCGCTCCTCTAGGGGGCTTTACGAGCTTTTTTACTATTGGCTTGAAGTCTAGCCCATCATCTTTGCTTCTCTCTCATTGGACAATATGGAGAACCCTGCCTCCCCCGCATCTCAGGATTGGGCGTTCCCCTAAAAGCTCCGCCCATCATAAGCTCTATGATTGGAGGGAAGGGCAGACCTCTGCGACAGTGACTGGTCACTTGGTCCGCCAATCGTGGCCGCGCTGGCCGCGCCCATTGGTCCTGTTCTTTCTGGAAATTTCCACCTCTCCCATTGGGCTGACGGACTCCATGACGGAACCGCCTTCAGATTTTAGGAAATTTCAATTGGGCGGTGAGTTGCAGACACTTTGCTCTGATAGGTTTAAATTGCTGCCCTTCAAAGAGCAGGGTGGGGTTTTACTGTAGCCGTGGTTTATGGGAGCCCAAGGCCGCAGCCGCCGCGGTGGTACCCCAGGCTGCGGTATTGGCGGGGTCGCTGGGGACGCTGGCCGCTGCCTTTCTCGCTCTGCGGATAGTGTGGCCTTGGCAATTCGCTCCTCCCCGGCGGCAGAGCCCTGGTCCTTCGCCCGAGCGTCGGGCTCGGGGGTCCCAGCCTGGGGGCGGGGGGCCGTTGGGGTCGGCCTCGGGAGAGTCCCCCGACGCGTTCCCGGATCCCGCTGTTGGGTTTGGGTGTTCCAAAATCCCGCGTGGTGGTGAAGGTGCTGGGGCTTGGGTAGGACAGGCCTGGAATCTCACCTTGGCGGGGACCCTCCGTGGAATGGCACCACCTCTGAATCTTTCGGGAAGAGAGTTTGGTAATCCAGGGCCGTGGATCGTTCATATTTATGTAGTAGAGTATTTAGTACTTAATGAGGGATAGTTTCCCCGTTATTCGGAGGTAAAGGGGTAAGGGAGACAAAAGACCTCACTGAGGTGCTCGATCACCTGGCGGGCGGCGGCGGCGGCCTGGGCGGTCCTTAAAATCGCGGCTGTTCTGCCAGAGGCAGGGCAGGTACCTGTAGAGAAGCGAAAAGATTTAGAGCGTGAGAGAAAAATGATTTTTCGTCCTGGACCAGCATGTGGTTCACGGAGCAAAGCAGCCGCATGACGGGTCTGGAGGGAGCTTAGATGAGGGTCTTGGGTCCTGCTGTGACCTCTCTCCCCCGCCCCCGCTGGGTAATGCGGTCCCTTCCGAGGGTTTTAACTGCCCTTTATGCTAATAGGTTGTCTCCACAGCGTTCATTTCCATCCCAGCTGTCTGACCCATTCTCGACACTACAGCCAAGGTCACTGTAGATCCGCTTGCCTGATAACCCCCTCCTTTGCTCGAAACTCTTGGAGGCTTTTAGATTGGGGATCAGGGCCTGTCTTAACATGGCAGGCCTACTTTTCCCACCTCTTCTTTCCCTGTCCTCCACCTTCAGCACCAGTCTCCAGCCGCACTGACCTGTCTGTTCCTTGAACTAGGTGGGCTCCTTCACTTGGGGCCTGCCTGCAAGATGTTTCCTCTGCTGGGATCTCCCTTCCACCAACTCTGCCAGGTTAGGGTCTCCTCAGGTCTTTCAGGCTGAGATGAGCTGTCAGGGTTCCTTGACGACCTGCCCCCAATGAACTCACTAATTTCTGCCCACCTATTATTTGCTTTCACAGCATCATGGTCTACACATGTGTCCAATCACATATTAAACCAGAGACTGGTATCCGTACCACATTTTGTAGGGCCTACAAGGGCCTTGTGTCTTTTCCTTTAGATCCTTGTCTTCCAGGTGCGTTGTACAGCGTTTTGCACGTAGCAGGTAATCGTTAATTCATCAAATATGCCCTATAATTTTTTAGGTGTAAGTGTGGGCACTGGGGAAATGCAGTGAGTAACCCTGACAAAAATCACTGTTTTTGTGGTGCTCATTTTAGTGAGAGAGACAAACTAAAAAAAGTTTGCATAGGGCCTCCCTGGTGGCGTAGTGTTGAGAGTCCGCCTGCCGATGCAGGGGATACGGGTTCGTGCCCCGGTCTGGGAGGATCCCATATGCCGCGGAGCGGCTGGGCCCGTGAGCCATGGCCGCTGGGCCTGCGCATCCGGAGCCTGTGCTCCGCAACGGGAGAGGCCACAACAGTGAGAGGCCCGCGTACCGCAAAAAAAAAAAAAAAAAAAAAAAAAAAGTTTGCATAGTGTATCTGCAGTAGAGAAAAATAAAGCAGAGCATTGGGCAGGTGGGGCAGTGTTGCATTTTCAGTAGGGGTCCAGATCAGACCCAGTGAGAAGCTAATATTTGAGGAAAAACCTGAGGAAGTGAAGGAGTGAGATTCATGGATATCCTAGGGAAGAACCTTGCTGTCAGAGGGAAGAGCAGATGCAAAGGCCTTGGGGTGACCAGAATGGCAGGGGCAGGGAGAGAGTGGGAGGTGGGGCTAGAGGAAGCAGGAGCAGATCCTGCAGAATGGGAGGCCATTGTGTTCACTTGGGAACATGCAGAAAAGTGATGTGATCTGACAGTTTTATCAGGATTCTTCTGATTGCTGTATCAATGAAGAGGACGAAAGCAGAGGAACCTCTTCGGAAGCTGTTGCAGGATTCTAGGAGAGTGGTGATGGTGCTGTGGGCCAGGGTGGGAGCAGAGGATGGGTGACAAAAGTTGGATTCAGAATGTATTTTGGAAGAGCTGACAGGATCTGTTGATGTATTGGGTGCAGAACATGAAGGAAGGAGGTGACTCCAAGGTGTTTGGCCTCTTACTCATCTGCTAAGTTAAATCTGTCAACAAGACCTTTCCTTTCTTCTTGGCACCGACCCCAGACCACCGCACTCCTGCCAATTTCACTGCTGCCCCCCAGCCCAGCTCTTTCTCCACCTCTGGATGCCTTTTGAGGCCTTATATCGTCTCCTCAACAGCCTCTCTCCAGGCTTCTTTGCCATCCCTCCCTCTCTGTGACCTGGTCTCTGCTGTCACACATCTTTTTTGTAGTTCTGTGTGTGGTACAGTACTCTGGGTACAGGGGCTCAACAGTGAACAAGGCAGCCCTCAGATGCAGCTTCTGCACACCTTGTTTTCTAGTGGGAGAGAAAGATGATACTTAAACTCCACAGCTGTGTGACTTCTAGCAACCTGCTTAACCTCTCTGTGCTTCAGTTGCTTTCATTTTAAAATGTGGATGAAAAAGTTTCGGTGTCAGAGTAGTTGTGAGGATTGAATGATTGGATATTTACAAAGCACTGAGAACAGTGCCTGACGACAGAATAAGTACCATATACATTTGTGAAATAAAAATAAAGTTACAAATAAAGATAGTTCTAAGGAGTGGTGTGTGCTATAAAGAAAACAAAAAGTAAGGATAAAGAGTTACCAGGGAGGCAGGGAAGGAGCGCCTAGAGGTGGGGGCTTAGTGAACCCCTTAGACTTGCAGTTATGAAAAGCAAGACACGGACAGCGTTCCATACAGGGCAACAGGAAGTGCAAATACCCTGAGACTGAAACAAATTTGGAATTTTCAAGGAAACCAAAGAAGGCTTTTCTAGTATCCTTGTCTGTAAATGAAGATGATGAACTGCCTATGACTTCCCAAGGTCACTTTTGAGGATTAAACAAAGTAACCCATGCTCCAGTTTTTGTTTGTTTGTTTGTTTATTATTTATTTAGGGCTGCTTTGGGTCTTCGTTGCTGTGTGCGGGCTTTCTCTAGTTGCGGAGATTGGGGGCTACTCTTGTTGCAGTGCATGGGCTTCTCATTGTGGTGGCTTCTCTTGTTGCAGAGCTTGGGCTCTAGTCATGCGGGCTTCAGTAGTTGTGGCTTGTGAGTTCTAGAGTGCAGGCTCAGTCGTTAGTTGCTCCACAGCATGTGGGATCTTCCCGTACCAGGGCTCGAACCTGTGTCCCTTGCACTGGCAGGCGGATTCTTAACCACTATGCCACCAGGGAAGTCCCAGAGAGCCCTCTTTGAGAAAAGAAAAATACAGATTTTAAAAAAGCATGGCGCTTTAGAAGGAGTGTGAATGAGGCACCTTGAGGTTTAAGCTTATTCAGTGTCATGGTAAAGCCACTTCTGAACATTATGATTTCCACCAACTCAGGCTTCTCCAACTGAACTCAGAGCCCTCCCTTGGGGGCCAGGAGGCAGTGATGCGGGGTGGCTGGCCGGTGTCCCCTTCCCCAGGTCCCTGGAACTCAAGCATAAGCTCCACCACAGCAGGCATCCTGGCCCTTGGCGATGCATGACGCTTCGGAGTGATTCATGCTGCTATTTTGGTGCTGCTGCTCTTTAGGTGGGGAGCAAAATGTCAAGGGCTGCATTTGGAGTCAACTCTGAGGCTGTAAATCCTGCAGCAGATGAGAGACTGAAGGGGTCACCACGTGCAACCAGATTCTCTGCAGAACAAATTCCCAGTTTTAAAGTTCTCCCAGGAGTTCCCTAGTGTCCAAGTGGTTAGAATTCCGGGCTTTCACTGCCGTGGCTCGGTTTCAATCCTTGGTCAGTTGGGGAACTGAGATCCCTCAAGCTTGGCCAAAAAAAAAAAAAAAAAAAAAAATTCTCCCAATATCAGAAAAAAGAAAACAGCTGGAACTCAGGAAGCTTAGCATGGGAGTGAGGAGTTAGGAGTGGGGGTTAGGGGAAGGTTGCAGCTCAGAATTCTGGCATCTGCAGAACATGGAATTTTTGTTTTTATAAGAACTTTCAGTGTTGGAGAGGGAACTTAAGACAACCTGAGTTTCCTTCTCCATGTGAGAGTGAAGTTCCATTCCATGTTCCGAGAAATCCCTAAAGAATATTTTCATTTCCCACTTAACTGAGTGATTCCAACTTTGAGCTACCTGTTACCACAGAGTCTGAGTCCTGATTAGCAGGAAAAGTGTGTGTGGGGGGAAATAAAGTGCCATAGAGTTCTGCTCAATTCAGTGAACTCGTACAGAGCCAGGAACTGTGCCAGATACTTCAAGGAATAAAACGATGGTAATTATTATCCAATAATTACTTACCAGAGAGCCCAGAGCCCAGTCCGGGAGCTCGCCATCCACAGGCCCTCCCGGGGTGCTCTCAGCCAGTCTCGTGGCTATAAACACAATCCCGGATGACTCCCACATTAGCTTCGGCTCAGATCTCACTCCCAAGTTCCAGACTTGTCTACCCAGCTGCCTCCTCGATATCTCCATTTGGATGGCAAATGGACTTCCCAACGTGTTCGAATCAGAGCTGATAATCTCCCCTGAAGCTGTTTCTCCCTTGACTTCCCTCTCATCAGTGGCCTTGCTATTCTTGGGCTGGTTCAGGCTGAAAACTTTGGAGGCATCCTTGACTTTCACAACCACATCCAGTTCATCAGCAAATTTTGTCAGCTGGACACGGGCCCTTCTGCAAGTCCCCAGCCATTTCTTGGCTTTGGGAAGGGGAACGGAGTGTTGGCTCCCTGAGCTGGTAGGTGGCCAGAGGCAGAAGGGACCCCCGGCCTGGGCTCCCAGGCCATATCGAGGCCTCCCACGCTACATACCGCTTCCAGAGGGCAGGGCCTGTGATTTGTTCACTGCCATGTGCACTCAGGGCCTGGGACCTAGTCCATGCTTGTAAGAGTTTGGTGAATGAGCCAATGGATCTGATCATCCTTCTACTCCCCCATGGGACCCGCAGCCCCTCCCAGGGAGGCTCTCTGGCCTTCTTCCCTCCAGGCTTCCTTGGTCCCTATTCTCCTTACCCTTCTCTGGGCCAAACGGTTGAGTCCCTTCAGATTCAAACATCTCAATCCCACTGTTTCTGATATCTGTTTCTTGAGAAATACCAAGTAGTGCAAAGTGTGAGCATGGGGAAACAGGCCCTCTCACGTCCTATTGATGGGAAGTTACACTTAGTAACATCTATTTAAAATACAAAAAGCAATTCCACGCTTACAGGTTTATCCCACCTGGGCCCAGCCTGGTGGCACAAGGATGTATACTGCAGCCCTGTCTGTGACAGCAAAAGGAATAGCACCCAACTACATGTGCGTCCATTGAGGATCCTGGGAAACGTGATGTTGCTGCCAGAGGACAATATTAGTGAGTGTTCAAAAGAACCCGGTAGAGGGCTTCCCTGGTGGCGCAGTGGTTGAGAATCTGCCTGCCAATGCAGGGGACACGGGTTCGAGCCCTGGTCTGGGAAGATCCCACATGCGGCGGAGCAGCTAGGCCTGTGAGCCACAACTACTGAGCCTGCGCATCTGGAGCTTGTGCTCCGCAACAAGAGAGGCTGCGACAGTGAGTGGCCCGCGCACCGCGATGAGGAGTGGCCCCCGCTCGCCGCAACTAGAGAAAGCCCTCGCACAGAAACGAAGACCCAACACAGCCCAAAATATAAATAAATAAATAAATAAAATTTTAAAAAAGAAAGCAAGGATGTTTTAAAAAAAAAAAGAAGCCGGTAGATACTGACATGGAAACATGCCCACGATAGACTGCAGAATGACGAAAGTCACGCAGCAGTGTGTATGGCGAACCTTACTTTTGGCAAAAAATGTGTGTATCTTTCTATATGATTATATATATGCATGGGAAAAGTCTAGACAGATATATAGCTAACTGCTAAAGTTGTTGCTTCTGTGGTTTGGGAATGGGGAGGGGTGCTGCATTCATTTGCTGGGGTTGCCATAACTAAATACCACAGATTTGATTCGGTGACTTGCACCACAGAAATTAATTTTCCCACAGTTCTGGAAGTCCAAGATTAAGGTGCTGGTAGATCTGGTTTCTTCTGAGGGCTCTCCCCTTGGCCTGCAGATGGCTACCTTCTCACTGTTTCCTCACATGGTCTTTCCTCTATGCAAGCACTCATCCCCAGTGTCTGTGTATCCAACTTTCCTCTTCTTCTTTTTTTTTTTTTTTTTGTGTGTGGCCACACCACGTGGCTTGCGGGATCTCGGTTCCCTGACCAAGGATTGAACATGGGCCACGGCAGTGAAAGCCCGGCGTCCTAACCACTAGGCCACCAGGGACCTCCCAAACTTTCCTCTTCTTATAAGGACACCAATCAGATTGGATCAGGGCCCACACTGAGGGCCTCGCTTTAATTTCATCACCCCTTTAAAGACTCTGTCTCCAAATACTGTCCCATTCTGAGGCATTGAGGGTTGGGAATTTAACATATGAATTTTGGGGGGGGGGAACATGATTCAGCCCATAACAGAGGCATTCACTTTCTATTATGTTGTTAAAATTTGTTACAATGGGGACGTCCCTGGTGGTCCAGTGGTTAACACTCTGTGCTTCCACTGCAGGGGGCATGGGTTTGATCCCTGGTCAGGGAACTAAGATCCCACAGGCTGCACGGTGTGGTGTTGGGTGGGTGAGGGGGCAAAAAAATTTCTTGCACTGAACACTACATTTATTCGAGCTAAATGTCCCCAGAGCATCCACCTCCTTCCCAGGCTTTCTCTGAAGTCAGAGGAGGGGCAGCTAGTGACCTCTGCCAGCCCAGCCAGCTCCAGGGCCCTCTGAGGCCCTTCCCCTGAGGAAGCCAGTATGAGCCCCTCTGGATCACTGGCCAGGTCCTCAGACCCACCCTGAGAGGAAGCAGATGGAGGGGCCTCTACCATGCAGGCCTATGATTTATAGCTACATGTTCTGGACATTTAGTACCTTGTAACCCATCCTTCCCCTTCACACCTCTCAGTTTAACAGCAATATGATATTAGCCAATGAAACAGATAGTAAAATGAAACAGGTAGGTGATAAAATATGAAGAGAGCGCTACAACCTGGATGAAGGGAGGTGCAAAATTGTGATCACACAGCAAAGATGTTAGGGGGACCTGGGAGGTGCAGGGGTTCCTCTACCTGAATGAGGCAGTAAAAAGAAGAAAGATGGCCAGGTAAAATGGGGTAGGGCTAAAACTTGAAAGACCCAGGAAACAGTAATGCACTGGGCTTTAAAATCAAGCCCCTGAGGAGAGGAGTGCACTGCCTTGTGGGTCTCTTTAGATCTGGCAGTTATCCTGGGTCCTGCTCTGGTCTTAAAGACCAGAAGCTGGAAACCCTCACTGTACTGTGGTCCCGCACCTCACTGCATGTTCAGTCTTGCTGAGATGGTGAATCTGCTCCTCTGGGTAGCTTTGCAACCCTAAAAGGTGTGGAAGCCAGAAAAGCAAACCCAGAATCTTGCTACCAGTTTAGGCAGTTTTGTAATCATTGTGCTAATACCTGCATGTTTATTAAATATTTTGAAACATGCATCAGTCTACCCTATTTGATTTGCAGTTTTAATTAGAAAGGAACGAATGGGGCTTCCCTGGTGGCGCGGTGGTTGGGAGTCCACCTGCCGATGCAGGGGACGCGGGTTCGTGACCTGGTCCGGGAGGATCCCACATGCCGCGGAGCGGCTGGGCCCGTGAGCCATGGCCGCTGGGCCTGCGCGTGCGGAGCCTGTGCTCCGCAACGGGAGAGGCCGCGGCAGTGAGAGGCCCGCGTACCACAAAAAAAAAAAAAAAAAAAAAAAAAAGGAATGAATGGGAGACAGCCTGCCGTGATGACTGTAATAATGCCTCCCATCCCTGTATGCCTGCCCTTTGCCATGGGATTTGGCTGCTTCTATGAAGAAATGGAGTCTATTTCTCCACTTCTTGGATTCTGGGCTGGCCTTGTGACTTGCATTGAATGCCGTGACTGTGTGAATTCTGTGCAACACAATGTGGTGAAAGTGATGTAGTGTGACTTCCAAGTCAGGCCTCGAGGCATTTTGAAGCCTCTGCTGACATCCTCTTGGAGCAGGGCTTGAGAGCAGCATGCTGTGAAGATGCCCAGTCTGGCGCAGTGGAGGCCACATGGGGCAGAACCGAGGGGCCTCGCTGACAGCTAGCGCCAATTGCCAGCCACATGAGTGAGGCCGTCCTGGGCCCCCGCCCCAGTTGGTTTGTCAGATGGCTGTGGCCACAGGAGTGACCCAGGCAAGACCAGCAGATGAAACTTCCAGCTCATCCCAGCCTGAACTGCTGATGCAGAGGCCTGGTTGTTATTTTAAGCCAATGAGTTTTCAGTGGTTTATGAGGCAGCAAAAGATAACTGAGACACTATAAAAGGATCTAAGTTCGTAAACGGCGTTTGAATATTTAAGAGAACTGATTTACCATGTTTATAAGTTTAATCTAGTAGTGTATAACAATTGCTAACTGATTAGAAAAAAATATGCTTGGCTTGGGAGGGGAGAATAAGGTGGGAGATGAAGGCATCTTTACCCCCTACTCCCTCCCTGCTTGTAAAGGAAAAAAACAAAAAAAGAAAAAAATATGCTTGTTATATGTGTAAGTCTCTTCTGCTGAGAGTTTGAGGCATTTGAGAGGACCAGCTATTTCAACTCTGTAAAATGTAGTTTAAAATCTATTAGGGAATTTAATTACCTAAGTTTGCAATTGGCATTCATTTTCAGAATTTAATCTGTTGAACCTGTGATTTAATTAAATATTCATCAAAGACTTAGTGAGAGTAATTGTTCTTATTTTTACACAAAAAATAGATTTATAAATAGAAAACTAGATTTGCAAGTTGCATTTGGATGTTTAAGAAAATCTAGTTCTTTTAATTTATAAGTTTAATAAATACAGTATTAATTTAAATACAAGCAGCAGTAGGTAACTTTTCGCTGCATGAGAAAAACCCCTCTCCAACATTAAAAATCCTCAACAGAAAACAGCGGGTGTTACAGCCCCACCAGAAGATTTGGCATTCCACAGACTCCCATGCCTTTGCTTCTGCGGGTCCCTCGGCCTGGAATGCTCCTGACACACATAGACATCTGTGGTATCTGGCAAGATTTTACCTTTTCTAAAAGGTCCAGCTGAAGCTCTGTGAAGAGGTCCTGCCTTGCCAAGTCAGAATCACACTTCTCTGCCTAGACCCATCCGTGTGTGGGGCCCAGGCCTCTCTTAGACCAGACCCTGGTAGGCTATTGTCTGGGACCTTCTCTATCCTGGCTGCCATGTGAGAACAGAGCTGAATCCCAGCAAAAAGAAACAGAAGGACTAGTTCAGATGCTGAGGGTGTCCAGGGTGCTTCCATGGCCTGGCTCTGGGGGACATGGATTTCAGGCTCTGTGCAGAAGGCAGCCTCCTGATAGGCACTGATACTTTCTATGGCTGGGTCCCCTGCCTCTCCTTGTTTCTCCTCCCCAGACTTTGCCGGGAATGGCGTAATAAGCAGAATAATGCCCCCCAAAGGTGTCCACATCCTAGTCCTTGGAGCCTGTGCATATGTTACCTTACATGGCAAAGGGGAATTAAGGTTGATAATCAGCAGACTGTAAATGGGATCATCCTGGATCATCACCGGTGAGTTCAATGTAATCACAAGGGGCCTTGAAAATGGAAGAGAGTCAGAGGGAAAGACCATCAGGGAAGACTGGTCAGTGAGATGGAACATTGCTGGCTTTGAAGATGGAGGAAGGGGCCCACAAGCCAAGGAATGTGGGTGGTGTCTGGAAGCTGGTGCTGACACCTTGATTTTTAGCCTAGTGAGACCGATGTCTGACTTGTATCCTACAGAACTTTAAGAAAATGAATTTTGTTTATTTATTTAAATTTATTTATTTATGTATTTTTTGGCTGCGTTGGGTCTCTGTTGCTGCGCATGGGCTTTTCTCTTGTTGCGGCGAGCGGGGGCTACTCTACGGTGCAGTGCGCGGGCTTCTCATTGGGTGGCTTCTCCTGTTGCAGAGCACAGGCTCTAGGCACGCGGGCTTCAGTAGTTGTGGCACTCAGGCTCAGTAGTTGTGGCTTGCAGGCTCTAGAGCGCAGGCTCAGTAGTTGGGGCGCACAGGATTAGTTGCTCTGCGGCATGTGGAATCTTCCTGGACCAGGGCTCGAACCCATGTCCCCTGCATTGGCAGGCGGATTCTTAACCACTGTGCCACCAGGGAAGCCCCTGTTTATTCTTTAAGCTGCTATATTTATGGGAATTTGTTATAGCAACAACAGGAAGCTAATACACAGTGTCACCCACATACTTCATTGCCTGAATCAGTGACATCTGTGTAATCACTTACCAGACCACAGATAGGAACCAAACCACCTTGACCCAAGCCTGGACTCTGACCCCCATAGGCCATGTTGACCTCGGGCCAGTCCAGGCTTCTCATCTGTGCCCTGGGGCCGTGCTGCCTCACCAGGCTGTGGGGGGCACATAGTGAGTTAGTGGAAGTAGAGCAAATGGGTGTAGAGGGCTTAGCTCAGCGCCAGCTGGTACCTAGTCCCCTGTGAATGGTTGCTGTCCTGGATGCAGTTGGCAAGGCCCTTCTTGCCCTGGTAAGTTATTGGAGAAGCGGCAAATGGTGAGGTGACCTTAGGCCTGGGGGCCTGACTACTGCATCCTGAACTCATCTCGCTGACCTTTTCGGGGAAAGGCGCAGGCCTCGTCGTTGGTAGTCCTGGAGTGTTGGGGGCCCTTGGCCCTTCCTTCCTGTCCCCTGGCTTCTGATCTACCCTCTCTGCCCAAAGGTCTCCCACTGATCCTCTCTTGGGCACCACAGTGGTGCCAGCTGCATCCACAGGGGGGTTCTGTGATCCTCCTCACAGCTCTGTGAAGAGTTATCACCACACTCAGCGTCAGAGAGGCCTGGAGCACAAGGCAGGTGTGCAACCAGTCAGACCTGAGAGCTGTCTTCCTAACATGCAGCTCAAGAAGCAAGGTACAAGGGGCCAGTGTACCCGAGTAAGAACGAGCAAAGCTGGCGCTAAAACCTTCTCTGGAACCCTGGCTTCTTGTCCCAAGTTAAAAAAATATCCACTATGGCGAGTTCCCTGGCCGTCCAGTGGTTACGACTCTGCGCTTCACTGCTGTGGGCCTGGGGTTCAATCCCTGGTCGGGGAACTAAGATCCCGCAAGCCACGGGAGGCGGCCAAAAACAAGCAAAATATCCAGTATCATATTTATCAAATAATGAAATGGTATAGAAAGACATTAAAATATTTATATTAAAATCCATCCTTATAGTCCTTGTAAAAAATTAGGAAAAATATAAAGAAAAAAATCACCCCAATTCTTCCACCGAGAAGGCCACTTGGAACTCTAATTTTCTGCCTTCAAATTACACGATTTCCACCTTTGCCTCCCTAGCTGCTCTAGATTCGGTTCCTGCCGCCGCCGGCTAAGGAGCAGCGCAGCGGTCTGGGGAAAGTCGCCCAACCGGACGTACCCGTTCGCGCCACTCGTCACCTCCCCGCCGCCGGCGGGGACGCGCGGCTCCCGGGGACTGGGGGCGGGGTGGGTCCCGGGTGACCCGCAGGGAGCCGCGCTCGGCTCAGTACGCCCGGCCAGAGGGGCGGAGGCGGGGCCGGGGGCGGGAGGCACCTCCCACCAGGAAGTTGGCGGCGGCCGAGCCAGCCCCAAGAGGAGGCGCACGGCGGCCGCGCAACCCTGCGAGAGCTGGGCTCAGGCGCAGCGCGACCCCGCTGGCCGGGCGGGGCGCGCACGTGTGTATACGAGTGCGGGGGCCCGTCAGCGGGCCGGACTACAAGTTCCAGGGTGCCCAGCGGCGCGCCTGGGTTTTCTGGCCGCGCGGCCCGCTGGTTCCTGAGCAGGTCGCCGCGGGTTGGCACGCGTCACCTGGTTCCCGAGTAAATAAGGGAGAGACTCCCTGAGCACCGTAAATAGAGTCCAAGTGGGCGGGGAGCCGCCCCGCGCCGCCCGCTCATGTCTCTGCGGAGCCGAGTGTCCGGCCGCCTGGCACAGCTGCGCGCGGCGGGGCAGCTGCTCGGCGCTCGGCGCCCCTGGCCCGGCCCCTCGGCGGGTGCCAAGCGGACCCGCAGCACTGCGTGCGGTCCCCCGGCGTCCCTGGGCGCGTACGACCCGCGCGGGCGGACCCCAGCGGGAGTTGGGGCTTGGGGGGCGGCGGCGGTGGGGCGGAGAGCCGGGGTGCGCACCTGGGCCCCCCTGGCCATGGCGGCGAAGGTGGACCTGAGCACCTCCACCGACTGGAAGGAGGCAAAATGTAAGTGTAAGCAGAAGGGGGGCGCGAGGGGCGAGGGCGGCCCTACGTGGGCCTTCTCCGGCTGGACAGCACCCCACCAGCAGCCTCGTCCACCCCAGAGAAGTGGGGAAGTTAAGGTCCTGTGCCCCGGTATGGACCCCCATTAACAGCCACGCCCCCTATGTGCCCAGCCCCATAAACTACTTCACCGCCCCGACCAGGTTCAGGTCCCCAGTGGGGGGCAGTGTGAGGAGGGTGGCCTCACGCCATTGAAATGTGTTGCTGGGCACCCCCAGGGAGCATCCAAGACCTAGTACCTTAATCTGTTGTGCACGAGGGAAACTGAGGCCCAGTGCCAGAGCCAATAGGCCAAGGTCACTTGGAGTTTGCTTCAGGATCTGACAGTAGGCTCTGAACTCCCCGGGTTTTGCATAGTGTGGTTTCTCAAGGGATGGCATTTTAGGCAGAGTGGCAGGGAATGGGCTGAGGGGACAGCTCTGGGGCTGGCATCCCACCTGGTGGGATCAGATAGCCACAAGGAGTGGCTTCCCTGAGCGGGCCGGTTCCACCTCCCCCCACGCCTACGGGGGGGGGGCTGCATCTCTAGGCACGTGGTTTGGTGCCCTTTTGCCCTTAACGTTGGCCTCTGGACACTTGTGAGCACTCTCTGCCTTATTCCTGGGGGACACAGGACAGAGGAGCTTCGGGGCAGGGCAGAGATGGGGCGTTGTGCCTATGAGAACAGTGACCCCCCACCGCCCCCTCCGCCCTCCCCCCCACCCCCCATACCCAGGAGTCAAGCCATTTCCTCCCGCTCTGGGGCAGAGCATGAGTCCTGGTGGGCATGAATCCCAGGGCTGGACTCTGGGCCCGAATAGAGCAGGGAAGGCAGGCAACCTGACCTGCAGAGCCCCAAATAGCCCCGGCTGCCTGTCCAGCTGCCCCTGCCCTTCAGGACCTGCTCCCTGGGCTCTTGCGACCGTTCGGGCTGGATCCCCGTTCAAAAGAACAGGGATAGCAGCTCATTGGCTGGGCCCTTGTGGTGAAGTGGGTTCAGCCAATGGGGTTGGGAAGGCAGGCCTAGGGCTGGCTGTGGTTGGGGGCAAGGGGAAAGCATCCTCTTGGGGTTGGAGGTAGAGTTCAAGATGACTTAACCACTGTCATGAATTGCATTGCCTTCACTGGGATCTTAAAGCACCAGCAGGAAGCACTTGACTTTGCTCCGGGAACACAAGGAGTGCTTGTCAGCCCTTCAGCCCTGGCCCCAGAACACCGTTCAGGGTGGGGAGTGGGGGGCAGGCCCCCTGGTACGGGGACTGTCCCCACAGGGAGCCCTGCTTTCCCTTCTCTGTCAGAGAACAGTAACCCAGGGTGGTGGGAAAGAGAGCTGGGGAGGCCAGGGGCCCAGGCACCTGTGCTGCAGCTGCCATTTTTTCTAGGACCCGGCTCTCCGCCCCTCCCATTCCTGGGTGCCACTGAAAACTTCCAGACCTCATGAAGCTGATGGGTCAGGAATTCCCAGGCTGCTCTCTGCTAGGAGCTGGGATTTCCATTCATTCAGTTCATGTTTATCGAGTGCCTTCTATGTAGCCAGCACTGTTGTGCTGGGGAGACAGGCAAGGACCCTGCCCTCATGGAGCTTAGGGGGAAGAAACAGTAGAGGATGTGATCAAGGCAATGAGACAATGCCAGGTAGAGGTCAGTGCTGCAAAGAAGCCGTGGCCGATGGGGCCACCTGAGTGCCGGTGTCCAGTCAGGGGGCAGTGTGAGGAGGGTGGGCTTGCCCCAGGAACCCCAGCAGTAGGTGTGAAGCCGCCCGCCCCCCAGCAGCCGTTAGGTGGTAGTTTGTGGGGGTGAGACACAGAGACATCTCTGTGTCTTAGTTACCTATTGCTGCATAATAACAGATTACCCAGACACTTGGTGGCTTAAAACAGCAAACATTTATATTATCTCACAGTCTCTGAGGCTCAGGAAGCTGGGAGTAGAAAGCAGGCTCAGGGTTTCTCAGGAGGTTGGCGGGGACTTGGTTAGGGGTGGGGTGAGCCCTTCCCAGATGGCTCACTCCTGTGAGATGGCTGTTGCCCAAATGCCTCATCTAGCCCACATTCAAGGGGAGGGAAATTAGTTTCCACCTTTGTGAGGGAAGAGGATCAAAAAATTTGGGGCATATTTTTAAAACCGCCACACTAAGGGACTGCCTCAACTGGATTCTGCCTCTGATTGGGGTCCAAGCTTTGATCCTTTATTTATTTATTTATTTATTTGGCCACGCTGCTCGGCTTGCAGGATCTCAGTTCTCCGACCAGGGATTGAACACGGGCCCCTAGCAGTGAAAGCGCCGAGTCCTAACCACTGGACGGCCAGGGAATTCCTACAATCAATGTTCATTTACCTAAGTATACTGCTGTGTAACCACTACTTTGATCAATAGGTAGAACATTGCCATTGCCCCATGAGGTTCCTTTGAGCCCCTTTCCAATCAGTACCCCTTACTGCTAATCATTTTTCTATCTATTCATTTTGTTTCTTCTTGAACTTCATATCACCAGAGGCATACACTGTGTCTGGTTCTTTTTACTAATATCTCTGTGATTCGTCCACATTATTGGGTGTACCGACAGTTTGCTCTTTTTTATTGCTGTGTAATATTCCATGGTGTGGATGTACTACAGTTTGTGCACCCAGTCTCCTGTTGATGGGCATTTGGTTTCCAGTTTGGGACTGTTGGGAATAAAGCTGTTGTGAATATCCTTGTACATGTCTTTGATGGACATGTGCTCATCTTTCTGTTGGGGGTATACCTACATAGGCCTCTAAATGCTTGTCTATGCCTGAGATGATCCTCTCTCAAAGACTGGCACATAGTAACCAAACTCACAAGAGACTGATGTATAGTTCAGAGGGTTGAAGTGCAGTTCACACTGGGGAAATGTAATAGCTCTGGGTCTGGAAACTCATGTGAACATGGGCAGGGCCTCCTCTCCCTGTGGAAAAGCCATGTGGAAGCCAATTCATAGTCTTAAGTTTGCTCACCAGCAGGTGTTCTCAACTAGGGAGCTGGTTGAATGATTTTGGAAGCTGATCCCACTGCCCTGGGCAGGCTGGGCAAACTTCCCTGCCAGGGGTGCGCCTACCCACTGAGGATGCCCTTCCCTGGGCGGTTGCTCAGTGTTCCAGTACAAATGCAGTGCTGAGTGCCTGCTCTGGGCCCCAGGTGCAGATGCCTCAGTCCATGGCCCAGCGAGTCCTCTGGACAGATAGCCAAATTCTGCCTGGGTTCTTTTTCCTGGGTTCAAGCTGACTGCCCACTTCTGTGGACCTGTTCTTTCTGTGGACCTATTCTTTCTCTAGGTAAGTAAATACCATCAGGCTGATCTTCCTGGCTAGGAGACATTCAGTCTTTTTGAGAGACCTCTGCAGTATTTGATTTCACTGGCCAGGGGTTAATTTCTATAATTTAATTCCCTCAGTTCTGGAGTGTCTCATTACCACCCACCCCCGCCAGGTTGTGCCTTTTCATCAGAAGATCGTGGAAACAGTCCTACTGTAAGGCAGTTGGGTGTGAGGGGACTTAAGTTCAGGCACTGGGGTATTTGGGGGCTTTGCCACCACAGGAGGGGCCTGGCCTCCAGGAGAAGGGCACAGATCCTCCTTCTGACCTGCGGTAGGGGCAGAGCTGTGTGCTGAAAAAGAGAACAGGCGTTGGTGTCATCAGACGTGGCCAGCCCTGGCACCACTGCTTCCATGCTCCCTGAGCCTCAGTTTCCTCATCTGTAGGATGGCACCAACAGCACCCGATTTGTAGGTTGTGCTGGGATCACATTAGAAACCATTTTGTACACAGTGGCCAAAGGGTCCCCAGTGCCCCCTCCCTTGTCACCCCCCAATGCCCCCCATCCCTTGTCGCCCCTCGGGTCTATCTCCTCTCTCTGCCCTGTTCTGGCCAGGGGGACACTGGGCTTATATAAACTTGTCTTCCCCATGGTCTCAAATGCTAGAACCCTGACCCTCAGGTCCTGAGCCCTGTTTCCTCTCCCTGGTGGCTCAGGATACGGCTCATGTGTTCCAGCCTGTTTGCATGGGGCAGGGCAAAGACAGATTTCAACCCCTGTGGGATTTCATGCAGAGCGGATGATGTATCTGATTCGACTGCCGAACCAGAAAATTTCCCAGGTACACCTGGGAATTGGGTGGGCTTCTCCCACCTGTCTTCTGGGAAGCAGCCTTGGCACGTCCCGGTGCGGCCAGAAGCGAGGGGGTCTGGGAGAGCAGAAAAGCTCCAATGTGCCTCCTGCCGTCTCCCCTTTGCTCGTGCCAGAGGCCTTAACGAGCCCGTGCTCTTGGGGGACGGTGAGAAGTGATTAATGCCTCCACCGCCATGTTCCCAGAGCCCAGCTGTTATCAGCCCTGCCCACCCACCCTTCTTCAGAAGAGGAGCCTCCTTCCGTGCCAGCCTGCCCTCACCTTTCCGAACACCGTCTTGTGAAGTGCCATAAAGACACTTCTTTAAACACATCATTGAATTCCCGTTCGCCCGGTGCACTTTATGGTTCTGACACAGCCTGCTCCCTCCAGCTCGGCTTTCGTGCCCGGGAGCCGCTGAAAGCTTCATCTGGGGTCAGACCTCTCCATCAAAATTTACTGCAAACATCCTTTTACAGCACCTGTCTCACTGAGCTGTGAAATACTCTCGCCTCTCCAAAAAGGAAAGAAAATTAAAACGTATGTTGTACATCTTTTATAAGAAAAATAAAACTCACTTGTGCTTTAAGTCGGCACCTGTCCTTCTGGCAGAGGGAGGTAGCGTGTGTTATAAATGCGTGGGGCATATGCCCACCGTAAGGGTCCTGCTTCTCCTCCTCCCAGAGCGAGTGAGGAGGGCCTGGGGCGGCCCCGCTGATGATGAAGCTGAGGCTGGGAAGAGAGCCCTCCGGTCCTCAGCCGGCTTCTCCTTCCCATAAATCAGAGAGCAGTGCAGCCTGTAGCTCCTTGGGGTCAGTCAGGCTGCAGCCTTGTTCTGGAGATGAGTGAGGACACGGCACCCCACACACTGGCCTCGAGAGGTGTGCGCTTGGGGACCACAGGCCAGAAGGGCAGGCCGACAGGTGTCCCCAAGGTTGGCACCTCGTCAACCGGTAGCTGAGCTGGAATCTCTGACGGTCTTTCTTTGCCGTCTCCGGGAAGCAGAGTCGTGTTTTGGTCTTTGCTGGAGAGAGAGGACTGCGCGGGCTGTGGGTCACTCAGAGCAGACTTCGGGTACTGGGGAGGACAGTGCAGAACAGAGCCCTGGGCTGCGTCCCGCCCTGGCTTCCTTTTGCTTGCCTGTGGCCAGGGCGATTGCTCTACTGATTTTGTAAAGCAAGGTGGTGGCATCTGCCAGGTGGTGTCTGCTCGGGGACCTGAGCCATCTCTGGGCATCCCAGATTAGTTCCGTGGGGTGCCTGGGGCCTGCCCCAGCCAGAGGGACTCCGGTCTTGGGAGTCCTATGGGGTTGGTCTGGGCTCTGGCTGACCAGCCCCTCCAGTGTCACAGTATGGGCCTGCACTCTGGCCACAGGTCCAGCCAGCTCTGAGTACCGGCACTTGGACATGCCAAGGCCTTGGAGGGGGCCTTTGGTCACAGTTGTGCAAGATGATAAACATGGGGACCCAAATAACTTAAAAAGCTCCTGCGCCTGCTTTGCCCCAAGTTGGAAAAATAATGTGTCCCCTCCCAAATTTTGTCTTGTTTTCGTTTGCTCTCTTTGGGCCTTCTTATTTCACACACAGGAAGGAGTGAGTATATCTGATGTGTATATTGCACTCGACAGCTTCCTCTGTGTTTTCGCAGCCAATCTTCTTGTTCACAGCAAGCTTGGGTGCCACGGAAGGCTGGCCTTGTCCTTATTCTAGAGATGAGAAAACTGAGGCTGAGAGGGTGAGCACCTTGCCCATGAACATGATGGTGGGAGGTCATGAGCCCAAACCTGGGGGGACCAAGGAGCAAGAGCGGAATCAAAACCCCAGCAGCGGCCGGGCCATGGGCCAGCAAACGCCTCAGACAAGCCGGGGGAGGCTGCCAGAGCCTTGCTTTTGCTCTCCCATCCAGCTGTTCTAGATTTCTCTCCATTTCCCCACCCGAATGCTCTCTCCGACCTCAGGGCTTTTGCACGCGTTGTTCCCTCCTCCCGGAAGACCCTGTTCTGTTAGCAAACTTGCCCGCAACCTTCAGGTCTCAGCTCCTTGGTTCATTGAGTCATCCCACAGATGCCCAGGGACACTCACACATGCTTTATGCTGTGCCAGGTGCTGGGACTCCAACATAAACATGACATATCCCCATATGGCCAAGGTCAAGCAAAGCACAGATGGTAGGGGAGGCAGCTGCTCTGGGAGGGGGAGGGCAGTGAGGAGGGAACTGTAAAGGAAGACCAGGCAGGAGGCACAGCAGGTACAAGGGCCCTGAGGCGGGAAACAGCTTGGCTGTTGGGGGAACTGAAAGGCTGAAGGCTGTGGGCAGGGTGAAGTGCAGTGGGGAGGGTAGCACGGGAGGAGGTTGGGAAAGAGGCAGGCTCTCCAAGCCCTGGCAAGGACTTGGAGTTTGAACTGAGCTTCACACAGAGAGACAGCTTCCATCTGACTTCTGTCCCTAATATCTCTGGGCTGCTGTGTTAGGAACAGACCACAGGGTGGACACAGGGAGTCAGCTGGCTGGGGAGTGGGGAGGCGCTTCCACAGGGGTCTAGGGAGCAATCAATGATGGAGGCTTAGCCCTGGTGGGAGTAGCAGAAGGCATGGTGTCTGTGGTGTTGGGGGGATAAATCTAACAGCCTGCAGATGGATGGAAGAGGGAAGAAGAGAAAGGAAAGACCCTTGGTTTGGGGCCCCAGCAAAGTCTGGGGCCGTTCACTGAGAAGGAGGAAGGATAGAGAGGTCAGAAGTTCAGCTCTGCACACAGAGGATTTGGGGATGAGAGCAGGCTGTGGGCCTTGGGGAGCAGATGCTCGGAAGAGGTGAGGGGCTGGAGGTGCAGCCTTGGGATCATGAGTGTTTTCGAATGATGTGAAAACCCAGGGAGAGGGTGTAGATTAAGGAAAAGGGGAGGCAGCAAGGAGGCTGAGAAGGGGGGCCGGTGAGCAGCCTGGGATCGGAAGTTGGGGGTCCTGAGAAGAAAGAAGGGGTTGGGGGTGCTGAGCGTACAGGGGAAGCCAGGAAGGGCCACTGCATAAGGACAGGTGGCCAGTGTGGTGCCTCTGACCTTGGCCTTGATGGAGAGGTGGGGTCGGGGGGAGGAGGAAGTGGAGACAGCGCGTGTAGACAGTGGAGTGAGGCAGAGAAACCTGGCCACAGCTACAGCGTGTGGAATGCGTGGTTGAGGGAGGGTTTTGTTTTAAAAGCCAGGGTACACCAGAAGGTGTTTGAGGGCAGGCAGGACAGTCCAGTGGAGGGGGAGCCGCAGGAGTGAGCCCTTGGGGAGGTGAGCTGGGCGGCCTCGGCTGGGAGGAAGGACCTTCGTGCCCAGTGACCTGAGGGAGGGAGAACGAGATATGGGCAGGTGTGGGGGGTGCTCCCGCCCTGGTGGGAGGGGGAGGCAGCCTCCACTGGATGGATGGCCGGGAGGACAAACAGAGGAGCCTTGGGAGAGGGAGAAGGGGGAGGGGGCACCCACTTCCAAAGGAGAAGCTGGAGTGGCCACCTGGGGAAGATGAAGAATTTAGAGGGAGCCTCTGCTTGGTTGGTAGGAGCTTCTTGAGCGATTTGCAGCTCCTGGGGCAGACCAGAGAAACTGGGGGTACCTCTTCCAGGAAGCTGTCCCAGACCTCACCTCGCCTCCCAGGTGTGGTGCATGGTGGGTGCTCAGTAAATATCTGTTAACTGACTGATCTGTATTCAGACTGCCAGGGAGAGGCAGAGTCTGGATGGAGCCGAGCCTGTTCTTTGCTTGGTGGTACCGTCTGCCGGCAGCTGAGTGCTTTGTTTTGTGCCCAACTAAGCCTGTTCTGCTTCTTATTTAACGCGAGGGAGCTTTCTGTGCCCCCATTTTACAGAAGAAGACAAGCAAGGCTTGGAGAAGTGCTTCAGTTCCTTCAAATACCAGCACCATCCCCCCACCGCCACCCCCCCAACACACAAAGAAAGGAGCATTTAAAGTAGGAGCTCTTGGCCTGTTTCTCAGATCATGGGGAGGGCAGACCCTTGAGAAGGAGGCTGGGAAATGGGTTGTGAGCATCCAGGGACTCTAGTGACAGAGGGGACTGTCCACGCTGGGTACCATCCACGCTGGATACCCTTGCCTCTTAGAAAGAATGAGAATGACACTGCTGTGGGGGGATTCTTAATCTCTACCTGGTGGAAGCATTTTTAATCTGATTTGGGTGCCCCTGGGACGAGGTGCCCCTGTCTCCCCTCAGCATCGTTCTCCCCCTGTGCTTGCCGCCTGCCCCACACCCTGGATTGCACCCACCCAGAACCTCGAACATGCTGTTCCGGTTGGTGGAACACCCTTCCCTACTCTGGCTACCTCTCAGTCCTCTTCCCAGTCTCTGCTAAGCCCCCCTGGACTGGGGTTCCGGCTACCTCCTCTCCCAGTCCCCGAGCGTCCCTTCCATAGCACTTGGAATTTGGATTGCTTGCTTGATTGGGTAAAGCCTGGTCAGTCTCTGTCTCCCCTGCTGCATTATAAATTCACGAGGGCCAGGACCACGTCTGCATTGCTGGGGGTTGGATCCCCAGCACCACGTGTAGGACCTGCGTGTGATGGGTGTTTAGGGAAGGGGGAGGGAAGTGGCTGCCGGAGAGTGTGGTTCTATCTTGAGCTGGAGTTGGTGTAAGCAGATTCAAGGTGTAACGAGCTTTTTGTAATAATTCCCTACAGTGTTGAGCTGGACTGTGAACGGGGCCCTTTCCAGGCTCCTCGGGCATCTTGAGCAGAGGCTTGGATGGACTGACTTTGGCAGGGCAAAGGCACATGTGGGGGACCCACCTGTCTCTTGAATATCTGTCCGTCTCTGCCTTTCCACAGAAGGCTCCAGCAGGCGGACCCTACCTCTCCCCCTACCCCCTCTAATTGCCCTCCTACCTCTGCACATTTTCTGATGATTTTTGGGTTCCTTGACTGTGGTCTTTCCTCTTTGTTGTCTCCCCCTCCCCTGGTGGTCACTGGGGGCTGCTCATCTGGGGAGTGTGTGGTGGAGGAGGACAAGGCCCGGCTGAGAGCCAGGCTGCCCTGGTGGTCTCAGGCCGGCAGGGGGAGCCCACGAGCCGCGAGCCTGGACTGCTGCTCTGGAGAGAGGCTTCCCTGCCTGGGGCCACCCAAAGGGAAGACCAGGCCCAGCAGGGGAACCAGCCTGGGTGGACCCAAAATCTGTGAGTGGATGGGGGGCCTGGCTTCCCACTCACTAGCTGTATGACCACGGGTGGCTTCCTGACCTTCCTGAGCCTGTTTCTTTATCTGTAAAATGGGGACAATTCCAGCCACTCCCTTGATTCATGACTCACCCCAGCGGGCATCTCTCCGCGGGGAGCCCTCTGCCAATGCAGGGGGTTTGTCACAAATGGGCACCAGACCCGCTTGGTCCTGTGGCTCTTTGAGGAGCATGGGTGTCCCGGTTCCCTGTGTCCTGCTGCCTACAAATAACGACGATGATGATGTAACTGATCGATGATGTAACTGATTCAGTGCCGCCGACCTGCCTGGCCTTAGCATGTATGAGTAAGCTTGAAATTAGTCTACAAGGGCTGTCTTGAAGATATTTGGGACCCAGAGGTGTGGACGCAACTAGAAAGTGGCAGAGTTGAATTCTGAACTCAGGTCTGTGGTGCCTGCAAGACACCCTCCACCTCCATGGGCCTCAATTTCCCCTCCTAACAAAGAGGGCACAGCAAGATCTTCTAGGGGACCCTCCTTCTGTGCCCCTCCCCGTGTGCTTGCGGGAAGGATGGGCATGCAGGGCTTCTTTGGATGAGGCGAGCATCCCCGTGAGGACAGGGGACCCGTGGGCGGTGGGGAGGCCCCCCGGACTGCTCCTCTCCCTGCCCACCTGACTCTCGTGCCCACCCCCCACCCCTCGCCCCTGCAGCGTTTCTGAAGGGCCTGAGTGACAAGCAGCGGGAGGAGCATTACTTCTGCCGGGACTTCGTCCGGCTGAAGAAGATCCCGACGTGGAAGGAGGCGGCGAAAGGTAGGCCCTGCGCTGGGCGGCCCAGCTGTCTGGGTGGTGTGTGGCCCTTTCAGGCCCATATCTTGGGAGAATCATAAAGACAAGGCCAAGAAGGAGAATGGCGGCAGCATTTATGAGCGCTTGCTATGTGTGGGGCCCTTTGCAGTGTCACCACATTTAATTATTAACACAGCCTGAGGCAGGTTCGGTTTTTATCCCCATTATACCGTTGGGAAACTGAGCCTTAGACCTGCAATCCCATGGCCGCTGGAGCTGGGATTTGCTGCTTGGTGTAGCGGCCTGCAGTGCGGCGTCCTGGTGAGCACGTAGGCCCTGCGAATTTCAGGCCTGGTAACCGGGAACCCAGGCCAAGTTACTTAACCCTCCTAGGCCTCAGTTACCTAGTGTGTAAAATGGGGATGGATGGCATTGATATTCTAGCTGTGTGCAACGTTGTGAAGATTCAAGGAGATGAGTGTGTGCTGCACACAGTAGGTGCTTAGTCAGTGTGGGCTGTCATTACCGTGTCATCGGTCCTCGCATGGCACATTGCCTCTGGAGGTGGAGGGCAGTTGATGGCGGCTTGCCTGACTGGTGGCCACTGGTGGGTCACTCTGCAGTGGGGACCTCTCTGTGACCCCACCCCCGGCCTCTGCTTGTTCCAGGGGTGACCGTGAAGGTGGAGGAGCCCAAGTACAAGAAGGACAAGCAGCTCAACGAGAAGATCTCCCTGTTCCGAGGCGATATCACCAAGCTGGAGGTGGACGCCATCGTCAACGCCGGTGAGTGAGGGCTTCTGGCCAGCCTGAGCCAGAGACCTGGGTAGCCACCTTGTCACTGTGCCAGGCACGCGTGGATGCCACCTGGCTCCAGTGAGGCTCGGGTGGCTGGGTGAGGGTGGCCTGCTGGCGCCACGAGAGCCCAGCGTGTCGGCAGCGTGGACTCCTCTGCCCTTGAAACCCTGACCTGCTGTGTCAGGGGCGCCTTGGCTGAGCTGCCTTGAAGCTCTGAGACCCGTTAGCGGCTGGTAAGGGAGAGAGCTCTGCTGGAATTGCGCCGTACTGCCCTGCCAGGAAGGCGGTGGCCAGATGGGGTGGTCCGACCTTGGGGGCTGCAGATGCCCCTGACCACTGCTTTCCTTCCTCCGCCTCCTGCCCTCCCAGCCCCCCTTCTAACTGGGGTGGGCGAGGGAGCATGTTGGGGAGCATGTCAGAAGAAGGGTGGGGGCAGAGGCCGCTGCACCCCTGTCAGCTTCCTGCAACGGCTCTTGCTGGCTGGGCAGTTTATTGTGATGAGTTGAGGAGTCTGCTGTGTCTCTCCCCTCTTGGCAGAGGGAGGAAGGTGGCGGCTCTCCTCCCAGGCGGTGGTTGTCTGGCTGAGGTCAGGAGGGGTGTGTCAAGGGCTGGTCAAGCCCAGCAGGTGCTCAGGTGGTTCACAGGACAAGGGCGAGTGGGGGCCGAGTCCCCCACTGTGGTTGCCAAGTGTCACAGGACGGAGCCTCCTCCTTGGAGGAAGGTTCGCAGACCTGGGCAGACCCCCTTGTCTTGGGTTCCGACTCACAGGGAAACTCCACTGTGCTAGCCCCTCCCCACCTGCGCAGTCTCAGGTGCTCCCAGGAGCGTCTCAAATCTCCTTCATCGCACCCTTGGGCTTGCAGCCATTGGCTGACCCCAGTGCTGGCCAGGGCGTGGAGTGGCCAAGTGACTCTGGGTCTTGGTGGTGCCCATGCTGGTCTTGCTAAGCGACTGGGCTTGAGAGACCAGGGGAGAGGTGGCCGCTCATCCGCTCTGGGCCCGCTTGTCTGTGATCTGGGTTGCATTTCCGGCAGTGGCATTGCTCTGCACGTCTCCCCACTGATGTTCGCAGAACTGTGTGGTCACAGGGGTGTTCCCTCCCCGCCATTGCCTATTTCAGCGCACAGGTGACCAGTCACAGGTAAGGCAGGAGTTCTGACTCAGAGCAGGGGGTGGTGGGGTCCCCTTTGGATTTCTGCTGGTGCTTCCTCTGATGTGTTTCTCTTGGGCCACTAGGATGGTGGGTAGCAGCGAGGTCCCCATCTGGGGAGACACGGTGCTAAGACAAGTCAAGTCACAGTGGCCCAGGAGAGAAGGGTATTCTTGCTGCCTGGACCCCAGAGGGATGGCCTGGGGTGGAAGGACCAAGCCTTGGGGCCGGGGCTGAGGGGACATTGCCACAGGCCTGCGAGGCTGCCCTACCTAGTGCCCTTGGCCCTGTCAGTCACTGGCAAGGGTGTGGGAGGCGCCCCGCTGGTCCTTTTTTTTTTTTAATAAATTTATTTATTTTATTTATTTATTTTTGGCTGTGTTGGGTCTTCGTTGCTGCGCACGGGCTTCCTCTAGTTGTGGCGAGCGGGGGCTACTCTTGGTTGCAGTGAGCGTGCTTCTCATTGCAGTGGCTTCTCTTGTTGCGGAGCACGGGCTCTAGGCACGAGGGCTTCAGTAGTTGTGGCGCACGGGCTTAGTTGCTCCGTGGCATGTGGGATCCTCCCGGACCAGGGCTCGAACCTGTGTGCCCTGCATTGGCAGGTGGATTCTTAACCACTGTGCCACCAGGGAAGTCCCCCCGCTGGTACTTTTCTTCCTGAGCTGCAAAGTGGCCAGAGGGAAAAGTGGGGCATCTTATCACCTCCTTCACAGCCAGGTTGATGGTTGGCGGCCAGGAGGGGGGTGTGGGGACCGAGGCAGGGTGTGGGCAGAATGCAGATGGAGTGGTGTGGGGGCTCTGGAGCCTGCGCGCGGGGCTGCAGGCATGATTAATGGCTCTTCCTAAGTGCCCTTGTGCCCGGCCAGACTCTGAGTGCAGCAGCCCTGTCAGCCTCTCATGCTCTCAGGGAAGCCCTTTGGTCCTGGCTTCATTTGATTCGCCAGGGCTGGGCGTGGCAGTGTTTGCTGTGTCTTTCTGGGGACTCCCCTTCTCCATGTACCTGCCTGGGCTTGCATGATGGGAATGGTGGGAAGCCCACCCATTGGATAGTTGGGGATATTAGGGTCTGATGCCCATGAACAGTGATGCTCACGCAGCACCTGGCATGAACAGAGCCCTCGGCACCTACCGCTGTGTCGGCGCTAGAATTGATGCCAGCGGCGCCACTGGACGTCAACCCTGGCCCAGGGATGCCAAAGGATCCTGGTACCTCCTACAAATGCGCAGCTATGCCTCCCCCTGCCTGCCTCAGTTGACTAAATACCTCCTGGTGTGTCTTCCCTGGATCTCCTTTGTTTCTAGAAAGAGTCTCATAGCAGGGAGGACCCAGAACCTGCCTGGAACCCCAAAAAACGGCTGAGGCGGGCCCTGGATCCAGAGCTCCCACACAGAGCCTGCATCCCCTGCGGACCCTCCCTGCAGGTTTTCCCAGCCCGGTGTTTGGGTGGCCTTGGCACTAATCAGACCTCGGGGGTCTTTGGTGGTTTTGGTACCCTTCAGCATCCTCCCTGGGCCCTCCCAACCATGGCCTGGGGCCGCCGCCCACCAGGGGGCAGCAGAGATTGCGGTTCCTGCGCGCAGCAGAGCCCGTAAATCAGCCTGTTTATTAGCGGCATAAAAGTCGCGGCAACGCGGGGCTTTTCAGGGCTGCATAAATCTGGTCTGTGCCTCGTGAAACCCACATGTGCTTAATTCATATGTAAAGTTTCAAGCAGGAAGAGAATACGTGTCCATTAAATTCTATTTGACTTGATTATAATCATTAGCCCTGAATAATTGCTTCTCAGCGCCGACCGGGGAGCCACCACAATGAGGAAAAGGAGCGAGCAATTATCTCGGGGTGGGAATTTTTTAATTTTTATTTTTGAAGTCAGGGGCAGTGTTGGTCCCGCCAGGGTCTGTGGCCCATGGGGAGTCGTGTGGGTCGGACAGGGCTGGGGGCTTGAGGTCCACTGTGGAGCTTCTGGATTTTCTCAGGACGGGGTGGGGGGCGGGGAGTCTCTCTTTGTCCCTGAGGCCAGATGGGGAAGGGTAGGGAAGATGCCATCGCTGCCTGGGCCTTGCTCCAGCTGCAGGGACCATGGAGGGGGAGGCCTGCAGGGGGCTGGGAAGGGCCTGTGCGAGAAAGGGATCAGCACCCCAGAACCCCTCCATCCTGAAGAGCTGTGGCTAGGGGGTGTCTCCAGCCACGCAGGCGCTCTTCCCATCCCTAGGGAGGACCCTGGGGGTCCTTGGAGAGGGCAGGGGCCGGGTGTCCTCCCTTCCTGCCCCCTTCACTTCTCCCCTCCCCGCAGAGTGACTCCACCCACAGCCTCGCTCAGGACTTTGGAAAATCAGACTCAGTTTCCCAACTGTTCCCCTGACATTTGAAGTCCAGGGCTGGTTTTTACCCCACTCTGTTGATATTTGATATGTGATTGGGGTGTATGTGCTATTATGTGCCTGTAATAGTGGATATGTGTGTGATTTGTTATGTGTATAATATGATGTATGTTATATGGTATGTGGAGGGGGGCTGGAACAGAGTAGAAGGATGTTTTCCTGGCCAGTGGCAGGGCATGAGGTCACAGGGGACAGGACCAAATCCCCTCAAACCCCCAGGGGCAGTGCAGGCCTCCCCGGGCCATCCTTGGTCTTGCCTCAGTGGCTGCCAGCCGAGGCCACTTGCTTGGGCAGAGTCTGGAGAGTCTCAGGCTCCTGCCATCTGTGCTGGCCGCGGCTCCTGCCCACGGGGGCACACTGCATCCATCTTAATTAAATTGGGCTGCCACGCTGGTGAGATAAGCCAGGAAGCCCCTGCAGCCCCCATTCTGGAGCAGGAGATTCTTTGGGGCAGCGCCTGCCTCTCCAGCTTGGCCCCACGTCTCCCAGGCTGTGTCTAGGGAGAGCCAGGCCTAGCATCTCCTCCAGAGAAACCTTGGGTCTGGGGAGGTGCCTCAGCTTCTGGAGTGTTTATGTCTTCTCTTTGCCACGGAATGGTGGGGACTATGGGGAGAGGCAGCATGACCTTGACAAGGTCCCTTCCATGCCCTTGAGTTTGCCAGCTTACCAAGCCTGTGCGTGTGGGCCCCTAGTTCCTGACAGACAGCTGAATCCCAGGCAGGAAATGTCCTGGCACAAAGAAGGACCCCCATTCTTGGCCAGTCCAGGGTCCGGCTGCCGGCTTTGGCCTTCAGGGCATAACGGGACAGAGCAGGGATGAACGTGATGCTTTGTGCAAAGCCAGAAGGAATATTAAACTGCAAAGCTGTCCCAGGCCACTGAGTCAAGGCCATGGGCGTGCTGTGGCCTCTGGTCAGGCATCTCCACACCTCTATTTCCCCATCTGAAAAATGGAGCATCGTTGGCCCCACCCCAGGGTTGGCACATAGTAAGGCCCTGTAAATTAGTATTGGAAAGTCAGCATGAGAGAAACTAAGTAGAATATAATGTGACAAAGCACTGGAAGTGAGGTCTGAACAGAGTGCCACGCGTTGCCTCAGGGACCAATTAATTCTGCAAGGAGGGCGCGGGAGGCGAGGAGGGTCAGGGGAGCCTTTGAGGGGACCCGGCATGCGGGCCGGGCCGTGCAGAACAGGTGGGAAGCCATGTTTCACAGCGACAAGCTGGCCTCACTGGGAGTTTTTCTAAGTTGCTTATTTATTTAAAATAAGGCATGAAGTGGTGCTCTGTTTCCTTAAGTCTTGGGGCTTTGAGTTGTGAAAATCTGCCAGCTGCTTCTATCACCCTCGTCTCCGCAAGCCAGCCAAAGCCCTTGCTTCATCCCTTCTGCTGCCAGGAGCCTGGCCCCCTGGCTGTCCCTGGCCACCGCTTGGAGTCAGTGATTTAGAGACCGCCTTGATGGACTAGCAAGCAGGGGGGCCGAGGGGCGCCGACTGCCTTGTGGGAAGTGATCTGACGCTGAACTGTCTCCGTAAATTGCTTTACCTGTCACTTCAGATTTAAAGGTGTTTACTGAGGCCGGGCCTCCACAGCTACCTTCAGCAGCAGCCTCTTCGCAGTGGGCAAGGAGGGTGGGCGGGAACCTGTGAGCCACGGAAGACTCCCTGGGCCCTGGCCCCTGGGGAGCACAGGCGAGACCAGCCACTGCCTCCATGCCGACCACATGGCATCCCTGCAAAGCAGGCAGGACTCTGATCCCCATTTTCAGTGATCAAACTGAGGCTCAAGAAGGAGATAACATGCCCCAGCTTGGCAGGTGACTGAGTCAGAATTCAAACTCATGTGTAGCCTTTCATTCATTCGATCAGCAGGCGTACATGGCAGGCCTGCTGTGCACCAGGCATTGAGGTAGGTCCTGGGCTATGGAAGACTCAATCTCAACTCCCAAATGCAGAGTGAAAAATATGAATGGAAGGGACAGCAAAGTGCATGAGGGATGGGAAGCACACCTGCAAGGGTGGGAGGCAATCTGGAGGGCTGCTTGGAGGAGGCAGTACTTGAGCTGAGAAGTAGGAATCTGAGTTAGAAGTTGGACAAGGACATTTTAAGGGGAGAGAGGGAGAGCACTGGCAGGGAGGGTGAGGCAGGTGGGACTCAGGGGAGGCTCTGGGGGGGCTTGGAATGAGCCGTGGTGGGTCCTGAGCTGAGGGTCTCCCTCTAGGTCTAGGCTGTATCCACACCCCATGCTACCTCTCCTAGCCTCCTGGTGTTATTATATCAGCCCCACGGTGTCAATGGGAAACTGAGGTTCAGAGACTTGAAGCAACTTACCTAAGGCCACACAGCTGAGCAGTAGTGGCACAGGTAGGGAAGGTTTGCCAGACTAAAGAGCCTCCAGGAAATCCCCACCCCCACGTTTTTTGTGGGTAGCTGGGAACACCTTCTCTTTGTTCCCTTTTCTTTTCTGGTTTAAAATTTTGGGTCCCCAGAGTGGGTCTGCTGTCATCTGTCCTCACTACAGGGAAACAGAGAAGCGGGATGGGGACTGGGTGGTCAGTGCAGAAAAGATGGGTCTGGGTTCATTGGCCCCATGAGGCCTTGTGGTGGGCTCCTGCTCCCGTGGCTGCTTGGTTGTCCTGTGCCCCAGTCCCTGCCCTGAGCACCCCACCAAGCCCTGCTTCTGGGTGGGGATAGTGTGTTACTGTGTGTTCCCTCTGGGCCAGGGGCTGCCTCCACACTGGACTTATCACGTCACTTCTGAGGCAGGCAATAATATTCCCCCAGTTTACAGATGAGGAGACTGAGGAACGTATGGGACCACAGTGCTGGGTACAAGGCCGAGCCAGGAATCAAACCCTCATCTTTCAAACCTGGGTTTGAGAGGGATGCCGTCACGTTTGCTTTTTCAGAAGTTCCCTCTGGGTCCAGTCTAGGGGTGGGGGGCTGAGTGGATTGGGAGGCCAACAGGGAGGCCTGGGGTACAGGTGGCTCCCTCCCCACATTAGAAAGCCTGGGACACCAAAGACTATGCCAAGGCCTGATTTCCACCACTGCAGGAGGAGGGAGGCTCATTTCCACAAGGTCAAGAAGCGGTTACATAAATTCATAAATGATGGATCCCTCCTGAATTATTGAGATTCCCTCAAGGGCTCGCAGGGCCTGGGCCAGTGAGCCGAGCTCTGGCCGATGGGCAGGACTCGAGGATCCTGGAAGGTCCTTCTGCCCCAAGGTCTTCTCCCAAGTTTCCCTTTATTAGCCAGATTGTTCCTGTCCTTCCAGAGGGAACGTGACAGTGGGCAATGGACCTTGGACCCAATGATCTTTTGTTCTGAGACTCAGTAAATATTTGTTGAATGAATGAGTGATCAGATGTCCTTGAGAGTCGGTCAGACAGCAGGAAGGACTGGATGAACCAGTGATCGCCTCTGGGCTCCCTCCTTGTGCCCCAGCCCAGACCCCACGCGGGACTAAAGCATCATGCAGGAGAGGACAGTGGCAGACTGCTCCTTGTGTGGGCTGCTTGTGAGGTTCCTGGCTCAGTGTGAGGCTCAATGACCCAGTGCCTGCCGCCAAGGCATTTACAGTCTCATAGGGAAGACAGGGGAGCATCTGAAGCCCAGAGAGGGACGGTGACCTGCTCAGGGTCACATAGCAGGGAAGTGGCAAAGCAGGCCTTCCTAACTCCCGGCACTGCCCTTTCTCCTGGGCCTTTTTCTCCCCATCACAACACACAAATGGTCAGGAAACGCAGGTAGGGCTCCGCTGCCCGCCACCCCCTGCTGAGGGGCCCTGAGCCCTTTCTGTCCGGCTCATCTCGTCCTTGAGGCTGCCAGCCTTCAGCACCCACACCGGTGTGCCGGCCTGTGTCCCTGACGTGCTCTCCACCCCAAGCACTGAGCTGAGGAGCCTGGAGCTTGTGGGAATGTGTGTGTTTTGAAATTAATGGGGACCATTAAATTGGCCAAGCATGAAAAGGGCTGGATCTGCAGCACTTGGATCACTCTCCAGTGCTTTGGCAAAGGGCTGCCCAGCCAGCTTCGGGCCTCCCCAGGAGGCTGTGTCTTGCCCGCCGTTTAATGCATGGGTACCCTGTGTCCCTAGGAGGTGAAGGGGGTCCGGCGCAGCATGTGAAAGCCATGGATGCCCCCAGGAAATGGGGTCCCCTTCCCTCCCTCTCAACACAAAGCTCTATGCAGACAGTGCTGTTTGTGGGGGTGTTGAGATGAATCTGCTCTCTCGAGACCCCTAGGGTGGGCTTCACACACACCAGAGCCTGGCTCTGGGGATTCCTGGGTGGGACCTGCCCTGGTCCCAACTTGGGGTGGCCTCTAAGACATAACATGACCTAAAAGAGAGTGAAAGTATCCAGCCCCCGCTTCCTCACCTCCCAATCTCCAGATAGCCCCACCTGCTCTGGAGTCTCCATTACAGAACATTGAAATTGGGAGTTAGAGTCCTGGGTATGAGTCCCGGCTCCACTGTGCACCAGCTGTGTGGCCTCAGGCAAGCCCCTTCACCTTTCTGAGCCTCGGTTTTCTCGTCTCTAAAACGGGGATAAAAGTGCATCAGGGGCTTCCCTGGTGGCGCAGTGGTTAAGAATCTGCCTGCCAATGCAGGGGACACAGGTTTGATCCCTGGTCCGGGAAGATCCCACATGCCGCAGAGCAACTAAGCCCGTGCGCCACAACTACTGAGCCTGCACTCTGGAGCCCGTGAGCCACAACTACTGAGCCCACACACCGCAACTACTGAAGCCCGCGCACCTAGAGCCCGTGCTCTGCAACAAGAGAAGCCACCGCAATGAGAAGCCCGCGCACCGCAATGAAGCGTAGCCCCTTTTCGCCACAACTAGAGAGAGACTGCACGCAGCAACGAAGACCCAGTGCAGCCAAAAAAAAAAAAGTGTGCATTAGGACCCATGTCCTGGGTCATTGTGAGTTTGTTTGTTTTTTAAATATTTATTTATTTATTTTGGCTGAAGTGCAGCACGCAGGATCTTCGTTGCTACATGTGGGAGATTTAGCTGCGGCGTGCGGGCTCTAGTTCCCTGACCAGGGATGGAACCCGGGCCCCCTGCATTGGGAGTATAGTCTTATTAATCACTGGACCACCAGGAAGTCCCTCATCGTGAGTTTGAAAGGAGACGATTCACTCAGCACGGCGACGCCTAGGATAGAGGAAACCCAAGAAATGCCAGCTCTGGGCCTCCTGCTGTTGCTGCTTCCCTGGAAGGGCAGCTCAGACCCGTGGAACCAGGACTGCTGTGCACCAGCCCTCAGTAGGGCTGGGTCAGGGGTTGTCAAGGGCACCGCCTTCCTGTCCTCCCTGTTGTGAGCTGAGCACTTGCTGGCCCCAGGGGAGGCCCTTCCTGACCCCTAGTCTTTTGGATTTGGGGTCTCTTGACCATGAGCATGCAGGGCAGGAGGGCTAGCCCCCCTCCCCTCTGTGACAGGGCTGTCAGTGTCTGCTCTGCCTTCTGTCCGGAAAGGTGTGTGTGTCACATGGGAACAGCCCAAGACAGGGGATGTTCCCTCTCCCCAGGGGGCCAGGAGGTGGGTGTTGACTGAAGCTCTCCTTCAGAGCTTGGCTGCCTCGCCTCAGCCTGAGCTGGCAGACCTGAAGCCACCTGTAGCCTCCAGCCCTCCCTTCCTCTCCCCTCCTCGGGGTCTTCTTGCATTTCAGAAGCTCACCTTTGGGGCTCATTTATTTATTTTGCAAATTATTTCTACTCATGTTTCCTCAGGCCCTGCTGGCAGCCGTGTTTCATGTGGATGCAGTGACTGTATCACGGGTTCCCTTTCCCTGAAATCTTTTTTTTTTTTTTTTTGGCCATGCTGAGCAGCTTGTGGGATCTTGGTTCCCCATCCAGGGATCAAACCCACACCCTTGTCAGTGAACGTGAGGAGTCCTAACCACTGGACTACCACGGAATCTCCCCCCTGTAATCTTGACTGATGACTTATGGCAGGGGTGCAGCTGTCCTGGGGGGTCCTGGAGCCAGGCCTGGGCTGGAAGCCCCCCATGGGTGTGGCACAGGCTGGCCTCAGAGCCAGCTCACAAAATATTGATAGATTGATTGGGGTAAAATCCGGTTCCACTAGCTGCTTCTCTGGGCCTCAGTTTCCACACGTACACCTTATGGGAGGATTAAGAGGAAAAAATGAGTTAGTGCCTGTAATGCCTTGCGCACTGGAGGGGCTCAGTAAATGATAAGTACTGTTCTTATTAGTGAAGTATCTCACTGCACCACCCACTAGATCAGAGCCCCTAGAGGGCAGGGGCAGGGTGCACTGACCCCTGGTCTCCATCCCTAGACAGGGCTGGCACATGGCCGGTGCCCATCCGTGGCGGGGGCCATCCAAGAATGTCTGCACAGCAGTTCCCCAGGAGGGACACAAAAGGACAGGAACTAACAACTCATCTCTGCCGAGGACTGCTGGGTGAAATCAGGCTGCCCGGTGGGCACAGTGGCGGGAACTCCTGCTGCTTGCACATCGGGCAGGGGAGGGACCACAAATATTTATGTCCTTGTGGGAGTGTCAGGAGCCAGTGAGGACTTGGGAACGAGGAGCTTGGGCTGCAGCCTCCGGGGAGGACAGGTACTGGGTGTGGACCCGGGTTTGACAGTGAGCCCGGATGGCCCTGAGAGGGTGGCAGCGGGGGGTGGACATAGCTGGCTGGCATCACCTGCTTTGGTTCATTAAAACCCCATCAGCCGAACCCCACACCCAGCGGCAACAAGTGGTCCTGTACAGCGGTACCCACCCTCCTCCTTCCCCTCGTTTCCCTCTTCGGACATTGTAATTGCCATAAAAATAGGAGCTTAGCTGCGGTGGCTGCGTAGCATGTGGGAAGAGAGAGGCCCGGCTGTCAGCCATCCCCCTACCAGCAGGGCTCGAGTCTGTTTTATTATTGCCGCCTGGCTGTATTTCACGTAGGTTTAAACATCATCAAACGCCACATCCCTTTTGAAAAGCAAGAGCTACCTTGCTGAGGATGTTGAGGAGAAACAGGAACATTAAAATCTACGAAACAAATGGCCCAGAATTGACATTTGTGATGGGAGCCTTACAGCTCTGTCAAAGGAGCTAAGGCCTGCTTGGCAGCTGGCGGGGAACTTTCTGGTGAGGCTCACGGGTCATGCGAAGGTGGGGCAGGTTGTGGCTGAAGCTTTGGGGTTTGGCAGGGAGGGGACCAGAGTGTTGGTGATGGAATTCTGTGGGTCACCTGACCACCTCTTGGCCTCCCCGGCCTTGACCTTGACTCAGCCTCATCTCCCTCCTAACAAGGCAGATGGGAGCCCCCTCTGGTGCGTAGAATAGGGTGCTGGGCTCTGGGGCTCAGGGGGTGGGAGTGGGGGCATGTTAGGGGCCAGGGCTGCTGTGGCCACTTAGGAGCTCTGTGACCTTGACCAGGATACACCTCCCCTCTGAGCCTCGGTTTTCTCTTCTGTAAACCTGGGAGAGTGCTGCCCCCTCCGAAGGTGGTTTGGAGGACGGAGATGCATGCAAATGCCTGGCAAGTCACTGGAACTCAATAAATGGTGACTGTTATCATTGAGCAAGTGGGCATTTGAGCTGGAATTGATTTTTAAAAAATGTTTAACCTACCTGTTTCCATTGAAAAACAGATATAATAAAACCGGGGAAGGATTAAAACAGGAATAAAAAGAAACAAGTGACAAGGAGGACGCTGACCTGGGCATCCAACAAGAATATGCCCAGTGCTCTTGGCCACACCTGGAGCCCTTTGGCCTGGATGCTCTTTGCACATGCTTTCTGACCTGCTGGCCTCTTGCCTGGTTCCTGGGTCTGCTCAGCCCTACCTCCTGCCTTGGGATGCTGGTGTCTGGTCTACTGAGGGACCATGCCCTTGTATTTTATGCTCTTGGCGGCTGCTTGGGCAGCTTGGCTCCTGGCACTTACCTTGGCCCCACCCAGAAGACACCTCAAAGCGAGGCTATTGTAACAAGTCTATTGCAACTGAATATGACAAGTGGCCTTGAGCTTCCTGGCAGCCATAGCAAAAAGGGAAACAAGATTTTAGGTTCTGTACTCTACACTTGGAAATCCATTTATATTTCAGCTTAATGCCTCTTTCTCTTTCTTTCTACTCTGTGCCTTTTCCCTCCATTGTCTCCCTCTGTCACCCTTACCAGCTCTTCTTTATTACCCCTCCAGATGCTTCATCCCTTGCTCCAGAGTGCCATCTCTAAGTGCTTTGCTCCGGGTGTGGGAGGCCCCTCTGCCCTCTCTTTTGTTGCTGTCCATTCCCTTGTCAGCGGCCTGGCCTCTGGGCCTCTTGCCTTGTGCAGGCCCACTGGGTCCGCCACTGTGATTTCTCTCAGATGAGCCAGTGACTAATAAGGGTTGCCCCCAGGGTGGGGGGGCGGCAAAATCTCTCCCTTCTTAATATCGGAGTTTAAAAATGTGTCACCATCAATTTGAAGAAAAGACTTGTTCCTGCTGAGAAAAGCGGCCTGGAGATTCGTCTCGCCTTAGGCAGCTGCATAAATTCCAGAGTCACAGAGGCTCTCCATGCAAATGCCGCCTCTCAGCGCCACAGCCAGCCTGGAGAGGCCCTCGGAACCCACCCCAAGCTCCCATGGGCTGGCACCCCACCTCCCCACCTCTCGTGCTCCCACAGAGACTCTGGGGCCCCCTTTGTGGGGGGCATCCTTGGTTAGAAGATACTCACTTCTCTCCACCTCTTTGTGGTTAAGCCGGAGGCTGAGCTTGCAGCTAATTCCATGTCGCGATGTGCTTTGATCCTGGAGGAGAAGGAGGAGGAAGGAGTGACTTCTGAGAGGGGGTCCCCACAGTCCCCAGGGGGAGGGGGTCCCTCCCTTACCCTTGTCTGTGGATCTGTTGGCTGCACAATGGATTTGCCCTGAGGGTGGGATTTTTAGGGCCTGGATGCCCTGTCCTCCGACCCTGTTTCATCCTTGTCTGGAAGGGACTGTTGGGGTCATTTTGACTATCCCCCCTGTCTTCAGACAGGCCCCCTCCCCTCTGGCTGGCAGGCCTGCCCCTGGCACTTTGCCCTCAGACCTGGCCCAGCCTCCTGCCCCACAGACCCAGACCTTGGTCCCCTCCTCTTCCAGCAGTTCTCTGAGCCCAGGATAATCATCATAACAATGACCTGAGAGCTGGCTTTCAGTGTTCCTGCTTTTCAGGTTAGGAAGCCGTGGTGCTGGGATATTAAGTGACTTGTCTCCAGACAGTCCGGAAGCTTGAACCAGATCCTGGGTACTTTCCCCTATGTCACATCACCTTTGAATGAATGAGTGAGTGAATGAATGAGTGAGTGAATGAATGAATGAATGAGGGGCAGTGGGCTCATGGCAACCACTCGTAGTTCTAGGTGTCTGGTGAGTGGGCATGGTGTCAGCCCAGGATGGGGGTATTTGGAGAGCTTGGGGAAGGTCAGGGAACCCCCCTTCTGTCATGCAGAGGTCATTGTGGCCACCTTTGTGGCGGCGTTGTTTGTCCTCCCGGGAGGTTCACCCAAGCATGGCGCAGAGCAGGGGGGTGACCTTGGCCGGCACCAGGTGGCCTGCAATCTGCAGTCTGACTCTTCTGCCAGGAGCTTAGTGGCGGGTGGGAGAGGGGTGGTCACAGGGTGCCAGTGAGCCCTCCCTGGTTTTGGGGAGCCAGTGCAGCTGGGCTCAGGGTAGTCAGAAGAGATAAGCGGGAAGTTTGCAGCCTCCCTGGCTGCCGTGGCCCTGTCAGAACACGTGCTGAGCTGTCATTTACCACCTGGTGCAGGGAGTTCTGTGGGCTGGTCCCTGCGTCTGCCACCCCAGCTTCTGAAAGGACCCCACGAGGACTCTCGACAGCTATTACTCCGAGAAAGGAGGGTTGTTTTTTTGTTCCTGGCTCCCTAAATGTTATTGCCTTTATAAGCTTTGGAAATCAGTTTTATGGCCTGCACTCTTTGTCTGCTGAAATGTGGAAAGCACTGGAGGGGAATGAACCACAGGTTTGCTTCTAGCCCTGAAAGGTCAGATGGCTGAGGGTGAAGGGGCAGGGCTCACATGTGTCCTCCATGCCTGGGTCACTGTCATAGCTGGAAGGGGGACTGTCATAGCTGGAAAGGGGGGGCAGGGATGGTGCGCACCAGAGGGGGCCCTGGAATTCTGTTGGGAGGGTCAGCTTGAGGCTTTGGGACTTGCCTCTTTTGTCGGCTGGGTCCCGCTGAACTGGTCTGGGATGGTCATCCCTTCTTCCTGGATGCCCAGCTATACCAGCTGGCTCCCCTCAGGTGCCATCCGGGGCACCCTGCCAGCTACTGGCAGTGTAGACTTCTCAGTGCAGTAAAAAAATAAGCCTGGGTTTTGCCAGCTGAGATGCAGGCCTGGCAGGGGCTCCCACCTGCAGAAGGTGCTTCATCTTTGAGCAGAGTTGGCCCCCTGGGAGCTGGGCAGGGTGTAGAGATGCAGTGGGAGCATTCAGAGGCCCACGCAAATCCTCCCCCCCTTTCCTGGCCCTGAGGACCCTCAAGGGAGGCCCTGAAGGTCTGCCCCAGGCAAAGGCTGCTTCTCTACTTCTCTCTTGATATGCAAAGCACTCCTACAAATCAGTAAGAAAAGTGGGCAAAAGATATGGACAGGCAATTCCCGGTCGGAGAAAAACAAATGGCCAGTAAACAAGTGAAAAGACGCAGAACTTCGCCAGCAATCAGAAAAAGCCTAATCAAAATAAGAGACATCATTCCCATGGCTGGAGAAGAGGCAAAGGCTGGAAGTATTGATATGCACAGGCGTGGTGCTGGAAACAGGCCTTTGCTGGGCTCACCATTGCATTGCAGATCACACCAACCGGCACACAGTAGGTGCTTGGAAATACTTGCTTTATCCCAGAAAACACAAAGAACTCCTCCTTGCTCACAGGGAGTCTCCGCAGGGCCACTGCTGCCTTTGTGGCCCCTGGTTTGCCACACCCTCCGCTGGGGGTGCTCCTGGGGGGTTTGGCCTCATTCCCACCCTCAGCTCCCTGGCCCCAGGGATCCACACGCTTCCTTGGCTGTGGTCTTTCTGGGCCTGGCCTCTTGTGGGGTGGATGCCATTTCCTGCTGCTGGACAGTGCCTCTGGGTTTCAGCTGTCTCTGCAACCTCATGGCTGGTGCCTGGGCTGCACTGCACAACGGGAGTGGGGGGTGGTATTCATAGAGGCCACAATGGAAATGGGGGCCCCCAGAGTTGGGCAGCCCTGGCTGATATCATGGCCTCTTGCAGCACCCCAGGGAATCCTCGATTTAGGGAAGGTCTTGCCCTAATAGTGACCTTGGCTCCCCAGGCATCGTGACTGGCTCACCCTCATCGTCCAGCCCCAGAACCTCTCCTGCTGTTTCTGGTTCCCTCTCCTACCCTCTCCCATTCCAGCCCAACTAAATGATTTTGGGTCTCATAACTGCATGTTCTCTCTCACCTCCTGGCCTTCGCTTGGGCTCTCCCCGCTGCCTGGAGCACCTTCTCCTCCCATTTCCACTTGGCTGACTCTGGTCAGGCGCCAGGCCCCGGCTTAGATGTCATTTCCTCCAGGCACCTGCCCTGACCTGGGTTAGGCATCCCTCCCACATGCCCCAGAGCACAGCCATTCATTCATTCAGCAGGTGCTGGGTGCTGAGGCTGCAAGGGCGGGCAAGGAAGATGTGGTCCAGGCAGCCAGGACACCCTGGGGAGCGACATGGTCACCTGCAGCACTTGGTCCTGGAGGCAGACCTGTCTGGAGGGTCAGGAAGGGGGAGCCCAGGGGAGCATCCCAGACAGGGGCCTGAGGTGGCGCCCTGGGGGTGGCTCAGCTTCTTGCCCCGGGAGCAGGGAAGCCAGAGGGAGGCTGGGGTGGGTGGTAGCTGCTCGCGGAAGCCCAGTCGCCTTCTGCTGCCTGCCCCAAGAGGGCAGCCCTTATCTGTAGAGCCTAGCGTGGCCCGTCCACAGCAGAGCTGCCTTTGATGCAGAGCTCAAGGGGGAGAGTACAAGTCCTGCTTCAAAGGGCTTCAGTCCCGAGGAATCTGGGTCTCCAAGTCCTGGAATCATCCTGCCCCTCATGTGCCTCCCTAGGCAAAGCCGGCCAGCAGGAGAGCCCAGGCCTGGGGGAGACCTCAGCCTGGAACTCGGCTCCTGGGATCCCTGGCAGCCTCCTCTCTTGGCTCTGTCCTCCCTGTCCTTCTACTCCCAAGACCCAGCCTCCTGCCCACCTTCTCTTTCTGGACGCCCCCAGACTGAGGAGGACACAGTCCTCCTTCCTCCATTCAGAGAGTATGACATGACGAAGACCTAATCCCTGCCTCTAAAAGACACTCAGTGTAGAGTGGGACTAGTGGGTACAGCACAGGGTGTAAGTGCCTAGTAGGGGAATCCAAGGTGCTGTGGGCCGGTCTGGGAAGGCTTCCTGGAGGAGACCTGCCTGGGGAGGCTTACTTCCCTGCAGCGATTTCTGGTGGGGGTGTACCTGTGCCTTTCCCTTCCGGTTCACAGACCCCAATCAGGCTGTCTCACTGGCCAGGACCTAGCTCCCATACTAACCTCTGTCACTGTGGCCTTGGGCAAGCGCCTTAGTCCTGGGCCTCAGTTTACTTGCTTGAAAACAGGGGTGAGTGAGGATGGAATGCAGTGACAGGTGTCTGGTGCCTGGCACCATCGGGCTGCACTACCTCGCCTCTCACAGACGGGTGCCCCTTTAGGAAATCCCCCCTAATTATGAAGCACCAGATCTGGGCCATCACATGAGAAGGAGGCACATTCATTAGTAGACTCAGGCACACAGCCCGGCCATGCCAAGCGTCTCTCCGTGCCAGCTTCCCGGGGACGAAGGCCTCACTGAGAGCACATCTCCTGTGTCTTCCTGGTGACAGGTTCCATCTGCTAGCCCCTGGGGAGCCACCATCCCTGGTGACGGCCCCTCAGCCCTTCACCCGGGCTTGTAATCTCAGCTCTAAGGGACTGCAATCCCTTTCTCTAGCCCACCACAACTAATCCATTTGCCAGGGCCCCCATCCAAGAGAAAGCTAATTAAAGAATTTCTGCTTTTGGCTCAACCTGGACTTTGAAGACTCCCTTTGGTCTTCCTGGAGTATCTGAAAACAGGTGGAGAAAGGGGGCCTCAGAAATGGTGTCGGAGAAGCCCCTGGAGCCTCAGTAACAGGCTGAATCCCCCCAAAGCCAGCAGGCGTCAAACAGTCCTCCGCCCAGTGCTGCTGAGAAGGGGCTCAAGGCTTGTGACCCTGTGGGCCCCAGACCGCAGGGCTCCCTGTCCCTGGCTTTCTGTGAATGTGAGGTTGTGCATTCCCCAAGAGGGTCAAGGCCGTGGAAGGTCAGGGCACGGGTCCCTCACTGCACGATCTGCAAAGCAGTGAGAAGCACTGTGGCGCCGAGCCTTCTCGTCTGTGACGTGGAGGCCCTGCTTCAAGGGTGGCTGCAGTGGCTGGCATGGAGCAGATGCCCAGTTGGGTGGGCTCACTTCCTCCCTGCCCCTCCCTCCAGTACCCCCCATGCCAGCACTGTTTCTTTCAAGAGCTTGTTTGCCTTTTAGAGATTTTAATCAACCAACCGCAAATATTTATTCGACACTTATCAGCAATGTGTGCAGTCCATAGGGCAGGGTTCTTTGGGGTCTCGCTCACTGCTATGTCAGGACCTGGCACACAGTAGGTGCTCAGTAAAGACTTGTTGATTGTGTGGTTGGTGGACAGGTCCTGAAAGAGGTAGCCTCTGCTCTCACAGAGCTTACACTATTGCTGCCTTCAGAAAACACCCACAGGGTCTTTGGGGGATCACCGAGCCCCTAAATATGGGGTCGTGGGGGAATCTTAGAGCCGGTCCTCCTTGTCACTCTGAGCCAAGCCTGGTGTAACCCGGGAGAGAATCAGGGCATCTGCTGCCATGCCAGCCTCCACCCTCACCCCCTCCCAGGCCCCTGCTCCCCCATTTTCATCACAGTACTGGGGGTGCAGGGAGCATTTAGACCCGTAGTTCCCTGTGCAGGGACATCGGGCCTGCATCACGGAAATAAAAATGATAAAAACCTGCCACTGAATTCTGGGTGGCAGTAAATTACTTAACACCTGAAACAGGTTGAAATGTGGCCACTGTGGCTTTTAATAAGTCCAGCTCTGATGCCACGGCTTCCACAGGGAGCCGGCTGGTCTCTCCCCGAGGCATCATTTCATTGCATCCCAGCCTTGGCAGCAGTGCAAATAAGATTTCACTTCCTCTGTAAGTCTCCGAAGGGGGAGTGCCAGGTTTTCACTTGTGCTGTCAGTTAGCGGCTTGAGGGATCCTACTTCCTCTGCCTCTGGAGGAGAGGGTCCCTTGGAGGTGCCGGTACCGGACCTGGGGGCGGCAGGCCGTGCAAGAAGCAGGTGCTGACAAGAGGCCAAGGGGTGTGGAGGAGGGGAGGGGAGGCATCCAGTAGGTGGGCTGGGGGCGCCTGAGAGTGATGAGCAAGCTCCACCCAGCCCTTCTTTTTTTTTAAAATTTATTTGGTTGCACTGGGTCTTAGTTGTGGCAGGCGGGCTCCTTAGTTGCAGCTCGCCAGCTCCTTAGTTGTGGCATGCAAACCCTTAGTTGCGGCATGCCTGTGGGATCTAGTTTCCCAACCAGGGATCGAATCCTGGCCCCCTGCATTGGGAGCGCCACCAGGGAAGTCCCCACCCAGCCTTTCTGAGGCAGCATTTTGGGGCTGGCTGGGGACCTCAGATCCCACCAGGGCTTTGTATGCAGGGTGCTAAGAACTGGCCTCAGAATTTGGGTGTGGGGTGGGACTTGGGGTGTTAGACCCTTCCCAGGTTTGATCGCTTCTTCAGGATGCTTGATGAGGGCAGGGACCCCTCCTAGGAAGTGGGGGCAGGAGGAGGGAAGCTTCTGGAACCTGGTGGTAGCCAGGTAAGAGCAGTGTCCAGGGACAGGGATGGCGGCCACCCACTCTTCATCCCACTTGAACTGGAACTTTTAGTCCTGAGCCTGACCGAACAGCAGGAGTTGGACACATGAATCAGGGACGCTGGACTTTGGCGTGCCGCTTGTCTGCTGAGCAGCTATTCAGGGGACTTGCCCCATATATATCCGTAACCTCAGCAATATGTGGGTCCTGAGATTTCTTTGGGAAGGAAAGGGCTGGAAACTGCTTGGCTGGAGTGGAGGCTGTAGCAGGAAGAGTCCCGGGTGGGTGGGGAGACCACCCTGTCCCCCAGGGTCCATCTGAAGACATGCTAGGGAGACAGGGGCTCTTCATTGTCAGCCTGTTGCCTCCACCACCCAGAACTTGCACCCCCTTGAGGGGCCGGCCAGCTCTGCTTGCTCTCCTGTGAGGCTGGGCCTCCCTACCGCTCAGATGGAGGGTCTTCTTTCCATTGACCTGAAATACAGGTCCTGGAACCTCCCCCGTGGTTCCTGGTGATTTCCTCCTGTGCGGCCCAACCCTGTCTGGGCCTCCAGACCCCCGGGCCACTTATTAAAACCTAAGATGCCCCCATCCCCAGCCCTGTTCTCCAGAAGCCGAAAGCTCGGGTCAGCCTGAGAGCCCGTCTAGCAGGTTTCCGGAGCAGGCCGCAGACCTTGGGTGTGGTCACGGTGGCTTGGAGAACGGGCCCTGTTCCGACGTCTCTCCTCTCTGCAGACCTGGGGGCACTTGGCTGTTGCGGAGACACCTGGGCCTCCTTGGGAGAACTGCCCGCCAGCTCAGCACCTGTACCTGGGGGCTAGGGATGCTGGGTAAACCCTGGGGGCACCAGGGATGGGGCCTGCAGGACGAGTGGGTGGGGGGGAAGCAGCGTTCTCACGGAGGCCCCGGCACACATCAGCCACGTCAGTGCTGTCCTGGTGGGAAAAATGAGCGCGGTGAGTGCGGTGAGCTGTCATCGTGTGTACGCTTTACAGAGGCACAGGGAGTGGGTGGTGGAGCCTGTGGGTCTCACCCAGTTCTGAGGGACTCCAAGGCCCTGCCCGAGGAGCCCCCAGGACAGGCGTTAATCCAGTGGTTCCCAAATGCATGTGACCATGAACCCTTCCTGGGCAGAACTTCTGTTAGCTCTAGGGGCTCAGGAACACAGTCTGGGAAGCCAGCCCCCCCCGCTCCGGCTTGAAGAGAGTGGCCGGGGCACCTGGTCTGTGGTGCTGCTGCCAGTGTGTGGATGGTCAGGTGAGCTGGGTCAGCCCCGTCCGAGGCTCCCCCTGCCTGGAGGGGTGGGAGGAGAAGTAGAGACTGCCTCACACCTGGGGCGCCAGGGCTGCTGCTCTTGGAAAGTCGTCCTCCTTGGGCCCCGCATTGATAGATTGATCTGTTGGTTGATTGATTTGCTGGTGTTTATTGACTCCCTCCCTCCATTCACGTTTCCGGTGCCTCCTGTGTGCCAGGCCGGTGCCCTCTGGGATCTGAAGGGGTGGAAGGCAAGACCTGCTGGCCAGGGGCCCTTAGTGAGCGAGGTGCTGGAACCAGTTACCTGTCCAGGTGAGAACCAGCAGGTGTGGCCCGGAGAGGGCAGCCTCTCCAGAGACAATGCCTGAGTTGAACCTTCAAGGGCCCTCAAGGGCACCCGGTGGAGAAGTCAGCACAGACCCAGAGCCCGCTTGGGTAGGCAGGGCCTGCTTGGGGAGTGAACTGTACTCGGTGTGGCCAGAGGTGGGGCCAGATGGGTCCTGTGCTTATGGGGGAAGCGGAGTCTTCCAGAGGGGGACAGAATCAGACTCGCCTTCGTGCCCCCTGCCTCAGAGCTTCTGGCAGGCCCTCTCCCTTTCTCTCCAAGTCCTTCTCATCTGAGGAAACACCCTCAGTGGAGACCTGGCTCCCAGAGTGCCTCCCCACCCTGATCTCGTCCATGAGCATCCTTCCTTCCCCCTCCATGAGGCTGGAAGGGTGCCCCAGGCCCAGCCCCAGCACATAGTAAGCCCTCAGTAAATATCTACTGACTGGCTGGCTGATCAGGTTCTAGAAAGGTGAGTGTCAGGTGAGGAAGAGCAGGCAGCCCTCCTGAGCACCCACTGTGCGCTGGGCCCTAGGAAGAGTTTGGGGAAACAGACTCGGTCCTTTCCCCGAAGCCTATGTGGCGAGCCGCCCTTTGGAATGATCTCTGGGCTGCTCCTGCCTCCAGGGGGCCGGCAGTGAGGACCAAGAGAAGATGGGAGTGCGAGGGGCACCTGTGGGGTCAGAGCACCCCGTGTCACCCCAGCCAGGCCACCTGCCACCAAGGCACATCCAGAAATAACTTTGCTTCCTTGGGATATAAGGAAAAGCTCATTAACTCGTATCCAGATGTGAAATCAGATCTAAGGCAGAAGTAATGAGCTCTTATTTTATATGTTAAATTTGGCAGAAACTGCTATTGTTCTCACGGAAAATAATTTTTTTCCTTTTCCCCCTCTTTGGAGTGTGAGATATCAAGCTAAGCCTGGAGAGTTGTGAATGTGGTGGGTGCGTCTAGGGGATGAGGGGTGTCAGAGGTGGTGGGACCCAGGCAAGCGGAGGAATAGCCGTGTCCCCAGCACCCGTATGGTGCCAGTCTTATCTGGGTGCCCACATGGTTGCCGGAGCCTCTTATGAGATAATCCATGGCTCTGATTAATACATCTCCACATGGAAACCCTCTTGGAGTCTGCCTTTAGCTGGCAGGCGCCTTCCCCGGGGCCCGTGGGATGGGGCCAGAAGTCCCTTCTCCATCCTGCAGCAGAATTATTATTTTGGTTCCCATGGTGCCCAGGGAATATACTAACCCAGAGCTTCCATCCCTCCCAGCCACCACCTCTGTGCCAGTGGACCCTGACAGCAGGGCTGACCCTCAGGGCAAAGCCTGGGGAGGGGGTGTGGGCAGCCAAGACCACGTGGGTGACAGACACCGGCCCCTGGCACGCTGGGCCGCCGAGCTGAGAGTCAGCAGCCGAGAGGACTGTAAAAGTTAAATCTTTCTATTTATTTCAAGAAAGGACAAGGAAAGTGGACTTGGACATTTCATATGAAAACAGACAAACAGAAAATAGGACCAAATAGTTCATCACATTCATCTCAACACTGAAGTTTCAAGGCACCTACAAGAAGGAGGCCCAAGGGCAGTTCTCAGTGCACTTTGGTTTGTGTTGTTGTCGTGGTGGGTGTCTGTGTGTCTGGTGCTGAGATTGGGAGGGAAGCGGGCAGGCCTGGGGCCAGGCCAAGTCAACCAGCCAGGTGTCAGATGGCAGCAGGCAGCAGCGGAACTCCCATCACTCAGACCCCCGAGGTTGCTTTGCCCTTCAGAGAAAAAGGAAGAAGGCAAGGAGCGGGTGGCCAGATGGCCCCACTGGGCAGATTCTGCAGGTAGAAAAGGGCAGGGGCTCAAGGAAAACCAGGGGTGCCCCTAGCAAGGGTCCCTCCGTTGGCAGAAGGGACCTTGTTCACAGCCCCGTCCTCCCCATGCCATTGGCTGGCCAGGCATCCACCTTCTGCAGCAGACCCTCCATTCACCAGGGTCTGGCTCAGGACCCCTCCCTGCTCTCTTCCTCCCCAGGCGCCAGGGATAGACTCTGCTGAGCACAGCGCTGGGTGGCCCCTGAGCGAGCAAGCGCTTTAACACTCCACGCCTCACCAGATACAGTAACCTTTGAACACTGGGAAGGGGAGTTGCTGTTGGTGGCTGTTAAAACATTTGCTCCGCAGGGCTTACGCATGGGGTTTCTTCTAGTTTACTTTTCTCTTTTGCCTCTCCGTTCACACCCGCCTTGTGACATTCATAATTAGGGGGCGTCCGCTCCAGCCCACAGAGTCGCACAACTGCACTGTCTCTCTGGCTCGCAGCCCCGCAGCTGTCCCCAACCTTCAACCCCGTCTGCCCGCTTCTCTCCCTCTCAGATGGCAAACCTCTAAACACTGGGCGCTTCTGCTTCCTCCCCACGGCTTTCAGCATCTCTTCAGGAGCTGGATGCCAGGTGGGCATCTCAGCTGAGGCCGCTGGCCTGCAGGCAGGTGGTGTTCTGGCTCGGGTAAAAATATCTCAGCCAGTTTCAGAGTTTTGTGTGTGTCTTCCTCCTGGGTACGCAGAACCTTTTGAAAACGGGACCAGCCGGAGGTGAGTGGTTTCTGGGACCCTCTGCAAGCATGTCCTTTGCACAGGGCAGGTGAGAGGCGCCCTGGACATTGGCTCCTGGGAGACGAGCAAGTGGCGGTCCCATGTCTGCTGTGGCTTTGATTGTTGGCTCGTGTGGCATTTGTTTTCCTCCGTCTTGAGGAGAAAGCCTGGTTAGTTCCTCCAGGTGGGCGGCTCGGGTGCGAGGACTCTCAACAGAAGCGTCAGACACGGGGGGGTGGGGCACCCAGTTCTCTGCCCCCCTCGTCACCCACCTGAGGCTTGGCTCGGAGAGGGGGAACCGGGTCACCCCCACTGGCGGCCAGATCTCACCAAGTGGCTGGATTTCCCCATCAGGCTCACAGCTGGTGATCGCGGGTCCGAGGGAGGGTGGAGTGAGATGCTTCAGGGAGAAGGAGCCCCTCGTGGGGCCAGGCTGCCAGCGGGGTGGGTGCAGGATGAGAGGAAGGCCGCTGCCAACATACCCGCTTGGGCCCTTTGCACTGAGCCCCAGGGACAAGAGAGGAGGGAGGAAGAGATGAGTGACACCCCTGTGTGCCCCACGCCGTGCTGGGCCTCAGTGACCCGGCGCGGAGGAGCGCAGGGACCTGGCATCTTGCCCGAGCGGCCGTCAACCCTGACTGCTGTAAAAGAGATTTAGGGGCGGTGACAGCAAAGACGTTCCTGCAAGGACTCTCCGGGCTTGGACTTTTGGGCCTTCAGGTGGGGGGTAGCGTGGGTGGGAGTGGGAAGGACAGGGGCCATGGCACCATGGTGGCTCCGATGGCCACAGTGCCTCAGGGACTGGCTTTGCCAGGAAGTGGGGGCCGGGTCAGCCCCCCACAGGACCCTTTGTGCCCTCAGTATGCCCACACTGCCCTCCCAGCACAAGTGGGAAGGGCAGTGACAGTGGTCTCAGAAAGCCCCTGTCCTGCCAGCCTCTCCAGCGGGGAGCAGGGCAGCAGCTGCCCACCCACCGGCTGAAGATCTGCCCCGGGCATGATGTCCCCAGGGGAGACATGGGGAAAGGTGGGCTTTGCCCCTGCAGCATGGGAGGTGGGGTGGGGTCTTGGGCAATCCTGGAAATCATATTAATGTGAGAAAAATGGGCCTGACCCCAGTGATAATAGAATTTCCAAAACTAGAGAAAAACAGTGTGTTAAAAATGCAAAGGGGGGGGCTTCCCTGGTGGCACAGTGGTTGAGAGTCCGCCTGCCGATGCAGGGGACATGGGTTCGTGCCCTGGTCTGGGAAGATCCCACATGCCGCGGAGCGGCTGGGCCCGTGAGCCATGGCCGCTGAGCCTGCGCCTCCAGAATCTGTGCTCCGCAACGGGAGAGGTCACAACAGTGAGAGGCCCGTGTACCGCAAACAGAAAAAAAAAAAAAAAAAAAAAAAATGCAAAGGGGGGCTTCCCTGTGGCGCAGTGGTTGAGAGTCCGCCTGCCGATGCAGGGGACACGGGTTCGTGCCCCGGGCCGGGAGGATCCCACATGCCGCGGAGTGGCTGGGCCCGTGAGCCATGGCCACTGAGCCTGTGCATCCGGAGCCTGTGCTCCGCAACGGGAGAGGCCACAACAGTGAGAGGCCTGCGTACCGCAAAAACAAAAAAAAAAAAAGCAAAGGGAGGGAGGAAGTAAAGGGAGGGGGAATGAAGAGCCAAGGGAATCTTCTTGAGTGTTTTTAAAGAAGCAAATGTGGATATTTCAGGAAACTACTTGGAACATTTCAAAAGAAATGGTAAATGCTTAAAAATGTAGAGTGAAAAGTGCCCCAGGCAGCTGTCCCCCTGGCTGGGTGGGTGCATTGAGCCGGCAGCTGTGAGCATGCTGTTGGGAGAACAGCCAGTGGGATGGTGGTGGGAGCTCAGGGGGCGCAGGTCCGGGCACTGAGGATGGCCAGGAGGCAGCCTGGGACGGGGAGCTGCAGTCCCTGGGAGATGGCCCCCTAGCGGCCCCAAGAGAGCCAGCGCAGGTGGTGGGTCACCTCTGCGCTCCCTGCCTGCCCAGACTCCTAGATGGGGCGGCGCGCGTCTGAACTTCCTCTCCCGGTGCCTCTTAGACACTGAGGATGGGGATTTTGCAGGCTGTCTGGTGGCAAAAGCGACACTTGGACGGGGCTGGGTGGCCTGGCTGTGAGATGGCCCTGACCTGCTATTTTCAGGGAACACTGGTCGTTTTGAGCAATCTCTCGATATCTTCCTTAAAGGGTCCTCAGGGATGGTAAAGTGAGAGTGGGAACCAGGATCTTCTCCTCAAAGAACCAGGCGTTGGCTTAGGCAGGAAAATATCCGCCACCTCCCCATCAAGTGCTTGAATGCGGCCAGTGACAAAGAGCTCACTGCCTGATTCTTTTTGCTGGGCCAGATTTTTCTTCCCTGACTTCAGTTTTCCCTTTACCGTTGGCCCCATTTCCCTTTTACTGGCTGCAGGGAATGGATCAGAGACAGATCCACCCTGGAACAGAAAGGAAGCAGAAGGACTCATGGCTTTAGAGTCCTACTCACGAAGGGACTAGCCCGGCCACTTCCCCTAGCTTTTCAACCCGAAGGCAGATGGAATCTGGAGGGCAGGAGCAGAGTCTCTGCCTGGGGGCCAGGGCAGCTTCTGAGTGACTTGTGTGGGCCACGTAACCCCCCCAACTCGTCCCAGGGGCTGCGCACGGCACTCGATGGAGGCAGAACTGCTTCCCCACCCGCCCCACCCCGAGCTCGAGCCCAGGCTCCGTCCAACCAGCATATCCGGAGCCAGCGCTGGGGCACGCGTGGTGTCAGCCTTCAGAGACCCCAGCTCCTCACCAGCCAGGCCCAGAAAAATCCCTGCTTTGCCTTTGGCCACTGGGGACAGGTTCAAAAAATGCGAAATATCCCCCTTTCCCTTCACCTCCAAGGAGTTTAATCTCTCCTAATCAATTTAGCAGACTCACTTGCTTGTAAACGGTAATGATTTTCATTTTTGAGCCTTTTTATTCCTCCTTAAGAAAAAAGATGTCTCCTCTGTCTGCATTCTAGAAGGCCTGTGCAGGGCTGTGAATTGCTTGTTAGCATTCACCCTGGCGCAGATCCAGAGCCAGGCATCCGCTGCCTGTCACCTGCACTGATCTGAGTGATGGGGACATGGGCGCAGGGGACACCCCCAGCTGACCCCGCCTGAGCCCTGGCCCTGAGAGTGTGGTCTGGCCCTTGGGGCTCAGGCTGCCATGCGCCCCGAGGCCCCTCCTTCCGGAAAGTGCCCCGGCTCCCTCCTGGTTGCCTTCGCAGCTCCATTGCTCCCTGTCTGCCGCATCCAATTTTCCTTGTTGTATTTTTCATAAGTGCGAGGCTCAGAAGCCCCGTCCTCCCTGGCACGTTCAGCTGGAAGCAGATTTCTGGAGTGGGCTGGCTTTGGGACTTGAGCTGCCATTGGAGGGGGTGGCGGTGTCCTCCCCTTGCTCCACAGCTCTGAGGGGGTGAAGGAGGGAGGCTCGGATGCAGTCCTGGCACATTGCCCAGTCAGCTCCCTCAGATCCCCGGGATCCCTCACCTGGCCTGTCCCTCTCACTCTGGGCTTCCGTCACCTGCCTTGGGCCAACCAGAACCTTCCAGAGTCAGCAGATGGTGGGGGAGCCCCCATTTGGCTTCTGGAGCCCCTATCTTTTCTGGGTGAAGCTAGACCCGGCCTCAGCCCACCTCTATATTACAGAAGGGGAAACAGAGGCAGAGGCTGTGGATTCGCAAAACCTGCTTTCCCTGCATCTCCCTGGAAGGTCTCCCTGACCTTTCTTACTTTACTCCTTGCTGGGGCTGGTGGGCTTCCCTGGACCCCTAGGGGAGGGGGGAGGAGGCCCGGTGCCCATTGAGGAAGGAAGAGGCACAGGCAGGCGTAAGCTTCGGACTTCGGGTGGGGAAGCCTGGGTCCCCCAGCCACTGTCACCTCCCCTGCCGGCGTCACCCAGAGCGGGAAGGAGCCGGTGCCCCAGCTCCTACCCCCAAACCCCAGAGGCCCCCTAGTTGGCCACGCAGCCGCCATGTTAATGAGAGGTGGTCCAAGAAGCAGGAGCCAATTTAGAGAAGATGGAGGCTTCTGTGGGAGGCCGCAGGAAGAGGGAAGGAGAAAAAGGAAGAAAAGAAGCTTTTGATGCACATCATGTCTGCGGAATTGAGTATGACTAATTAATAGATTTTATTCTTAGTAATCTCTTAAGCATTCCATACGTTGGGCCCCACGCCTGAGCTGAGCTTACAAGAGGCCTCATTCGCAAAATGCAAATGACTCGCCTGGCCCTGCTGCCTTCTTTCCTTTTTTTTTTTTTTTTTTCCAGGGGAAATTTAAAGGAAAATTGCCATGTAATAGAAAAGAGATTCCCATCACTATATCTAATTACCACAAAGGGTAAACCACTTAACCAAAGAAGGGTCATGAGTTTTTTTTTTTTTTTAACTTGAAACCTGCCTTAAATGCCACAAAATACACTCATCAAGGCTGAGGTCAATGAGGTTGTTCTGGCTAGTTAGAGGCTGCAAGGGTCACAGGTCGGCCGCCCACAGGAGGGAGGTTCTAGACAGAAGTGGTGACCCAAGCCCTGTGTCCTCACGTGCTTCTAGGGGGTGGAGGAGGCTCGGTGCCCTGGAACATCCTCTCTCATTATGTTGCATGGCTGGCTCAGAGGGGCTGGACCAGGAAGGGAAGGGGTTTCAGAGTGGACCTGGCTTCAGGCCCCATCCCTGGCTTGGGGGCAGTGAAGCAGCAGGCATTTGGAGGCTTGTTCTTAGAAAGGATGCTGGAAAGATGTTGGGATGCTGAGGGCAGGAAAGACGAGAGGGGGGCCCCCGGGCCCTGGCTGGGCTGAGTCTCCACTATCTTCAGCACTTACACTAGCAGGAGGATGCCTGCAGCAAGGCAGGCAGGGCCTGGTTTCCCCCTGGTGTGAGGTGGGGCCCAAGCCCCATTAGCACAAGAGGTGGGAGCAGGAGACTGATGTGTCCTCAGGCCAAGGCAGGCCTGGGCCTGCTTTGTGCTACGGGGCAGAAAAGTTCATCACCCAGGCCTGGCCTGGAGGGCGCTGCTGGCACAGGCAGGCTCTCAGAGCTGCAAGGTCTCCCCTGTAGCCCTCCCTGTATAGGGCCACCTGCTGTTCCCCAAATGCCTTCTTAGCCTCTAAGGGGATGATCTGACCTCCCGCCTGGCTCGGGGAGAAGAGAAAGGAGGATGAAGTGTGAGAGCAGGGGACCAAGCATGTTGGCAGCAGGGGTTGGGGGTTGGAAGTGGCGAGGCTGGGACCGATTTTCCTGGAACGCTGGCCAAAGACAGAGGTGGTGCCTTGGGGAGGAAACTGCATTTCAGAACCAGCAGATACCTTGAACTTCTGACTCCCAGCCAGTGCCCCACACCCTCGTGCACCCTCTCCTCCTGGATGCTGCTGGCGAGGCCCCTGTGCTCCTCCCTGGGCCACGGGGAACGTGCCTGTGTCGGGGGGGTGCCAAAGGGAGGGCGAACTTTACACGGATGTGACCTTTACACGGTCCCAGCCCTGGAAGCATGGTCCCAGCCTTGGAAACGTTTCTCTCCTGACCTCATTGTATGAGAAAATGCTTCAGGTGGGAAAAGGGAAAAAGCTTGAGTCTAGAATGAAATGTGTCCATGACCCTCGGCCTCTCCCTGGAGCTGGGGATTGGGGCTCCCCCCTTGGTGAGACCATCCATCCAGCCTGGCAATGAGAGCTGCGCCTCTTCTCCACCTCGCTCACGCGGTTGTTGTGTCCATTTCTTTCAAGCCCAGCCTCTTCACTGAGGGGCCAGCAGCATCTTTTCAGGTCCAGCAAATGGCTGGACCCCGGGCCTGTCACAGCAGCCCTGTGACTGCTGTTCATCTTTCTCTTCCTGTCTTTGGCTTTTGTCAAAGCAGTCAAGGCCTTTTGAAAACACCACGGCCAGGAGCTGGACCCCTTCTCATCCTCCCTGCCCTCAGAACAGCATCTCTCCTTTGACATCGCCCTTCCTGGGTGCAGGACAACTGGCACCTTGACAGATGGTGACCCGAGTTCCCCAAGTGCTGGAATGTGGGAGATATCAGAACCCCAGGCACCACTCCTCTCTTCTCCTCAGATTTGCTGTCATTATTTCATCATCGTTTTAATCTCATGGCTCGCCAAACAGCACTGTCAGTTGATAAATGATGGCAACATTGATTCCAGAGGGAGGGAAAAAAGATCTTAACTCTTCTGAGGCCTCCAGTCACTACTTTTTGGAGGCTGGCATTTTTAGAGAGGTCTGGTCTTCCCTCTTCAGAGCAGCGTCCCGGGGGTGGGCACAGTGTGGTGTTCTGCATTCTGGGGTTGGGGGGCGTGCTGTCTCCTAGGGCTTTTCTGAGAATTTTCATGTCTTTTTCTGGGCTTTGTTTGAGCAGCCATGGAAACCATTAGGTCTAATCAGCTGATACTAAAAAAAAAAAAAAAAGTCTCTGCACCAATTACCTGTCTCTGGAGGAAGCACATTGCACACAGTAAATGCTCAGGAAGTAGCTGTTGAGGTGATTGCATTTGTGGGGGTGTAGGGGGAGAGAGATGAGGACACCGGAAGTCAAAGAAAGCTCTTCTCTATATCAGAAAGGAGCTTGGCCCAGCTCTGGCCAACCTGAGATAGGACTGACTGAACTGAAAACACCCCTTGCCCAGGGTCTCCCAGCCACCCAGCCAGGACAGACATGCCTCCGCCTTTAGGAACAGCATTATCCCCCACCCCACTCCCATCCCCAACACACTTTGTCTACTTACTCAATGATTTCTAGGAGAAAGCAACATTTTCGTGACTCTACTGTCTCAAGAAATTGTACGAACTGACCCAAGAAGTACTGTGAGGACTGTATATGTGGCTCTATACCCATCTGTAGATAGAGACACGACATAAAGATAAACAGGTAGATAGATGCACCTCCGAGTGCTGGAAAAGCCACAGCTTCCATGGTGCTTCCATGGACTATGGTGCATGGAATTGAGGAGGGCTTCAGTATAGGAAAAAGAAAGTTTGTTTTTTAATCAACTACATCGTCGTTCAAAGAATGCAGTGAAAGACGCGCTATTTCTGCAAATCTGTAAGGGAAATAGCATGGAAAGAACCAGGGAAGAGATTTCAGGACAACATCTCCACAGCAAAATATTTTTTCTTCCCCTCTCCTTTGTGAGGAGCCTGAAAACCTTCCATCATGTCGTCTCCAGTGAGCAGCCGGCAGTGAGAGCTGCATGGGGGTTGCGCGTGTTGGCTGCTTCTCTAATGGTTCCTTTGTGACGGCCCTGCACAGAGCATGAGGCATACACAGACGGTGCACAGGTAGTATCTTTCCAGTTCAGGAAAAATAAAAAGCCCCAACCCAACCCTTCCTGCGATATTATTTTTAGTCTTTTCCTCCCCACCTGGCATAATTTGGTATAAATTATGTCTTCATCAATGTCAAATCCCCCTCCTGCCTTCTATTCTTTTAAAAAAATTATTTTCTTCACTGTTGTGTTCTACAAAATTGTCAACCCTCCCCAAACTCTGCTTTCTGATGGGAAAGTCATCGTGGAATTTCTTTTCCTTGTTCTGTCAGATGGCAGCAGGCTGGTCAAAGCCACACAGTCGCCACACCAGGAGGAGGCAGGAGCCGGGTGCTGGCATCATGTGTAGGAGTAGTCTATGTCGGGGATGCCACCGTCCCGGTAGCCCCGCGTGGCGCCGTAGCCGATGGTGTGTGTGCCCTTGCAGAGGCTGCTGCCGTTGGAGGGGAAGATGGTGTGGACCACATACTCGTCCTTGCTGTGGTAAGGGTTGACGGGCAGCATCTGCAGCCCGGGACCGCGGATTTCCAGGATGGAGTTATCCTTCTTGGTCCCCGACTCCAGATAGTCGTCCTTTTTCCGGTTGCCCCGGTTGTAGGCCCGCTCCCGGGTCAGCAGCTCGCTGGCCCGGTGCACGTACCAGCAGATGGCCCCCAGGACCAGGAAGAGGAAGACGAGGGCCACGGCGCCACCGATGATGCCCGCCACGGGCAGGCCCGCCATGGGGTCGGCGTTCTGCTCCTGGTTGAGTGTGGTGGTGGGGCCGTAGCTGTCGGCCGTCTCCGCCTTGGCACACACGGGCGTCTCGTCGGCCACATAGGTGTTGCCGGTCTCCATGGTGACCATGCAGATGATATAGGTGGACTTGGGCTCCAGGGCCGTCAGCAGGTACTCTGTCTTGTCCCCCTGGACCAGAGTCTCTGTGATGGAGCCCACGGCTGGGCTGTGGCCCAGGCGCAGCCAGCTGAGCCGGAAGGAGGAGGCGGGGAGCATGGCCTTCCACGTGATGCGGATGGAGTCCGCCGTCAGGGGCTTCACGTGGATGACCAGGGTCTTGGCACTATCACCCGTGGCCATGGGGTAGTCGAGGCTGGAGTCAGGGAGGCGCAGCCCCGGCCTCTTAGCCTTGAGGGTGAAGAGTGAGCCCTGGGGTGTGGTGGCAGAGGCGTGGTCACTGGCCGTGGTCTTGGCGGCGGCGTTGGCTGCTCCGCCCTGCACCCCCGCCTCGAAACATTCGTCCATCTCGCTGGTGATGTCCTTGATGGCCATGCCCCGGACCTTCTCGGGGCCCTGGCACATGAGGCCTCGCACATTGACCACGGCCGCCCGTGCCTTCACCCAGTCCCGCAGCCACAGGAGGTTACAGCCGCAGAACCAGGGGTTGTTCCGGAGCAGCAGCTGGGCCAGGTTCTGCAGGTCATCGAACAGGCCGCGGGGCAGCGTGGTCAGGTTGTTGTTGGACAGGTCCAGGCGCTCCAGCTCACGCATCTTGGCCAGTGTGTTGTAGGGCACATGGCTGATGGCGTTGTCCTGCAGGTAGAGCTTCTGCAGGCGGGCGCTGGGCAGGTTGAGGGGCGGGGCAGCCAGCGAGTTGCGCACCAGCGAGAGCTCGGTCAAGTTCTGCAGGCGGCTGAAGGTGTCGTCGGCAATGCGCTGGTTGGCCAGCAGGTTGCCATCTAGCACCAGGCGCCGCAGGCTGCTGAGGCCCTTGAAGGCGTGCAGCGGGATGGTGGAGATACGGTTGTCATCCAGCCGCAGCTCCTCCAGTGTGCGGGGCAGCCCCGAGGGGATGCTGCTCAGGTGGTTCCTGCTCAGGAAGAGCAGCTTGAGCTGCCTGCTGTCGGCGAAGGCGTCCTCCTCTATGCTGACGGTGGACACGGAGTTGTCATCCAGGTGCAGCTTCTCCAGCAGCGGGATGCGGGCCAGCGAGTCCCGGGCGATGGTGCGCACGTTGTTGTCCTGCAGGTGCAGCTCCCGCAGGGAGCGGGGCAGGTTGACAGGGAACTCATCCAGGTCGTTCTCGTAGAGGTAGATGACCTGCACGTTGACCTTGGTCTTGAGGTCCTGGGGGATGCCGGCATTGTTGATCTGGTTGTTCTGCAGGTAGAGGGTGGTGGCATCGTCGGGGATGTCGGCGGGGATGGAGGTGAGCCCCCGGTCGTTGCAGTAGATGAAGCCGTTGTCGCAGCGGCACACGGAGGGGCACGTGGTGCTGTCGATGACCTCCGTCAGGAAGGCGATGAGCCCATAGCAGAGGAGAAGCCAGTCCCGCAGGTCCATGGTGGCTGTGGTCATCACGACGGTGGCCGTGACGGTGGCAGTGGGCGTGGTGGTGGCGGTGGCAGTGGGGTGTGCCACCACCATGGTGGACGGCTGGGGGAGGCAGGCCCCACTTGACTTGCAGCCTCTACACCTGCAAGGAGCACAAGACATGTGCGGTGAGAGCGAGTCGGGTGTCCACCCACCTGCCGCTGAGGGGTGGCTGCAGTCGAGGCCACGGGCAGAGGTCAGGCCTCAAGGTGCATGCCCCGTGGCCCTTCCAAATGTCAAGTTTACATCACAGGTGATAGCTCGGGCTGAAGTCAGCCTCTAATGACATTGGCTAACGTTAATCTCAGCGGGAGCAAAGATGCTGCCCGTGAACAAGACAGACGTGGCCTTGGCCCTCCTGGACTGTGACCGTGGGCTTCGTGACGTTAATTTACTGGGAGCCGGGCTGCAGTTTCAGTCTCTTCTTTCAGGATCCCACACTAAGCCAGTCTTTATGGCTGATGCTGAAAGTGGCTGCTCAGTGTTGATGGGATGGATTTAGAGCCACCATTTCTCATTGGAACAGGGATCTCGTATCCCTCTCTGGCTCGGAACCAGGGACTGAAGGGAAAGCTTGTTTCTGCGAGGCCTGTGAGCTCAAGGTGGGGGAGGGGCGTCACCAGAACCTGTAAAAAGAATCTGCCAGCGTCCTCACTGGCGAGCAGGGGAAAGTGGGGCGCTTCATCGTCTGGTGTTAAAACAACATGTCACTTGTGCATCTTATAGACAGAAGAATGAGGTGTCAACAGAACTGCTTTCCCACGGCTTTACAGAAATCTCTTTCTATCAGCGGTGCCCTTCCTACTGTGTTCCATGTAATGTGAGAAGTTATTCCATACTTTGCCCCCTTCCTAAATCACAAAATTTTCAGCTATTTTGAAAAAAATATGTATCTGTTTTCTTGCATTTAAAGACAGGAAACAAATAAAAGGAGGGAGGGGTCCACACTCTGAGGGAATTGTCTGCAAGGTGTAATTTTGATTTTCACAAATGGAAAAATTGCAATGTAGGTTTTTCTCATATTACATTACTGTTCATAGTGGTAAAAAAAATCAATTAAAGAGAAATTATCTTTCAACCTCAGTGGGGAAGTGGTGTTCATGCAGCCGGCAAAGGTCTGCTTTATAACTCCAGGTTCACAGACGCTTTTCAGTGTGAGACACAATGGCCTCTGGGAGCCTGAGCTGAGGCCGCAGCCTGGAGGGCAGCCCTGGTGTGCAGAGCAGAATTGGGACCCACTCACTGGATGAGATGGTGGGGCCCCCACTCCCATGACCCAGGGAGCCTGTGTCTCCATGTCTCAAGCATGTCAAACCCTTCTTCCTTCTGTCCCTCTCTATTCCTGGACTGCTCGTCACCCTTCAGGACCATGCTCAAACGTCTCCTCCTCTGCTAGGTCTTCCTCATGCCATATAGAGCTTCCCTCTGCTCCATCCATCCATCTATCCACCCATCCACCTACTTACCCATCCATCTATCCCTCCACCCAGCTCTACATCTATCTACCCACTCATCCATCCATCCATCCACCCATCTACTCATCCATCCATCCATCCACCTACCCATCCACTCATCCATCCATCCATCCACCCACCCACCCATCCACCCACCCTCTCACCTATTTACCTATCTATCCATCCATCTACTCACCCATCCACCCACTCACCCATCCATCCATCCATCCATCCATCCACTCATCCACTCATCCATCCATCCATCCACCCACCCATCCACCCACCCTCTCACCTATTTACCTATCTATCCATCCATCTACTCACGCATCCACCCACTCACGCATCCATCCATCCATCCACCCACCCACCCACTTATCCATCCATGCATCTGTCCATCCAGTGAGGGGCCCTTTTGTGGTCACAGCCAGCCCAGGTTTCCAGCTGCACATCTGTCCCTTCCTCTGCACAAAGCCAGAGCCATGAAGGTTATGGAGCCTGGAGGTCCTGTCTCAAGATGCTTATGAGCAAAGAGGCAGGGCCAGGGCAGGTGCTGGGGACAGGAAGGCTCAGGCCTGCTCAAGGCCACCTTGCCTCGGTCTCAGGGGTCAGGTCTGAGCCCAGGAGCACCTCTGCCCAGGCCCCCAGCATCTGGCCAGAGGACGCACACCCTCCTCTGAGTCCTGGCACAAGGGATGCTGTTGGCCCCTGAGCTCACAGATTCCAGAGCAGTGCCCTGAGCAGGGGTCAGACTTGTTAAGGCCAAAGACGAGGCCAGACCGCCTTCTCTGGCATGAACATCAGTTCCCGGTGCCCACTCAGCTCATGGCCATAGCCCTCAGCCTCCAGATGCCCTGGCATCATAATAGAGTCTAAATTACACCTTTCAGAGATGCCTGATGGATAACCAAGAAGCATTTGGGAGGCAGGGACCCAAGGCCTTTCTCTTCCCCTGTCTGCAGCCCTCATCCATCTTGGCTGAGTCTCCCCTGCCACCCCCTTCCCCAAGGCCTCGTGATGCTGAGCCCTGGCTCCAGGAAGGCAGGGAGGGGCCTGGGGTGGGGAGGAAGACAGCGGGCCTTGCCTGAGGAGCCCTTTAATTGCCCAGGTGCCACGAGGCCCTTTTATTCCCTTGTTTTGTGTTTGATGGTTTATGTGGCCATCAAATTAAACCCGGTAAATCGCCCGTCTTTTATGGGGTCACTTTCCGTTGTTGCAAGAATCCCTCAGACTTCAGCAGGGTGTGAGTTATGACTTGCCAGCTCCATGACTGACAGCTGGATCCTTGGCGTGTGATGGAAGTGGGGGAGGGGAGCAGTGAGATGGCTCAGACTAGAGGTATCCAGACCCCCACTAGCCGAGAGGTGACCTGGGGCATCATTCTTGGCATTTTCTATCAGTCGCTAGCTCCTGTCATCTAGGACAGAGACACCTGGGTTTGAGTACTGCCTCTCCCTCTTCCAGGCTGTGAGATCTTGAGCAAGTTACTTGCCCTCTCTGAGCTTTAGTTTCCTTATCTATAAATGTAGCCATCAAGTTCCCCTTAGAGGAGAGCTCACTACTGAGCATTCAGTGAGGTAATACCTGCAAAGTACACCCTTGTAAGTGCATAAGGTTTAAAAGCTGCTGTAATTCTCTGACTGCTCCAGGCATACCGGTCTAGCCTCTGTGTTAACTGCTTGTCTCTCTCCTCTGCAATCCAGAGGCCCTTTCTTTACTCCCTGCTGTGCCTCCAGGGTAGACTGGGAGGCTGTAGGCCAAGCTGCTTCCTGGCAGAGACTCCCTGTCATTGCTGTGATGCTGGGTCTCCCCAACCTCAAACTGTGCGTCCTCAGTCCTGTCCCCTCAAGCTAGGGTAGAAGCACTGACCCTAAGCCTGCTCTCCCTTGTGCTGCCTCTGGGCCTTTGCACGTGCTGTTCCTGCTTCTTGAACACCAACACACCTTCCCCACTCAAGCTTCGCCAGGCCAGCTTCTGCTCACCCGCCAGCCTCAGCTTGAATGCCCCCTCCATGAAGCCTCCCAAGTTGTGTCTGGCTCTGCTTCCCATACCCACTTGACTGGTGGTAGTCGGACCTGAGTAATATCTGTAAATACCTGCCAACAGGATGGAGGTGCCTCCCTGTTGGAAACGCCTGGCCTCCCGGCGCTTTGACCCGTTGTCTTTCTCAAATCCCATCAAGCTGGGGCTGCCAGAGACCCACGGCCCTCTGGGGGGTCTTCTTGGGGAGTCAGAGTGATGGCAGGGGGCAGCTGCAGGACCCCAGGCCCAGCACAGGCCCTGGCACGCTGGATAGGAGAGGGCATCTACCACCACAGGCTCTGGGGATGGGGGCACAGTTAGACATGACACACCAGGGGCTGAGCAGGGGTGGGGGCATGTGGCAGGAGGGAGCTAGGCATCCCAGGCAGTAGAGGGAAGTCTGGATAGGCCTCCCCCTGCCTCCCAGTCCCGGCCTTCCTCCCCATTTGCCAATGAAGGCAGCTCATGTGAGGATGTCCTGATGCTGCGTCTCCCGAAGTACCAGGTACAGTCTCCGTCCCCACTATGGGAATCAGAGAATTCCAGGTGGCACTGACCCCGAGAAGGAGGCGTGTAGATTAGGAGCGGGGAGAGGACACCAGGGCTAGGTTTGAATCTGACCTCACCAGTCCTCAGCCGTGTGACCTCCAGTGACGCTCTCTGGGCCTCAGTTTCCTCATCTGTAACGTGTTGCTGAGAACCCCACTCTTCTGGGAAGATGACAAGGGAGGGGTTGTGTAAAGTGCCCGGCACAGGCCTGGAGGTTTTGGAAAGAAGGACTGCCCCACCCTATCCCTGGGAGGGACCCCAAGGTCCTCCTATGACCCACTCAGGGCGGCCACCCACCTGTCTTGGCTGAACTTCAGAAAGAGGGAGGGCAGACACGAGTGGGCAAGGGGGCCCCAGCTCAGAGAGAGGGAAGCCCCTCCCCCTCCCCCTTTCTGTGCACCCTCCCAGTCCCTCCCTTCAGCAAGGAGAATTCATTGTGTTTTCCCTAAACTTTGCCAGGTCCTCAGGTCCTTACTGGCAGAGCAGGGCCCGAGGTAGGAGGGAGGTGTGCAGGGCAGACTGGGGGCGAGAAGCAGTTTCTCAGCTCCAGAAGGACCCCTGCCCCACAGGAAGCAGTAACCTCCCCACTGGGCTGAGAGCTCCACCAGAGCAGGGTCACCTCCATACCTGTGATGGGTCCTCAGCAAACCTTTGTTTAAAGCAATGAGGGACCCCGCGTTTTTCTCCTCCACCAGCTGACACTAATCTCTCGGGGCTCAGCTACAAGCAACATGGAGAGAGGAGGGCCTAGAGGCAGGGGGGCCAGGCTCTACCTCCTGGTGCTCACAGGGGCCTGGGGAGAGCTCCTCTCTAGGAAGCCTCTTCCCTGAGAAGGCCTGCCTGGGATCAGTTCAGCTGCTCCACAAACCAAGAGTGGCCTTGAGTCTCAGGCCTTCATCTGTAAAATGGGACCATAAACTATCTACTGCCCTGGGTGTTGAGCAGAGGGCCTGCTGCAGGTCCAGGAGATGTGAACTGCAGGCAGGAGGGGGACTTGCGACTTTTGTGTGAGTGGGGCTTTTCCGAGCCCACCCTCGTTCAGGGAGAAGCCCCGGGCCTGCTCCTGCCCAGCCCAGTCTAGGCCCACTGGAGGCCCCTTCTTCAGGCAGGATGCCATGACCTCAAGGCCCTTCCAACCCTGCGTGGCACAACTTTGCTCCTGATCTCGGCTACTGGTGCCATTGAGAACTTGTAATGCATTCGGGAAGGGGGTGGGATTCTTTTAAAACCTAAAGTTAATTATTTTTCTAATTTCATGCCGCATGCATTATGCATCAGCTGTTATCACTGGCGGTAATTACAGACAGGTACGCAAATCCACTAAAAATGTACCTGGAGTTCACCTCACTGCGTAGGCCGTCTGGGCTGTGCCGGGCGGCGGGTTGTCCTGAACTTCAGAGAATGCAAATTGCTTTAAAAAACAAGACTTTAAAATTGTGTCTTAGGAGGTTAATTATATTGATAACAGTGTTCGATATTAAACTATTCAGGGCCAGGAGGGGTTGGGGGCGCTGAAAGGAGACACATGTAATTTTGTTTCTTTCTTTCTCTGTATTATTTAATAAGATGTTCCTGCACCTATATTTCTGTCTGTCTGTGTGCATTTTTAGTAAAGCTGCCTAGACTGAGGCTTAATTCCATCTGGGAAGGAAAAAGGAAAGGTCAGGAGTTTTTCAGAAGGTAGGAGGAGGGCCTAAGGGCTGTTATTCTGGGTGGGGGGCAGCCCAGAGAACAGGGCGGGGGCCCTAGCTCTGCACTGCTGTTTCTCAGCAGCCAACGGGATCCTGACAGCCAGGGGCTGGGAGAGGAGCCGGGTGATCAGGAAAGACTGGGAATGGTGATGCTTATTGAGCATAAGACAGAGGCTTGGGTGGGGCTGGGGCTCCCCCTAGGAGCTGTGTGGCGTCCCCCACATGCAGGCCCTGTTCTTGGGGTGATCCCTCCCCTCCCCCAGTTGTTTATCACAAGTTGATTGTCAAGCCCTCCCACTAGGATGTAAACTTCTACGAGTCAGAATATGTTCTATCTTGTTCACTGGCCTAGTATAGAGCCTGGCATCAGAGGTGTTCATAAACACCTGTTGCATGAATGAATGAATGAATGAATGAATGAGGATGCCAAAAGGGAGGCCCCAGAATCTGAAAGCCAGGACAGGGCAGTGGGAGAGAAGAGGGAGGCTGGCCCTCTGTCAGCCCCACGCTGGGAGGTAATAATGACAGGTGCCCTCACCACGGCCTCCCAGAGAGGCAAAGAGGTAGGTCTGAATTGTGCAGCAGGTGGCGGAGGAGCTGGACGGAGACCCAGGCTTTCCTTTCCCAGGTGTCTTACCTGCCCTCCTCAGCTGCCCGGTGGGGCCACCCCAGGCCCCGAGGGAGCAAACCCAGGGAAAACCCCTGGGTTTGCTCTTGTCTGCTCTGACATGGGCTGGCCAACCAGGCCTTGTCCAACTGCAGGTCTGCTTCCAGGCACAGAGGCTGGCCCTGCTTTCTTAGAGATGGCCCCTTCCCTCCCACCCCCACAGATACGCACAAGCATGGAACTCACCCTCAGGACCCTGGAATCAGGGAGGTAGAGGACCCTGGAAAAACTGAGGCCCAGAGAGGAGAAGGAATGGCTCCAGGGCAGAGAGGACCCTCTAGCAGCCATGAACAGCCCTCTCCCTTGCCTACCTCCTCTGGCCCTGGCACTGAACTCTCAAACCCTTTCCCAAAGGGTTGGCATGGAGAGGATGATGGTGGACAGTATCCAACTCAAGCAGGATCTAATGGGGGCGACCCACCAGCAGGTCTGCAGACCCCTCTAGCCCTGTGGGGTCTGTCCCACTAGTAGCAGTAGCTGGCAAAGCTGAGCACCTGCTGCATGCTCAGCCCTGCACAAACGCCTCTCCTTTCCAGCTGGCCACAGCCCTGTGGAGCCTGTGTCCCCAGTGCACAAAGGGGAGCACACTCAGGGGAGGGAAGGGACGTCCCCAAGGTCACACTGCTCACAGCTGGAGGGCCAGGGTGCTAACCAACCTCTGTCTGGCCCCAGAGCCCAGTAAGCTGGTCTTTGTTTTCCTGCCTCGGAATGGAGGGAAGCTTGGGATGGAGGGAAGCTCAGCAGAGGCAGAGCCCAGCACCGAGCAGATGCTCCATAAATATCTGGGGTGCAGGCCTGCTGCTGCCCGCCTCTGGCTTGGCCTCAGCCCCAGGAATTACCCACCAGTCTCTCCTAGGAGATGGGAGGAGAATAGGAGCAAGTGATGGGGCGGTAGGTAGGGATGGGGGAAGGGAGGCCGGCTGGGCAGGGGCCGAGCTCGGGCTCCAGAGAGCTCACAAGGCCTCACGGCCCTGCTGCCAGGCTGGTGCGCCGTTATAATAAATAACAGTAAATAGCCGATCCGCAGGGCATCTTTCACGCTGGTGGCTAATAACATGGCTATTAATGCCCCCTCAGACGGCGTGCGTGCAGTGCGGCGCTGACAAATGTCCCAGGCCCTGGCACCGTCATAAATCAGCCCCTCTCCTGGGGAAGAGTGCGGGGGAATTGTCATTTTCCATCTTGGTAATGAATTGGGGCTTCCCTGCCCTGCCCAGGGCGCTGCCGATAGAGGTGGCCTGAGGTTTCTGGGATTTGTGTTTGGGGAGGCATGAACCCTCTCTCCTGGCCTCTGGGAAGCCAGAAGAAGTAGGTCCCACCCCCCCCCACCCCCCACAAACAGCCAGACCACGCCACCGCTGCCACCGCCTGCTGTGTGACCTTAGGGCAATAACTGCCCATCTCTGGACCCCATCAAGCCACTCTCACCAACAAAAGGGCTGAACTGGAGGCCAGAGCAGATGATGCCTAATGGCCGGCAGGTGCAAGGCCTTGGATGGTGGCTTTGGATCAACCCCACCCTGGGTTCTCCTGGCCAGGGCAGGGGAAGGCCTTGGATGGAGGGGACTTGTGGACCCTTTCCAGTTGGAGGGCAGCAGGTGCCATGGCCAGTGGCTAGTTCACCAAAGGTCCTGCCTCTCCAAGGCCTCACGGCTGCCCCCTCTGGTCAGAACTCAGAAGGGCTCAAAGTGAGACCTCCCCCAAGGGGCAACGGCTGGGAGGGGCGGGAATTTCCTCCAGGAAAGGTCACCCCCTTACATCCTGGGTCCACCTACCCTGGGGCAGAGCCCAGCAGCACAGGGGCCACCAGGTAGCAAAGGACCCCTCCCCTGGCAAGCAGATGCCACCAGTTGCTTCAGCTGCATGTGTGGGGTCAGTGGGGTGGAGCTGCAGATCTCCAACCCAGCCCGAAGAGGACAGGCCCCATGTGTCCTGTGCCCTCTCTGGGCACGAGGAGCCCCTGGGCCTTCCTGGGCCACCGGAGCCCATCTGCATCCGCCTTACCTCCTTCGTTGCAGCCTGGCGGCCCGCAGCTCTGGATGCTGCGCTTCCGTCGAGGTGGGCCTGGGCTGTGCTTACATTCCAGCCCATCAGCCTTGGCACTCAGGGTGCAGACCACAGACCTGGGGTGTTGGGTGGTGCTGGGGGTGCCCGGGGCTCAGGGAGGAGACCCTGTGCTTCGCTCTGCTGGGCTCCTCGTGTTCAGACGTGGCTGCGGGTCTGGAGCAGCATCTCCCGCGCCCTAGGCTGCCGGCACTGCTGGCTTCTCCTCCTGGAATGAGGGGTTTGCGTGAGGGGCCTGCAGGGGTGCCCCCCGCAGCCCCGGGGCTCCCGTGTGCAACCTGAGGGTGTTCTGGGCCCCTGCTCTCCAGGCATGCCCTAGGGCCGGGCGCCCATCCTTGGGGAGGGTGGCCTCCCTGCCCTCTTTCAACTTCCGCCCTTTTGTCTGTTGGCCGCCACCTCTTCTGAAAGGCTTCTGCGTGGCTTTTACCCCTTCTTCTTTACCAAGTTTTGTTTTGTTTTGTTTTTAATCCCTTTAAGTCACTCGGCAGAATGGGCTCTGGTGCAGAGAGCGTTCTTGCGTGACAGAGCTGAGAGGGAGTCACTCTCCAAAGAATCGGTATTCCTGCCACTCAGGCTGTGTCTCCGGGGGAAGGAGGGGGTCCATTACCCCGCTGAGGAGTTCAGATGTTCACCACAGGGCTGGAGCTGCTGACATGCGCTGCTGAGCTGTCAGGCCCCACATGCCCCTCTTTGGGAAGATGTTTGGGCGGGGCAGGGGGGGTGCATTCAGTCTTGCTTGGCTGCTCCTGTTTGTAGGAAGGCTTTCTTGCTGGGGAGATGGAGGGACGGGTTATTCCTGCTTCAGCCCTGGTCTCGTCTGTCCAGAGAAGAGTCCTTCTCACCCACTCCCTGCCTCCTCACCTGCCAAAAAGCAATACAAGTGATCAAGCCCAGGGAAATTAGGAGCCGCACGGGGACCGGCAGCCTGGGCTGCAGCCCCCTCTCCTCCCATCCCTCAGGAACCTGTTTTCTTTTTTTCTTTTCTTTTTTTTTTTTTTTTTTGCGGTACGGGGGCCTCTCACTGTTGTGGCCTCTCCCGTTGCGGAGCACAGGCTCCGGACGCGCAGGCTCAGCGGCCGTGGCTCACGGACCCAGCAGCTCCACGGCATGTGGGATCTTCCCAGAGCGGGGCACGAACCCGTGTCCCCTGCATCGGCAGGCGGACTCTCAATCACTGCGCCACCAGGGAAGCCCAGGAACCTGTTTTCTTGAATGCCACTTTCCCATGATCTGGGATTTCTCCCTTCTCTTTCCAAATCCAGATAACAAACAGCCGGCCATGCCAAGCACCCTTCCTCGCAGCTCCCTGCTTTCCCTTTTCCTGGGGGTGGGAGGACTGGAAAGAGAAAAATGAAGTTCTGAGAGCTCCCAGCCGTGCAGGGGCCGCCCGCCTGGCCCAGAGCCAGCTCTGCTTCCCCCAGCACCTGCTTCTCTTGCTATATGTCATTCAAAGGATCCAACTGGGCCACCATGGCCTCGGCTTCCCGAGCAAGTGCTGCCTTTCCCCACCATGGGAAGCAGGAGCATCAGGGAAATGGGGAAGCTGGATCCCTGGACTCCCCACCAAGGCCGGGGTCAGTGCTTCACACCCCGGCTGCCCTCCACGGCCACCTTCCCCCTCCTCAGAGACCTGGGAGCAGGGTTGGCTGTTCCTCAGAATCCAAAACAACCTGAGCTCTCTGGATCGCCTCTCATTAGCATGGCGTGTTGAAGGCCCACAGTGCCCTGGTGTCCATATTCCCCCTGCAGGAGCCCCTCTTTGGAAAAGGGCTTTTATTACACATCTGAGAGTGTTAGCTCTGGTTTGAAATTGGAACCAGATGGGCTCGGCTGCATCTGGGCACTTTTCTTTGTAGGGCCGAAGGTGGCTGATTTGAGAAATGCATGTTGTCTGAGGCTGTCACAAATAAAAACAAGGATATTTAGGGTGCACGTTATAACAAATCTAGAGCACAGACCGGGGGGTCACTGCTCACTGGGCGCCCAGCCCGGCAGGGAGTGCATGTAGGAAGAGGGGCAGGTGCTGGCCAGGTGGAGGGCAGGTGGAGGCTGATGGGTTGACGGGAGAAGGGGGGAGGTCTTGGGACAAGCTTCCCCAGGAGCAAGGAGGGTTAAGAAACAGCAAGGTTTAAGAGCCCACGGGACATCCCCCCTGAATGGCCAGGGTCTGGTAAACACTCAAGGTGTGAGCAGGCAGGTGGGGTGCAGCTCCCTGGGAAGGGGCAGGCGGGGGTTGGGCAGGAGGGACGATAAGGACAGAGTCCCCACAGGAGAGGTGAAGGCTGGGCTGCAGCACGGCTCTTATTGCTATTACACCCGCGTGATTTCATCCAATTATAAATTGTAATTTCTCTGTGAAAGGGAGAGATGGAAAGCGTCCAATGAGGTCATCCGCCTCCCTGGCCGGGGCAAGGAAATTGTTTTATACCTTGGAGGGTGGGGGCAGAGGCTGCTGGGCCTCCGTATTTAGAGAGGATGGTGGCAGTGTCCTCAGAGCCAAGGCTCCAGCTGGCCATGGCCGGCTGATCCCCCATTACACAGCTCTGCTTTCGAAATTATGAATCCAGGAAGGCAGCTGCATCCTGCTGGCGTCAGGCCCTTCCCACAGCCCTCAGGATGAAGGCGACACTCCTATGGCAGCCTCCAAGGCCCCACAAGACCTGGCCCTGCCTGACGCCTCCCCCACCGCCCCGCCTCAACTCCCACCACCTCCCCCTAACTAACTCCCTGAGTTGGCCCCTGCCCTTCCCCATGCTGTTCCCCCTCCTGCAAGTGTCCATCCAACATCACCCCTCACCTCCTCTCTGTCTGCAGGGTTGCACAAACCGTGAGGGCCATGACATAATGTCTTGGAAGGGAATTATCTTGCTGGTTCAAGGAAGAGACCACATCCGCTCACCTGAGGCTGACCCCCTAGTGCCTGAGTCAGTGCCTTGCACACAGTAGGTGCTTAATAAATGCACCCAGTGAACTCCCCACTCTGCTTTCTCATTTAGAAAATCAAGGGTCCAAGCAAGGCTCTCAGTGGGCCTGTCCAGCCTTGTGTGTTCTGGGTAAGCCTCCCCTGCATCCCCCTTCCCTGAGTGTGGGAATCAGGCAGCACTGCACGCCCCAGGCCCCACCGAGGATATGGGCTCCTTGAGTGCTTCTGGGTGAGCGGGTGCCTCTCGGGTGTCTGGGGGGTGCGTGCTCCAAGGGCAGCCTGGCCACAGTGCTTGTGAGGTGAGAGCACTTTCCCCGCATGGGTGCATGATTATGATTGTTGTAGCCACCTGCACGCGCCGGGCCCAGGAATACCTCCTAAATGAGCCCTCCTGGCACACACCTATCATCAGGGCCATGCAGTCCCCAGTGGGCACAGTATTGGATCGAGTAAGCCTGGGCCACACAGTGCAAGCAAAGTCCTCAGTCAAGCTGACCAAGGACAAAGTGAATCTTCATGGCCCCAGGGTCTCAGTAAGCGGGAGCCACTCCTTGGCCAGTTCTGGGCACTCTGACCACAGGACAACCTCTGCTCACCCTCCTTGCCTCGGCTCTCCCCTGTTCCCATAGGTCTGGTCCCTGCATTCCAGTGCCAAAGAACAATTTTTTGGGTCAACATAATAAAAGCTTCCATCTGTAAGTACTTGAGATGCTTACACAATTTTACTTTTTATTATAAATAACAACATCTTAACTGTATTAAAAGAAATTTGAAAGGGGGGAAAGAAAGCCAAGTGCACAATCCCACGTCTCTATAGCACTCTCTGCATTTTGGCCAGATCTGTCTGCCTGTACATATACGCCATTTACAAGGGGACAATGTCCCTTATCCCTTTCCAGGTCATTTCTAATTTGCCATTTCCCCTGAGCCTCAGGACAACCCAGCACAGCTGGCGGGGCAGGGAGGACTGTCCGCACTGTGCAGGTGCAGTGACACTGAGAAGGGGGGGACTTGTCTAAGTTCGTATGACAGTGAGGACCTTGAACAATGGGCCAGTTTCCTTCTCCCTGCAGGATGCCAAGTCTCAGTGCAACAGAAACACAAGGTGGCCCTTAGGCCCATGCACCCAGGGACCTTGGGTTTCTCCTGAGTCCCTGTCATGCAATTATCCATCCATTCATCTATCTTTCTATCCATCCATCAACCATCTATCTCTCCATTCATCCATCCACCTGTCCATCTTTCCATCTATCCGTCTGTTTTTCCATCTCTACATCCATCCATCCATCCATCCATCTATCTGGCAAATGTGTATTGAGACCCATCACGCTCCCGCCATTGTGCAGGACACATGGACCTAAAGAGGAGCCCCTGTCCTCTAGGAGCTCATGGTCCACTGGGGGAGGCCACTGGTTTGCAGAAGACTACAGTGTGAGATACACATAGGGCATTAGCAGAGCCAAAAGCCACTCCTTGCCCAGCCTGGGTGTGTGTTGGGGGGTGCCTGGATCACAGGGGGCTTTCTGGGGAAGGTGACACTGTACTGTGGTTCTGGGGTCCTCTAGACTCCCACATCACAATAGTCACGTGGGTTCAATGGCAAGCTAGAGTGGCTCAGGTGTCGCCGGGGTCCCCCCATCCATCTTTCAGGGTGGCCGCCCCAACTTTGGACCCCAGGGCCTCCACCTGAAGTGGAAACGCTCTGCAGCTTTACAGTTCCCACCTGCTTTGAAGATCAGTACTCACTGATATTAATTCCTATATTAGCAATTAGCCTTCCTGCTTCTTTCCAACCTATGGCTCTTTGGGATGGATTTTATGTGTGTGTCATTAATCAGATTCCTGTATGTGCTGCTGGAAACCCAGGTGGGCTTTATGGCTGGTGACTTAGCCGAGTGGCGTTTTAAATGAACAACATGCCTGCCCCCCTCCCTGGGCAGAGCTGCCCTGTGGCAAAGAGGGCAGAGTTTAGATCATTGTAAGCAGGTCAAAGCTGGCGCGAGCTAGGAGACCAAAGGTGTTCTTTCATTTTAGACTTCCAGGCTGAGGTCAACATCTGTATCTGACCTCTAGAGATGAAAAGGCTCTTTGTGACTCAAACCTGGAGTTTGTTCCGTGGCTGCTGACTTCCTGCCGTGAGGACGGCCATCCACAGGGCCTGTCCCTTCTCCTGCACTGCAGTGTGTGTGTCACTCACTCCTCGCTGTGCCAACGTGGACCCGGGTGCTGCCACAGTCATGTGCCCTCTCTCCCGGATGCAGAGGGCTGGGGGCCAGGGCCATGGGTCAGGGGGAGCTTTTCCTTTTGGGAGTGTGGACTGCTCCTGTAACAGAGTCAGCATGGTAGGGGGTTAGGCAGGAAAGGCGTTTCAGGCTGAGGGAACAGCATATGCAAAGGCTCAGAGGTGAGAGGGCTTGGTGCAGTGAGAAGGTTGGTGTCCCAAAGCTCTGAGTTAGTGGAGGGCAATGATCTAAGCTGAAGTGGGAGATGGGATTCTTGGGGGGAGTTTCAAATGCTCTGCTGAGGGGCCTGGTCTTCATTTTGAGGGCAGTGGGCAGCCAGTGAGGGTGCCCAGGCAGGAAGGGGCATGACCAGATCTTCGTGGAGAATTGGAGGGTACGAGGGTGCATGGGAGGGGACCAGTGAGAGGCTGGGACAATGTCCTCAGGAGGAGGGGTGGGGAGCAGGGGGCTTGAGGGGAAGGGACTGACTTGGAGGCCTCCCTAAAGACAAGCCCAGGGGCTGAGTGGGTTCCCTCCACCTTCTCCTCCTCGCTGGAGGGTGGCTGAGGGTGGCTCCCGTGACCACATGAAGCAGCACCATGGGTGGCTGGCCCGCCGGGGGCTCTGAGCCTGCCCGAGGTGGGTGTTAGTTCTAGGTGCCCTGGGCAGGGCGGCAGGGAGGCCTCTGGAGGGGGCGTGCTGGAGGCTCCAGCCCCTCCCTCTGCATGTGATTCGGCCCCCCTGCCCCCTTCTCACTCGCTTTGGCCCCAAGGCTTGGCATGGCAGCATGGCACCCACACAGCATTGTGGGTGAGAAGGGGAGGAGGTGAGGGAGCCTGCATTCGGGCGTGAACCCTCCCAGCCTCCACTCTGCTAATTAAACCATTTCCTGACAAAACCCAGACTTTCAGGGATGGGTGTGCAAGCGTGTGAGCCGGCGGGCAGTGCCCAGAGCAGAGAAGCCGCCGGCTCCAGGGTCCCAGGCTCTTCCAGGCGTGGCTTGTACCAGTTTTGGGTGCTGCCCCCACAATGTGGCCGAGCAGTGGGCACCTAGAAAGGCCATCAAGTGGGCACTGTCATCCCTGGGCAGCGGTGAGACAGAAGAGCGGCCAGGTGCCTGCAGAGGCCTCCCGCACCTGGAGTGGTCTCGTGCCTTTGAAATCTCCTCCGAGCCAGTGGGCTGCGGGAGGGACTCGGTGCTGCGGGAGCTGCGAGAGCGGGCGAGGGCACTGGCTGGCCAAGGGCACTGGCACTCAGCTGGGCTCATGACCACTGCTCTCAGCCCGAGGGCGGGAAGGCCCTTGACGGGGACTGCAGGTGGTCCTGCTGTTCGGGAGGGGCGGAGGAGGGTGAGGGCACAAGGACCTCCAAGGCCCGCCCCTCTGCCCGCGTAGAGGGAAGCAGCGGTGGGGCCAGCCTGTGCATGACACGGGGCATTCGTGGCCTTTGCCCGCTGCCCGCGGCTCCCAGGAAGGGGCTGCCTGCTGGCCAGGTCTACCCCGCAGGGCTTGTCGTAACCGGCTGTGTCCAGCCCGTGGGAGCCCGGGGAGGATGAGTCTGGCGTAGCGCAGCGAAGGCCAGGCCTTTCTCAGGAAATTGGGCTTTGCGACTGAACAGTGGCTGTGCATTTCCCACCGCACCCCACTGTGAGCTCTTAGCAGGGTTGGCCCTCGGTGGATGCAGGTGGTGGGAGCCCCAGGCAGAAGACCCGGTCCCCTCCTGGCCACCAGCCTCTGCGTGCTCTTACCCGGGCCCCTGGCCACCCTGGCCACAACATGGGCCCTGCAGAGTCTACATGACATAACTCTCGAGCAGATGTTTGAAGCAGGACTTTGCTGGTGTGCCTGGTAGGCTTGGGGTCATGGGGGTCACAGTTAGCGGCCTCCCAGGGAGCAGGATGAGGAGCTTTCAGAACCCAGGCTCTGCTCGTGGGGTCTTAGCTCCCCTCCTCCACAACCCCTTCCCTCAGCCCCCTCCCCAGCCTCAGATTCCTTCAGGAGCCCTACACCCTACGGGCACAGGCAGGTCCTCGGGGTTTAGCATGCACCCGGGGGACCTCAGCACCCCTCCAGCTGCTGCATTCACAGTGCCACTCCTCCTTAGACCTCCAGCCCTGACCACACTCAAAGCCATGAGCTGGGAATTCCAGGCCACGCACCTACATCCTCCAAGTTACTCAGGTGCAGCTGGTGGAAGCTGCCTTTTCTTCCAGAAGTATCTACTTCCCTCTCGTCAGCTGTGCCGACCCCCAGCCCCCAGGGACAGGCACCCTCCCGCCTGGCTCCCCCCCGCCTGGCTCCCCGGCTCTTCAGATTCCCTGCACCAGCAGAAGCCTGTGCCAAGGGATTTTTGCCTCTGCGTTGGAAATCTCTCGCCCCTCCCCTCCTTCCCGTAAACTCACTCCCCAGCTGGGAGCAACGCGCGCCGCCCAGGCCAGGCGGCCAGGCTTTGTTAATATTTACAGCCAGTGGCTCAGGAAGCTATTAGCTTCCTTTTCTTGTTGTTAATTGAAAGAGGAGAAAATGGTTGTAACACTTCAAAAGGACTTAAAGCGCAGCCTGAGAGACCAGCTGAATTGGGAGGAAGGGAAGAGGGAGGGACTATTTTAAATAAAGAAAGGAAGCCCACACCCCACGCGAGGGTGGATTGATGCTCCTTCCCGGCTCTGCAGCCGCTTGGCTTTCCTCTGAGGTTTCCTCATTGCCACTCATGTATATTTTCCTTTTCATTTGGGAATCTGCCTTAAGGATAGAAAGAGGAAGAAAAAGGATTCATGGCGTATTTTGTTAATAATGGGGCTCTTTGAAGCTGTGGCTAACGAGGCCCCTGGCACCTTCACTCCTGGAGCACACGGGCCGGCCTTGCCTGGCAGCTGCTTCCCTGTCCTGTGGCCACCAAAAAACCGGCGCTCACCTTCCAGGATACAGGCCCAGACAGGGGCCATTGGGCTAAAGCGATTCCCTGGCCTCAGAATCCCCCCACCCCCGTGGACCCCATGGACAGCCAGGGATACCATGGTCATGATGGGTGGGGGGACTTTCTGAATCCTGGTAGACAAGGAGCTGGGGATCTAGCATTGCCGGGTCTCTGGCCTCTGTGGTTGGCCTCCCCGAACCCCATTTCCTCGAGATAAATGATCCCTCCTATAACACCTGAAGAGTTAGCTCCTGGAGTCCGACCTATGATGTAAGCAACCAGACGGCTCTGCCAGTCTCCCTGTGGTCAGATAGGGGCGGATTGGGTGACTCAGAAGGTCTTTGCTCTGGGAGCCTGCCATTTGGTTCTGGCTGATAAGTGCTGCCGCCTCCTCCAGGGAGCCTTCCCTGACCCTCCCTTGTCCCCAGCCTCCTTTAGAATGGCCTCTCGGGCTCCCCTGGCACCCTGCTCTCTATTAGACTGGCTTTCTCTGTGTCTGCAGAGCAAGGTGACCGACTGCCCCAGACACGGAGGGCCCCAGCTCCTAGTTCTGGATGGGCTGTGTTGAAAGGAGGGACAGACTGCACCCTGCTCCCTGCATGCTTCTGCCTGGATCAGACTAAACAGGAGCCCTGTTCAGTCTGAGCTCCACGAGATGCCCAGCCACACTGCAGGGCAGGAGACCCAGAGGAGTGCGAGGCAGCTATAGGGCAGTGACGGAGGGAGGATGGGGCGGTTCGGGGAAGAGAGCTGGTCCCCTGTCCTCCGTTTTCTGGACAGCTGACCTAGAGAAGGAAGACCAGCCTACTCTGGGGAGGCCCAAGAACTAGAAGGACCAGGAGAGCTTCAGTTGAAGAAGAAATCTGTAACAGGCAGAGATGCCCAAAGATGGGCCAGACTTCCACTGCCGCGGGTGCCAAGGCCCAGGCTGGATGGCCGCTTAGCAGTGAGGCTGGACCAGGATGACCATGTCAGGTGGGGGCCTAGCCAATCCCCTGAGGTCCGCTCTTGCAGCCATGCTGTGGTTCCTTCTGGCTACCTCCACAAAGCCCCAGCCCTGTACTCTCCACCCTGGATTCTAATTGTCTTTAACCCCCTGGCTGTGACCTCTTAAGGGCAAGGACTGTGTCAGCAGCCGTGACGACAAGTGTAGCTAAACTGATTGATTTCTGACTATAGCCCAGGCACACAGAGCTAAGTGGATAATAATAATACAACAATAACAACAACAGTAGCAACCCCGTATTAAGTCTGAGGCAGGCACTAATCTTACATCGCCTCACTGAACCCACAGGCACTATTATGACCCTTTCAGTTTTCCACCTGAGGAAACAGAGATTTTCAGGAGCCTGCCCAAGGTCACACAGTAGGTCCACCGCGGAGCCCGAACACAAACCCACTCTCGACTCAGCTCTGTGCCCACAGCACATTTCCTGTGTGGCCAGGACTAGGGGGCTGCGCTCAGACGGGCAGTAGGCGGCAGGCCAGCGCTCCCCCACCCGGTACACAGGGCGCATCAGCGTGTTAAAAGCTCTGAGAAGTCCCGTCTCAGAGATACCAATTTAGGGCTTCCCTGGTGGCGCAGTGGTTGAGAGTCCACCTGCCGATGCAGGGGACACGGGTTCGTGCCCCGGTCCGGGAGGATCCCGCATGCCGTGGAGCGGCTGGGCCCGTGAGCCATGGCCACTGAGGAGCCTGTGCTCCGCGACGGGAGAGGCCACGACAGTGAGAGGCCCGCGTACCGCAAAAAAAAAAAAAAAAAAGAAAAAGATACCAATTTAACCCTGTTCGCTCCAGCGGTTACCTGTTACCCTCTGTTAACCTGTTAGCACGTTCTTCAGATCACGCTTTGGGAGACGCAGTATGATGTTTGGTGAGTGTCTGCTGTGTGCCAAGTGGTGAGGACAGGCCTGTCTCTGCCCTTAACACCCCCCCACCCAGCTCGGTGCCTAGCCCGTGCCTAGCACATGAGAGGTACACGCATCAGCAAATGCAGGCCAAATGAGGGAGGGGATGGATGTGCAGATAAGCTGATCTGGGGCCACGGGAAGCCACAGGTCCTGGCCAGACGCAATCTCTGTCCTGAGCTGCCCCCATCGCCTCCTCCTCCAGCCCTGGACCGATGCTGCCCCCTCCGGCCACACCCAGCCTCGTCCTTACCCCTGGAGGCCAGGTCAGGCCAGGTGGACTGGAAGCAGGCTGCCCCTCGCAGGCCCTACCGTGCTTTCTGGGCAGGTTGCAGCCCTCTGCCCCCACCCCAGGGCCCCTCTTCCCTTCCCTTCCAGCTCTGTGACTCTGGCCTTGACATTCCAATCACGTCCCCCAGCCCTGCCTAGAATACTAATTCTCCCAAGATGAAACCATCCATGTTTAATTTTTGTAAGTGCCAGGCAGAAAGAAAAGACAAGAAAAGGGAAGCATCAGTGGTGGAAGTTGGGGCCCTCCTTGAGGCTGTGTTCAGAGCTTCTCTGGGCAGCTGGCCTTGAGAAGGTACAGTGCCACTTCCCTCCCCCTCCCCGCCCCCACCATGGTCACACTGCCCCGATGAGGGCCAGGAGGGAGTCGGCCATGTGCGGTGCTACCAGCTATCCCAGGACCAACTTGCTGTCCCTAAAACAGGCCAAGCAGGGGGGCAGCGGCAGGGGCCCAGTCTGGCCTTCTGAACACACCAGGGCATGCTGCTGGCCCTGGCTTGGGAGGGTTGTTTTTTGAGGCCTTCAGGGGGGAGCCCCCTTAATGAAGAGTGGGCAGCCAGGCTGCCTCTCCCCTGTCCATTGTTTGCAAATTAGGTTTCTGCCCAGCTCCTGCCAAAAAATGGAGCCTGGGGCCTCCCCAGATGGGCTGGGGTCACAGTGGGGATAGAGGGAGGGCTGGGAGGCAGGGGCAACCTGGGAGTGCCCACAGTGGGCACAGGGAGAGTGCTTCAGTGCTAGATGACCTTGGATGAGTCCTTGACCTGTTGGGGCCTCAGCTGCCTCCTTGGGGCACTGGGATGTGGCTACAGGGTTAGGAGGGCCGTTAATAGGTGGTTAACAGCCTGGAGTCAGAGGTCAGAGTTGAACTCCTTGTGTAGCTTCAACAGCTGTGTTACTTGGGGCCAGTGTGTTATGTCTCTGAGTGTCCGGTTTCTGTATGTATGAGATGGAGTAATGAGGGAAGCACCTCACAGCACCTCATGGGCCTGTGGTGACGATCCAAGGAGGTACCGTGTGGATGCCCTAAGGACCAGTCTTGCACTCTAGGCACATATGGAAGCCAGCGATTATTATTATCATAACCCCTGAGACAAGTGCTCTTGGTAAAGCTCTTCCCTCGGCGTCCTGTCGGACTGCCTGGGAAACCCACCTCCCTCCTGCAGCCCCTCTGCCCCAGCCTCAGCCTGTGGCCCCAGACCAGCAGACTCTTGCTGCGTCTGACTCTCCCTCGCACCAGCCTGGCCCTGGGACAGGAGCTTAGCTCGGTGCCACCTCCGCCCTGCATCCCAGTTTAACGCCCTCGTGTCCCCAGAGGGAAGAATGAAATTGTCATGGCAGGAAACATGACAGAACATGAAACGTGATGAAATCAGCTATGTAAATTATGAAATACAAATCACAGCCCTTTCCTTCTGCAGCAGGGTAAACGCTGGCAAAGGCTCTGTGGGCTGGAGACCCTGTAGTGGAGGCCTCTGGGCCCCCGAACCCCTAGACCAGGTACTGTGACTGGCGGCTGCTGGCGGCTCCAGCCTCCCCGCCAGCCACTCACGCCCTCTCCCTCCTCCTCCAGCAAGCAGGGTCCCGGAGACCACTGGCTGGCCCCGAGGCCTCAGCGAGACACCACTCTGTGCAATTTCTGCTCTGTAGCCCCCGTGAATTAGATCCGGGCCAGGACCACTGCTACGCTCCTCCCTTCCCCTCCTCTCCCAGTTCACGTCCTCCCTTAGGTTTTTCCCACGAGCTCAGGCACAGGACCCCTGTCTCAGGCCCTGCTCCCCTCGGCTCCCACCTGAGACAAACCCCAAACTGCTCCGTGGAGAGACCCACTGCTGTTCCCTTGCCCCATTTTAGTCTTGCGATACCTCTGGCTCAGAATGTGGGCCTGATTGGTGGTCAGGGACACGCCTGGGGCCGGTCAGCACTTCAGCTGCTTGCTCCCCTCTGCTCTTCTCCAGGGGCACCCCTGCAGCGGCGCCCAGGCTTCCCCCTTCTGCTTCCTCCCTTGTGCACTGGGCCGCTGGTCTCCCTCCCCAGCCCCCACCCCAGCCATCACAGCCACCTGTGAGCACAGAGCTGGTACAGGGAGGGTGACTCCAACCTACCATGGTTTTTTGGCCACCTCCCCTCTCTTGCAGGGGATGCATCACAATTTTTTTTAAAATAAATTTTATCTATTTATTTATTTATTTTTGGCTGCGTTGGGTGTCCGTTGCTGCACGCGGGCTCTCTCTAGTTGCGGCGAGCGGGAACTACTCTTCGTTGCAGTGCGCGTGCTTCTCACTGCGGTGGCTTCTCTTGTGGAGCACCGGCTCTAGGCACTCGGGCTCCAGTAGTTGTGGTACACGGGCTCAGTAGTTGTGGCTCACAGGCTCTAGAGCGCAGGCTCAGTAGTTGTGGCGCACAGGATTAGTTGCTCCGTGGCATGTGGGATTTCCCTGACCAGGGCTCGAACCCGTGTCCCCTGCACTGGCAGGCAGATTCTTAACCACTGCGCCACCAGGGAAGCCCTGCATCGTAAATTATTATTGACCAAAAGCCGGCCCAGGCTGGAGACGAGATGGGGAAATAAAGCACTGGGCTCAATAATTGTGCCCTGCTGCCTGAATTTACTTATTTGTGGCTTTCTACCCACTAGGAAACTTGACGATAAATAACTGCTGACTATTAGGCTCCTGGTCGGGAAAAACACCCTTGGATCCACTTTCTGAGGACAGGCAAGGGCTGGAGACCCACACGCCCATCCCATCCACCGTCTGGGTCTGATTTGATTTTCCCAGGCCCGCTCGCCCAGGTAGAGGGCTCCTTCTCCATGTTACAGACGAGAAAACTGAGGCTCAGAGGCGTGAGGTACCTTGGCCCAGGCCCAGGATGACCCACAGGTCCTGTTTCGCCTGGGACTTTCCCAGTTTTAGCACAAATCCTGGGCAACCCGGGACAGCTGGTCACCCTACCCTGGTCTCACAGCAGAGTCAAGGTCAGGACCCTGCTCTTTCTGACCCAGAGCCTGTGGGCGCTCTTAGCCTATGTGAAATGTCTTCACCATCACCTGCCTGCATCCTGTTCCAGGGCCCGTGGGACTTTGAGAGGCTGTGCATGCTGTCCCGTCAGATCACTCTCCAGCCTGCTCTAGGCCCAGGAGGCTGTGGTCACCAGCGAGCTCCTGGAGCCCTGGCTTCTGGCTGAGCTCGGCCATGGGGAGCCCCAGCAGCAACGCAGAGGGAGGGAGGGGAGCCGGGTGCAGCACAGACTCCCGGGCCACGTCCCTCTCTTGTTCAGGGACCCGCTGATGGCTCTGGCTACTCTCTCAGGCTACCACTGCCTCCCCTCCCCCTCAGACCTGCGTGGTGACTCTCCCTACTGTCCCCAGCCCAGAGAGCCTCCCCTTCCCGTGCGGGTTTCCCTAACCATGTCCATGGCTGTGTGAACAACCCCTCCAGTACGCTCTGATCCCCTGCGAAGTGACAACAGAATAGCCGCTTCCACCTCCTGAGGGCCTACTGTGTGCCATGTACATTCAAAGTCTTCTACTGTCTGCATTGACTCGTTTCATACTCTTAACGACCCTGTGAGGAAGCATACTGTCCCCTTTTCACAGATGAGACAACTGAGACCCAGAGAGTTTAAGTGACTTAAGTGCAGGACAAAACTGTAAAGGGCTGTACACCCTGGAGCCACAAAGATGAGAGGCGGTGCCATCGGGGGCTGCCAGCCAGACAGCAGCCCCTCACAGGCGTCCCGGTGTGTGTGACATGGTGCCAGAAGGGACCCTGTGAGTACCTGCAAGAGGGATGCTGGGGCTGGGGTGCGGAGACCGGGGAGCTGAAGGGGGACCCAGATACCTCACAGGGAGCCCTGAGCTGGGCGCTCTGCCCAGGAGAGCACAGGGACTAAGGCCATCACATGGCTGCACTGCAGATGGCCACAGTCCCGGCTGCCACGTGCAGGGGACAAGCAGGGGAGCGCGAGGCTGGCGGTTACCGAGCTCCCGCCTTCTCTGCGGAGGCTCACCTTCACAGCGGTGGCCCTACAAGGAGCATGGTGGTGCCTCCTTTTCACAGGTGAGGAACCTGAGGCTTCCAGAGCAGCCTGTCTGAGGTCTCACAGCTTCAGAGGGGCAGAGCTGGGGCTGGACCCGGCCTCCCTGCCCCCAAGTCCCCGCTTCCCGTCCCCAGCCCTGCCTGGCAGCTGAGCCTCTAGACACACAGGCCCCTCCATCTCCTGGTTATGGCTCCCCAGGGTGCCCTCCTGTCTCTCCCCAGGGGAGACAGCGGCTTTAATCGACTCACCTGGAGGAGTCCCCAGGTGGCTCAACTTTATTTTTGCAAGCACTGTCTGAATAATAGAGTCCCCGAGGCCCTGGGGTGGGGGCAGGAGACTCACAGGGGCCCACGTGTCTATGGGAAGAGCCAGAGGAGTAGGCCAGGAGAGGCAGATGGTGATGGGGGGCAGTGATAATGTGGGAACCTGTCTGTATATCCACGCTGGACTGGGTGACCTGGGGCAGAGCCCCCCCTGGGCCCTCAAACAGCTGAGGAGACCTGGACTCCCCTTCTGACACAATCTGGGCCTCTCTGGCCTCTCCCTCACCCCAGAAGCTAAGGGGAGCTAAGCTATCACCCGCCCTCACCCACAAGGAAAGTGGTCGATGGACCCCGGAGTGCAGAGATGCTGGGCCAGGCATCCCGCCCTCCAGCCATCCACATCTGGGCTGTGGGGAGTGAGGCTGGCAGGACACTGGCTCTAGCTGTGCCCATTCTACAGGCCACCATCACCTCGGGGCATCCTTGGCAATGCCCGGCAGCTTGGGACCTGGGTCCCTGTCTCCTAGCCCAGAGCTCCTTCAGGGGGTGGTGAGGCTTACACCCAGCTTGACCCTGCCCGTTCTAGGGCCTAGAGAACACAGCCTGCTCGATGAGAGCCACATGCCCCAGGCCCCTCCCTCGGCATGGGTTCTCCTGTTGCCCTGAGCAAGGGGCTTGGGTTGCGGGGAGCCGGCCTGACCTACAGCCCCGGGGCAGGGGGCATGTGTGGAAGAGGGGGGAGGTCTGAGTGGTGAGACCGTGAAGGAGCTCCCCTGCCCCGATCTGCCCACATGTTCCCTCCCTGGGCAGCAGAAGCAGGATCCCCCGTCTGGCCTGCTTTCAGAGGGGGACAGCAGCCGGCTTGTTTCCCTCCTTAGGTCCTGGGGGCCTACCAGAAGGCCCAGTTCTGGGCACCAACGTGGGGCTGGAGCCCCAGGGCAGCAGGAGGCCAGCCCAGGTGCGCTTCTGCCAGACCTGCAACTCCCGGGCCTCACTTGACTGCGCCATCATTTATTTTAATGCCTTTGTGGTCTACGTTTGGGTGCAGGTGAAATATGGCCCCGCATCGTTCGTTTACTGGTAGGACTGTTAACTGTGCACCGCTGATGCAGGACGAACATGCATCTGGGGGCACAGAGGAGGTGGCCGCCACCCGGGAGGTGGCCGCGTGGCCACTGTGTGGGGAAAGGTCAGCAGAGGGAGGTGGGCCGAGGGCCTGGGGGTCCTGAAGGGTGGGGAACCAGGCACCCTGCGTGTGTCAGGACCCAGTGTGTTCTGGCAGCGTCGGCCAGGAGATGTGGGGGCCAAGGAAGGGGTCTCTACGTGGAAAAGGCTTCTCTGGTTTTCCTCTCTGTACCCTGCAGTGGAGGAGAGGCGGGCAGCATTAGCCCTGCTTCTCCTACCACTGTTTCCAGGGTGGCTGCAGAAGTCACAGGGCGGGGGAGGAAGGAGGGCGAAGGTACAGTCCCACAGACCTCGGCTCTGCCAGCACCTGCCTGGGGACCCGGGCGAGTCACAAATCCCTCAGTGCTGTCACCTGTGCTGTGGGCATGATAACCCTCCCTCCTTCCTTCTCTCCTCCTTTCTTCCCTAAACGTGAGCCAACATGGACAATATGATGACTGGAGCAGGGCGGGAGTCAGCAGCAGGGAGAAGGCTGGCTCGGGGAGGTAATGAGAGAAGCCCACCTGGGCCGGGGCGGGGCCGGGGGGCAGTCAGTCAGCTGGGGGCGCCCGGGGAATGGGTCTGCACTTCCTCCTGAGGGCAGCGGGGTACCCGGGGAGGGCGGAGCGGAGGGGGTGGGGCAGGTTGAGACTTGAGAGTAGAAAACAGGGGAGGGGAGGTCTGGGGCAGGCACAGGAATGTTTTGTCCTCTGACCTGGGGCTGGTGCGTACAAGATAAAATTCCCCGAGCTGGCGCTTCAGCTGGTGTGTGGCTGGCTGTGCGCCTTGCACCTCCATAAACAACAAATTAACAGCTAAGGGAAGCTTCTCTTGGCCCTGCACAGAGGGCCTTGGGCAGGGTGGCCAAGCTCCCCACCCCAGCCCTAGGGCTCCCATCACATCCCAGGGTGCAGCCCCCAGTGCTCCGGGGGAGGGGGCAAAGGAAGGAGGCCTGTGGGCTTCCCAGATTGCTCCTGCAGTGGCCACCCCTGATCTTCCCCTTTGGGCGCCAGGCCACTCGCTGTCTGCTGGGGGCAGGGGCTGTGGGGAGAGGAAGGGGCACCCAGCCCACCTCTCTGACAGCGCAGGTTGGTGGTGGCCTCCAGAGGAGCCCACTTCCGTTCCAGGGCATTATCTACATCACCTTCCTGATTCCCCCTACATCCTCCAGGGGACGCTATGATTCCCCCACCGCAAAGCTGAGCAAACTGAGGCCTAGAGAAGTTAGGAAACCCACCTCCTGTCCAGGAAGAGGGGGAGCTGTGATTTGAACCCAGACCTTTCTGACAGCAGAGCCAGCCACAGCCCCACTGGGACCCTGGCCCAGGCCTTTAGGGCCCCCAGCTGATGACACCAAGCTTCCGCTTGGGACAGACAGGCTGGGCCCTTGGTCAACCGCAGTAGCCAGTGCCTGGCAGGACGTCCAGGCCTGTCCGTGCATGCCTGTCCCTTCTCCCCAAGGCAGGCAGACCCCCTGCCCTGCAGCCACATAGAACATTGAACGAAGCTGTCCCTGTGCCGGCCCAAGCTGAAGCCTGTGCTGGACCTGGCGGGTGGCAGGGGACGGACTTGGAAGATCTATGAGCTGGGTTAAAATTTAATTTGGGTGGAAGATCCCGGCCAGCCAAGCCGGCTGCCCCAGACAAATGGCCTCATCCCTGTGGTTGGGCCTGGCCCCTGTGCCAGCCTCCCCCACACTCCCTCCCCGGAAGGCAGGCCGCCGCCCACATTGAAATCATAGCACCGAATTTGATTTGGCGTGGGGTGGGGGGGCGGCAGCAGGCACTGAGCCTTGTTGGCACTTCAGCTCAAAACTGAATGGGACAGAATGGGCTTTGGGTGGGAACTGCCTCTGCCAGGGCCTCCCTTGGGACCTAGGGTCAGCACTGCCTCCAGAAGGGCCCTGCCATGCCCACCAGCCTCCTCGCTGGGGGAGGTGGCCCTGGGCACCCCACCTGTCCACTCTGTGTGCCACCCAGCTGCCCTCTGTCCCCAAGCCCTGTCTTCTGCCCAGTACCCTGATCCTCCCTGGGCCCTGACTACCTGGGCTGGAATCCCAGATAGGCTAGGAGATCTTGTGCAAGCGACTAAACCTCCTGGGATCTGTTTCTTCATCTGTACAATGGGACAGTCTGTAAAAGAGGACCTATTGTTATTAGCTGATGTAATAACATAGCCATGGCCCTGCAGGTGGAACCCCCTCATTGTCACAGCGCAGCGCCTGGGCTGTGAAGGGGAGGGAGCAGGGGGTTTGCAAAGCCGAGGAGGGTCTTTGACTTCCCAAGAGTCTTGTGGTCTCGCTCCCCACCAGGGCCAGGGGGTCATCTCTTTGGACCTCGGGGTGCTATTTTGGGTTTGTGCAGTCTGATCGGATAAGGAGCAGTGCTGGGGTCCCCAAGGCTGAGCTGTGGTAGCACAAGCACGTGGGCCCCCACGCACAACCCTGCTCGCTCCGGGCTGAGCAGCCCCATCACTGTTCTCACCCCACTGCCATGTTGGGCCCCTCTTAGGTGCTTTCCTGAGTGGGCACTGTCCACCCATTTTACAGATAAGGAAAGTGAGGCTCAGAGAGGTGAAGAAACTGCCCCCTGCAATTTCTCTGCTGCCTCTCAGCTCCTGTCCAAGGTGGGGGGTTATGGAGAGATGAGGGGGAGCTGGGCCGGCTCAGGGAAGGCGGGGCAGAAGCATCTCCCTCTTTGGAACTCACATACACACGCACGCTCGTGCTGCCACTGGCAGGAACCCAGGCCCGGAAATAGCCATGTCACCTTCCGAGGCTGAGTCCCCGACGTTGCTCTGCCTATAGGACTGGGGAGGAGGGGGCTGCAGTAGCCAGGATTGTACAAGGCACGTGTGCGTGCACACGCCCTCCCACATACTCCCGCTCACATATGCACAAACCCACACATGCATATAGGATGGGAGGGACAAGCTTCAGATGTCACCGTCCTGGCCTCCTGAGGGACCAGTAACGGTTGGGCCTGATCCCGGCACCTTTCTTCTCCAGTTGTGCAATGAGACCCTTCACCCGGCCCCGCAGGAGTGCCGGTGGGTGTGTGGTGGGGGCGGCGTCTGCACTGAAGAGTGTGTGTGGCCGCCAGCTCCTGGCGATCGCTGGACCTTAACCAGGGCTGCCCAGCACCCTCGCACACAGAGCTGGGGCCAAGGTATTGAGGGGGGACCCTTGAGGGTCTCTTTTATCCTTTAGTCCCCCCCCCCAGGAATCCAAGGTCCTTCTTTCAGACACCCGGGGATCTGGGAGCCTGGGCTCGGCCTCCTCCAACTGCAGCAGCCATTCCCACCCTCTGCTCCAGCCTGGGCTGGAGGACCCTGCGTCCTCTTGCTTGGGAACTCAGCTCTGTCCCTTGCAAGTGCTGGGTTAATCCTCCCAGTGTGCTCCCAAGGGTGGAGGGATTAACGTGTCAACATATTTGCATGATAACAGGAGCGTCAGGGGCTTGGCTCTAAGAAGCAGCGTGGTGAGGAGCCAGACACCGCTGCTGCTGCTGCTGCATCTCCCAAACCCCATGCGTGCACGCCCCTTCCAACGCACCCAGCACCCTCCCCAGGCTGGTGCCCCACCGCCCCCCGTGGGTGCTGCATGTCAGCCCCGACTCACCCTTGACCGTGGGAGACCCAGACTTGGGGCTGGTGCACCTCAGGACACACACACACACACACACACACACACACACACACACCACACACACACACACACACACGGAAATAGCCCTGTCCATGCTGTCTCCCACTCCCAACTCTGACCTGGGGTCTCCACCCCTCTGCAGCCTCTCATTATTTACTTATGTATTTATTTATTTATTCCCGCCTCGTCCTAAAGGATTTGCAGCAGCTTACAACCTCGTAGGAGAGGATCAAGAGGAGGGAGTGGAGTCCTGTGGGAAAACCCAGCCTCCGAAGCAGACAGGCTTGGGTTCAAGTCCTGCTCTTTATTTACTTATTTTGCTCTGGGATCACCTTGCCTCTCTGAGCCTCAGTTTCCTCACCTGGGAAATGCAGATAATAATGCCCACCCAGGGGGATGTTAAGGGGGTGAAATGAGAAAACACCAGGGGAGATTGAGCGAGTAGGTACTTGGCACACAGGAGGTGCAAACAGCTCGTGGGTGCTGTCGTGGTTAGGAGAAGGAAGTCAGGGCAGGACAGGTGGGGGTGAAGAGCTGCAGCAGGCACAGCACAGCCCATCTCCGAATCCTGGGGCCTTCCGTGTCCTGAACTGCAGGAAAGCGGTCTGGGCAGGAGTCTCAAACTTCTCAAATGCCAAGGTCCAGTAATTTCCCACAGATTCCTCTCAGAGGGCAACACCACCATCACCCCACCTGCCTCTCTTGGGGTGCCTAGAGCCTGCAGGGTGGAGAGGTCTGGGGTTCCAGGTTGGAGACTCCACCCTCACACCTAGTACCTGCACCCGGAGGTGGGGTCTTCCGCTCCTGGCCCCTGAGCCTCACCCCAAATCCGATCCCCACTTCAGCCTTGACCTCTGACTCCCGTGGCCCTGGTTCACTCTCCAGTACCAGCTCTTGGCCCCAGCCTGACCTTCAGCCCCTTGGCCCAGCCCCCAGTTGCCCCCAACCCCTTCACCTTCATCATCACCTCCTCCAGGGGGGCTTCCCAGCCTGCCCTGAGTATGCTCTGGCTTCTCCCAAGCCATCAACTGCTCCAGGCCCCCCCGTCCTGTCTTCTGTGGTTCCCCCAAATCCTCCTCCTCCTGGGGGCTCCAGGCCTGGCAGCCAGGAGGGGCCCGGGGAGCCAGGCCCAGGCCCCCTGGTCCACAGGCCAGCCAGGCCACTCTAGGCGTGCACAGAGCAGGCAGAGATTCCCCCCGGCCCAGCCCAGGATGCTGGCACTCACATATTTTGTAATCCTGCCCTGGGAGGCGGCTGCCTACTCTTCGAGTGGCGAATTTGTTGACACAGCTGTGGGGACTGAATGCCTATTAGAAACACCTGGTGGGAAGCAGCACCCGGGGGAGAGACTGGGGAGTCCAGTGCAGAACCCCCCACCCCTGAACCCTCAGCTCCACCACCCAGCAGCCGCCGTTCGGAGTTGGGAGGATGGACCCATTCTCTCCCTGGCTCCTTAGCTACTCTTGAAGGAGGCAGATGGGGAGAGGCATATGCCTGCCCAGCTCAGCTTGGGACCTCAAGGCGGGGTGGTGGTGCTGGGCAGCCAACTGCCTGTAGGAACAGGCTTCCACCACCCCCTCACTGACTGGGTTCAAGTGGAGAAGGCTTTATGGGCCCAGAACAAACACTAGACACAGTCCATATCCTGAACAGTCCAGGCTCCAGGACCACCATGCTGTGATGCCGAGTGTGCCCGACAAGCGGGGATAAACTCAGGATAAACTGGTTCACGGTAACTGATGTTAAAAGAATTACAAAGTGTAGGCCTTTCAGAGGAAGTTGGCAGAGGGTACCCTCGTTAAATAGACTCCAGTAATGTCCGTGTGGGGACTTCAGGAGAATCGGGGATTCCCCCCCAAATTCTCCCCTGCAGGCTGCGTGCTGTGGTCGCCAGCAATGGCCGTAGGATGCCTCTTCACTTCCCTGCTCTGAGAGTTCTCCTGTCACTGTCTCCCTTAGGGCCACACCAGGGCTTCGTGAGCTCACCTAGCTGTAAAGCAACCCTAGGATCCACCGGACAGCCTCTGTGCCCTCTCCTGTTTCCTATTTGCTTTCTCTTGGTTCTGAGTGGTCCTCAGTAGTCTGGGTCTGTGCAGTGGACGCGTGGAGGAAGGAAGTCCTACAGGGAAGGGTGAAACGGGGACACAGGAAAGGGCCCTTTCCTTATCAAACAGGCACTGTACACTGTCTCCTATTCAACCCTCACCACCTCCCTTTGACTCAGGTGCTTATTTGTGTCCCCATTTTACAGATGACAAACCTGAAGCTTCTTTTTGGGGTGATGAAAATGTTCTGGAATTAGATAGAAGCAATGGTTGCACAACTTTGTAAATATACGAAAACCCACTGAATGCTACATGTTAAAAGGAGAATTTTTCTGTTTTTTAAGGCTCTAGGTGTGCGGGCTTCAGTAGTTGTGGTGCGTGGGCTCAGTAGTTGTGGTGCGTGGGCTCAGTAGTTGTGGCACACGGGCTTAGTTGCTCTGCGGCATGTGGGATCTTCCCAGACCAGGGCTCGAACCCCTGTCCCCTGCACTGGCAGATGGATTCTTAACCACTGAGCCACCAGGGAAGCCCCTAAAAGGAGAATTTTATCTTACGTGAATTATATATATATATTTTTAAAGTGAGTTTGGACCTTATAAAGAAGAAAGAAAAAAAAAACAGGCTCAGAGAGGGGAAGGAACTTGCTCAAGGTCTCAAGTGAACAAATAACACAGCTGAGGTTGGAACCCAGGTCATTTTAACACTTCCCACAATACATCCCTGCTTCCCTCATTTATGACTGAAGACAAGCTTTAATCTTACTACTCCCTCACTCAAGAACTTTCACTGGCTCTCTATTGCTCCTTCCATAGGCCCAAGAGCTCCACCAGGCCTGGCTACACCTCCAGATAGAAGTGCCTTCTTCTTCCTCCTCACCCCACTCCACATTCCCCCCTCCCCCATCCACTGCCCATTCCTGCCTGTGCCCAGCCCACCCACTCCGCCTATCTCTTTCCTCCAGGGGTCTCGGCTCCCATAGGCTTTGTTCAGGCCTGGGCCCTGACTCTGCCTCTCTGTCCAGCCCATCTCCCACCCCAGACCTGTCCATCTCTCTGTCCCCAGCCTCGCTGGACTGCTCTCCGTTCCAAGACAGCTGAAATTTCTCCCACCGCCAGCCTTGGCACTTGCTGGTCCCTCTGCTTGGGACACTGCTCATGCGCGACTTCCCCCAGCTACCCTGGCTGACTCGTGCTCATCCCTTGGGTCTTGGCTCTGACACCCGCTGCTCCCTGCACGTGCCCGCATAGCTACCCCTCCTGCCTGTAAGTTCTTACTCCAAATCTGTCTCTCCCTTTAACCACAACCTCTTGGAGGGTAGACCCGGCTCTGTCTAATTCCCGGAGGCACCCACAGCGCCAGGGCTGGGGAGCACACAGCAAAGGTGGGAGAGCTCCTGCAATCCTAAAGCACCACATGGGCAGCTCTTCGGGCAGGAGCAGGGAGAGGCCACAGAGCCTCCCCTGGACCCCCTCACCCCCCTTCACAGTGGTCAGCAAGTCCTTTCAGAACCGACGGAATCCAACCACTTCTCTCTCGTCTATCTGTCCACCCGCCCGCTCCCACCCTGCTCTAAGCTCCGCCTCTGCTTGGAGCCCACAATGGCCTCCTCCTGCCCGCCCCCCGCACAGCGGTCTGTCCACCGGCAGCCAGAGTGAGCCCCTGGGAAACTAAATCCCATTGCAACTCTCCCCTTAGAACAAATCCAAGTTCTTTACCAGGGTCCACAAGGCCTCCACCTCCCCGCTCACCACACTCCGACACACTGGCTGCCTTTAGGCCCTGGATCCGGCCCAATCCTTCCCCACTCTGGGCTCTGCAGTTCCCTCCCCGGGCCTGCCTCCCATGCCCGCCTGTGCCGCAGCGTGTCCTCCTCGGAGGGGCCTTCCTCCCCGCCATCGCCCACCTGAAACCAGCTTTCCGATTTACCTGTGGCCTGTCTCCACAGCTCGGTTACCTCCCTGAGGGCAGAGCCCCGCTCTCCCTTCTCTGCGGGGTCCCCCTGCCCAGATCAGGCCCCTCGAAGCTCTGTGTTCAGTAAATATCTGTAGGAGGATGGGTGACGGGCTCTCCCGCCGGGCTATGGGCCGAGAAGCCTCCACAGCCTCGTGGCTTCCCCACCAGAAGGAGCCTCAGGAGCCAAGTGCGCCAGGCACATAGCCCCGGAGATGGGCAGTCCGTCCCGCGGCCACCCAGTGGGACCCTGTGGGGCACAGGGCCGCGCTCAGGCCGCTGCCCACCCAGACAGCTGCCCCTCCTGGGCATCCCTCTGACGCTGCCGTGGGAGGCCGAGGCAGAATAACCAGATTAGCCTAAGCGGCCCCTCTTGTTTCCTGGTGTAATTGGATTGAGGCCATGTTTCGGTGCAGCTGCATTTAATATCGTAACTCCGAGGCCACCTCACCCCCGAGAGCATCGGCGGATGGACACAGACGGGACTGGGTGGGGACTTCGGCCTAGAGGAGAAGCCAGGGGCAGGGGTCTCCCGTCTCCCACCTGTGCAGAGGGCGAGCATGCTGATCTCCGGTGTGCGGGGAGGGGGGCAATGTCCTTCTGAGCAAGGGACACGGCCTGCTCTTCTAGCTTTTCTGGGCTGGGCAGGGGGCTGCGCACGAGGGAGGAAGCACTGGGTTGTCGCCAGCACCCACGGTGGGGGGGTGCTCTGTACATACCTCTGGACCGAGGGCAAGACTCTCAAAGGGGCAGGCCACACCCAGACCTGATGCCAGACGGCCCAGGCCTGGGGTGTCGGGAGAGCCCCTGGGTCCCCGGCTCTGAAGGACTGGGGAAGGAGGCCAGGCTGGGCCAGCATGGTCTCCTGAAGCCCACCCATCACCGTGGGAGGCCCTTGGCCCAAGTGGCCAAGCAGCAGCCTTTCCAGGCTCCTAGGTGGCCAGAGACCCAGGCCAGCAGTGGGTTGGGGGGATCCTCTGTAAAAAATGTCAGCCCAATGCTAGGTGACCTTGAGATAATGGGCAGTGACACCAGCTGGACGCCCCTCCAGACCTGGGCTTAAATGTTAGTGCCTCCAGAGACCAAGGGGGGAGAGGTGGGTGTGTGCATGCCAGTGTGTCTGTCTTTGAGTCTGTGTGTGCCCATCAGTGTGTCCGGGCCGAGCACGTGTGTATGTGTGTTGGGGGCAAGGAGCCCCTGTGCCCCCCACCTTCCCATCTGCAGCCTGAAGCCCAGCCATGTCTCCACAAATGCCCATCAGCACCTGGATCCTGAGGCCAGGCTGATGGGTGTTTAAAAACCAAGAAGCTAAACGACACAATTGAGAACAGGGCATAGCTGGGGAGAGAGGGCAGGGCGGCCTTGTCACAGGGTCCTTGATTCCCAGACACCCCTGCCCCAGGCACAGGCACAGCCCCAGTCCCACCTGATGTGGACACTTCCAGCTTCCCAGCGGGGGCACCTGTTGGGCAGATGAATCACTTGGCCTGGTGTGGCCGGTGCCTGTCCAGCTGGTTCCTCCTGGAGGCTCAGGCCCATCTCTGAAGACCTCAGGCACAGAGCAGCTTCCCCCTCATCAGTGAGAGGGGGCTGAAGCCCACCAGGGGCTGGGGAGTCACCCCAGGGTCGAGGGCACTGGCTGGGGTCTATGGACCCCTCACTGGGCCCCATCCCCCTCCCTCACTCCCACCACTGCTCTCCACGGCTGGAGGGCCTGGCAACAGCTCCCATCCATCACTCAGCCCTATTTTTGGGAGGTGATAACCCAGCTGTGAAAATTCACTCCATGCAGATCCCTTCCACGTGAGGGAGTCTTAGCCCCAAGCCGAGGAGATGAGTGAGGGCGGGAGTATAAGAAGAAGAGGGATGGTGGAAGGGGAAGTTGGAGAGGAGACCCTCTGGCTGGTTTGTGGTTTGTGGCTTGCATCAGGCACCTGGCAGAGGGCACGGGGCAGCTCTACCAAGCGGTGGGGCTGGGGGGGGGTGTCCCTGGCCTGGTCTCCTGGGGCAGCCCACTGAGTACAAGGGCTGGGAGTCCAGAGCCTGGGTCCTATCTTGGCTTTCTCAATAACAAGAGCCTGCTGCTTTGAAACTCACTTTCCCCTCTGTAATCTCACATTACAACCTGGCTCTCATGGTCCCCCAGGGTCCTTTCTACCTCTTCTTTGTAGGGCTGGCAGATAAAATATAGGAAACCCACTTAAACGTGTATTTCAGACAAACAACCAATACTTTTTTTGGTATAACTAAGTCCCAAAGATCACTTGGGGTATACTTAATAGTACAAAAATTATTAGTTATTTCTCCAAAATTCAAGTTTAATTGGGCATCTGGTTGTTTTTTAAAAAATTTATTTATTTTTGACTGTGTTGCGTCTTCGTTGCTGTGCGCGGGCTTTAGTTGCAGTGAGTGGGTCTTCGTTGCGGTGCGTGGGCTTCTTATTGTGGTGGCTTCTCTTGTTGCGGAGCATGGGCTCTAGGCGCGTGGGCTTCAGTAGTTGTGGTGCCTGGGCTCAGTAGTTGTGGCTCGCGGGCTCTAGAGCACAGGCTCAGTAGTTGTGGCACACGGGCTTAGTTGCTCCATGGCATGTGGGATCTTCCTGGACCAGGGCCTGAACCCATGTTCCCTGCATTGGCAGGTGGATTCCTAACCACTGACCCACCAGGGAAGCCCCGGGAGTCTGGCTTTTTTTTTTTTTGCGGTACGCGGGCCTCTCACTGTTGTGGCCTCTCCCATTGCGGGGCACAGGCTCCGGACGCACAGGCTCAGCAGCCATGGCTCACGGGCCCAGCCGCTCCACGGCAGGTGGGATCTTCCCGGACCGGGGCACCAACCCATGTCCCCTGCATCAGCAGGCGGACTCTCAACCACTGCGCCACCAGGGAAGCCCCCGTCTGGCATTTTTATTTGCTAAATCTGAACTCTGTTTCGTTGGATCAAGTCTCTCTCCACCCCTCTGCCTGAGCCAGTCCAGCTGCTGAAGGGGGAGTGGCCAATAGGTATTTGCTCCATCCTAGCTGCACTGCACCCCTGGGTCCTGCCCCCTCTCACCGCTTGGGTGCTCTGGTGCCACAAACCACCCAAGTCATCCCAGTGTTTGCTGGGACCAGACCTCCAGCTCCTGAAGTCGGGGTGGGGGGCCCGCATTCTCCTGGCTGTGTGACCTTGGGTGGTTTCACATCCCTCCCTGTGCCTCAGCTTCCTCCTCTGGAAAATGGGGATAATAGTGCCCACCATAAAAGGCTGTTGTGAGGATTAAATGAGCTAATACTGGCTGAAAGTTTAGAGCAGCGACATGAAAGTTGGCCATCTCTAGATTCTAAGTGCCTGCACGGAGCCCAGCACAGAGGACATTCATTCATTCATTCATTCACCCAGAGCATAAGGCCGACCTGTGATATGCCAAGCACTGTTCTGGGCGCTGGAGACAGATCAGGGATCTGAGCACTAGGCTGCTCTGGGCACCCAGGGAGCCTCCAGACCTGTCCTGACCTCAGAGCTGCTGAACCAGGGTGCAGTAAGGGGGGTGTTTGACCCAGGAGGTGGGAGGTCTAGAGGTACCTCAGTGGGGAGGCCTATGAGGGGTCAGAGGGCTTTGCTTAAGAAGTAGAAACCTGCAGGGTGATATGCAGCGGGGCACAGAGCATGGAGCATGGCTCATTTGAGGAGCAAAGGGAGAGAGGGGAAGGCGGGGCAGGGTGGGGGAGAGCTGGGAAGGTTGCTGGGGCCAGAGGTAGAGGCCCTCCATGGTCTCACCAGGACCCAGGCCCAGGCAGGTGACTGGCAGGGTAATAAGACTGTGTTTTAGGGAGATGCCTCTGGTTGTGGGGAGCGGAGGCATCAGTGAGGAGGCAGCAGAAAGGAGTGAGAACAATGTGGAGCAGCACCTCTGGGCTGTTCCCTCCAGCTTCCCTTCACCCCAGGGCCAGGTTCGGGGTCTCCCCTCCCTCTCCTCAGGAGCTGTGTAGATTATCACTTCAAATGAGGAGGGAACAGGACAAGAATCTAGCCACCAAGGTGAGGGTCAGCAGGGCCAGGTAATCTGTCCACCTCTGCCTGAGCCTCGGTTTGAGACTGTATGGGGCTGGGCCACCTACCAGCTGGGTGGCTTTGGACAAGTTACTTAGCCTCTCTAAGCCTCAGTTTCCCCATCTGTAAAATGGGAATAATAGTGGATTGTGATAAGGCTCCAAAGAAGCTAAGCGTTTAAAGTGCCAGGCTTTAGATGGTGCCCAGGGAGTGGTTCAGACTCAGGAGGGCCACCCCCCGGCAGGGCCAGTTCTATCCAGATGGGGTGATGACAGGTCATCAGGAGAGCGGGGCCAGGTAGGTCCCAGCCTGTCTAGATGTGGCCCAGGATTCCCGGGGAAGGTCCTCATAAGCCACCCTGTGGGGTCAGCCTCACCTCCCATCTTCTCCAAGTAGAAGAAAGAGGCTCAGAGAAGATAAAGTGCTTCCTGGGGCCATAATGGAGACCAGCCCTCCTCAAGTCCAAGGGTCCTCACACCCTTCCTGTCCTGCGGGTGGCTGGGGCAGGGTCTTGGATCCCAGACCTCCCTTTTCAGCCTGGCAAGTCAGGAGGCCAACAGATTTGATAGGGAACAACCCCTTTGGCCCCAGAGTGGCATCTCCTTGACCGAGCAGGAGACTCCCAGATGGAAAGGGTATGCTCAGGATCCCAAAATGAGGTCAGAGATCACTGGGGCAACCAGAGCCTTCCCCACCCCAAGCTCCAAGAGCTTGGAACTTGGAGATTTGATCATCTGCTTGCTGCAAGTAAAGCGCTGAGCTCAAGAACCCCGGGCAGCAGCTCAGGGGCCCACAGGGCTGATTAATGGTGTCTGGCTCCTGGGAAAAAGGGGGTCTATCTGGATGTGCTGGAAAGGTGTGGGTTGTCCCTCAAGGAGAGCCTGGTTCAGTGATGGGAGAAGGGCTACAATGGAGGGCACGCAGAGAAGGAGGCTGAAGGCACAGAGGGGGATTGCTTGTCCACCCTGTATTTGCTGTGTGACCTTGGATCAGAAACTCAACCTCTCTGAGCTTGCTTCCTCCTCTGTAGCATAAAGACAAGTCCTCCCTCCCAAGGTTGCTCTGAGAGTCACATGGGATCCAGGGTGGGGGGACCCACTAGGGCTCAGCACAGAAAGCTGTGGTCACAAACCTCAGAGGTAAGAGGGCAGGGGTCAGGAAAGTTCTCCCAGAGCTGGGGCCTTGAAAGATGCATAGGAATTCAGGAGGTAGAAAAGGTGAGGGAACCTCCTTCATAAGCCTTACCCCCCTGGTAGAGACAGGAAAGAACCCCACAAACAGGCTTCAGAGGCCTTGGGGAAGCCCTTCCTTTCTCTGTGCCTCAGTTTCCCCATCATAAAAGGAGACCATTGCCCTGAGCCAGACTCATGTCTAGTTGTGACATTCTAGATGACTCTTCCCTGGGAGAAGGCAGGACTGGAGTGAGGAGGGTATACCCCCCCCCAACATCCCTCTGACCGGCTAGGCTGACAGGTCACCCGTGGTGCCTGGGCCTCCACGGCACCCCCACTGGCCAGGGCCCCAGCCTCCCTCCCCTGCACTCTTGGTCCAGCCAGGCCTCCAGCTGCACAGCCCGGAGTCCCAGCTGCGGCTCTGGCCCCTGCAAGGCTCCTGGGGCTGTGGGGCCTTCCTGCCCTGAGCCCAGCCGGACACCGGCTTCTCCACCGGAAGCTGCACTGTTTACCCTGCAGAGGCTCAGCCTTTACTCTCCGAGGAGTGCGTTTAGGAGGCGACAACCCACGCGCACATGCACACTCCCACACCATCTGACGCGCCAGACCACACAGGCTCCCGGCCCAGCTGCAGATGTGCAGCCCCAGCGCCGTCTACGGGCTGCACCTCCTGAACTGGGGCCGGAGCTGGGCGGCCTCGGGACAGCAGGAAACTGGCACTAACTTTGAATTAATAAGTTAACAAGTGCCACATATGACCTCAGTCAGTCCTTCCCTAAACCTCCCAGCTTTATTCTGTCCATCTTACGGATGCCCAAACTGAGGCTCTGGGTGGCTAAGTAACCTGTCCAGAGCAGAAGCTGGAAAGTGGCAAGTGGGGTTCAAAGGCAGACCTGTGGAACCTGGAGTCTGGTGCTGGCTGCCTCAGAAAGGAGGGAGGTGGGCATAGGGCAGCAGGGATCTACAGAGACCACAGGACAACGGCGGGGGGACAGCACGTTGGTCACAACCAGACACCCTGTGCACAGCATTAGGCAGCCCTGGGGGTCTAAGCCCATGGTGGTGCCCCATGGCCCTCAGGACCTTGCAGTGGGGGGGGTGTCTCTGGCCCCCTCCCCTGCATATGGCCCAGCATCCTCTGAGCCGCAGCATCCTCTGGCCTGCCAGCTCCACCTCTAGCTGACCACGGGTGGGGCTCTACACCTCCCTGGGCCACAGGACCCCTCATAAAATGGGGCAGTTGGAGCAGATCAGGGGTCTTCACTTTCAGAGGGCTCACCTTGAGAATCTGATCCTGTTCCTGGAATATGAACCTCCTCCCCAAGACATTCAGGTTTACAAGGGATTCTTAGGGTTCACAGACCCTCAAAAGGCCAGGTAAGGGGCTTCCCTGGTGGCGCAGTGGTTGAGAGTCCACCTGCCGATGCAGGGGACATGGGTTCGTGTCTGGGTCCAGGAAGATCCCACATGCCGCGGAGCGGCTGGGCCCGTGAGCCATGGCCGCTGAGCCTGCGCGTCCAGAGCCTGTGCTCCGCAACGGGAGAGGCCACAACAGTGAGACGCCCGCGTACTGCAAAAAAAAAAAAAAAAAAAAAAAAGGCCAGGTGAGGGACCCCGGGGCCTCACGTGGGGTGAAGCTGCAACGGGAAGCAAGGGAGAAAGAAATCCCAGATTCCGCCGGGAGCAGTTACCTCTTCCTAGTGCTTTAGAAATCCGAACTCATTTCATCCTCAGGACAACCCTATAACCAGGTAGGGGGTGCTCTTATTAGCCCCATCTTATGGTTGTGGAGACTAAGGCACAGAAAGGTGAAGCAATGTGTCCAGGGCCACACAGCGGGAAGCGGCACAGCTGTTATTTTAACCTAGCAGTCTGGGCGTTTAACCACTGGGCTTAATTTGCATGGTGGGTTCAGAGTGTGATTTATCATTATGCTTCATGACTTACAGAGATGCCACATGTATTTTTTGTATTTATCTGATGTTATGTCATTATTTTAATTAAAAACAAAAGAGCTGGATCAGCTGACCTCCTAATTTTAGCTTCTGGGATTCCTGCACTTTCGGCTTCCAAAGCCTCCTCCTGATGCAGCCCCCAAAAGGCGACTGTCCTAGGCCCGCCTCCCCGGGGCCCAGCCCAGCAATGGGGGCGGGATCAGCCTCTCCATCCCAGGGCAGCGTGAGGATGTTGTGAGGCCCTGCGCCCCATCCCTGCCCCACCGAGGCCCCAGCCGCCTGACCCCTCCTCTGGCTCCCAGTGGCGGGGCAGGGCCACGCAGGTTATGAGTTCAGCAGTCGATTCAGGCTCGCATCATCTTGTCTGCCGGGAGGATTTAGTGCGCTGTCGGTCAATAGTGAGCTTGTTTTGTTATCGACCTGCCGGCACAGCGCAGGAGACGGCTCGTGTCCCCCTCGGCCGCTCAGGCCTCTCCAGGCTGCGGAGCCTGGAGCTGGAAGCCCCACTGGGCAGGTTGGGGGACTCCTTGTGACCCCCTCCTAGGCCTCCTGCCACTCCCAGCCCCTGTGCACAGCCTGGCCTGGTGAGTCCTGACTCAGGGTCCCTCACAGGCCCAGTCTCCTGCCTCACCTGATGCTGGGGGCCTCCTGCTTGACAAAGGGCCCTGGTCTCGTGCAGACCCCACAACCACTTCACAGATGGGGAAGCTGAGGCCCAGAGAGGTGCAATGGCACAAGCGTACCTGGAGGAGGAGGTTCCAGGAACAGGTCCCCTCATCTAGGGAAGGCCCCAGGTTGGTCCCAGCCCAGCCCAGGAGCAGGGGCCGCCTGGCAAGCTGGCAAACGGACTCTGTCCTTGGCCTCAGCCCGGCCCCGGCTGTACCAGGTTACAAGGAAAGGTAGACACTGGGTCTCTGTCCATGACCTTCACTCACGCATTCATTCAACACATATTGCCAGATTGCTGCTCTGTGCGGGGCCCCAGGAACCCCGGGCCCCCCGCACAGCCCCGCACTGGGCAGAAATTGAGGGCTGGTGCTAACAGCGGGCTCAGGAGGGCTGGAAGGCTGCTTTCAGCAGAGCAAAGGCCTGGTGTCCCACACGGGAGCACAGGGAGAACAGAGAGATGAGTATGGCCAGCACGGGAAATGTGAAGGTTTGATGAACTGTATGCACTGCTCCTTGGAAGCAAAGAATAAAGACAGCCCCTCCTCAGTTTACTTAACCAACCCCCCGAGGATGCGGACCCCCGAGCATCCCCTTCCCCGATAGCGTCCCAGACGGGCCCCTGGCCTCACCCTTCCTTCCTTCTCTCCCCGCTTCCAAAATGGGAAAGAGCAAAAAAACTATTATTGTTCACGCCTCATCTCCCACCAAAGTTATTAAATTTCATCCCACGAACAAAAAAATCCATTTTTATTGCAGCGGGAGGAGCGGGCAGCAGTTTGCTGTTTTACGTTTTTATTTTTCAAAGTCCTGTTAAATCTGCCCCAACCAGCTGGGCGGCCCCATGGCCCCAGCACGCCCGGGTTAGTTATGGTGTTTCCTTCTCCACCACTGTGGCAGCAGCCGTTCCCCGGAGTGGCAGGCGGGGCTGGATCCCGCTGGACCTGCCCCTGCCTCTCAGGTGACCCTCCATTCACCTGCAAGGAGTGTGGGGAAGCTTCCCGACAGCCTCTTGTTTATCTGGCATTTTATAGTTTTCCAGACACTTCCCGCACATTTCCTCCCAAGGCCCAGCCCCACCATTTCACAGGAGAGGAAACTCAAGCTCAGAAAGGCTCCGGGGCTTGCCCAAGGCCAGGAGAATCCTAACCCTTAGTTGCAGCTCTGTGGGCCTGGCCTGGCCTCCTTGGAGGGGATGCGCTGGGCTCTGGTCACGGGTCCCGGTCACCTCACTTGGTTCAGCAGGAATTCAGTTCCCACCTCTGTCACCCACCAGCTGTGTGGCCCTGAGCACATGACCTGGCATCTCGGGCCCTCCGCTGCCTCATCTGCAGAAGGGATATCATAATAGCATCTCCTGCCTCAGGCTGCCATGAAGACTGAGATGCAGGGAGCACTTGGCACAGAGCTCGGTACCTGCCAACACCTCTCATTTCCACACTCCCCCAGCCCCCCAGCTTCCAACAGGTCTGCTGGACCCCCTGTTCTGCTCCCCTGCAGAGGGACACGGAGCCGGCGCCCGGGGGTCGGGGAAACACACGCCTTCATAGCTGAGGTCTGAGATGGGCGCCCAAGATAAATCGTCATCATGGCTGTTTTTTCTCCCGAAACCATTTGCTAAAGACTTAATGACTGTCAATAAGTAGCCTGTTGCGTCAGCAGCACTGCCCACTCGCAGAGGTTTCCCTGTGAAGCACTGAGGTGACGCAGCTGCCCAGGCCAGGCTCAGGAGTGTCACTGCGCCCCCTCCCATGCGAACACGCCGCTCTGCATGTGTCCCTGCAGGGAGGGGACTGCCTCCCCCTGCCCAGGATGGGGTCCAGCCATTGCAGGGCAGAGCCAGCAGCCCCACCCCCACCAACTGGCCCCACATCTGGGAGGACTGCTGGGCGGGGAGAGCCCCCCATCTCCCCTCCCAGGCTTCCAGTGGCCGGGCTGACCTGAGAGCCATCCCCTCCTCGAGCTGGCCCGGGAGGCCAACCGCCCCACCAGGCACAGACAGCTGACAGGCTGCACCTCTGCCAGGCCTGGCAGTGCTTTTCCCCTCCTGGTTCAGAGCTGTCTTGGGTGTCAGATGGGCTGTGATTCCAGGTGAAGACATCCCCCGTGCCCCCCTCCACACACACACACACACACCTCCACACACACACACACACACACACACACCAGTGCCTTCCTGCTCTCCCTCCCTCCACCTCTCTCCACCACCCTGCCATCAAAAGCTGGGGGATGGGGTCGCCCGCATTCTCACGCTCCCCCCCACCTCCCTTCTCCTAGGCTCATCTCCTGCCCCATCCTTCCTCACCCCCACTGCTGCTGTTCCCTGGGGATTCCCTCTTCTTTTCCCTCCCAGACTGATTAGCTCGTGGCACTATCAAGAAAGGCAGCTCCAGATAATGTCCCCAGTGCTGCCTGTCGGCACCTGGGGCCGCTCCAGCCTGGGAAAAGGGGGTGGTTATGTGGGTGCCCATCTCCCGCCAAGTCCCCTACAGTCCTGACAACCTCCAGCTAAGCCCAGAGGCTGACCCTGGCCAGGCTGGGAGGGCTGCTTGGGAGCATAGGCCCACAGTGGGGGTGGGCATGCCCACAGGGCTGCAGCCGGGACCTGAGCACCGGGCTAGCAGCCAGCCCAGCCCCAGCTTCTCTGCCCTCAGCAGGGAGAGAAAGAGACACAGAGAAATGAAATCAGGACCCTGCATGCTGGCTGGAAGAGATGGAGGCAAAAGCCCTCAGCGTGTGGAACCCTTCCCATTTCTGCCTGTGCCTCCCTGGCCTCAGTTTACTTGCCAGTCAAATGGGAATGCTGGCCTTGCCGGCTTTGCTGGGCGCTCTGAGATTCACTCAGCAGTAAATATGTGTGACAGTGATAACAACCATCATCATCCTAGACCTCATGCTTATGGCAGGCTCCACTCTGCACCGCCAGGCCTTAACATGCCCAATCTCCCTAATTAATTTTTCTTTTTAAATCATTTTTGGCTGTTTTGGGTCTTCGTTGCCGCACGCAGGCTTTCTCTAGTTGCGGCGCGCGGGCTTCTCATTGCGGTGGCTTCTCTTGTTGCAGAGCACGGGCTCTAGGCGTGCGGCCTTCCGTAGTTGTGGCACACGGGCTTCAGTACTTGCGGCGCACGGGCTTAGCTGCTCCGCGGCGTGTGGGATCTTCCCAGACCGGGGCTCGAACCCGTGTCCCCTGCATTGGCAGGCGGATTCTTAACCACTGCACCACCAGGGAAGCCCCTCCCTTATTTCTTGATGCCAGCTGGCAACACAGATGTGGTGGGCACCTCCATTTTATAACAGCTGGGGCACGCCAAAAGCTGGGCCAGAGGCAGGGAGCAAGCCAGCCAAAGTCCCTGCCAGGGCTGGTAGGTGTGAAGTGTCCTCCAGGATGGAAGGGTGGGCCAGGTGGGTGCTGGGTGTGGTTGGAGCCACCTTGCCCCCAGCTCCCCAGTGCCTGGTACAGAAGGGGTTTCTGGCACTGCCTGGAGGTGCCACGTCACCTGAACAGAAGGCGGAGCCCTTGCCAACGCTCCCCTCACATGACTCCTGACAATTCAAACGCTGTATCTCAGTGCCATTAATTTATATTTTGATTCCACTTTCTTAATTTTACTTTAACTTCGCACGACTGTGGTTTCAGAATCATTTTAATGTATTTATCTGTGAGGCAATTTGTTAAATAACCCCCAGGACTCGGTGGTTTTCCGTTCTGAGCTTTTATGGCAAGGATGTTTTAAATTAAATTAGTTGTCAGGGTCCCTGAGTGCATTGTAACAGGGATGAGTTCACTGCCAGCCCACTGAAAGTCAAGGGAACGTCGGCTAAATGGACGGGAGCAGGAAGTACACCCCTCAGCTCCTCCCGGACCCCCTTGGTGCCCATTTTGGGAGTGCGGGAGTGGCAAGCCACCTGCAGGCTGGAAGGCCAACAGCTCTGGATCCAGCCCCGATTCCCAAGCGGGGCCATGCCTGCCAGGCCCCTGAGGGCCGACTGAGTCTGACGCCTCCGATGCCGCAGGCTGGGGCAGCTCCTTCCCTGGGCTCCCTGCTCTGGGGACACCAGGTGGTGTGCGTGCAGGAGCCACAGGCCTGTCTGTGCCGTCACCCCCTGAGGGCAGCAGGGAGCCAGAGCCTGGTCTCTGCTTTGGGTCCGTGAGTCCCAGGGAGAACTGCTGGGGATTTGGGGTGGGGGGGTTGAGGTCGGTCCTCCCGCGTTCTGTAATATGAACCGGCGTCTGTGCTGGCTGTCACCTGGCCTGGGGGCATGATTTGTGAGCCGAAAGGTACAGGTATTGAATCTATATTTCATTTTCACATCAGTAGCTGCTCTTTGCCTGATAATGGACTCTCCCTCATGGCTGTCCCAGGGGAGACTGAAGCAGCGGGGAGGAGGCCAAGTGCCCTGCTTGCAACGCTGCTGTGCCATCGGGCCGGCGGGTGCCCTGAGCAAGGCTCTCCCCTCCCACCTCCTGGAACTACATGCTCCTATGGGTGGGCATGCTGGCCTCCTACCCACGCCGTCCCGCCCGCCTGACCCCCAGCAGCCCTCAACCAAGCCAGTCCCTGCTTGTGAGGAAACGAGACACTTCCATTCTGCCCTTTAAACCTCACATACCCTGGGGAGCTGCCAGCCCCTGACAAATGGACTGGGACACTGGTCACTGAGAGTCACTGGAAACCTCACTGGTCTCCCCAGGGTCTGCCCAGCCCGGGGGAGGAGGGCCGGGACGCTGGTGATGCTTTGGCACCTCCTCCGCAGCAGCTGGCAGGGGCCTGGCACAGCAGGTGTTCAGCACAGAGCCGTCCTGTGCACGGGGACAGCAGGGCACCCTGGTTATCAGTGTGGGCACTGCCGGTGGATGCCTGGGTCCAAACCCTGGCTCTGCTGCTTTCCCGCTGTGTGATCTTAGGCCGTTCGCTTGCCCGTCAAGCAGCCCTTCTGTAAGACTGGTCCTCAGAGGAGCACTGTGAGGATGAAGTGGGTCAGAGTGCTCGGGAGCACCTGGAAGCAGTAAGCCTCACCATGTGCCCACCCTGGAGGCAGACATCTCCTCAGAAGAGTAACTCTTTAAATACACCTTTATAGCCACTTGGCAAGCTCCAATTCATCGATCAAGCCCCCCCTGCCCCGCCAGAGGTCGCCTCCTTTGGGCAGCCTTCCTGAGGCAGGGTGAGTTGTGCTCTCGCAGGGCTGGGGTGAACCTTGCTGCGTCCTCTCCAGCCCGGCTGGCTGTGCACTAAGGGATGGTGGACTCTTTTTCATCTTTTAAACCTTCTCTAGCTCAGGACAAGCACACACCCTGCCACATTCACCGCGGCCCCCATGAATGTTCGGTTTTGGAGGGGAGGAAGGAGAGAGGGAGGGAAATCCTAAAAGGCAGATCGGACCGTGTCAGGCCCTGGGTTGCAGCCCTCCAAGACCCCAGCCACCTCTGAACAAAGCTCAGCCTCCCGCCCCTGCCTGCCGCCATCCTGCCCAGCCTGCCGCCCTCTGCCTCACCTCGCACGCTTCGTGCTGCCCCCACTCTTGACCTCTGTGTCGTCACTCCTCGGCCTCTCCTAACCCGGCCCTTCTCCTGAAATGCCGTCCTGCCCCCCTTTCCTTGGCCACCACCGTACCTCCAGACACATGTCCAGCTCATTTTTCCTCTGGGAAGCCTTTCCGAGGCCCCCAAGTCAGGGTCAGGTGCCTCTTCTGGTTTCCTTCATCACAGCTCATGTCCCCAGCACCATCACTGCCCCATGTCTGGCCTGTCCTCCTACTAGACTGTGCTGGGGTGCTGGGGACAGGACCAGAGTGTCTCAGCGACCATGGTGTCCCTCCTGCCTGGCTGGTGTGTCCTAGGTGGGCTCTGGAGGCACTTGGTGAATGAATGAATGAACAAATGATTGATTAAGGTCTTTGTGAAACTCTGGGCTCCTGGCCACTGAGTGCCCAAGGTGTTGTCTGGCAGCCCCCTCTCTGCCAACCTTCACTGGGCAGTGGGTGCCAGGCCTGGCTGCCTTCTGGGAGGCAGGGGAGAGGGGAGGGGAGAGCTGAGAGAGCTCTGTACTGTTTAATGTCTGGCCAGAGGCCCTACCCTCTGCACCCTGCTGCTCTATCGCTGTCAGGACACGCTCTGGGTTTTAATAGGGCTGGAGAGGAGGAAGCCACAGCCAGCAGGCAGGTCTCAGGCGAGGACCGTGTGTCACGCACACACACACCCGGCCCCACGTGCCCAGCCAGGGCAGGGCCTGAGGGCCCTGGCTCTTTGGCCCAGAGAAAACAGAGACTGCTTGTTCTAGTGCCAGGTCCTGAAGAGTCGGGACCCCGGGGCCCCAGCCCCAGTGTGGACATTGATCAGCCTCCCAGACCTCACGTCCCCCTCCCTGTGGAGCCAGAGCCATTGGACGGGTCTACCCCCAAACAAGCAGGCCCTCCCTGGGTGAGACAGCCACCCCCAGCACCCGAAGGGCTGCACGTGGAGCTGGGAATGTCGCTTGCTTGCTTTCTGTCCTCAAGCCCGGGCTGTGCAGTTTGGGATACTTCCCCGCTTTGCTGATGTTTATTCATGGAAACCCAGCCTGCATCTGTCCTCAGATGACAAGAGAGAAGATGCAGGACAGAGAGGGAGAGATGGCGGGCGGGGGTGGGGGGGACGGGGCGGAACTCATAGAGATTGAGGGGCTCGGAGAGAAGGAGACCTCAGGTATGTGTGGGTGTCCCTGTTCAAAGCCAGATAACCTACAAAGATCCACCAAAGATGCACTCTCTCCCCGCAGCTGCCTGACAACAAGAGGAGCCATCACTCAGATGCGATTCGTCACCTCTTCCTCTATTGCTGGTTCCTTTTCAAACCTCTCCACAGCTCTCTAGGGAGGGCCCGGCCCGTCCCCTGCCCTCTGCCACCCTTTCTGGAGCCGGGGAGGAAGAGGGAGGCTTTGTCTGTGCTAATTGCATTGTTAGACTGAGGGTGCTTGCGCTTGGCTGTCTAATTTGGGGCCTTTATTAAACATGACTGCTAGCTGACAGGCAGGCGAGAACCAGCAGCGCTGCTGCCCGTGTAGGTGTAGGGAGAGCCCGGTTTCAGCACACGCTGAGGCCTGTCCCAGCTACCCCCCCACTTCCCACCCCCTCCAGCACACACACCCAGGTAACCCAAACATCACTCCCCTCAAGGTGGTTTTATTCCCATATGAGCTTCAGCGAGCAGAGGGGAAGGAGCTGCTAGGAGGGTTGCTGGGCAGTAATGGGGGCTTCTTGGGGCCCTGAGACTGCCCTCCCCCCAGCCCCTGACGAACTCCTGTTCATCCTTCAAGAAAAGCACAATGTCACTTCCCCCGGAAGTCTTCCTCCTCTCCTTCCTTCATTCCTTGGGCTTCCGTGACACCTGGTATACATATGGGCTGTGTTTTCAGTTGACGCACGAGTGGCACTTCCGATGAACAGGCAATCTTCTAGGTGTTTTATAACTGTTAACTCCTGCAGCCAGTATTAACCCGAGGAGGAGCACACTGGTATCACTCTCCACACTGCTGAGATGAGGAAACTGAGGCACAGAGAGGTTAAGCGATCAGTCTGAGGGCACACAGAGCCCGAGTTCACCCTGCTCCTGTGTCTGTGCCCTTGACCACTCTACAGTGGCCTTTTCACTGACCACGTTGCTCCCTGAAAGGCTTCATTCGAATGGAGACTGCACTACAGCAACTGAGCCCTCACACCACCTTAATCCCCTCATAGCCGGGAGGTGCGGCAGGAGCCCTGTCCCCCTGCAGCTGTGGTGTCCCTGTCCCAGCATATGTCAGTCTCATCAAATGTCAGTTTGTCAGTGTGGCTCCACCCCCAGTGCCTGGAACAGTGCCTGCACAGGGTGGGTGTTCAGTAAATGCTGACCGAGTTGTTAAAAGAACCTCACACTCACCCCAGTTTGGGTGCCAGAGTGCAGGAGGAGGCTGGGCTGAACTGGGCTGAAATCTGTGACATTTCCTTTGGCCTCGTATGTGGTGGGATGTGCCCCCTCCACATCCAGAATGCCCAGGTGGTCCCAGGGTATGGGCAGAGGACTTAGCAGATATAAGACCAGGATTTGGGAAGACCTCTGCATCAGCCCAGCCCGAGTCAGCCCACAAACCCAGGGCTCCCTCCGGGAGGCAGCCAAGACTCATCACTTGTTCATTGGTTCACACGCCTCACGCTGATTGAGCACCTACTGCGTGCCAGGCACCGTGCAAAGTGCAGGGGGCTGCTCAGAGAAGCAGAGGGGAGGTGCAGCCCTCACAGTGTGGCGGGACCAGGCACTTGAGTAGAAAGACAACTGTATGCCCAGCCAGAGGACTGAAGAGGAGGGACCCCTGTCTAGGGAAGTTTGAGAAGGCTTCATGGGAGAGGGGGCATTTGAGCAAGGCCACGTGGACATCCAGGCAGAGAAGGGGCCAAGGCATGCCAGACAGAGGCTTGGACAAAGTCTCAGAGGCATGAACAAGGCCATATTTGTTTGGAAAATTAGCCAACAGAAGGAATGGAAATGGGGGGGGCGGGGTGGTGGTGGAGCGGGTGGCCAAGTGTAAGAGTGTGTCTCATTTACTCCTTAGAAAAGTAAAGTTGGAACTTGACATTCCACCGAGGGATGCTCTCAAAAGTGCCCTGGCTGCCTAAATTGGGGCAGAGGGAGGTGTTTTAAAATGCAGATTTGGGACCCCACCCACAGATAATCCACTCCTGCAAGTTAGGGGTAGCACCCAGGACCATGCAGTTTGAACAAGGCCCTGGCTACGGGGTCAGAGGCAGGTGACTCAGAAAGCCCATGCCGGCACAAGGAGGGACCCGAGGCCCCGGAGGCTGGACTGGGGTCCGAGCAGGCGGGGCCTACCTACTCCTCTCCCCTAGCAGAGAGTCCTCACCTCCAGCTGGGGGCGGGACGGAGGCCTAGCGTGAAGGAAGGACAGACAGTGGCAAAGTCAGCGCGCGGCGCATCCATCTGCCCTGACAGCCAGCAATTACACCGCGTGATCGCCAGATTACTCCAAATGCATTTATTACAGGGGTTAGAAGCGGGGGACTTATTTACTGGCAAATCCATACTCATTACAAGACTCAGCCTAGCCTAGACTGAAAACAGCTCAACTGAAACAAATAATTACCAAAGCCCTTCCAGCGCGAGGCTCTCAGGTGGTTGGGGAGGGAGGTGGAGGAGCGCCGGGCACTTTCCATGAAGAAAAGGCAGGAACAGGCCGCCGGTTGAGGATGCCCCACCGCCCGCCCGCCCAACGCGATGCGACGCGCATGCCCGCCCAGGTTATGAATATGCAAATAGGCCCCGCAGAGGTAGGGTGGGGCTGTCACGCTTGGCCCAGAGGGCTCGGCCCACTTCCCACACCTACCGAGGCCGAGAGAGGCGTGGGGAAGGGGAGCGACGTGGGGCCTGCAGGGTTCCCAGACTGGGTCTTCGAGAGGCAGCGCAAGTCCTGCATTTTCCAAGGAAAGAAACACTGGACCTGGCACAGAGCACAAGCCCCCAAGTTGTTGAATGAAGGAAAGGATGAAGTATAGCCCAGACAGTCCTTGCCGGGATCTCACAGGCCTGAGGGCCCACTCTCGGTCCTCAGGCTGGGGGGCCATGGAGGGGCCACCTCCCAGAGTATCGCTGGGCTGGGGTCTTCTCCAGGCACCCCTTCACAGGCTCAGGCAGCTGACAGACACTGGGCATCCCTGGGGGCGTAGACTTGGCGGGGCAGCACACTGGGCTCTCAGGCTCCAAATGCCTTCCGCACCCACTTGGGACTCTGGGGTCTCAGAAAAAAAATCAATCCAAGGATTTTTTAAAGACTGACAGAGCTCGCCTGGACTCCTGCTCCCATTAGACAGATGAGAAAATTGAGGCCAAGACGGGGCAGGGCCGGCCGCAGTCTGCCTGTGCAGGGATGGAGAGCTCCTGGGTGGCGGTGGCGACAATCAATGCCTGCGTGGGGAGCTGTTAGGTCAACTGAAATGTGGGCCCGGCCTCTCTGCCCGCTGGGCAGATGCTGGCACCGCCACCCCGCGCCTTAAATATTCATTCACTTGACAGAACACTAATTAAACAAAGTAAGGTGCATTATTACTTGATTAAATTTTTTATTGGCAGCTTAATTGGTCTGTTAGTTGCCCCTTAGGGAGTTGGTCACCCGCTTCCCCCTACCCACGCCGTGTGGGAGGGGGCCCCTAGCCATCCCTGCGCCTCCCGCGCCGCCCACCCCTTCCCTGCCTGTGCGGCCACCTGGGCGCCCGCCCCTGCCCCTCCAGAGCCCCAGTGCCAGTCTGGGCGCCAGGGGTCTCAAGCCCCGCCCCAGGGCCAGTGGGAGAGGCAACCAATCAGCGCCTAGGGGCGGGCCTCTCGCCGTCAAGCTCGGGTCCACCTAAAAATGCGCTTCTGAAACACTTTGGCGAGGGAATGGACCCCAACTTGGAGGGGAAGGCCTCGGTTTGATCCGCCTGGAGTGGCTGGGTGATCCACCCCTGTCTGGGCCTGGGCTTTGGTTTCCGTATCTGTGCCACGGCAGGGCTGCCCCCATAGGCCCTCTATCCAGGTACAGACACCTCCGTGCCCACTGCCTCTGTGCTACCTGTTCCCCCAATCAGAGTGGGGTTCCCCCAGTCAGGTATGGCCTGAGGGACCCAGAGCCCGCACGGTCCAGCCGTGGAAGGCCCTGGGAATGCCCCCTTGGAACAAGGTCCAGCCTCCCACCACCCCTACAAGTAGCCCGCTCTGCGGTACCCCTCTTGGGTGCTCACCACCTCCCAAGTCTGTGGCTGGACACGCCCACCCTAAGAGGAGCTGGAACCTGCATGTTCCCTCTTCACAGCCCACACCTCCTATGTGCTTCTTCCATCCCCTTGGGGTGATGGGAGACTGAAGCCAACCTTTGCCCCTTTCAGACAGGCTGCCCCTCCTCCTCTCTTCCCCCAAGTCTATCCCTCTGGGGAGTCGCAGCAGAGGAGAAGGGCCAGGGGCCGTTTCGTTGCTTCAGCGCTAGCCAAACCCCTGTGTGAGCCTCAGTTTACCCCAGTGCAAAATGGGTGCCCATCCTCATCCTACGGGCATGGTTTGAGTGTGGGGCGCTGAAGCAGGAGCTCGCCCTCTCCACTCTGAGCTCTCATCTCACCCGCTGCAAGGGCACTGCCTCCATCACCCCGCTTTACAGATAAGGCAATGGGTGCCCAGGGACTCAGTGACATGTCCAGGGTCTTCTGGAGGGCCCAGGAGAGAGAGGAAGCAGGCAGAGTGGAGGTAGCAAGGCCAGGGAACGCTACGGGAAAACCAGAGGTGGGCGAAGCTCTGTCTGTTCTGTTCACATGCCCACTCGCCAGCTCCGCAGCCCAGTCAGCAAACGGGGAACCTGCTCTGGGGGTGCGGGCAGGAAAGAAATGGGCCCTTCCCAGATGGCCTGAGTCTGTGTGTCACACCCCTACCTCCAGCCGGGCCCAGTACGACCCCCCACCGCTGCCCTCTCCATACCCTCCCACTCTCCAGAGAGGATCCAGGCCTGGCCGATGACAGAGGAATCATCTGGCAGCCTCAGAAGCCGCCGCTGGCGAGCAGGAGGTGAGGTAATTGGGATCGCCGGCTGTGGGAGCAGGAAATGAACGGCCGCAGGCCGCGTGGAGCGGGAAGCTGTTCAGTGTCATCAGCCTTATCTGGGAACAGGCTGCCCAATTACAGGGCCATGCCCGCTACTCCGACAGCTGCCGGCTCCGCTGCTGCCCCCTCCCCAGTGTCCTCACAGCACCTCTGGGCCTGGGGCATCTGCTGCCCCTTCCAGAAAGCACCAGGCAGCTGCCCAGAGAGAGGCCTGCCCTGATACTCCCCTGTCCAGGTGTGCAACACACGTGACCCCCAGCCAGGCCCGGCATACAGGGGAGCAGCTGCCAGGTCCCACCTCCCGGGCGCTCCTCACTTACAGGTGACGGTCCAGGCCGAGCCCTGCCCTGGGCTGCCTCTTCTCCTACCGATCAGGAGTATTCAGGCCAGGAGCTGAGATGAGAAGCGAGGAGCACACAGTTGGGCTGGCAGGTCCCCAGCTGCCCCATCTCAGGGTTCCCTCGGGGAGAAGGAGCAGGTCGCCCTTCTCAGATGCCTCGCCCCGTCTACCAGCCACCGAATGAGACGATTAATAATTCCGTGGGTGGACAGTGCTCAGAAGCGCAGCACCACTGGAAGCTCTGACAGTCTCCCATGTGTTAGGAGAACAGGACTGTAACGGGTTTGCAGTTGTGCATAACGCAGCCCGGTACTAGCAGACCATGCTGTGGCTCACAGATCAGGGAGGGGATGGCTGTCCCAGGAGGGCTGAGCCGAGGGTGACACTGGGCCGCCCTTCCAGGCTGGCGATGGGGAGGCGCCCGGCAGTGCTGTGTGCGCAGCCACGGCCCAGGAGTGGCCTGGGGGAACAAGAACGGCTTTGGGATTGGACCCACCTGAGTTCAAATCCTGTGACTTCACCAATTCATGCCTCCATTTCCGCATCTGTGAAGTGGGGGCGCTGCTGCCTGCTCCCAGGGTGGTTTCTGAGAACTCAGTGGGCTCGTGGACAGAACGCTTGGCGCAGTGCTGAGCACGGAGTAAGTGCCCAACAAGTAACCGTCCCCTTCCCCTCCCACAAGAGCGCCAGTGTCCCCCGCCTGTCAGACCCTCCTTTCTGGGAAGTTCTCCGTCAGACCTGCAGACAGAAAGGAGCACCCTGCATGAGGGACACGTTTCTGCAGCCCCCTGTCCTAATCTGGCCCCTGGGGTGATGGGTGCTGGCGCGGGGCTGCCCTCCCCACCTCCCCACCATACACACTTATGTGCCCTCTGGGGCCCACAGAGTCCTGCAAGAGTCCCCTTCCTGTTTTTGTTTTTGTTTTTTAACTTGTTGACAGTTTGCTTTATTTATTTATTTATTTATGGCTGTGTTGGGTCTTCGTTTCTGTGCGCGGGCTCTCTCTAGTTGTGGCAAGCGGGGGCCACTCTTCATCGCGGTGCGCGGGCCTCTCACTATCGCGGCCTCTCTTGTTGCGGAGCACAGGCTCCAGACGCGCAGGCTCAGTAGTTGTGGCTCACGGGACCAGTTGCTCCGCGGCATGTGGGATCTTCCCAGACCAGGGCTCGAACCCGTGTCCCCTGCATTGGCAGGCAGATTCTCAACCACTGCGCCACGAGGGAAGCCCTCCCCTTCCTGTTTGAAGATGCCCTTTTCTAGGCAGAGAGGAGCCAGATGGCCTGAGGATCTCCACCCCTCTGCCTCTCTCTCTTTGTCTAAAAAGGGGCCATGATGGTCTGTTTGGCCTTGGAGAGCACTCCATGCCCGGCACCCTTGCTAGCTGGGAGCTTCCCCAGGGCTGGGACTGGGTCTGTCTGGCTTCTCTCTGTCCTGGAGCTGGCACTGAGCCTGGCACCAAGTGGTCACTTCCCACGAGGTACTGAGTCCACCTCGGCAGGTGAAACTGCTTATCAAGCAGGAGCTGTGCACAAACAGGGCAGACAAGGGTCCTGACATCTCTCTGGCCTGAGCACAGGGACCCGACCTGCTGTCAGTCCACAGGTGGGGGGGACCGGAAGGAACCGCAGTAGGCTGTCCCCTCCCCTAAACCCAGCCTCTGGCCAACTCACCTCAGAGACCTGGTTCCTGCCCTCTCACCCAGCCTTATAAACTAGCAGCTAACTGAGGCCAAGAGTGGTGTAGGGGCCACCCAGGGCCACCAGGTGGGCATACTGAGATCCCTGTTTAGGGGTAACCAGTGTGGTGCAGACTGGCCTGCAGGGAGAGGCCTGGTGGCCAGGGTGGCCTAGGGGGGCTTCTTGGGGGAGGTAGCACGGGAGCAGAGGCCAAAAGGAAGGCCAGGAAAGGCCTTGAGCTGGGCAGGGATGCTGGGGTGGGAAGGAGGACTCACTGTCCTTGTGGCAGTGCGTCTGGAAGGTAGACCAGCCCCGAGCCTGGCGCCTTGAGTCTGAAGAGCATAGACGTGATTTGTAAGACAGACTGGGAGCCTTCCCAGCGGGGTGGGACAGGCCCCTCACCCAGTGCCTCAGACCCCTGACTTCAGCCCGAGGTTCATACCGTCCCAGCCCCAAATCATGGAGACCCCAGGATTGGCCTAGCGCCCCTACTGCGTCCTCAGCTGTCCCCAGTGAGCGCCACTAGTGGGCAGAGCCCCCGGGATCCCCTCTGTCCCACAACCTGTTGGCCACGCATCTTCATCACAACCAGCCCTGCCTGCTGCCACCAGACCCAGGCCCCACCGCCCAGGCCCCATCCCTCTGGGCCATGAGGGCTGGCGGCCCACCTGGCCCCCGGCTGTCACTTACAGATGGAGGTCTGGGTTCTGTCTCCCCTTCCGTCTGTCCACTCTCTCGTAGAGCCTCCTGTTCCCGCAGCTGCTCCCCCTTCCTCACCACCCTGCTCTCTGCAGACAGCTTGGTTGGGCTGTGAGTAAGAATTTCCACTAGGAGGGAGGGCCTGTTCCTCCTGTTAGGGAAGCTGAGCCTGGGGAGGGAGCAGGAAGCAGTTGGGTGGATGGGTGGGGCTGGGGAGGGGGACTGGGTTTCCCCAGGGGCCCTGCAGACCAGGGCTGAGGTCTGGCTCCCTCGGCCCCTCCTGTGGCTCGCCTGCCATGGCTCCTACGAAGCCAAACAGGCAAGGACATCCAGGCCCGGATGGCCCGGAGGCTGAGAGACAAGCGGGCTGTGGTCCCACCTGCCTTGGCTCCATACTGGGGGCTCAGAGCAGATTCCTGAGCATCCTTTCCCCCTCCTCCTCTACCCTTCCCCACAGGGAGAACAAGCTGTGCTCCCATTTTGTGGATGGGAGGCCCGAGACCCTGAGGATTGACACTGTCTCCTGGGGACCCACTGCTCACAGAGCTCCCCAAGCGCCTGGCCCATGTGGCTCTCGGCGGGAGCCAGCGCGGCCTCTGTCCCCACTCTGCTGTGCCCTGCGTGCTCCAGCAGCCCCTAAGGGACAAGAGCACACCCAGTAGTCACAAGCCAGGCCTGGTGCTAAGAACTGTACCCGGACCAGGGCTCTCTGTACGGAGGGGGCACCGAGGCAGTGCAGAGCAGCAAGGAATAGACCTGGCACTCCACCCACGGCCCACCCTCCATCCATCCGTGGATATTTACTGCTTGTCTAACGTGCCAGGCCCTGGGGAACAGGAGAGAGCTGAGGTTCCTGCCTCTGCAGCGCTCACTGCCTGGTGGGGGCAGACAATGGCGAGGAGTTACGCTATAGACAGAAAATGTCACGTTGTACCCTGTGCTGGGAAAGGACACAGGTGAGATGCTCCCCAGCTCCTCCTAGACCCTATGGCGGGGAGCCATGTGGGAAGGCCACAGGCAGACCCTGAGCTGCCTGCTCCCATGCCCAGCTCTGGCTTTGCCTCCCCTCCCCACCCCCGGGGGGCTGTGCAGAGCTCCTGTCCCCTGTGGTTCCTGCTAGTGCAGGGCAACTCCACCCACCCAGAAACCGGGCTGCTTCCAGCTGGTATTTAAAGAGGTGTCTCTGAGCGTGATGATGGCGTTCGTCCCCATTCCTGTCTTGTGCCCGCCCCACAGTGTCCCTCTCACGGTAAATTGGAGAGAGAGCTACTGGCTGCCCCTCGCCCCTGCTCTGGCACCAGAGGAGTGCCTCATCCAGGCTGGGCTCCCTGCCAGGCCCTGTGCGGGGCACGGCAGTTTCAGGGACAACTAAGGCCTAGGGCTGCTCTCAGGTCACCCCACCTGGCTGTGAATGAGGGTCAACTTCTGGATCAGGGTGGGGGAAGCAGGGAAGGCTTCCTGGAGGAGGCAATGTCAGCACAGAAAAGAAAAGGCAGGCAAGAGCCGGACTTCAGTGCATTCGGTTCATCAACTGTTCTGAGAAATTTGGCTGTGAAGGGGAAGAGAGAGAGAGGGCAGGAGCTGGAGGGAAAAGGGAGCTCCAGGGAGGGTGTTTTTTTTTGTTGTTGTTGTTTTTTTTTTTTTTTTTGCGGTATGCGGGCCTCTCACTGTTGTGGCCTCCCCCGTTGCGGAGCACAGGCTCCGGACGTGCAGGCTCCGGACGCGCAGGCCCAGCGGCCATGGCTCACGGGCCCAGCCGCTCCGCGGCATATGGGATCCTCCCAGACCGGGGCACGAACCCGTATCCCCTGCATCGGCAGGCGGACTCTCAACCACTTGCGCCACCAGGGAGGCCCAGGGAGGGTGTTTTTAATAGGAGACACTAAACCTCCTTAAAAGCTGCCTGGAAAATGCTATCTGAGGAGGGATGGCCACTAAAGAAAAGAGAAGATGAGTTTCAAAGGGAGGAACCCTCAAGGCAGGAAGGGGCTGGCCAGGGGTGGGTGGAGGCCTGGAGCAAGGAAGTTTACAGGTTGGGTAGGTAGCAAGAAGAGGGGACTTCCTGTCTTCTCTGAGAAGTGAGAGACGAGGTCATCTTTCTCCCCAGGAAGGACTCACCCATTTAAAAATGAGGAAACTGAGGCCCAGGAAGGTTCCATGGCTTGCCCTGGCTCGTGGACTGTCTGGGGCCCACTGGCTAGCTGCCGGCCTGCGCTCTGTCAGGCGACTCTGGGCTGAGAGGGGATGAAAGGGGTGAGGGCCCGAGGGCATCCTACGGGGAGCCCAGTGCCCACTTTGTTGATACCTGCTGGAAATGCCGCCTGCATATGTAGGGCAGCGTGTTTTCCAAAGCGCTCAGATCAAGCCCGCTGCCGAGCACGGTCTTCTGGGGAAGCGGCTGCTGCCTTCTTTGCAAACTTGTTAATAATCCCTGATGTCAGGCAGTCCTTCCTCTGTCTAACCTAAATCTCTCCTGTCATGGCTGAGCCACCAGTCTCTGTGGGGCTCGGCTGTCCTGGAGCAGGCTGCCATCTGCCCCGCAGGGGAGGCCCGCCCTGCTCCCACGCCCTTGGCTATGGGCACTAAGGGCAGAAGTGCGTTGAGACCTCACCCTTTCCACACCAGTGGGTGCTCATTTCACAAAGACGTCTCCAGGGAGCTGGGGCCCCCTTGGTCTCTTCCCAAAGCTCCTCTCTGAACTGGGGGTTGCCTCTCTGGCTCTGGCTAGCATCCGGCTCCTCTCTCCTACCTGGTGGGAGAAGCCTGGGCCATTCACAGACTAGGGCACCTCCTGCCACCCCCAGGCCAGGCCTCTATTCCTGAACTGGGCTGGAGACAGGAGTCAGTGGCATCACCTGGGTGGGGCACTCAACACAGTGCCCAGTACGTAGGAAGCCGACCCCAGGCCATCGAGGTGGTGATCAGGATGGTGTGGAAGGAACCCGGGACATGGCCTCGCGTCTCAGCCCCGTCACTAGCAGCCGGGTGACCCTGAGCAGACCCCTTCCGCTCTCCAAGTCTCTTTTCCCACCTGCAGGCGAATGAGGGGCTCTGGAGCTGGTGGCTGTGCCACCAGGCTGGGAGCAGCCAGAGAGGGGAGGGCAAGGTGGGCAGGGACTCCAGCTCCCCCCAAGCCCCTGCCCCCAGGCAATCATACCTGCTGAGGACCCCACTGAGCAAACATCCCTCGTGGGTCCCCAAGGCAGAATCCCTGTGTCCCTCCCGCTCCAACCTTGGGCTGTTGGTGCTGAGGCCTCTGGGTCCAGAGGTTCCTGTGGCCTCAGACCAGCCCTGCCTGCCCTTCTCCAGGCCTGGGTTCCTGGCCACACTCCCATGGGGGACACAGACATCCCTGGCCCAGCCTGACCCAGCACGTCAGCCCGCCAGGACTGCAGGCCTGGCCTAGCAGCCACCTCCAAATCCCCACCTGCAGGAAACCGTGGGCTGCGACAGCCCCATTTGCAGAGCCCAGCCTGATTAATCTGCTTCATTAAAGGCACTGATTAATTGGCTTAATTAAAAGGGTAACCTGGAAGCCAACAGAACTACCTCCTAACAAGGCACGAGGCGGTGCAGAGGCAGTGCCCTGCCCGCCAGCACGCCCCTCCTAGGGCCCAGCCCAGCCCTCAGCTTCTGGCAGCTCCCAGCCTACATCAGCCTGGTGACTGCTGACCAGCCCCCCAACCCCACACACCCCTCAGTCAGGCTCAGCGTGCTGGCGGGAGTTGCAAGTCCCACATTCATACGCACCACTTGGCTGCAGTTAAGAGCCTGGAATGTAAGTGGCCATAATTAGACAGCACAGACAGGCTGCAGCTGATAAAGGTTAGCAGGCCTCGAGGGAGGGATGGCCGTGGTAGAGGGGATGAGCCTGGCCACACTGTGCCTGTCCCACAGGGAGCTGGGTGGGCTCTAGCAAGAACACTATTGGCACTGTGGCAGAACTCCACCTGGGCAAGGAGCCGCTGAACCACCAGCTTCCATGATCACAAAGCTCTGGGGTCAAGAGAACCAGGTGTAAATCCCACCTCCACCTCTAGAGACTGGTGGTGGTTGTGGTCAGCTACTTTGCCTCTCTGAGCCCCCATTCTTCATTTGCAAAACAACTGCCAGAGATGCCTGACAACTTCCCTTCCCAGGCAGGCCCTCCCCGGCTCAGCAGAGGAGAGTGCTGGGATTGATTAGTCACGTCTGCCCAGGGCAGTGGGTCAGGAGTGTTGGCGTGTAGGCTCCTGTGCCACTCTCACCCCAACCATCCTGCCAGCCTCTGAAGAGGCTAATCTCTGTGTCAATATTTCAAACCTTTCCCACAGTCAGAGGAAAACAATTTTCACAACTCCTCGAACATAAGGCCTCACTGCTGAAAAAGGTTTTTAACAGACAATATTCATTTGCGCTTCCCGCCACCCTTCAAGATTTGGAACTGAGCAACCCTGGTTCAGAACTGAGGCTCTGGGGTGGCCTGTCCGGAGCCATCCCCTGGCCCTGAGGGTATTCCTTCTCACTGGAAGGAGGAGGGTGGGGGCATCCTCCAAGGAAAGAATTCGCACTGGCTTGGAGACCCTGCCCTCCTCCTCCCGTGAACACTGCCCAAGATGCCAGCCAAGTTCACAAATAGCCCCCACCTCTTTCTCAAGCAGAAATGGCATAAACACGTAACGTGGTGCGTCAGGACCAAGCGGCCTTGGAATAGTCACTAGCTGCCCTTCTCAAAGCACCCCCCCGCAGAGAGGAAAGACAGGACCTGGGGATGGGGTGGGGGTGGCCCCCAAGATCCAAAGGAGCCCGCTTAGGCCCCAGAGTCCCTGGGGGATGGGCAGGGAGTGAGATTAGAGGCCGCGGGTGCTCTGTCCATCAGTTTAGGATGTAGAAAGGTTCCTGGGGGTAGGAGGGAGCCCCTGAGGGTCTGAGCCCCAGCCCTGCTCATCTTGTGGACAAGGCCTGAGGGCAGTCTGGCCAGCCCACTGTGCAGGGAGGAAATCACCGACCTTGGCCCCCTGCCCCCACGTGCTCAGGGACCCTGGGCTCAGAGAAGAGAGTCGTCTAGGCCCAGGCCCCGAGCACACACGGCTGTCAGCTCGCAGCCCTCTCCCACGCTGAAACTGCAGGGTGGAGGCTCAAGGCCCGTCTGTCAGACCCGGACAGATTTAGTCCCCGTGCAAACAGCTGTTAGCCTACTCAGCTGACAGCGCTGCCACCAGCCCGGGAGCCAGAAGCGAGGTTCCGGGAGGGTGCCGCCCTCCGCCCTGTAATGATAAGACTCAGAGCCAGGCCCCGGAGTCCCCCGCCCCTCCCCAGCTTGAAGGCGCACACACCTACCCTGTCACCCACTTGGGTGCCCAGAAGGCTGTCAGTGCTGGTATCTTTCCAGAGCGGCTTCGCCCGGAGGGACCAGCCCCTTCCCTCCCCTGACCAGGCATCCACGAGAGGTGAGCTTCTGCCCACATCATCCTGTCTTGGCATCCCTGGCCCCATGTTACAGATGAGGAGGCTGAGGCCTAGTGAGGAGGCCAGGTGAGTGGCTAGGGCACTCAAACCTAGGGCTCTGGAGCTGCACCCAGAGGGAGGCTTCCATGGAGCCAACCCCCCAGGTGGGCACAATACCTGGGCCCAAAGCCCTGCAGTGCACGACTGGGGACAACTGGCTGTTGCCTGGCGAGGCTGAGTGAGGAGGCCTTAGAAGTGGGGGCTGAGGGGACAGTCAAGGCCACTTACAGCAGGAAGGCCTTGGAGGCTGGACAAGAGTCAGGCTGTGGGTGCCGAAGGCCCGGCTCAGACATCCGGGCAAAGGAGAGTCGGCCTCAGCTCTCAGGACCCTCTGGTTCCCCCTATGAGTCAGAACCCGGCCTGGGGCCAGGGACCCGGGACCCTTCTGCACACCGAGCCACAGCCCTGCCCTCACTCCCGCCCCAGCACGCGCGTGTGTGGTTTGCCCAGGACCACGCGAATCTTTCCCTCCCCCATGAGAATCCTCAGGTTCAGGGCGGGGGCTGAACCACCTGGAACCCAGCACAGTTCGGCCGAAAGGAACATGCTCAGTCTGCTGGCTGGGTGACACCCAGCAACCGCTGTGTGGCCCTCACTGTGCCAGGCTTGCACACAGCCCTGGGAGGGGGACTGTCCTCCCCTGGAGACCAGTGGGAACTGAAGCACAGAGTGGGTGCAGGCCCAGAAGCATCCACATCTACACGGTCAGGAAGGAGTGGGGCTGGGACCACCGTGTCCTCCCAAGGGCTGCATAAGGCTCTGCCCACGGGACAGCAGCCGCCCTGGGCAGCAGGCAGGCCATGGTGCTGGCCTTGTCCAGCTCCCCTTGGGCAGCCTGCACGTTTCTAGAAGGGCAGGTAGGGAGAGCGCTGGACTCAGAGTCAAGTCCTGGGACCGAGCCCTGGCTGGGCCTCTTGGTAGCTGAGAGTCCTCTGGGACTGCTTCTCTCTCTGGGACTCAGGTCCCTAGAGCCGTCAGCCCCCCCACCCACCCCCTCAGGCTGGTGTGAGGGTCCTGGAACAAGCCAGCAGGGTTGAACAGGGGACTTGGAGCCTGGCACCTGGCTCCCCTGCGGGGGTCACCTGCGCCCACCCAGGAGGTGCTGGGGCATAAGGGCCCGAGAGCCTGATTTCCCACCCTTGGGAGAGAGCCCAAGGGAAGAGCAGACGGTCACCCTCATCATCTCACCAGCCCACTCATCATGAATATTAATAGCATTAATTATTTCTAATCTGGCATCCAGGGCTCGGCTGGCTGTGAGTCATCCCCAGGCCACCAGGCTCTGAGGGAGGCTCAGCCTCCTCCCCAGGGCTGTGGGGTCTGGGTCTGGGGCAGAACCTTTCAAAGGCAGAGCTGGGGGAGGGGAGGGGAGGGGAGGCCCGGCCCCAGCAATGAGGGGGTCTACAGACAGGATTTCACCTGTGGGTCCCCTAGGAAAGGGCTGTGCAGGCTCGGCGCCCATTTCACAGGTGGGGAAACCACCCAGCTCAGAATGAGAAGGAGGCAAGTTCAGCAACAGGACACTGTCCTGCAGAAGGTCACTGAGGTGTCCATCTGGCCCCACCCGAAGTCCCATCCCCCCCTCAGCAGGCACCTCCGACCCTGAACCATCAGGGTGTCTGCCAGAGGTCAGGGTCCTGGGGGAGGGGAGAGGCTATCCAACCAGCTGAGCTAGGAGACCTCCAGGGTGTGGCCTGGGAACAGTGGCCTCGGTTCCCTCATTTGTATCATGGAGATTATAACAGTACAGCCCTTATAAGGCCCTTGTGAGGGTTAATTAGTTACCCAGGTCAATGCTTAGAACTGGGCCTGGGACATGGAAAGTGCTCAGAGTTTGCTGTTCCCCCACCCCACCCCAGGTCAGCGGTGGTGTCCTAGTGGACAGCACAGCCTTTGGGAGCTCACGTTCAATCCCCAAGGCTGTGGGACCTGGGCCAGGCCCTTTCCCCCTCTCTGTGCCTCAGTCTCCCTGACTACACAGTGTGGATGTAACACATGGTCTCTGAGGGTCCTCCCAGGAGGGACTGTCTGTGTCGGAGGAGGCTCAGTCTCGAAATCCCTCAGTCTCTTGCTGGGACTCCGTCACCTCCTCCACTACCCCCTGCTGTGGGACCTTGGAGCCCAGCCACAAAGTTTGGGCAACTGTCCCACCTACCCCAAAGGGCAAGCCCGAGGAAGGACCCAGGTGGGGAAGCCACATGTAGATGCAGTCTGCCCCTCACCAGCCAGGCACCCAGACAGCTCCCAGAGCATGTTTCCTGGGCCCTAAAATGGGGTGACGGGGTCTCCCTCACAAGGGACTGCAGTGCAGATCAAGCCCAGTGGTTCTGAACTCTGCAGGGCAGGGCAGGTGGCTCTGTGCCTGTGCACCGTGGTGGCCATCTGGGTGCTTAGCAGGGATGGCACTTAAGAATGGGCTTTGGATCGGGTCCCAATGCTCCCCTAGAGCTCTGTGACGGGAGGTGAATGTCTAACCTTGCAGAACCTCAGTTTCCTCATCTCTAAAATGGGGCAAATAACTGTCTACAACCTGTAGGGCTGCTTTGAGGAATCAATGAAATAACACACACACACGCCTCTCAGCAGACACACAGTAAGAGCTCCACGAACGGCAGTAGCCATCGTCATTATTGCTGTTATTATTATTATTTTAAATTAACCCTCCAGCTTCCACACCTTCTCCTCAAGCCTGAGCCAGACCAAGAGCCAGCCCACTCCAAGGCCAGACCTGTGCACTGGGAAGAGTTTCTGGGTCTTGGCAACACAGACCACACCCATCCTAGGCCATCTGAGGGTCCAGAGCAGCTCCTCCCCGGGGAGGCCCCCAGCCTCCCTCAGACAAGAGCCTCTGTCCTGCTGACCCCGGGTCAGGGCAGGGGCAGTGTGCTGGCACAAAGGCTGGGCTCTGCTGGTGCCTGAGGCGGGGGCAGCTGCCCGTGGAGGACCCTCCTGCCACAATGAGGCCTTTGAGCAGCTGCCAGTGGGAGCTGAGCTCTCCTTGAAGGCCCCCGGCTCTCACAAGCCCTGTCTGTCTGTGAGGCCACCGGGCCAGGCAGGCAGCTGCCGTGGGGGCAGGGCCCACGCCCACACTGCTGCTGGGCACACCGCCTCCCCAGACTCCTCTCACCCAGAGGATGCCTGGCCAGGGCAGGCTGCAGGCCTGAGAGCCAGGTTGGGCCTCAGAGGGTGGAGGGGAGGGCTTGCCCACATCCCTGCTCTGAAGTGTCAGTTCCAGGCCTGGCACACAGAACATGGGAAAAGCCCCTATCCCTCCCACCCAGGGCTCTCAGGAAGTCACTGCGGGGCTGGGGCTCTGCCTCCAGGCTTCCCTTCCTCTCTTAGCCTCAGTTTTCTCATCTGTAGAATGGAGCCTCCAAGGACATTCCCCACCCCCACCCCCAGAGCATCTGTGAGAATCACATGATTCCTGCATTTAATTCTCTACCTGGTGCCAGGCAGGCATGAGGACTCAGGGATTTGTCGACCTTATCATGACCCCATCACTACTCCTACCTGGGACCTGGCTTCAACCCCAGCTCCGCCTGGGTGACCTTGGCCTGGCGACCGAACCTCCCTGCGTCTTTGGTTTCTCCTTTATAAAATGGGCTAATGCGGGCGTTCCCCAGCGGTCCAGCGGTCAGGACTCTGTGCTTTCACTGCTGAGGGCCCGGGTTCAATCCTCCGTCGGGGAACTAAGATCCCACAAGCTCTGCGGTGCGGCCAAAAAAAAATTTTTTTTTGAATAAAATTAAATGGGCTAATGCCACCCACTCCCAGGGCTGCTGTAAAGAGAAAGCCATTTATCAACACGCCTCAGGCTCAGGAAGCCTTGGCTGGATGAATTAATGCATCCCAGATTTGACTCCAGAGATAAGTAGCACCTTGCAGGGGCCTGGGGAGGGGAAGGAGGATTCGTAAAGGTGGGTGGAGGTGGGGCAGATGTGTAAACGCAGCCACCTACCCCATCACAGGGAGGCCGGCCAAGTGCTCCGAGGACGAGAGGCAGGAAGGGCTGGTTCCTGCAGTCGGTCAGGGACGGCTTCATGCAGGAGGCAGCGGTCACCCGGTGTGGGGATTGAGGGTGGCCTTTTGGACACAAGGAACAGCAGAGGTGTGAGCCGTGTCATCCACAGGCCTAGTGGGGGAGGGTCTGGAGGAGAGGCTGGTGGGCCAGCCAGGGCTGGGCTGGGGAGGTCTGACATGCCAGGCCAAGGGCTTTGGTCAGTGTTTCAGGAAATAGGGAGCCACTGATGATCTCAAAGCCAGTGAGTGACTGGAGTAAGTATGAACTCTGTAACTGTCTGGCAGTGTCTGTGCTACAGGGGCAGGGATGGGGAACATTTCCACGTGACATCCTCTTTCCCACCGCTGCAGTTTAAGAGCGGGACGGTCAGGGCTGTGTATGTGAAGGGGACTTCGGGCCACGCACAGCCGTCCAGAGCCTGACCCTCTGTGGGGTCCTAGTCCCAAAGCCAGCACTGCCCAGGGCTACCGTGACGTGCCCCTGCGGGCAGCCTTGCACCCAGCACAGGGGATACTTTGAGAACCCAGAGCCAGCCTGGGTTCAAATCCGGCCCTGCCCTGACTCGGTACAAATGACACCACCTCTCTGAGCCTGTTGCCACGTCTGTGAGGAGGATAAGGATGCCTGAGCCCCACAGTGCCCCTGGGACGATGAAGCTCAACCCTTGAAGGTGCCTGCAGGAGGGGACCCCTGTTCCCTACTCTGGGCCTTCCTCACCTTGGAAGAGGGGGGCTGGGGACCAAGGGGAGGCCGGGTCTCTGTGGAGCCCTGACCAGAGTCAGTAACTGTGCTGAGAGAGGCCAGCGTTCAAATCCCACCCCTGCCTCTTCGAAGCTGTGTGGTCATGACCCTCTGTGCCTCAGTTTCCTCACGCGTAATAAGACACTAGACATTCCATCACACAGGGATGCTGTGAGGACTGTGTGAGACGCTGCCCGTGAAGCACTCAGCGCATGTGAGAACTCTGTAAATGGGCTAGCGTCGCTGTTGTTTCCATGTTGTTAGCTCTGAATCCTTTCCCGTCCCCCAGAGAGGCCGAGGCCTCTTCCTGTTTTAAGGCGTCCAGGGGTACAGGGACTTCTGTAATCACACAGCTGGCAGCTGCAGGGGTGTGGGTCCCCAGTCACCACCTCCCAGCAACCGGCTTCCCCTCCCCACCCTGGAGACCCCAGGAGCCATCTCTCGACGCTGCATCCTCAGGACCCCGCGAGCTTGCCCCGGCCCCTACCCATGCCAGAATCGGGAGAGCAAGAGGCCCCAGCCACACCCCGGTCCACACCAGAGTCTGAACGAAGCTGCTGGGAGAACCCCCTCCGCTGCAGGTGTGGGTTTGGGGCCTCTGACTGTCAGGGCCCCAGAGGATGCAGCCTTCACCTCCCCCAGGCCTCCCTCCTCCCCCGGCCCAGGCCACCCCAGCTGCACCCTCGAAGAGCCTTGTTCCCCCAACCTCCAGAATCGGGGGGAGGATGGGGCGCCCCCACTGGAGCTGCCAACATTAGGGCTGCGTTGCAGAAAGCCGGCTGAGCAAATAATGACATTTCCTCCTCTCTCCTGCGCTCTTCGCCCCTTTCCCTTCCACAAATAAATTATCAACATGCCCAGGTCCCGGCGGAGCGGAGCGTATCGCAGGGAACAATGAAAAAGCTTTTAATAGGATTCCAGGAGCTGCAGCCACTCGTTCTGGGCCCTAATGGAGATTGCTCCGTGACCGCAGGCCGCAGGCCGCCCGCGACCCCACGCCGCCAGCTCCTCCCGGCCCCGCGGGCCGCCTGCTGACGTCTCGGGCAGCGTCTGGCTGTAGAGCAGCGGGAGGAAGGGGAAGCACGTGCCGCCACCCAGCCTGCCCACTGCCAGCTAGCAGCCCGACCCTGCAGCCCGGGAAGCTGACCCGGCCCGGAGGGGCCCCAACCTGGCTCTCCCTCCAGGCTCCTGGCACCTCCACCAGAGCCCTCCCCTCATCCTCCCACCCCATGCGGGTTAAAGGGCGGCACCGCGCCTGCACACAGTGGGGCCTCAGGGAGGGCGGGCTGAGTGGGGGCCCCTCCAGGAGGCTCGAGGCTCTGAGATGGGAGGAGACAGCACGGGAGGGGCAAGGGGGAGGGAGAAGCTTGAGAGATGAACCTCTGTGCTTGGGTTTCGTCTTCAAGAGCATTGTATGGACCAAGGGTGCCTTGATGGCCGCCCTTCCTTGGTGTGACCTTGGGCAAGTCACTTCAGCTGTGTCTGTTTCCTGGAGTAAAATCAGGATAATAACAGTCTACCTCAGAGGCTTGTTGTGGGGGATAAATCCAGTTAATACTGCCGGGTGCATAGCAAGTGCAATCTGTCGGCTACTACCTCTAGGACAATGACCACCATTTCCTTATGTGTTGGGGGGTAAGGGGTAAGATGCCCTGTCCTGGCTGTGCAACCTTAGTCCGGTCACGTTAATCTGTCTGTGCCTCAGTTTTCTCTTCTGTAAAATGGGTTGTTCTGAAGCCTCAAGGAGTCCTGCATGGGAAGAGTCCCTAGCATGGTTGCCGCGTAGACAGTAAGCAGTCAATAAAGGCAGCAGTAATGGCCTCTCTGCTGCCCTCACGGGAGGGATCTAGTCACTGGTCCCTGTGCCTGGCTTCCACCCCGAGGCCTGGCACACAGGAGGTGCCCAGTAAGTAAATACCCAAGGGAGACCCGCCTGACCCCATACCAGGGGACTCACCCTGGGCAGAAGGTGACATTTGAGCCCCACACTCTCCCTTTTCTTCCTTGGCCCCAACCCCTCCACTCCTCCCACCCCCACAACCCTACTGCTTCCCGGAGACCTCAGGGGCTCCGTTCTCCCCAATTTCCCCAGAGTTACCCACATTCCAACATGCTCCTCATCACAGCTGAGTGGTATAGGGTCCCTTCCCCTCCCCATCTATCCACCTGCTACCCACCTGGGCCACAGACCTCAGACACCAACCTCTGCCCCATGAGGAGCTCAGCAGATGCTCCATGAGCCTTCCGGCCAGGAAGGACAAGAGGCCAGCGTGTGCAGCCCTTCTCAGGCCCTGAGCTCCTCAGCATCCCAGCCCTGCGTCTGGCAGGACCTGGCCTCTCTGCTGAAGTGCAGCAACTGCTGGTTCCTACAGAGCCCTTCTGTGGACACTGTCACACTGAATCTTCACAGTGACCCTGGGAAGTGCACTCTGTCGGTCCCTTTCACAGGTGTGGAGACTGAGGCACACGGAGGGAAAGCGAGGCATCCAGGGGCACCCAGCTGATAAGTAACAGAGGTAGGATTGGAACGCAGGTCCACCAGACTCCAGAGCCTGGGCACTTTCATTCCACAGTCCGCTGCAAGGCTGACAATCTCCAGGCCTCCTCAGCTGGAGCAGGGCTTGGGGAGGGGGCTCTCACCCCAGCTTCTCACTCCTTAGCATCCACCCCTTCCCCAGAGAGGGGCCCAGGGAAAGCACATGGGCGACAGACGGCCCTATCTGCGGGGTCGGGATGGGCAGGGGCTGCACAGGAGGTGGCCCTGGGCTGGGTGGGTGGCAGCCACTCAAGGCTCTTCTTAGCAGCAGGGCCCTGGGGGTCAGACGGGCTGTGGGGTCATTCACCAGAGCCCGGCTCAGGGAAGGCAGGTTAAGAGGGGTGGGTGTGAGCCTCTGTATGCAGGAGTGTGAGTGTGTGTGGGCATGCGGGAGGTGTGAGCACGGTGCACACCTGTCTCCCGTCCTGACCTGGCTCTGCCACGACTAGGACTGTGCATAACTCATCTGTGGCAGGCTCCAGGCCTGGCCCATCCTGGGCAGCTTCTCTGAGGGAGATAGTGAGCTCCCCCCAGCCACTGAACCTAAGCCCCTTACCCAGGGCAGGGGCAGCCCAGCCCAGTCTAGGAGTCCAGTGGGCCTGCTGGCAGCCAGATTCCCTGAGCCTGAACCAGGTCCCTCAGGTCTGACCACAGAGGAGCATGTTTTAAATCAAGGTCATCCTGGGAAAGCCAGCGTGCAGCTCCTGGGCAGGGCCTGCAGGGACCCTCGTCCAAGTTTGATCCAGGACCCAGGGGGGCATGTCCCTTGAAGGGCAGCTCAGTCCAGCAGATTTCATCCCCAGGAGTCCCAGCTGGCATGTTGGACCCTCCACTGCCCCCCACACCAGCTCCTGAGGTGGTTCAGCCATGGCTTCATCTTTCACTCAGCCGTTCATCCACCCTGCACCACACTGAGCACCTACCATGTGCCAGGCCCCCTACCAGGACCTAGGGATGCAGGACCTGGGGATACACCTACCATGTGCCGGGCCCCCTACCAGGACCTGGGGCTGCACCAGTGAGCAAGACAGACACAACCCCTGCTGTCAGCCATCCCTGCCACACAGGCCCTCTGACCCCTTGTCCCCGGCCCCCCACTACTCAGGACCAGCCAGCCGGGCACTCCCCCCACCGAGAGCAGCCCTGGACGCCCCCCATGGCCCCCTGAAAACTCGGCTCTCCCCTCTGCTCCAGCAGGCAGCCCTTGGCAGCCCGCCCCCAGGGAAAGCCCATCCTGGCACCAGCGCCCAGCGGCGTTTGAGAGGACATGTTCCCGCAGCACTTCCCAGGCAGGCATCTCGCAGTGGAGGCTGGGGGGGCACCAGGGTGACAACAGCAATTTGCTTCTGTAGATAAACGCCGTTGTCCTCTCCTCCGAAGTGAATCCCTCTTTCTTTTCTCTCTTCCTCACTCGCATGCGCTCTCTCTTTTTTTTTTTACAGTTTGCTAAATCTGTTGTAATCTGGTGCCAACGATTAATTCAGGCAGAGGGAGGGAATGGGGAGCAAAAGACGTGCTGTCACAGAGCTGCTTCTCGGGAGCAGTGCAGACGGGAGCGGCCAGGACCAGCGCCTCGGCCACCCCGGTTTTAAGCCCAGTTTTAATTAAGTACAAAGCCATTCCCCAAAGGCCCAGCCGCTGCCTCCCTGACAGTGAGGCCCACCCCCACCCCCACCCTGTGAGCAGAGCCTGCAGCACCCGGGCCCAGCCACCCTCCGGAAGCCTGGGTCCCGCGCTCTGCCTGGGAGGCAGTGTCCCCTAGTGGTTAGCTGAGCCCCATACAGCTGGGTCCTGGTGCCTCCAGGAGACCCGGCCTTCACTGCCTTCTTCCCCAGCCCCTGTCTGAGGGACACTCAAAGCCAGGATGGCGTGGGGGTGTCTAAGGAACACCCTTCGTCACCAGCAGCCCTCCGTCTACACGGGGGCCACTGCCCCCATCACAAACCAGCCCAAATATTCTCCCTCCTGGCCCATCAGAGGCTGGGTCAGGCTGCCCACGCAGGCGGACACACAGCTCTCAGGAACAGGGGCCCACCCAGGAGGACTAGGCAGCCAGTCGTTGAGGCAGGCCGGGCAGTCCCGAGAGATGGAGATGGACAAGCCAGCAGAGACCCAGGGAGACAGACCACAGGCTCTGAACAAACCCGCCGTCCAGATGCCTCCCCGACCCCCCGACGCTCCTCACACCTGCCAAGGGGTCCCTACGCAGCCCCTTCTGTTGGTTCTGTCCTCCGGGCTCCTATTCCCGTCCCTTCTCCTCACCGACGCCTGTTCCACCTTCACGTCCTCGGCTGGAGCACCCCGTTCCCTGATCCCAGGCCCCAGCAGGCTCCCCAGTCACCCCACCTCAGAGGGCGCCTTCCTGCCTTCAGAGCCCAAGGCTCCGAGGTGGGAGGGAAAGCATCTGATTGCAGTCTGACCCCCACTCCCAACTGTAGCTCCCCGAGAGCAAGACTTCACAGCGGCTCCCCCAGAGCCAGCGCTGCACCTGGCCCACAACCGGTGCTCAACAGGAGTGAATGAACGTATGAATGAATGGGCAGGAAAGGAGGGAGGGAGGGAAAGACAGAAGAGCCAGGGAGCCAGGGGTGCCCAGCAGGACACCTTGTGAGCCAACACCCCATCCCCACAGCAATGCCTGTGGCCGACCTCCCCTCCCCGACTCTCACTGCCCCCCCAACGCCCCCCCCCAAGCTCTGCGGGGTGGGAGGCAGCAGGAGCAAGGCCAGGGTGGGAGTTTCAAAGCCCAGGGCTGCAGTGAACCCAGCAAACAACTTCCACAAGGCGAGTCGAGGCCCCCGAATGCTGACATCATCCGCAGAGCCGCTGACCCCAGGGAGCGGCTGAGCTCTGGGGGCCGCAGGCGGCGGTAAACAGACATCCACCCGCCGCTCAGGCAAACAGGCCTTGCACAAACACGGCCCTCTGCATGGAGCCCTGTCCGCTCCAGCTGCTTCTAGGGGATGCCAGGCCGGCGGGCAGGGGGGGCGTGAGGTGGAGCATGGCAGGAGCACCCTGGGGTCACACTGTCCATTCCCCTGTCTTTTCCTCCAGCCATGCCCCCATCCTGGCCGTCTTGGGGTGACTGCCTCGTGGCAGAGGAAAGCATACAGCTGCCTCATGTCAGGTACACGCCGGAGCAGGCCTGAACTTTGTCTCAGGGAGAACGACCCAGGTTCTAGGGAGGCGACCCCCCAAACACACACATCAAGGGCAGCAAGTAGGCCTGAGGCCCGCACCAGCCCCACCCTTCCAGAGCTATTGCGGCCTCTCCAGATGGTAAGTACCCTGGGGCAGCCACCACCCACCCCACTGCTGGCATTTAAGACCCCCAGCCACGCCCACACACCTCACACCCCTCCTGGTCCATAGGCTCACAGCCCACACAGCCCACACACCCCATCCCGTGAGGGACCCAAGACAAAACCCCTCAGCCTCACCCCTGTTGCTCCTGGACACACCCACTGTCACTGGAGCTGACACCCCAGCCAGCTGGCACGTGAGATCCCACCCAGAATGGACTTTGGTGGCTGTGGCGGGGTGCCGAGGCATCCTTCCTGCTACTCCAAGGCCTGAAGAAGCTGAAAGCCCTCAGCCCAGCGTGAGCCAGGGGTGGGGACCCCAGGGGGCAACTCATTGCTAGGCATAGACTCTGCTAGAAGCTTCATATGCATCATCTCATAGTGGGTACCCCAAGGTGGGAACTGCTATTACCCCACTTTACAGATGAAGATATTGAGGCCCAAGGAGATCCAGTCACTGGCTCGAGGTCAGCAGGCCAGGCAGAGAACCCTCCCCAGGAAGCACAAGTCCCTAGGACCCTGGGGCAGAAGGGCTGGCCCAGCCAGATCCCCCCCGCACAGCCCCAGACAGGCCCCATCTCTGAAAGGAGGCCATTTCTCAGCCCTGACTCCAGGGCAGCCTGGCTGGCCGGGGAGGTGGCTGCCAGCAGTCCCCAGTTCCCCGAGGACACACAGTGGGGCCATCTACATCTCAGGGCAGGGCCTTCACCCACTCACCGCAACTCCTTCCCCGGGCAGGGGGGCAACCTGCCCTGCCCCGCCCAGCCCTGCCTCCCTGCCTCTGTCCCACCTAACTGGGCAGAGGGAGCTGTGCCCAGCGGGCCCCAGGGGCCTCATCCTCCCCTGCACCAGGGCAGCCGCTTCCTGACAACTGCCCCTGTACTGGGCCTCTGCAGGCAGTCAGCCGGTTCCGGGCCTGCCTCGCTGTCCCTCGACACCCGCACTCAGGGTGCCCACCCATTCTCACAGTGTGGGAGAGCCGTTATATCCCCCTGTGCAGGCAAGGAAGTGGGTCCCCAGAGGTACAGGCCTGGGGTCACCCAGTGGGTGACACAGGCTTAGCCACCAGGCCTCAGTCTGTGCAGAGCTGAGTCTTGCAGGCCAACGCCCTCCCTGCAGAGCCCTGGCAGCAGGTGATGCGATGGGGCGGCAGCAGCCCTCCCACCCACCGTCTCCTTAGAGACCAGCTGGGTGGACCTCCCAGGGGCTCATGATGACGGGAGGCCTCAGAGGAGGTACAAGGGGGGACACCAAGAAGGGTGCTGCTGCTGAGGGTCACCGTCAGGCTGATGTCTACCAACAGGCCACTGGCTGGGGGGAATCTGACCCCCCCAGCCCTCCGGGTGCCCTCAGCCCTCGGGGACCCCTTCAACAGGAGCAGGGCATCTGTCCACCTCACCCCATTTTATAATGCATCCTGTCCCCGCCAAACTCAGCCTCAGGAGGTGAGTACACTCAACAAGGCGAACTGAGGCTCAGAGAGGCAGGGACTTTCAACCAGTAAGTGGTAGAGCAAAGGCACACAGACGGGGGCTTAGGGGACATGCTACAGGCTACAGCAGCCCCGGGGCGTCATGCCGGGGAGGCTTTTTACTGAAGAGTGTCCAGCCCTGTATCTATGTGAGGTCAAGGGGCCAGGGACGTGCACAGAGGCCACCCCCGCCTCCATACACAGACACTGTCTGCCCTCCTCTCTCCTGCTCTCAAACTGGCCCATGTCTGACCCTTCAGCCAGGATGTGACAGCCCCTCGGCTCTTCCTGTCCCTCACACTTACCAGGGCCCCCTCTCTGCCTGCTCAGCTGGGCAGTACTCCCTCCCGGGCATGGGCCCTGGCAGCTCAGGCCATTTCCATTTAAACCTCTGAGGAAGCCCTGAACAGTCGCCCACGGAGTCGGCACCAGCTGACAGGTGATGTTTGCGCCTCTCCTCCTGGGGCTGGCAGGAAGAGATGCAGTTGGCTTTCACTCCAGAAACCTGAGCCTGGAGCCCTTGAGCATAACCAGCTTCCCCACGGCTGCTGAGCAGAGAGGGGCATGCCCCAGCCCACATCCCTCTGCCAGGGGCATCCTGCGTTCTGTGAGGCTCTAAGCCCCACACAGGCAGCCTCCTCCCCGACTCCTGAGCCACCTGGGGAGGGAGACAAGAGAGACTGGTCTCTGTCCTCCCTGAGGATGCAGGGGCCAGGGTGGGGCAGGGCAGGACCCAGATGCCCCCCACCTCTGCCCCCAGCCTAGGCTTTATTTATTCACATCAGGTCTCTGGCTTGGGCTACAAGGGCCTCGCACAGCCCAGCTGGGCTGTGTTGTCTGAAAACCACACGCCCCAGGGAGCCTCACAGCCCTCGGGGCCGCCGGGAAGCCTGGGGCAGCTCCCTGATGTCGATGCTCCACAACTTTCTCCTCCTCGGAGAGCTCTGATCAGCCAAGGCTCCCTGCAGCTGGGCAACAACACTCCCCAGCCTTCCGTCCCTGGGCCTCCAGTCCCCCGGGAGGAGGGGCATGCGCCCGGCCCCTGGCTTCCCCGGCCTCCAGCCCAGAGGTCCCACCGTTCTAGCCGCCAGGTGCACCGCCCTGGTCTCCTGCCCCGCACAGGACTGACAGTCTACCGCGCGCACAGGGAGGGAAGTTGGAGGCTGCTTATGCCCCCCCTTGAAGTCGTTTTAAAAATAAAACCTCGCTCCAACCGTGACTCACGCGGCTGGTGGGGACGGGAGCGCGGCGCCCGGGCCGGCGGGCTGCCTCTCTTCGCGTGCGCCAAGCCCTCCGGTTCCCGGGTACTAGCCCGGAGCCGGAACAGTCCAGACCAGCTAGGCGACCCCCGCGGGCGGGGCCGTCTCCCTGGGGGCGCAGCGAGGTCTCGGGCCGGGGCTCCCGCCGAGCCCCCGCCCTTTCCAGCCTCTGCTGGGGAGAGTGGAGCCGCCGGCCGCACACCCCGCGCCTCCCCGCGGCGGAGCCAGCGCCATGGGTACTCGGCTGTCGACTGGGGGGGCCCCCCTCCCGAAATCCCAAAGGCTGCGCGGTCCCCGCGGCCGCCGGGCAAAGCCGGGCAGCCGGATCCTGCGGCGCCTCCCTGCACTCTCCCACCCCGCCCCGCTGGCCCCGGCGTCCCGTCCCGCACGCTCGGACCCCGGCCCCCGCCCCGTGCATCCACCCTTACCTGCTCAACGGCCGGGGAGGCGGGTCTCCTCGGGAAACTTTGCGGCGACGGCTGGAGCCTCAGGGGTTATTCCAAGGAGCGGGCGGGAACTGGAGCCGGAGGGCGCCCACGGGGGCCCGGGAGAGAAGCCCCCGGCGCGCGGCGGGGCGCGGTGGCGGGCCCGGGGCTGGGGGCGCGCGGCGGCGCATCTGCCCGGCTCCGGCGCCCGGCGGAGCCGCGGGGGGCGTGCGCGGGGGTGCGCCCGGCGGCCGGGGTGCGTGTGCCCGGGTGGGTGCGCTCGGCGGGGCGAAGGCCAGCAGCAGGGCTTGCGCGAGCGGCGGCGGCGAGCAGGGCGCGGGGAACCAGGCTGTGCGGCCGCCTCTCCCCTCGCGGCGGCAGCGGCGGCGGCGGCGGCGGCGGCGGCGGCGGCGGGGGCCGTGCGTGCAGGCGCGGAGCGGGGAGGGAGGAGAGGGGAGGCAGCGGGCGGGGAGGAGGTGACGGGGGCGGGGGCGCCGCTCTGCGCACTGGCCGGCGGGACCGGGCGCGAGAGGCTGCGCCGCCGCGCGGGGACTCGGGCCCAGCCTGGGAGAATCGGCCTCCGCGTCCCCCTCCTCCTGCCCTCGGCTAAAATGGATGGGGAGGGCGGGGAGGTTGGGGTGCCGGTCCTCAGTGCGGCGGGGGCTGAGGAGGGAGGCTCCCAGAGCCAGCCTCCAGCGCGGGGGCGGGGAGAGAGAAAAGCGTTCTCCCTCACGTGCGCCTCCCCTTACACCCCTCCTCTCTGCACTCATTCATTCATCCTTCCAACCATCCGTCCATTCATTCATTCACAAACAGTTACCCACCATCCACTCTGTGCGTGCCAAGGTAACCCCTTCCTCCCTGCCTGGCTCGCCTTCCCCGCGGGGACCCCCTCGTTTGCCTTGCTTGCCTTGCTCCACCAAGCTGCCTGAGCAGGCAGTGCCCCGGGTCAGATCCCAGCCCCGCCTTTCCCTTCACTAGCTGACCGTGACCTTGAGCAAGTTACTTAATCTCTCTAAATCTCAGTGTCCCCTGTTGTAAAATGGGAGCATTAACAACCTACTTGCAAGGGTTAACAGGAGGGTTGAAGGAGACCTTGAACAGAAGGGTGGCTACGGCCAGGCCTGGCACACACTGGGGACTAAGGAGATGTCTGCACCTGTTGTGTGGGGTCTGGTGCGGGGGTGAGGGTGCGGGTGGACCAGACCTCCCTCCTCTGAGCCTGGAGAGTCCCCATGGTCTTGGCCTTTTCTGGGGTACTAAGCAGCTCTCTGTCTGCCTGGCCTCCCCCTGGCCAGACTTTCTTACCAAGCTCAGTCATCGGGCCCTGCAACCCTTTCCCTGGAGGGCTGCTCTGAGCGAGTCCTTGCCTCTACCTAGAACCCCACCGCCTCCACCTAGGCCCCACTGTTTGCCGGTCCACACCCAGAATGCCCACAGTCTGGCTGGGACGCCTGCCCCCAGACCCATCCCAGCACCTCCCACCCACTGTCCCAACTGCAAGCCCGTGTTAGACGCTTCCCGGAGCCCAGCACTCCCTGCGCTTTGCTGTCCTTCAATGCCTGGCCAGGCCACCCCTCCCCTGGGATGCCCTCCCGGCTTCTCCCTGGGAGAAGGTCACCATAAGGGGTACTGGCCCCTCCCCCCACCCCCACCCCAGTCCTGTGCTCTCCTGCCCTCTCGCCCCAGCCTGGGAGCAGGCTGAGCCCTTACCTGAGGCTGCTGCTTCTCCTCACTGTGCGCACCCCTGCCTTGGCCCTTCTTGCCTCTCCCTCCTCACCCCTCCCTTCCCATTTCCTCCCCTTAACTCCCTCTCTTTCTTCCCCTGCTTTATACTTAATTCACCAAACAGCTATTTTTTTCCTCCCAACTTTTATTTATTGTCCAAAGAGCATTATACCAACAATAAAGGAAAGAAAAATCACCCACACCGCCACCATCCTGTGGCATCAACAGCCTCCATGCCTCCGCTCCCTTCCAGGCTTGTCCGTGCACTGTCAGCTGTAATTTTTGCAGAGTTATGGTCTCCGTCCCGCCTCCCCAGACCCCCAGATGGACGTGGGGGCCCTGGGGCTCCATCTTCCCTCCATCGTGGCACTTGGCGTGTTGCTCAGGAATTATGCGTGTCTTCCTCCTCTTCTAAACTGAATCCCTTGAAGGAGGGACCCCTTTCCATCCCTGCCACCCCCATGCCAAGCACAGGGCTGGCACAAAGCAGGCACTCACAGCCTCGGAGGGGAGTGGATGGCATGGATATAGCGGTTTGACAGGTTGCACTTAGATATCAAAATATCTTCTTCATAATAGTGGTTTTAATGGCTGCATGATATTCCATTGAGCTGCTGTACCTGGTGGCTACACACTGTTCAGGAAATATGGAGGTCCACCGTGCCAGGTGGTTTTTGGGTACCAAAGACCAAAGGGAATCAGGCCTTACTGTACCCTGCCCTGGCAAAGCTGGAAATCCAGCCAGGGGACGGCCACCTACATAGCTTTGGCTTAGCAGGATCTTGCTGAAACAGACATCATTACCACGTGACCCCTGGACACAGGGGCCAAGTCAACTACAAGATGCAAGGATGTCTTCCCAGGGGAGGTGGCTGTTGAGCTGGTCTTGGAAGGTAGGGAGGACTGTTCTTGGCCGACACTAGAAGTTCATTTCAGCTTGTGCTCAGGGGCTGTGATGTGAAAGAGCCTGGGGTTTGGAGATCTGGAATTCTTGGTTGGAGCTGGGGTTTAGGAGTCGACGGGGACCATGGTGGAAGATGAGGTAACTGATGTCAGCCAGGCCAGGTATACAGGGCCTTGGACAAGCCTGGAGAGTCTGGCCTTTTATCTTGGAAGGAGTAGGGTGCCAGGGGGCGTAAGTACGGCAGAGGCACTATTGGCTATGAGATTCAGAAAGATCCCTCGTTCATTCAACAAACACTTGCTGAGCCCCTGTGTGCTGTGGGGCTCCCTGAGGGCATGGGCTGGTGGGGCCCTGGCCCAGGAAGACTGAGCTAGTCTTCGAGCCAGGCAGTCACAGAGATGCTCTCAGCACGAGGCAGCACATGTCACGCAGGGACAATTTGTGGCTTCAGCCGTGGGCTCGCCAAGCCCCAGCTCCCCAGCTCCCAGGGCAGCAGTAACCCAGGCAGTGTCTGGCATCCAGGTGCAGTGGGCCCTATGCTGGGCAGCCAAGGTCACGCTGGCCCTGCCTGCAGCACCCCTGCCTCCCCACCATCTGCCCACCTTCTTGGGAGTCCTCGGATGTGGATTCTGCTCACCACCTCACCACTTACCCACTGCTGACCCCGGGCACTATCTCAGCCTCCCTGTTCCTTATCTTAGTGGGGCCATCACAGACCTCCTAAGGCTGCTGTGACAGTCTGATGAGGCCCCAAGAGGAAGAGTGCTTTGTATACTGTGAAGTGCGGCAACAACACAACGCACGATGATTAGACTGTTGTCAGCCAAGGTTGTGCCACCCTTGGCCCTGCTTGGGCTTGTTCTGGGCTGGGGGCAGCAGAAGGGACTACCTGACTCAAGAGAGGCGTAGGGTCTGCCCCACTGGATGGTCAGTGGGCATCACCAGGGACCCCTTTGCCCCAGGCTCGGTGCTGGGCATCCAGGAATGAAGCCCTCTGAGGGGGTGGTCAGGGATCAGTACCACTGAAAAGGCCAAGAGCTGCTGTTCAGAGGGCATGACCTTGGACTCCAGCCAGCTGCCCAAGAGTCAGAGGTTCAGCCTGCCCCACAGGCCCCAGCTTGGACATCATCTCCAGGGAGGATAGATATCAAGCCCCTCACCTGGGTCCAGAGAGCCTCCTAATGGACTTTCTGCCCCATCTGTGGGTTCTTGGTCTTGAAGACCACTGCCCTCCAAGATCCCCAGGGTCCACTGCATCTGGGGGGACCTGACTGGGGGGGACCCAGAGAATGGCAGTCACTGAATACCTGGCCATCCCAGACTGTGGTCTCCTGGTGACGCCCAGGGGCGCCCTGATATGTTTCCATGAATCGTGGGCGTGTGGCCTGTGGGTAGGCTGGCTGTGCACACCTGGCTGGGAACAACAGTTCTCACCAGAAAGTCCCAGCAGCTTCTCTGATCCAAGTCCTCACACCACCACGCTCTCTCTTCTGCCACTGTGCACTAAACCTTCCCATCCTGCACAGCACAGAGGGTTGGGGCTTCTCCCCATAAGCACAGGGTCAGGGTACAGGAGAGGCAGGGGTGGGCCCCAGGGCAGAATTTCAGGGACAGCAAGGCCCCAGCCCAGGCGGAAGTCCCAGAGAGGGTGCTCCAGGGAACAGGCACAGCAGGGACAAAGTTAGGTAGGACAAAGCCAGCAACTCCCGAGGACAGGTGCTGGGAGCAGTGGGGAATGGTGGCCTGGGGCAGCTGGCCTGGGAAGCCGCTGGCCTTGTCCAGGCGCTGAATCAGGGGTCCCGCTTCCCTGCACTCTCCCGCCTCTCCGGACCAAGCCAGCTCCTACTCACCTCTCAGCCCAGGGCTTGACCATCCTGTCCTTTGAGAGGCCTTCCTGAACCCATTTTTCCCAGTTGGGTCACCTTGTTCTCTCTGACCCCTCAGCTTCTCCTTGGTAGCACTTAGCTCAGTCTGTGATTATGCATGATTTGTGTGACTCCTTTTTTCATCTACTAGACCAAACTTTCACATCTCTGAAATCGGGGCACGGCTGGTACTGTGTTTTCTTCCTCAATTGTACATGAAGCCATGGTGAGACTCAGAATCGATGGAGCCCGTGTTCAGTGTCGTGTGTTTTGTTAGTGCCTGTCTCTCCCAGTAGACTGTGAGCCCCTTGGGGGCACATCCTGGGCCTCTTGTGGTCCCCACATGTCCCCAGCACCTGCTGCAGTGCCGGGCACCTGGGGAGAACAATCAGGCGTTGCTCAGTGTCAGGCTGGAACAGCCCTGCAGGCAACGGTGACAGAGCTGCCCAAGGCCAATCATGATTCCTAAAAATGCCCCAAGATGATGGTTCCAGGGGTTCAGAGGGGCGCCAGACACACTTCCAGCTACTGGAGTATGGCAGGGTAGGGTCCTGGTGTGTTTGTATGAGTTGGGGATGATGGGAGGTGAAGGATGGAGATCAGAATGGACAGATACCACTCCAGGCCCCTGGGTGGGGAGAAGTACGCCAGAGAGATTAGAACCAGGCCTGGGGAGAGGCCGGACCATGCCACCCCAGGGGCAAGGGTTCCCCACCAGCCCACCCTCCCCTGCCCTGGCAGGACTGAGGCTGCTGTCCAGGCTTGTCTCTGATGGGCCCTCCTGTCCCTTGGGAACCTCCTCTTCCCCCCACAAATGACATCACCACCACCCCATCCCCCATCTCCTCCAGGCACCTGGGGCTGCCTCTTGCTCCCTCCCGCCCTCACCCACTCACTCCTAGGCCATTATTCCCAGAAGTAATGCTTCTGATTGTGATTTAAGCATTTCTTGACTCTGGCTATCATTCACCTGTTACACACATCCCAAGTCAAGTTCAGGAAGGGAGACCTACCTGAATTGTGTCTTAAAGGACAGTCCAGGACTTCCCTGGTGGCGCAGTGGTTAAGAATCCGCCTGCCAATGCAGGGGATACGGGTTTGGGCCCTGGTCCGGGAAGATCCCACACGCCGCGGGGCAACTAAGCCCGTGCGCCACAACTACTGAGCCTGTGCTCTAGAGCCCGTGAGCCACAGCTACTGAGCCCGCATGCCATGACTACTGAAGCCCACGTGCCTAGAGCCCATGCTCCGCAACAAGAGAAGCCACCGCAATGAGAAGCCCGCGCACCACAACGAAGAGTAGCCCCCACTCGCCGCAACTAGAGAAAACCCACGTGCAGCAACAAAGACCCAACGCAGCCAAAACTTAATTAATTAATTAATTATTTATTTTTTTAAAAAGGACAGTCCAAGTGGAGGGACCAGCCTGTGCCGACGGGGAGCAGCTTGTGGGCAGAGGGCTGTGGGAAGGAGAGTCAGAGGCGAGGCCAGAAGTACAGGCCTGATCGGGAAGGAAGTTGGAAGGAGGAAAACATCCCCAAGATGCTGGGGAGCCCGAGAGCACTGTCTGCCTGATTGCCCAAGGAGGTAGAAGCGGGGGCAGGGTGGAGGATGGTGGGGTGGAAAATTCGGGGTTTTGAGGTTGGAGGCTCAGAAACTTCTGCTGGAGCCTGGCTTCCGACAACCCCTCCACCCCCCCACTGCCTCTCTGAGCCCCTGCAGACCTTCTTCTCAGGGCTCAGAACCCCACCCTCCTCCTCAGCTCCCCTCTCTCCCACCCCTGCCCCCGTCCGAGTTTAATGCCTTGGTCTCCACCACCACCCAGGGGCTCTTGAGGCCGGATGCCCTGTGTAGGCCACCTCCCCGGGGACTCAGGCAGTTCCTGGGCCCTTCCCCTTCGGTCCTCTCTGTCCCCGCAACAGGCTCCAACACCTCAGGGCAGCTGAAGCCACTGAAGATGGGGGTGGAGCAATGGGAATCTGTACACGGCGTGTCCCGAGCCTGGGGTCCCCCTCCTGAGTCCTGGTGGAACAGAGCTGGGGTCCAGGGCTGGGGTTGGGCGGGGTCACCAAGGCCTCTCCCCTGCCTGGCACAGGTGCAGCCAGGCCTGGCAGGTTCTGAGCTGAGGACACTTCTGAGACTGGGTTCTGGGAGGAGCCACAGACGAGGGGTGGGGAAGGAGGGGGAGGGCTCCAGTGACGGTGGGGGGATGGGGTTGCCCAGCAACCACCACGCTGCCTCTGCGAGGAGGGATCCTTAAAGAGCTGAGCAGAAAAGGCTGGGCTTGGAGGGGCACAGGCACGGCCTCGCATACCAATGGCTGCCTGCCACCCGGCCTCCCCTCCTCCTCCCTCCAGGAGTGGAGCTCCAGCTGGGAGGGTGGCCGGACTGGGAGGACGGGTGCCCACCCCACGGGGACCTGAGGCAGCTGGGCCTGGAACCACACTGGGGTCCTATCTTGTCCGCACAGGACACAACCTGGGAGGGGGCAAGAAGGCCGCCCTGAGGCCCTCAGGACAGGGGACACCCTGGGCTCCCAGACGGCAGGGCCTGAGACAGGAGGGAACTGGGACTCCTCAGCACCACCCCTGGCCCTGCCGCCAAAGGAGCTCTAGTTTTAGACCCAGGTGAAACCGCCTCTTCCCAGCTGAGTGACCTTGAGTGGGCCACCTCCCCAACCGCGTGTCCTGAGAGTCCCAGGGGGCCAGTTGCAGGACTGTCAGCCAGGGGCTGCCCAGAGAAGGTGGGCCTGACAAGGCTGTGTCTGGTGGGTGGGGTTTCTAAGGAAGTCCTTCCTGGCGTCTAACTTAAATTCCCTGCACAGCAAAGGCTGGCCTCCTTTCCTCTGTCTTTTTTTTTTTTTAATAAATTTATTTATTTATTTTATATTTTTAGCTGCATTGGGTCTTTGTTGCTGTGCGCGGTCTTTCTCTAGTTGTGGCGAGCAGGGGCTGCTCTTCATTGTGGCGCGAAGGCTTATTGCGGTGGCTTCTCTTGTTGTGGAGCACGGGCTCTAGGCACGCGGGCTTCAGTAGTTGTGGCACGTGGACCCAGTAGTTGTGGCTCACGGGCTCTAGAGTGCAGGCTCAGTAGTTGTGGCGCACTGGCTTAGTTGCTCCATGGCATGTGGGATCTTCCCGGACCAGGGCTTGAACCTGTGCCCCCTGCATTGGCAGCCGGATTCTTAACCACTGCACCCCAGGGAAGCCCCTTTCCTCTGTCTTTATCAGAAGAAGGGAATGTCTGTTTGATCTCAGTACCACACCTCATGTTCCAAAAGCAACAACTAGCGTGAGGATTCAGCTGTCTGGTCTTCTTCTAGTTCCTTTCCTTTTAGGGCCTCGGTTTCCCTGTCTATACACAGAGGGGCTGGACTAGATCAAGGTGTGCCTCCCTGGGGTCCAAGGAGGCACCTCTCGACTTCTGCCGCCCTCTCAAAATCACTGGGAGAGCTCCCTCCCAGCTCCTGCAGTGGTGAAAGACGGTGGGGGGCGGGCATCAGTGGTGGAAGGCAGTCGGGGGGGCATCAAGGGGGCCAGAGCCCTGCCATTTCCTCACACCAAGGTGCTCCTTCCGTCGACTGGACTGAGCCACATTTGGAAGCCAGTCCTATGCCCAATCCAATCCTGTCTCCCATGGTCCTCTAATTGGTCCCTGTGGGTTTACCATCGCGTATCTTCCTGGCCCTCCATCAACCCATCCTCGGCCACCTCCAGCCCCTACTTCCAGGTCCACTCCCTTCAATTTGCTCCCCCTCAGCTCTGAGGAGCTGCCTTCTAAAGTGCAGGCCTGACCCTGCCACTCCCTCACTCTAGCACCTGCCATAGTTCCCCACGGCCGTGGGAGAAGGCTCAGGGCCCCATGGGCCTGGCTACCCCTCTGCCCTCAACTCGGACTCACTCCCCTCTGGACATTTCAACCAGATGGGGCTTAATCCACATCTGTTGAATGAATGAATGTCACTGAGAGCAGAGCTTCAGTGCCGGCCGTGCTGGCCTCCGGAGCACAGGAATGACCAAAGCAGACCAGGCCCTCTTCCACGGGCTGCCATGCTGGTAATAAACCAGCAAATAAATGAGAGGACGAGATCACTACAGGACCATGACTGAAGGAAATTTCTGAAGGAAATAAACAGGGTGAGGAGGAACAGGGTGGAAGGCACTTCAGGGGAGGACTTTCAGTGGAGGTGACATTTTCATTGAAGACCTGAAGGATGAGCAGGAGACAGTTTGGAAAGAGATGGAAGAAGAGTGTGCCAGGCAGAGGGAGCAGTATGTGCAAAGGCCCTGAGGCATGAAAGAGCCAGACCTATCCAAGGAAGAGAAAGAAGTCCAGGAAATTGGGGAGCATGGAGCATGGCATGCAGCCATGCATTTGTGGAGGCGAGTATGGATTTTATTCTAAGTGTAATAGGAAGCTATTTGAGAGTTTTAGGCAGGGAAGTGACATGATTTAATTTATATTTTAAAACGATCATCTGAACAACCACTTTGGAGAACAATTTGGCAATAACTAGTAGAGTTAAAGATGTGCGTATACCACAACCAGCAGTCCCACTGCCAGGCGTATAGGAGACAAATTCCAGCACATGGGTTCACGGGCTGCGTGCAAGATGCTACTGCAGCTGAGTTTGCAAGAGACAAAACTGGGCACGCTTGACTGGTGGTCAGTGGGAGGACAGGTGGAAGAGTGTGGGACAGTCCCAGCCTGGAATATTACATAGCGGTGAAAGCAGACCGACCAGAGCAGCCTGGGCCTGCCGGGATAAGCCTCCCAAGCCTCACTGCAAAGGGTAGCAGCCAATCCCAGGAGTTCCACTTTATATAAAACTAAGACACGATGGACTTCCCTGGTGGCACAGTGGTTGAGAGCCCACCTGCCAAATGCAGGAGACACGGGTTCGAGCCCTGGTCCGGGAAGATCCCACATGCCACGGAGCAACTAAGCCTGTGCACCACAACTACTAGGCCTGCGCTCTAGAGCCCACGAGCCACAACTACTGAGCCCGCATGCCACAACTACTGAAGCCCACATGCCTAGAGCCCGTGCTCCGCAGCAAGAGAAGCCACCACAATGAGAAGCCTGCGCACCGCAACAAAGAGTAGCCCCACTCACCGCAACTAGAGAAAGCCCGCGCGCAACAACAAAGACCCAAAGCAGCCAAGAATAAATTAATTAATTAAAAAAAATTAAAACACGAATACCTGGGTAATAGCCTGTTGAGGGGTATACATAGTAAAACTCTAAAGAAAATACATGCCCGATTCAGGGTGGTCGGTTCCTCTGTGGGAGAGGGGAGGTGAGGTGAGGGGAGGGCTTCAGCTCTTCTAGGACATTTTATTTGTTGGGCTGTTGGTGGGTCAAGGGGCCGTGTGTGTGTATGTGTGTGTGTTCAATAGAAAAGGAGCCCCGGTTGCAGAGTGGAGGGTGAGGGCCAGCAGAGGAGCTGCCCAGGTGGGAGGAGACGGTGGTTGGACCTCATGGGGAAGTTAGAAATGCAGCCCCAGACCTGCCCTGCTGTTCAGACCCTGCACTCTTTCCTCCTCCCAGGCCGTCATTTGTTTTCTGCTCCATTAGCCCCGGTTCTCTCCTTTCAGGAAGAAAACTGAAGCTCAGAGAGGGCAAGGGGCTGCCTGGGATCACCCAGCAAGCTGGGGGTAGAGGAACCTGTGACCCTTCCTTAGGGGTAGGGGGGCCTCTCCAGCTGGGGCTGAGCAGGGGGTCAAGGCTGCCTGCAGGACACACCCACACCGCCCCGGGGAGCAGTGGACAAGCAGCCTCTCCAGGTCCCTCCCCCAGAACATATTCCCCTCGTCGTCCACTCTTCCACCCGCCAGGGCTCCCTTGGGCCCCAGCCCCTCGTTCCTGCATGGCTGGAGACTGTGCCTGCCCGGCTGGCTGGGGCCCAAGTCATCTCTTGGTAATTGGGTTTCAGGGATGTTTGTGGTTATGCTAATGGTGGGACGCTGAGCGCTGGGACCCCTGGCTCCTGGGGGAGGGGAGGCCCAGGCAGCAGCCAGGGTCCCACAGCACTGCAGACTCAGTACTCCCTCAGAAATCAGACTGCCTGATTCAAAGCCTGGCTCCCTTGAGCAGGTCATGCAACCTCTCTCAGCCTCTATTTCCTCATCGGTAAAGTGAGAAAAATAATAGTACCCTCTCATTAGGCTCTCCAGGGAGGAAAGGGTAAAATGAAAGAATCCACTGAAAATACTTGGCCCAATGCCTGACACAAAGAATTTGCTCGATAAATGTGTTATTAACTATTTTTTGTTTTTGTTTAAAGTCTAAAAGTTCCTCCAGGAAAATGTGAACGGGGGCTAGCCAAATCTGTGCAATGAGCTAATGGGTGACTCACTTTTCTTTTGCTTTTTATGTATATTATCCAATTTGGGGCAATGAACATGAATTTCTTGCAAAACAAAATACCAATATGTGGAAGGTGTCCACGGGGCTTGGAGAATGGGTGTTGAGGGAGGGTGGGATCCAAGAGTTTGGGGTCCAACTTGGGGATCACCAGCTGGGAGGTTGGGTCTCCAGGGGCAGAGCCCAAGGAACCCAGGCAGGAGGGGACAAAGGAGGGGCCTAGGCCAGCAGGAACCGCAGCCAAGTCACCTGCTTTGAGCTTAAATGGCTGAGTGGGCAGCTTTTGTAGGGAGAGGCATAGGGGTGGGATGCCCGGGGTAGACCAGGGAGGGGACTGCAGAACCAGAATGGACGTGGGTGAAGGGGCAAGAGCGAGGGAGGCCCATCTGAGGTTCAGGAGAGCAGAGGAAGGGGGGGCCTGGCACAGGGCCAGTGGGAAGGAGGAGGCTGAGGGGGAGACTCTGGAAGAGGGAGCCCAGCTGGGTACAACGCCCA